>NC_059426.1:54375621-55727288 GCF_021028975.2 Sphaerodactylus townsendi
CATCTCTTACCTGGCCTCTCCCACACTGGTCGGCCAGGGGAAGGCTGTATGCAGAAGCGACGGCGGCGCAAGGTCTGCCCGCTGTTCTCACCGCCGGAGTCGAAAGAAAGTGCCGCAGCAGCGGCGAGCGCGGGCGCACAAGGCCTGCCCCGCCTTCGCCCCGCAGAAGGCAAAGGATCGCAGCGCGGGCGCGCAAAGGCCTGCCCTTCGCTGCCCCTCCCTGGCAGAAGCCGGAGAAGAAAGGCCGCAGTAGCGCGAGAGCGCGGCGCGCAAGGCTCTGCCCCGCCACCTCCTACTCCGCAGAAGCCGCAAAGAACGGGAAGGCGTGGCGGCACGCAGGCCTGGGCTCTCACGCCTCATCACTGGCCGGAGCCGCAAAGGATCGCCGCTGCAGTGGCGGCGGCGCAAGGCCTGCCCTCTATCGCTTCGCCCCCGCCAGAAGCCGGGAAGAAAGGAGCGCGTGAAGGGTATGGCGCTAAGGCCTGCCCTCGCCTTCATCCTCTCGCAGAAGCCGGGGAACAGTTGCCGCGAAGAGTGGCGGCGTCGCTCAAGGCCTGCCCTGCCGCTTCTCTTCCCTGCCCCGCAGAAGCCGGAGAAGAAAGGCGAGTGGCGGAGCGCCTCGCTTCATCCTCGCAGAAGCCGGAAGAAAGGCCGCAGAGCGGGCGAGAGTGGCGGGCGTTTGCGTCTGCCCCCGCCGCCTCACTGGCCGAGCCGGTAAAGCGATCGTCAAGGTAGTGGCGGGCGGGCGCAAGGCCTGCCCCACGCCTGTTCCCCGCCTCTGCCAGAAGCTGGAAGAAAGGTCACAACAGCGTAGCGGCTGCCAGCGTCTGCCCTCGCTTCTATCCCCGCAGAAGCCGGAAGAAAGAGCAGCGCGCAGAGTGGCGGGCGCTCGCTGCCTGCCCCGCCGCCTTCGCCCCGCAGAAGCCGGAGAAGAAAGGTCGCAGCAGCGCGAGTGGCGGGCGCTCTGGCTGTTTAGCCTCGCCCTCACGCCTCGCGTCTCGCAGAAGCTAGTGAAGAAGAAAGGCCGCAGCAGCGTTCGCCCCGCCACCCTTCTACCACCGCCGGAGCCGAAGAAGAAAGGCAGCGCGAGCGCGGCGTTTAGGCCCGCTCCAGCCTCAGAAGCCGGAAACGCAGGAAGCGCGTAAAGGCGCTTAGTAGTCTGCCCTTCGCCAGAGCTCTTTTCCCCATAACCGCTGAAGCCGGTAGCCGCCAGAGTGCGGGGCGATGGGCGGCACCACTAGGCCCCAACAATTGAGTTTTCCGGCAATGGGAGGTTAGAGGCCAGCCCAGCCTTTATAAAGGCTGCCTAGGCCCACTTCACCATCAACAGGCTTTAGCCGCCATTGCCATTCTAGGGTTCGAAGAAACCTCGCGAGCACTTGAAGCTCGCAAGGCCACCAGGGAAGGTGGCAGCCACCAAGGAGGCTGTCCCTTCCCCATCAGCAATGGCGGCCGTGGTAAGTCGCGGCCGCTTCTTTATGGATTAAAACAGGCAGTTTGGTGCTGGAACCAAAGACCTCATCAAATGCTTACCAAAGACGGATTTGAACAAGGCAAAGCAGAATTTTGCCCGTACTGAGGCAACTTATATTCTTACTTCCACGGATGAACTAGTTCAGCATTTGAACCAAGCAAGTGCATGCAAAGTATCATTTTGTGAGGCACATGTATGATAATGGGCTCGTTGACTTCCAGTACTGACCTACAGAAGAAATGGTTGCAGGTGCATTCACCAAGGCCGTTTCCGCATGGCAGCGGAAACGGCTGGGTCGGCGCTTCTGGCGCCGACCCGAAGACGCTGGGACCGGCCCTCACACGATCGTCCCAGGAAGCGGCGGTATACCGTGGAGCCGCCACGATTTATTAGCATCTTCAGTTAGCGCCAGCAGTTGGAGGCCTGGGGACATTCCCCTGGCCCCGCGCCTGCTCGAAATGGGCGCAGGGGCGCGGTCCCCTCAAACTTCAGCGACGCAGCCGGAGGCCCAGGGAAAGGTGTGAGTGCTGGTCAGGGAGGCGCCCGGAAGCCGCTGCCGTTAAGCTCCGCCGCAGCGCTTCATGGCGGCGTATTCAAAGAACGCCTTAGCGTTCTCCGGAATATGCTGGCTGCGGAGCCCAGCCGGCGGCACCGGGGCGCATGGCTGTGCTGCAGCTGCGCCGACCGGGTAGTTTTGAATGGCAGCCTGGAGACGGCGTTTTTACCGTCTCCAGGCCATCATTTTCAGCCCGTGCGGAAACGGCCCAAGAGAAGTTTGAAAGTTCACATAAGAAGATGAATTTTATTGATTTTGGACAGTTGACATTGAGAAGAGGTTTTGGATGCAGCAATGTCTAGTGTGCAAAGCAACTCAAAAGAAGACCCAGCAGGGGGCGGGCAAATGGTCAGCTGGGTAGGGCTGCAAAGGAATGTTGGTATTCTCTACCACACCAGCTGTCCAGTATGATCAAGAATATATTCATAACACACTGACATGTCTATGGCCGTTTCCGCACGGGCGGAATATGGCGGCCTGGGGATGGCAAAAACACCATCCCCAGGCCGCCATTCACACAGCGGCGCCAAAGGCTGCGCAGCTGCGCTGCCCTCGCACTGCCCGACTGGCGTGAAGCCGGCGTTTCCAAATCACGCTTCCCCAGCGTGTTTTGAAACGCCGCTTGGAGCCGCTACCCGTCGCGGTGAATGGTAGCGCAACTTCCAGTTTCATCGAGAGTTTCTCACCAGTTCCAGCTGCCCCTCCGGCAGTGTCGCCGAGGTTGGGGACCGCGCCCCCTTTCCTGCGACCCTGGAAGCGCTCGGCGCAAGACGATGTGGGCGCGTCCCCTGGCCACCGACAGCGTGCTGGAGAGACCATGGACTGGTGAAATGCTCTGGCGACGGCGCAGCTCTGCGCTGTCGTCCCAGCTGGTTCTGGGCCCGTCCATGCGGATGGTCCCACGTCGTCGGGTCAGCGTTGGTTATGCCGACCCAAGCCCTTCCGCCTCTGTGCGGAAGCGGCCTATGTTTGTTAATAAATCTACAACCAATGTCATTCTGAAGTGGTCAAAGAGATGTATGCACTCCATTAAAAAGGAAATCAAGAACTGTCTGCCTCCAACAATAGCCAAACTAGGAACTAATTTTTTGTAGCTTCAGCATTGTTTGTATTATGCTTGCATACACTGAGTGCCAAATCATTCAAATGAAAATGAAAGACAGTCTGATGTTGCTCATTCATTAATTTTCACAGCAGTTGGTGCCCTGCTGGCATTTGAAATTAGCATTAAGGAAAAGTTCAAGAGATTTAGCTTAGTTTGAGATGGTGTTTACCTCCATGAATTTGGAGAAATGTTTCAAATAAATTAAATTGCATTAGGAAAGCTAATTGCAGAACAAAAGAGGGGAATATTAAATGCTAAGCAGTAGAACTCATTTTAAAGCAACAGCATTTTGCTGAGTGGATAAGCCTACAAACAGCACAAAAGATTAAATGAGAGTTAATAACAGACTATGGAAGAACCTTGATATCACTGTACAATAACTAAAGCCCAGTGAAGTGCTAAATGACAATAAAAAGAAGGCATTTCCCCCAGTGTTTACTACAACACTTCTAAACCTTTTCTACCTTCTACAAAGACAGCTTGTGTCCCAATAAATACTCTGTTTTGAACTTCATAATCTTCAAGGTTCTTGACAAAAATTTGAAGTCTGTCAAAGTGCTGAGATGTCTGGAGGCCTCACAGAAGGAGGGTTGACAGCTTCAGGTTGAGAAATACTTTTTGTGGGTGGAGTCTGAAAATGGTAGGGGTTTAAGGAAGGGAGGAAACATCAATGGGGTGTAATGCCATAGAGTCTATCTTCCAAAGTGGCCATTTTCTGCAGGTGATCTGATCTTGGTCATTTGATCAGTTCTTACAAGTAGGGGATCTCTAACCACCACCTGGAGATTGGCAGCCCTATACCAGAGTATCCTCAGTTGTAGTTCACTTTCATGTGCCGTTATGATTTGCATCAGCAGTTTTCACACTTGATGCAGAACTATGTTGGGAATATTGGTGACAATTTTGACTGTTTTAGGTTACAATGAAAACCTCTTGAAATAATATTCATATTCATGCTCCTAACATGCTGGATGGGGAGAATCTGATTTTGACCTGATATCTTGCCCTTCAGTTCTCCAGTAGTTTGGCCAACTTCACAACTTCAAATCCTGATCACTGCTTTTTCCTGTAGAAACTGTGGCCTGTAGAAAGCAAAATGTGTGTGGGAGTGGGAGGGTTAATTCCAACTGCTGTCTTCCCTCCACAACCCATGACCCAGGGAGCTAGAACCTCTGATGTTAAGTCAATGAACTTGTAAGAAATGAAGGAAAGGAGGGAGGGAGGGAGAAGATTATGAGGCCATATTTTGCCTATTACTTTTGTACCGTCTTGGCCCTTTTGTTATCTGCAGAAAACAGCCATTGTGCTTTGAATACATAAAGTGGAAACAGAATGTGTAGTAAGCCCTTAATCTAATTTAGAAAGAAAGAATACTATTACTTATTTTCTACGAGTGATTCTGAACCCTTGATTTTTGATGGATTGACTCTAGACCTTGAAAGGAAAGAGAGCTTGGTAAACTAAAATATTAACAACTCTCCAATATGTTAAAAAGCACTGCTTCTGCTTAAGTGCCATGTAGAAAAGTGTTGCTGGTGTGAAAATTAGAAGTCATATAATATTTTTTTTAAAAAAAGAAAACATTAGACCACTTTACTTCTAAGAACTGACTCATATGAAAAATAATGGATATGTTATAATAGTTGTTTACCCCCCAAGTGATTTCATGCCAACACTCTCAATCTGTAGAGTGCCTCTGGAGCTTATAAAGAAACACCAAATGATTAAAAAGTCAATGTTCAGAAACTTCTCCCATCCTATGCAGCAGAAAGCTGAGTGTTTTGCTAGCACTGCCTTCTAGGTTCACCAGGCCAAGTCTGACAGCTGACAGAAAGAATACAGGTGGGAATGGGTAGCTTCCTGGACATGATGATTTCACTTCTGCTAGAAACCCATAGAATTCCTGGCAATTCCTACAACTATCCTATGTCACGTTTGGGTTCTAACCAGAAGAAACACAACACCAAACATGATGCTGTTCAAAAAAAGTTTCCCATCATCACCCAGAGGAGTAGCAAGCAACAGGAGCTGGGGGGATATCCACATCCTCACTGGGGGCTTGGCAGCCATACTGCCGTTACTGCAGAAGAGCAGGGTAATAATCATCTGGTCGGCAAGAGAAGACACACTTTAAGTAGAGATATCACTTGCGCCAAATTCATCTGCAGCCTGGGCAAAGCAATTCCGGCTCCACCATTGGCTATGTAGGATCTCTTGTGTCAGAAATAGGATTTCTTTAGAAATTTTATATAAATTCCTTATGAAAAATCTAAAAAAGAATTCCTTGTATTAGTGGGCAGATGGTGTCTGTGTATGTCTCTGAATAGCAGCAGTAGTCCAACTGACAATATTAATAGTGTAATGACTATACAACCCAGCATAATGCAGTCCAGGACTGCAGGGTATGAAACTAAACTTTGTAAAGTGATAAAAACATTTCACCACAAATAATTGAAAATTGCCCACAAACAAGTGGGGAGGTGTTCCCAAAAAAAGAGAAGCTGTCACACTGTTGTTCTGTTTAAAGGTTTGCTGAACATATTGTTAAGCATAAACATTCTGGGTGGTTATTTAATCAAAAGCAAAAAATAAATGCCTTGAAAATGTTTAACAAGAAAATAATTGCTAGGATTTAAAATAATCTCAGAAAGTGAACTGTAAGTATAAAAAGGACTGAGGAAAACAGAAAGTGGTGTATGTAATCCATTTTATTTCCAGTGAAAATGAAAAACACACAACAAGGGAAGAAACCTAGGAATTGTCAAGACACAATTCTAAACCATATAACACAATGTCTCAGGGTATTAAAATCAAGCAGACAAGTTATAAATTTGCACTGAAGTCAGAATGCAAAGAAATCATTCAGGTATTGCATATATAATTAGTGGAGCCACCTACTGGGTGCCATTCTGAATATCTCTCCAGGAAATTTATACAAAGGAAAAGGAGCTTTCATGCAAGACAGACGTTGTCCATTTCATACTAGGAACGCATCAGAATGTATAAATGATGCAGATCATATATTGCATTACACCTGAGGCAGTGAAGCCTGGCAGTTGCTACAAACTGTGCAGAGATAAGGGCTGAGAGAGATGGTTAAAAAGAGACATATGAGAGAAAGAGACAGGAATGAAGATGAGAAGTTGCATGACAGAGAAGAATAAAAGATGAAAGGGAAAAAACTGGAAGGAATAAAAACTATAGTTCGATGACTAAAGAGATCTTCCAACATTACAGTGACTAAAGCACTGGAGATGAGATGGAGTGGGGTTCTGCAGGTTGGAATTTATTAGCCAAAACATTGGCTATAGACCTTTTTGCTGCTAAGGAGAACCTCATAAAGGAAGCTAACTGGCAAATGTTTATCTTTTTAACTCTGTCTGACAAACAATGCTGCCTTTCTTAATTTTGATGATGTGTTGTGTATTTTGGGTCCCTTGTACTAAACAGAAATCACATTGCAGGTTGAAGTTTCTTCAGCATTTTTTGTGGAGGCAAATCTGGGCATCAGTCCACAGGCAGCAAAGCATACCAGCAAGTGTGATTCCAAAAGGATATACTAATTCCATGAGTCCTAATATATTTTACAAAAGCCCCTTGGCACTATAGATCAGCGATGGCGAACCTATGGCACAGGTGCCAGAGGTGGCACTCAGGGCCCTTTCTGTGGGCACGCGTGCACAGAGTTCATCATGTGGGGGGGCAGAAAATCACCCCCATACACACACCTAAGCTGGCCTGGGCATGATCCTTTACCCAGGAGTAAGCTCAGTTGCTGGCAATGGGGCTTGCTTCTGAGTAAACCCTCCTAGGGCAGGGGTAGGGAACCTGCGGCTCTCCAGATGTTCAGGAACTACAATTCCCATCAGCCCCTACCAGCATGGCCAATTGGCCATGCTGACAGAAACTGATGGGAATTGTAGTTCCTGAGAACATCTGAGAGAAACCGCTGAATTCCCTACCCTGTCCTAAGGGTCATGATTCACCATTTAGGCGTTGTACCCTGGGGATTGCTTCACCAAGCTTACTCCTGAGTAACATGCACCTCACAGCCAACTGTTTTTTCTAAACTAAAACCTCAGTATTCAGGTTAAATTGCCGTGTTGGCACTTTGCGATAAATAAGTGGGTTTTGGGTTGCAATGTGGGCACTCGGTCTCAAAAAGGTTCGCCATCACTGCTATAGATCGATGAAAAACTAAATAATAGGCAGGTCCATTAATAGGGTGCCTTCCCTAGGAATATATTTGCAATCATGTTAGTTTGTAGCTGCAAAGATCATGTTAATACTATGAGGGGAAAATTATTTTGTAGGAAAGTTATGTGTACTTCTGAAAATGCTGGGAATGTTAATGAGAGTTCATCATGGCCATTAGAATGTTGCAACTTATTTTCCAGCTGTGTGGTTAAGACTGGAAACTAACAAAATTATGTAATTGGATGAGATACCTATAATGATAAAGTGATTTAAATATCCACCCTAGATGTCCTCCTCTTCTGAAAAAATGGATTCCACAGGTTAGAGAAGGTTGTCCACCAACTGAACTTCTGCAGGTCTCCTTATTATCAGAGTCTGGACCTGTTCACTGTGTACATAGTTGGACCCTAGATGTCCTCCTCTTCTGAAAAAATGGATTCCACAGGTTAGAGAAGGTTGTCCACCAACTGAACTTCTGCAGGTCTCCTTATTCTCAGAGTCTGGACCTGTTCACTGTGTACATAGTTGGACTTCTTTCTAAAATAAATACAATACAAAATCTCAAGAGAGTTAAATGGCAGGGCTCAATTCTAGCTAGAAACAATAGCTTCTTACCTACTGTAATCACTGAAGTGTGGAAACTCCCAGTTAAATGATGGGGAAATATACTTTGTACTTGCTAAAGACGAACCCATTCCTCTATTCTTTCTTTATACATTTCAGATTTACACTATGACACTTAGGAAAAAAGGAAGGAGCTGTCTTCCCAGCAGCTGCCCAACTTGTAGTGAAGCATTTATTGAAAGCATTAGTAGATGAACTGCTGAGCAAGGGTGGACATTTCTGCCAAATTCAAAGTATGCAGCAGTACCCTTCTCTATAGTACAGCAGAGAAAACTTGCAACTTTTTAGGGAGTATAATTTTGCTCTTAGACCTCTGGTTCACGAAGTAGGCTACTAGGCAGTAGTTCAGGCCTGATGTTGCCATGAACAAGCCTAAGGATTTCCCTCCTTTCATCTTTCCAGGAATCACACAGTCCCCATCATCCTGTTACGTGTGATGGCTTTGCAGCAGGTTGATTGGCTTTTGTCTAATCAGGAGTCCCCAAATTTTGACCACGTGGGCACATTTGGAATTTTGAAAGCAAGCAGTAGACACTGTTGTGCCCCGGAGTTGTAAGATTCTTTGAAGCTCACCAGAGAGTTCCTGGGATCCTGGCAGCCATTTGCTTCCCATGGAAAAGAGCCATACAATGTACCAAGAGGTCAACAGAGCAAAAAGGAGTTTCACAAAGAGATAACCATTTGTTCCACCTGCAATGGAGGACAAGATGGATAGCTGTTGTAAAACATGGTTTGGGTATTGAACTGAATTGATAGGCTGATTGAAGATAGGGCACTCACCTTCCAACCAGAGACAAATTCCCTAAATGGGGATTGGGAGAGCTTCCCACTAATGAAGGGAGGCGGGTTTAAAAGCTCAAAAGATACATTAATATTTGTCCAAATGCGGGGAGCCAGATTCTCCTTCAGGGAAGCAAGTGGGGGTCTGGATGTGCCATCTTTTCAGGGGAGTTGTGTTTAGAAAAATCAAAAATTATAAATGTAATAGGAATTCATTTTCCAAGGCAGTCAATTACCTACCTCTTAGGTCTAGTATTTTCTTTTTGTGATGCATTAAAATCTTATGCACATGTAATGTTTCATATAAAACTGTGGCGAGAATAGTTTTGTCTCAGTTATGGAAAATGGAATGATTACCATCAATAGAAGAATGGAGGGATTAGGTACAACAATTATATAGTATGAACAGAATGGCTCGTCAGATAAGGAATTTGCCTTATGATACATATAAGCAGAATTGGGAACCGTGGATAAAATATATCAATACAAATAATGATGTCACGATTTCTCCAGTTGTATACTAAGTTAATTAAGAACAGCAGTTAAGATATGTTAAGATAATAATAAAGACAGTAGTTAAGATATATTAGCAGCAACAAGTGTAAGATATGATTATTAAACCCTCATTGATTTTTTTTTCTGGTTCAGTTACCCAATGTCTCTATAGAATATCACAAAATAGCTGTCATAGTGACCAGAACCAGTCACAAAATGTTGGGAGGATTCAAGTCAAATTTATTTGGAACTCCAGGGAATAAATGCTTTTTTTTCCAGCCTGAAAAGGTGTTGTAAGTTTCTTGTGAAGAAAGGGACAATTTTATTCTGCTTTTCCATTTAAAAATGTAAAGATAAAATTATAAAAATTGTAATGAAAACACATAAACACACAGCAGCACAAGGGGGAGGGGGGTCAAAATTATTGGGGGTATACCAAACAAAACAAGAAATTATTTACCTGCTGGCAAAAGACACCAACAGAGGGAGACAGATCTTCCTGTCTGGGGAAGGAGTTCCAAGCTGAGGACCAATGAAAGCAAGCCTTTTTGCCAAAGCTGTGAAGGCAGGCTGGTACACTACATTTCATTTAAACATGCTGCAGTTTTGGATTTACTCCCTGAACATGCATACAAGATTTAGTGATGTTATTTCACAGGGTGGCAGAAATGCTTCCAAGATCCTATTATGATTTTAGGAATGTGTCAGAATTATGATTTTAGAAATGGGTCAGCATTGAGCTTATGTTCAGGAATAGCTGTAATTTCTTTGTGATTGTAAACTGTATAGATGTTAGAATATATTGCTTTTGCCATAGAGAACAAGAACAGATGAAGCAGTCTGGGATTGAATCATATGTTGTTTACTCTGGCTGATTCCGCATGGGCCAAAAACAGCAGTGTGAAAACGGTGTGAAAATGGTGTAAAAGGGTTTAAAACGCTGTAAAAGAGTTTATACTGTTTTCACACTGTTTTCACACCACTGTTTTTTGCCCGTGCGGAATCAGCCTCTGACTCCTAGTGGCTTTCCAGGGTGGTAGAGAAAGGTCTCTCCCAGCGTAGTTCACTTAGAGCTGCCTGGAAATGCCTGACAATTTATAGGAGAATTGTGGGGGTTAGGATTGCAGGAGAAAAATAAAAGCAGCTTGGCAGCCCTAACTACCTGAGATTTTTAACTGGAGATTAAAAGACTTTTCACTAAACATCACATACCCGGGGTAAGGTATAATTGTTAAAATAAATGCAGGGATTGACAGTACTAAAGCTGTACTTGCTTGTGAGAACTAATGCAAAAGAATGCTTTTTCTATTTGACAGGGCTCTTCATGTTGCTTCACCAGGTTCCTGGCAGTAATATTTATAAAAAGGTTTTCTGGCCAAAGAGCCAAAGTGCACATACCGTATATACTCGTGTATAAGTTGACCTGCATATAAGTCGAGGCACCTGATTTTTCCACAAAAAACTGGGAAAACTTATTGACTGATGTATAAGTCAAAGGTGGGAAATGCAGCAGCTACTGGTAAATTTCAAAAATAAAAATAGATACCAATAAAATTACATTAATTGAGGCATCAGTAGGTTAAATGTTTTTGAATAATTATTTCAAAGAAAAACAGTAAACTTGCTCTGTAAGTGGAAAAGAGTATCAACAAAAACAATATGGTCTCAACAATAACTTTAAAAGTACAAAAACCTCAGCTCAAACAGCAACCTACTAAAACACAAGAGTTAAAATCCTTCAAAACTGGATTTTTGGTCAGGGGAGGAATGTTTATGTTAGCAGTACCAACATTTCAGAGTATCTTTAGGAGACCCTCCTGATGATACCACCCAGGTTTGGTGAAGTTTGGTTCAGGGGGTCCAAAGTTATGGACCCTCAGAAGGGTAGCCCTATCTACTATTAGCTCCCATTGGAAACAATGGGGGATGGGGCATCCCCTTTGGGGGTTCATAACTTTGGACCCCCTGAACCAAACTAGGGTGGTATCATCAGGAGAGTCTCTTGAAAAATCCTTGAAATTTTTGTGCCGCTAGCCTAAAAACTGCACCCCCTGGTGGCTGACAAAGAAAAAACCCTAAAACATTTGTGCTGAAAGATGGGTACTGTAAACCCTATTGCCTTCTAAATCCAGATAGTGGGATAACTCAGGAAAGAATTAGGTGACATCCTGTTGCAATGCCCCTAGACCAATTTCATTGCTTGGAGTAGCTGCTGAACCTAGAAACCTAAGAGACACTGGACAGAGGGTACCTTGAATCCATTTCTGTTGCAGTGTCAGTTGCTGGCAAGATGGTTAGCTAGGCCCCATATTTCCATCTCATTATGCCAGTGTAAAAGGTCTGTTTTGGCTTCCTGTGGCATGATGAAGGAGGAGGAGGAGGAGTTTGGATTTCTCTCCGGTAGGAGACTCAAAGGGGCTTACAATCTCCTTGCTCTTCCCCCCTCACAACAAACACCCTGTGAGGTGGGTGAGGCTGAGGGAGCTCCGAAAAGCTGTGACTATCCCAAGGTCACCCCGCTGGCATGTGTGGGAGTGCACAGGCTAATCTGAATTTCCCAGATAAGCCTCCACAGCTCATGCGGCAGAGCGTGGAATCAAACCTGGTTCCTCCAGATTAGAATGCACCTGCTCTTAACCACTACACCACTTCTGGTTTAAAAGTGTTGACTGATTATTAGAGGCATAAAAATATCAAGTTTCCAAAGGGATATGTTAATGGCTGTGATGATCAGATGCTCTGTTCTAGATAACTCCTGCATCCTATGTCTAGCATATTGGTCCCTGATCTTTTTGAGCCTGTGGGTTCCTTTGAAATTGTGACATAACATGGTGGACAAAAAAAACTGCCACAGGAGGCAGAACCAATCACAAAATGGCTGCTAGAGCTCACTTTCAGTCACATAGTAAAGATCTTTGTGCTGTGGTAGCAATTGCTGCCAAAACAACTTTTTGAAAATCTGCACAGTCAATCAAATCTCCACTGGCCAGTGCAAAATGTATGGCTACATTTATTAAAAAACACTTGGTGGGCACCAGGAAAGGTGTTGGTGGGCTCTGTGGTGCCCATGAGCATCACGTTGGGGACTTCTGATCTAGCAGGTAGTCAGAACACAGAGCATTCTCCCGGGTGGTTCCAAGTATTAGGGACACCTTTCTTAGACAGGTTCACTTTGCATATTCATTTTTGATGCCAATGAAAGGGGGCATCGCTTTAGTGAAAATATGGGGCAGGAGGGGGATAATTGTTTTCTTGTTTTGAAAATATATATGGTGTGATGGTAGTGGATAGAGATAATTTTTTACTCCTGTTCCCATAATATTAGAACCCATAGCCATCTGTTGAAGTGGTTGGCAGTAGAATCAGGATATGCAAAAGAAAGTTCTTCACTCCACATATTATTCATTTGCTGCAGGATTATAAGAGGGAAGTAGTAGTAGTAGTTTATTTACGGTTAACAACCAGTAAAACAACAATTAATAAAAAACCAAATTAATTGTAAATGAAGAGATTAGAAAGTTAAGATATAAAGTAAAATTTATTTTAATATTCCTCTATAGGAATTGAGAATCTCCTCACAACCTGCTCTCCTGTATTTGTCTGATAAAGCACAAAACCGAGCTACATCACGGGAAAGTCTTTCGTTCTTACCCAACAGCAAATGGTTCAATTTCCGTTTATTGTTTTTTCCAACCATTCGGTCAAAATAAGTCCCAGGATTTCTTCTCTAAGCTTGTCATATAGAGGGCACTTAAGCAACTTATGTTCTAGGGGTAGGGAACCTGCAGCTCTCCAGATGTTCAGGAACTACAATTCCCATCAGCCCCTACCAGCATGGCCAATTGGCCATGCTGACAGAGGCTGATGGGAATTGTAGTTCCTGAACATCTGGAGAGCCGCAGGTTCCCTACCCCTGTTCTAGTGAATCAACTTCTTCCAAGGAGCAACCTCTCCTTGGTTCATAGGGGATTTTCTTGAATCTGCCCTCTAAAACAGCATATGGCAGGGTGTTACTTCGAGCTAATGAAAACATCATCCTTTGATTTTTATTCTCTAGAAAAAATAAATAAGGGGCTGGTTTCACCTGAAATCTAATGGTTTCATCGGCAGGTATTCTGGTGTGAGGCTTAAATCTGTCTCTCTATATCATAGACTCTTTATCTGATAATCTCCCTGGCTTTCTCCATCCCCTGATTTAAAAGAGTATTGGGAGAAAGTTCTATTTGCTAGATGGCTCTTAGAACAGCACTATGGCAACTTGATTGAGTAGTATTGCAGGGAACAGACCAAGTGGGTTGAAAGAGCTGTGAACCATCTACGTATTGAAGTTACTTTTATTAGGGAAGTAGTCAAATTATGGAACATACATCAATTGGGCAATTCATCATAGTGGCTGAAATAGAACTTCCATATTTGAAGCCAATCTACCACTAAATGCCAGCTGCTGGACAGCAACAACTGGTAGAGGCTCTGGCTGCCATAACTGTTCTGCTTGTGCTCATTTTATCATTTTATTTTATTAGATTTCTACTCCACCTTTTCCTGGTTCAGTGGTCATGCCTGTTTGCAGTGTTATTTGACTAACCACAAAAGAAGCTGGGACAGTTTGGAAAAATCAGTAAAACTTTTTTTGAAAAATAAAACAAAAAACATTGAAACTCAACAAGATTTTTTAACATAGCTTAACATTTAAGCTAAGGCTGATTCCTCATGGGCCAAAAACAGCAGTGTGAAAACAGTGTGAAAATGGTGTAAAAGGGTTTAAAACAGTGTAAAAGGGTTTATACTGTCTTCGCACTGTTTTCACACCACTGTTTTTGGCCCATGCGGAATCAGCCTTAGTGTCTTTACATTGTCAGAAGGTTTTTAGTTATCAAGAATAAATTAAATGAGGTATAATTTAGGTGCTTTTCTAAACAGCAGAATTTTACAAGCAGTTGAAATTTTCTAGTCATATCTTTTAAAAACGACCTGTACAAATACTGCAAGGTGGTACACAAAAAGTAAATTAATGTGTCAAAAGCTTTGGCTGATTCCGCATGGGTCAAAAACAGCGGTGTGAAAATGGTGTGAAAACAGCATAAACCCTTTTACACCATTTTAAACCCATTTACACCATTTTCACACCGTTTTCACACTGCTGTTTTTGGCCCATGCGGAATCAGCCTTTGTTTTAGTAAGATACCACAATTAATTGCATTCCATTTTTGAACCTATGCTGAAGGAATTGAAATTATGCATACATTTGCATATAAACTGCTGTGTAGATTATATAAAAATGCTGATAACTGAGACAAAAGGAAAGGCGTCTCATTTGATTGAATAAATATATAAGGTAAGTTTTCAGAAAGATTCCTATAAACTAAGGGCATGATCCAGTCAAAGCCAAGCTCTTCCAAGTCCCCTGAGATTTAGTGAAAGGCTTGTCCATGTGATGAAATCATTGAAATCATCCAAACTAAACTTTGGCAAAGTGAACATGCAGTTGGCATTGCATAAGTGTGGCAAAGATAATAAAATATAGCAGCCTTAAAAATAAAATCCCAATCTAAAGTTTTTGCCTTACTATTTTTGGATTTTTGAAACCACCTCATCAATTCCTCCCATTCCACTCAATTTGTGCTGTTCTCTCTAGCTTGTCAGCATGTCCCATTTTATTTATTGCTTAATTATTATGAAATAGTAATAACAAAAAAATGACAAATGACAATATAGATTTTCACTCATAATGTACCAGTGTTCCATCTTGCTAAAGTGCTGTAAAAGATCTATTCCTATTAGCTACAAATGTGCTGACTGAAATAGCTGAAAAAGACTAAGAGCCAAGCAGTAAATTAAAGGGGGGGGGGGGATAACACTGCAGCTGCAACATCTTAGCTTCCATCCAACTAGTTGCTTTCTGTACATAAGCTACAAATTGTTTTCACTCATAGAAAAAAAATTAAATGCATTTTATGGACTCTGTACAAGAAATTTATTTAATAGTATGCAATTTATAATTTACTTCTACATAAATGCTTGCAGTACCACAAATGGAAAACAGCAGTACAAAATATTAACAATTATTTCTTTAGTGATGTATTGACTCTTGTCTTCAAGGGCAGGGCCAGAATTTCATCCTGTAAGAAATAATACCAGCTCACTGACCTTAACTGGGGGAAGGGTAGAGAATGGTGGTTTAAGCTAACTGACCATCTAACCTCATTGGAATCTGTAGAGTATCTAGATCCAAGTGCAAAGAAGATAAATGTCTTCTGCTTGGAACCCTTCTCAGAAGTTGAAGGGGAAAAAGATGAAGAAACAAAAGAAGCACTGAGTATGGCTCTGATTTTGAGTGGAGAAGTTTTGATGCTTGAGATGGATTTCTTTTGGTAGTCACTGTTTTTATCATGAACATAAACTTCTTCAAACAGTAGGGGTTTTTTAGTTGAAGGAGTTATGAACATATACACAATTGCTCAGTTTTCTTTTTTTAAAAATTGGTGCAGGATCACTCTTTTCCCATTAAGGGATTATCCTCTCAACATTAGAGCTATTTCCAGTGGTGGGATTCAGCCGGTTTGCACCACTTCAGCAGAACCGGTTGTTAAAATGCTGCTTGTAAACAACCAGTTGTTAAATTATTTGAATCCCGCCACCAGAACCGGTTGTTAAATTATTTGAATCCCATCACTGGCTATTTCCCTTTATAACAGGTTATGGATCCTTTCTGATACTAAACCAAAATGTGCTCCTCTCACTCCAGCGAAGAATCCTATACAGACAGCTTATAGCTCATGCCATTGTCTCCAACACTAACAGCTCTTTTTCTACTATTCAGTCCCAACTGTCAGTTTTTCTCACTGTCATCCTGAGAATTCCATTCAAACTCCCTATCAGTCAAGGGGTTCTATGACTAGAACAACTCCTCAGAATGCAGCTGTCCATCATACATGGCAGTAAACTGAACTTAAGAATCTGTAATTAGGCCAGCAATAGGAGAGAGAGCCTGGGATCTTCATGTCTTAACCATATTGAGACCACTCCCTCAACCTGTATTCTCTGGTTAGATCAGGGGTAGGGAACCTGCGGCTCTCCAGATGTTCAGGATGGCCATGCTGACAGAGGCTGATGGGAATTGTAGTTCCTGAACATCTGGAGAGCCGCAGGTTCCCTACCCCTGGGTTAGATGTTGCTATGCTTTCATGCTAGTATGCATGCTATAATTTGCTCCTGAGGTAGCTACAAGGGATGCATTGGTAAAAGAAGACATGATCAAGCCAGTGTCTAGGATCTGGGAGACCAAGAGATTTTTGTTATGTTTTGTTGCTTTTTCTGCCTACCTGTGCCACCACAAAGCCCTCTAGAGGCAGCGGGATAGGGTGGCAGCGGAGCCATCCATGGCTCCCTCGGGCTGTGTATTAAGCAACCCATTATCAAGTTCCACCAATTCTCTCTTACTGCAACTGACCATAGCCATGTCATTCCTCAGGAGCAGTGTTTCATGGAACTCAATGCACTGCACTGGGAGGGAGAGGCAGGAAAATTCCATTCAGCCATTGGAAAATTCAGTCTGGATCCAACTCAATAAATTGTGCCAGTTACTCTTGAGAAGATCCAGGAAATGATACTATGGGTACAATAGGTATGCCTTTAAAATACATATTCCGAAGACACATTTTCATATCAATTTTATCAGTAAGTAATCATCTAGTGGCACTTGGACAAAGAAATTTACTCTAAATGTAGATAGTTTTGATTGACTTAATGCATCTTTTCAAATATTAAGATGTATGTTTTGCACTTGTTTTAAAGCAATGTTTTAAATATGCTACTGGAGTTTGTTTCAACATTTAACTTGCCAAGAGTAGAAACACAAATGATAATATATTTCTGGGGAGAAATAGAGATATGTGGTGCATAATGAAGATATGGGCAATGTTTATGAGCTATTGAGGGGGCTACGTAAACCATTTGGAGAGGCCACCAATGGTTTTTGACCATTTAATTATTCTTCCCAGCATTAGCCATACTAACAAAACATTAAGGCTAAGTTTTAAACCACAAAGATTATGAAGTTCTGAGCCAGAACACCAAGCATGATTGTCAGAATGGCAAAAAGAATGAGATAGAAAAGAGGAAGTATGAGTAAGAAGAATAAGAACTAACAAAAGGGATTAGTGAGATAATGGAAGGTTAGGGCTGAAGGACCTTAGTAAGTATCAGAGAAGGTTAGTAAAAGCCTGATCAGGCCAAATAATTACGAGGGATGTTTTGTCAAGAAGGAACAAAAAGATAGTAAGTGAAATCATACAGTAGATATCAAAGACACATCAGTACCAAAGCATCTTCAGTTGCAGGGCGCTGCATGACTTGAAAATGCTTTGATAGTGAATATCACTGTAAAGTGACAAGAAACAGCACAAGGTTTGGAAAAGTACTGCAAGGTCAAAGAAGTGTCTTTCAAAAAGATTCTGGGTTTCACAGAGGATTTAGGTAGAATGTGTGCAATCATCATATTAGAAATGGGGTCCAAAGGCTAACCAAATCCATTTCATATTGAAGTGGTCATGACAGATACCTTCCACGGCAGCCACTTTTCTGAGAATGGCTCTTTCCAGTTTTGCTTATATGGTCACTCTCCCTCAACCACAAATATAGTCAGATACTCCTTACACACATTTTACCAAAGCTGTTAAAATTTTAGGTTTACAAAGAAAAACAAATGCTGCCAATTACCACTCACAATGCTGGGAAAGGGGAAACTTAAAAGACAAATGAATGATATGTGGCCGACTACCATATATGAGAGAGCTATATTTACTGGAGCAATTAACTTTAACATAAGGAACTAATGAGGAAATATTTGTATTGCTTGTATATAATATGTATTTGTTATATTTTGCTATATGATTTTGCATGATCATATGTATGAACAGAAATAAAACGTTAGGTGGCTCGTCTTATAAGCCCACAGTATTCTAGACAAATTCCTAATCATTATATGAAGGTGAGGAGAAATAAATAAGGCAGAAAAGTACTAGATCTCGTTTCACATTCATTTTATTGACGCAAGTACTGATAATATCAAGATATCTAAGAAGTAATTTTTACATGGAAAAAAGTTCTGTGTAGCTTATTTCTATATCCCTGATGACCAATGGGCAACACAGTGAGTTGTGCATCACATCAGTGAGAGAAACCCACGATGACTTATGTGATGAAAAAATCTTTCACAACTGAAGTGAGGAAGTGGGTGCCAGACAGCCAGGTATTGTATGGTTCACCAAAGGTTAGATTTTTTAATTTAAATATTATTTATTGTGACTTTTTAAAAGACACATAAAATCGACATCCAATGACAAAGTCACAATACAAAAGAATAAAAATAAAAGACTTCTGACTTCTGCGCTGAAATTTTAAATTTTACCATTTTTTCCTTAAGTATAACCAAATCCAGGGTGGGGGGTGTGGTCGGATGAATCCCTCTCTGGAGGCAGCACAGGCTAACATTAACAGAAATTCCCTCCCTGGAGCACTTACCTTGGCAGAGGGGCAAATCCCCTCTGTAATGTACTGTAATGGCCTGCCACAGCAGCCAACCTCATGTTGGTGCTCCTGTGTTGCTGTCAGCCATGTTGGCATGGGAGGCCATGCGGGGGCATTCCCAGGGGCGCAGCTGACCTTGATCAGATTCCATCTTGGGTTTGGCGTCCGTTGCACTGTGGTCTCAGCCCTGAGGCACCCTTTTGGGTGGTGTAAGTGCATAGGGCTCAATTGGGGGCAATGTGGAGGTTTTTCAAGTTCCTGTCTTCCCTATGCTGCCAAGGAAGCTTACTGGAGGCAGTGAGGCACTGCCTCTGGCATGTGGGCTCCACTGTGCTGGTCGTCAGGATTGATCTTAAATGCTCAATCTTAAATGCTAACCCTGAAAAGGTTCACACCATTCTGCAATATATCTGAATCCTTAAATCTTCTTCTCTTCAAAACCACAAATCATCCATTCATTTTTTATGCAAAAAGCCCACCTAGGGTTTGCAATTTTCAATAAATGTAAATAAGTAAGTTTTGCCATCTCTGCCAATTCCAACAGCTTCACTAATCAATCTTCCACTGTAAGTATAGATTAGGGGGGGGGGGTTTACTTTTTTGAATACAGTATTTTTACTGCTGGTGTCATATATAAATGTTGGAGTGAAAGCAACTTAGCATGCTGGGCATTGGGGGTGCTATATCTCTGGGTGCTACCCTCTGAACCCTCCTCCTTCTCTCTCAGTGGCCATTGTTCTTTATCTCACTTTCCACATGGACCTGCATGGAGTCAGACACTTCTACAGGTCTCTCCTGTAGAATCAAATATCCCATACTTGCACTCACATGGTGCCAGAATAGCTGGCCACATGTATAGGGAAGTGTGTTCTTTAGATTAGGATGTCTATCTTTCAAGTGCACTAAGAATGTGTTGCAACAAGAGTATGAACAGAGCCTATTTGAATAAATGTAAGTTTCCCCTTTTTTTGCAATTTACTTCTTGGGAGGACTGATTTTACTATACTCAATATCATGCTTCTATGACTGGGCAAACTCTGCTATTTTAACCAATACCCAACAATAAAAACAAAGTTGCTTTTTTCCCCCAAACTTTCTGACCACGAATTCCAAAAGATACACCTCTGGTTTCACTTGTATATTAGTCTCCATAATCTTCTGAATTAATGTGTGAATTTGTGTCCAGAATTTTTAGCTTCCTTAAAAGTACACCAAAAATGGAAAAAACCAACAACCCTAAATGGTGTTCCCGTTTCCGACACTGGATCAAAACATTCTGTACTTTTTTGCCAATTTCTCCAGTGATAGCTATGGATACATCATTTTATAGAAATTCTCTTTGAGGCTAGCACTTAAAATAAGTTTGAGACTGTTAAAGGTAAAATAAATTTCTAGTCTTTGCTGTCAGATTGCGACTATAAAAACAGGATATGGGGTGGGGGGTGAGACATGTTCATTGCGTTCAACACATGGACCACTATATATGTCATTTCTGTTTTTCCATAATGCATGAATAAACTGTAACATATCAGTATAAAGGTCCGATCCAGAGGGGGGAATACATTTCAGGGTGTGGTGGAGACCTGCGCTGACATGTTTCCCTCTTCATCAGCACCCACTCCAAAGGAGGAAGCAAAGACACCATCTGGATACACTGCAGCAGGCAAATCTGGAAGTGAGTGCTGCTGAGAGCTTTGCCAGCATCCAGGCATACATCAGTGCAGGGGGTGGGGGAACAGGGCAGTCCTGGGGGTAGAGCCAACTCAGCTTCCACCCTGGCTTTTGAACCATGATTGCCAACCTAGGAGCACTGAACTTATGTCACCTAAAAGGATGGTGTAAGTCCATTGAGCCCTATGGTGAACTTTTCAGATGGTTGTTTTTTTTTCTCTTTTGCTCCCTCCCCATGCCTCCTGAATGCCCTTTGGAAGTGGTGCAGTGGCACAGGGAAGTGACGCTGTCCCTGTCATTGCAGCCAGTTGGGCTGTAATTGATGTCATTATGAGAATATTATGATGACTACCATTAAATTATATAGAATATAGTTGTAATATTTACTTGTAACATCTACATCAAACTAACCAGAGAAATCTAAAAGAAATCTGATCAAAACATTTACTGCTGTGCTTTTCAATAAAAAATTTTGACTTCCACATCTCCAATAATATTACTTGCAGACTTTGTCCATCTGAAAAAAAAAAATTGTTGGGTCACTCTACTGTTGTGACAAGATATTTTCTGTACAACTGAACATTATTTTCTGCTTATCAGTATTTTAATCTCAGGTAGCCACTTTATGAAAGTACAGGAAAATTTGAACATATAGTGGTTTGCAGATGATGCCCTTCGATTGTAGCACAAGAGCATATTGCAGAGAAGAAATTGCTTCCATATTTCCATAGGATGAAAAGAAACTGAACTCAGGAATATATTGTACAGAATTGAATTTTACTGAAATAATAATAGAAAGATGGCAGAATTGCAGAACTGTCGTATCACAGTGCTGCTAGATCTTCACCTGAATAAATATAAACAAAAATACGGGATGTCAAAATAGTTGTCATAGCTCTTTGACATCCACTGGAAAGTGATAATCATTACTGTTGTTTGGTGTACAGCAATAGATTATTAGTCCCTGAAGTCCATTGTTGCCTTTCCTGCCTGAAAGTGGCTTTTCGTCATCTCAGTGAGTTCTGAAGTTCTCCCGATATGTTTTGCTGCAATCCAATAATCTGGTTTTATGTTAGAAACTCAGGCTCTCCAGCAAGATGTCTCTTGCCTAGCAGGGATGATTTTTACAAGTAGAATACCTGATGTCGTGATAAAGATGTCAAATGGGGCTTTCCCCACTACATAAGGGAGCTAAGATCGACTCGGTTCCCTTCAGTGAAGGGCAATTCCAGGCTGTCCCCACAGCAACTGAGTTGGCCCCCTGGAACCGAGCTAAGTGGGCGGGATCATCTTGGTTCCTGTTTCGCTCCTCAATCGTGATTGGCGCTTGTGTTATGGCAGGAAACGGGAGCATTCTTTTTTTTACAGTTTTTACAGTTTACAGTGTACAGTTACATGCGCTTTCTGCCCGCCACAACTCTCCCGTTCTGTGCATGCCACAAAAGCGGCTCGTGATTGGTTGAACGGATGAGGTGTTGTTTCGATGCTTCCCCACTTCGAAGCGGTATCGACCTTGTTCCAGCAGAAAAGTGTAGTTCATAACTGCGACAAGGATGTCACAGTTCGGGGGGGGGGGCTGAGACAAAACAATGTTGAGCTTGGTGGCAGTGGGGATTCACTGAGGCGTACCTAGGCAGAAACCAGTTCAACTCTGTCAGTGGGGAAAGCCCCAGACTAGGACCTGGGAAACCCAGGTTCAAGTCCCAACTCATGTCATGGGAGCTTGCTGGGCAGAGGTGTAGCTAGACCAGAGTGTGCCCGGTGCACACTCTGGCTTTTGTGCCCCTCGTATCCCGCAGTGCCTCCCCATAGTCACCCCCACGGCACCCCCCATCCCCCCATGGCACCCCCATGCATCCCACCCCACTTACTTTTAGGAAAGGAGCAGGTCAGAGAAGAAGGCCGGAAGCCTGTCTGAATTGCCTAGGCCTGGTGGGAACTACATTTCCCAGGAGCCCCTGGGAAATGTACTTCCCACCAGATCCAAGCAATGCAGGCAGGCTTCTGGCCTGCTCCATTCCTACAAGTAAGTGCGATGGTGCTCCGCAGTGGGGGGCGGCATGGGGGGGCCGTGGGGAGGGAGATTTTTTGCCTCCCACGTGACTGGAAATGGTGCGCCAGGTGCATCGCACACACCCCTGCCCCCTGGTGGCTTCGCCGCTGTTGCTGGGTGAAGTCAGGCAGTCATACACTCCCAGCTCTGATTCTAGGAAGTATTTGTATGAGAGACCTCCAAAGAATACCAGGGTCCTGTCATGGAGGTAGGCAATGGCCAACCACCTACAAATGATTCTTGCCTAGAAAAGTTGATGGGGTCACCATAAGTCAGCTGTGACTTGACAGTATCTGCAAATTTAACTTCATGCATACTTAAAAACCTGTGTGTGGAGTTTTTTGGAAATCTTCTTGGAAATCCTGCAAGCATGATAAAGAGCAGCACTTTATTCATTTGGCATATTTCTTAAACAGTCATAGAAATGGCAAAGATTATGGCTCCACTTTCACTGCTGAATGTGCTTCTCTCTTCCAAACTCCTCCGCCCAACCTGTTCTGACCAGCAGTTATAAATGAAAATAGATTTTACATTTAAAAGATTCCATTAAGTGCTTCAGAGAAGTTATATTTCTGATTAATTCTTGTTTCCACTGGTATTGATATGGATATTATACATCAGACATGAAATGTATGCTGGTGCTTTCAAAAAAGCAGTTGACATTGATTTTATGCACATTGCATTTATATAGTTTTCTAGTATAAAGGTCTTGTTAGAAGTTTTAAGTTGCCAGAGAAGTTAATTTTTGTTTTTTGTTCTCTATCAGTGGGGAAACAGATCAGTCCAAATACTTATTTCATTTATTTATATAAAAGAATTCATTTATTCATATAAAAGGAATTCATTTAGAATTTTCACTCTATATAGAAATAAAACATGTATAAAACAGGGAGAGCTAATTGCTATCCAAATAAATTTTATAGTGCTCTACAGTGGAAATGAATCTTATCTGAATAACACTGCTGTATTGGTTTCTTTCTTGCTCTGTCTTCCCACCCCCACCCACAACTTGACCTATACAAAGTAGTTTGCACAGAACAAAGGAAAATAAAAAGTGGTATTGGTTTTATCTTGACATTTCATTTCTATTTTTTCACTCTCTTACAAGGACCCCCACAATAGTATTCACTTAAAATCAAACTGATTTGTAAGAGATGGACACATTGTATTTATTATTGGATTTGTGAGTCACTTTTCCAAGCCAAAGATCAAAGCATTCTGCAGAAATGGTACACACTGGTAATTGCCCACCTCTGGTTAGGATCAGAAAGTAGGATCAGATACGTATTGTCGAAGGCTTTCACGGCAAGAATCACTGGGGTGCTGTGTGGTTTCTGGGCTGTATGGCCGTGTTCTAGCATCATTCTCTCCTGACGTTTCGCCTGCATCTGAGATCCTCTGAAGATGCCAGCCAGAGATGCAGGCGAAACGTCAGGAGAGAATGCTGCTAGAACACGGCCATACAGCCGGGAAACCACACAGCACCCCAGTGATTCCGGCCGTGAAAGCCTTCGACAATACAACTCCAAATGCTTCTTCCAAACCAAAACACACGAAGGGGGAAGGAGGGTGAGGGGTTAACCCAACCCCTGAATAGCAACCACTACCAACACCTAGACCTCAACCCCTTCTCAGCCTAGCTCCCTGCCTATCAAACCAGCACTTGTCCAGTTTGCTCGAGGCATCGAAGAAGGCCAGAGCAACCGCGTGCTGCCTTTTATATAGGGAGCATGCTCCACTCCTAACACTCATGCGCATCACACAATCAGGCCGGGTGTGGCTCAGCTGCCCAGCCGGCCCAGGGCACGCACGCTCACTGCTCCGGAGCTTACCATGCGCCCTGCCCCCTGTCGCAATTACAGCCCAGTTGATTCTGGGGCCATTATTTCTGTATTTAAGTGCTTATGTATCTTTAAATAACTTCCTGATTTTTAGAACAAAACTATCAGACCCATATCCTCAAACGAATCAGTCAGGAGCCTTCTTGCCTCTGACCTAGTTCATAATTATATCTCCTACTGAGAGAGTAAAGACAGTGATGGTTTCTTATGACAAACCATACTCTTCCTTGGTGTATTAAATGGTAAATATATTGTGATGTTCCTTGTTAAAGAGTATTCTAGTAGTCACATTTTCTCCTTTTTATGGCTTCCAGCATGATTTCCTTCCCATTTACACTAAAAGACATTTTGTCCATCAGTGCTTGATTTCTAATATGTCAGGAGCCGGTGTTCAAGCCTGGTGGAAGTCGTCCTTTTGCCTGGAAAAGCAGAACCTCTGGGAGGTTGTTGTGGTTACTCAGTGGTTACAGGGGGGTCCAACATGGCAAATGTATTTCATTGGGCTCTGGGACTGGAGGAAAGTTGGCTTAGAGTTATGATGTTTCAAAAAAATTATATGTATTATCTATTTCTAATATGATTGTATACATGGGAAAGGAGTATGTGTGTGTGTAAGAGAGAGATAGTTACCAGCTTGAACTTGGGTCAGAGAAACAATGCTTGGACCCAGTAGAAAAGGGAAATTACTTCGCACTTACTCAAAGTCATAATTGGTACAATCTTAAGAACGCTTGCCTGACAGCATACCTCTTTGATTAAAATGGGACAGTTCTGAGTAGTCCTCCTTAGGATTGTTTTTTTACAGTGCAGTCCTAAACAGAATTAGCCCCTTCAAATCTCCTTGACTTCAATGGATTTAGGATAGCTCTGCTCAGGAATCATTGTGTTTTTGCAGGCTTGATTTCTGGCATGGTAAACTAGGTTTTGCTTTTGTCTCCTCATATGGATACCTGTCCTGCAAGCATCTCCTATCACAATGGCTGCTGGTGGAAGGCAGTTGGCTTCCTCCTTTAAAATCCCCAAGTTGGCAAAGGATTCAAGCATATTAGGAGGATAACATGTGAAATGGCCCTCAGGGTTGCCAAGTTCTGTGCCAGATGCAAACTGGAGCACCTGCATAGTGTGCTTAGACAGGCCATGCCATTCTCTGCAGCTATTCTATCTGAGCGTATTTTTAATCTCATGGATTGTTTGGCTTCATGGATATAATTATTCTTAGGGCATTTGGCACATTGTCTGAAGCACACCATATGCTATGCTTTTGACAAAGGCAGCTGCTTGGATACCCAGAAACTTTGTGGGTCAACAGTAAAAATAAGTCTGAGACAGAAGCAAGGGAAAGTTGAGAAAATTGACAAGATGGTTGCACACAAGTTCTCATTAAGCAAGCGATGCAGCAATGTTCTGGAATCAATAGAGCCACAAGTGCAGGAGGCTTAAAATATGAAAATAGCCAGTAGTATGTGCTGAACTCCTGGTCCATTTTTATTAGCAGGAAACAGTGCTTGAAAATCTATTCTGCAAAGGGATGGAGGGATTTGCTTGGGGTTTTGTCATTACATGCACAGCTGTTATATATGAGTCTGCTCCTCAAAAATCTATTCTGTTTCATATAAATTCACCATTCTATTGAGAACCATAACCCACAGTAGAAAATGCACGATGCTAAAATGAAGTGCTTCATATTTGATACATTTCTTGATAATTGCCTTTCTGGGCACATAGACAGGGTTTTCATCAAGAGTCAGATGCACTCATTTAGTGAATCCAGTCACTGAAGTCAACACAATCCCAGGCAGGCCTGTTCAAATAGTGGCTCACTAGTCATATACAGCTGCCCATCAGGGGCTTAATGAACATTCAGTTTTCACTCTTGACCTGGGACTGAAGGATGAACAGTATACATAGCTTGAGTGTTGTGTTTGGTGAGTCACTAGTTATCAAGCCTGATTTTGAATCTTCAGTTCCCACTACTGGGAAACAGATATGGAATGCCAGAAAAAAAATTGAATTCATATTCACTGCTAAATATAGCTCAGAGTGCCAATATGGGACTTCTGAGGAAACATGTAATCCCCTTTTCATAGGTTTGTCTTCAACTTGCTTGCACAGCAAATGAAGACAAGAGAGGGTCAGCAGGGGTTGCTTATTAATGCAGAACGTCAGTGTACAGATATCCTTAATGACACTGTGTGGGTTTTTTTCAGGTCTAATTATAGCTATGAGATTATATATTTCCATGATGAAGGTAGTATAAACAGGACTAAAGATTAACAATGGGAATTTTGAAATGCCAATACTTAGTACTTTCTGGGGTGAGGTACCAAAATGCTCTTTCAGGTGGTTTTGCCAGGTGGTTTTGCTTAAAAGTAGCTAAGCATTATCTGTTCCACATATCATACTGAAGGCAGGAATGGGGGAGGTGTCAAATATTTCATAGTTGAGATTAGATTTGAACTAGGAGAGTCTTCACTCTTCCTGGTAACTGTTAAGCAACATCTCCTTTTCTGAGATGGTTGGTCATTGCTGAAGACAGAGTTCAAGCACAGTTTTCTACAAACTTGTAACACTCTCCCCTTCTCATGGGCTGTTTCCGCACAGACAAAAGGAGCGACGCGATGACGTCGTAAATTGCGACGCCTCCGAAAAAAGCGTTCGCACAGACAGGTGGAGCTGCGGGCATCCGCAGTCCCGCAGAAATGTGCCGGTTCGCACGGAGGCGCTGCAGAAGCGGCGTCTCGCCACGCTCCGTTGCAGCTGCGCACTCGCGAAGCAGCGCGATTGGCTGACGTGACTGCCCTGATGTCCTGCCCGTCCCCCATCAGTCATTGCCTCCCCTCCCAGCTACTGTCAGTCCCAGTGCATGTTACCTGTGAGACCAGAGGGTGTACGGGCAGCCACCATCTGCACAGGCGACATGGATCTGGGAAAGGTGCTTGACCATGCAGGGAAATCACCAGGGACAAACGTGTGTGTGGGGGGGGGGACGGTGACCAAGCTTGGCCTTTTGGCAGTCGCCATTGTTGAGAACGGCTCCATGGCGGCGGTTCGCACGACTGCGGCGTCGGTGCGTCACATGTGGAAAAAGAGCGCTTCGAAGCATTTTTTGAATACGGCGTCTTCGCGCCGATTAAGCGTTTTCGCGACGGCGCGACGGTGCACCTCCGCCACTATGCGTGCGAACGCTCTCGCTCTGACGTTTCTTTTCCCGTTTCCACGACATCATATTTCGCCCGTGCGGAAACGGCCATGGTCATGAACAAGCACACACTCAAACACACCTAAATTATGGGGGGGGGAGTTCATTTTATTTCTGAAATGAGAAATAGACCACAATCCTGGGCAAAGCTCCTCTCAATCTTTGAAGCCCCAATAACCTTTCAATAACCTCCCACCCACCAATTAGGGTTGTTAAACCAAAGGTAAGGACTGGAATTCTCCTTGAATTACAATTGGTATTTAGACTACAGAGATCAGTTTCCCTGGATGAAATTTGGAGGGTAGATTCAATCACAGCACATACACCCCTTCCCGAAACTCTGTCCTTTTCAGGTCCATTCCCAAATCTCAAGGAATTTCCCAACCCAATTTTGGCAACCTTACCACCAATGCAGTAATGTGGGATTAACTCATGGGAAAATTTCCATGTTGTGTGTGAGGGTACCTTAACCAGGCTTTGCAATATATTTTTCTCTGTCCCCTACTGACAAAGGAGGAGAGATTGTGCTGTGCTTCCTGGCTACATCTCTGGAACATGTAGATGGCCATTGATATGTTCCAAAAGGCTTTTTAAAATCTTCCAACATTTAGTATGATGCAAAAATGCTATACAAAAAGGAATATTTCCTTGCAGGTGTGTCCTCAAGTTTCATTGGGTTGGCCTTTCCAGTCTACCATCAGATATTGGATCCATCTATTTGGAAATCTGCACTAAATATTAAGAATTCACTACTCGTGCCCTGAAGCAGAAGATGAGACTAAGTTTAAGGTTGCCAGTCTGAATAAACAAAACAAACCTTTCACCTTTGTCTAATTGCATTTCATTGACAATTCATTATGGGTCTTAAAATGTTTGATTGTTATTGTAACTCCTCATAACAACATGTTTTCAGAACTATCTAAGCTTAATTGTGCTCTCTCAGGCTTAATTGGACCTCATGGGAAACATCTAGTCACATAAATTAAATATGAAACATCAGTATCTGAAGGTTAATTATTAAACTGTAAAAACTGAAAATGTCTTTAAAATGGAAGATATAACTTTGGAATCTGGATAAGAGCCACTGACTTACCCTGGTAATATTCAGAGTTTTCCTGTTTTCCAATCTGATATCAACTTAGGAACTTTTGAAGGACTTTAAAACAGCTGGATCCTTGGGTTTTTTCCTATCTATTTGTAACATTGTGGTGCTTTTCAAAAACAAACACAGTTGCACTGCAGATTCTTTTTCTATGATGTGGGCAGATCATTTGAGTCTTTAGTATGCAGTAGGCACACTCTCTTCTTCTGGAATGCCAATTTCATGAGAAGAGACATGCATTTTGCTGTACCCATGAGGTTCACCTGCAGCCCCATTAGTATCTCATCACAGAAAACTCCCCTGTGATCTTGTGTGAATGATATTATGGCCTGACTTTACTACTTTGTTTCCTGCCCCTCCATTTTATTGTCTTATTATTGATAGAGCAGAGGAGACAAGTTCAAGCAGGCCACTGTAGAGATGGAATAAACAAACAAATAAGTTTATGTTCAACTAAAACTTATAGGGAAATGTTGCCAAACTCTTTACCATCTATCATTGTATTCTAAGTACAGGCTTTCACTGATTACAACTTCACCTTAGAGTAGATCTTCTAGCCCAGGGGTAGGGAACCTGCGGCTCTCCAGATGTTCAGGAACTACAATTCCCATCAGCCTCTGTCAGCATGGCCAATTGGCCATGCTGGTAAGGGCTGATGGGAATTGTAGTTCTAGCCCAAGTTTCTCAAGTTTTGCTACATATAAATATATGAGAGTTTAGAAGTCAATTAAAATTCAAACCATATTGTCTCTAATGTATTCTGAATATACCAAACTAACGACAATTCCTGGAAATCTGTGGAAAATGATTATCTGGTATCTTGCTGTTTCTTTTCATAGTTTTACAAAGTGCAGGCAATGGGAATGACTGCAAGAGGAGAGAGTGACTCTGCAGACAGGGCATCTTTTATCCAGAAAGCACAGCAGATGGCCTAGCAGGCGATAATATTCCTTAATGAGTATCTCTCTGGACAGAGCCATTTACTCTGCCACTCCACTGACCAAATGAAAGAGATACTTAGGTTGGACAAAGATTCTTTAGGTTCCTGAGACTCAAAATATTTCTTCCTGTTTTAAGAAAGAAGACATTCTAGTATTTCCTCTTTCTGTTAATCATTGCACTGTCCTGTTGGTGTTGGAAAGATTTTCTTGAACCGATATAGATGAAAGTTATTTTTATTTTACTTGCTATTTCATTTTCCACTGTATGGCTCCAAGTGACTGCTAGGCACAAGATCAAACACTTTGCTTGTACTCTGCAAATGCATATAGAGTGGTAAGAGACAGAAGCAGAAGGGAAATCTAGCCTACATGATACATAAGACAAATTTTTGTGCAAAATG
Organism: Sphaerodactylus townsendi; assembly: GCF_021028975.2. Classification (NCBI taxonomy): domain Eukaryota; kingdom Metazoa; phylum Chordata; class Lepidosauria; order Squamata; family Sphaerodactylidae; genus Sphaerodactylus; species Sphaerodactylus townsendi. The sequence continues at coordinate 54,405,589 of NC_059426.1, forward strand.
TCACAGGTTTGCTGAAAAAAACACAGAAATCTAAAAAAAAGTTTTTTTCCAAAAACACTGAAATGATAAAAGTTCTTTTGTAGCTTTAACAAATGGATTTCCTCAGCAGCTGTTGCTAGGCAACCATGCATTCCAGGCTGGGTTTCAATGAGTAAAAGGTGAGGGGGTAAGGCCCTTTTGAGGTCTATCTTGACCTTGGAGGGAGTACTGGAAATTTTGGGAGAGTCTGAAGAGAGCAAGCTGAGGGGAGGGGCTTCAGTTAGATATAAGGCCATAGAGTCCACCCTCTATAGCAGCGAAAAGCAACCTAGTAGCAAAAGGGGATGGATCTCTGTAATCTGTAGATCACTCGTAATTCTGGGAGATCACCAGGTTTCACCTTGAAGTTGACAACTTTAGACCTGGCAGCAACCAGTGTGTGACTTGATACTGTTGAAATCAGATGGAGGTGCTGTGAGACATAGAGAACCTGATTTGCGCGACTCAACTAGGCCTGCTTGCTTGCTACTGTTCAACAGCGGGAAACCTATGAAAGCCAGTGTAGTGTGGTGGTTAAAGCTTCAGAGTAGGGTCTGGAAAACCAGGGTCAGAATCCCCATCTTGCTGTGGAAGCTCACTGGGTGATTTTGAACCAGCCACTTTCAGCTTAACCTACCTCATTCACTGGCTGTCATATGCCTTTGGAAGAGATCAAGGGAGCTTTTACCCTTCTAACTGTCTGTTGAGGTTGTAAGACAGTATTATTGCAGAGAACTTCAGGGGTACCCTGAGCAAATACTCTGGTGGGGTGAAGGTGTTTTTAGATTGATTTTTAATGTATTGTTACATTTATTATTTTAATGTTTATTATTTTATCTCTTTTAATATTGTTTTCATATTGTTATTTCCTCCTTGGCTTCTGAGATGGTCTGGAGAGAGGAAATATTGAAATATTTTGAATACCATAAATAAAATGTATTCCGAAGCAGACGACCTAAGCGTGTACGGAGAATGCATATGAGTGGTATAGGATCAGCATAGCAAGTTTTGTGACTGACATGTATGCATTGATTAGACTGTGTGTTCATGTGTGCACACTGTACACACGTAGGATATATAGGTGATCACATGCAAAGAGCATCACTCACAATTTGAGTTCCTGTAGATGAACATTTTAGTGAATGCTGCTATTACCAGTGGGGCTTAGCCAGTGGTCTGAGTACATGAGTGCCTGTGTATGTTCATGCTTTCACTGGATGCACTTAAGAATTTCTGACTTTTTAAAATTGATTTCTGACTTTTAAAATTGATGTTATCACCAAGCTCTGCATCAACAGTCCATTTGAATAAGAATCAATTATTAAATGAATAGGCTTTCTCTTGTGGTTGAGATAATTGTGTTTTGAAGTTGTTATTCTCATTTTTCAGTTAACATGATTTCATTTTTTATACAAATATTCAGTCTGTTGGGAAAACTAAGTATCCTGCTTAGTGAAAATATTTGCAGACAAATAATGCAACTTACTTATTAGCATGATGACAGCCAGTACAGTGTAGTGGTAATGGACTAGGACCTGGGAGACTCCAGATTCAAATCCCTGTTCTATCATGAAATTTTATTGGATGGTCTTGAGATAGTTGTGTGAACTCGGTCTAACCTACCTTGTAGGCTTGTTATGAGAATAAAATGGAGAGGACAGTAATGTGATCTGCTTTGGGTCCTCATTGGAGAGAAAGGTGGGTTATAAATAAAGTACATAAATAAATATTATAAATCCTGAACAGTGTGGTATTTCAAGATTGTTAACAAACACAACTACCCCACCCTCTCTATGCTATGTTCAGTAGAAGTAATTTGGAGTACATTCAAATATTAATGTGTTTTAAGAACAAAGAGGCCTGTAGGTCCCACCATATGCCTGCCAGTATCATCACAGATGACTCCATCTGATCTCTCCCAATCTTTCCTACCTTCTCCCTGCCATGCATGAAGTATCTTTTTCATCAAGAGAAATATCTGTAGCTTTATTGCTCTTTTTTGAGATTTGTGGAATTGTGTTATTGTCCTTTTGGTCATATTTTATTAACTGTCTTCGATGGATTTTGCGTGGGCCAAAAACAGCAGAGTGAAAACAGTATAAACCCTTTTACACCGTTTTAAACCCTTTAATGCTTTTTTCACACTGCTGTTTTTGGCCCATGTGGAATCCACCTCAGTTTAAGTAGAAATGGCAGGAACGCATGGCTGCGAACATCAAGACCAGCAACAAACAGTTCTTCAAGTACATCAAAAGTAGGAAGCCAGCTAGGGAAGCAGTAGGCCCGTTAGATGACAAAGGAACAAAGGGTGTGCGCTAAAAGATGACAGGGAGATTTGCATCTGTCTTCACCCAAGAGGAGGTGAGGAAAATTCCTGCACCTGAACCATGTTTCTTGGGAGGTGAATCCGAGGAACTAGCGAAGATAGTGGTAGACAAGGAAGAAGTTCTGGCAGCCATTGATAAACTAAATGCTACCAAATCCCCTGGCCCAGATTGCATTCATCCAAGAGTTCTTAAAGAGCTCAAGCATGAAATTGCTGATCTTCTCACTTTAATATGCAACTTATCCCTGAAATCAGGCTCTATCCCTGAAGACTGGAAGATGGCCAATGTCACACCAATTTTTAAGAAAGGATCTAGGGGGGACCCGGGAAATTACAGGCCAGTCAGTTTGACATCTGTTCCTGGTAAATTAGTAGAATCTATCATTAAAGATAAAGGGTCACTATCCACTCACCATAAGCCGCGGGGTCACCTCTTTAAAAGCCACGGGGGTCCTGGACGCTCCCCACATCTCCGGCGCTCACTGCGCGGCTGCCAGGGATTTACCTCTCTCCCGCCTCCTGGCTGCGCGGCAAATTAGCTCCGCTAAAAAGAGCAACTTTTTTAAAAACCCCGCGGGTGCCGCGGGGTTGTGGGGAACCTCGGCTGTTTCTTGGCGGCTGATTAAGCTGTGGCAGCGCACCTCCACGGCCAATCAGGGAACAGGGCGCCATCTTGTTAAGTGGGGGTGTCCCCGTCTAAAAGTCTTGGCGTAGTGATAGCGTAGAACGTGTCGACGCACGCAGTCAAGTCGCGTCTTCCGTCTCAACTTGTTCAAAGCCGTGCCGAGCAAATGGAAAATGTCGGCGCCGAGCGAATGAGGTACAAGAGGCGTGCGTCGCGAGCTGGCTTCTGCTTTCACTTCCAAACACTGCTGATGGCGTGTCTCCACAGAAAGCGCAGCCAATGATTTACTGCTGACGTCAGCATGTGCCGAAGTCTTAATAGAGGGCTGTTAGCGCCTCTTTGATGACGTTCACACTCACGCTCGTGCGAACCTATCATAAACAACCTCTTCCCAGCCAATCACACTGGAGACCCGCCCTCGGCTGGCCGCCACTTTCACGTAACTCATGACGCACACGTTCGACGGCCAATCGGAGCGCTCCATTCCCCTCATTGCAACGGAACTCCCGCTCTTTGCTGCCCGCATTATTTCAAGAATTGCAAACGTGTGGGGAACAAGTGTCTCCGTGGTCAGAAGCCACGGAGGCTTTTCATTGCGGGGTCGCAGCGGCGTTGCAGTTTAGTGAGGTAAGTGTGTAGTGGCCTAAAATTATAAAACATATAGAAAAGCAAGACCTGCTGAGAAAGAGTCAGCATGGCTTTTGCAGAGGCAAATCCTGTCTTACAAACGTACTAGAGTTCTTTGAGGGTGTAAACAGGCATGTGGATAAGGGGGACCAGTGGACATTGTCTAGTTGGATTTCCAAAAGGCTTTTGACAAAGTTCCTCACCAGAGACTATTGAGAAAACTCAGCAATCAAGGAATAAGAGGGGAAGTCCTCCTATGGATTAAAAACTGGTTGAGAAACAGGAAACAAAGAGTGGGTGTAAATGGGAAGTTCTCACAATGGAGAGATGTAGGGAGTGGTGTCCCCCAAGGATCCGTTTTGGGACCAGTGCTCTTTAACCTATTCATAAATGACCTGGAAGTAGGGGTGGGTAGCGTGGTGGCCAAGTTTGCAGATGATACTAAATTATGTAGGGTGGTAAGAACCACAAAGGATTGCGAAGAGCTCCAAGCGGACCTTGATAAATTAGGTGAGTGGTCTAAGAAATGGCAAATGCAGTTCAATGTAGCAAAATGCAAAGTGATGCACATAGGGGCAAAAAATCCAAACTTCACATACAAGCTACAAGGGTCAGTGCTATCAGTCACAGACCAGGAAAGGGATTTGGGTGTCTTAGTTGATAGTTCCATGGGAATGTCAACTCAATGCATGGCAGCTGTGAAAAAGGCAAACGCTATGCTGGGGATAATTAGGAAAGGAATTGAGAATAAAACTGCAAAGATTGTCATGCCCTTATATAAAGCCATCGTGCGACTGCACTTAGAGTACTGTGTCCAGTTCTGGTCGCCGCATCTCAAAAAGGATATTGAGGAGATAGAAAAGGTGCAGAGAAGGGCAACAAGGATGATTGAGGGACTGCAGCACCTTCCCTATGAGGAGAGGCTGCAGCGTTTGGGACTCTTTAGTTTGGAGAGGAGACGTCTGAGGGGGGATATGATTGAAGTCTATAAAATTATGCCCATGGGGTAGAAAATGTTGACAGAGAGAAATTTTTCTCTCTTTCTCACAATACTAGAACCAGGGGGCATTCATTGAAAATGCTGGGGGGAAGAATTAGGACTAATAAAAGGAAACACTTCTTCATACAACGTGTGATTGGTGTTTGCAATATTCTGCCACAGGAGGTGCTGATGGCCACTAACCTGGATAGCTTTAAAAGGGGCTTAGACAGATTTATGGAGGAGAAGTCGATTTATGGCTACCAATCTTGATCCTCTTTGATCTGAGATTGCAAATGCCTTAACAGAACAGGTGCTCGGGAGCAACAGCCACAGAAGGCCATTGCTTTCACATCCTGCATGTGAGCTCCCAAAGGCACCTGGTGGGCCACTGCGAGTAGCAGAGAGCTGGACTAGATGGACTCTGGTCTGATCCAGCTGGTTTGTTCTTATGTTCTTATGTTCTTATGAGATAAATATTTTAAATAAAAATCACTCAAAGTTGGTTTCTATAGTAGTATTCAAATATCAGACAGTCTGGTGTGATAAAATATCTTATAATGATATGTCAAGCTTGTGTTTGAGGAACTCATCTGATTTCACTTAATGCTAACAGCATCAATCAATCTGTTTCTCAAATGAATTTTCATTTATGTATGAAATGCCAGATTTAGAAGCCACAGAAACAACCTGATTTCTTTTTAATCCCTTCTGACTGAGTTTATTAAAAACGGAGGGTTTGAAGTTGAATGAAAGATAAAATAAAATATGTATTCTGTGCTGTTGCAATTAAAATAGATGGCTTTGATTTTTTGTGCACCTTACACTTGTCACAACAGTGTGTAGAATGAATCAATTGAGCTGGATAAATGTCTAGCAATGCTTTTAATTGCAACCACTCTTCTGATCAAGTAATACCTGCATGAAATGACAATAACATTTATCCCAAAACACATGAAGTGATTAAAGCTTCATTTTGCTTTTGTTGTTTGCAGAAATCTCAGTGTCATTTGAACTGACAAAAGACTGGATTTAGTAGTAACATGTTTCTTGAACTTCCCTGAGTAACACACAAAATGTCTATTATATGGTTTAACTCAGAGAGAACTGAAGAACCTTTAATGTAATGGCTGAGTCAGCTACACTTGCTCCCTTCTTCTGGTCTTTTTTATTCACTTTTGTATCTTGTTATCTTTCTAAGATTTCCAGCTCCAGATTGGGCATTTTTGGGAGATTTGGAGATGGAGCCTGGAAAGAGTAGGTTTAGGGAAGGGGGCTCCAGAAGCTATAATGCAATAGAGTCCACCCTCCAAAGCTTCCATTTTCTTCAAAGGAGATGATCTCAGTAGTTGTAATTCCAAGAAATGTAATTCTGGAAGACCACGAGGATCTACCTGGTATCAACCCTGTCTTTCTTTCTTTCTTTCTTTGCACCAGGCCTACCACTGAAAGAACACTTTCTACTTCCTCAGAAGCTTGAAGGAAATGTCAGGAGAAAGGCATTGGAGAAAACTTTAATAGATCCACAAATGCCTCTTTTAATTAGGTGGGCTACACAAGGCATGAATAGAGCCACAGCCTAATAAGAACTAACTGGGTGAGAAAAATGGCTTCTCTTCTCCCCACTGTCAACTCGATTACCTTAAATTTTGGACAACTGTAATCCATATCCCTCCATGCTGGTAAGCTTAGCGTCTACACTGCTGTTGAAGGCTGTTTGAAGACCACAGCTGGTACATAAAGCTTTATCTACCCTGAAGTGTACACTGTTTATTTGAACTGCTTTCAATATTACTGCTATTACTGAACTATAGTAGTCCAAATGGCCATAGAATTTCTAGTCTCTTGTTCCTACCATTGTAACATACACAGGCAAATGTCAATACAGTTCTGAGCAGAGGTATACACTTCTAAACTCATTGACTTGAATGTATTTAGAAAACTTTGGCTTGCACTGTGCATCTGTAGGGAACTGATCAGCCATGGTTATCCATGCTCTGATTATTTCAAGGTTAGGTTACTGTTATGCCCCCTAGACCTTTAAAGATTTCTCAAAAGGAAGTCTCGTGACGAGGCTGCGCGAACATCTTATAGGACGTTTATGAAGGTCTATGAGATGGCGATGAAGGAGGCGAAGAGAGTATTCTTCTCCTCCTCTCTCGCATCTGCTAGCTCTCGCCCAGCGCAACTGTTTTGCACTATTCGGTCGCTTACCTCATTATCGGAGGGTTCAAAAAATGATCAATTGGCTATTAGCTGTGAGGCATTTATGAGCTATTTCACAGATAAAGTTGCGTTGCTCCACCAGGACCTTCCTGCCACCTTGGAGACAATTTGCGAACTGGAGGCTCCCTTGCCGTCTTCTGGCCCTTGTTTGGCCCAGTTTTCCCTGCTCTCTGAAGCCGCTGTTGACAGAGCCCTGGCTGCTGTTAGACCTACTACCTGTCCTCTGGATCCGTGCCCCTCTTGGCTTATTAAAGCGTGCTGAGAGGAGTTACGACCCCACCTGTTGAATATCATCAATAGCTCCCTTGAGCAAGGAGTCTTTCCTGGTGGGTTGAAGGAGGCAGTGGTCCGCCCACTCTTAAAAAGACCGTCATTAGATCCTAGTGATCCGACCAATTACTGCCCCGTTTCGAATCTTTCGTTTCTGGGGAAGGTGATTGAGAGAGTGGTGTTGGAGCAGCTTCAAGGTTTTCTGGAGGACGCATCGGTCTTCGATCCCTTCCAGTCCGGCTTCCGTGCTGGGCATGGGACGGAGACTGTTCTCATCGCCGTCACAGACACGCTCCATATGCAGCTCGACCGAGGCGGATCGGCGCTGCTGGTATTATTGGATCTTACCGCAGCGTTTGATGTGGTCGATCACGATCTTTTGACCCACCGCCTGGCCGCTTCCGGGGTGCGGGGCACTGTCTTTCAATGGAGTGCCTCGTTTCTCCGGGACCGGAGTCAGCAAGTGTGGTGCGGGGACAAGGCCTCCCGAAGGTGCTCGCTTTATTGCGATGTACCTCAGGGAGCGCTGTTGTCCCCGCTGTTATTTAACATCTATATGCGACCCCTTGCTCAGCTGGTATGGAGCTTTGGGCTGGTCTGTCATCAGTATGCTGATGACACCCAGCTCATTCTGTCAATGGAGGGGGAAGCCGTCACCGCCCCTGCAGCTCTGCAGCATTGTTTGGAGGCAGTTGCTGGTTGGTTGAAGCAGAGCAGGTTAATGCTGAATCCAACAAAGACGGAGATCCTTTGGCTAGGCCGTGGGGGGAGGCGGGGGACTTTCAGTTGCCGGTGTGGGAGGGGGTCTCATTGGCACCGACCCCCTCCGTCTGCAGCCTGGGGGTCCACCTGGATTCGTCTTTCAATGGAGACCCAGGTGGCCCATACAACCCGGGTTGCGTTTTTCCATCTTCGCCAGGCCCGGCAACTGGCCCCCTTCCTCTCCCAGGCGGATCTGGCCACAGTGGTCCATGCAACGGTCACCTCCAGATTGGACTATTGCAACTCGCTCTAAGCGGGCCTTCCCTTGCGGCTGATCCGGAAATTAAAATTGGTCCAGCATGTGGCGGCGCGTCTGCTCACGGGCGGTGCCTTTAGAGATCATATTATGCCTATGTTGCATCACCTGCACTGGCTCCCAGTTGAGTTCCAGATCGTCTTCAAGGTATTGGTTCTAACCTTTAAGGCCTTGTGCGGCCTGGGACTCTCGTACCTACGAGACCGTCTGGCCCCATATGTCCCACGTCGGTCCCTGCGTTCTGCGGAGGCCAATCTGCTGGTGATCCCCGCCCCCTCTATGATGCGGCTGGCCTCCACCAGGGCCAGGGCTTTTACGGCCCTGGCCCCTGCCTGGTGGAATGCTCTCCCTCCAGCTGTCCGGGCCCTGTGGGACCTTAATGAGTTCTGCAGGGCCTGTAAGACTGAGTTGTTCCACCGGGCCTTCGGAGAGACCAGCTGCTGATGTGGGTGCCCGAAACAAACATTCTGAGAAATGCTCTAAGACCTACTGTCCTTCTCTTAAGAGGAGTTTTAATAGTCGGATGCCATCTATTTTAAACTTAAATTGGTTTTGATAACTGAATGCTGCATTTTAAGTCTTAACTTAACTTTTATTTTGTTTTATTGTCTGCTTGTTAGTGTTGTACACTGCCCTGAGCCCTCTGGGGGAGGGCGGTATAAAAATGCAATAATAAATAAAATAAATAAATAAATAAAAACTTGGAGTAGTTTAAAAAGGTATATTTTTATTCCAGTTGTTACTGTTTAGTTGTATTTTAATATGTTTCAATATGACTTAATGATTCAGTTTAAGGTTTTTCAAAATGTGATATTGATAATGGGAATTTATTGTATTGTGATAGTATTGTAGGTTACAATGGGACATTTTTCTGAAGACGCATGCTAAAAATCTTTTAAATGCATAAATAAGCTGCTTATATACACATCGGGGAGGAAATTCCAAGTCATTGTTCCCCAGCTTTTCAACTTTTTTCCCCCCTTTAAGTCTGGCAGAGCCAGGAATGTCTTCCAGCTGTAACAAAAGACTAGTGCAGAGCTGAGACACTTGCATTTCCTAAACAGTTGCTCCCTTCAGAAAATATAGCCTTCTCCATTTCATCTATTCCTGGCAAGTGTGTAAGTGGGGGAAAATATCCATGTACCTTCACAGTCCAGCTTCATTTCTCACTATTCAGAAATGTTAGCCTGTTGCTTTCAAGCACACCTGGTTACTGCTTGTCTACAGTTTTTATGTGGCATAATATCTTCACATGCAGTGTGCAATATTAAGCATGTATACTCAGCGGTAAATTTCCCTGAGTACAATGAGGCTTAGTACCTAGTAAGTGTATTTAGGAATACAGCATTAGCCAGTCAGGTTTATTTAGATGATTATCAGTGTAATCCTAAGACTTCTATGTCTTTCTAAGGCTTCAGTAGACTGAGTGTGTGGCTACAGGCACGTGAGGCTTATGGAGGGTTAGGGTTAGGGTTAGGGAGTGGAGGATCCCTTCACCCTGGCTTTGTTTGCTTTGGTGATATCACCTAGTTCAGGGGTAGGGAACCTGCGGCTCTCCAGATGTTCAGGAACTACAATTCCCATCAGCCTCTGTCAGCATGGCCAATTGGCCATGCTGGTGAAGACTGATGGGAGAAATGGTCCTAGTATCTGGAAAACTTTCACTGATTTCAGACCAAATCTGATTGCTATATGATAACCTCAGATTTTCTATGAGGAAGGTTGATTATCTTAAAATAGTATTGATGGATAGCCAGTTTGATCTCAAATGTTTGGAAAACATCTTGACTTCCAAATCCTATTTTTGCCCCATAATTAAAATCTTGGTAAAATTCAATGCAGCACTACACCCAGAGGTGGGATCCAGGGGGTTTCGAAGGTTCTGTAGAATCTGTTGTTAAAATTTAAAATATAACTTTTTTAATACTTAAAATATTTTTATTAAGTATTAATGTTTTTAATTCTTAAAATAAAAAGTGATATTAAAATAGTTTTAAATACTTTTTAACAGTCATTATTTGAATCCCACCATCATCGGAACCTGTTGTTAAAATGTTTGAATCCCACCACTGACTACACCCTTTTTGTCTGTGCACTGGATACCATCTTTGTGGTGCTAATTTTTGAAATTATTGAATTTCCAAACATTTATAAAATTCATGCATGGTAAAATGGATGCAAAATGAGCCCTTCGGGGATGGGGCGGTATAAAAATCCAATAAAATAAAATAAATAAAATTTTGGAGAAAATGTAACTATGGCCCTTTCCGCACGGGCCTAATACGGCGCCCTGGGGACAGCAAAAACACCATCCCCAGGGAGCCGTTTGCACAGGGGGTGCAGCTGCTTTGCAGCCGCGCCGCCCAAGTGGCGTAAAGCCGCTGTTTTCCTACCTCGCTTCCTGAGTGAGGTTTATGGAAAACGGCGGCTTCGAGCCGCTGCCGTGTGAACGGCAGCGGCTCGAAGGCGCCTTCCCTCCCCCTATGTCCAGTCAACCTACCTCCTCTGCGGCCCCCCGGCGTGTCGCTGAGGCCTGGGGACATACCCCCTCTGCCCTGCGACTCCGGAGCGGTCGCGCAGGGCAGGGGGGCGTGTCCCCTGGCCTCGGCGACGTGCCGGAGGGCCGCAGAGCAGGTAGGTCGACTGGACGATGGCGCAGCGTAGCGCCGTCTCCCGGTAGGTTCTGGGACCATTCATGCAAACGGTCCCAGAGGGGTTGGGTCGGCGTCATGTACGCCGAACTGACCCCTACCGTGGCTGTGCGAAAACGGCCTATGAATCAATGGGAGAGTCTTTGGACTAAAGGAATTAAATTTACAGTATGCCAAATGCTAAGAGAAAACTGGAATAACAGGTTTTCAGACAGTATATTGCACCTAAAGATATAGCCAATGGAAAAATTGTTATAATAGAAAATGCTGGAAATGTCAGAATACAAATGTGTGGTGGACATGTCCAGCAAGGAATTATTGGATTATGCTACATGGTGAAATGCAAAAGTTATTAGAAGTTAAGTTTATATTAGATCCAAGAAATATGTTATGAAATATTTTGTCAAATAATGTGTAATGAACTGTTTAAATATATGGTGACAGCAGCCGGAGTTGTATTTGCAGCAAGATGAAAAGCAGACCACTAGCCAGATCTTACAGAATGGATTAACAAAATAATAGAATATTCAACAGTGGGATAACAGGTACATAACAGACCATCCACAGAGTATGGAAGAAAATGGAATGTTCTTTTGGACTACATAAGCCAAACACTCAGATAACCAGGGATAACACAGACCATATATATGTATATATATACATATATATAACAAAATGTTCGTCTTAGATCTTATTTAGAAGTTGTAAGTTTGGACATTAATAGACATAGGCAAGCTCCACATTACTACTTTATCTGTAACAATAAATTTTAATTAAAAAAAATAAGAATTCATGTAAAGATTTCAGGTATGGACAGAAAGGGTTTTCCCCCCTTCTGAACCAATTCATCATTTTTAGTTGTCATATTCGTATTCTGCCAAGGATCTTTGCATATAAGGAGCTACCTCATTTTATTCCCACATAATTAAATTAGATTGAGAAATAGTGTTTGATTCAGTGAGGGTCAGGGTGTGTAGGCATCTGAACCCATGTCCAAATCCTGCACACCTTCCACTATGCCACACTACACTGGCTTAGGAAGACAGCAAGTATTACTTTTTTAAACAAAGTGATAAAGTTATTTTGATCTACTCTTATCTTCTTATAGATTTTCCTCTAGTAAATGAGATACACTTTTTGTGTAGCAAAATACTAAACAAAGCTATTTCAAGTGTTTAATACCTGCATAGTCTTTGGACAACCACCGTTAAACTGGGATAATGTGTTCTTTTTTCCTTTTAATTGCGATTTCAGTGCTTTCAGTAATTGCAATAGTGGCATCTACTAAAATGTTGGTTCGGTATTAATAAGAGAAACCATGTCTAATCTTTGAAAGCAATAGTGTTATCTGTAGTTGTAGAATTATATACTTACAACAAAAGACTTAATTATTTCTACTTCTACAGTTTAATCTGGGTTTGGTAGCATACAATTTTTGAAGACCTTACAATGTCTGCTATTGTGACCAGTGCACAAGATGTGTGAAAAACCTAAATTATATAATTTACTAGTTTAATTTTCCTGTCAGTGAAGTAAGTTTCTATCACAAAAATCTACAGTACACAATGTGATGATGGAGAACACTAGAGTATGTTCCTACAGGTAGGTGAGATGTGAGGAAAATTGTACGTTTTGAGATTGATTCCCTATGCTTTCCGAGCTGGATTTAGCAGATAAGGTTAATATGTAGTTGTCTAGGTAATATTCCTGTCGAAAAGCTTAGCACACAGACACTTTAATCAAGGACAGGAGAGATTAATTGTGCAAGCAGTTAGGCTCAGAGTTTCCAGTCCAAAATTCACCTCCCCAAAGTGGTCATCCTGGACTGATCTCTTCTTTCTCCATCCAAATCTATGCTTGAACAGGAATTTCTTCTATTAATTTATATAGTGGCATTTTTGTTATTAATATGCAAAAAAAGTTAATGTAATCAACAACAGTTTAATACAAGATCTTAGTCTGTGAAGAATACATTTGTTCACCAACCAACTACCGCAAAAGAACTAAGAAAGGAGGATGAGCACTGATGGTTGAAATAATGGGGGGGGGAGCAGAAGACATTGCCAGCTGACAGCGCTATTTTCTGTAGTGGAACACAAAATAACAAGTTCCTTAGATTGTGGAGTAATTCAAAGAGTTCGGGTACCTCATGGCAGTGACTTATCTGAAAGTAGGGGAAATCTCTTCAGTGAGCACATGATCTCATTTCATTCTCACAACAGTTCTGCAAAATACCTACTGAGAAGGAGGTAAGGACCTAGCATCTCTCACATTACATTGGCTGTCTTCTGTATCTTGAAGAGCAATGAGCAGTAATCATTCTACAACATGTAGTTTTTGGAAGAAACACATATTGAGGAACTGAAATAGTTAGTTAATAAACTGCAACAAAACACTTAAAATACATTTTATCATACTGACAAGAGTGTGTAAATACAATGGAAGCAGACCTATCATTTTTCTCTAGAATGTTTTAATGATTTCAGTTTGTTGCATTAGTTTAGACCATTACAAAATAGCTACCCACCAGAGACCGAATCAGACCTGACCTTCTTAAAATGAGCAAATTAAGCAGATGAATTAGAATGAACAACAGAAAGAGCGACACTGTCATTCCATACTCCACATTGCAAACATTTAGAAAGAAAATGTTATCAGAATTACAGGGAATTACTTCAGCTGATATTACTTCAGCTGATATTCTAGTATTTCTATTTTGTTGTCCATCTGATTAGGAAGTAAATATTTACTAACTTCCTTTTAGACAAGTAATAAACCTCCTTTCAAAATGCTTTGCCCTTTCAACATATTCTTCCTACAGTAAATCCTGCTGGTTTGATTCAGTAATTCAGTATGTTGATGTCCTGAATTGATTTGGCAAATAGATTTTTTTATATAACGTGACCTTCTTGGGATGCTTTTTCATATGTCAAACATATCAATTGTTTACTTCATGCATTCCCCCACCCCCCCAATGAAATCAACATAATACCAAATGGATAACTCTCTCTACAATATGTTCTGTGAGGAGTTGAGGAGGCTTATGTTCTAACATTTTTAATAATGTAAAATCACATACAAATATATAAGCATTCTTTTGCAACTCAATGCATTATGATATCTGGCCCTGATCAGCTAAGTTATCCCCTTAAACATTAAATTCTGAAAGCATCAGAACCAAACCTGGGAATAGATACAGGACATGGGCTGGATATTGGTGTGCATAGTAGCAGAAACTAATGCCCAGAATTGTCTCGTATCATTGGATAATACTGCTTAAATTAGTCTGTCCCATTGTGTGTTAATGGCATACATCCTCTTGTAATAATTGAGCAAATTGTGTCCTGAGTTCGAAATATTCTTGGGGGTGGAATTGTGCCATTTGAATCTGTCTGCCTGAAGTACATAGCCCATGTATCGTTGAAGGCTTTCACGGCCGGAATCACTGGGGAGTTGTGTGGTTTCCAGGCTGTATAGCCGTGTTCTAGTAGAATTGTCTCCTGACGTTTCTTCTGCATCTGTGACTGGCATCTTCAGAGGATCTGATGGTAGTAAAGTAAGTGGAGTATATATACCTGTGGAATGTCCAGGGTGGGAGAAAGAACCATTTGCCTGTTAACAAGTGTAAAGGGTGCAATTAGCAAGATTAATTTGCATGTGTTGAGTGGATCCACCCATTTAGCATGTGAGTAACCATGAAAATAGCATAATCAACTAGTGAGTTGATCATCTGGCATTGTAGTAATCATCTGCATTGTAGTAGCTGGGCCTTTTGATCCCTTTGATTGCTTACTGCCTAGAGTGGTGGGTGGTGTTCTGGGTGGTGTTCACTAGCCCTTTGACTGCTTACTGCCTAGAGCAGGGGTAGGGAACCTGCGCCTCTCCAGATGTTCAGGAACTACAATTCCCATCAGCCCCAGTCAGCATGGCCAATTGGCCATGCTGGCAGGGGCTGATGGGAATTGTGTTTCCTGAACATCTGGAGAGCCGCAGGTTCCCTACCCCTGGCCTAGAGTCATCCTTTGTCTGTGTGGTGTTCATTAGTCACTGTCTTGATTCTAGTGTTTTTCAGTACTGGTAGCCAAATTTTGTTCATTTTCATGGTTTCTTCCTTTCTGTTGAAATTGTCCATGTGCTTGTGAATTTCAAGGGCTTCTCTCTGTAGTCTGTAGTTGTCAGAGTGGTCCAGAATTTCTGTGTTTTCAAATAATATTCTGTGCCCAGCTTGGTTTACCACTTGTTCTCCTATTGCTGAGTTTTCCGGCTGAAATTAGTCTGCAGTGCCTTTCATGTTCTTTCATTTGTGTCTGGGCGCTACATTTGGTGGTCCCTATGTAGACTTGTCCACAGCTGCACAGTACATGGTAGACTCCTGCAGAAGTTAGAGGATCCCTCTTATCCTTTACTGAATGTAGCATTTGTTAAATTTTCTTAGTAGATCTGTAGATTGTTTCAATATAGACAAGATTCACATATTTATGTTTCTTCATCAGTTTCCCTATACAATCAGTGATTCCCCTGATGTATGGTAAGAACACTTTCCAAAGAGCTGCATCAGAAGAGCTGAATGACCAAGAACAAACCACAGGAAATAAGATAAACAGTCACCCAGAGAGAAAGTGTTCTTACTATACATCAGGTGAATCACTGATCGTATAGGACAGGGGTCTACAACCTGCGGCTCTCCAGAGGTTCATGGACTATAAATTGACCATGATGGCAGGGGCTGATGGGAATTGTAGTCCATGAACCTCTGGAGAGCCGCAGGTTGCAGACCCCTGGTATAGGGAAACTTAAACTTAAAGAAACATAACCTCGAAACAACCTACAGACCCACTAAGAAAACCTTGTGGTTTAATTCTTGTGCCCATAATTTCCCTTCAGTTACTGGATAGAAATGGAGAGCTCTAGTAGAGTGCATGTCCAGCTCAGTTGATAGATATCTCCTTGGACCATACTTGACCCAGTGGGAGAGAAGGTCCATTTTTGGCATTGGATCTTCTAAGAGGAGGGGACCTTGGTTTAGATGGGTTGGTGTCCTTGGAAACAGTATTGAAGCCATGTTGTTCCTGTAACAGAGACAGTATAGACTGGGTTTGAGTTCCAACTAGAAAGTCTGAGACTTGAGACGACTAAGCAGTCATTGTGAAGTGAGGCAGGACAAGCCAATCTACTAGTAAGTAAACTTTCTTTCAATAGGTCTAATCTCTCTAAGATCCCTTCTTGTTCAAGATCTGACAGAGATAGAAATGAGACTTTAAGATTATCTTCCAAGATCACATTGTTCAGCAAAGGAACATTTTGGTTACTAGCATTAGAGCACAGTTAAGTCTGATCTAGATATTCCCTATTCACCACATTAGTCAAGTCAACATTTGGTTGGTTTAAAGTGGAAGAAATTGGTAGTAACGGTGATTTAGTCACCTTCTTGAATACACAAGAAGGAAAAAATCCCTTGAAAGCAAGGAGCACTCTGGAACGAAACAGAAGTGATGGAGTGCATGGTGAATTAAATAATAGAATAAGCCCCTGACACTGACTTGAATTGTTTATAACTTCCACAGAGGTCAGGTCACGTTGCAATGCCTTTCTCTTAAACAATGTGAATAGGTGTGATTTGGCAGACCACATTGTAGTCCAAGACAGCCAGCATCCTTTAAAGTTGCAGATGATCAGACAGACTTTGTTTGTAGAGAGAACAAGCTGATAGAACCATTCTTTCCCTTTCCCTTTTGTGAATTGGAAGGGGTTGGTTATAGACTGAAATACAATCTTGGCAGCTGGAGATTTGTTAAGAGTAGCAGTCGACCTCAGGCTGATGAAAGAGTCAATTTTGGAGTTAAGGAGCTGAAGTTCCTTACAGATGTATTATATGGTCAGCACCATAAGCTGATATAGACTAGACACCCCGGCCACCTCCCCAGTAACACTCCCTTTTCTATCAGTAGGTACAGGTTCACATGTATTTCTAACAGATCCATTTTCTATTGCTCTATCAGCTGCCCCAACAGCAATATTTTCATGAGTGAAGGCCTCTTCATTGCATGCAGGTGTGCGAATGCTCGCTCTATTGACCACTGACACAATTCTTAGTTGGAACAGAATTGGGCCGCAGCCCATTTATTTGTAACAACATGAGAAGCTGGGCAAGCATAAGGGGCACATCCTGGCCACCAGGCAGCCACCGCTGAACCTGGGCCCTTTGGACAGCCACTGCTGAACCCGGCACCATCCCCCAAAGGGGATTGGGACAGAAAGTTACTAGGTGCCACTTGAGCACAAACCCATTTAGTGACCACCCTCCCTGCCAGGAGTAGCAAGCTGTCAGGCAGAGCCCCAAGGCGTGCACCATCCACTACTCCCAGACCTCTTATTGAGGCCTCCAAGCCTGATCTTGTGGAATTAACATGACTGAATATCTTGCCCATCTTAGTTCCTATCTCCATCTTCCTCACATCTTTCCATAGTTATATGTTCAGCATCATGAGGTATGAACCTGTCTTCTTACCTGAGGGTAAACTGAAGGTCCGAAGCTCTGCCCCCCGTTTGTGTTTTTTTTGTATTTTAAAGTGTTTTTTTTTTGGCCTGCAGGGAGCGCAATTTTTAGGCTAGCAGTACCAAAATTGCAGGGATTTTTCAGGAGACTCTCCTTATGATACTGCCCATGTTTGGTGAGGTTTGGTTTGGGGAATCCAAAGTTATGGACTTCCAAAAGGGATGCCCCATCCCCCATTGTTTCCAATGGGAGCTAATATAAGATGGGGGCTATACCTTTGAGGGTCCATAACTTTGGACCCCTTGAACCAAACTTCACCAAACCTGGGTGGTATCATCAGGAGAGTCTCCTAAAGATACCCTGAAAATTTGGTGCTGCTAGCTTAACAATAGCACCCCTGACAGCAGGCACCCCCCAAATTTCCCCAGATTCTCCTTTTAAATCCACCCCCTTCAGCATGGATTTAAAGGGAGAATCTGAAGTCCTCAGTTTAAACATTGAAAGGGATGCTTTTTCAGGGTAGGAGATAATCCACTCCAAAATAGCATCACTTTCAATGTTGTTTTGACTGGGGACCCCAGATTCTCCCTTTAAGGTGGATTCAAATCTAGTTTAAGAGCCATTCAGAAAATTACGACAGAAATCCTAAATCAATTTACTCAAGACCTTCCTCAGACCTTTCCAACAGAATTAACTTCCAAGAAAGCATTTTTGGGATTGCACTACTAGTTTCTTATGCTTCTGTGCCAGTGAATAAACCAGAGGAAACTGAAACATCCTGTTCTGATTTAGTCTTGTTTTACTTCAGTGTATTTGCATACTTAAATCATTCCCACTGCCAACTGTTCTAGCTGCCTTTACTCATAAAAAAAGAGTATGTAAAATGACATCTAGTAAAACAAAGTGCACTCCAAGGGAAGATAAAGATTTGTTTTGAATAATCAAGTACACAAAAAAGGCAGGTTAAAACTCTCAAAACTGCAGACCTTTCTAAAATCTACTTCCAAAGAATACAGGAACAAATTATTTTAACCCATAAACTTGAAATGGGGGAAATTTAGAACAGTTTTCTATTCTACTCTACTGCAGATAAATTCCACTGGTGTCACTTAAATATCAAAGGCAAGTCATTTTTAACAGCTCTCTTGCTTAATTCTGAAGCATTCCTTGCTTTTCTACTGATAAACATATCTGGAAAAATAATATTCATATGCCACCTTCATTTTACATGTCTTAATTTTCAGTAGAAGAAAACATGATTAATTTTTTTATGAAGCAATGATATTGCACAATGCTTTCGAGTTCTCTGCGTATTAGCTTGAATCCACACATCACTGGATAGTGCAACTTCTGTTATAATGGTACAATAATTTTAACTGGATTTTAGTGTGTGGACAAGACAAATGCACAACAATAATACAATATTCAGTAATGTGCTGACACACCCTAAGAAATGGCCTTTCCACAGAGGGGCTTCTCCCATGGCTAGTTTAGTGTTGGAGCAGAATTGGAGAGAAAGATATTGCAAAAGGTGTTAATTATTATGCAGATTTTTCACTGGTTCTTTTTCAACAGTACCACTTGCTCTTTTATCTCTGGTCCCCAGTCTGCCATTGACTAAGCGAACAACAGCATGGACACCGGGAGAGTATGGCTTTCAGGTATCAAGCATGCTGGAAGAGTGTCTGATGACACTCAAAAAAATTCCTTCAACTCGCACTGAACAAAGGTAGTATCTGTCAAAACAGGATTTCTCAATGAGCATCCAACTGCACAGCAAACATTTTCTGAAATGAAAGGGATTTTTGAATATGCAGGCTTTTGATATGGCTTGGGTGTATACTTCTAGTAGAAGAAACATTTCAGATACCTCATTCAATGCCTAGGTGTTTCAATACACATGAAGTAGCTCTTGAATTCTGTCTCCTCTGTCTGGCAGCTTAATAAGGAAGACGCAAGATGAGTGGTTTCCCTCACCAATCATTTAGTAGAAGTTGTGGTGAAGTGGCTATGATAAATGGTCCACCACCTAGTTAGCTTCCCTGTTGTCAACCCAGCTGCAGAATTCAATGGCACTTCCAGTGTATTATTTGTATCAGCACTGATAGAACAAAATTACTTTGTTGTAAGAAAAAAAAGGGCTGGGTGAATTCTACTTCAGCATGTTTATTGAGAAAAACTCTTAAGCTTTGCAAAGCCACACAACAGTGTATAATACATTCATAAGTTTAGTCATAAATATATGTGAAGACAATTAATGAATAAATATGTGCAGGTGTTGTTATGTGAAACATACAGAGAATCTAAAAAGTTTTTTTCTTTATATACTGTTATGGCCTGTGTGCAGATCTTTTGCTCCCTGCTCAACATCACTATTCTCTTTTCTGAAAGTCCAGACTTTAAGGCATTGGTCCATAGTTTCCATCCTCCAAAACCTCACCCTAGATTTTTATTCTTCCAAGCTTCATCAAGTTCTGAATCAATCCAGGCTGGCAACAATAATTAGCTCTCCTGATCAAGGGCTATCAAGGAAGTGTAACCCTAGCAGTTTTCAACAACAAGCTCTTCTTTGTCCAAAATATTCACCTTGCCCATGACCAAGAATACAGACATAGATCAGTTCACGATGAAAGTACACAATTCTTACTGAACCAGGAAATTAAAGATCTGACATCAGTAAATGAAGAAACAGAGTGGAGTATTTATACCATTTGGGTGGAAACAGGATGATAGGTAGAGGATATGACAATTCTTCAAGAGATTGGGTGTTAGATTGTTGCATGTTTCTAAGGAGATAGTAGCTGATGTTGTAATATACATGCAGTGATCTTCCAAAATTTTCCTTACCCAAATTCCTATTCAGATTTTAAAGATCAAAATTATTTGATCTTGTTCTTGAAATGGAATAAGGATTAATCTATTTTTAATGTTTATGTCAGATTTTGTTACAGAAAAAAATGGGCATATACAGTTTGCTGTACGTTACATTTGCTTCTGTTCACTGCATTGATAAACTCTGAAAAAACAATTCTGATGTGACTGCACTTATGGTTGTTATCAAGATTATTGTAGTATGCTGCTTTATCATTGAACAGTATGTGTTCTGCATCTCAGCAAAATATGACATGTACAAGCTGGGGTAGTATTCCTTGCCCGTCCTACCAGAAAAATCTCCTTCAAATCCATCCCAGTCTTCAAAACAGCTAGACTTCCTCTCCTCATATTACTTTAACTGCATCTCAGCTCTGCTCTTCTCCACCATTTACTGGCTGTTTAGTCACTTGTATTCTGCCTTGCAGTGAGATCACTTTTCCTTCAACTTTCATTTATGCATGTTTCTTCACCTCTCCCAAAGCTGTCATGCTGCAGATCAGAGAGGCTGTGAGGTTTTCATTTTGTGTTTCCTTGCCAGGGAAGGCAAGCAGGAAGCAACGGGCAGGCAAAATGCCAATGGGGAGGAGAAAACCTTGCAGCAGGAGACTTATTTTTAAATGGAGAGCCATGAAGGAAACCCCACAGTGAAGCACCCAGCCACATCAAAGAAGTGCACAATCTGCCATTGTCAGCTTTCCAGTTTCCTTGACATGGGCCATATCCCTCAGTGCAATATCCTTCGGTGCAATGGTTGTAGCCCTGCACGAAACATAAAGAACCCTGGAACAATGATCTCTGTCATCATATCAACAATACTGTTTTGCAGAACATACAATTGCATAAAAATGTAGAGCTTAAGAGCTTACAAGTTCTCTCATAAGAACTAAAGGAAATTTAAACTGTCCGTGTTCAACTCTAAGACTTAATTTTAAGAATTTACCTAGTTAAATTGGAATTCAAGAGTCATGGAACTCAGGGCAGAATGTGCCATGGAAATGACAAATAGACAGACAGATAGATATTTGAAAATGTTTGGACCAACCACAGAAGACACGTACATTTGATTCTGAATGCCTAACATTATGCTGGCCACATCCTGAATCAGTCATATTAAATGTATGTGTGGACCTTAAAGATTATTTGTATACCTTGCATAGCTGATTCATTAGATCCCAAAGATAATGATGATGGGATCCACTTGCCTTACTCACATTAAAAATCATTAAATAACAGCTCATGGATTAATTGGGTGCAGGATGTGAGATCTTCAATATTTCTATTGTGTTCAATAAAACAAACTAAAACTGGGGGATGTCTTGCTAATCAAGGATTTTATTTTGGATAAAGACAGTTCTGCAGGCATGGATTGAGTATAGAATGTATGTACAGAAACAGAAGCTGATTTGAAAAGCAGTATGCTTCCCTGCATTGTCCCACACTAAAAAAAAATCCCAAGGAGATTTGGTTTTTAAGCATTACTATGCTGTATGAATTAAACACTTGGCATATTGCTAATACTTTGCATTTCAGATGAAAAATCAGCACTGTTGGCAGACACATCACCTTCATCAGAAAAAAGCAGGACTACAGTTCAAAGTATCTATGGAACATTTTGCTTTAGAAACTCTTTCCTTCCACCTCCCCCCCCCTTCCCCAGTGCAATTCCTAGATGTCTAAATGTGCCTACATGATCTACATAACTATCTGAAGGACAATGTATTGTCAAAGGATTTCAGAGCCAGAATCAGCAGGCTGTTGTGGATTTCAATTAATAATTTTTTTAAAAAAATTCCCAACACAAAAAAGGGCAAACATATACCACTATATACCCCACATCCACCATTAACATTAATACAGAATAGAAATAAAGGCCAATTACACACAAAACATCTGCTGCACGATGGGGGCATATGTCTGCCACAGCAAGATCACGTGTACAGACACATTTCCTCCAGCCTCTCTTTTACTTTCTAGGCTTCCCGCAGCAAGTGAGACCACTTTTAGCATGAATTTAATTTTGTTTTGCTGCTAGAGCTGAG
The DNA here is from genome assembly GCF_021028975.2 of Sphaerodactylus townsendi. Lineage (NCBI taxonomy): Eukaryota > Metazoa > Chordata > Lepidosauria > Squamata > Sphaerodactylidae > Sphaerodactylus > Sphaerodactylus townsendi. The sequence continues at coordinate 54,427,738 of NC_059426.1, forward strand.
AGATTTTCCAATGAGCACAGCTTTGCCCTGGTGCCCTTCCCTCTGCCCACAGCCAGCCTTTCTAGCTCTGTCCTCCTCACACCTCGCACTGCAATCCATGCCTTACCCCTTGTCCCATTCTATATTGCCTGCTCCTTCTTCACAGAGTTAATTCCCACACCCACATAAAAACCTGTGTACAGTTTAAGAGAGGAAAGTATCTTGAAACTATTGTGGTGCTGTGCTACACCATCTGGCTAAATAATTGGTCCTAAAATGTCTGCATTGATATATAAATGTACGGCTGTAAGCTAATGACCATCCCAACAAAAGCCGCATCAAGATATAATGATAAACAGTGATTTATACTCTTGTAGTTGAATTGTCCAAATGCAGACTTTCCGACAAACAAGATTCAGTGGCTGCCAAACAGGAAATTTAATCTATTTTTCTAGCTGACTTGTTCATCCTTCTGTATAATAATTGTTCTTTCTGATGTCTGAATTCACAAGCCATAATGTGTTAAGTATCACCACCCCTTGCAGCCATCTGACTGCAGATATTAGTGCAAAAAATAAATCCTTTCTGATGGAAGCAAACTGGTTTCCATGTACAAAATGTGTTACTTTTTTCAGGTAAACTTACCAGGGTTTCATGCTATCATAGAATGGTCCTACTAACCCGTGAGCCCCATTCTGTTGCAGCTTTCTGAGGCCCCTAGGCACTCTGGTTCTCCCCATCCAGTAACTCATCCTCTCTCAAGTACATTCAACTCTCAGTGGGATTTGCTTGCACTTTTCTTCCTGTACTCCGTGACCTGGGCTCATTTCTAGAAATTCACACCAACAAGGGTCAGCACTTTTAGCTTTTCTCTGAATGACCATTTTAAAGGTTCTGCCAAGCACCTGAATCTTCCAACACCACCATCACCAACAACAACAGATTTCCATGGCAATGGGTTACAGCAATTGCATACTCCCAGGTAAATAGAGGTATGGCAACCAATTGCCTCCTTTCTACTGACCCTCCATTTTAGATAGCATGGTCAAATAGTGGAGGTCTATGTGGCACAGAGAACAACTACCATATTTTAAAATAGAAAGAAGGATTTATTGGAAAAGAAAAGTTCACTTACATACTTAGCACAGCAGCATAACAAGCAAGGAATACAAAGAAAAGGTCAAAATATGCAATGCTCTGTCCCTCCGCCCTGCTCATGGTCTAGCTAGTCTTGTTCTAACTCTTTAAACTTAAAAGTTAGAGCGTTCTAAAAGCTTCCCATTACCTTTGAGTCTGCCCAGGTTTCCTGCCCTTTGTCTCTTTCACATGAAACTGACCTTCATTTTAAATGGAATACGAGATGAGAGCTTCCTCCTGTCACACTGGGAATGTGTTTTCTCATCTCATGTTCTCACACCTTTCTAACGCAGCTGCTCACGGGGCATTGGAGAACTTTGATAATGCAAAGGGCAGAGCTTCCAACTACATTAGCTCTCTCTGTGAGTGTGTGTTCTTTAGCATGTAAGAGCTGTCTTTAGCATGTGGGTGAGATTTCCAAGCACAGTCTGTTTTCTTTAATGTAAAGACTCTTTATTAAGGAGGAGTAGGAGTTTAGATTTATACCCCACCTTTCTCTCCTGTAAGGAGACTCAAGGTGGCTTACAAACCCCTTTCCCCACAATAGACACCTTGTGAGGTAGGTGGGGCTGAGAGAGTTCCAAAGAACTGTGACTAGCCCAAGGTCATCCAGCAGGAATATAGGAGTGGTTCACCAGATAAACCTCTGCCACTCAATATAAATCAAAAGGTGCATTAAAATCCATTAAAACAGTAGCAGCATCATAACTCACATAAACCCATGTTTTAAACCCATGTTTTAAAAGTGGTGCCCAAACCCCAACTCCCTACTCCAAACCCCCTTTGGGACCAGCACATTGCTGCAGATGATATGTCCAGATGGCACACGGGGCATCGGGAGGGGGCAGGCAATCCGCAGCTAGCCTTCCCGAAGACCCGGTGGAACAGTTCAGTTTTACAGGCCCTGCGGAACTCACCAAGGTCCCGCAGGGCCCTAACAGCTGGAGGAAGAGCGTTCCACCAGGCGGGGGCCAGGACCAAAAAAGCCCTGGCCCGAGTAAAGGCCATCCACATCATTGCGGGGCCAGGGACCACCAGTAAATTTTCCTCTGCAGAATGCAGAGGCCGAACTGGGACATATGGGGTAAGGCGGTCTTGAAGGTATGAGGGCCCCAGGCCGCGAAGGGCCTTAAAGGTCAAATACAGCACCTTGAAGACAATCCGGAATTCCACTGGGAGCCAATGCAAGCAGCGCAACATGGGGGAGGTATGGTCCCGAACCAAGCCACCCGTGAGGAGACGAGCCCCTGTATGCTAGACCAGCTTCAGTTTCCGGATTAGCCGCAAGGGAAGGCCCACATAGAGCGAGTTACAGCAGTCTAACCTGGAGGTGACTGTTGCATGGATCACAGTGGCCAAGTCAGCCTGGGAGAGGTCGAGGCCAGCCGCCGGGCCTGGTGAAGATGGAAAAAAACAACCTGGGTAACATGGGCCACCTGGGTCTCCGTAGAGAGAGATAAATCCAGGCGGACTCCCAGGTTGGGAGTTGAAGAGGTCACATTCCTATTTAAAAAATAGATAATACTTCAAAAAGAAGAAGAGTTTAGATTTATACCCTCCCCTTTCTCTCTTGTAAGGAGACTCAAAAGGGCTTACAAACTCCTTTCCCTTCCTCTCCCCACAGCAGACACCTTGTGAGGTAGGAGGGGCTGAGAGAGTTCTGAGAGAACTGTGACTAGCTAAAAATATATATAGTGAGTCAGAGACAGTATCTTGTTAAAAGAAAGGAAAGTCTCCATTACAGAGACTTAATATTATATTATTATGTTATATTTGGGATCCTCTATGTGCATATTGTTCATTGTGTTGTTGGTGTTGGTGTTGTTGTGTACAATATGTTGTTGATTAAGAGTTGTTGTTCTGGTATGTAGATGTTTGAATTATTTTCATTAAAAAAGAACTATGACTAGCCCAAGATCACTCAGCAGGAATGTAGGGGCGGGGAAACAAATCTGGCTCACCCGGTAAAACTCCACTGCTGATGAAGAGGAATGGGGAATCAAACCCAGTTCTCGAGATTAGACTTCACCTGCTGTGAACCACTAACCACGCTGGATCTTTTGGTAGTATCTGGTGCTGTTTCTGAGGAATGATATGTCAAAAATCAGACATTACTTTGTCATCTTTCATTAGTATGGCAGCTATGTAATTCCCAGAAAACAAAAATCTAACTTCTGTCACCAAGATATTTCTAATTTCTCATTTGAATCAGGATAATTTTTCCTGCACGAGACTGCTCTCGGCCCAGAAACTTCACCTGGTTGAGAATGCGTCAGCCTGATGATTACCAGAAACAAATATGAGGCAGAATAGATTCCTTTTTGGAGAAAAACTTTTTTGGTTGTTAGTTTATGGGTTTAGTCCAGTGAGTTGGTGCCTTAAATGGCTTAGGTCTTTGCAGCCTTACTATATAAACTTCCCTGAATCTGGAGGGCTGGGCTCTCCGGGCTGTGGCTCAGCTAGCAAGCAGTGCTTGATGAGAGCAAGGCTTGACCAGTGAGTGGCACTTGGTGAGAGCGAGCAGGAACAGGGCAAGCACCAAGGATGTAGGTAAGGGGGGGTTCTTGGGTTCAATCCCCGCATTATGTGTCCGAAGCTCCACCCCTCATTTTAGGTTTTTTGTATTTTTAGTGTTTTTTCAATTGTTGGCCTGCAGGGATGCTGGTTTTAGGCTAGCAGCACCAAGATTAAGGGATTTGTTGGGAGACTCTCCTGATGATACCACCCAGGTTTGGTGAGGTTTGGTTCAGGGGATCCAAAGTTATGGGCTCCCAAAGAGGGTGCCCCCATCCCCCATTGTTTCCAATGGGAGCTAATATAAGATGGGGCTACACCTTTGAGAGTTCATAACTTTGGACTCCTGAACCAAATTTCACCAAACCTGGGTGGTATCATCAGGAGAGTCTCCTAAAGATACCCTGACAGTTTGGTGCTGCTAGCTTAACAATTGCACACCTGACAGCAGGCACCCCCCAAATTTCCCCAGATTCTCCTTTTAAATCCACCCCCTTCAGCATGGATTTAAAGGAGAATCTGAGGTCCCCAGTTTAAACATTGAAAGTGATGCTGTTTCAGGGTGGGGGATTATCCACCCCAAAATGTTATTTAAATTGGGGACCCCAGATTCTCCCTTTAAGATGGATTTAAAAGGAGAATCTGAGCTCCTTAGTTTAAACACCATTGAAAGTGATGCTGTTTGGAGGTGGATTCCAGCATCACAGTGGCCGCCCATGGGAGGAGGCCTTGCAAAACTCAGATTTTGCACCAGGCTCCATTTTCCCTAGCTACGCCTCTGCCAGGAGGGGAGGGCAGAAGGGACAGCCAGCTGCTGGCTGGGAGCCCAGCCAGTGCGGTGGGGTGTGGGGTCAGTCTGCCATCTCTGGCCTCGGAGAGATGCTTTTATAAGAACTGAGGCCAGGGGTGGGGCTTGAGGAGGTGTGGACCCGCCCCCAGGGGCAGGTAGGTGTGTGACCCCACCCCCAACCCCCCCATAAAAAATTAATACCTAAGTCACTGGCGCGCACTCATGCTTTCCCACATGGGCTCACTTGTCTGGCTCCTGGAAGAACTGTCAAAGGGTAGAAAACTTACTTGGGGAATATTTCAGAAAGGGTGGGCTGCAACTCAGCAGAAATGAAACTGACATGATGTAAAGCAGGGAGATCAGGTGGCCAGGTGGGAAAAAATAAATTGCTTTTGCTCCCATGGTGTTCCCATGGCAGCAGATTTCATTTCATTTCATAACCTTTATTGGCATAAGAGGCAGCAGATTCCCACTCCTCATGAAACCCCCTGGGTAACCTTAGGGCAATCACAGTTCTCTCAGAACTCTCAGTCCACACAGAAGCAGGCAATGGCAACCACTTTCCAAAAATCTCTTGCCGTGAAAACCCTACAGGGTCGCCATAAGTCAGTTGAGATTTGATGATTCAGGTGCGTGCACGTGTGCACACACACACATCCACCCAACTTGAGGGATCTTAGGTTCTAAAGTTTTTTGGCAGCAGATTCAATGTGGAATTTTGAGATAAGATCTCAATTTTAGCCAGTTTTGAAAAACCCAGGATGAGGGAACTATCGTGGGACAAACTTGCTTAAGGATCAGGAACTATGCTAACTTCTTGGCCAAACCAGGATATTTCCCTTCCTCAACCCAGAATACGTGGACTTTGTGAAACTGACCTAGGATGCCTAATCATTATACAAGTTTCGAAATGATTTAAACTCATAATGTGGATGTGCTTAAAAAAACTGCTCATGATTTGCCTTTTAATTGGTGAGCAGAAACTTACTGTAGTCAACAGAAAGACTTCAGGGAATTGACTCTGGCCTTGTATTCTAAATAAAATCATTCTCTATAAAACATTAATATAATGTTTCCATTATGTATGCTTTATCAACTCTGATACCTTGGGAATCACTAACTTTAACTATTCCCATCTTAACATCCAATTAACGAAACTTAAAGGTTGCTATTATAAACCAAGGTAAAGTTAAAATGATTATCTTTGTACAATTACCAAGGGCATGTTTCATATTAGCATGCCTTTTTAATGGAAAAAGTTATCGGGAAATAACTGAATGTAGGAGGTATTCAGTGATTCATTTCTTTTCTACGCAGATTTTTCTCTGACCTATTAAAGAAATATCAGCATAATCATATGGAATTAATTTTATTTGAAAGTAGTATATAATGAGTGAGAGATTAATAATGGTAATATCAGAAACTTTTTTTATCATTCTCCTGCACTTAAGAGAATAAGAAGTTATTACAAGTGTGATACAACAGACAGATGAAAAAGCAATAATTAAGGTATTTTATAAATTGAAAATAAAAATGTCACGTTAATGTTTTTCTTAAGACCAACTCAAATAGCATGGCTCTGACCTAGATAGCCCAGGCTGGCTTGATTTCATCAAGTCTCAGAAGCTAAGTAGAGTTGACCATGGCAGACATTTGGATATGGTGGCAGGCAGGCTGCCAGCACAGGGGAAGGGGGTAGACTGGGGCATTCCGGGCCCCTCACCCTACAGACTTACACTGCACAAAAGTGTAGTGTAAGACTGTTCTGTGGAGTAATTTGGGTGGCCAGAAGTGTAGTAGCAAAAATTTAGCAATTTTAGGAACAAATTGATTTGGGGACTTCTATTTACTATAGTAAATACTATGAGTTAAAATTTCTGAAATTTCTGAATAAGATGTTTATAAGCAAATGACATACTGTTTCATGGTATTAGAAAACTGACAGTTTTTAGCTTGCTGGAGTTGCCTTTTGAAATAGTGAACAAAATGTTCTTGTATAAACATTGCGTTATTTCAGATCTCTTTAGATGTAGACTCAATAGAGGAAGGTTATAGAAGATAACCATCAGTGTTAGCATTCCAATAGCCATTAAGGCTTCAGGAAATGTATCTTGTTCTCCTTCCTTGTGATTGAAATACAAAGTGGGCCCTTTTGTGTTTACCTCTGCAAAACCAAAACTAGTTTTGAAATGTAGATGTGTGCAGAAAGAAGGATGACAAGAGCGTAATTTGTAACTTCTCAAGGATGGCACAGCGTCATCTGGACTGAGCGACAGTGTTCCACTACTCCTGGACTTTGATAAGGAGGAGAATAATGATACAAAGTGTGAACTGTTTATTGTCTTGTTGTCTTCAGCTCAGCATACCAAATGGCAGCAATAAATTCTGGAAACTAAGTTGACCCAGGGGTAACCCTTAAAGCTCATTTAAATGCTAAACTCCATGCCTACAGTGCCAAAAGCCCTCCTCCAACTGAACATGGGATGTATGATGTGGGCTTTGTATGTTTAGAATGATCTGGGAAGATCCCAAATCGATGTCATAAATGAGGTATCAATGATGTGACTTTTACAACTTATAAACTACTATATTCTGCTTCTGTACTTTGCTTCTTGCCTTCAGAATTTCTGAGATTCAATTTATTTCAACTGTAGAGGAATAAACCCTCATTATTTATCCATACCTATCACCTCTGGAGTCTTATTGGCTTAACAGACTTTGGGGCTCACTGATATTAGAATGTGCTATATCAGTTGAATTTCATCTTTCTCTCCTTTGCAGGCCACCTGAAACCCCTGCAGATGTGGCTGTTGCCCTACCCTTCATACCCTGCTCTACTGAAATATGGATCTCATATTATTCCTGCAATATGTACTGACAGATGCCAACTCTCGTGTGTGTGTGTGTGTGTGTGTGTGTGTGTGTGTGTGTGTGTGTGTGTGTGTGTGTGTGTGTGTGTGTGTGTGTGTGTGTGTGTGTGTGTGTGTGTGTGTGTGTGTGTGTAGCAGAAGTCCAAGCAGAAATGCCTGCTGGCAAAATTAAAACACTGATTGAGTTATTCCAGATAATGAAGGCTGGAAGTCTCATGGACTGTATCTTGATTACCACACCCCGCCAAGCTGGTGTAACACAATGGATCCTGAAGAACTCCCTGATACCAGACTTTACATTTCCTCTGCCTTTTAGAAACCATTTCCTCAACAATTGTTCCTTCCCTGCATTTCCTCTACCTTTAGATATCATCTCCCTAACAAACAATCCCTTCCTGATCCACTCAAAGCCTCAGCCAAATTTGAATACCTAGGCAGAGACTCTCAAAAGACAATCTGCATAAGCCATTCAAGGCTTCCCTGATACAATCAAGAAGACAATAGATGAGCTACTAATTAGCTCAACCCAGCAATCCCAACATGGGAAATCCCAAAGGATCCAGGAAAACAAAACTGAAACTTACTGGTTCCCGCCTCTACCTGTGCAAAAGGGTACAAAAGTACTGTGCACCCTAGCCTCAGCACTCTTTACTGGCTAAACCTTTCTTGGTATAGATGGTTTGAGAGACAATATATCGTCCTTCACTTGGGTTCTCAATGCTGGCTCTCAAGGCTGGCTCTCCAGGCTGGCTCTCCAGGCTGGCTCCAGCTGCTGCTGGCTTCAGCTGCTGCTGTCCCCCACTCTCCATGCTGGCATAGGAATCCTTGCCTTCTTCAAGACTTCTCCAGCTGAACTTAGGTAACATATAGTCCCCGTTGCTTCCCTTCCCAATCTATCATCCAAACCTATTTTTCCTCCCTGCTTATATCACTTAGGAACTGTGTATATGCTTCTTTATGCCTCACTGTATGAATGTCTGCACCAAAAATTTATAAAAATATTTAAATTCAAATTGGTCTCTTTGTATTCTCTGTGGAACGTTTCAAAAGCCAGTTCTGGTATAGCTGTCTAAAAGATCCCACCTAGCCTGCCTCTCGCACTGTCAAGCCAAGTTATTCCCCATTGTTACTTAAAAATATATATATTCTAACTGTTAAGCTATGTAACATGGCCACCTGAAGCCCCTGTGGAGTTGCCATCTTGTGGTGCTATCCCCAGCCACCTTCATGTTCCTCCCTATCTGGATCGTGGTGTAAGAGTTGATAAAATATCTCTCTAATGGTATTAAGCTGTTCAGACATTTGTTTTATAGTCAACTGGGCCTCAGAACAGGGCAAAAGGGTTTCTAAATGCACTATACAGGTTCCTGCTGCATCAGTCCCAGTGTTTTCTCTTGTGTGTATTGGAATATGACCTGGTGTTGAGTGTGTGTTTTAAGTCTGCACCTCTGCAGGGCTTCATTATACAGGCCAAGTGATCGTACAGCATCTCCTCCAGACTGATGAAACTGTTGAAAGTAACAACATCTGGCATGCAAAAGAACTTAGAAGAACACTCAGCAGGGGGTGGGCATATGATTAGCTAGATGGGATGATAAGATCAGAAACCCTTCTATCCTTTTGTGTCACCTCATGTTTGTCCTTAGCCTGATAATCTCCAGTCTAATTTCCTCCTTCTTCTTAGAAGCTCCTCATTGTTCTCTCACCTTCCCTAGCTAGTGTCCCTAGCAAGCTATCCCTGTTCCTCAGAATTCCTATATGAAATGTAGTCCCCTTATAACCATTTACTTTTATCTTTGATCAGTGAGTCTGACACTTCTCTGCATAACTAGCAATCTGCCAACAGATACTGCAGTGCTAGGCCTGGTGGCTGTAATTCAGGAACACATGCAGAAACATTTTCTGCTGAGCCTTGGTTATGCCTTTAGAAGGTATTCTGTTGTGATGTTTCATAAGGTGTGCACACATAGTTGCACACTAGTGGTTTGCAGCCAGGAAGGATACAGACCTGGCATGCTAAAGTTGCACATCTATAAATGCACATAGGTAACAGGTATGGAAGACTTTACCCAAGACTCACATGACAATTAAAACAGACACCCAAAGCTGCTTAGATTATTGAATGCAGCAAGAAAGTAAAAGTACATGTAATATGTGCCTTACAAATATCCAGGAATTCTGGCCACTTACAAGATTCAGGGGTGGAGGAATCTTACAGAGGGTGAAAGACCAAGACCAAGAGAATACTAGTGCTTCCTGGATGTCACAACCCACACATAATATACCAAGATTTGTATTGATGACAGCAATCAAGATTTATGAACCAGACCCACATAGAATATTATTCTAGCATAAGACATAGAACTTATTGGTGAATACCTTTTAAATCTGTTTTTTCCCCATATCAAATGAGAGGAGTCAGGGAGCAAAGGTGATAACTTTGCTACAGGCTTAGCAGATTGCAGGGTAGTTTTTTATTTGTAGAAACTGAGCTAGATTGATGCTTTCTAAATCTTTGTGCACATGCTACGCGAAACTGCCACTTTTTGTAAAATAAAGCAAGGTTATAGTTTCAAGGTTATATTAACCAGGGGGGGAAACCTTGTCATCCAGAGTTAGCCCTCGCAGCACCAGGCATATGGAAATCATCTTTTTTGTGTGTCACTTTAAAAAGGGAAATGTTGAAGAGAAAATGAGAATATTTGAGGACTTCTCAAAAGTCCCTGATAACTTTTTGCCTCGAGCTCAGTGAATTAAACTGAATATGCAAATAGAATTTCAGATGTCTAAATACCAGTTGGTAGGTTTAGTTTTAGCTGATGCGGGGAAAGCCCTCTTTCTTATTGAATTCAAATTAAATTTGCAATATCTTATATCTGGGGTCATTACAATGTCCTGGGCTGCCAAGCAAATCCCAGTCTGAGAAAATTGCTTTTCTCTTTCTACTACTGCCATGCAATAGAGAGAGTAAATGAAATGACATAAATGTTAGTTTTATCCATGAGTTGCAAATACTGTTTTGTCCCCTGGATGTACCAAATGAGTTAGGTGCTGTTTCCTGGGTAGCCGCAAAAATAGGTTAATTGAATTACTGGTGGCTATACATTCAAGGCTGTAATGTGTCAGAGCTACATAACTTGTCAGGCATCAGATCCTATACAGCACACCAGCAACTCAACTAGTCTCCAGTTTTTACTACCTAAATGGGTCTTTGAAAATCAGATTGTAAAGCACGATAGTTATATATGTGCATGGTTGACCATTGTGTTTGGCTTTAGAGGAAAGGTCACATTCAGCTATCACTTTACAAATTTTCAGAATAGTTACTGGTTACTTTCCTTACAAGGGCCTCCAAGTTTGGTAAATATTAGGCGAGGGAGTCCAATTTTATAGGCCCCCAATTACCTCTATTGTTTCAAACAGAGGAAAAACAGGCTTTTTGCCCCCAGGGAAAAAGCAAAGAGGTATGCCTGTCAGCAACCACAGGTAAATGCCTCTCACCCCAAGAACCAACATAAGCCCAACTGAACCAAACCACAATCCAGTAATCCAGCAGAACCACAAGTCAATGTGGAAAAGCGAATGTCAAACCAGAGAATCACAGCACAAAAAAAAACAAAAACAAGCCTGGAGCACAGAACTCAGGGTTCAGATGTCCGCCAGAACCCTGACCCACTCTGTGAGTGCAGGCCCAACAGAATCATTGTCAAAATGCAGAAGAACAGCAATTTTAAAAAAATTCTTTCTTTTCCTTTTTCACACCAATTTTTGCTAGCCCAACAGGACAAACTCAGAACCCTATCAGATTCCAGGTTCACTCAGGCAGTGCAAGACCAGCAAAACCCATGTCACACTAGAATGGGAACTGAAGAGGTGTGGGGGTGCAGTCCCAGAGGAAGGAATGGCAATGCAGAACTCAATGTCAATCTGTCAGTGCAAGCTCAACAAAAGTAATGTCAAACTAGAGCGTCTCCAGAGTGGAGACAGAAGAGACAGATTTTGCAAGCCCTGAGGAAGAAATTGCAATGCAAAATGCCCACCAGAACCCAGTGCCAGTCTACCAGTGCAAGCTCAACTGGACTAATGCCCACCCAAAGAATCACACCAACATTCCACAGCCAAGTGTGGGGGGGAGGGGGTGCAAACCCCGCAGAACCATTCATTGTACAAAATTACCAGGACAAGCCACTGACAATCTGCCAGTGCAAACTCAACAGGAGGAAGAATGTGCATCCAGACTGAGAAAAAGAAATTCAAGCACTGAGTGAGCATTGCAACTGTGTAACATTGAAGGGAAGACAAAACATTGTAAAACTCCCCGCCCCCCCAAAAAAACCTCCACCTGAAACTGACAGAAACAGCCCTTTGAACTCCCAGGAGGTGAAGGAAACCAGCAACTTACAACTGCACATCAAAGGGGAGGGGAGCAAAAAACATTCCCCAAGAGCCATCAAAGTCTGGCTCTTGATCTTCTCAAAAATGCTGATTTTTTTTTAGGGGGGATGGAGGTTTTTTAGGACCTTTATTCCCCCTAAAAAATCCATGAAATGTGTGGGAGAGCTAAACTCCCCTCCCCCCCAAAAATACCTATAAGATATTTTGGGCTGTATTTAGGCTTGGTTTCAGCTGAATGCACACCCCTAGAAGGCTGAATTAAATATTATGGATAGTGGATAGTTCAGTACTTCGATGTATTCAGAACTTACAGGTTACTAGGTTCCGTACATTAGCAGCAAGAGTTTCTAGCTGAATATTCCACTGAATAATCCTGCATTGTTGTATTCTTTAGTAATCCTGTGACATGATACCCTCGATCAGGGATAATAAATGAGAAACAGAATCCCATCTCTTCCAGTGAAATTGGAATGGCATTGCAACTTGGATGATTTTGATCCTCGAAAGTTATTCTCTGCATACATGAATATATGAGAGATATGCATTTGAGCTGCTAATTCTTTTATTTGAAGTAATCTCCTTGAATGGATAATATTGAAAATAAGGAAGGGGGCAGGTATCTCTACAGCCGCAATGTCACTGCAAAATAGAGATTGCGGGAGATTTTGAGATGACCCAGTGGAAAATGAACTCAGTTTGATAAAGGTGGCTAGTAGTTATGCTCTATAATGAAAACTGCATTTAAGCTCAGGTGAAATTTTATGCAAATTGAATCCATTCGGCATGACTTAAATGGAGATATTTCAAACCTGTTTAAGAGAAATTCAGAATGCATCATTATTCCTGCCATTCATTTTCATGCAGTGCTGAATATTGTTAGGGTTTATAATAGCATATTATCATGTAAAATGGGACACAATTGCCCTGCACATTATCATTATGAGAGAAACCATATCGTTCAGCCTTGTAGATTAATGTGTTTCAACACAATGACAATGTTGTTGCTGTGGAGTTCCTTTCGTAGGTTTGTGGTCCTATTTGTGCTGCTTTCGAGGCTCAGAATTGGATCAAAACAGTTTTTGAGTTATGTGTAACTATTTTCCTTTGTTTGAAATTTTATTACTAAAATGCTACAATTCAAAACATCTTCATAAATCTTTCCCATCAAATCCTTTAAGCAAAATTCAAACAATATTTGCATAGAAGAAAAAGGGGAAAAATAAGAGAAAAGAGAAAACAGTCATTAGAAATCTTATTCAAATAACCTCTTCATTTAAGTACAGCAAGGACCTTTTCTCTAGGGGCATTTGTGCACTTGCAGTTTGCTCCACAGTGAGTGTACATTACCTTCAGGTTAGATTCTTGATTGCACACCCATTTTCCCTGCTCCCAAACTTACTGCTGCAGATGAGAGAATCCCCGTGGTTTCTGAAAGTGGGGAAACTGTGTTAATCTCACTTCAGGGAAAGCAAATGTGTTACTCTCGCTTCAGGTTTTCTTGCTCCTTTCCACATTTGAGATCTATCAGAAGGATTTCTTTCTTTCTTTCTTTCTTTCTTTCTTTCTTTCTTTCTTTCTTTCTTTCTTTCTTTCTTTCTTTCTTTCTTTCTTTCTTTCTTTCTTTCTTTCTTTCTTTCTTTCTTTCTTTCAAGTCCAAAGGTCTATCAATGGAGCAAAGGACCATGCCAGCAAAGTAACAAAGAAGTCAGCAAAAAGAAGTCAGCAAACAAAATTGAAAAGGCAACAGGCAATGGAAACAAAGAAGTGGTGGACAGCAGTAGTTCCACCATTATGTTCAGAGTGATCTGAAGGGCTAGACCAAAGAAAGGGGGGAAAAGAGGCCAAGGGGGGATTGCAAAGAAGTAAGGCAGAAGCAGATGGGAAAAATGGTGGATCTGCTGGTCTAGGGATGTTTTACATGAAGTGTAAAGTACTTACCTGGAATGTGAACAGGCTGAACAACCCTAAAAAGAGAAAACAAATCTTTCAGCAACTTAAAAAAGAGAAAAATTCTATTACATATTTCAGGAAATGCACATACGAAAAAATGAGGAAAAATATCTAGACCCTTTCTGCACAAGAAACTCAAAAAGTTTTCAGGCTGCAAATAAAACATTTCCTCCATCAAGTTCCACATTCTCTCTTTGGTTCCAAAGACATTTCCAAGCAGCTTTCCCCCTTAAAAAAACTTTTATAACAATTATTTTAACTGAAACATTTTCAAGCTGTCTTTCCTCACTGTACAGTCATATTTATTATGTTTTATCTTTCCTGCTGCCATTTTCCATGCTTCTGTGCCATCACCCAACTTTCCACTTGGAACCATTTTTTCACATCCCTGATTTCACTCCTCCATTCCTTTCCTGCTTGCTACTTTATTTTAGTCATTACTGCATGGGGTTTTTTGTTTGTTTGGTTGAATCTATGAAACATTGGCTGTTCCTGCCCAGCCAGAGGCAGTGGGTTCCCACTGGCATAAATGAAGCCGGTGGAGCATCAGGGCCGTTTGCATGGCCCCATGTGGGCAGTCCCAATGCCGCCTCTGCCCGAAGGGTGGCACCGCACTGAGCCATCCAGGGTGTCTGTGAGGGACTTACCTTGCCTTTCTTTGCAACTCCGGGGTCACAGGGCAGTGTGGGCGTGTCTTTCCAGCCACCCAGAGCTGCAGAGAAAGGCAAGGTAAGTTCCTCGCAGACACTGGAGGGGCCAAAAGCGGTGGCCTCACACCGGTGCAGTTCACACCACGCCAGCAGGAAGGCACTGCTTATTAAAAACCTCGCTCAGGGAGTGAGATTTAAAAGCAGCATTTTCGAGCCACTTGGGTGGGCCCAGCATGGTGCTGCTGCAATGCAGCAGCACAGTGCCCCAGGGACGGTGTTTTAACTGTCCCTTGGGTGCTGTTTTCTGCTCATGCAGAAACAGCCATTGATTAAAGAGAGCAAAAATCAATTATGTATTATTTCTATGAATTAACCCCCTCCCTTAAAATTTAAACCCTCATGGCAACAATAAAATGCTTGGAGGAGGTGAGTGCAGACAAACATTGTGGTAAAGGGAGAAATCAAAAATCATTCTGGAAACATTCTAGATTAACTGTGCAGAAAGGCCCAATACTTTGACTTGTGTCCAGAAGCATAACACCTTCCTATTTTCTCTATTATTTGGTTCTATCATTTGTACATGCTGTTAGACGTTTTCCAGTGTTCAAACATTACCAATTTATGCAAGATAATTTTGTAATCAGAAGTTGTATCAAATTTTTGCAATAATTCAGTTAAATTTCTCAATGATTCTGTCAAATTTTGAACTGAGAAAACTGTGTTCCCACAAACAATATTATTTTTGGTTTCTCCTTGACTCACTTATCTAACCCACGGTCTACTGCAAAAATTTTGACACAAATTTTTGTGTGTAGTACTTGCTAAGACAGAATGAATTCCATCCCCATTTAATCAAGGTACTGAGTGAAATCTGAAAACAACAGTCCATAAATTATGAGATCACAGTACTGACATTGGAGACATGAGGGCATTACAATTTTGATTATATTTTTTCTCAGTATGAACTCATTTGTGCCTTTTATTAAGGACATAAGAACTGAATTTCTGGATCAGGTCAAAAAGTTTATCTAGTCCAACAACAAACATTCTTGAAAATTAACAAAAGTTCCTTCAAGTGTTCTGCACTTTGTCAACTCCATTTGTATTTGATTTTATTAAACACAGTTTCATCCTGCTCTTCATTCAAAGAGCTTGGATGCTGTCATCATTCTTCCTTTTCCATTTTATTTTGAAAGCCCCCTCATTCAGGTTCCCTGGAACAGTGACATAAAAATTTTCTAAATAAATAATACATCTCTGGGAGGTTGGTTAGGCTAGAAGAGGTAGACTGGTCCATGGTCACCCACTATATTTTATAGCAGAGTGGGACTTGAATCTGGGTCTCTCAGTTCCTCATCTGACATGCTAACCATTATACTGCTTTGACTCTCAAGCAAGGAGTTTTATTCTAAATTAGCCAAAGTGCATTTGGAAGCACTTTGTATTGCCAGCATCCATACTGCTATACAGATTATCTCCATATTGTTCTGTGCTGCTGTACACTTCTGTGACAATAGCTATAGCTTAATGCAAAATCAGCCTTGCTGCTGCCCCATGATAAAAAGTCAGTATTTGATGCTGATGCTGTCATCATGTGTGGTGATTCACAGGCCTAAAACCTTGTGAAAAGTCATTCAACTAGCAGGCCAAGCTTTCTAAAGCCCAATACCAATTATTTGGGAAGTGTTATCTCTCAGTGCTGCCAGAGTTAATTTTTAAAGGTTTCATTGTACAGAGCCCTGTCTAAGGCCTCTGCTAAGAAATATTACCATTATTCAGTGTCACAGATTCAGAGGAATTAGAGATGGAGGGTGCTATCCAATCCATCTCTCTCTGTCAATGAAAGACATATTATCAGAGACACATTTTCTCCTGCTTTGTTCATTTATATTTTAAATTCTTTAAGTGATTTGGCAGCTGAGGAGGGTTACCACTACTTATTCATCTCAGTTCCATATCCTAATTAATCTGTATAACTGTAGCTTCACTATTGTTCATTCCAAAGCTTCCAGGTTCCTTTCAAAAAATACATCCCTTTTTACATAGTTACTGCTTCATCAGCAACATTAGCAATGTAATAGACTTTTCCCACACCAAAGAGGGCTGCCATTTTCCCACTGGGGGTAGGGTTGCCCCACCATCAGCAGGTGATTCCCAGTCATTACTCAGCTGGCTGGTGGAGGGGATGGTGGGGAACAGGGGGAATATCAGCAGTGTCCCAGTGAACTGACACTTCTTTTATTCAATTTATAGATGACCCTTCCTCATTATTTGAACAGGACAGTTTACACCAATTGATTAAATAAAGCAATAAGATCAGTAAAATAAATTATTCTCATTTACATCCTGGCACCATTAGCCTCATCCAAGGTGAATAAAATACTGTCAACGATCAGCCTGCATCTATATTTTTGTTGGCATAATTATGTGCCAGCATATGTGAGCATTCCCATACTAAAATGGCTCAGTGAGCCAACCAATGCCTGCCCCACCATCAGGCATGTCCCTTTTAACAGTGGCATGAGCCCCTGCACCAAATGTGTGCTGGTAGCCTGGGCACCAGTGTAAATGCCTTGGCATCAGTGTTTGCATCTCTTACACTGGTGTAAATAGCCATTATGCTGCTGCTGGGATCATGCCACCTCCAGAACTTCAGGATTGTGCTCTTTGTTTTGCAGTTTCAGGAAAGCAGCCAAAATGTCAAGTCCCAATTGGTTTATGATATATTTGTTGGGTGGATCTCAAGCAACAGCTAGTTCCTGGAGGTGTGGGTTTAGTGACTTTGAACATGCATAATATTAGTCATGACTTCTGTGCCACTGAGAGTAACAGGAGAAAGGAAAGGAAGGTGGATATTGTCAATACAATACAGAAAAGTGGGTCTTCAGTCTGAGTGAACAAACCTGATCTGAAAATATTTTAGATGTCATGGAGTATTGTGGCCTATTGTGGCTTATTGGCACAGCCAATCTCCCTGCAATTTCCTTTCTGGCACAATGATGGATTACAGATTGCCTGATATCACTGAGCTGACTAGTTAAAGACCTGCTAGAGGCTCTAGTAGTGATACCTACATACAATGACTCATGGCCTCTCTTCCCTCTTTCATCTTTACAATGGCTTCCCTATAATTTACGGGGGATAGCTATTACTAGTAGCACTAGAAACCAAGTCAGACTTTCTGTGCAAAACTTTAATAGTATGATAGGGAAGCTGGAATTGTTCTCTAGCTGGAATTGTTGGTAAGATGGAAGATGGGAAAATTATCCAAGTCAAAAAAGCTTTTGAACTTATTCTTCACTAGAGCAAATATGAGTTTAGAAAGATAATAAACCTCATTTCTATCTGTATTGTTCTGATTCATATTTCATTGCTGGGAAATAGTGTTTACCCTCCAATAACTTACCAAGAAATGGTATTCCAGATATATACCCACATCATATATGGATCTGTGGCACAGCATTGCCAAACAGCAATTGTCTGTCTAATGAGTGTGATAACTCCAACAATGTCAATTTTATTGTCTAGAAAACAGACCTAGGCAAGTTTCTTCATGCTGCTGTGTAAATTTGAAAATTACCAACAACACCTAAGGGTATTACACTGCCTACTCCTACATCTGTGCTGAGAAACCTATTTTGTAAAAGTCCAGAAATGTCATTCAGCAGCCTTTTAATATCGCTGTTTCCTAAACAACAGTGATTGATTTTGTTTGGTCTGGCAAACACAAATTATCCCATAATCATTTTAGCCTGCCAGCTATGGTTAGGCTGACTTGTCTCTATTTTAGAGGGAGAAGTCAAGGCTTGGTGTGAAAAACAGAAAGGACAGGGGACAAGTAAAGCATTTTTATGTGCATCTATTGAGGAAAAATCACTTCAATTTAATTGTCAATACAAAATAGCTTTCATTTGCCGGGGATGTTAAAAATAAATTAAAAATTACTTGAATATTGGTTGAAATTTGCCCTCCAACTTTTCAAAATGTACTTCACAAACCACTGCTTTTTCAAACGTGTGCATCAGTTTGTTCTAAAACGTGACACAATGCACAAATGGAACTTCTCAATCACTGTGAACTATTAATGTGAATAGAGGCAGAGCAAAAATAGATTATATAATTCACTTCTTTGAAGAGTGGAGTTTGTATGTGGATGGTTGGTTTAAATCCAACTGAATTTGAAAGGTGGGTCTATAGCTGTGGCAACTTCTTTAGCAAGGGTGCATTTAACCCTATTCTCAGAAAATGGGGGCAGTCTGTGGTTCCCTTCAAAGGAAAGAAATGGATAAAGGTCAATTCCTCACAATCCAAGTATCCCGGGTTAACAAGGGAAATATCCTGGTTTGGTCAAGAAGTTAACATGGTTCCCGATCCTAAAGCAGATTTGCCCCGGGATGTTTCCCTCATCCCAGGTTTTTCAAAAACTGCTAAATTGTCAATCTTTTTCCACAATCCCATGTTGAATCACTTCCATTCAAAGGCCACAGGAGCAAAAACAATTTATTTTTCCCATTCCGTCACCTGATCTCCCTGCCTTACATCATGTCAGTTTCATTTCTGCTGAGTTGCAGCCCACTCTTTCCTAAACGTTCCCCAAGCAAGTTTTCTGCCCTTTGACAGTTCTTCCAGGAGCCATGCAGGTGACCCCATGTGGGAAAGAATGAGCTCTCGTCCTGTTCCTGCTCACTCTCACCAAGCGCCACTCGCTGGCCAAGCCACAGCCCCGCCAGCCCAGTCCTGCAGCTCCAGGCTCACATTTCCAATGGGATCCTGGGAAGGGCCAGGAAGCTCTTCTAGGAGCCAGGCAAGTGAGCCCATGAGGAAAGCATGAGTGCTCACGTTGTTCCTGCTTGCTCTCATCAAGCACCACTTGCTAGCTGAGCCACAGCCCGGAGAGCCCAGCCCCACAGCTCATATTTCTCTGTCCTACAATGCTGGAAATCAGCTATACTGGGTTTAAAAAGTTGGATTCAAGTTAGTGCAGCATGACAAAGTTACTGTGGGGGCAGGGTTTATCTCTGTTGGTATTATTCTTGGTTTTGTTTAAAAAATAAATGTGCACCCTTATCATTACTTAAGAATACTGAACATTTTCATGAACATGCCAATGTTGTAACTCCTATTTGTGCTTTTTTCCACACAGCAGAAATAAAAACATCTTATTATTATTATTATTTATAAAATTTATTAAAGTAAATAGTTATATAATACAAAAATTGGAAAGATAAATTATAAATTAAGAGCTTTTGCAGACAAAACACTTCTCTCTATATATTGTACACTATATATATATATATACACTATATATATTGTACAATGTATAGTGAATGAAGTAGACTCTGTTATATATCTGTTGGTATTATATATATGTTATCTTGTAAAAAAAGCCAAAACAAACAAAAACAAACAAAAACAAAAACAATGTACAGTGATTGGTATCTATAACACAATTAAAATCATTTCTCCCCCAATTGGAAGTTTCATTTTTTTTAAATTAGTTCATCTAGAAAGAGAAGTGTTTTGTCCGCAAAAGCTCTTAATTTATAATTTATCTTTCCAATTTTAAGTCCTACGAAAAAATTGTCTTGCTGAATATTTTGTAGGAGAATTTCCAGCACCCAAATAAACAATTGTGGGGATAAGGGACAACCCTGTCTGGTACCTCTATAGATATTACATCTATTTAAGGGTGTACTGTTTATTTTAAGAAAGGCTATTTGTTCCTTATATATTACTTTTATAATTTCTTTTAAAAATCCTGTTATTTCAATTTTTTCTAGTGTTTTAAACATAAATACCCAATTGATTTTGTCAAAACTCAGATAGATAAGATAGAAGAATATTTAGAAAAGTGCAAACCTAGCAAAATCCCAGAAGGAAGTTTAGCAGATCTAAATAGACCATTTACTGTTGAGGAAACCAAATATATAATTAATAAGTTAAAACCAAACAAATTACCAGGACCAGCCAGATACACCTCATTATTTTATAAACGGTACGAACAAGAAAATGTAGAAATACTTACCGAACTCTTTAACATGATAGCGCAGACAAAAGATGTACTGAACTCCTGGAAGGAAAATCATATTACCTTAATCCCCAAACAACATGAAGAGATACCAAAAACAGATATGTTCAGACCCATAGCACTGTTGAATACAGACTACAAAATTTTAACATCTATAATGGCTGAAAGACTACAAAAATATCCAATGTTTGGATTAATGGAGATCAAATGAGAGTTTTAACAAATAGGTACAGCAAAAATAGTTTAAGAACAGTAATAAATGTCATAGAAATCTTGAAAAACAAACCAGGGGAAAAAATGGCACTTATTTTTTTGGATGCCAGAAATAAAACATCTTGAGGACTGTTTTGGGGAAGAAGTTCACACAGCTCTCTCCCCCAAAACATCTTCATAATGTTTTTTTTTATTCAACCTGGGTTGTTCAAAAATTGCTAAACTAGCAACCTTTTCCCCAGGTTGAAGATGTCTCCTGCTTGCTGAGCAAACAAATGTTTCCCAGGCAGGTGTCCTCTGCTTGCAGCTCATCCACATCTGTTTCCCTTTTAAAAATAGATGAATAAAGTTCATTTTGCCTAGAAATCCTGTGTTGTTTTTCCTTTTTGTTGTTTTGAGGGGGATGTCTGCAAAGCTACAATGGCATGATTAGGGAAGCTTGCAATATGTGCACATGTGTGCTGTTGTAGTCTCACAGATATCCCCCTCAAAACAAAAAAAATGGAAAAATTGCATGCACAGGATCACCAGGCAAAACAAATGTTATTTATCTACTTTTTACATAGAAATCGCATACGGATGAGCTGCAAGCAAAGGGAACCTCATAGAAACCTTCACCAGATGGCAGACACCGGAGAATCCTGCAGCAGCACACAAAATGGCAAGTGCAACTATGAAATTGACAAGAGCTCTGTAGGTCAGCAGGCAGGAAAAAAGAAACATTTTGGCTGGCAACTCTTGTGTTCTCCATGCTGTGGAAATATGAAATGCCAAAACAAATCTTTTTAAAACATCTGCAGGATGTTTTATTTCTGCTGAGTGGAAAAGATGTCTTTCTTCCAGATGAGATTGTTAATAACCTATAAAGCAGGTATATCTTCTCCTAAATGTCCAGAAAACTGAAGGATTCCTTGGGTAAAAGGAAAATGTCACCTGAGGGGTGGGAGGAGGTATAAGCAGCCATGAGTGTCTCACTGAAGGTACAGAAACAAGAAAGAATATAGCAATCGGAATAAATAGATGTAATCACAATGAAAAAAAACATTAAAATCAAATTACTCAAAACTAAACTAAAAGCTGTGTGTTTATGCAAACAGGGAATACGGTCTGACTTTTATCTCTATTGTACCAGTCCATGAGCACATGAAACTCCAACAATATCACCATAACTTCAGATAAATAATTCAAAAAGAAACACTACAAGTCACCAGTATATAGCAGCTCCCCTGCTGGTACAGATCACGTACATAAGAATGTAGCAATGCTGCAATAAATACATCATAACCTCTAATAAAAATAGTTATTACTGCTATAAGCAGGTTATAAGCTCATAGTGATTTTAAAATATATATATTTTAAAAATATTTTAGTCAAAGAAGCTCCTATGCCAAGTCAGCATTGTGGAAATGAACTGTTGGGGAAAATAGCAAACATTTATTGTCCACCAGCTTTCTTAGTGGAACTCAGTCTGACATTCACTGTGTGTTTTTTTAGCATAATTATTTCATAGCATTTGATCTAATGTATCTTTAAAACTGAAGCATATTCCCAAAACTTCCTTAGCTTGCAACTATATACAACATCTTGAACTATAGGTCAGGAAGTTAAAGTGCAGTAGTCTGTAAGATACCTCATGCAAAACATACCAGCATGATGTAGTTGTTAGGCATGGCAGACTTTAATCTGGAGAATCTGGTTTGTTTCCTCACTCCTCCACACAGTTTTCTTCTAACTTTCTAAGCCCCCACAAGGTGTCTGTTGTGGGAAGGGGAAGGGAAGGCGATTTTATACAGCTTTAAGACTCCTTAAAGTTTGAAAAAAGTGGAGTATAAAAACCTGCTTTTCTTCAACATAGCACAAGGCTTTTAAACCAAATAGTATAGCAATAATTAAAATATATGAGAAAAAAAATTCAGTGCTCTAGAAAGAAGTAAATATTGAATGGAAATCCCTGGCCCAAAAAAGATCCGGCTGGCCTGAACAAGGGCCAGGGCTTTTACTGCCCTAGCCCCTACCTGGTGGAACAGGCTCCCTAAGGAGACCCGGGCCCTGCAGGACCTTCAGAGTTTCCGCAGGGCCTGTAAAACGGACCTGTTCCACCAGGCTTTTGGCCAGCCGGGATGACCATCTGACCCCCATACCATCTTGGTCTCCCGTGGGCGGGAATGGGGTTGGGATAAGTCGCCATCTGTAAATTGTAAATTTTAAATTGTTTAAATTCTATTAATTTAAAATTGTTATAGATTGTTTTATATTTGTATTATGATG
Source organism: Sphaerodactylus townsendi (assembly GCF_021028975.2). NCBI lineage: Eukaryota > Metazoa > Chordata > Lepidosauria > Squamata > Sphaerodactylidae > Sphaerodactylus > Sphaerodactylus townsendi. The sequence continues at coordinate 54,450,532 of NC_059426.1, forward strand.
TTGATGTACACCGCCCTGAGCCCTTCGGGGGAGGGCGGTTTAAAAATGAAATAAATAAATAAATAAATAAATAAATAAAAATAAAACAATATCAATATCAATATTAAAACAAATCAAGAAAAGAACCATCCTCATCTGCCAGATTTCCAGGTTTATATGTGTTCTGCCTTTTTTTTTTTTAGGGAACTCAGCAGGGTTTATTCTAAGCTTCCTCCTCCCCCTCCCCATTGTACAAGAAGCCAGTGTGAGCACAAAATCAACAATCCTGTTTTGCATTTCATAAAATTGTTCCAATGGAAAAAGGAACAATGTGAAAGAGAATAGGAGAGGGGCTTACCACAAACCTATGACGGGAGACCTTAGCCTATTCAGGATTAAAGAGAAAAGACTGAAACTAGAGACTGAGAGTTATATCTTAGAAGAAGTATGGACCAGCTTGCTCTGTCTTTGGAGATGCCTGTGGTCGATTGCCGTCTTTGTTCTGGCAAGCAGCATTCTGGCAAATAGCATGAGTTTTCCAAGGCTGAGAGATGCCCCCGAGATTTGTGCATGGCCTGGACATACTGAGTCAGTGGCAGAGGCCCCCCAACAACAACAATTCCTACCCAAGGGACCTGTGCACAAGGGGCCCAGTGGTAGGGGCCCCCATACAGTGTGCAAGGGATCTGCACTGGACAGTCAAAGCTAGGTGTGCCCAGCAGAAGCATGGCAGTGGTGGAAATGGCAGAAAACCTCTATGGAGCACCAAAAACAATCATCTTTGGATTTGTGGACATTGTATTGTCGAAGGCTTTCACAGACAAATTCAACTGGTTGTGGTGGGTTTTCTGGGCTGTATGGCTGTGGTCTGGTAGATCTTGTTCCTAATGTTTTGCCTGCATTTGTGGCTGGCATCTTCAGAGGTATATCACAGAGAGACTACCGGTAACTATCCTCACAGAAGGATCATCAAATTATAGGAATTCAGTGCTTCTATCTCAGATGAATACCTTTACCGATCACCTCATTTGCATTGCCATTGTTCTTTAGCTGTAATTTCATCAGCTATCTTCCCCCCTTCAGGCACTCCTGAGTTTGGAACATCAAAGTTTGGCACACCTGAGTTTGGAACCTCAACCCATTAGAACAATGACCCAACCATTAATTGATGTTTGTCTCTTGTCTTTTCCCTAAAAGGCAAGACTCTTATTTGTCCTGGGAGATTAAGGGCCTTTCTGCATAACTATGAGGATCCCTTTTTCCCCATAAGAAGCCTCCTCTCCCAGTAGCTAGTGTTCAGTATCTCAGGACTCCTCTCAGTTTGTGATATTTATTTAATCAATATTTATTTACAGCCTTAGGCCAGATATTACAACAAAATACAATAAATATATAGAAAAATGAATTGTAAGTGGAATAAAACAATAAAACAATATATTCAAAATATGTCACTCCTATTTGGAAGTTACTAAAAACCTTTTGTAAAAACACCAAGCAAACTTAGTGACATTAAGGGTTATCCTCTCAACAGTCCCAGCTGTTAAAACAGAAAGAATGTTTCTAGCTCTACCCAGAAATTTACCAAGGATAGGACTGATAAAAAAAAAATCTTGTTCCTGTCTCATATTATTACAGTCAAAGATAAGATGTATTTGTGTTTTGAGGCAACTATCATGAAAAGAACAAAGGCTACCTTCCACTTGACTCTTGTTAAATCTCCCAATAAGTATTGGAAGGGCATTATGCCTTATCAACATGAAACTTCTCAGATTTATATTACCCAGTTGATTCACATATGTTGACAGCTTTAAGTCATTCCTAACATTGGAGTCAAAAAGACACTATTTGATTCTGTTTTTATCATGGCTTCTCTCCACATTCATTATTCTCTGGTTAATTATTAGTTTGGCTTGTTTACAGTCCATCACTGCCAAGGATTCACTACAGAACCCGCCAGTTCTCAACTTTAATTCCACCCTTTTCTGCCAGGGTGAAATAAATGGATCTTTACTTATGTCATGCAATATGCCCTTGTTGGAATCAAACAATCAAAGACAGTGGAGGATTGCAAACAGCCAGATCCTGGCTTCAACCGATAACAACCCCGCATCTAATCTGATAGCTGTGTTAGAAATACATGGGGGAGCCTGAAAGATAGAATATAGATGTCATTTTATTGTCGGACTTGTTACCACCCTTAAGGGGTTTATTAGGATCTTTTGCAATTTCCTTCATGGGTAAGGCAGTGATTCCCTTCGTTGTCTGCTAAAACCTCAAAGTGGTTGGCAGTTGTTAAAAAAATCCTCTAGTTTAGATTGCTTAGCTGAAGGGGAAGGAGGAGTTTCATCTAGTTCCCTCATTCTCTTTTTACAGCCAATAATTACAATTACTGTTAAGAGCCTTCACTGCAGGAGGGCTTATCAGTACATATACTGTCATTATAACAGTTAAACAAACCACAAGACAGTAAATAAATAACAAGCCTTTTCAGAGCTTGCCAGATTATGCTGCAAATCAGGAAGCCTGCGAGAGTTCCAGTTTGTGATATTGTTCCACAACACATTGTTCTTCTAGAGCGAAGTGAGGATTCTGTTCATTGGACCATTCTGTTTATTGGACCATTCTGCTCCAAGATCATGTGACTATAACCCTTACATCCCCATTTCTCTCATCTATTCCAGATCTAAACCCTCACAACTATTTATATAGAGCCCTCCGGGGATAGGGCGGTATAGCAAGTTTAATTAATAATAATAATAATAATAATAATAATATTCTGTATGTGAGCTGCTGCTTTGATTATTGTGTGCTTGTGTACCCCATTATCACTTAATAAAAATGGTTAAACTTTATTTACTCTCCTGGGGAATTTTCTTGTAAAAGCTAGTTTCCTAAAAACATAGGCAAGGTCTTGAGCTTGCCCGACCTTTGGTTAGCCAAGTGTCTGCTCTCGCTAACTCCCCACTCTAAAAAGTAGAGACTTTCACCACTTCAGGTAACACTAGATTGCACTGATTCAATCATCTCCCAGGTCAATGTCAACAGGGTCCTGGCAGCTGTGAGGTCTACTACGAGCCCATTGGACCTGTGTCTTTCACGGCTGTATGCTGATGATCCCCAGTTATATCTGTTGATGAGTACCCAGTCAAATAACATCTTGAATATACTGGTCAGCTGTTTGTAGGCCATGGTGGGAGGGATCAAAAACAGCCAGCTGAAATTAAATCCAGCAAACATGGTGAGGTGGGATTGGGGTGCCAGCTCCCAGCCATTGAGAGTGTGCAATTGATACCTAAAACCTTCATCAGGAGTCTGGGTATGATCCTGGATGGATCCCTCTCTATGGAAGCCCACGTCACAAATGTGGCTAAACTGGCACTTTTTCATCTACTGCTTCTCCCAATATACACACCCCTTCACTGCTCAGAGACCATTACACTTGGCAGATAACAACTAGTGGACAGTGGCCTGAAGACTGTCTGGCTGGAGCCAGACCAGGGTTGGAGCCTTTTTAGCTCTTGTCCCAGCCTTGTGAAATGATCTGCCCAATGAAACCAGGGCATTGCAGGATCTATCACATTTCTGTGGGGCCTGTATGATGGAATTTTTCCTCCAGGCTCATGGCTGACAAAAATGAAAGTATTTATCCATCTCAGCTGGCCTCCTTTTTCTTTTTCCTTTTCTTCTTTTTCAACCTTAAGGTCAAGTGAGTATTAACTCATTAAATTGTTTATCCCATTTGTTGCTCAGTTTATTTTAAGGTACCAAGATTGAGATTGAGCATCACAGTATTTTACTGTTTTTCTTAAGAGTGCATGTTGTAAACTGTTCTGGGCCTGCCACGGCATGGGAAGCCGTCTAAAAATTGAGAGAGAGAGAGACAGAGAGAGAGAGAGAGAGCAAGTGAAATTCAAGCACAGAGGAGACAAAATTTGTTTGGCATCTGATAGAACATGATTCCAGTCTAATAGTTCAAGCTGTTTTAAAAACCTAGTACAAGCTCTATCAAAGCTTAACTCTGACTAGCCAGAGATGGAATCCCCTAATCCTGCCATTTTAGAATCTAGAAATTGGCACCATGTAAACAAAATATATCTTGCTTTCAATGTGCTAAGAACTCAGGATAAACTGTTAATTCTGCCTCTTAAATGGCTATTGTGTTTGCTGACAGATTAATTAGTAAAAATTATTTCCCACTTGAGATCTACCAGTTTAATGGTGTTGGAAAACTTCATCCTTGATGCTGGATATCACATGGAGTGGTTCAAGACTTCATGGCCACCATTATCATAAAGGAAAAGTAGTACAAACTGTATAATATTGTCATGAAGTAATGATATACAACACACTGACTCACTATGGTTTTAATGAAAATTTGACTTTTTAAAGTTTCAGGTCCAGATGCTACACACATTCCCAGTAACAATTTATATTACAATTATAAATGCAGGCGAAACGTCAGGAGAGAATGCTGCTAGAACACGGCCATACAGCCCGGAAACCACACAGCACCCAAATATATTACAATTGGTCCCACTGGAGCCACCTGTGTGTTTATTAACAACAGTGTTGACATAAAGTCAGGGGCATACCGTCCACAGGGACAGGGAGCTCAAGTGACTCTGGGCGCAATGGTGGGGGGTGCAAAATCATCCCCCGCTCCCCTCCTCCCCATGCCAATCCAGCTCAGAAAAGCTGGATCAGCGCAGGGGAGGTGCCTAAAGACAAAGTCGGCCTGCTGCCATGGCACATGTCTGAGCCACCTCCTTTCCTCCCAGGGCCTTAGGGGTGGGGGGTGGCGGCTCAGATGGGCACTGAGGTGGCAGGCCACCTCCTGGGCTGCCTGCTGCAGCGCTCTACCCCCTGCCTCCCTGCAGGCTGGCTTCTCTCCTCCCCAGAGCCTGGGGAGGGAAAGAGGTGGCCTGCAGGGAGACGGGGTTAGCTCAGTTGGGTGCCACTTGGATGGATACCACAGCAGCAGGTCGGCCCAGAAGCTGGCCTGCTGCTGTGGTGGTCATCTGAGCCGCCCTCATTTCTAAGCCCTGTCCCCAAACACAGGGGACATAGGGGTGCCCAGGGGCAGGGGGGTGCCTGGTGCAGGTGTTGTCCCAGGGTGCCATTTCCCCCCAATATGTTTCTGCGTAAAGTACAAAGGGAAATATCCCAATCAATTCTTTTCTGATTACATGAAAATAATACTCTTGGATTTTTATGTTAGTAGAAATGAAACAAGTATCATTTTGTGTCAAACGTCTCCTTGAACTTTTCATGTCTTACACCTTTATAATAAAACCAGTTCTATCTTACCTTACTAATACTAGATTTGTCAATGCGGGCAAGGTCACCATAATGTGTTATGCAGCTCTACAATGATTCAGATAATTGTATTATTTGTCATAACATCACAGAATTTCTGAAGTTCAGATTCCACTTCAGGTCAAGGTTATGTATGCAGGTTAAAATATAGGTGATCTCTTATGTGAAACAGGAAGGACATGAAGATAAAGGATGTTTTTATTCACAGGAAACTGAATGGAGGATACTGTTGATATTAGAGGGCCTAAGAACCTGTTCAACTGTGAATACAGTTTTCTCATGCATCCATACCATCATAGAATATATATGAAGGGAACTTCGTTAAAAAAAAACCCTCAGGCTTATCTCAGTCTTTCTGCTCAAGGAAAATATTTGTCTTATTTCTAACTCAGGAGTATTTAATATCTTTTTTTGGGAGGTTATGTATACAGGATGATATAATTGAATTATTTTTAAGTTCTATTTGACATGTTTGAAGAAATAAGTTTTTGATGTTTAAACTATTGGTTACAATACCATACGGGAAAAAAACTGGAGACATTTTGGGTTTCAATATTATTTTATTGGAACATTGCTCATTTATTAATAGCTATTTGGTGCAGAGTGGTTCTGGTAGTTGACAACACTAGCTGGTAATTATATTTTGTTTAGAAGATAGTAATCATGTGTCTCTTGGATAATCACAACTGTTGTATTTTGAGCCCCACCTATACACATGCACACACAAACACACAAGCTGACAAATCTTGAGGCAGCTATTTTAAAACCATCAGTAGATCTTGTGTAACCTTCATACACCAGTCACCTTTCATATTTTCCTTTCCAATGTTCACACAGTTCATATAGCACATTATGTCCAGAACTCCTTTGTATTCCAGTGCCCATATGGAGTTCTATGTAGAAATATTTGCACAACATTAAAGTGAATGAGAAAGTTGCAGCTCGTAGAAACCTGTTTGCATACCTCAGAGTTTCTTTGTGCACTCTGTTGTTATTATCAGGGGAAAATGAACATCACCAAGGGCTTGGATATAGTTTGTATAGACACAACTTTCCTACTGTCAGCTATGTAGAGGGAAAAGCCCCACACACTTATTCAGCTCTTTAATTATGACCATTGCCTTTCCACTAAACAGCTTCTGTTGGTGTGGTTTTATTTTTCTGCTGAGATATAGGATGAAAGTTATAGATACTTAGCAGGTGTTTTATAGTTATTTTTCTTAACAGCAACCCCCCAAAAAATCCTGTAAAGTCCATTGCCATTAACCAGCAGAGTCCAATTCTCCAGCTATTTTCAAGTACTTTTGAGCAATGCAGCATACATCTTGACAGAAGGCCAGTTTCAAATAGAGGCGGACCCCTGGAGTCTAACAACTAAATTATTCACAATTTTGCTCAGGAAGATGCTGCAGTACAATACTTCTCAGCAAGTCTCTTTACTAATGACAAGAAAAGGTTATTTATATTTCATCCAGCTTGGTGCCAAAGTTATCCTTGCTGCCTTGCGGAGGCAAAAGATAATGAAGCCTCCCCCCCCCCACCACCACCTGAAATGGACACTGTGCTTGCATACTATTCTTCTAGGCCCAAAGCTTTCTGCATCTCCTGTCACATGTGGACACATTGTCCACGATAATGTTTCTGCAGTGTTTTAAGAAGAGCATTTTGCTGGCAAAATTTCCTCGGTTACAAAGGAATATTTAAAGTGTTGGCATGCAAAGAGTAATTTACATCTCCATACGGTATGGAAAAGACAATCTGCAGACAGAATCTGGTTTCTTTTTTAAAAAAAAGAAAAAGACAGGATTTGTTAACCTGAGCATTGTATTTACTTATAAATAAGTCATCGCTGGATCTGTGATCTATGCTGGATACCCATGCCTTAAATTCAGCCCAGAAATAATGAAAGAGAAAATGAAAGTAGGAGGTTATGGGTTTCCTACTGCTCTGCTAGGGGGCAGAATGGACCAGTATTACCTTTGGGTTTTACTACTAATCTTGATGCTGAATTATAGATTTTGAGAACTAAGAAAAAATAAAATATATATACCCAGCTGAAGGCATAAAATCACCAGAGAAATTTTTCTATGTCTCTCCTATTAATTTATTGCGTGCAGTTATTCAAGGAAGTAGTCTCTTGTATCTTACCCAGATTTTAAATTCAAAACCAAGAGGACTTTTTGCACTTCCTAAAGTAGCCCATCAAATTTTATGTAGACATCAAAAATAAGGATGAAGGAAATGGCCCACCTAGCTCACAGCAGTGCATTGAATTTGGTCAAGTTATTCATTTCTGATTTATGACAGAGATGGAGCTTAGGGGCACAATAACCCGCTGAATATGACATTTGAAAAGACACAATGCTAACTTGAAAGAGAAAATAAATGGAATCAATCTTCTGTGATCTCTATGCATTTAACTGCCACAAGGTCCCCCAGTTTTAGCACAGTAGGAAAAGAGAATTTCAGTGATGGAAAGCATGTTATGTTTTATTGATATATAGAAACAATCTTTTCATATCTCCTTGCATGTGCATTGTGTTCCATGGCATGTCTTCAGCCATTTCTGTACTGGTCAGCAGTATTTTTATTCAGACTTGTTTTACTTGCAGGGTTTTGACTTCATCATTTTATATTCTATTTTCATGAAAACCAGAGTTTAACTAGTTCATTTCATTCAGCAGTTCTCAAACCCCACATCTTTCTTTCGGAGGTGTTTTACTCCCCAGAAACAAATTCTTGAAACATATTCTATAAAAGACATTGATGCAAAATCTTAAATATTTTAATCAGCAGGAAGTCCCATCGGTTTCAAAGGGAGCATCTTCCAGGGACATGTTTAGCATCACAGCCTTCATTTTTCTTCTGGTTGTGAGTGCTTGAATTCTGCAAAGTGGCAGCTACTGAATAATTTAAATTTAGAATGGTCATATTGAGGCCACTAAAGGCTGCATAACAGTTTATGTAAGAATGTTTGCTGATTGTAAGTCACTTTGAGACTCCTTAAAGGCAGAGAAAAGCAGGATATACAAAAACCAACTGTTCTTGTTAGAAATAGAGAGCAAGTGCAGGCGTGGAACACTGTGATCTGACCTTTGTGTGTAGGTAGTCATTTGTAACAATTACACACAATATGGATTTACATGACTTTTGAAGTTGGGCATACAACTTCTTTTCAAAGCTGTCTGCAATGACATTCCTTTGTGATGAGGATCTTCATGACACTTCCTCCTTTTTCCTATGAGTAAGACCCACTCCACATTGGCCAATAAAATTGGGTTGGGGACGGTATAAACACCGTTGTGGGCAGGAACTTTGCATGGTTTCACCTTGAACACAACTCTAACCCACCCCCAATCCACTCCATCAGCCTCAGAGACTGTTATATGAGAATCACTCAATGAGCGATTCATTTGTTTTATTACGGAGTACAGCCAGGGCTGAGTGAATAGCCACAGCTGTCAGCCACTTTAAACAGACGTATCGATCATTGAGTGATTCTCGTATTAACCCCCTCTCCAGCTCCCATTCGCAGAGCCGGGAGAAAAGGGGCTGTACCTTGGCCCAGGGGATCGGCCCTGTCTGGCAAGCAGGGACTAGGCAAGAGGCGGCAGAGAAGGGAACCACGGACATGCCTCCATACGAAGCTGCATCCGTTTTCCCTGGCAACCGTGAGGCCACTCGCACGAGTGTGTGCGAACAGTCCAAGGGCTCCACTGGAGTCAAGTACCTGGTGTGATCTTGCCTCCCCAGCCTATGTGGAAGTAGCCTAAGTGTTTCCTTTCTGGAAAATGCATAACAAATGAAGTAGGCTTTTAAAAAGTGCTTTATTTGTACATATAAATAAATAAAAGTAGTCATGCCACTTTTTGCCTTTAAAGAGTTAAAACTTCTTCCACCTATTTGTTGAAAATAGCAGGGCAAGGCATACTTTCTTGCTTTATAAAATAGTTCATTCCATGCCCAAATGGCAATTGGAGTAGTTTTGACCCGTTTGCTACATGGCAATGGAGCATAAAGGTTCCAGTGGGAAAGGTTTGGAACAGCTATTTAAACCAGATCCCATTCCCTTCTTGTGAGCTTTCACTGCTGCTGCTGACTCATCCCACCTGCACTAATCAGAATACTGCAGGTCTACTTTAGAGCCCAGCAAGAATCAGGGAGGGGTCTTTCGGTTTGGCTTACAGCAGTGATTCTTAATCTTGTGAGCATTCAAAAGTTTTGGGGAGGTAAGAAGTATTTGAGCTTTTAGGAAGCTGTATTGCCAACTTGCAGTGGTTTCTGACTGGAGGAGAAATGTTTTATGTTGCTCAGCCTGCCCTGAGAATAAAATCACAAAACCTAGAAACCACATCCCAGGTCTTTAAAACAATGATCCCCAGCAAAGAAGAACCAAAACTGATAGTGAAGAGTTGACTTATAGCTGTCATGTACAAGGAGTCATTTAATGCATCCCTGAGATCAACATTTTGTATGCAAATAAATACAATAACCCTGGCTGCAGTTGGTTTTATGTCCTCATTTTTTACTTGTGGCTTGGCCAGCATTTGGTAGTAATACTGCATTCTAGGTTGGCTGTGGATAATTAAAGGCTAAAAACATTGGCAAAAATGTAAGCTTTCCTGGGTTTTTGTTTGTTTGTTTGTCTAGCCTCCTCCACAGTTTTGGTAAGGGCAGTTGTTGCTGTTTGGCCTAGTCTGTAGGTATTGATCAGACTCAAACTAGAGATGGTTGGAACAATTACCAGGACATAGGTAGGTAGTGAGCACTACAAGACAAACTCCCTGAGGAAGAATGACGGACAGTTTTCCCAAGCAAGCTGATACATGCAGCCAGAGGATTGTGGAGGGTGCTGATTACCATCAGCCAAGCCATTTTGGAACACAGGGGTAAAGAAAAAGAGGTCTGGTACCACTAAACACAATTTTGTTATGGAGGTTAGGATGAGCAAGACAATATGTAATGCCAGCTGCATTTGGAACTAGCATAGAGTTGTCCAACAAGTAGATGCTGCCTGTTAGTGGTAACCAATGCTATTTTAAAGAGAGAGAACAAAGTGAACTGCTATTTTATGCAGATCAGTCATTAGTAAAACCTCAATTAATACATATATTGGTGAATTTTCAGAGTCTAGGAACATATGTGCGAATCAGATTTTGCCATAGCTGCACAGAAACAAAGACTACAATAATTTCACTCAGAATGTGTAGCTGAGCAATAGTTTTACAACCAATCATTTTTGAATGCACTTTAAGGGTTCAGTTTTGCTACACTACTAATTTATGAGTTAGTTGCTTTTTGGGGGTCACATCCTTATACTTACTGATTATTATTCATATGTTGTCTACTCCTTCATAGAAATGGAAGCTTTGCAAAAGACACCAAAGGTTTATTCACAAGGAGCTCTAGCTGGTAGCTCTAGAATGAGAATTTAAATTGTTCAGATAATGAGCCACAAGGGATTTAAACAGCAAACCAAGAAGTAGTTACAAAAGAAGAAAAAGTCCTCTCCTTTGAACTCTTACAAGAGAAGGAGCAAGAAGTCAGACAAGACAAAGAAGAACCTCTCTAGGAAATGGTAAAGCAGAATGAAGAGGCATACAGTCATACATAAGACCTATCAGCAAACCGTGACTAAGAGGATGAATAGAATTTATCAACAGTGGTAGAATTCCAAGCTGTATAACTGAGACCTTATGATTTCAGTTTATCCCTTATTCAAAATATGTAGAATAGATTTAACCACACTGATGCATGGAACAGGATACTTGTACATGCTACTTTCAAATCTAAGTGCTGGGAAAAGAGAAATATGCAATTGGGACCAACATGTAAAAATCCTGTCCATTCCCTAAAAATTACCAAACCAGGGTGAAATATTCACTGAGCTAGTAACAACCAATCAGGAGTCCAATTGTGCTTGACTTTCTCTGTATGTCTTCACATAGGAATTTTGCTCATTTTAAAGGGGGGGGGGCGGAATGCCAAACAATAGTTAACAAAGGCCCCTTCCGCACACGCAAAATAAATTAGATGCACCCGAATAACCGGGGGCAGCCATTGCTGCTGGGGTGAGCAACACAGCAAAATAAGGGGCTTGCATGGCCTGGTGGCATGCTGCAGAACCGGGTGCAATGATTGGCTCCCAGCCGAAAAGGCAGGAGGAGCCAGGGTATATTAAGATGCCTCTCCCAGTCCGCGCCCTTCCCAGCGGCGAGACCCAGCAAGGCGTGGCCCACCCACCCTCCCTATGGTTAAGGGGTTGGCGGGGTTTGGGTCCACTGTCGAGTCCTGGCTGGTTTGCAACTGTGTCGCACATCTGGGGAGAGAACGAGCCTTCCGGCTGGGGCTCCCCAGGCTTGTGCCCTGCGTGAAGGGGAGGCGGGGGGTGGAGGCGTGGCAGGCTGGCAGGCCGGCAGGCCGGGTCGCTGCCCGACACCCCAGGGAAGTGGGGTTGGGTCAGTCCGATAGGCGGTCGAGGGCTTAGCCGATTGCCCGAGCACCCCAGCAAGCACGGGGAGGAGGGCGATCGGCCATTAAGGCGGCCTTGCAGGGCTTAAGCTCGGTGCCCGTCTCCTCAGCATGGGCGGGAAGGGTGGAAGCAAGCAGGAGTGTTATCTCTGGGGCTTCCCTTCCCACCAGTTTCCCAATGGAGATTGGGATGTGATGTGCGACCCGTTTGCCGCCCAGCTCTCATGTATATAGTTCATGTTGTTATGTTATTGATTATTAATAAACGGGCTGCGGCCCATTCCTTTCCAGCCTGTTGTTGTTGTGTGTTTATTGAGCGAAGTAAGTCTCACCATCTGCAGCAATGTGTTTTCCAACCACTTTCACAACTGTTTGCAAGTGGATTTTGCTATTCCGCACAGCTTCAAAGAGCACTGAAAGCAGTTTGAAAGTGCATTATTCTGCATGTGTGGAATGAGCCAAAGTGACTGAATGTCAAAAGCTGAGGTAAAAACTGCAATATCAAGAACAAAGCCAGAGACAGGAAATAGCTTTTTAGTGGGCTGAAAACTTTTTGATTCAGGCATTCTTCAGCATGCTGTACACATACTTCCCCTTCCCCACAAGTATGTTTGAAGTGCTATAAATTCCCATAGAATCTTTTTATCAAAGGCTCATTCCGCACATGCAGAATAATACACTTTCAAACTGCTTTCAGTGCTCTTTGAAGCTGTGCGGAATAGCAAAATCCACTTGCAAACAGTTGTGAAAGTGGTTGGAAAACGCATTATGGAAGGGGCCAAAGGCAGGGAGATGGTTTGGAAAATAGATTTTCCCAATTGCTTGGTAAGGGATGTAAGAGAAATGAGTGCATATCTGATGTCCTGGCATGCCTAGTATTGCTTCAGATATCCACACAGGGGTAAATTGTTTTACAATCCACCACCGATAGTTACAGTTCATATGGTCGCTACCCAGATTTTAATTGGGAAATTAACTATTAGAGCTGGTCTTACTTGTTTGGATTTTATACCATATTTCCATATTTTAATGTTACGTTGCCATATAGTTAGATCATTTCAGAGTCATTTGTTAACCTTGCCTAGGGGAGCAATTAGAGAATGTAGTACTCAACAGGATCCAGGGCAACAAATGTACATAGTGCAAGTGTAACCTCAGCTTGTGGGTTCTGTGGGGCAGTACTTGGAAGGAAAGAACCAAATTTAAACAAAACAGTTTACTTCTCCTTACAAATAACATTAAACATCAACATTTAACATTTACAATTCAAGGTCCTGTTCAGGTTTGCATTTCAAGTCCTTATATTTACACTCTACTGATATTGCCAAGTCCAATTCTTCTTTGCTGGTGGTTGGTTTTGAAGACTTCAGAGGCTTGGTGAACGGGATTCAAGATGATGAAGGTTCCCAGAAAACTCTCACCATTTACATACACAAAAACCCTGAAACAATAAATTCTAACATTTAAAATATAGCAAAAAAATAAACTCCCTTCCCACTAGTTCCCCACAACATTGCAGTTACCTTAAACAAGGTGTTAAGGGCTTAATAAAATCAATCAAGGTCCCAGCCTGGTAGCCTTGCTTCCTCCAACCTCATGAGTTCTGCAGCATTCTGCTTCTTTTCAGACTCCACCCCTTTCTGGGTCATCCCATTCTGACACAGGGGTTACACAAGCAACACTGTCATACACAACTTTCAGTCAGTCTAGAATGTATCTCGCTTGGAATAGTCTTCCCAAAGAGTAGGTACAAGAAATTAAGTTAAAAAGCATTGTATATATTTGTTCATTGATTTTTCAGATTTCATGTAAAGATTTGCAATTCACCATTAGTTTATATTTGGAATGCTTTTTCTGAAATTATGCTCACTGGAATTTTATCCTAGCTGTCTCAGTTTTGAATTTGTTAGTTTTGGTTCTGCAGTGGAACAGATGCATTTGGAATTCTTCACTGTTCCATTTTATTTATTATTACCTGTAATAGGTAGGAGGGAAGCAAAAATGCCATAATTCATGGTTCTGCAGCTGTAGGCCACCACTCATTTTTCAGAAAACTGTTGCAGATGTGTAAACAGAAGGGATTCAGAAAAGGGAGCAATGCAATTGAAGAGATAATTGAACTGTTTCAAGACAGAATGCATATTAGAGAGTTGTGACTGGGCAGGATCAAATAGAAGCCTGAAGCAACACCAAAGTTCCCAAATGAAAAAGAACTGATTGATGTCACCCAAAATAAGCAGCTGTGTAGAATGTCTAATATGAAAATAAGAGGTTAAACAGAGACCTGCCATAAAACCCTTTCAGGCAGAATGGATGCCTGTATTCAGCGTATAATCAGAGCAGGAAGTAGCTGCCAAAGTGAATGGTATAATAAAGTAGTATACAGTAACTCGCTGAAAGGAGTTGACCCTGCAAATATCCTAGAGCAAGGAAATCTATGTATCATTCCTCTTGGTTTAAAATCAGTAGAGCAATGCAGTATATCACCCCACCCCGTAAATTGTACGACTTAATTTTTGATTGTCCACCCATACCCTGTATTAGCTGTACTGTGTATGCTATATAACTTTTACATGCATATAAATAGTCAGTATCAAAAAATTTAATGATGAGAAATGGAAATGAAGGTCAGTGAGGCTTGGGACCAGCTTTAAACTGCAGGCTTCCAGCTTGCTGTTTAAAGCTGGACCCAGCCAGCTGAGGCTAGCAGCAAACTGGTGCTCTGAACTCCACATGGACATCAGGGTGGGGGGTCACTGGCCCCACTCTCGAACTCCCACTGGCCAGCTGTGCCCCACAGCCTCAGGCACTGCTTTAGTAAGCTATTCCCCTGCCTGTGCTCTCAGAAAAGGCAGAAGTCCAATGACAGCACCAGCCTGGTGATTTGGCAATGGCAGAGACTTGAGAATAAGACTAGCTAAAATGTTGGGAATTCTATCATTCTAGGTATAGTAGAGCTTAGGTGGACTAAATGCTTTGCAAATTTATTGGCTAAATTCTATGCAAATTTAGAATCTGAGGCAGGATTGAGTCAGAAAGGGAGATTCAGGGTTCTTATTGGTAAATCTAAAGTTTGTAAAGGATCTCAGGTGAAGGAAACCCTTAACCAAACTCAGGAATGAGAGACCAGCAGCTGTGCTGCAATTTTGGTGCCTCTACCTTGAAAAATACCTCCCAGAGCCCCATAAAGATTCCCCTTAGGCTTCATTATACTCTATCAGGAATCTTTGAGGAGCACAGAGAAGGTTCCTTTAAAGGTAGAAGCACCCAATTTGCAGCATGTCTGCTGGTGTCTCTCCTTACAACAGTGGTTCTCAACCTGGGGGTCGTGACCCCTTTGGGGGTCAAATAACCGTTTCACAGGGGGCGCCAGGCTAGGATACATTTCTCAGATGTGTTTTAAATGTTTAGGTTTTTTGCATTTCGGCCTGCAGGGGGCGCAGTTTTAGACGTATCGGCACCAAAATTTCAGGGTATCATCAGGAGACTGTCTTGATGACACTCCCAAGTTTGGTGCAATTTGATTCAGGGGGGCCAAACTTATGGATCCTCAAAGGGGGTGCCCCTATCCCCCATTCTTTCCAATGAGAGCTAAGGAGATGACAGTGCACGCTCCTAACAGTTAGAGCTTATGAGACACCCTTGCAACTATGAATGCCCTCCGCCCTCCCTTATCTCTTCATCTAAGCCACTGTCAGTTTGTTTGTTTTTCTCAGAAGCAGAAGTTTTCCATGTGCGGTAGGCCTTATGCCTGAACTAAAGTTTCAGTTTGAACAAGGTATGATCTGCCACTTAGAAAGATCACAAATCTATCCAAAACAAGCAGTTTCTCCCATCTCAGTCATCAATATGAGTGACCACTAATACTTTCGATTTGTCCAGATTGAACTGCAGTTTATTGGTCCTCATCCACCTCATTATTGTTCCCAAACAACAGTTCGGAACAGTGAGTCCGCAAAGCCTGGCTCATCAGAAAAGATGAAATAAATAGATGTCATCAGCACACTGGCAGTGTTCTCTCAAAGTTTCCAATCACTATGAGCAGTTTCATATAGATAATAATATGGGCTACCATAGACAAACCCACAGTGCAAATGCTTTTGTCTCTGAGTATCATCTTCTGGAACCACATATACTTTTTCCTACTTACCAACTTCCATATGATGCATCTTTGTCATTATAGACAGCATTTATCATAGCATATATTTTAGTTTACATAAGAGATATATTAAAAACCCTGAAAATTCTCTGTTCAGTGTTAACTACCCTACTGACTATTCAAATCTATTGAAATGCAAGTGCCAGCTCCAGTCTTAATCTGTGTTCTTCATTTCTAATTACCCAGAAATTCTGCATCCTTCGTCATATCATCTAAACTATCATTTGCTACTATAATAGCTGCAAGTGACTCGCAGTCCTGTGTAAGTGGCAATATCAGCAGAAATGTCACTTTCTTCCTCTGTTTAGTCTCCAGTGGAGATGTCAGAATCCCATCTTTAGAATCTCTGATCTTCTCAGCTTCCTCCACTTAATCCTGTATGTACTACCAATTCAGGCACACATTTGGAATACATATTTTAAAAGCAGAAGCAAAACATGGATTCTAGTCAACATACACATTATGTTTTCTAATCAGGTGTTTATTAGTGGGGCTTTGACTTCCATTCAAGTTCCAGCCTTTCAATAAGGGTTTTATTTATTTATAATTTCATTTCTAGGCTACCCTTCCCCATACCGGCTCAGAACCACTTTCAACAGTACAATTAAATAAAATTTAAAAACAATCAGCTACACAACCCATGGCATCCTAAGTACAACTTATCAAAGGGAAAGACTTAATAAATACAATACTAATACATCAATTGTAAAGAAAACAGGAAAACCTGAAAACAAACTACAGAAAGGAAAGGAAAGGAAAGGAAAGGAAAGGAAAGGAAAGGAAAGGAAAGGAAAGGAAAGGAAAGGAAAGGGAGGGAACAGAAGCCAGCCAGCCAGTTGGACACCACTGCTGCCCTCAGCCAAAGACCTAGTGCAGTGGTGGTGAACCTTTGGCACTCCAGATGTTATGGACTACAATTCCCCTCAGCCTCTACCAGCATGGCCAATTGGCCTTGCTGGCAGAGGCTGATGGGAATTGTAGTCCATAACATCTGGAGTGCCAAAGGTTCACCACCACAGACCTAGTGGAACAGTTCTGTCTTACAGGCCCTGCAAAACTATCCCACAATGCCCAGTTCTCACTTGACATAATGTTCCACTAGGTTGGGGCCAAAGCCAAGAAAGCTCTGGTCCTGGTTGAGAATAGCCAGGTAGTTTTAGGGTCAGGGACCATTAGTTAATTGTTATTCACAGAACACAATGATTAGGCTATGTCAGGCCTACAGTCATGCAATAGGTTTCATGGATAATCAAGATTTGAACTTGAATCTGACACCCTTATACTACATGCCACTGACTTTCACATGATCATCAATGCAATGCAATTTGCCCCAAACTGTAGCACAACTCTCTGTGTTATGCATTTGGGTCCTCTGTGGCGTGGAACTATTACCATGTACAACACTGTAACTTTTGGAACTACATTTTGGATAATGACATGCAAAGTGTAATGATGTGTAAAACACTTAAAAATATCCATAGTGGTTGTTCATGGCTAGCTGACCACTTTGCTTTGTATCTGCATTTCCTTTAGGCTAAGTACTAAGATTCTACCACACTTTGTTGCTGTGCTAATTAACTCTGTTCTGCAGTCTCTAACAAGCCATAAAAATAAGCCATATTTTTCCATACAATATACAGATATATTTTGGCAGGAAACAACATGACATCATTTTTGATGCGTTTCTGTGCAGGATTTTGGATACAGTCGTTACTTTCCCCTATCCTGATGCTGCTGGCAAATAATTATTTCATTGTATTAATAGCATAAAAAGACTCTGGAAAGCAGGCATACTATTGGTCCTTCACATGCTTTTGATCATAGAATGCAACTTCGAGCAGCCAGCCAAATAAAGAAACCTAACCTGATTACTCGTCTGCGATTCAGTTGATCCATTGATTTAAACGGCATTAATTTGAATATGTGTAGAATAAGCCTCAAGTTAAAAAATATGCAGGCTTGTAGTCGTCTTTGTTGGTATGAATGTGCAGGGGATTTGCATCGTAACAAAACCTGTTGTGGAGAAAAGTAAAATAATGGGTTGGATCCAACAAGCTTTGCCACTCAGTGGTGGATTCTGCACAGCGGAAATCAAACATCTTTAAGACATTTTTATGCAAAGGACTGTGAACAAAATTAAAATAGCTGTTAGTGCCACTCTGCGTAAATTTGGGCCCTTTCCGCGTGGGCCAGGGAAACGGGGTCAAACCGGGATACATGATCCCAATGAAGGCCCAGGGGCCGCTCGCATGCTCCTGTGCTAGCAGCCCCACAGCTGTTGTGGCTTGCAAACACACCTCTGTATGGAGGCACATCCTTTTTTACACTCACCTTCTTCCCTATGCAGCCCTGCAGAGATGGGGGGCAAGCCCCCGCATCCATGATTGATAGCTTGGGGGCCAGAGGGCTGGTCACCCTCTCCTGCAGAGCTGCACAGGAGAGAAGGTAAAGTTTTTTTTAAATGCAGCCAAAAGTGGCACCTGCATCCTGGGGCCCTTCACACGTGCACAGTGGCAACCCAGGATATTTTAAAAGAATTGCGCATATTCTCAAATATCCTGAGTTCTGCCATTTAACCCAGGGCAGGACCGATTTAGGGGCAGGAGCTGTGTGAAGTTCCCACACCAAACGGTTTTAATCCCTGCCCTGACCCGGGTTAAATGGCCCGTGCAGAAAGGGCCTTCCACAAACACAAACTGGTGAAAGAGGCCATGCATTACTTGGAACAGAATGGCTTTGGGACAGGTCTTATGCAGACAAAATATTGTCTTAGGGTATAATTTCCTTTCTACATCTCACTAGAGCACTGCATGAAGCAATAGTGTTTCCATGAGCAGTTTAAATTATCAGAGCGTAGTGAAGCACCTTGTATTACAGAAGAAGCTAGAATATAATTAATAACAAACTAGTTCTGTATTCTCATGCCTATGTAGGCACACGGTTATTACCTTGGGCATTCCATTAGCATCTACAGGAAATGAAATGTGTGCACAAGTCATTCTGCTGCCTCTTTTCTATCTGTGATTGGGGGATGGGTTTGGGCTCAAACTGTGAAGGGAATCTGTTGCTTAAGGTGGAACTCCAACATACTCACTTGACCAGAATTCCCACAGAACACAGCAGAGTTTACTAAGTGACTATGCTGCAAAAATGAGGACTGATTCTGAGCCTGTATATCCACAGGCTTTGGTCTCTCAGATCCAGTTATACTATTCAGCCAATTGTCATCTCCACTTTGTATCCTTACTCAAGAGTAAGCTCTCTTGAGTAGAAAGGGACTTCGTTCAAGGTATGTGTGCTTAGTGTCTGGTAGTGCCATGGTAAGCAGAGCTTAAGTCCATTAGGCTTAGAAAGTCACTGGGTTTAGAAAGATACAACTGTGTTCAGGATAGCACTAGTAGCCATGCAGCCCAGTCATAAGTAAACAACAGCAGTTCTTCAAAGCAGGAACCTGTGCAGTTGAGTTTTTCCAGCTCTCTTGAAGGATTCCTTCCTGCTTTTTTCTGACCTGAATGAAATTGCCATTACACCCATCAGTTTCATCACTTTCTGGGTTTTGCTGCTTCTAACAGTCACAAAAACATCCTAGAAAACACAGCTTTTGTTCCGATTACCCATTGGCAGCACCCTCAGATTTTCAGGTACTTCAATTTCCGCCTGTGCCATACATGGAAGGTAGACGTTGGGGTACAGTTTGTGCACTTTGGAAAGCTCCAAAGCTCCAAATTAGTGACTAAACCAGCTGTGCCAAGAAACAGAACAGAAGGTGGTGTAACAAAAGGGAAGACCAATAAACTCTTAGGCCTTTGGGTATTTTAATAGAACAAAATGTGATATATATTTACAGTGGCTTCAAACACCCCCTTACAGCACTGTGTTCATAGTTCATCTGTGGGCCATAAGTCTCTACCAATATTGTTCTCTGGCACAGACTATAAAATGCAATCTAAAAAGGACCTGGTTGAAAATAAAAGCCAATATCACAACAGGATGGATGTTTTCTGGTGCAATATTTTTTACACATTGATATTCAAGGTACATGACTCATGGGAGGCTACTTGTTTCACAATGTAAATTAGGAATTCAGATGCTATTGGGGCAGGGAAATGGATATGAATTGGTTTGCATTGGGGATGCTTTTTTAAAAATATATACATTACAAGCCATAACCCTTATATCTTTTGTGGGTGGTATTTTGTTCTCTGCTGTCTTTCAAGACTGCCTCTGATTTTTATATACGTTTTGTTATAATCATGCATTGCAATAATAAGGACTGAGTCATGGGGAGAAATGAGTGATGCCTGCCTTGAGCAGCCACTATTTCAACGTTCCAGCTTAGTTTATGTCCATTCTTTGGAATGGAATGTAAAGACAAACCTAGTCACTTGTACAACTTAGTTCACCTTTAGTTTTTGTTTCTTTTATATTGGCTGTAACAGTCATGTGCCTTGATTTCAGAATGAGCTATGGGACTGAGACCACCCTGGTGACTGTAGCTGATGACCTTCATCTGAAGGTCGGCAAAGGCTTTATTTCTTTGTTGCTCCTACTGAATTTATCTGCAGTCTTTGATACTGTGGATCATGCCATCCTTCAAAGGTATTTGGAGTCAGGAGTGGGTGTCAGAAGATGTATCTTGGACTGGTTTAAAAAATTCTTCATAGATCAGACTCAGAGGGTTGCTGTTGGAGAACAGTTATCGTCAGTTTTGGGGTTGTTTATAAAGAGCTGTCTTATCCTCTTATCCAGCCTCTATGTCAGGGGTAGGGAACCTGCAGCTCTCCAGATGTTCAGGAACTACAATTACCATCAGCCCCTACCAGCATGGCCAATTGGCCATGCTGACAGAGGCTGATGGGAATTGTAGTTCCTGAACATCTGGAGAGCCGCAGGTTCCCTATCCCTGCTCTATGTAAAGCCTTCAGAAGAAGACATTCGTAGCTTTGGAATTGGATGTCAACAGTATGTGGATGACATTTGCTCTACATTTCCTATACAAATCTCCTAGTGATGCAGTAGCAGTTTTGAGCCACTGCTTAAATGGCTCAATGGCTGAAAGTGAGCCAACAAAGATGGAAGTATGGCACTGAACCAACACTTTCGTATTGGTGGTGGGTGCAGGCATACGCAGAGAGCTGAGTAGCACATGTGTTCCCTCCCACTAGTGTCCCAAGACCTTCTTCTGAGTGTTTTTCTTTGGAAAAGGGAATTTTTGTATCAAATCTTCTAGGTTCTACTGTCCTGTATCTTTGGAACTACCAGCCAATAGGCACCCTACTGGCTCCCTCTCCCCTTTGCAAAGCCAGGATCCTGTTTCGCAAATGGTGGGGGGGGGGTGTCTTGCTGTGGGAAGGGGGACTTGCTGTGAGAAGAAGCCCTGTATGCAAATGTGCTTAGTTTATCCTTGAAATACCCTGCCCACCTCCACTTTAACTTGGTTAGTCTGGCCACCTGGATCCATGCCATGGTAATGTCAAGACTACACTATTGCAATGCACTCTACATAGCTCTCCCCTCAAAATCGACTCAAAGAGTCCAATGCATCCAGAATGCTGCAGCTCTGTTATTAGCACGAGAAGGTTAGAGCATGAATATCACACTCATTCTGCAGTCAGTGCATTGCCAGCTCATTGGTTACCAAGCTCAATTCAAGATACTGGTTATCACAAAGTCTTTCATTGTCTTCAACCTTCATTTCTGCAAGACTTTTTTCTACCTCTGTGTCTCACCATGGCAACCTTGCTTATTGGATCAGTGCCTTCTGCAAGTGCTACCAAGGCCATGAGTGAGAGCGACAACTGCCCAGATATGTTCTTCTTCTGTAAAGGTCCTCATTCTGTGGAATGACCTACATAAGGAGATCAGAAAGGCTACCATGTGCTTGACATTTCATAAACTATGTAAAATAAAATTGTTCAGGATGGAAGGAAATATGGCTGCATCATAACAGATTAATCCAAGAAAATCCATTCTCTTTCTACTTAAGTAATACCAAGTTCTGGATTGTGTAACATGCCATATTTAACACTTATGCTTTGTTCAGAGGACTGCTTTGTTTCAATTTTGCTACCATCCCAGCTCTATTCATTGCTTATTAGATAGATCATCTTATTGATTACATTGAATAGCATTGTGAAATCTGCCTTGAATTTCAGTGAGAAAGGTGCACTTTAAATAATGAAAACAAAATTATACACACACACCATGTGGTAGAAAATCTCTCTAAGGATTAACATCATTTTTCAGAAACATATTATCCACCAAAGCAAAGTAAGAACATGAGGACACAGCTCAGATGGCATTGAGTCAGTTATCATGACTGCAGTCAATTAAACATTGTCCCCAGTGACATTCAAATTTATGCAATGCCTTATTGCTCATAGCCAGGAAAAGAGATTCTTGCCTCATAACTGAATTGCTATACATTTATTTTCTCAATCCAAGTCAAAATGTTGTTGTCTAGTTCATCTCCCACTGCCTCCAGGTTTGCTTTAGACAGAAGCACTTTTCAGTCATTGCTGTTTTGGTGCTTAAACCATACGTAAGAGGAGATTGCAGTACCTGAAAGACTGTGATCATCCATATTTTGCAGATCCAGTACATGTGACAGAATTCTTTTGTGTGGGTGGTGGAGCTGGAAAATTCATGCATTGCCATATTGACACAAATTGGTGACCATGACTATCTGGAGGACTGCAGAAAGTCTGATTTCCCCTTACACATAGTTTGAGGTGAACACCACTTAATAAGTGGGAGAAAATAGATGGGAGGTGCACTCTAGTAAGCGTTAGTGAGAGGATACTCCTTCAAAGAGTGATAACTCTCATTTTCTTGCACTGAAGACAAGCAGTTTTCAAATTCCTATGTGAAAGGTGGAGAAAGAATCACGGAGAAGCAACAGAGTAGGGCCAGAGGATCATGCAAAAATAGAAAAGCTCTCACGTCATGACAATTCTTTCTTTTATAATAATCTGAAAGCCAGGAAAACCTTTGCAAGAGCAGAGCTCAGCGACAAGCTGGTTCAAACTGAGGCAGTAAATTTGATCATAAGTGTGCGCTATAGGGATAGTATCTCACCAATCCTGTCAGATCTTGACTGCTTGCCTGCAAATGTCC
Source organism: Sphaerodactylus townsendi (assembly GCF_021028975.2). NCBI lineage: Eukaryota > Metazoa > Chordata > Lepidosauria > Squamata > Sphaerodactylidae > Sphaerodactylus > Sphaerodactylus townsendi. Next base: position 54,473,573 of record NC_059426.1, read on the forward strand.
ACTGCAACCTCAAAACAGGCTGTTCTTAAAGAACAAACTTTATAGTCTGATTTTTAGAGAATGAGGTTCAATGTTTAGATTTGGCAAATAATCTACATACAAATAATCCAGCTATATATGTATCAAATGTCATAGAATCACAGAGTTGGAAGAGACCCCAAGAGCCATCCAGTCCAACCTCTTGCAATGCAGGAACAATCAAAGCACTCCCAATAGATGGCCATCCAGCCTCTTGTTTAAAAATTTCCAAAGAAGGAGACTCCACCATCCTCTAAGGCAGCATATTTCACAGCTGAGCAGCCCTTACTGTCAGGAAGTTTGGGGATCTCTTTTCTTATAGTTTGACTCCATTACTCCATAGTTTGACTCCATTATCCTAGCCTTTGGAACAGCAGAAAACAAGCTTGCTCCTGCTTCAACATGACCTTTAAATATTTAAACATGGCTATCATGTCACCACTTAACCTTCTGTTATCCAGACTAAATATATACAACTCCCTAAGTCTCTCCTCATAGGGCATGGATTCCAGATCTTTTACTATTTTGCCTTCCTCTGGACATGCTCCAGTTTGTCAATATCCTTCTTGAATGGTGGGGCCCAGAACTGAACACAGTATTCCAGATGAGCACTGAACAATGCAGAGTAGAGTGGTACTATTACTTCCCCTGATCTAGATTTATTCTCCTGTTGATGTAGCCCAGAACTGCATTGACTTTCTTAGCAGCCACATCCCACTGTAGCTTCATGTTCAGCTTGTGGTCTCTTAAGAGTCCCAGATCCCTTTCACATGTACTGTTGTCAAGCTGTTTTGTCTGTTTGTTTTTAATGGAAGTACCTTTATGAGTCTGGTGCCTTTATTGGTGAGTGAGACCCAAGAGCAAGATATGTAGTGAGAGTTCCAGTCTTTAGATAGGAAGTTGTATTTACATGAAGAAATTGTGGCAGTGAAATCAATAGAAAGGGAGACATTCCTGTGCCGAACTAACAAATCGATACAAAGGGGGAGGTGAAAAGATTGGGGAATGGTAAGTCCATTGAAGATTATGGGAATACATAAATAACTGTCATTTGATATGTTCCAAATATTTAGAAGACAACAGAACATGATGATTGCAAAGGGGTGGGGGGAGAGAGAGAATTGCTACTGCTGAAAGAATGAAAAGCCAGAAAATTACAAGCTTGAATAAAGAGAGAAAAGCTAATAAATGCTCATTTGGTTTCCTGGCAATAACCAGTTTCTCATGACCAAGCAAAAGGAAAAACAAAACCTCAACCTCAACCTCAACAACTATTTTTTTCAATCCTAATTAACCACAGAATCACATGAGACAGACTTTTAAAAGTTCTTCTTTGCTCTGACAGTCATTTTCTCCTGGTTTGCCATTCTTTTAGTATTTCCATCAAGCCATGCACTTGGAAGAAATGGCAAAGTTGCCATGGAAATGGCAAAAACTGATAAATACAAAGAGATTTGTCTCCTTAGAACCCAGGATGTCTAATTAGTTTAGGATGGCTCAAAAAAGAGGGCATGATTTATTCAAATGTGATTTGATGGCAGAAATAATGGGATTCTTCTTTCTAGAAAACATGGTTCCCATTCCAGGGGTAAGTCACCAGCAGAGATAGCTAATGTGTGGGGGTACAGGGAATATCCCTGCATCCACTCTTGTGTCCAGGAAGGGGAAGATTGTGTCCTTACTGAGGAGGGGAGGTGATGGGAGGTAGCTACAGAGGTACTGGAAATATAGCTGCAGCACCATGCAGGTACATAGCTTTTGAATGGCTACTGTAATCAGCATGAGGCGGGATGATGGCATCATCTGCTGGCAGTGGGTTCTACCAGTCGTTCATAAGCTCTGCACCTGCACAGTACTGTTGCCACCTCCCATAGTTCATTGGTAAGTTCATCACCTTCCTCTCTACCTTCAGAGGTGCAAAGAGGATATTCGCTATGATCCACCCCATTAGGCACCACTGATGGTGAGTTGCAAGGTTATGATTGAGATTTCCTGTCCCTCCTGGTGCTTATTGGTTAGAAAGTGAATTCTCCTCCTTTCCTTACCAAACTATTCTGGCTAAGGAACCACCACCATGACTCTCACTGAATTGTCTTTGGATTGATTGGGCTACTTTCTACAAGTAAGTGTAAAGAGTGTCCAAGACGACCAGGAATATCACGAAAGAAGCTTCCTTAGGCGGGAGCCTGAATTAAGCATGTCACCCACTGTCTGAACATTAGCTGGGATTGTAATGAAGCCCATGGGCTCATTATTATTTAACCTTCCGATACTTTTGTTTTATTCATGGATTTGAAATCCAAGATGTCACTGCTTGCCAAAGGTAAAACAGAAGAGCAATTGTACTTCAAGAAATTAAGCAGTTGATTTAGAAGCAGTTTCTGCCAACATCTGGGTAACTGAAAAACTGAATGCCACCCCCTCCCCACATGCAGATCTCTCATCTAATTCCTTTTATCTTAATGGATGACACTGTAAAAAAAAAAGAAAACATATTTCTTGTTGTTTTGCCAAGCAGTGCATGCTATTCTGTCTCAATGCCTCATTCCCTTTTGAAACATTTTGTACAGTTCTAATGGTTTGCTCTGTGGATTCATTCCATCCCTGTGTTCCAGCACCATAGAAAACTAACAAAGGCTGAGGGTTCTAATAGCAGACTAAAGCTTCAAGAACTTCATACGGAGTGTGCTTAGATGGTTTCAAGAGAAGAAGGGGGGTGTCACACATTTTGGGTCTTTCTCTCAAAATGATCTTGCAGCCATACAGCAAACATAATTTCCCATTAGTCTATTATATCTACTGACACTTTGGCACAGTATTCACTTGAGTGGTCAAAATGAATACTTCTTTGCCAAATAAAATAGGCTGCATCTGTCAGCTTCACCCCAGGCAATTCCAAAAAGCACATTCAGGGTAGAAAAAAAGAGGGTATTTTTAGAAGTTCACTTAGTCACACACCTTGCAATCCCCATAGTTTGGAAGATTCATTTGTCTCTTCAGGTAATATGCAGGAGAAGGGGTTTTTTTTAAGTCAAGATCTTTACATACTTTCACAGATGGCTAAACTATTTTGGGGTGATTCATAAATGCAAAATGGCTTTCATTACAGACAAGCAACCACTGAAATAAGTTGGCCCAAAACTCATTTACACAACTAACTTTGGTGGGAAGAGGAGGTCAAGCTCATATTGGCCAATTACCCATGGCCAACTCTACCCCACCCTTGCCCCACTCTTGCACAAAAGTCACTCCAGAAATACTCTTGCTTTCTGTGGGGAAAGCGAGAAGCACAGAAGGGGCAAGAAAAAGCGTGTTGGGACAAGAAATCTTGCCCCGACGTACTTCCTCTCTCAGCACCCTGCAAGGAGGAAGCATGTTGGGACAAGATTTTTGCCCCAACATGCTTCCATTCCCAGTGCACACCAGGGAGGAAGTGAATTGGGACAAGATTTCTTGGCCCAATGCGGTCCAGCTGCCAGTGCATGACAGCTGCCCTATGGTAATCAGCCATTGAGACCAATACTATTCAAATTAGAGTCTTGACTGAATAACTGAATAATAATAATGAAATTAAAATAATAAAATAATTATACATAATGAATAATAATAAAAGCTTGAGTTTTGTTTCATTAGAATAGTATAAATCAGGATTAATAAATCTCTGCTTTTTTAATGGGCTTTGAAAACCAGGGCATCATGAGCATTCTCCAGATCATTTTTAATATGCACAGATAAACATTGATGGATAAAGCCCAATCATCAGTTGGATCTTGGGCCAATTATAATCTCTCAGTCTAACCTATCTCACAGGGTTGTTGTGGGGATAAGAGGGAGGAGAGAAGAACGATGCAGATAGCCTTGAAGAAGAAAAGAAGAAGAGTTTGGGTGTATACCCCACTTTTCTCAACCATAAGGAGTCTAAAAGCATCTAACAAACTCCCTCCCTTCCTCTTCCCACAGTAGACACTTAAGTGAGGCTGAGAGAGTCCTGGAGGAACTGTGACTAGCCCAAGGTCACCCAGCAGGCTTCATGTGGAGGAGTGGGAAACAAACTTGGTTCTCCAGATTAGAGTTTGCCACTCTTAACTACTATACCAGAAGTCTGCAACCTGCGGCTCTCCAGATGTTAATGGACTACAAATCCCATCAGCCCCTGCCAGCATGGCCAATTGGCCCCTGTACTACACCACGCTGGTCCTCACTGGGGAGAAAGGCAGGGTACAAATGAAGAAAATAAAGAAAAACATTTGATTCTAGAACAGGACTACCTTACCAAAGCTATTTGTGTACATGACATATTTTTGTGGTAGATGTAACTGTTACATTCCTGAAAACTTATATTCTTTTATGTCTTTTTCTCATCCTGTATTCTCCAGGTACCAACCTTCTCCTGAACTCAGACCATAGATAAGTTTTAGAGCATTTGCATGTGGGATCTAATTGGCTTAGCACAGTAAGGGCACAGACTGCAAATGGAGTGTAGAAGTACACTGAGAGTCTGTTTGCCGTTAAGTTGTATAACATTCCAGGCTTTCGTCATCTTGTATAAGGTAATTGACATTTGTAAACATAAAATGTAAACTGGAAAAATGTGGAGTAAATTTGGCATCATTGATCATTATCATTCAAATCATATTGTTATGGTAGGGTCTGGTTCTGGTGGGTTTTCTGGGCTGTGTGGCCGTGGTTCCTAACATTTTGTGGTTCCTAACATTTTGCCTGCATCTGTGGCTGGCATCTTCAGAGGTGTATCACAGAGGGAAGTCTGTTACACACTGTGTAACAGACCATGGCCATACAGCCCGGAAAACCCACCAGAACTAGTTGAATCTGATAGTGAAAGCCTTCAACAATACATTGTAGGGTCTGTTTTTCAACCGGAAACCTGGTTTCCATTATGTCCAGTTTGTTCTTTTTTGCAAGAGAATTGCATTGGAAGAGTCTGACACTTGCTGGTGCACAAAAATTGGATTTTGCTCACCACGAAGCTGTATCAAGTGAGAATTAGTTGCTTAGCTGAATTCAAAGGCATCATCTATTGCATGTTTCTATTCAGTGTTCCACCTATGAGTTTAATTACATAAATTGTATATTGTTTTGTATGTTGGAGGGTTTTGAATGAGATACATTTTATACAGGACCTTAGCTGCTGTTAGACCTACTACCTGTCCTCTGGATCCGTGCCCCTCCTGGCTTGTAAAAACCTGCAGGGCGGAGTTACGACCCCATCTGTTGAGTATCATCAATGGCTCCCTTGAGCAAGGAGTCTTCCCGGATGGGTTGAAGGACCACCCACTCTTAAAAAGACCACCGTTAGATCCAAGTGATCTGGCCAATTACCGCCCCGTTTGCCAATCTTTTCGATTTCCTTGGGGAAGGTAATTGAAGGGAAGAGTGGTGCTGGAGCAGCTTCAAGGATGGCATGCGGCCTTTTGATCCCGCTTCCAGTCGGCTTCCGTGCTTGGGCATGGGGCTGGAGACTGTTCGCCGTCGCCCGTCACAGATAATCGCATCCGTATTCGAAAGCTTGACCGAGGTGGATCGGCGGCTGCACAGGTATTGTTAGCTCTTACCACCGCATTTGATGCGTGGTGAGGCCGACTTCCACCTTTGACCCAATCCTGGCAGCGCCTCCGAGGTGCGGGCAAGCACTGTCCTTCAATGGATTGTCTACCGTTCCTCCGGGGCGGAGTCAGCTGAAAGTAAGGTCGCGAGGATCAAAGCTACTCCCGGAAGTGCCCGCCATGTGCGGTGTACCCAGGGCGTTGTTATCCCCTCGCTGTTATTTAATATCTATATGCCGACCCCTTGCTCAGCTGGTGCGGAGTTTTGGGCTAGCATGCCCACCAATATCACGGATGACATAACGCCTTCGTCATTCTGTTGACTGCCGGAGGGGGGGAGCAGTAAGCGCGCCCGTGGCTCTGCAGCACTGTTTGGAGGCGGTTGCTGGTTGGTTGCAGCAGAGCAGGTTAAAACTGAATCCATCGAAGATGGAGATCCTCTGGCTTGGCCGCGAAGGAGGGGGCGGGATTTTCCAGCCACCGGTGTGGGAAGGGGTCACATTGGCGCCCACCCCTTCCGTGCGTAAACCTGGGGAGTCCACCTGGATTGCGTCTCTCTCTATGGAGACCCAGGTGGCCCATGTAACTTTCCCGGAGTTGCTTTTTTCCATCTTCACTGCAGGCCGGCGGCTGGCTCCCTTCCCTCTCCCAAGCAGACCTAGCCACTGCTTGATCCCGTACAGCGGTCGCACCTCCAGATTGGACTATTGTAGCTTCGCTCTACTGGCGGGCCTTCCCGCTTCTGCGTTTGATCCGGAGGACTCAAACTGGTCCAGCATGCGCGACAGCGGCCGTTTGCTTCACGGGCAGCGCCAGTTGGGACCATAACCAGCCTGTGCTCAGTACCAGCTGCACTGGCTCCCGGTGGAGTTCCTCCTAATCATTTTCAAGGTGCTGGGTGTTGACCTCTCAAGGCCTTCACAGCTGACTCTGGGGACCCTCGCATTGCCGCCGGGGAGACCACATCACCCCATACGTCCCTACGCGGCAATCCCTCTCTATTCCGGCGAGGGAGGCCAATCTGTTGAGAGTGGTCCCTGGCCCTCCTCGATGATCGCGGCTGGCCTCCACAGCCGGGCCAGGGAGCCTTTATGACCTTGGTGAGTTCCGCAGGGCCTGTAAGACAGAGTTGTTCCGCCGGGCCTTTGGAGGGACCAGCCGCTGATGGCGCCCCCCCCCCCCGTTCCAACAAATGGGACCTGCCGTCACTCCCTCCTAGGGAGGGTTTTTAAAAGTGGGGTTGCTGGACGCCTCTTGTTACTATCGCTGCCTTAAATTGTTTTAATTAGTGTTTTAATTATGTTTTATGTTGTACACCGCCCAGAGCCCCTCGGGGAGTGGGCGGTATAAAAATCCAAATAATAAATAAATAAATAAATAACTGACATTGTCTGGAAAATTCTGTTCCTGATGTAGCTCCATAGCACTCACACAAGTAGAGGTTATATGCAGAGCTCAAGCTCACTTCCCAGAATCTCCAGCCAAAAGGAAAAAGTAGTGTGAAAGATCTCTGCCTGAGACCCTAGAGAGAAAAGTAGTCAAAGTAGACAAATGTTGACCTTGATATACTAATGGTTCCATCAGTATGAGGCAACTTAATTTGCACAAAACCCAATGCTGTTTCTTCTACAAATCACCTCTGCCTCATATCCTTAGGCCTGATTTAACCATCAACAAGAAGAATTTACCCATATGGCATGGCATGAATGCTGCATCTTGTTTAAATTACTCCCTCAGCAGCTATGATAGCACATATCTGTGCTACACCATAGTGTGCTAATAGCGCACCTCCAGGCAAAGCAAAAATGTCGGGCATACACAACACTATAGGGATGCTTCTTGTTTTTCAGGTATCCCATTTTAAATTGCCCTAGTGTTCTCCATGACATTGAAATGTCCTTTATCATACCCCCCCTTCTTCTACGGTCTACCTTTGTGGCACTATTTAAACATCATCTCAGAATCCATCTTTCAGTGATTTATCTACCCCATTTTCAACTTGTGTGTTGCTTTATTTGCTGTAAGACTCTAAGCTGGCATGAGTCTGCCTTGATTTTAGTTGTACAATGCCTAGACAATTTTAAAAGCTTCAGAACTCATAGCCATATTGAGTCAAAATTAGGCAAGTTAAAGAGTTATGAATATAAATCATAACCATAATGAGACAAAGTAATGTAGATTTATAAAAGTATGAATAAAATGAGGAGATTGGATAGAAATAAATTACTTTCTTTCTCCTGAAACACTACCATTCAGGGATACTAGAAATGACATTGATTGGCAGTAGTTCATAATGTACAAAAAGAATATTCTTTGCATCAGTCACTTATAGAATCTTCTGTCAAAAGATTATGGGATTGTTACTAGCATCAGTAGGCTGGAGAAAGGAGTAGATACATTCACAGAATGTAAGTCCATTAATATGTTTTAGTTATGATTTAGAAGCAAGTGGAAACCCATAAGGAAGTTGCAGAACTAGAAGTTGCGGGGGGGGGGGGGGGGGGGGGCTGTGAAAGCAGTACATTAAGTAATGGTCTGCTTGGAGCAATGATTACATCACCTTAGGGCGATACAGTTGGGATTAGCTAGCCCCATTGTTTAGCCAGACACACCTCAGGGCCAGGGAATATGTTCAGCGGCCAATCTCCCTTCTGCCAGGCTTGACACCCAAGTTGGATTCCAAAACTTTCTGAGGGGCATCCATTTTGTGAAGAGCAGCATTTTTCCTTAAGGCCAATCTTTGGCCCCTGTGCCTCCTTGGCATCCTTTCGTGGGAGGAGGGGTGTGACTGCTAACAGATGTTCACAATAACATGAGAAAATACAGAACATTTGAAAAGTGAAAGGGAACAAAAATATTGCTCCATTTCTTAAAAATGACTAAGACAACAGACCTTCAAAGGAGTTCGGGACCACTTTTTAAAGTTATCATTGTGACTAGTTGCCTGAATCTACCCTGTTCTGTGATCAGATTCTTCCCTGGAGGATTTATAGACTTTCTGCTTCTTCCCCCTTAATGCAGCAAATGGCTTTTTGTATTGATACTTCATCTTTGGGCCAGTGTCTGCAAGCTGCTTGCATGCAATCCTCCCCAACTAGTGACTGAACATCTCACTGTGGGAACTACAGGGACATTAGATCCACCAATAACATCCTTAACACCTCACTAAGGAACCTAGCACCTGAAGGCTTAAGGGAAAAGATGTGCAATTATACAAATTGCTATACAACACTTTCTACTGGAAACATTAAAAATACATTCATTTGTTTTATGCATCCTTCCAGATGCAGGCTTAAAGGATAAAATATTATTGCTATTTATATATTTTTGAAGTTCTTTAAATACCCCTTCACCAATTACAGTCAGCGTGACATACAAAATAATTGATCACTACTACTTTCTCTGGAGTCAGCTGTGTGTGGCTCATGACTAGACAAGCTTCACCAAGTGAATGGCATTTAATTAATATCAGACTCGTCTTATGACAAGGAGGTGGTGTTTGTTCCATATGGAACCCCTGCGTACCAAGCCACACTGTGTAAAATCTCAAGTAAGTACTTTATTTACACTGTCACTAGCTGTGGAGCCAGAACTAAGGGAGGTAATGTAAGCAATAACAAAACCTGTTAAAATTTTGTCAGGAACAAAGTCCACCAGACACTGGTGCTCCACATCCTCCATGCATTTCCAGCAGTGTTACAGAAGCAGTCCTTGGCAGATCAATCCTTAAATGATTTTTCCTAACAAAGACCTATTTTGAAAGAATGATTTTTCTTGAGAGGACAATAGTGCATTTTATATATATTTATCTGGTTCCTCGTGAAGCATCAATTCTGAAAACTATACAATCCAGGAAAAAAATTCCAAAGAAAAAACACGTACCTACAGCAGGAAGTTTTGTATGCCACACATTTTTTATTCATCAAAACAATCTGCTACAGTTTTTATCCTACGTTCCCTTGAAGGAGCTCAGGGCAATTCACTTCCCTGAATTTTAATCTTACAACAGCCCACTGAGGTAAATTAGGCTGAAAAATGTGACTAGCCCATGGTTACTCCTTTCAAGACCCCTTTCAAATTGGCCTTGCAATTCATTTTAGCAGCTGGCTGCGAACAGAATTTTTTTGTGTCATTTCAGATACAACTGTTTTGGCTCCCAGCTGCTAATGAATTTTTTAATCTTTTCGGACAAAGTTGCTTATGTCCTGTGTTCTCCTGTTTTCGATTTTTCCTTAGGATTTTGAATCACTGCAGTGTGCTGTTTAAAATGTCTGGAGCACCTTTAACCGACCCACCCTGCCAACCCCACTAGCCCCTTTTCCAGGGCACATTCTTTTTTGCCTGGTTTTAACATTCTGAAATTTGCACTATAGCATCATAGCACTTCCATGCATACAAATGTTAGTGATATACCGCTGAATTGTCATATCACCAGCATTCGGATGCACCAAATTTCCATTAAAAAAAACAGACTGCAGAAAAGGGCAGGGGGGAAACCAGCACTGTTTGAAATGGTCAGAGCAGCTCATACATAGATTGAAATGAGCTGTATGAAATGCCCATCCCTGTATTACTTTACTCAGAAACAATGATATATAGTTTAGAACAGTAAACTGAAAGGTCCTGAATGTCAAGATTGAGTGGGGAATTCTGCACGCACAGCTTACCGCAGATTGGCTCAGTGGTCAAACTGTATATCTTCGAAAAGCTTTTCTGTGAAATCATCCCACACACCTCCATTCCACCCGTTGTTTTCATCCTTGTCTTTTATTTCACATGCTACTGCTGTGATCGATGTTATCTGTGATACAGATCAACAACTCTCCCCCTTTTTTTTCTTTTGTGCTAGTGCCCTAGCCAATAAGATGTTTAGGCCTAATGAGCTGACCTATTGATTAGCTATTAGCCAGTTTGAATAGCCATTGCTTACATGTTTGTGAGCATGTATACCTGAAGTTATAAAGTTAACTTATTTTCTTTGTTCTCAGTCCAACGTTGTGGCTCCTTCTGCACAGCACAGGTAGAGTGGGTTGCCATCGGGATAAAGTAACCCGCTCTCCTGTTATCGCGTTTGCATGCACGCTGCCTCTGGGAAGGCAGCGACCGGAGCCCACGGAAATAACGTGGGTTGCTGTCACGCCTTCATCCAGAGGTGTGTCTTTTTTTAACTTACCTCCCTCCACTGCATAGCTATGTGGGCGGGCAGGCATGGACCCCCACAACCATGCTGACGTCTCACAGTGGCACGAGATAGGAGTTGCAAGACAGGGACTTTTTATAAAAGGGAAGTACAGGCAATTTAAAGTGCTTCCTGGTCAGCAATTTGCTTGTGAACAGTTGCATCTCAGGTTTAAGCAAAAGAATCATGGATAGTGCAATTCTCAAAAAACCTGGTTTGGGGGATTTAACACAGGGCAGCCTCACTTTAAGGATAGAAGGCGTGCAAAGTTCCCCCCTGAAATGGGTTATTTACCGCCCCTATCCTAGGTTTATTGACCCATGCAGAAGGGGCCTCAGTCAGTCTGATCCATGTGCTGAAACAACTGTAAATATGCAACAGTACACCATAGCATTTGTTTTTTTTAATCTCCATGATACCATATCCTTTTATGCTGTGCAACTCAGTGGTATCTGGGTCTTTATTGGTATCTGCTAAATTTTGCTAATAAAGTATACTCACCAACAGGGAATTCAAAAAAAGTCTCAGTCTCTACTTCTACCACTGAAAACTACCCATACAAAATAGAAGCCAACCCCCTCCCCCTTACTGGAGCAGATGTCATTACTTAAAGGAATAGAAATATGTAGCCGCTTTGTTTGCATTGTTGTCATTCTATAGCTGTAATTTAATAAGCTATCTTCCCCCTTTCAGGCATTCCCAAGCCTGGCTCATTAAGCTAATGCTTCAATATTAATGATCCAACACTTCAGGTTTATGTCTGTCTCCTGTCTTTCCCTGGAAAAGCAGGACTAAAGGACATAGGTATAGATTTTTTATGGCGGGGTCCAGGGGGGACCACTCCCCGCCCACCCCCAGAGGCATGGTCACGCCTCTCCAAGCCCCACCCCCAGCCTCAGTGCATATAAAAGCAGCTCTCCAAGGCCAGGGATGGCATACTCCCCTGCCCTGTTCGCACAGACGGTCCTGGTAGGGGTGCAGGTGATGGCACAGCCTTTGCACAGGCTGTAGATTTTGAAAAGATCTGGGAATGGGTCCATCCTGCTGTCCTTTCACACTCAGTGGCACAGCAGAGATGTATCAAAACTGCCTCCCTCTTTCACTCATCTGGCTCTTTTCTTTGTTGCACTTCACACCAGAGAACCAATGTGGTGGAGTGGATAAGTGTCACATCAGAAATCAAGACTTATCTCTCTTCTTGACTCAAAGAAAATATGCACAAGAGGCATGACCAAATCTCATATTTTTCGCTGCAAGTTATCTTGCCTGCCTAGACTGATTCTCAGAGAGATACTGCAAAGAGGTGAATACACATCTGAAAGTAAGCTCCATTCAACACAACACGGGTTGGATTTTGCTTCCATGAGTGCAAGAGCTCCTGCGCAAGTGGAATTTTTCCATAGAGTCCAACCCAATCTCTTTCAGTCAACACAATCCAATAACAATGTACTTGATGAGAACTTGGATCGTTCGAACTTCCATCTGAGGAAAGCTGGAGAAAACTCATTCATCTCTGTTTTCCAGGGGAAAGTATGAGGATACAGTTTACAGACTAATATTTTACCCTATTATAGGAAACAGCTGCAAAGTGGAAGTCACATCCTTCTCTTATTGGCTCTCTGCTTGAGATTGCTGCACCTAAAATTAATGGCACTGAGTTATAAAGGGTACCCTTCCATGTGGACATTATCAGCTTGATACCTCAAATAAGAATGGAATCATAAAGCTATTTTTTTGCTTAAAATAGCAGCCCCACTGACTGAAAAGCAGCTTTAATCTTCTCTTGTGATATGACAGGAGAAAATGTTGTTGGCTCAATAACACATAAACACATATTTGCCACTGTCAAAATGTTCACTTCCTTCGCACCCTCAAGGCAGCATAAGAATTATACTTGCTTTCAAATAAGATTCCTAATTTCCTCACCAAGAGTTATTGTACTTCATATGATAGAGAAAAGGGATAAATTGTGTGAAACTGAGCGATTTGGGGGCTTTTTATTGATACACTTAATAATCAGTATAGGTTCACATCAGACACTATTCTCCTATTAGGCCCAAATGAAAATGCACAATGTCAGAAAAGGCTTTTGAAAATAAGTGTCCATAAGGAGGAATAATATTGCACTGGCATTTCAGGCAGTAACATATTCTCAAGAAAGTGTGTTGGTCATGAAAGCAACCGATGCAATTTTTTAAATGCAAAATTATATAATTCCAGAGCCAGAAGATGTTTGAAGGTTAACTCCTTCCATCAATACAGGATCCCTCCCCCCCAAAAAAACCCACCTGTATTAGCAGACTTCATGACTTCCATGTAATTTTCCATAAGGAAAATGAAAAAATGCAGCATGTCATAAAGTACAGACAGCAAAGAATAACCCTCAAGCAAATATCTCCAGAAAGCTTGAGCCAGTGTTGAATCTGGCTGAGGTCACTGAGAGATTATCAGTGTTTGGCCCTTTGGAAAACATTTCCTAGCCCAAATATAGAATCTGGCAAAAAATCTAAATCATGACAGTTGTCACCCTACTTATTTAGCACTACTCATAGTAGATGTATTCATGATTCCATTAGATGTATCACAGATACACAGCCAATATATCCTGCTCTAGTGCAGTATAGCCAGTGTGGTAGAGATTAAGAGCAGTGGTTTGATTCCCCACTCCTCCACATGAGCGGCTGATTTTTATCTGGTGAACTGGATTTGTTTCCTCAACTTACACATGAAGCCTGCTAGGTGACCTCAGGCTAGTCACAATTCCCTCAGAACTCTCTCAGCCCTATCTGCCTTACAAGGTATCTGTTGTGCAGAAAGGAAGATAAGGAGTTTGTAAGTCACTTTGAGACTCCTTACAGGAAAGTAATGTGGAGTATAAATCCAAATTCCTCCTCCTCTTGTTCCTCTTCTTGTATGTCAGATGTGCACCAGTGAGTCACAGACAATCTGTATTGATGCTGCTGGCTTCAAATGTAGTATAGTTGTCTATAACATGGAGCAGTGTACCAGAGATATCCACAAGGGAGACTAGGGAGAAGAATTCTTGAACCTCTTGAAATTTTTTGTTTTTGTTTTTACAAAATTTGTATGCCTAATAAAAGCTATGGAAGTGGCAAAGGGCTGAATCTGGGTGGAGTTTGAGGCCTTTCCCTGATGTTGACTCTTGGAACTGGTATTCAGAGATTTACTGCCTCTAAATATGGAGGGTCCCTTTAGTCACCATTTATTTACTTTATTTATATACCAACTTTCTCCCCATGGAGACCCAAAGTGGTTTACACTGTTCTCCTCTCCTCCATTTTATCTTCATAACAACCCTGTGAAATAGATTAGCCCCTTCCGCACATGCAGAATAATGCACTTTCAATTCACTGTCACAATTGTTTGCAAGTGGATTCTGCTATTCCGCACAGCTGCAAAGTGCACTGAAAGTGGATTGAAAGTGCATTATTCTGCATGTGTAGAAGGGGCCTGCACTTTCGCACATGCAGAATAATGCACATGCAGAATAATGCACAACGGTTTGCAAGTGGATTTTGCTATTTCACTCAGTAAAATCCAGCTGCAAAGTGCATTGAAAGTGGATTGAAAGTGCATTATTCTGCATGTGCGAAAGTGTGTGACCTTGGTTCAAGGTCACCCAGAGTGGAGAACTGAACCTGGGTTTCCCAGATCCATAGTCTAACACTTTAACCACTACACCACGTTGGCTCTTTTCATGGCAAGTAGCCACTAGTAGATCTATCCTCCATGGATATGTCTAATCCCATTATAAAGTCATCTGGGCCTGTGCCCATCATTCCATCATCTGGCAGAGAATTTCACATTTTAATCACTGGTGAAACTAAAGAAGTATGTCCTTTTGTCCATCTTGATCTTCTGTTTATCAACTTCATTGGATGACCCTGAGTTCTAGAGCTGTGGGAGAGGAAGAAAAGGTTCTGTCTGTCCAGTCTCTCTTACTCTGTGCATAATTTTTGAAAACCTTTATCTTGTTTCCCCTTTTTTGTTTCTTCCCTAAACTAAACTAAACTGAAACTAAACTGAAATGTCACAGACTCTTCATGCTTTGCAGGCTGCTGCCCCAAAGTGTAATTTTAAAACACTTTTTTTTCCCAACATGGAGACTCAATGTACATTAAGACAATAAAGTATGCAAACAGTGTGTGTCTGCATGTGGATAAAAGATGGGATTTGGATTTCCCTTCTCAGACATCCAGCCTTTCAAGACTATAATGGCTTTTTAGACATACTGAAGTGCTGTTAATTCTAAGACACTTTGGGTAGGACTTTGAAGAGACAGCATAGAAAAATCCTAAATAAATAAATACTGGAACTTTTTTCTCAAATAAAAACCCATGGGGGAAAGTCACATAAAGGAGGAGCAAAACAGAATTGGAATATTCACATAAAACCTGCACATTTTCAAAATTCCTCCATATCAAGCTAAAGATTTCTTACACTTCGGAGTGGCAGATTTATTTTACACATGCCTTTCTAAGGCATTGTGCATGGGAAGCAGCAATTTACATAGAAAATGAACATTTCTTTTTTTTAAAAAAATGCACTTTAACACAAATTTAGATATCAATAAAATATTAATGGATTTGATATTTTAAAGGTTGCTTGTAGCCTTCAGAATATTTCCATTTAAGAATAAGAACATTGAAGAAAAATTAATCATACTAGAGGCCAAGGCTACAGTTACCAACTATGGGGAAATGTTGCAAACAAAATTAGCCTGTACGTTGTAATGCTTTTGAGTGTTATGCTAAAAGAAACAAAATAGAACGTAATTGGGAAGTGCAAGTACTTCGCATCCTCGGTTTATTTTCAAGGCCTTGAACTAATGTTCAATTAAAAATTTCAACTTTAGATCCAGCTGATATACTATACATATTACCAGTCAGTGAATAATAATATAGAAGGCAGCCCAAAGTACTAAAAATAGTTAGAATTTGAGGTAGCTAGTTCAGGATTAACCAGGATGCTAGGCTATTAGAATTAATTCGCAGCACCACTGGGATCCAGACTCTGGTTCAGTGATACATAAAGCTCCCAGGTCCCTCCAGGCCACTAGTGGGGGAAAAGGGAGATAGGATTCCCAGATCTAGGTTGGGAAACTTTTGGAGATTTGAGGGTGGAGCCTGGGGAGGACAAAAACCTCAGTGGGATAGAATGCCACAAAGTCCACTCTCCAAAGCTTCCAGTTTATCCAGGATGACTGATCTCTATAGTCTGGAAGTGAGCTGTAATTCTGGGGAAAGCATGTCCTACCTGAGCCCCTTGGGGGAGGGCGGTTTATAAATCCAAAAAACAAACAAATCCTCAGTGGGATAGAATGCCATAGAGTCCACCTCCAAAATCTCCAGGTATTTCCCCTAGTGACACAGGACTTCCAAATTTGAGAGATGGATCTACCTAGAATCTTGTGTTGCTACCACCTTTTACTGAGATTATTGTTTAGACCAGAATTATCTGCTCTGATGGGTAGAGCGTCTTGAAAGCCTTTAATAGAATCATAGAGTTGAAAGGGGCCATACAGGCCCTCTAGCCAAACCCCCTGCATAATTCAGGATCACCCTAAAGCTTCCTTGACAAGTGTTTATCTAGTCGCTGCTGGAAGACTGCCATTGAGGAGGAGCTCACCGCCTGATTTCATTCCTGAACTACTCTAAGAATATTTTCCTATGCCCAGCCAGCACTTTTCTGACTGCAATTTATACCCATCATTGTGAGTTCTATCCTCTGCTGCCAACAGGAACAGCTCCTTGCCCTCTAAGGCCGATTTTGCATGCCAAGATTGCCCCTCTGTTGAATGTCCTGATTCAGTCAGAATGTCCCGATTTGCACAGCCCCCGGTGTTGCAGCGTGACTGCCATGTTTCTGGCCTATGGCAATGGCTTTGCTCCATGAATTTCCTGAACCTCAAAGGTTGAGGTCCTTTTGAAATGCCCCTTTGTTGCTCTGGAGACTTCCGCCGCCATACAAAACTCCTCCATAGCAGAAACGGGGTCAGTTTTCCCGCCTTGATGCTCTGGCCCGCCCCACCAGCGGACAGGCGCTGAGAAGCGGCGCCCTCCCACCCTTGCAGTGAAAAAAAATGGAGGGAGAAACCTTGGTTTTTAGAAAGGAGGGAGAAACATTGGGCAGGAAAGTGGCATGTGTAGGCACCGCGAACAGGAGGGTGGCGATTCTCTTGCACACGCAAGGATTTTAGATTAACATTTTAAGATGGAGGAGGTGAAGGCGAGCACGTCCCCATTCTCTTTGGCCCTCTGCGCACACGCAGAATGGGCCCGTGCCAGCCAGCCCTCTGCGCATGTGCAGATCGGGCCCAGAGCCAGCCGGCCCTCTGCGCATGCGCGGATCGGCCGCGCATGCGCAGATCGGGCCTGTCAAGCCTCGCCGGGCCCCCTATTCCCTCCCGCAATGGCGGCCGCGTTTAAGTCGCGGCCGCGCTTTATGTTCAGAGTCATGCAAAACTAAAATAGTGAAAGTGAGTGGGGGGAATGGGACAAGATTCAGCCAATCTGAACACAGGAAATGTAGGCTGCCCATGCATGTGTGAAAGAGACTACGGAAGAACTCGCACTGCTTAAGTGGTGCATATGGGAAAGCCCCAAGTTTGTGGGGAAACATTTGGGGCTTCCCTCACCAGCCCTGACTAGAGCGAAGGAAAGAGCCAGGCAGCAGTGGAGAACTACAAGCAGGTTGAGAAGCCCCGCAGCAGGTATGCTTCCTGGCTAGGCCATGGAGCATTTAAAAAGTGCAAAATCAGCCTAAATGAAAGCCTTTCAAATATTTAAAGAGAGCAGTCATGTTCACCTCAAACTCTTCTTTTTCACACTGAACATTCCCAAGTCCCTTAGCCTTTCCCAGCACAACTGAGAACCTTTCGCTAAAAATTCCAGGGACTGACCATGACATTGAATATATGTTCTCTGTCCCCATGGATCACCTGAACTAAAGTAGTGACTTATGTCCCCCATGGGTTTCTTCCTTCCATTTACGAAGTAGTGGTTGTCCAGCGTGTGTTAAATTCACAGGGATAATAATAAAAAACATAGAAAATATCCTTTGTAATATGTTAGGAATTAATATTGACTATCTGATGGGTAATCTCAACCAACAGCATCAAGTTCCTTTCTCAGTACAGCATCAAGAACCCTCACTAACTACCTGTGTCTTACTGCATTCAATTTTACTGGCCACAGGGTTCTAGCCAATCATTTTCTCCCTCACTGTATGATAAGAGTAGGAGAGGGAAGGGCAGGAGTAGATACAGCTTTAATGAAATATTTTGTAGTGGAAAGAGATGACTAGATGAACTTATATTCACTGAAGGCCAACAGAGAGGCATCCAATAATATAGATGTTAAGTTATATATTAGGTTTGTATTTCATCTCCTGCCCTAATGCCAGGAAGGGTCCCTTGTCCATAAGATTAAAGAATACCAGACAGTTAAATCTGTCCATTCAGTTTCATTTGCAAGTTATGTATTTCACCTCCTGCTTTATCCTTCCTGTGTATGTAGTGAATGGCAAATGGATCAGGAGGCAGACAAATGAGTGACAAGAGGAGGGGAAAGCGAATGGAGTCAATATGGGGGAATATCCCTCCCATCTGTTGAGATTTTTTTCACTCAGTTTCAGGTGACTGAAACAAGCATGAGGATGTTTTGAATATATATCCACATAATCCAATTTTAAAGAAAGTACAAACACACAGCTACCACATTTCCATGAGTGTATGTAGCAGCCTTTGCCTACACTAACTCAGGAATCATACTAGGGTTCCCAGTGAATATGGCTAGCTTTCATCCTGAGGAAATACTATTGTTTATAACTGGGTTTTATCAGCAGAGTTAAAGCGAAGCTAGTCAGGGTAGACAAGAAGGTCTAGTAGACTTCCTGCACTCACTGCAGCCTCCTAGCACTTAGGAAAAGAAAACTGTCTACGCAAGATGTTCTTTCCAATCAAGAAGGCTTTACTTAGCAGTTGCAAGATTACACAAGACTATACTCAATAATACTACAAGGCTATACAGAACACTTCAGGAAGACTATAACACTAGACTAAGTCTGAATAAACAGGAATACTTCTGAATAAAGTGAAATACGGTGGAATAGAGCATACACAATGCTTAGCTTCTTATAACATTCAAGGAGGGTACTTTTCCCGGCAACAGCCTTTCATTGGACTAGAGTTGAATTCATCAATCATGTTAAAGGTTAACTGTTGCTGGCTCCGGGTCTTGTTGCTGAGTAAGCTTTCTGCTGACTAGAAGATGAACAATTTTGAACCATTGTTTTATATATCATGACAGGTTTTGGCCAGCCTTTCAACAGACAGTTATACCAGTGGACGGTGGGGTAACATGTGGTACAATGCTAGCCCTTATCTAATTGTGCTTTTATAGTTGCTTATGGATTCCTTCAGCCTTCTGAATATTTTACAGTATATGCCATGCTGTACAGGCTTTTAATCAGACTGCCTGAGAGGCAGGATTGCTAAGTGAAGGATTTGATTGGAAAAGATTTCTCAATTTGGAAGGAAGTAGAAATGTGTAGTACATCAAAGCCCAGAGCCTACTCTGGAAGAATTAGAAATGGCCAGACTTTGTTTTGCCCTCCAGCTTGGTAGCTCATTTTACATTTGGGCTGCTACCTGTTTTAACCAAATTAGTTTGCCAAGTGCTATTAATCGCTGCATCCTGTCTTTGAAAGCCTCAGGACTCCTAAATGGTAATTCTAGCACTTTCCGCCAGGCTTAAGAAAGGAAAAAAAATCTCACTTTCAAAGCAACCAAATACAAATGCATGTGTGGTTGTTGTTATTTATCATATTCCCATTCCATTCTTCTTTTTAGAAAAAGAATTACACGGGGTTCCCTACACTCTCCTATCTGACTGAAACCTGTTTCATTTTAACCCCTATAGCTGTACCCGGGTGTTGCATGGAAAAGTTTTATTAGTGGTTCCAAATGTGTGATCTAAAATGAATAATTTCACTGATGAAGTTATCTAGAGATTCCAAAGCTTGTTTTTCTTCCACTTCCAAATGTGCTTTGTTTTCTTGATAAATCTAAAGTTGCCTGACTTCGTGAACCTTTTTTCCTACTGCAGGTTCACACATTTGCTTGCTTGTGGCACCCTGAGATTAGCATTACAGGAGTAGTTTTGCACAGACGCTTTTTGCTTTGAGGCAAGTGATGGGAAAGAAACCTGATGATGTTATGAACTGGGATACCATGTGATCTCACTGTCATCCTTTGCTGTTGTGATGTGTTATTATATGTGGTTATCTTTAAGTGAACCCTCAAGAATTACTGTCTGTTTCCCCCCCCCTAAAGCCTATATGGGAGGGTCCTCACTTGTAGTCCCTCCACTGGCATATAAGGGGGCAGGAGAAATTATTTGACCCAAGCCCCCTGTGCCTGGGTCATGTAGGGGCACATTTTGACCCTCCCCCTCCTGCCCAGCTCCCAGTTGAATTCCCTGCCCTCCCATTGAACTTCCTCTCTGATGCCCCCCACCCCCGCTGGCCCACGTTACACCAGTGAGCCCAGCACTGGGAGGCCTGAGCTGGCCATGCATCTCCCTTCTGGAGTAGCCACAGGGGCTGAAGATCAGGGGACGAGGCCCTTCTCTCTGGCCTGCTTGATCAGCTCTGGTCATCATTCCTGAGGCAGGTCCTGCATTTGGCTTGGTGTACAACAGAGAGGCCAGTCACAACAGCCACCCACCAGTCCTCCTCCCTTGGGGTGCCATTAGGAGCAGCAGATCCAGCTGAGAATGTCCTTGTGGATTCACCCAGAATGGCCGGAGGCAAAAGGTCTAAGCTCCCTTGGCAAGCCTTGGCAGCCAGCAGATGAGGCACGTTGCCAAATTCTCCCCACCATCCCAATAGCTGCTGCACTGCCACCCCAGGAATCAAAAAAAGGAAGTAAAGGTTCATTAGGTGGGCTTTTTTGCTAGGGGCAGTGGCATGGTGACAGGGGGTGGCAATGGGAGTTCAATGGAGGGGGGAATTTGGCAGGGGCTGGATGTGGCACCCAGAACTTTCCCCAGGCACAACATTGTGGTGGAATACCACTGAGTCCCTCCCTGCCTATTGAGTACTGGTGTTCTCCGTCTGTAAGTGTTATCAAAGCTACCAGAGCTTGCTGTGTGTTGGCTATGGAGCAGGGCTGGAAAAGGGTGATCTGAAGCAAGATAGGTAAGCTCACCACTACCCATCATACCTCAGGGGATACAACAAAATTTAAAAAAACATGCTGAGGCTACGTATGACATCCACAAACTTTGACATGTGCTAAGATTGCTATAGCTTGCCATGCTTGTTGTTTTTATTACAATTATCAAAGCATTATGGTGTTCACCTGCACAACAAAAATCCTCAGCTAACTTATAAGACAGAAATAGCAGTACTGCTGTGTAGTAACAGTCTCCATTGTTGCCAGTGCTATATAAATTCTTCAACTGGCTATGACTATGCGGCCCCCTCTGCGTTTCTTTGGCACCATATGCTGACCAAACCGCCTCCCAACCAAACAGTAAGAGGGGATGTGGGAGGAAAAATACCCCCAGACCACAGGTACTAAACTCCACTGGCAAGCCTCAACTCGCCCACTCAGATGGCCTAGCTCCCAAAAACAGCAAGCGCTGGTTCAGTTTGCTCCAGGCGTCGAAGAAGGCCGGAGCAACTGCGTGCTGCCTAATATATAGAGAGCGTGCTCCACCTCTTGCGCTTGTGCACCAACGTGATCAGGCCGGGTGTGGCTCGGCCTCCCGGCCGGCCCAGAGTGCACATGCTCACTGCTCCGGAGCTCATCATGTGCCCTGCCCCCTGTCGCAATTATGGCCTAGTTAACTCTAGTGCCATTATTTATTTATAATTTACCTGCCTTGTTTGTAGATTGCATTGTTTCTTAATTCTGTAATCCTAGTCCTATTCAATGGTTCTCAGATGTTTTATACTTTTTGATTGCTCTGTTTATATTCTGTAATCTGTTTTATCTCAGTGAGAAAGGTGAACAATGAATAAAGTAAATAAATACACCTAAAATACTTATTTTTGTGCTCTTCTGTGCTCCGTGTATGTTTTCCATTCCATTATGCCTTGTGCATCAACTCCATTGTGAGCCATTTTATCTAGCCATTCAGCATGCAAGAAGTCCCCGTAATAACTAAAAACCTCTCTTGTACAGTGTTGTATCTATTTAGTCCTGAGGTTTATAGAGTCTGACATTCTGAAATACAGTTGAATCTATCTTGCAATTACACACCAGAGCATCATTTGGTTAGTTGGTAGGGTTACCAGACAGCTCTTTATTTTAAGGATTATCCCTTATTTCTGGCCATGATAACTGCACAGAAAGTAAATAGATGTGCCTAATACTGGAACACTTCAGCTACATCACATTACATAAAACAAACAGAACAGCTCAATTGTAATTCTTACAGTTGGAATTTTAATGAAGCAACCTTAAGACCCTACACAGCTTTCAAATGTCTTTCTGAACACATTATCCCTGCTGGGAAATTTGAGAAGAGACAGTGGAATATTTTCAAACGGGAATTTTAATAGCTCCTTTCAATGCTCCTCTTCTCAAATTAAAAGTTCAGAACCAAACTGATTTAACTTTTGAAGTCAAAAATAGTCTGAACTGGATTGAAATAGGCCTGTGTTAACACCTGAGCATTAGTACACAGACTATACTTTGAAAATGAAAATTTCAGTTAAGTATAGATGGAGGGAGGAGGGGATTTATCTAGCAGGCAATCCAATTTGCATAAGCAAATTGAATATATGTTTAGGAAAAAGTTAACTAGATACTCATTAATAAATTAAATTTGAGGCTCTTCATAGAAATGTCTCAGACTTGCTGCTGTCCTTTGTGTCTCACAAACATCTTGCCCATTATTCACAATTTTGGGGCTCTCTAGAGGCATGTGTACATATGTGTACATCCATGTGTACATGCTGCTGGGTTTCATTCATCTATCTAAAGTTCTACTTCTCCCACTTTTTCTTTTTTATGTGTACTTCATACCTTTTTAGACATATGGCAGGTTCTTCCCATTTATTTATACTACCATTTCAGTAATATTCTGTACAGTGTCTGTTTAGAAGAAAAGAATATATAGCAACAAAGAGTTACAAGATTGTGATCATTTTTAAATCAGTCACAAACAAGCAATAATATTGTAACAACAGCCGTTCTAAGGATTATGTCTAATTTTGTGTATTTATTTATGAAATTCGTATTCTACCTTATTGCCAACCTGACCCACCAAGGTGACTAGCAATTAAAACATTATCAAATCAGATTGTAAAACATTATAAAAAAACAGATTGTATTTAAGCATTATAAAACAGGTTATAAAGGTAATTAAAATCCAAATGAAAATGCATACATTAAAATGCACAAATAGCACTTTAAAAATGCAGGAAAGCGGGGTCACTGATGGTGCACAAGATGAAAGAAAGAATTTTTTGTCTGCTGGCAGACTAATATTCCTGGGAAGGCGGTTCCATGATGTTGGAGCAACATGGCCTTCTCTCAGGTTGCCACTCATTTAACCTCAGAAGATGGGGGGACCCCAAACCAGGGCTTCTCATGACGACCATAGCTTGGCTTACAAACTGAGACAAATGCCATTCAGGTTTGTTTGTTTTTTCTGGCAAAGAAATGTCCAACCCTGAATTTATTTGGCTGCAAGTACATTTTGACATTATTCAAGGATAACAGTGTCACAAATGGGTGCTGGCAAGGCAGTTACAGTAGTAAGGAAGCCAGCATCACTATTTGCCCATGGCCGCCTCTGCTTGCCAACCTGCTTTCCCTGGCAGGGGCTGTGGCAGCAGGTGAGAAAGGCAAAACAGAGAGAAGAACACCACTATTATTCATCTTTTCTCCTGTGGTGGATGTGAGGGAAAATGGAAAAAGCAGCTGCAGCTCTGTCTCCTCCTGGCTGATGTTGTTTGCCTCCTTCACTACCTCTTTATCCCAGATATTGCCTCTGTGTTATTTCTACTTTTCTATGGCTAGGACTGCCAACTTCCTTTCAAGTGTTGTTCCTCAGCCCTTCTAATGAATCATGGGTGTTGCTAAGAAACATCCATCGGGCAAGCAGAGTTCTCATAATGGAACATCATAAGAACTCACTTTTCTTTCTATTTTTAAAGGATTTTAAATCCCCCTCACCTTTTAAAACAATTTTCAGATTTTCTTCAAGCCTGATGGCTGTTTCAGGTTTATAGAAAAATTTCCCTTTGCTGTACCCAGACCTCCTCTGTGGATGTAACTACCTGCATCTAGGGCCATATTCACAATTAGATATCACAAGTGGGGAACCAGCAAGGACTTGAAGTGTTCATTCAGCAAACTTTCATGGCAGAGTAGGGATTTGAATCTAGGATTCCCAAATCCTAGTCTCACACTCTAACTTCTACACTACACTGGCTCTCACTGACCTCCTTCCCATCATCTAGCAGCCCCTTCTTTAGTTGCAAAAGGAGTGTGGTAGCAAGTTGCTTAGGTAACTAAGATGTACGCTGGCCACTGACAGGTCCAGCCAATTCATACAAATTGTGTGGAGCTCAGTTGAGTTGTGAGGTATTAAGTTGTCTGATAGCCCCCATCGCACACATATTGCGTGAAAACAGGTTGCCTGGTGGTTGGAGCTTGGTTGGACCTGGCTTGATAAGTTCTTCCTCCAAGGAAGGAGGAGGAACAGGAGTAGAATGGTAGGCCAAAATAGCCCTGGAAAGGGTCCTCCACTTGCCTCTTACTGACAGAAGGTATGTGTGCATGTGTGTATGTGTATTAGATTTCAGATTTTTCTGGAAACCTGGGGCTTTTTTCTGGTTTGTAGAAAAATCTATCTTGTCTGTTCATGGCTCCAGTCTCTGAACTTAAGGATCCACAGATGGGACCATGTTGATAATTAAATATATTGATGCTACCTATGTTTCCAAAGTTTATTTCAGGGATGATACAGCAACTGAATTTTTCATGAATCCCCTTTCGTTTTCCCATTTTTGAAGATTTCCTTATTGGACCTTCATTTGTATACCAAGGTGCTAGATTAGCTTTTATTTAAAAGAGCTACATATAGTCTGCCAGTTGAGGATAATACTTTATGTGTCTGATAAAGTAGACTCTAGTTCACAAAAAAAAATCTATACTTCAGTAACAATCCTAAACAGAGTTATACTCTTATAAATCCATTCAGTCAATGGACTTAGAAATGTGTAACTGTTTACAGTCTTTTTAGTTGTTGATATTGCAGCAGCCTAACACAGCTGCTCTTCAATATTTTAGTAGACAGGGGAAGCTACGAACATATTTTTAATTTTGGCTTTTGATCTTATCTCATATGAATTACTGCTTGTAAAAAGCTTGAGAAATATATTCTACAGCCAACCAGAACAAATGAGCAACTGACTGGAAAACCAAGACTGTTTGTAATCATTAGTTTACATCCAAAATGAAGAGATTTACAAATAGATTCCATGGGATTTTTGTTGATTCCAGTGCAGTTCAGTGCCATAAAAATGTATGTAGCTTGCCTTACATGCTTACTTGGATGGGATTTAATTCCAAATAGATGCAGCATAGGATTACCAAACCAGTTGAAACTAAATGATAACAACAATGATGAAACACAAAAATGGATAGAATCTATACTAATTTTTATGAATGGCAGAAAACCAATATAAGAATGCAGGAAAAGATAAACATCTACAAAGAATTCAATACACTGCAGATCTGGGCTGAAAATTAGAAATATAATGAAACAAAAATTCAATGAGCACAAAATTGGAGTGTTAACACTGAAGAGTCAAATGCAGAAATGAAGACTACCTACTAAACAGTCATTAGGAAAAATGAACGAAGGATTATTATTATTATTATTATTATTATTATTATTATATTTATAAACCGATGAAAAAGACTAACAAAAAACATCAGTCAACATGCGAACAAGAAACTGATCACTCTTCCATTTTGTTTTTCAGTCCATTTCAAATGGACAACCAAGTATGATGGCCTCCATGAAGACACTGCTGATGTCTACTGTACAGCTACTATAGAACTACTATGGTTCCTCATTTCTTCTCTCCTCAAAATAGACATTAAGGATTATTATTCAATTGATGACTAATCAAGATCTAACCCAAATCACTTTCATTCTCTAGAACTGTTAATATAAATGACCAACTACAGTAATTTCTAACATTTAGTAATTATAAGAAATCGTCTGATAAAACCATTGGTTTCCCTGAGCAGCAGTAAGGCACTGAGGGAAAAGGCTGAATCAGCAAGTATGTGCTAGCTAGAACATCCTACCACCAGCATAGTTAGCAGATACTCTCCCTAAAGGCAGTGGTGGGATCCAAAAATTTTAATAACAGGTTCCGATGGTGGTGGGATTCAAACAGTGGCACCACCGCACATACGCACCTCCAGTCCCTCTTGGGCAGGGAAGTTGCTTTAGTAACCCCTTCTCGGCACTCAGAAAAAATTAGTAACCACTTCTAGAGAAGTGGTGAGAACTGGTTGGATCCCACCTCTGCCTAAAGGCACTTCTGTGCGTAACATTTCCACTTGCATGGCACCTTGTCACCTGGTATGGTAGGGTTTCTCAATTTCTATGCAGGTGAGTTACCTGAGCGATCAATTGTGTGATCTGGAACTGAACTGTTAGGCACAAGAACAAATGTTTTTTTCTGATACCAGAAAGCAGACAGGCAAAACCAGGAGAGGAGATGCAGAGACCTTCATTCCCCTCCCGTCAAGAAGAAAAAAACATATACACACCAAACCACTTCAGACCCAACAGGGCAATCATTTGGTCAGAGAAAGGGTTTTTTTCCCCATTTATAAGAGAAGATATTTGTATGTGTGGTGGTAATTTTGTTTAAAAATCCAGCATACAAGGAGAACTAAACCCTGCTCTACCTTCTGCCTTACTCCAATACTCAAAGCATATTTCATCTGTATTCTGGTGTCAAAAATAAGCCTGGCTAAAAGCAAAAAATGTTTCATCTATGGAGCACAAGGCACAAGGTTTATTCACACTTCTTTTATTTCGAAATAGACCCCTATCCCTGTTTAATATACTTAGGAATAAAATGAAAACTCACTCATACTCAGTTCCCAACTTCATGTGTCCTCTGTGCAAATAAGAAGTGTAGCCAGGGGCATAATGCCCATTGGGCAAAGTGAGCAGTTGCCCAGGGCACCCCCTTGTGGTAGGCACCAAAAATGCAGGGTTCGTTTGTGGGTTTTGGGGGGATTTTAGTGAGTTTTCCGTTTTTGGCCTGCAGGGGGCACAGTTTTTAGGCTAGCAGCACCGAAATGTCAGGGATGTTTTGGGAAACTCTCCTAGAGCTATCACCCAGGTTTGGTGAGGTTTTGTTCAGGGAGTCCAAAGTTATGAGCTCCCAAAGGGGGTGCCCCATCCCCCATGGTTTCCAATGGGAGCTAATAGGAGATGGGGGCTACACCTTTGAGAGTCGATAACTTTGGGCCCCGGAACCAAACTTCACCAAACCTGGGAGGTATCATCAGGATAGTCTCTTACTGATACCACCCAGGTTTTGTGAAGTTTGGTCCAGGGGGTCCAAAGTTATGGACTCCCAAAGGGGGTGCCCCATCACCCATTGTTTCCAATGGGAGCTAATAGAAGATGGGGGTTACACATTTGAGGGTCCATAACTTTGGATGCCCTGAACCAAACTTCACCAGACCTGGGTGGTATCATTAGGAGAGTCTTCTAAAGATACCCTGAAAGTTTGGTGCTGATAGCTTACCAATTGCAGCCCTGACAGCAGGCACCCTCCAAATTTCCCCAGATTTTCCTTTTAAATCCCCCCCCCCTTTGGCATGGATTTAAAGGGAGAATCTGAGGTCCCCAGTTTAAACATTGAAAGTGATGCTGTTTCAGGGTAGAGGAGAATCAACCCCAAAATAGCATTACTTTCAATGTTGTTTAAACAGGGAACCCAGATTCTCCCTTTAACATGGATTTAAAAGGAGAATCTGGGCTCCCTAGTTTAAACACCACTGAAAATGATGCTGTTTGGGGGTGGATTCCAGCATCACTTGTTTAAATATAAGGAGCCCAGATTCTCCTTTTAAATCCATGTTAAAGGGAGAATCTGGGGTTCCCAGTTTAAATAACATTGAAAATGATGCTGTTTCCCCCAATTGGGGGGACTGGATACAACACCATAAAATGTTTTCATAGCAGTAATAAAACATTTTGAAAGCATTTTGAAAATGTTAAAAAACTTATTTCTGCTGTGTAGCATGGCCTATTGCTGTGTTCAGATTTGTGAATTGGGGAATGTTCTGTAATGTAATGGTGACTTTGAAACGATCTGGTGTAAAAAATAATTGCTTGGTCATGGTGGGGGAGGGCGGCTGCCCATGTGGGAGACACCAAACTCCAGTTTGCCTAGATATGCCACTGGGCGTGGCTACAAGGGGCCAGGGGGTGTGTATTGCACCAGGCACGTGCCTGGGGGCATCAAACTCAGGTTTTGCCCAGGGCTCCAGTTTGCCTAGTTACGCCACTGAGTGTAGCTGCCTATAAAATGGATATGTTTTCTCTTATCTGTTTGAAATTTGACATAGAAAATCTCTTGGATGAGGCATAAAAGCCCTAGAAATGACACCTCAAGCCACAGTCCCTAACTGTATCATAAGTTGAAAACAAAAACGAAGTGGTTTCCCATTGAAACTAATGGAAGAAAAAATTCCATACATCTAACCAGCAAAATATACAGATATCAAATTTCTAAAATCAACCTGGTTATGAAAATGAAGTAGGTTTGCAGAAAAGTCCCTTTTTAGGAAAGGAAGTCTAAATGTGGGCAGAGAATTCCACAAGAACCATGCCTGTGATGTCTATGCATTTGCAGACATCACAAAAAAAGGGAAGAAGAATTTGGATTTATACCCCACTTTTCTCAACCACAAGGATTCTCAAAGTGGCTTACAAGCTCCTTCCTTCTTCTTACTACAACAGACACCTTGTGAGATAGGTGGGACTGAGTTCTGAGAGCACTGTGACTGGCTCAAAGTCACTCATAAGGCTTCATGTGTAAGAGTGGAGAAGCACATCCAGTTCACTGCTAGTGTGTGGGGGTGGGGGTGGAGAATCAATGTAATCTCCAGATTATAGTCCACAATTCCTAATCACTTCAAAATGGGATTTCAGTGAGTCTTAGCATGTCCCACACTTGTAAAACTAACCATTTACTTTGCCACTGGATTCCTAAGGTAAAGGAAATGGAGGAGATGTTCACAAAATTGAGTCAATGTATATGAGATTTTTTATTTACCGGTATGTGTGTGTGTGTGTGTGTGTGTGTGTGTGTGTGTGTGTGTGTGTGTGTGTGTTTGTGTAATCTCATGTACATTGACTCAATTTTGTGAACATCTTCTCCATTTGCTTTACCTTAGGAATCCAGTGGCAAAGTAAATGGTTAGTTTTACAAGTGTGGGACATATATATATTGGAACCTTAGTGGAACCTTGGTGGAAAAGTGAAATACAGCTTTTCAAAAGTATTACAGGATAGTTACTGACAATCACAGGCTTCTGAAATAGTGTCCCATGTGGAGAAAATAATTACATTATTAGCAGTTTCCATAATATTCCAATTGAATAGATGACTGAAGCTACCGGTATCAAAAGTACCAGAGAAATGCAATAAACTGAGGGGAGGGGCAGGAGAGGGAGTCATTCTTCCTTAACTATTTCATAGTTTTCCATCAATAAAAGTATAAGGAAGAAATCTCATGGGGATGAGAAATTTCTAGGTGATTTTTAAAAAGCTTAATGCCCCTCATTTTGCCCAAAGAACGTTACTTTATTAGTTTAGCTATTGAATGATTGTTAGAGGTGAAAGGTATGGTACAGAAATGAATCCATGTAATTTTTTCTTCAAGAAAAAACTAGCTTAATAACACGCAGATGTAATGTATGAGCAGACACAAGCAGCGACTTCAGAATAATGATTTTGCGTCAACCTCTGACAAGATAAAGATATGGTGGGAAGATTATATTTCACAGTATGCATTGGCTTCTGTTAACTGGATCTCATGAAATTGTGTCAGCTACATTCTGTTCTTTCCCTCTACACCAGTCTGTCACTACAGAATGAAAGTGCAGATTTTTGCTTATTTGTTCTAGACAGTGAGTCTGTGACAAATACAACCTTTCTGTATTCTTTAGCATAAAAATGAAATGATGTACTGAAGTTGAAATGCAAATAAAAAGAAAACAATAACAATAACAATAACAAAGAGTACATGATAGGGGCCTTAATCACGCACCACATGATCCAATGTTAGGGAATTTAACATCTATTGGTTTCAACTGGAAGAACATCAATACATTCAAACTATGGCCGCTTCCGCACGGGCATTTTATGGCGCCCTGGGGACGGCAAAAACGCCGTCCCCAGGGAGCCATTCGCACAGGGGGCGCAGCTGCTGCGCAGTCGCGCCGCCCTCACGTCGCCCAACCGGCGCGAAGCCAGCATTTCCCAACCTCGCTCGGGGAGTGAGGTTGTTGGGAAATGCCGCCTTGGAGCTGCTGCCGTGCAAACGGTAGCGGCTCCAAGGCGCCCTCCCACTCCCACTCCCAACCTTCACTTACCTGGTCCCCGGCCCTCCAGCGCATCGCCGAGGCCTGGGAACATGCCCCCTGCCCTGCGACGCTCAAGCAGGCACGCAGGGCCAGGGGGGCGTGTCTCCAGGCCTCGGCGACGTGCCGGAGGGCCAGGGACAAGCCGGGTCGGCCGGGCGACGGTGCTCCACGGCGCCGTCGTCCCAGCCAGTTCTGGGACCGTCCATGCGGACGGTCCCAGCGGCGTCAGGTCGGCGTAGAGTACACCGACCCAAGCCCTTCCGCCTCCGTGTGGAAGCGGCCTATGAGAAAAAAGATCTATATGATTAGCCTTACCCACATAGTTGCATTCATATATGCACCACAGCAATGTGGACAACACTCATACGAAACAGCTTTCACATGACTCTCTGTCTCTCTCTCTGTCTCTCTCTGTCTCTGTCTCTCTCTCTCTTTGTGCTGTATTTTTAAAAAAATCTAAATGGTGTTCATGTTGTTACCCAAAGTGGTAGGAAGTCTCTCCCTTTTAGAGTGGGGCATTAGCAGGAGCAGACTCTTGGCTAGCAAAAGATCGAGTATGCTCAGAAACTTGATTACGTATTTATACGAGAATCAGCTTTTGCAAGAAACTTGCAGGAGAGCAAATAAAGTTTAACAATTTTTATTAAGAGATAATGGGGGTTTACAAGCATACAATAAAAGCAGCAGAACACACCCACAGTCCTAAAATATAGACAGTTTTGAGGAGATAGGCCTGGAATAGATGAGAAATGTATGAACTATTTAAATGGGAAAAGATGGAGAAATGTTTCTGTGAGCACTAGGACAGAGTGAAAGCTTGATTGACATGGTACAGTGAACTTATCATTTCATCAGCTGTTGTGACATGTATTACATTCACTTGATAAGGCAAGGCTCTCCATGGGAGAACTGCATCTATGACAGCCATTTCTCAAGTATTATTATGTAATATTCTCAGGAACTACACAATAAATATGACTGCCTGGCTCAGCTTTGCTACTCACCCCATGTCATACCCACAGGGCACTTGTTCCAATTCCACACAGCAAGAAATAGGGAAAGGGAAACCCAAAACTGAAATTATGGTTTCAAAATAGAAATTAAGGTATTATCCGCACAATTCATGAATGGTACACACCTTGCAGGGGGGGTGGGATATGATCACCCTTCAAACTTATCCAGTGCCTCCTTTCTGGCAAATAAGATGTCTCATATGATCACCTCCATGAATTGCTGACAATTCAAAATGATTAGTATTTCGTATAACTTTGCACCTGCTCATCCTTTCAGTTTACTGGTTTGCTTGGATTGCCAGGGTGGTCGCTGTCAAACCTGCATCTTTGAAAGTTAACCATATGAGTTAATGCACTGACCTTGCACCTGCACAGTCAGCAGCATCAATTATTCAGGAGCATTCATTGTGTTCACTCATGATCAGACCCAAACTACAGTTGCCAGGCCGCAGTGTGGATATGCACAGATCCAATTAATACAAACAAACATGCTTGGCTTTGGAAGCCAGGCAAGAAGGCAAAATGGGCAAGGCCAAAACAGAGATAAACCATGCGGTGGGAAAAAAACAGCATGAGAAATAGCAAGCCCAAAACAGTTCTGATCTTCTTTTGAACACTGACAAACATTTGTTTAAGGTTCAATGGATTCTGCTCGAAGTTAGTAAAGAAATTGTGATCAGAGCAGAAAATAATAAGCCAAATGAGAATAACTTCTGGTTACATGGATGACATTCATTTTCCAATATAATTATATTTCCAGCCTACCTAGAGCAGCATGAGATGGAATATAAAGTTGTTTGTAATACAGGTGTTTCCTCATTGCGAAGTTCAATTTTTGTCCCTAAGGCTCCATTCCAGTTCTGAATGGCAGGATTTAAGGAGCAGGTGCAAAGTTTATGCTTGTACCCTTTCCCCTAAAGGCTTAGTTCTGTTTACAATTTGTCCTTATTCAATTGCATTGTCTCTGCTGTTACTAGAGTCACAGCAGCTTCTCTTTAAACAAATCTTCCATTGTATTTCTCAGTAGATCAAAACCTTTTATTTAAAAAAATTATAAAACTAGAAACAGATCAAATCAAAGAAAATAAATGGGTAGTGAGGGAAATATAAACTAAAAGTAATAACCAAGCCATTGCTCATGTGAAACAATACCGAATTTCTTCCTTTGTGCTCAGAAAAAATGCTGCATTTTAACTGTCATTCATTTTCTAATTAGTTGAGCTCATAAATACTGTAACACTCATTTTGTTCAGAAGCTGGAAATAATGAATAGTCAAAAACAGGTTTTAACAAAGAAAATGCTCCAGCAGAATTAGACAGAAATTAAATTTATCTGAAAATGTCTTCAATTTGGAATGTGAGCCTTGAATAACACAATGTGGGGTTTTTTGGGTCTACTACAGTAATTCCATCTTACTTCATTACATCCTGGTGCATCTTGATTTTTCATATGTTCATATAAAAGATAACATTTTAAAAGTTGCAGGGAAATGCTCCCAAATGTATACCAATTGACAGATGCAGTAAACTTGATTTATGTGCATTGGAATTGCCAGGTCTATAGACAATGATGGTGCCTATACTGCTAAATTATCCAGTGGCCCAAGCGAGGACATAGCTTTTGTAACTCCCGGACCACTGAGACAGGAAGTGTGATGCAGAGCTTTACCATGCTGAGCCAAGACTGGGTCCAAATCCATACTCTGCCATGTAGCATTCTGGGTGCCCTTAGGGAACTCTTGAATTCTCAGATTAATTTACTTCACAAGTTTGTGAGGAGGAGACTTATGTAAGCAACCCTAAACTTCTTGGGAAAAGGACAGAATAAAAAAATGATGCATTGGTTTCTTCACATATCATTCTTCCCCTTTACTGTGAAGGAAGAGTCCCACTAGACAAAGCAGTTTATAAATAATCTAAATAAAGGAGGACAGGCAGATTTATGGAGCAATGGACTGAAATCCATAGTGCTTACACTCTCTTGCTTACTGTCTCTTTTGGTGCCTTGGAAGATTTAAAACGACTTAGGTCTATGAGAATGGATGTTATGTACCTTGCAGGAATGCTGGCCTTTCAATGGTGCAAATAATGTGTGCTTCTGCTGCCCCAGATTTCAACTGCCAAAAATGGTGCAAGTGTAACCCATGCCATTGTAGTATTTTTTGGTTTTGTTGGATCTTAGGGCCCAGGGGATAAAAGCTCACTGAGCATGTGCAGTTGGTAAGCTTGCTTACTTATTACCAACTGCAAGAGCCCCACCCTCCTCAATTGATCTGGCTTGCAGTAGGAGAAGGAAGGCCTACAGCTTAATTGAGGGAATGACTTATTTTTTTACAGGTATGTGTTGGCCCCACTAAGAAAGGAAAATATATTAGAATTTCCCCAATGTCATGGAAATATTAGGTTGTTAACTATGTAACCCTCCTGAATCGATCTGGCCTGCAGTAGGAGAAGGAAGGCCTACAGCTTAATTGAGGGAATGCAGATGCAGAAGACCAGATGAGAGAAAGAAGCCCTGCTTGATTAATAGTTTGGACTTTCTTGCTATTCTGTCATTACTGGACACTGTTAGTGGTGGTAACTGTTCTGAGTGCTTTTTTTCTTTAAAAGCACTGAAGATTTTGTTCAATTGCGTTGTGCTGCATATATATATATATATGTTCACTAATATGTTCACTATTATTTATCCTTAAAGGATAGAAAGTTGTGTTAAAGATTAAAGGTTTGTTGATTTGTTCAAGCAATTTCATATTTGTTTGTTAAGCCACAGGGTGCTGTCATATATTATTTCCTAGGTCTCCAATGGAGATGGATGTGGCCAAGGATAAGTAGGTTACACAAGGAAACTGGAGCACCTCCTGCCTTCATGCTGTTGTCCTGATCAAAACGAGGGTCATCTGGGTTTTTGACACACAAGTTGCCATTGAGGCTTGCAGCTGCACCTATGACTGCCATTTCTTATGGTGAACTCATGAAAAATGTAACGTCTACTTGGCGTCTAATCTGCACAAATTCAAATGTTCAGTGCTTTTACATAAGCAAATGTTGAGCTAAAGAAAACTTGTCATTAAATAAAGCTACACTAAACTTGGGTTGGATAAAAGCTGCACAGTGAAACAAGGGCTTTGAGATATTTAATGAAGAATTGGCAATATTACTATTACAAGAAGCTGATACATACCAGTACATAAAAACAAGCTAGCTCATTTAAAGTGCAACCAAGATATTGAAAGTCATGCAAAGCAACCAACCCCTATATAAATGTTCAAGTGCCATGTATGTGATATTTAATTATCCATCCACCAGGAGAATAGGGATGATGAAACACCTGACATTTGGGTTCATATCCTGTTCACCAGGTGCAGTTATGCAGCACATTAATTGTGGACTATTCTACTTATAGCAACCTGTTCATATCTATTCACATGAGCAGGCTACTTGCAGTTATCCAGTTCTGATCTTCTGCTAGAGAGTTTTTGCTCTGTACTCAGCAATTTTAAGGGGAGATCAGGAAACTTTGCTGCATCCCAGACTTTCCAAGGAAAGGGGTCAGAAACATTTTTTCCATACAGATTAGCATTGCCTACTCTGGCAGTGACTTTCTAAGGCATTGGAAGGGGGAATGTCTGAACAGGAGCTCCCAAAAATCATAACATCTGAGCATAGAAATCTGCATGCAAACCATGTACACTTCCCACATCTATCTCAAAACATATTACATGACAGTAAAATTCACTGAGCCCTGTCTGGGATAGCCCAGGCTATCCTAATCTTGTTAGATCTCAGAAGCCAAGCAGGGGCAACTTAGGCAAGACAGGAGTCCTCCAAGGAATACCCAGGGTATATGATGCCAAAGTAGGCAATGGCAAACCAGTTAGTCTCTTGCCTTGAAAACCCCACCAGGGTTCACAAAAAGTCAGGTGAGCCTTGACAGTTTAAAAAAAAATTCCACTCAGCTCAGAAGACTTCCATGTAATGTGTGCTCATGTAGCAGATCAGGAAGTGATTTTGCCTCCAGTGTATATAATTTCAAGGAGGAGATTAACTACCCTGACTACCCTGTCCTCCTGAAGTTGAAAGCCTTCAGAAGAAACAAATGGGCCTCTCCAATTTACCCATTAATATGGTTCATTAATATTATCAGTGCACACAGAATGTATACTTGGTGCTCATTAAACTGTTTTACAAAATCAAGAAACCAAACAGTCAAGCAATTATATAGCACTGTCATTCACCTAGAATTACCCATGCTGCCGATGGAAAACTTCTCAGGAGCCCAGAATACAAGTACAAGACACTCCATTTTCCCTTTCAATTAAATGGAAAAGCAGTAGGGAGTCTCCAATACTGCCACAGAGAAGCTAGCATCTCATATGGTCAGCACAGTATGTAATTAGTGAAGAGTATTACTTTAGGGTGTATTTTTTCAGCATGTTGCAAAGGGAATTAGTTATTCACAGCTTTCAATATACCATCAAGCCTAATTGGGGAGAAGGCTTCATGGAAGTTTCACCAGTTGCATCTGGATAGTAAATCACGAAAATGAGAATTTGCAGTTTCACTATCCTGACTTTCTTTCAGTCCAGGCTTTCTGATAAATAATGCTAGTTCAGAGGGTAGGGAATAAAAACAAATGTCTATGAACACACCAGAGACCTTGGCTATGCTGTGGTGATTTACAGAAGGACTAGGGTGTCTCTGAAGAGCCTGAAATGTTTATAGACAAAGCAGCAACCAAGCACTCTGTTTTTCTGAGGCAGCATCAGTTATAGTTACATGACCTCCGCTGTGGTCAAATGTTGCATTGATCTGTTATTTTCATGATTTCACAGTCCAAAATAAAAAAGAGTATGTAAATGACCATATAAAAAGCAGAGGAAGGGATAGGGAAGCAAGGTATGTTGCTAGTGACTGGTCAGGACATGGTGTGGTGTTGCGGGGCTTGGATAGGAAAAAATGGCACCCAAACTGGTCGTGCTGTAATCCTCTTCTGACAAGATGTCAAGCTCCCATCAAGTCTGTACTTTCACCTGCTTACATGCCACTGAAGACAATGAAATTTAAACAGTGTGAACTGAACAAGTGAGTAGCTGTTCTGCAAACACTATGGATAAAGAGATGTCACAAGAAATTGTGTTCATTCCTGAGACAGGAACCAAAATTTGGAAATGACTGCACTAATGGAGACTAGTAGCATGCAGGAAAGGTGTCAAGTATTTCGTATTCATGACTACTTTAGCTGTTATGAACCATGTTTCTTAATTCAGGAATCAAACCTCAGCATATTGATTTCCTAGAATCACTGGTCTCTTGGTTGGCACTGTCATAGAGGGTTGTAATACACACCCATGTTCTCTATCCCATCTCTAATGCCTTCCTAAAACAATTGTGGACATTCCACAGATTTTTATTTTGAGAATAGCATCAATTTACTTCCCTAGGAAAATGGAATTGTCATGAACCTTCCCAGTATGGGTCCATAGTGCCTGTGCACTGAGGGATCGACAAAAGCACTGCCTCTCAGAAACTGGTCACACACAAGCAGCGTGGCAGGGCAGAGCAAGGAGTGGGAATGCACCTCTCATCTTTCCACTTATCCTGCCTGTTCTGGTTCAGTCAAGTTTACATAAATTCTATGGTCATAATTTGGCAGATTTTATTGTTATTCATTTTATTTTACCTAAAGAGTTTTAATACTATATATCATCCTAACGTTGAGTCTCCAAGTTGGTGAACAATCAGAAACATTAAAACCAGCTTTTAAACACAAGACAATAAAAACAATTCAATAAAACAAACACATACTCACGGAAATGGGAAGGAGAGTCAATGGGGCCTAGTTAGAGAACATCAAACAAAAATCTTTGCCATCTGGTAGGCAGAAAACAATGATAAAGGGGGACAGATAATGCACCCTCAAAAGGGAATTGCAAAATTTTGATGCTACTACCAAGAAGGCTCTCTTTTTGAGTTGCTACCCATCTAATTCAAACAGCAGGAGCCTTTGCATCAGGACCCCCAAAGATGACCCCAGTGCTCAAGTATATTCAAACATTGGTAGGTGGTCTTTAAGCTATGCTGGCCTCAAGCAGCATAGGGCTTAAAGGTCAATGCCAACAACTTGGAAACAATCTGGTAATTGGGGTGTTGTGTGGTTTCCAGGCTGTATAACTGTGTTCTAGTAGCATTTTCTCCTGACATTTCGCCTGCATCTGTGGCTGGCATCTTCAGAGGATCTGATGGTAGTAAAGCAAGTGAAGTATATATACCTGTGGAATGTCCAGGGTGGGAGAAAGAACTATTTTCCTGTTAACAAGTGTAAAGGGTGCAATTAGCAAGCTTGATTTGCATGTGTTGGGTGGGATCCACCCATTTAGATTATCTGAAGATGCCAGCCACAGATGCGGGTGAAACGTCAGGAGAAAATGCTACTAGAACACAGCTATACAGCCCAGAAATCACACAGCCCCCCAGTGGTTCCAGCCGTGAAAGCCTTCAGTAATCTGGTAATTAATATAGGTGAAACAAGACTGAAGTATTATTTGCAATCTATTTTGAGCCCTTCCCTTTAACTTCCTGTTATATCACAGCTGCAGCAACATAATTATTTTAAACAACAAAAAGTTTAATGTGATATATTTGGCCTTTAGCTGCTTGTTAGAGGTCCAGGATTAGACCATTTACATTGATCTTCAGTCATTCATCCAACAATCAGTTTTAAAGAACTATTTCTTACCTCTTAAATTACCTCTTAAATGGCTGTGTTTCCCCCAGCCATTCTCCTCAGCAATCATATGTGCTTCAACACAAGGGGCAAACTTAGCAAATACCAATTAGAAACATGGTACAAAAGACGTTGCAAGGTTTGCTTTTTTGAAACACAAGTTATATATCTTGCAGCAGTTAGTGGGATTGGTGCTGTGAAATTCTAATCGTGAGAGATTCTTTTGTTGCTTGAAGAATGGAAGATTGGCTGGACAAAGAAGTGCAACAAAAGGGGTTTCTGCCAATATGCTTTGCTTGTTTCCTGTGGTTCCAGCTCTCATCTGACAAAATGCAGTACAATCCTACCTATTCAACTCCGGTGAAGAATAAAAACTTTGGAAGTTCAGTTCTGTCTTTCTATTGAAGAGTCTGTCCTCCAGCCTTTTTAACCTACTTTCCCCCAAAAGATTTAAGATATCCCAGATCATATTTATTTTTGGAGAAATCAGATTTATAAGTGTAGTATCTGTTATACTTGCCAATACTGTAAAAAAAGCCATTCTCTGTACCTCAGTTATTTGGAAGGCTTCCAAAGTCATTATACACCCTTGATGCAGATTTCCATCAATGAATCCTTAGGTAAACTGTACTACAATCTACCTTAGCATTCAGTTGCCTGAAATGTATGTCTCACTGCTTGTTTCAACGAATGATGATGAACAGTGATAATAAATTTATATCTTGCTCTTCCCCCATCAACAAGTTAAAATATACATAATACATATAAATAAAACAATATGATAATTGAATGTAGGCTAGTAATAAAATTAGATTTTAAATTTCACTTTTGGATGAGATTTTAAATTTCACTTTTGGATGAGATTTTAAATTTCACTTTTGGGTAGTGGCTCTACAGCCAGGCCAAATGGCACAGGCAAGCACAGCCTTCAGTATCATTTCTTGTTTTTCTTGCCTCTGCAAGGTTTCAAATCTGTGATAGAGTCCTGAGCTTGAAGTTACAGAGAGTTGGTTCTGGCCC
The DNA here is from genome assembly GCF_021028975.2 of Sphaerodactylus townsendi. NCBI lineage: Eukaryota > Metazoa > Chordata > Lepidosauria > Squamata > Sphaerodactylidae > Sphaerodactylus > Sphaerodactylus townsendi. Next base: position 54,512,766 of record NC_059426.1, read on the forward strand.
AGTTAAAGAGAAACAAGAAAAGAGGTTCAACATAACTAGCCTTTCCAATATTGCTACAATTACTTCTGTCTCATATTTCCTTGTATCCATGTAACAGCAAGGCCACCATGCATTTATTTTAGGAGCTTTGCTTTTACCCTGGATATCTTTGTTGTTGTTGTTGTTGTTGTTGTTGTTGTTGTTGTTGTTGTTAGACCGCCCACCCCCAAAGGGCTCTGGGTGGTGTACAACAGGAAACAACAAAAACAATACATAATAAATATCAGAATACTGAACAACATTGAAACCCTTAAAACACAACACAGCAGCAACATCATAAAACCCATACTAATTATTATCAATGGTGACCGAACCTAAAGCTAAAGCCAGGAGGGGAATGACGTAGCATGGTACAAGCATCGGGGGGGGGGGGGCAGGCAATCCATGGCTGGCCTCCCCAAAAGCCCGGTGGAATAACACAGTTTTACAGGCCCTGTGGAACTCACCAAGGTCCCGCAGGGCCCTAACTGCAGCTGGAAGAGAATTCCACCAGGCAGGGGCCAGAGCTGTAAAAGCCCTGGCCCGGGTACAGGCCAGCCGCATCATTGAAGGGCAGGGAACCGTCAGTAGATTAGCCTCTGAAGAACGCAGATGCCTGCTTGGGACCTATGTTTCCACTTTCCAAATGAAGGGGACTAAGATGTTTCCACTTTCCAAGTGAAGGGGACTAAGATGGCCAACCTAAAGTTTCTGGGGAGAAAAAATAAAAGTGGAAAACTCCCAAAATAAAGGTGCATATAAGCACCTTTACCTACTATGTTGTATAAACAGACTCCTTACCACATGGCAGAATGATATGAACTACCCCACAGTAAGACCGTGCTGGGTCCTCTGAGGATTTTTGATTCTATTTATGGTATTAAAGGTTGGTCTTGTCAGTTTAACCCAGAGTATCTATTCAGTTCTGCTTCAGTTTAGCCTACTCTAAATTAAGTTTACTTTGAGAAGCAAGAAGATACTTTACCTAAAAGGTATTTCAGCCACTTCATTTTTGGGAGATATCAAATAGGGCTTCTCATTACAGTCGTAAAAAAAGCAATATATTTCCTTGCCCTGTGGAAGCATATTATGTGATGGACCTTGAACTAGCCAGAAAATAAATACAAATATAAATGCATAAGGCTCTAAACTCTGCCACAATGATTAAGCAGTTTATCATGCACAGTCAGTTTTCCCAATGTCAAAATGTGCTGCTTCATGCTGCCCTTTATGCCCTTGTGTTAATTGCTGTGATTAACTACAGGAGAGACTTATTAAATTTACTAATGGTACTATCCATAAATCAATATCAGGTAATCTCTGTGCATCAATAGCCAGACGTAGTAGCTATGGTCCTTATGACAGAATCATGCTTTTCTCTTCCCTCACCCTACCCTCACCCCCTAAATTCAAACGCTACTAATCAGATTGCTGAAAAATGTGGAAGGTGTAGGAATTATGGATGATTTGATGGCAACTAAATATTTCATAATGGAATTCTGCAGTTTGGCCACCATCTTGGGAAATAGCTGTAATTTTTTTTCAGAAATTGTGATGAAAGTTGATATTTGGTGGGAAAATGATGGCAACCAAATACTTCCTAATGGTTGGTTGCCCATTTTTTTAAAGAAAACAACAAGTTTTAGTCAACGTCTTAGAAACAATCTGACTCATAAGTCACTGTTTTGTTAAGGTGAGAATGTTGGGAAGAAGATCATACTTTGCTCTATTTTCACACGTGGGATACATGGAAATAGCTACAATTTTGCTTCTGCTCATTTGAACACTAGAGCTAGCAATAAACAACATTAAAGGCATTGAAATCAACATATGTAGAGGCAGAGTGAGCAACATATGCCGGCTCTGCCTCCTACTACATTTGATCACAAGTTTGTATGCATAGATTTTATGTGCAAAGGAAGTATACACACATTTTATCAACAGAAGGCCCAATATGCATGGAAAGTTTACCTTGGGGCTCTTTGTGCAGTAGACTTGTAGTGAGTTCTCCTCACGTTTCTGTTTACATGTGAGGAGGCACTCACTTTTTGCCACACATTGTCTGCTGAACTCTCCAGGACCTCTGCTTCTCCTGGTTTTCTTAACTCCACCCAGAAGCTCAGCCTTGAAGGCACAGATCTCATCACACCTGGTAGTGTCAAAATTGCTTTTAAAGCACTGTTATATCAATATTTCTGTTATTGCAGTTATATTGATATTGTATCCATTCCCAAAATAATCCCCCTTCCCACACAAAAGAGGCAAAGCAATTCCCTGGACCACACACTGTTGAATAAGGGAATTATGTCCTCAAGCTGATATTCTCTGCCCCTCCCCCCACACACACTTTTTGCCATTGCTGCTACCACAGGAATAGAGAGAGGTTTATTTTAAAATAAAGACTTGTTAGAAATAAAGTTTTAAAAAGCCATCCTGGTCATTGGGGAGGGCAGAGGCAGAGCAGGGGAGGTGGGTGGAGCCAAAAGGAGACCCTGCTTGTACTGTTCTTTGGAAAAGCCAGCTCTCTGTTATTATTATATCAAGATCAATATTTCAATCTGAGCATTTAGAGAAATAGGAAGGAACCGGAAACATAGAACGGAGGGTGAGGAGAAGACATGGGCAGCAAAGTACAGAAGTGGGAAGAGTGGAGCTAGATAGGCTGGCTGTGGGCAGAGAGAAGATGTCCGAGGCAAAATCATGCTCACTGGCAAATCTGCCCACTCTGGTGGTGAAGCAAATTCTAAGTTGTGCTAGAAGTGGTATAGCTTGCTGCAAAGAGAATGGAAAGCGAAAGCAGGGCTTGAAGAAATATGTCCGTACAAGAAATCTTGCCACAGCAGACATTTGCCCTCATCATGCACCAGACACCTTGTGCATAATCAGCTGATTTACTTATAAGACAAGTCCCACTTTCTCCTCATCTTCGTTATGTCATCAGTATCTGGATCTTTTTTGTGTTATTCCCTCAATGAGGCACTTGGCATGGAGTATCTCATCTTCTCTGGACCCTGAACTATAATATACTCCTAATGAAAATGATTGTTCCTTAGCATTTTCAGCTAATTAATGGAGGATCATGTTTTAAGGAAAGGCATAGAACTAGTTTCCTATTTAATAATGTTTCTGTCATTTGCAGAAAAAATGGTTATGCACCAAACAAACCAACAACAGATTTAGAATAAGTGTATGAACTCATTTTCATAAACAATGTGATTGGATAGAACAAAAACCTTGCTTTTAAAAAAAGTAACCTGAAAACATGGAACCGATTGATTGATTGATGATAGGATGCCTGTCCTCATCAATAGACTCAAGACAGCTCACAACAATTAAATTTCACAATAATAAAATAAATCATATTTTAATATCAATTAGGATGTTAAACAATGAAAAACTGAATGAAAATGAGATTGAAAACAAAAGTAATGAGGCCAGGGATATGTTTGAAATGATTATGAGACCAGAAAAAGCATACATCCTTTCCAGTGCCAAAGAATTTAATGAGGACAAAACAAATATATGACTGTAATTTTAAACTGCTTATTGAGTGCCCACATAGATACTACCCCCCCAAAAAAAGTCACATCGTGACACTTCATATTACTACCAACAATGATGAAAATTGTTCATTTTGAAATGTATTATCCATCTCCTGAATCAGCCAATCCAAATATCCCTGGGATGTAAATCTTCTATTTTCTACATAATTGATTCTGATTTCACATTACTGCTCCCTCTCATCTGAAACAAATTAGTGGTTTATCAAGCTGTGACCACATTACCAAGTCTACCTTCACAGAATCTAAGCTGGTTGAGACAGCAACCAGCAGGGGCGTTTCATTCAGCATCAACTAGGCCTCCACAGTAGTTTGTAGCAATTTTCTGCCATTAACTTTCAAACAGATTGAAAGACAGTTGGGCCAAAACGAAATCCTGTCACCCAAGAGCAGCCTTCTGAAACAGCCAAGCATTTGCCTGAGAGGCAGAGTTGTTCTGGTGTAAATATTCCAGCACTTCAATTCCCTAACGTCAGAAAAAAGGTCATTTAATGCAACATACTCAGTAGGAAGCGCTACAGACATTGCAGGTTCAAATTCAATAACTTCCTCCATTAAGAAAGAGTTGTGCTCTAGTTGTGAGGACTTTTTTACTTTGAAGGTTCTTAAGAAAACATATACAACAGAGGATTACAAACTTATCAGTGGCATGAAATCAGTAAATGGATAAAAAAAATTCTCCATCCTAATGCTAAATCTCAGGAACACGCAAGTTCAGTACTTCTTATATTACACTTAATTAATATATGAATTTACTGCTACATGTGATGATGGCCATGACCTTAGATGGATTTTAAAAGATTCATGGTTAATAAATCTATCAATGGCTATTATCTATGGTAGCAAAGTGAAACTTACCTCTGGATAACAGATGTTAAAGCCTCTGGATGTCAGATGTTGACCTTACTTGAAAGTCTTGTACAAGCCAACTGAAGTTTAATCTGCCCCCAGGAATGCCCCCCAGCCTGAACTCCTGCAGCAGAGGAGAACTGACGCAGCAGCACTTCCATGGTCAGGTGTCATGGACATCTGTGTATCCCTCCCCGATCAGCACAACAACATAAGGAGCACTCACATCAGAACACCCTTCCATCAAGTCCATGTTACTACCCTCCACCGCCACCCATGGTTTACACAGTTTGTTTGGTGAAGTTCTACTTGAACAAGATCTTGTACAACATGTAGCACAGTAATATTCTGCATCTCATGGAGAGTCATATTTGCAGTTTCCATCGATCAGAACAGCCACATGCTTCTTGTATGTCCTGTGCACAACCCTACAAAATGGATGCATACAATAAAACAAGAAATAGATATTAGGTATATATCTGTAACCCTTTACATTTCATAGTTGTTTCTCCCTACCAGATCTGAAACTTAACCTTTGTGAATTCTGAGTAAAGTGAAGCCTTCTCACTCTCTTCTCAGTGTGAGGACCAGCAGTTCATGGGAGAGAAAGTTGGGCCCCCTCTGCACATGCAGAATAATGCACTTTCAATCCACTTACACAACTGTTTGCAAGTGGATTTTGCTATTTCACACAGTAAAATCCAGCTGCAAAGTACATTGAAAGTGGATTGAAAGCGCATTATTCTGCATGTGCGGAAGGGTGTGAAGCTCCTGGAGGACAGCAAGCTGAGAAAAGGGAGTAATAACACTACCATTCCACTGTGGTCAGTTTCCTCTTTTCCTGGGTGGCTGAGGTGATGGTTATGGTGGTACTTTCTTTTGTCTGCTCTCTTCCCATGCAAACGGTCCTGGGGGGGTGCGTCAGCGTCATTTATGCCGACGCACCCCTGCAGCATGGCAGTGCAGAAACGGCCTATGTTTTATATATGTCAATTTGTTCTGTATTTCCTCAATTTTAAACATGTCTAACTGATTCGATTGCTTAATCTTTTTTAGAATTGCTTTAAGTAGGCAATTTTTATGCTGTTCCTCCAACCCTCTCACAGCCCAATTCAGAGGGGGAGACTCCTTTCTGGAGCCATTGCAACTTACCCAGGCGGATTACCATCTTGGCACCCAGAAGCCCCTGCTTGTCCCTAGGCTCACCGGTGCAAAAAGCTACACCAGCATGGATGGGACAATTCTGGGGGCAGCCCAGGCAGTGGAGCCAATATTAGTTGGCTTCTTCTGCCCATCCATCCTCCATTCACTGGTAGAGTCAGCATCAGAGATATGCCAATTTTTAAATGGTATATCTCCATTATCCCCTATGGGGGATTCTCCTGAGGGTTTTTTTTTTTCATTTATGGGGGGGGGGGGGGTTGCACTCTGGATTGGGCTGGCAGTCTGCCAAGTATTTTCTTAGGGTTGTTCTATTTTATCCTTCTTTTGTTTTGCTGCCATTGCTACTAAATTACTGGTTTCCAGTAATTTACAAAATAACAATGTGGATTTCTGCTATCCCTTTGTGAGTTCCATTTGATCCCTGCTGCTGGTATGGTCATGATGCTGACAGTCTTTTATAATATGGTTGGGAGGGGATTCGTCACACATGGAGGCCATTTTTAGTAGGATCCCTGGGGCAATAAAATGCATGCTCTAACTTAGGTTGGTTTTACCATTTCTGTTGTTATTACATTCTAAACTAAGAAAGGCTGAGATTCAAGCCTGTCTAAACACCATATTTTCTGATAAGAAAATCATGCATTCTAATCCCATATGTGAGAAACTGGTGTGGTTAGCTGACAGAGAAGAAAAGGCTCTGCACACCAACTCAACCTGCTCTGTTTTTTATTATTACTTCACATTTCCAGAGGCTAAACCCTGGCATTTACTCAGAATTAATCTCACTGAATTTCACAGGGATACTATTGATTAGTTTATTGGAGGGTTTAGGCCACCAGCCACAAGCTATAGTTCAGGACAGGAATGATATACAATTTGTTTATACTCTGGGGTACCTATTCCATGCTTACATGCTATAAAACATGGATGACATTTTTTTAAAAAATATGCCTTTGGAATTCTAAGTCGAAAAGCATATATCTTTTCTCTGCTCAGTGGCTGTACCATATAAATGTTAACCTCTGGCTCTAATGAATAATCCCATGTAAGTAAAGTTAGTCATGCATGTAAGCATTAATTGGTTTTGGATTTCAGTGCTTTTTACTGAAGCAGCATTTTAAGCCTGGGCACAAGCTCTGTACAGTACATTATTATAGGCATTGGTAAAGATTTATAGTTACTGTTGACATTCACATGTGAATGCTGACATTTCCACATAAATGTTGTGTGCCTCCTAAAACAGGTATGAGTTTTTCAACTTTGCAACCCACAGGTGTGATTGTGAATGCCAGAATCACACACAGGGAACATTCATTAGTACATTTCTGAATTTTCAGGTAACAAGAACATTTGTCTGACATACATTGATCACATTGGGAGCATTTGCTCTAATATATCAAACTGGTCTTGGTGTGCATAAACTTTTCCAGCTAGATTATTGTGACTGTTGGGGGAGTAAGAGCAGACTCATCTTCAAAGTAGAAGTCCTGCTTGGGAAAACTGGGTTTGTGTCAATGGTTTAATCCCAAAGAAAACTATGCTCACATTTTGAGGTTTATTCTCCAAAACAATTAGAAGGTACTGAATCACATAAAAATTAACTCCAGGAGTGTTTTTGTACAGTTCCAATACAATTTCATTCCTAACAGAGATATCTGCAAGTAATTTCAAACAATGGGGGTGGGGGTGAGGAAATCAAATAAATTGATGGATAGCTTCACCCAGCAACCACACTTAGTTATTCTTTGTACAACAAAAGTAGATCCACACTGCCATTTTCCTCTCCTCAGTAAAGCTTTTTGTGCTTCTCAACACAGTCATTTACTGTAGTAGACTCAAATCACCTCACTTTATCGACTTTATCAGATGGCCCTACGTTTAACATCTGCTAACTGACCTATCAATATTATTGTGTTTTATTTGACTCCATAATGTCTGAAAGTTCTGTCAAAGCACTTTTCCTTCTGAAACATTACTAAAGTCATCTTACAGTGAAAGATACTACTTTTCGTATCTCTGACTATATCAAGAGATTACTAATATTTTTTCTCCTTAATTCTGCCTTTTTCAGGTTATTTTCAAACTGGGGGGAGCAGGGAAGGAGATAGGGACGCTACTTTAAATATGAGTTTGCTTCTGGTCCCTTTCTTATTTGCCTTTGCACAGTAATATCACAAGTCACTTGATTCTCCAGTGTCTCAGGAGCTAGTAACACAAGCTTTTCTTGCCAGTAAAAAGGTGTTCTAGTTATACAGTGGACACACCTGGACCACACCTTCAGAGCCCCAAGTTAGGACCCTCACACCTCACAAAGTCTTGTAAACAAATCCAGAACACAAATATAAAAGTTAGGTGTAGCAGGAAGATGTAAGTCCATACAGCATAAAAATAACGGGTTACATCTGTTATTTTTGAAACCAGTCCTATTTTATTCTGTTTATGCCCTTCACATGGGTGCCCATTTTCCATGAAGGAAACAATCCTTTTTTTCTGCCCTTCACACAAACTAATTTTTTTTACAATGCAAACATGCAGGTGCAAACATCCTATTTTTCTTGCATTCTGATTGTCTGTTCCATCGCCACAGTCCCCCTTCCACCTGCTCCCATCCTCTGCTATGGGAACACTTCCAATTGGTGGAGAATATACAGCAACCCTGGGACCCAAGCAGAACCTCCCCCTCCCATTTCTACAGCATGAAAAAAAGTTTAGGGTTTTGAAACCAGGACACATGTGAACATGAAGCATGCAAACCACACCCCTTAACACTGTGATATACAAAATAATAAAATTTGTCCAAAAAGGGAGCAAAGAAATATGTCCCTTCCACATCCCAAGGTGTGCATCTGCCTAGCTACGTGCTTTTGATATGTCCCAGTTTTACATCAGCTCTGTATCTCAATGTCCCAGGCAGAGGCGTATCTGGGGGAAATGGCACCCAGCTTACAGCTGGAAGCCGGCAGTCCCCCTCCAGGCTGCTGGCAGTCGACCCTGCCCATGTTGTCATCGACATGGGCAGTGTCGAGGATGCCTGGGTGCTGCCCCCTGTCCCACTGCCACCCTGCCCCTTGTTCCCGGCTCCCAGCTGGCAGTCTTTCTGCCCTCACCTCTGGGAAGGTCAGAAGAGACTGCTATCCCCTGCCTCCGAGAGCTGCTTTTATAAGCACTGAGGCAAGGGGAAGAACTCAGGGGGGCATGGCCGGCTGCTGGCTGGGACTGCCGGCTGCTGGCTGGGAGCCCAGCCAGGAGCAAAAGGGGCAGGGGTGGGGTGGGGGCAGGGGTGGGGTGGGGTGGGGTGGGGTGGGGTGGGGGGCAGGCGATGGTGAGTGGCAGTGGCAGCAGCCAGGCATGCTCAACCTGCCCGTGTTAATGACGACATGGGCAGGGTCAAAGGCGCTGGAGGACTTCCTGCTGCCTTGCCATCTTCCTGGTCACACGGGGAGCCAATTTTGCACCCCTGCGTGACAAGATTAGTGGCACCTGAAGACAAAGGGTGCCCCTTGTCCCTAGGCAAATACACCACTGGTTCCAGGTCAATAATGGAAGCAGAGAGGCAAGAGTCAAAAGCTTTAATTGGAGGGCTGTGCTACCTCCTCATTTGGGTTCTCCTGAGTGAAGTGCTGAGAAGGTGCACACTTTCTATTTTTATAGGAAATGTTGTGGAAAACAGAATACATCAAAAGGGGCAATCTTTTTGTAAAATACTTCTGTGTTCTTCAGAAGTACACAATAAACTGGGAATTCAAGATAATAGATCACAAGAGGTTAGTTTACATGGTACAATCACAACATCTTAAGATAGATATAATCTTTTGGCTTTGATGTGGGAGGCATCGTCCCGGAAGGGGGATTCCTTTCCTTGCTAAATGTTTGTCACTCTAAGGTCACAAGGTTAGCTACCTTATAGCTGACAGGTAACATATGTATATTTTCCTATTTTCTAGTAGTGAACACAATACCTACTTAACCAGGACAGAATTATACTGGGCAATACATATTCATTTAGGAATAATCATATTTCCTTGCTAAAACACAGCATTTGTAGTACATGGTTTAGTAGACGTTTTATAGCATCATACACATCCCTGGAGTTTGTATTTTACCAACAGATGACAACAAAAACAAATTCTCAGATACAATCACTTGGGTTTCAAAGGAAGCTATTTTTATTGCCCCAGGAAAAGGGTCCTTTGAGAAAAAAAGGGGAAATCCATGTACTTGATATGCTGGCCTTTTAAGTCAAAGAAGTTCTTTTCACACATTCTATTAGTGATTTTGCATTTTACAATGGGACTGTGGTAAATCCTGTTGTTATCTCTGTTTACAAAATTCAACGAGTAACCCAGTGGCTTACTGGGATGCAGAATTTGTTCCCTTGTGAAAGAAGGAAGGATCTTTGGTTTAAGGATCTCTGTGTGTGTGTGTGTGTGCGCGCGCGCGCGTGTGTGTGTGTGTGTGTGTGCGCGTGTACCAAATTTTATTTTTCTGGGCTGACACAACACTCATAGCACACAAAAAGCCCCACCATTCATTGTGAATTCATTGCTGTACATATTTGGGTGAAATGGTGCTCACAGTTGCTGCCAAGGAGACATAAATAAATGAATAAATAAACAAACAAACAAATAAAACCCATGCTTGGGGGACATTTCTGAAATTGCAGGCTATCACACAAGTTGGCAGTTTAGCAGAAATGAAACTGACATGATGTTAATGGTTAACAAGGGAGGTTGAGGAAATTATCAGAAAAATGATGTCTTTTAGAAAATGAAAGTGCAGCTCGACTGATGAAGAATACGAAAAGGAACATAAATGGTGGCAAAAGAAAAGCAAGTCAGCATTAAGGGAGGCAAAAAAGGGTTATGAGGAATGCATGGCTGCGAACATCAAGACCAGCAACAAACGGTTTTTCATGTACATCAAAAGTAGGAAGCCAGCTAGGGAAGCGGTAAGCCCATTAGATGACGAAGGAACAAAAGGTGTGCTAAAGGAGGACAGGGAGATTTCAGAGAAGCTGAATGAATTCTTTGCATCTGTCTTCACCCAAGAGGAGGTGAGGAAAATTCCTGCACCTGAACCAAGCTTCTTAGGAGGCGAATCCAAGCAACTAGAGAAGATAGTGGTAGACAAGAAAGAAGTTCTGGCAGCCATTGATAAACTAAATGCTACCAAATCACCTGGTCCAGATTGCATTCATCCAAGAGTTCTTAAAGAGTTCAAGCATGAAATTGTCAACTCAATGCATGGCAGCTCTGAAAAAGGCAAACTCTATTAGGAAAGGAATTGATAATAAAACTGGAAAGATCGTCATGCGACCGCACTTGGAGTACTGTGTTCAGTTCTGGTCGCCACATCTCAAAAGGATATCGAAGAGATAGAAAAAGTGCAGAGAAGGGCAATGAGAATGATTGCGGGATTGGAGCACTATTTGGAGCACTACTAACGAGGATTATTGAGGGATCTTCAGTTTATATGACGGACAGTGTGGGTTCAGATTTTTCTTGTGCCACATCATACACATCTTAATCCATATTATGATGTACACGAGAAGCTTCTTGATGCATCTTTTGATGCATCTTTGGATATGAAGGAGACATTCATGTCAGCATCCAGAGCTTCCAGGTGTTACATGTGAAAAGCAGCCAGCACCATTTACAGTTTCGGTGTGTATATATCCAAAAGAGGATTTCAGTAACACGATAGCAATGGTTAGACAATAAACTAATTCCATGGAGACATAATTCCATTCATATTCAGCAGAGGTTACCTAGTACGGCACAAGCTGAACAACAATGCATAGGAAATGTAGCCAAACAATAGCTCTTTGAAGCTGGAACAAAACAATGAAAAGGCTTCAGTTAAATGTGATTATATTTCCCAAGCAAATGTAATTCACAGAGCACTGTGCCCAGGATTTCTTATAAGCTTCTGTTAATAAGGAAGGATAGAGGTTTTAACTGAAAACCAGTACCTTAATTATTTACACACCCATTCAACTTCCACCAAGCAGATATTCAATTAACCTCCCTTTGGGATCTTCAGACACATCAAATCAATGAAAAGACTTCCCCTGACCTTAATGGGCTATAGTAGGCTTCTGTTGTTAATTTGAATCAATGAGCATTTTGTCATTTTCTTTTTAAATGGAAGCCATTACTGTAAATAGAAAATAACAGAAGGTCCTCATTTGGAGACATTGTCTTCTAGATAAGGCAGGTTCAATATGAAACACAGGGTGATTAGATACAAAGGAAGCCACCAGGACCTCACCTTTTTAAGCAGCTGTGCAACATGGGGAATTTTGATAGATGCTGCTACAGAACAATTAAAGACACAGGAGCCTCATTCTTTTTTCTTTCAGTCAGGTTACACAATCTTGAACAGCTTTGCAGGGAGTAAAATTGTGACTAGGGCAAATTCTTTAATGCTGTGGTTCTTGATTACTAAAGATACAGAAGGGTTGTCTCATGTGGAATCCAACAGCCCTACCATTTCAATGTGCATTTATTTGTTCATTTGTTTAATTTATAATGACCACTTCCCTAAATGCATTGCATAAGGTGGGGAAATCTGAGCTAACACATCAGAGGCATAGCTGGGCCAAACTGCGCCTGGTGCGGACTCTGCATTTTCCACCCACCCTCCCCCAATGGGCCCCGCTCCAGCCCCACCCACCCACTCGTGGGGCCCCCGTGACCCCCCTGCGACCCCCACTTACTTTAGTTCTTAGTTTCAGGCTTAGCTTCAGACTGAAAAGCAGCCTGTTCAGTTCAGGCTGAAAAAAGCCTGGGTGGGAACTACCCAGGAGCCCTTGCGAGGCACGCCCTCCCTGCCTATGTAACACATGACCTAATCCCTTCCCCTTCCCTGCAGAATCTGCACTGCTCAGTCTTTAAAATGTGTTTCTTGTACAATTGCATAGATGCATAAATGTTCAGAATGACTATGGAGAAGGGGGATTTTTGGATCAGTTTCTTCTTACTCAAGTGACAAGCCCTGTCAAAAGCGCATTTCTATAGTTCTTCTTCTAAGGCCTTCTTGAGCATACAAGATCCTGTTCTTGTTTAACAGTCCCCTGATGGCATTAAAACATATGCCGAGACTGGAGCAATCAGCCTTCAAACCCTTGCTCAACCATAAAGCTCATCTGGTGACCTTGAATTAGGCACTAATTCTTAGCCTTAGGGACACTGTAAAGACAAAAGGGGACAGTCCCATATAAATGTGCAACAAAACAGGACACATATTATTTTTTCCAAATAGATTTTTCCAAATCAGTCATTTCCCCTCTCTTTCTTTCTCACATACATTCACGAGCTCTGCAACATAAAAGATGCATTTGTGCTTTGGAGTTTAAAGCAAGGAGAGAGAGGTGCAGAAACCTCATGCTCTTTTCAAAAAGAGCCACTGTGGCATCTTGTAATCCCTCTGTCTCCAAGAAGAGAAGGAGCAATGCTTGAAACTGAGAAATAAGAACCGGAATCTTATCTTAGTCTCTTGGTATCACAAAAAACCAAAATTTCCAACTCAGATCTCTCAGGTAACTAGTAAAGAGGATACAAGTTTCTTTGCCTATCAAAAAGGATACAAGTTTTACCTCCACAAAGTGCAAAGGCAAAGAATCTAGAACATTTTAGGAGTCAGAGGCCATTTTCAACATCAAAGGGCTGATGAGAAAAGTTTGAGGAAGGGATGATCACAGCAGCAAGCTCTGCCCCAAGTTACATCCTTCACTGAATGCATGTACAGAGCTTCTATCTATACAAATACTCATGAAGGGATGTGGTATGGTATAGCCTGATCTCATAAAATCTCAGAAGCTGAGCAATGTCAGTACTTAGAAAGGAGACATCTGAGGAAGTCTCCACAGAGGAAAAATCAGGTAAACCAACTCTTCTTCTCACTTGCCTTGAAAGTCCCTTGCTGGAGTAGTCATCAACCAGTGGCAAATTCATAGCATTTCTGTAGGTATGTAGGCCACTCATGATTGGCAGTCCTGAAAATATAAGTTCTGTTTGCATGTTCCAGTGAACTGCTAAGTCAAGGGTACAGCTTCCATCCAACAGCCACCACCCCCCTTCAGAACTTCATTAGCCTTCCTTAGAATGTTGAAAGGAGGTAGTCAAATGAAATACTGTCATGCTACTCCAACTTGTTAAGACATCAGAGCTGTCTCGAGGAATAGACTCTTGTTCAGCAGAAGAATCCTTTAGCTAAGCAGTTCGTCCTAGCTGTGCAGCTCAGAAAGGCAGTGGAATGGGAAGGGAATTTTGTTCTGTAGTAGTCGTCGCCGCTGCTGTCGTCACGTCACTGCCGCCGCCGCCGTCACTGCCGTCGTCGCTGCCGCCGCCGCCGCCGCCGTCAGCCGTCGTCACAGAAGCCAGATCTTCAGATGGTATTGGCCTTCATAAAGTTGTAATGCATTGGCATAGAACATGTGCGGATCCAAGCAACATGGCCTTTTGTATGGAGATGTTATCAATATGTAGATAGTTATCAACGTGGAGATGTTATCAATATGTAGATAGTTCAAGTGCCTGTAGCCAAAGCTCTGGGTGGTTTACAAATATTAAACAATCAAAATACAATAAATAAGAGTTTAAAAAATTCAAAAAGTAAAGACACATTGCCTTTTCATACTGAACCCATGCCAGAAAGCACTCTATATTGCAAATGTATAATTATTATTCTAAGGGAATTAAGTCAAAACAATTGGCAACAGAGATGGAAGAAAACATGATATAATATTGTCTGCATTTCAAATCTAAGCCAGAAGCAAAAAAAAAAGGTGTTGTGTTCCAGTTATTTAACACCCATCCATGCTCAGAGATGGCTTATTTTAATTAGGTACTTATGCCAGAGATTTGGAAACAATATAAAAACACAGAGGAAAGTATATTCTCTTCAAATGAAAAGAATTATAAGCAGATTTTTTTTGAAGAATAGTTAAAAATTCCACAAGCTAGCACGCAGCCTAGTGCAGTGTCAGGGTTGGATTAGAAGATGTACTTGGTAATAAGGCTGTGCGCCCTTAACTCATTTGCTTTCCAGAGTGCCAACATCAGCATCCATTTTATTAGTCTAGCTGTGCATTCTTCATTGGCTTTCATTTGCCTGGGTTTGACCCTGACTATTGGGAATTCAATCATCCATTTTCTCAATCAAATATACGTGCAAGAAAATCCTGTCAGCAAATGAGTTCTTACAGGTATCTGCTAAAGTTAGATTTGGCCAACAAGAGCAGTTGAAGGTTATAAAAAGGGTTATAATTTGGCCAACAAGAGCAGTTGAGGGTTATATGAGTGCCAGGTCATGATGACAACCCATTCCACTGCAATGCCTATTGAGTGTAGATTATTATCCTGACTTTGAACAATCTGTTTGGAAGTAGGTGTATTTTATTGTTAAAATGTCTACTGGCTTTATTCCCTTTGCTTTAATATAGAGATGGTCCATATTTCTGATTCTTGGATATTTAATCTCACTTTGTTCTGTTTGTATTACGAGGCCCAAAGTATGACCAAATCTTCAAGACTTTCATGCTGAGATATATTTTCAATATTTAAGCACAAATGTTAGCTTCTTGAATGTCTATCTTGCCTGCTTGCAGATTCACATTACAGACCTGGATCCTGCATTCAGGCAACTATTCAATCCCCTTTTGTGCAGTGGAGCATAATCATTCTGTCCAGACTGTTGTAGGCATGTGCTCAGGCATTCTTCATTACAACACAGTTCAGTCAAATTCTAAGGAAAAATTATACTGCCACCTAGTGTTTTCCCTATGTATTATATAAGAATTTTACAGATCTGTACAATAAATTCATGCCCTAACCTGGATGGACAAGTCTCCAAAGGTAAGCCAGGTCAGCCCTGGTTAGTATTTGGCCCTTTACACACAACCAAATTGAAACATTTTGAGGTAGGAAGTAAAACGTTTCCACTGGGGAGTTTTGCATGTTTCTCCCAAAAATGTTTTATTTTCAGCCTAAAAATGTTTTAAATGAATCCTCTTCTTTAGTGATTCTTATCTGGAAACTGTTTCACTTTAGCGATTCTTTTGTAGGAGCATTTTGACTTGCTGTGTTGATCTCTTTAAAATGTTTCCCATGCCACTGTGCAGTCCCCATACTTCCTCATAAGCGCCATTTTCTCAGTTCACGCTAGCTGTCTCGCACTGTCTTTATGTCACTTTTTTAAAAAACAAAACTTGGAGGGTCATGTCTTTGTAGCTTCAAATACATGACCCCTAGAGAATTGCTACATGAGGCTTTGACGCTTTATAGCATCTGATCTACAGATGTGTAAAAATCATCCAGAACGGACACAAAATGGTGACCAGGAATTGTTTTGAGGGTGTGAGTGCAGACAAACGAGGATAGAAAACATTTTGCAAATGTTTTCAGAGATCTGTGCGGAAATGGTCTTTGGATGGGAGGCAACTAAGGAATGCCAGGGTCGCTATGTGGAGCTAATGGCAAACTGCCTCTGTCTCTTGCCTTGAAAACTCTACAAGGTTGCCATAAATCAGCTTCAACTTCATAGCACTTGACACACATAATAATTTTATGTCAGTTTTAGGGATAAGCTAAATGTGATGGTGAACTCATGGCAGCCGTGAGCCATTTATGGTAATCCAGGCATGGTCTCTGCTGTTCCTCTTAGCAATGGCTGCCAAGTCCCAATGGACCACCAAGATCTAAGTGACAGCAAATCTGTTGTTTAGCTAAACCAGGAAAGGGAAGACTTTAGAAACTGTCAGTTGCTCAGTAAGTCACATGGTATGGACTTGTACAGCAAAATTATAGATCAGAGCAGGTCTAAAGCATTCACTTGAGGAAAGCTTTCCTGTGCTGTTTTCCCAAAGCAAGCCACCATCATTAGCTCAAATTGTAGTTTGCCCTGCAAGGGGGAACATAAGAACATAAGAACAAGCCAGCTGGATCAGACCAGAGTCCATCTAGTCCAGCTCTCTGCTACTCGCAGTGGCCCACCAGGTGCCTTTGGGAGCTCACGTGTAGGATGTGAACGCAATGGCCTTCTGCGGCTGTTGCTCCCGATCACCTGGTCTGTTAAGGCATTTGCAATCTCAGATCAAAGAGGATCAAGATTGGTAGCCATAAATCGACTTCTCCTCCATAAATCTGTCCAAGCCCCTTTTAAAGCTATCCAGGTGAGTGGCCATCACCACCTCCTGTGGCAGCATATTCCAAACACCAATCACACGTTGCGTGAAGAAGTGTTTCCTTTTATTAGTCCTAATTCTTCCCCCCAGCATTTTCAATGAATGCCCCCCTCGGTTCTAGTATTGTGAGAAAGAGAGAAAAATTTCTCTCTGTCAACATTTTCTACACCATGCATAATTTTGTACACTTCAATCCATGAGTCCCACCTCTGTAGCAATGCCTCAACCTCACCCACTGGTTCCAAACATAAAGAGTCCCAAACCATGCCCACTGCAGCCTCTGCCTGTCATAGGGAAGGTGCTCCAGTCAGTCCTCAATCAGTCCTTGTTGCCCTTCAGTCTGCCACACTTTTTTCTATCTCCTCAATATCCTTTTTGAGATGCGGCGACCAGAACTGGACACAGTACTCCAAGTGCGGTCGCACCACTGCTTTATATAAAGGCATGACAATCTTTGCAGTTTTATTATCAATTCCTTTTCTAATGATCCCCAGCATAGAGTTTGCCTTTTTCACAGCTGCCATGCATTGAGTTGACATTCCCATGGAACTATCAACTAAGACGCCCAAATCCCTTTCCTGGTCTGTGACTGTTAGCACTGACCCCTGTAGCGTGTATGTGAAGTTTGGATTTTTTGCCCCTATGTGCATCACTTTACATTTTGCTACATTGAACTGCATTTGCCATTTCTGAGCCCACTCAGAAATGCAAGCAAGGCTATGGACTGACTTGTTTTTTTCCTTACTGCACAGAAAGACTGTTGGTCATCAGAGGGCAGGTCAACCCAATGCTTTTTAATGGGCGGCAGACTCATCTTCCAAGTAGCTAAGATTCTCTTCTGTGTATCTATGGAGCTATGAAGATAGCTCCTTGAAAATAAACAAAAAAATTAAAGAAATTATATATTGCCAAAATCTGCAGGACCAGCTGAGTACAACTATGTACTTTTGGGGCTGAAAAAGCACACAAGAGCCTGCACAGCAAACGTCCTGGGGCAACCTTCAACAAATGGAAGCAGAGAGAATCCCTTTAGCAGCACACAAGAGGGTGAAACTGACCAGAGAGCAAAATGGTTGGGCAGAAAACAGACTATTTTCCCATCTGACACCATTGCTGTCTGGAAAGCATCCAGAAGTCCCCTCTTTTTAACACATCCCACAGACGTCTTTTTGGTGTTGTGTGGAATTGACCCTTGTTCTTCCTTTTTAATGTTAAATTTGCGGGGCCCGGCCACACGTTGCTGTGGCAATTGTCCTTCTCATCACAGTCCGCAATCCACACAGATGTCCATGTAGGTCCAATGATCTGCAGGTCCAATGATCCGCAGCATAGCCTTTTGGGATGGTCAAATGGAATCCCTCTTTCCCTTTTCAATTCACATTGTTATATGGTGGTGTCTTGTTTTTTTAGTATAAGGTAAAACTTTCCATTCCACAACGGAACTGTCCAGAGTGCGAATCCCGCTGTCCTTGAGGCTGGTTGACACACACAGTCCTGGCTTGGGTAAGGCAGAACTGGGGCAAGGAGGCTATCCCAGTCAGGCAGCAGAGGCAGGGTGGTGAGGCATTCAAATCGAGGCCAGCTCCCTGGGTTCTGAAAGAGCCATGTGCAAAAGAAGCAGAGCCAGTAGTGTTGGTTCGCCCCCACCCCGCGATTTTCTTAGAAGAAAAAGGCAAACTCCAGCTCACTTTTATTAAAAGAGAGCTGTGGCGAATATGGTTAAGGAAGTGGGTAAGTGGTGGTTGGATGTGAGGGAGGGCAAAGTGAGGTGTGTGAGGATGAGCTGGATGTGGATGAGAGTATGTGTGTTGTATGGTAGCAGTGGGTGAGGAAAAGAGAGTGAAAGTTACCTGCATGTGAGGGGGGGACCCCACCTGACGTCTCACACGGCAAAGTGTGTATGTGTTTCACTTCCACACGTATTACCTACCAGTATTACCGATTTACTGTTTTCACTGCTCATCTCTGCCCATCTGCACGAACATTCTAAGGGCATACCAAGCCCTCAGGCCACAGACATGCTGCACGAACATTCTAAAGGTGACAATTAAACACAGCCAGCTTCATGGTCTGGTGTGCCAGGAAAAAGACGTTTTACCTGGCTCAGGTATGGGCTTTCGACGATTTGAAGGTCCGATTACCTGCCCACAACAGGGAGGGATGTCATGTGAAAATTTGGGGGTGATCCATCCAGCCTTTTCGGCATTAGGGTATGACTAACAAAGTCACTGTTAGCTTTTTATATATATAGATTGGAAGTATCCCAGTTTACACAATGTATCATCACATAATTACATTTCACTGTATGCTTCCTGTAGTTTATGGTCTGTGATCAAGAAAAATGCAGTATGTTGGATGTAGCAGAAATTTCCATGGACCAAAGCAGGTTATTTTTGCTGATTCTTCCTTCTCAGTCCAGACCTCCCCAATTGCTTTCTCATGCTGTTCTTGGGGTTTCTGTCTCCCAGGAGAAGCATTTCAGTTTTCCCAAGTTGGCAGAAGTCCCTCCCATCAACAGAGATTATGCTCACGATCCAACCCAGAGACAGTTTAGAAGCTAACACCTGTAATAGGTGTGGAGTCCCAAATGTTGCTAAGTTAGTTAACAGCTATAGTGAGAGAAAACTCAAGTCCCTGTTCATCCCAGCAAGAAAGATATATCTTCATCAAGTGGAAGATTCCCTTTGAAGTTCTTTTCTTGAATTGGGAACAACTGAATACTGACTTTCAGGTCAGTATCACAGGGCCTGTTAGATTTAAATGCTTTCCTACTAGTTTCTGAATAGTGTGATTTTTAATGTCAGATCTGAGTCTATTTAGGGACTGCCCTAGTTTGTTTTTTTCCTTGAAGGAGAAGCAAATGGATGAGCCCAAGATGGTATACCATCTGATGCTTTTGGGACCTATTATAGTGTAGCCTGAGTGTACTTGGAGACCAAGTAGGCATTTTAGTTTGTTCCACAGTCTTTATGTTTATGTCTCTATTGTATGCTTTATTCTTGTTATTAAGAAGCTGCGGAGGAAAGGCCGCCCACCCAAGGTCTGAGAAAGAGAAATATGTTTGTGTGTTTATGCAGAATTGGGTTGTGACATATTGACTGGTTTCAGTTGGCAGCTGTAGTGGACAATCATTGGTCTTCTGTTTGTTTGCTTGTTTGTCTGATTTGCAGTGTGCTATCTGAAGAGCAGTCTAGATTTGTTGAGTTGTAAATACATTTAATTTGGTGGATGCTGTAGCATCTCCTAACTTTGTGATTACTGAGACTTCAGTTAGTAACCAATTCACAGCATCAGAAGACTTATTTAATTGCCTCTTGCTAGTTTTCCAAATGTTTGTGAATTGCCTTTGAGAGGTGAGATAAACCTACCTATCATCAATCTTGAACCACATTGTTATGAATCTAATCACTGTATCACTTGTGATTTATCTTAGAAAAACTCCCACTTTCAACTGCAAAATGAATGGCCGAACCTATTACACTAAACAGAACATCACTTTCAAGTCCAGCAATCTAATATATTGCTGTGAGTTCATTACTGTGAATGAGTCTATCACTAGTAGTTTGCCTAAGGAGATGTTCAATGGGAGTCAGAACCTTTGACAAAAGATGTTAATATTTTTTAATGTCTGTGGGTGTTTCCTCAATGGGAGCTAATTGTTAACAGATGGTCTCCTGATAACACCAGTCTTGAAGACCTTGAAGAAGGTGACTCTTCCCAGCTGATGAGAAGAAAAGCAAATATATGTGTGGTTTGGAAGGTATGAAAGGCAAAGACAAACACCTATGAAAAGCATCTGGAGTACATGTAGGAATTTCAGGCTGGAACACCTGAGAGATATACAAGCACAGCGGAATTGAGGTTGAACAATATGCAGTATTTTGTCTGCCTAAAACCTTGGATGTGACATGCCCTTTGGCTGTCCCCAAAAACTTACCATGAGCAGAGCATCCCTGATATATTTATGTCATATCCAGAGTTTTGGGTGGATATAATATCATGTGATACAAAGCAACATTTCCTCCTTTGGACCATTCTCCTGCTGGTCTAGGGAGTAGGTTTAGGAGGTCTGGTCTATTAGCACAAGCTGTCCCATCTGAAGTAGACAACTGGTAAGCCTAGGTACATGACTGCCCCCCACCCCTCTGATGTAGTGTAGCAGATCTACTGCTTTGTATTTCTTGGAGTATTTCTTGACCATCATCTATTAAAGAGACAGGGCATTTTTTTTCAGACAATTGGTCACCCTAACTAAGATGATGCCCATTAGCAGTATATAGTCACTCACAAGGACATAGGTAAGGGGGGGTGTCTCGGGTTCAAACCCCCCCATTTATATCCGAAGCTCCACCCCCCCATTTGTGGGTTTTAAAAACATTTTAGTTTTGTTTTGTTTTTTGCCTGCAGGGGGTGCATTGTTTAGGCTAGCAGCACCACACTTTCAGGAATTGTTTGGAGGACTCTCCTGATGATACTACCCGGGTTTGGTGAGGTTTGGTTCAGAGGGTGCAAATTTATGGACTCCCAAAGGGGGTGCCCCCATCGTCCATTGTTTCCAATAGGAGCTAATAGTAGATGGGGGCTCCACCTTTGAGGGTCCATAACTTTGGACACCCTGAACCAAACTTCACCAAACCTTGGAGGTATATTAGGAGAGTCTCTTACTGATACCACCCAGGTTTTGTGAAGTTTGGTCCAGGGGGTCGAAAGCTATGGACTCCCAAAGGGAATGCCTCCATCCCCATAGTTTCCAATGGGAGCTAATAGGAGATGGGGGCTATTCCCTGAACCAAACTTCACCAAACCTGGGTGGTATCATTAGAAGAGTCTCCTAAAGATACCCTGAAAGTTTGTGCTTCTAGCTTAACAATTGCACCCCTGACAGCAGGCACCCCCCAAATTTCCCCAGATTCTCCTTTTAAATCCACCCCATTCGGCATGGATTTAAAGGGAGAATCTGCGGTCCACAGTTTAGTAGAAGAAGAAGAGTTTGGATTTATATCCTCCTTTCTCTCCAGTAGGAGACTCAAAGGATCTTACAATCTCCTTGCCCTTCCCCCCTCACAACAAACACCCTGTGAGGTGGGTGGGGCTGAGAGTGCTCCGAAAAGCTGTGACTAGCTCAAGGTCACCCAGCTGGCGTGTGTGGGAGTGCACAGGCTAATCTGAATTCCCCAGATAAACCTCCACAGCTCAAGCGGCAGAGCAGGGAATCAAACCCAGTTCCTCCAGATTAGAATGCACCTGCTCTTAACCACTACACCACATTGAAAGTGATGTTGTTTCACGGTGGGGGATAATCCACCCCAAAACAGCATCACTTTCACTGTTGTTTAACCAGATTCTCCCTTTATGGTGGATTTAAAAGGAGAATTTGGGCTCTCTAGTTTAAACACCATTGAAAGTGATGCTGTTTGGGGATGGATTCCAGCTTCGCAGTGGCTGCATGTGGGGGGGGGCGCGCAAAACTCCGATTTTGCACCAGGCTCCATTTTCCCTCTATGCCTCTGCCCGGAGGGGAGGGCAGAAGGAACTGCCGGCTGCTGGCTGGGAGCCCAGCTGGTGGGGGGCAGGGGAGTCTGCCGTCCCCGGCCTCAGAGAGCTCCTTTTATAAGTGCTAGGCCGGGGGCAGGGCTTGGGGAGGCATGGCCATGCCCTAGGGGAGGGTGGGGTGTGTCCCCACCCCCAACCCCCCCTAAAAAAAATCTATACCTACGTCCCTGGTCACTCAGAAAAGTTCTTTGATACAATTAAATGACTGGCTGAACATCTGGCATTAATACTGTAAATGTTCCTTATGGACTCAGCTTGGAAGAGAATGCTTTTATGCTATATACTTGCTTATGAGATTACTGTTACGATTTTCCCTCTTTCAAGAACAATTAAAACTGTGGTTTTTTTTCTAAATATAATGCTTTTCATCCTGGCCTTACTTCCATTCTCATCCTATATTGGCTAAAATAGGATAGTAACTACCATGATTTTGTGAACTGAGATAGGAAAAAGCCACCCAATTGTGCGGTGTCTTTTCATCCTAGCAAGTAATTTGCCTTCCTGTTGCCAAGGGACACCCCAGCTGTCCTGTCAATAACTCCAAACAGAAGACAGCAGGGTGGGGGACTCCTTCCTGTAATTGGAGGGATATTTATATTATTCACATTTTAACTATCTTTTCAGCTGCTTTGTAACTATCCCTCCAGCTCTCAGGTCATATGAAGGGTCATATGCAAGGGAAGCACAAAGCTGGAAAGAGCTTCAAATAACATTCATACCAATGTTAAGATCAATGAGTACAACATTTAACCAAGATGAGATGTGCACATTTTCATTCCTGGACCTCTTTATTTTGCTCCAAGCTTTTATTTCTATAACAGGAAGTTTTCAAAGAGACAAAACTGACCAATCCACCTTCTCACTTAAATGCATACCTCAGTTTAACTTTGTTATGACTTCTGCAACAGACCTCCTCTAACCTTCTTAATTTCTTCAGACAGAGAAACTACTCACTGACCTGTTTTGTCAGATTTTTCCCACCTTTTTTTCCCTTCAGGGACTGAGGAGCTTAAGAAATGGTAGCATAAGGTGCAATAAAAGCCCTTTCCACATCCCTGTAATTGACCCAGAATGTAAAGGATACCCATTATTCTAAATTCCTGTCAAATGCTGTAATAAGGCACACAAAATAAAACTGAGGCAGATTTAAAACTTAAACAGAATCAGAGATTTGTTTAACACAAAAAAGATGGGAAAAGGAAATAACTTGGAGGAAGGAATTGATAAGGCAGAAGCAATATGCGGTACCCTGACAGAGGTAGAAATGCAACACTTTAATTAGAAGGCCCAGATCTTCAGCAGTAAATTAAGATGTGCAAGGAGCTAAACAGTGGCTACAATCCTAAAGACACTTTCCTGGGAGTAAGCCTCACTGAACAACATTGAACTTGCTTCTGAGAAAACTGCCTTTCATTATTCCCATTGTTGCTTATAAAAATAATCAGGTCTTTCTGGGGTTCTGATCTTTGGACTAGGGAGATTCTGATTATAGGCAGAATCTGGTTACTTACTGAAAACCTGTATCATCAGGAGAAAACATGAGTGAATCATCAGGAGTGAATCATCAGGGAAACAGTGGCTGGAAATAACTGCAAATAATCACAGTGGCTGGAAACAACTGCAAATAATCACAGAAAGGTAGAATTAAGGACTTATTCAAAAGGGTGTCAGCTCTCCTGAAATCATTAATTTCAAGGCAAAACTCAATCCTGAAGATCATTTGACTCAGCAGCAATTTAGACACATACTTTTATGGAAGAAGGATGTAGAAAGGCATTTGGCTTGGCCAGTTTTCCACACAGGGGTGGAAGGTCTCAATCACTTTGAGCATTTGTGTTCCCACTCCTAGCTTGCTGCTCTCCTCTTCCCTTTGGCCTCCCAATAAACAGTTTAGTAA
Organism: Sphaerodactylus townsendi; assembly: GCF_021028975.2. Lineage (NCBI taxonomy): Eukaryota > Metazoa > Chordata > Lepidosauria > Squamata > Sphaerodactylidae > Sphaerodactylus > Sphaerodactylus townsendi. Next base: position 54,536,992 of record NC_059426.1, read on the forward strand.
AGATGGAGCAATTATTTCATGAGGTACTTACATTAGTCCAGCATAACATAGGAACACCACAGTTAAAATCCACAGCTTACAAATAAATTTGTTTCAATCATTCATTTTTTCCCCAAAATCATGATCATCAATAAAACAATTCCTTAATTGAGTGGTAGTGATACTTCTTTAATTGACATGGCTCTTGGACTTATTACGCCATCAATCATTTCACTTACTTTTGCTATTTAATATTCTATAAATGCTTTTTCTATACAAGTTATTTTATATTGCAAATTACTATTCCATGTTTCAATAACAATTAAAAGTTTCTGTGCCTCTAATAAACCTCAACTGCCAATGTTTTCTCTGCTCGTTTCAGATTTCCTACATTATACTCTTAAGGAACTTATCCTTTACAATGTGTTTACATTTGTTTAAAAAAACACTTTCCAGGTCCCATTTCAGTTATTATTCATCAGGTGATATCTTTGTTGTCTATCAATCATTTTGTCCTAGTTCCAAACCAGAGTATTACACATCCTCATGTGATGATTATCATTTTGACTGACAGCACCTAAGATTATAAGAGCTCTATAATCAAATGAATGTATAAATAGATCCTTGCAAACTAAAGGTGCAGCTGTAAGACCAGATACAGAGACAAGAGATCTTGCCTTCATTGTAGTCTCATCAGGACACAACAGGGATGTGGATAGCAGTGCCTGAATTCCGATTAGGATGATACCTTCTCCAGACAGAGTTCCTGGACTTGGTGGCTACAAAGAGAAGCAATAGTCAGTTCTCTCGGTTTCTTGGACAAAGTGTGAAATAAAAACAAAGAGCTGGAGCTTGATCAGCATTGTAGAACAGTGTTTCCCATAGGGTTAGAGATTCAGATGAAACAAATACCAGATTCGGCCTGAATCTGGGCGAATTCGGGCATATTCGGACAAATATTGTCTGAATGTGTCCTGCCCAAATATGAACAAATCTGAATGCAAGGTATTGGGACTTTTTTTGGTATTTTTGGTGTTTTTGCACTTCAGCCTGCAGGGGGCGCATTTTTAAAGCTAGAGGCACCAGTGACTGTCCTGATGATACCACCCGAGTTTGGTGAAGTTTGATTTAGGGAGGGCAAAGTTATGGATCCCCAAAGGGGGTACCCCATCCCCCATTCTTTCCAATGGGAGCTAACAGGATACGGGGGCTACCCCTTTGATGGTCCATAACTTTGGCCCCCTGAATCTAACTTCATTAAACTCAGATGGTGTCATCAGAACAGTCTCCAGGTGATACTCTGAAATTCTGGTGTCATTAGCTTTAAAAATGCACCCCTGACAGGCACCCAAATAAATTTGCCCAAGATTCTTTGTTCTGCAATGCCTTGGCTCCATTGTAGCCAATGGGGAACTTCTGAGTGTGTAAGCAGGCGGCACATTTTTGAAGATAGTTGCGCCAGACTTTCAAGGGGGCTCCAGGAGGTCCTCCTAGTAATAGCATCCAGTCTTGGTGAACTTTCCTTCGGGGGGTTCAATTTTATGGAGGCCGCAAAGGCTTATTTTGTTTCCCCACTCCTGCACATGAAGCCTGTTGACTGAGTTCTCTCAGAACTCTCTCAACTCATGCCCCCAACCCACCCCACAAGCAAAGTTCACCAAGCTTGAATGCTATTACCAGGAGGACTCTTGGAGCCACCTTGAAAGTCTGGCGCCTCTATCTTCAAAAATCTGCAGCCAGTGCTTACACACACAGAAATTCCCCAGAATCTGCCAGGGGCTTCAGCAAGTCCACCATAGACTTCAATGGGGCTTTCTGTTATGCCCAGCTGGCTCTGTGGTAGAGGTTTCACTGGGAGGCACTCTGGTGGGGGTCTTGCTCTGGGTGGGGGCATTTCCTGCAGGGCTGCTGGTGTGAGTCTCCTGAAAGGAACCAGTGAACTTTGCTAAAGTTTCCTTGGGTGGGGAAAATGTTGTGGGCATCAGGTTCACCTTCAACTGGGTGCCCACAGCATTTTCCTCTTCCACACAAATTGTAGCAAAAGCGGGGAAAGACTGGAAAGCAAGTGGGGGCTGTTCAGCATGCTTTGGAAAAACCAGAGGAGGATAGAGTCATGTGTATGAGACAGCTGTCTCTTGATGCTGCTCCTATAACAGCCCAGTCACTTTCTCAGCTCCCTGCAGATCTTCCTTGTTTTATACCTGCTATGGGAGATGTACTGAATCCTTTCTGCCAACCTCTTCATTACCCTCTTCACATATCTCCTCAACCCAATTCTTCCCAAGGGCACCTCTTCAAACTGCAGCTATGACTTAGCTGGCAGAGGAGGAGGAGGAGGAGGAGGAGATGAACAGCTACTTATTTGGAGTTCATATTGGGGGCTGTGATGCCCTTTGTGTGATGCTTGATGGTTGAATTTTTTGGCATTTTTGGTGTTTTTTCACATTTTGGCTTGTAGGGGGCACATTTTTAAAACTAGTGGCACCAAAAATATCTATAGAAAATGGAACTAGATGGGTGCCATGGTCATAGTTTGCCTAGGGCACCAAAAAGGAAAAAAAACTAGGCCAGTCTTGGATGGGTTACCCTAACAAAAAGGTTGGGAACCACTAAAGTTGTGAGGTCCCCTCTGGCCATTGGCAGGGCAGGGTGGGTAGGGTTGCCAGATTGAAGTTGGGAAACAGTTATCTCAGTGGGATTCAATGCCATAGAATCCACCCTCCAAATCAGTCATTTTCTCCAGGTGAACTGATCTCTGTAATTTGGAGATGAGCTGTAATTCCAAGGGATCCCCTGGCCCACCTGGAGGTTGGCATCCTAGAACCACTAGTCTAGAATACAAGTGGCAGTGGCAGAAGCTCCTACTCACCTCACCAGATGGTAAACTAGAACAGCCCCCAGGTTGAAGCTTCATGTTGTACTTCCTTGTTTCTTCTGTACCCTGAGGAGGTTTCCAGAATAGAATACATTGTAGGCAATCTCACAGCCATGGAGTTCTTAGTTGAAGCTCTAGAATCACCAGCATCCTTGACTACTCAGCTGTATGCTTTCCAGATGCCTTGGAAACCCACCATTTCCCCAACAGTACTGAGACTTTTTTCTTCTTCTGAGTATGCTGTAGAAGGGGGGGTGGAGCCACAGAAAAGGAGTGCAAAACAAGCATCTACAAAATGTTTTCAAAACAACTCAGACCCATTTCCATTGATCCATAAAAAGCAACTTTTTGCTTCAGTTGTTAGACAGCGTTGCACACAATTTGTAATAATTATTATGATTTGAGCAAGGAGTTTTCATACATTGCTGCTCAAGCAAGAAACAAGAGTATTACAAGGTTGACTCTGCCATCCTCCATTCTCACTGCACTCATGTGATGTCATTCCACATAAACATATTTTCTAGCGCATATTACACTTGGATTTATACATTTCAAGAGAGCAGCTGTCTTATTCAACAATTTGTTCCAAAACACCAGTTGATACAAATGCACATTCTTAATTTTTGATATTTTGCCATAAAATCTTTATTTCATGCTGGAGGTATTTTAAACTTCAAAGAATTGTACGTTCATTCTTCTAGAATCTTCCAATCCATTCAGCTGCAGGACATTCATTTGCCTTATTTCCCAGTAATTTAAATCAGTATTTATACTGATTTATACTTAATATTGTTCACTTGAGTCTTTTAGATACAGAAATTGGCATTTTTTTCCAGGAATCAACAATAGTATTTATTCTCTCGCCTTCTCTCCCCCACCCCAAGGAGATAAATATTGTGTTGGGGACAATATTTCATGGCAGTTTAGCCTTTACAACAGAACCTGAGAAATGTTTCTCATAGTCTGCATCATAGGCTTATAGTTTTCTATATGATAAACCAGAGCAGCAGCTTTCAAATCTTCTCTGTTTTCTGACAAAATTCCACATGATCTGTATGCAACCACTGCATGCTATAAATAATTCAACTGTTTTCTAGGAAACACATTCAAAGCTAGATGATGCATTTTCCCATGAGTTGGACTAGAACTCTGACTCCCTCCACTGAATGTTACACATGCCACCACACCCCCCCACCCCGAGTAAATAATGCCCCTCTGATGATTTTGGTTTGGAAAAATGAAGGGTGGGGCTGAAGTCCCTCATTACTTCCATGCCAGTCTTGATACAAATTGATTCAATATAGTTCCCAATAGCTACCACTTGAGTGTGAGAGAATCAGACTAATAATCATGCCAAAATGCATCATTTAATTTGGCCCTCAGTGTTGGCAAGACAGTGCCAAGGCCTGTGGGGCTCAAGATGTTGGGTGAACTCTATAACCCAGAATGTTCCCACCACTTTTCTGTAACTGAACAATTTAGGATAATCAGGAACAGTAGCCAAGCTGTCTTCCAGAGGATCTTATACAGGACCCACCTCCTCACTGAGGGGAAGGATGACACTTTGTAAAATTGTTAACCCCAGGATGAAATCAAGCTATTGAGAATCGGTATACTGAGGAAGATACCTTCGAAAATGCACCCAGACACATGGTGCGATTCTATACAGGATTCTCATTTTTAATATACCATCTCTGCATGGACTAAAGACACGGGATATACTAGCTCCTTTGTGAAGTTCCATATGGGAATCACATAAAATTGAAAATATAAATATTCCTTGGAAATTATTGTTCTTGAAGCCTCATATGGACTTTTGATATACACTTGATAATCAATGGGACAATAATAACAACCATTCTTGGAAGATAATTACAAAGACCTGTTGATATATATACAAGTATATTATATGAAATTTGTACATTGATATTGTTCTATTGACACTGGCACTATATATTTATTTGCATTGCACTTTATGAATTCTATGAACTTGAGATTAGAATAGGGTTAGTGTTAGGATATTTGTCTTATCGTAAATTATTTACATGAAAAGTAATTGAAATAATAATTTCGTACAAATTGTTGTTTGAATCGTTTATTACAAGGGATAAAACTGACCAGGGAGCAAAACGGTCAGGCCAAAAACAGGCTCTTTCCACCTCTGATGCTTTTACTGTCTGGAAAGCACTCAGAAGCAGCAACTTTGGAGATGATCCCCAGATGTCTTATTTTTGTTGTGCAAAGTGAAAAGAGGTAGTCACCTCTTTTTAAGACATCCCGCAGATGCCTTGTTTTGTGCTGCACAGAATGGATCTATTTCTCTCAAATTATCTGTCCATGCAAGTTGGGCCAAAATTTTGTGCACTCTTGATGATCTGCTGAACAGATGGCAAAAGATTTCCATGTATTGCTCATAATTAGAAGCGGGTTAAAATTTATACAGTTGTAGGGAAAACAGATTTAGGGCAGAAAAAAATTAAACCGCAGGATTAAAATATGAAAATCTACATAAATACCACCCATTTAAGATGTTTAACACAAACAAGCAAACAATTTCTCTGACTATTATTGTTTTTACCACTGAAATTGAGACTGCTGGTTTTTCTTGTTGGTTTTACTTGCTTTTTTTTAAAGAAAGTTGTCAGAAAATTCCTGCATTGCAGAAGGATCATGACAAAGCCAACATGGCAATTCTAGCCAAGCGAAGTTGACAGGTCCCCCAACAAGCTCTGAATCAGAGTGGGTATTTGAACCCAGCTCTCCCATGCTAGTCAGACCTTCTAACCAGTAAACCATACTGGCTTACTTGCCTACCACTGTCAGAGGAAAGCTAATGGCAAGAGCCAGCTCTTCAGCTTAGACCAGACCCAACTAGATTTTATCTATCAATAAGTATTCCTTGCCTGATCGCCCACTTGAACAGTAGCCCAAGGGCCTCAAATCCTACTATACTTTAATAATTTTGCCTTGTGCAGCATATCTGCTCAATTTTTTCTACATTCCATACAATTATCCTCCCTCACAAATTAGTCAAGCGGGGCCACAGACTTGTGAGCTAGAGGACTTGTACCAGGGATTAATTGAATTCTTTGTCCAGTTTTCACTTTGTAATCTTCATGGTAATCTTCATGTTTGCCAATGGCTCTGGGCTCTCCCGTGTCTAATAAGGCAGCACATTAAATAATAATAAAACACTCCTTTCACAAGCTGTGGGTGATAGCAACATGGCTTCCCTCCAGCCGTGAATCATAACCATTCCAAATAATCATTAATGAAATCCACACAACATAATTTCAATGTTTCTGATCTATCTTGGAGCGGTTAGTTATTTCATTCTGTGCTTGGTTATCAAGGTAGCTGATGATAAAGCAAATGCCTCGGGAAATTCTTTTGTAATGGTTCTTTTCATGCAGCATTTTTTTTTCAAACCCACATTTTAGAACCGTTTGGCATACAAGTCTTGAGAACCATGGTGAGAAGTTGGGTTCACTTCTAAGCCTCAGATTCAAAGAATCAAGATAAAGAAGGTTGCAATGACCTATGGGTACACACACTGTATTCCCTCTAATTGCTTTTTTGCGCTGTTCCTCCCCTCCCCCCCATCTGAATGTTTAGTGATTGAGACCTGCTGAAATTTCATTGCAAGGGAAGGCAGGAGGGCCAGAAGAGAAAGGTAATCACTTTCCGGTAAGGTTTTGTCAAGCCTGCTTAAGCCCCTGGCAGAGATTTAGCAACCAAGGCTTGGAAAAGAGCATCAGACGGTATTGTGACCGCTCCAGCTAATTCATGCCTGAAGCGGGGGCAGGCTTAGTGGGAGAGCACAGAAGCTGGATTTCACTAACAATGAAGTGGAAAATACAGTCAGTAGTATGCCAAAATATATATACCAAAAAAGAAGTGGAGAGAGGCTGAGGGGATTTTCTGTGAAACAGGTCTCATGAATCCAATATATCGTCAGTCAGCAGCCCCGCCCGCATGCCACGGAATAAACAGCTTTGAAGTCTGTGATGTGGCCCATGGGTGTTGGGGGGGATCAGTCTCTCAAAACGGAAAATAGCAAAACCAGTGAGTTAGCAAAAGCCTCTTGGATGAGCCTCAACAATGCAGGGTCATTTAATTTGGCCCTTTCCTATTGCTCCTGAGGAATAGCTAATATATTCCATGTAACAAACAAGGGGGGTTTGTTTCAAGGTGTGCTAAGCAACAATTTTATCCTGTTTCAAAAGCCAGCCAGGGCCAGGTTCATGCAGAAGCTGTGCTCTCTCTTCCTATCTGCAACTGTCTCCATCTCATCTTCTTGTCAGCAATCATACTTGCCTTCTAAGTTAACTGCATTACCACCTTAAAATCTGCCCTATGGGCTGCTCCAAATCATGATTACTCAAAGGTAAGGTCCATTGATTTTGAGAGGGCCTATCCAAGTTACTATGTTTAGAGATGTAATATGTGCCTTTGGTTTCAATTCTACCAAATGATGTGCAAGGAAGAGAACGGGAAGTACTGTGCATGCAGCCACAAGCCGCAAGTTTCCATTGCAATCCTGCACACAGCTGAACTTTGTACGCCTGCTCAGCTACCAACAGCAGAAGATTCTTCAAAGTTACTTCTGGCTAGTCTCAGGTACATTGCTTTCTGGGACTGTGCCCTAATGTTGTCAAGTGTTCAGTATTGACCCGGAAAGTCCATTATTTTCACTGAGTGCTGGGGGGGGGGGAGGGGGACTGAAACAGTACCAGATATTTAAATGTTCTTTTGGCTTTTAAGCATGCAAAAGTCTTTACAATTATAATAACAAAAATGACTTACTTATTGGATTTATAAAAGCAGAGGTGGAGCTGCAATGGGAACATCCGGGGCGGCTTGCCCTGGGTACCACCATTGCAGTCATGTGTCGGTGGCCTTTCAGGATGTTTGGGGGGGCAGGGGGATGAAGGGATGGGAGGGGCATGTGGGCAGTTCATGCCCCAGGTGCAGTTTCCCTTCCCTTCATCACTGCATAAAAGGCATAATGATTGTCATCCTAAACATCTTCCCAGCTGAGAAGCACCATTGGTGGCAGAACAGCTTTTAAACTGATCCCTGGGGGAAAGCTGACAGGAGCTGAGGTGACTTCAGTTTGGAATACAATATCTATGGGGATGCAGGCAGAGAGGGAGGTTTTTCTAAATCAACCACATACAAGCCTGGAACATAGCAATGTGCATGTGATAAGTGATTGTGTCTACAAAGGACTAGAGGGCAAAGCACATAAATACCAGGTTAGGGACAGAGGCAGGGTTTACAGATGTCTCTTTATTAATAGTAGAAGCCTTTGACCTAAAATGGGGAACTGGAATACAGAGTTTTGAAGGAGGACATTGATATAGTGGGCATCACAGAGACATGGTGGAATGAGGAGAACCAGTGGAATGCTATTATCCCAGGTTACGGGTTCTACAGGAAGGATAGGACAGGATGTATAGGGGGTTGTGTTGCCCTGTATGTCAAAGAGAGCATAGTGTCACATAAAATAGACAATGAAATGGGAGCTGATTCCCCTACAAAAGCACTGTGGATATCAATACCAGGTGTGAAGGATAGTCTAATATTAGAAATATATTATCATCCCTCTAACCCAGTGGTGGCGAACCTTTGGCACTCCAGATGTTATGGACTACAATTCCCATCAGCCCCTGCCACGTGGCCAATTGGTTCACCACCACGGCTCTAACCAAAGTGCACAAGAGGATTCTGAGATGAAAAAAGAAATTAGAGAGGCCAACAAAAGCAAACACGTAGTGGTAATGGGTGATTTCAACTATCCCCACATAAACTGGAAAAATGCATGTTTAGGTCATAGTAAGGAGAGAGCATTCCTGAATATGCTATATGACTATGGCTTAGAGAAGATGGTTATGGAACCAACCAGGGGAGAGGTGATCCTAGATCTAATTCTATGTGGGACCCAGGACCTGATACGGGAAGTCAGTGTTGTTGAGCTGATAGGGAACAGTGACCACAATGCTGTAAGATTCAGTATCTCTGCATGCGAGCAAGTGGCAACTACTAATGTAGTTACATTCGCCTTCAGAAAGGGAAATTCTTAAAGATGAGGGGGATAGTGCGCAGGAAGCTGAAAGGGAAAATCAAGAAAGTCAAAACTGTCCAAGATGCTTGAAGGTTATTTAAAAAAACAAAAATAAAAGCTCAGCTGGAATGTGTTCTGCAAGTTAGGAAATGGAAGTCCAACAGGACTGATGAAGAACACAAGAAGGAACACAAATGGTGGCAAAAGAGAAGCAAGTTAGCTGTAAGGGAGGCAAAAAAGGATTATGAGGAATGCATGGCTGCGAACATCAAGACCTGCAACAAACAGTTCTTCAAGTACATCAAAAGCAGGAAGCCAGCTAGGGAAGTGGTATGCCATTTAGATAATGAAGGAACAAAAGGTGTGCTAAAGGAGGATAGGGAGATTGCAGAGAAGCTGAATGAATTCTTTGCATCTGTTTTCACCCAAGAGGAGATGAGGAAAATTCCTGCACCTGAACCAAGCTTTTTCGGAGGCAAATTCAAGGAACTAGCGAAGATAGTGGTAGACAAGGAAGAAGTTCTGGCAGCCATTGATAAACTAAATGCTACCAAATCCCGTGGCCCAGATTGCATTCATCCAAGAGTTCTTAAAGAGCTCAAGCATGAAATTGCTGATCTTCTCACTTTAATATGCAACTTATCCTTGAAATCTGCCTCCATCCCTGAAGACTGCAAGATGGCCAATGTCACACCAATATTTAAGAAAGGATCTAGGGGAACCTAGGAAATTACAGGCCAGTCAGTTTGACATCTGTCCTGGTAAATGAGTAGCATCTAGCATTAAAGATAAAATTATAAAACATGTAGAAAAGCAGGACCTGCTGAGGAAGAGTCAGCATGGCTTTTGCAGAGGCAAGTCCTGCCTTACAAACTTACTAGAGTTCTTTGAGGGTGTAAACAGGCATGTGGATAAGGGGGAACCAGTGGACATTGTCTCCTTGGATTTCCAAAAGGCTTTTGACAAAGTTCCTCACCAGACTATTGAGACTATTGAAACTCAGCAATGAAGGAATAAGAAAAGAAGTCCTCCTATGGATTAAAAACTGGTTGAGGAACAGGAAGCAAAGGATGGGTGTAAATGGGAAGTTCTCACAATGGAGAGATGTAGGGAGTGGTTTTTGGACCAGTGCTCTTTAACCTATTCATAAATGACCTGGAAGAAGGGGTGGGTAGTGTGGTGGCCAAGTTTGCGGATGATACCAAATTATGTAGGGGGGTGAGAACCCAAGCAGATCTTGATAAATTGGGTGAGTGGGCTAAGAAATGGCAAATGCAGTTCAATGTAGCAAAATGTAAAGTGATGCACATAGGGGCAAAAAATCCAAACTTCACAAACACACTACAGTGGTCAGTGCTATCAGTCACAGACCAGGAAAGGGAGTTGAGATCTTAGTTGATAGTTCCATGGGAATGTCAACTCAATGCATGGCAGCTGTGAAAAAGGCAAACTCTATGCTGGGGATCATTAGAAAAGGAATTGATAATAAAACTGCAAAGGTTGTCATGCCCTTATATAAAGTAGTGGTGCGATCACACTTGGAGTACTGTGCTCACTTCTGGTTGCCACATCTCAAAAAGGATATCAAAGAGAGAAAAAGTGCAGAGAAGGGCAATGAGGATTATTGAGGGACTGGAGCACCTTCCTTACGAGAAGAGGCTGCAGTGTTTGGAACTCTTTAGTTTGGAGAGGAGACGTCTGAGGGGGAATATGATTGAAGTCTATAAAATTATGCATGGGGTAGAAAATGTTGACAGAGAGAATTTTCCCCCTCTTTCTCACAATACTAAAACCAGGCAGCATACATTGAAAATGCTGGGGGGAGGGAGGGTTAGGACTAATAAAAGGAAACATTTCTTCATGCAATGCATGATTGGTGTTTGGAATATGCTGCCACAGGAGGTGGTGATGGCCACTAACCTGGATAACTTTAAAAGGGGCTTGGACAGATTTATGGAGGAGAAGTCGATCAATAGCTACCAATCTTGATCCTCCTTGATCTGAGATTGCAAATGCCTTAGCAGACCAGGTGCCCAGGAGCAGCAGCAGCAGAAGAAGGCCATTGCTTTCACATTCTGCATGTGAGCTCCCAAAGGCATCTGGTTGGTCACTGCGAGTAGCAGAGTGCTGGACTAGATGGACTCTGGTCTGATCCAGCAGGCTCTTTCTTATGTTCTTATGTTCTTATTCAGGAAGTCAACACTTCCTCAACAGCATGACTTCTTACAGCAACTAGGCTGACTGGAACTGCCATGCTGAACTTCTGTTCATATACAAATCCTGTGCAGGACATTGTCTTCTAGCAACATTTCTGAGCCCATCAGACTCTTTGACATCAAGCCACTTCAGGAAACTTTTGCTTGTGAGATAGCCATCAGTTGGAAGAGACCTGTAATCAGTTATCAAGCAAACATTAAGGCTGCTATCCTAGACAAATCTACTAGGGAGTAAGCCCCATCAACTTCAATAGAACTAATATGTAACTGTATATATTTAGGATTGCACTGTAAGACTTTCAGCAATGAATCATACCAATTAAAGTGTGCAACCTTGAATATTGTATTCAACAAATCCTATCGACTTAAAGATGTCATATGATTTTTAAGTGTTACAAAAAGCTTGTCTAGGCACTTTAGCTCCATAACAGGAGTCTCATGTAACAAAAGGCAAACTCAAGTAAGTGCTCCTAATCATTTGAATAAAAGAAACGGGTAAAGGATAGAATGGAAGAAAGGATGTTATAATTAATTCTTTTGGTGTGCAACATAAATGAAATCCATTCTCAGAAAAGTAATGACAGCAGAGAATGACAGACACTTAAAGGTGAAAATAGCCATTCCTCAAAGGGAAAAGGGAAAGTCTAAAATGTTTTAAAAGGATACTTTTGAGGGGTGTTTTTTTTAAAGAACTGCATTACATATTTTAATACCTGCATTTCTCTTGGGGTTTGTATATTTCGGTCACATAGTTATCCAATTAAAATGAAAACTCAGTGTGTTATCCTTTAGGCGAAGACAGCTGCCAGCTGCAAAGTTTTATAAAGTCTTTAATCTTGTCCATAAATATTTAACAAGAATTGGTTGGTACACAAGCTAAAGAAAAGTAAAAAGTCAAAGGCAAGAGCTGAGCAATAACCCCTACATTGTCTGGATGCAGGATAAATTATTAGCAAAAATACAGCTCTTCTTCTTTTTTAATTAAAATTATTATTAAAATGCATGCAGTGACTTTACTAAATTTGGATCTTCCTCCCTTCAAGCTTACATGCAACTAGAAGCCTGGGCAGGACATCCATTGACTGAAGTGGAGCATAATGGTACAAGGAGCTTCAGAGTCATTATAAAATAAGGAACAATAGAAAGAAAAGCACCCAACTGACTTGACTGTTCTCTTATGGTCTCCGATTCCAATGAGGCCAGTCAACTTCAAGGCGGATTTTTACAAGGAGGATACTGGATCAACCATTATTAGTTGTGACAGCTAAGAATGAAGTCTCTGTATGCAGAAGCATCATACATGCCTACTAGTTCACTGGCTCAAACAAGAGAAGTCTGTCATTGTTAAGGGTTATTTGAGAGCTTCTCAGAAACATCTTTTTGGGCCAAAAGAGATGGTACAACTTGACTGTATTCCACTTATGCAAATGGCTGATCTGCGTCATGGATTATTTCAAAAGGCGATGATTTTGAGGGTAGGTGGTGCTCAGCATCCACAAGGACTACCTTCTGGACAGATCCATCCTGTCTCCAAACTTGGCCAGCGCTTCTGCCTGCCTTGCTTATTACTGCTTACACTTCCCTTTCCCATTATTTGCAGCAAGGCTACTACCAGGTTCAAAAGATGCTGCTTAGCTCCTTTACAGTGCACCCAGCTACAAGGCATGTGATGGCCTGTTCCGGACCCCATCATGCAGATATCTCAAGGTACTTGCCAATTAATCCTACCTATCCAAAACATCCAGCCCTATTCCTGCTAGTTGTCATCTGACCAGTTATAACAACTATACCTATTTAATGGTGAGGCACATCCCACAGAAAAGCACAGAGCAAGAGAAAAAGAGGCTCCTTACACAGCTAATTTCCTTGCACAGCTAATATATAACAACCAACTAATCTCATGCTGCCCCCAGGGAGGGTTGGTGGAACAATCACAGCAAAAAGGCTGAAGGTGTGAAGGAGCAACAAGGCAAACAGCCAGTTGCCCTCATCTGATTGGCTGCTCTGCTTTCCCCACAGCTAATGGAGCCTCACGCTTCATTTTAATCAATTCAGGGCAGGAGGGCAGAACTGGGAAGGGCAAATCAACCCACAGCAAAACTTTGCAATGTCACTTGCTGAGAGTGAAACATTTCCACTATTGGATCTTTAAACATGTTATCCTGTGGGAAGCATTCATATCTGGGTCACTGTACTAGGTAGGGTGGAGGAGTTAACTGTTTCCCCTTGTGCATGTTTTTCATGTGAAACTACCCCCTTCCCAGGCTGCAATTCCAGGGGTCTGCAACCTGCAACTCTCCAGATGTTCATGGACTACAAATTCCATCAGCCAATTGGCCATGCTGGCAGGGGCTGATGGGATTTGTAGTGCATGCCCCTGGGGGAAATAATACAATTATCCTCTCTGCCTTCTTTCCCCAGCAAGACTAATTAAAGCTGGAAGTGGCAAATTTTGAAAAATCATCTTGCAAGGATAACTTTAGAGCCTCACTCAACACTGTAATGCTCTTCTGAAATGCTGTTTTGAAAGAAGGGTTGCCTTTTCAAGGTCCAAAATGCATCCAGAGAGCTGATGATGAACGTCCAATGTAGTACAGTTTGGAGTAAAGTCATGCATCGTGCTTAGACCTGAAATATTTGTTCTGGAAAGTTACCTATATCAAGAAAAGTATGTAATGGGTAGGAAATGTTAGGTAGATTCTTCTAGAGTTTATTCCAATTCCAGTTATCTCCTCTTACCTATCCAGAAAGTCATTAGTATTTCAAGAATCAAAAGGTTATATAAATTCTGAGCTGCAATGTGTAATCTCGTATTACATCAAAGAGCAGATCCCCCCAGTGATATGCATTGGATTGCAAAATGTTATGTGCTGAAATCTAAAAGTTTGTGTGAATACTGGAATTTATCAAAGAGGCTCCAGCTATGTAGTTGTGTGCCTCAGTAAAGACAAAAAGTTCAAGCAGGTTCACAAAGGAAAATAACATAGTTGTATTCCATTAGCTAAAGCCGGGAAAGCACTAAAATTACCAGAGATGACTTTGCTGCACTTTTAAATTTATATTTTCAGCTTTGACTCATAGGGTAGATTTTTGGTTCAACTCCATTTTAAATTCCTTGTGTGACCTTGGGAAAGTCATTTGTTTTTTTCATCTTCATTTTTGGAGATGACCATATGTGACATTTCACAAAGAGGCTTTATCTTTTAATGTCTTGGGGGGTCTCTTGATAAAAGCTGCTGAACACAGTGTTCTACACTAGCACTTTCCCAAAAAATGACTGCCTGGTCTTCTGAAAGGAAAGGCAAGGAGGATGAAGTATGTGAATGGCTGGGAAGATATTATTATGATTAATATTTTAAAATGTATAATTTCTCTTCAGTTGAAGCACTTCGTGGCTTCCCATAATCATATGAAACAGAATCTTTATTTATAAAGAGCCTTTTCATAAATGTTCAATGTGGTACAAATAAATTATTTCATTAAAATCAGCAGCAACCCTAAATACTGTCAAACTGGCTCTATGGCCTGTAGGAGACTGAGAGAAGGAGGGTTCATGGTTCCCCTAGCTCTAGCCTAAGAAGCTTTCTTCCAATTTAATGGCACTGGGTAAAGGGGGGGGGGAGTGAGAGCGAGAGAGAGAGAGAGAGAGTTAACTGTTTTCCTTACACTGTACTTGTTTCCAGTAAAAGATCTAAGTGTGACCATGCATTCTTTGGTGGGAAGCTAATTTAGTACATTTCTGCATTTGAAAAATGTCCAGATTCTCTTGTAGCATTTGGAATCTTATTTAAGTGCCACCTTCATCAAAACCATTACTCTCTGCACTGTTAACTAGGGTAAGAAGTGCATGCATAAATGGCATATATCTCTCATCCCATACCTAAGAAGAAGAAAGTGCTGTTATTGTAATTCCCATTTGGGTAGGGTCATGACATCTTTTATACCCCACTTATCTGAACTGAAATCTTCCTTGCTGAGTGTGAAAGAGAGGCCACCTTCTCCCAAGTATTACTGCAGTTTCCAGGGGTGAACTCTATGGGATGTGTGTGAACACATATCCCTGCTGAGCTCCCTCCCTTCCCCAAACACCACTTTCTCCAGGCAATGCCCTAACTCTCCAGGAATTTCCCAAGCCAGAATTGGCAGCCATATCTTCAATAGAAGAAAAGCTGTATTCATTTGAGTACCAGTTGGTGAAGAGGCCATCCTACCATTCATTGTGCCTTATGGGATCTGCCCAATGGTGGGATTCAGCAGGTTCGCACCACTTCGGCAGAACCGGTTGTTAAAATGGTGCTTGTGAACAACCAGTTGTTAAATTATTTGAATCTTACCACCAGAACCGGTTGTTAAATTATTTGAATCCCACAACTGGATCTGCCCCTAGTTATGGGATGGGACTGTGGTACACACACACTGCTTTCTAAGTAAATGCAGTTCACACCTTTTAAATCAAAAATGGATTTCTTGAGCTTTTCCTTATAAAAATAATCTAAATCCAGAAATGTGTGACTGTATATCAGGTAGAAATGAGGAATCATTTTTCATATTTAAAAAGGGAATGGAAATGTAATAAAAATGTAAAGCCAGAGGGCCATGCCTCTATTTACAATCTGGTTTCTATGGCAGCATGAAATGTGGAGGATTTTTTAAATTTTATTTAAAGAAACTATTGAATTTAAGAACAATCACTTATCCCATAAAATATTTTTTTTCTTTTTTGATGTTATGCCAGAAATGATAGAACATCAAGCATTTATACTGCAAAATATCATGGCAAAATATAATTTCACTTTAAAGCACAAGGCATGTTGAAAAGCACAAGGCATTTTCCCCTGCTTTAGATTCTCAGCCCCTTTCTTTGTGTTATGCATTTGTGGAATGAAGGAGGGCATCTGATTGTTGTCTTGTAAACAGCTGGAAGGCAGAACCTAATTTAATTAACAGTATTAAGCTAGGAGAAATGGAAAGAGCAGCAAAATTAGTCATGATTTGCCATCAACTCTTCCTTTAGATTTGCAGAAATGAGATTACATTTAGAATAAACAGCTGTGCAGCTGATCATCACGTTCAATGTTCAAAATTAGAAGCTTTTTAGAATCTCCTTGCTTGCATCTGACAACAGAATTTAGTAAGGACTACTGAGCGAACATGTACAAAGCTGCCATTGTGAGTATATTTCAGCTGAAGGAAGGAAGAGAAGCATAAGGCTGTGGCAGCCGGTGATCAGAATATACATATTAAGTCACAAGTGACTTGAGGAAATGCATTTAGTTAAGTGATCATATGTCCAGCCCTATCTTGGAGGTAGGCAACAACAGATTGTTAAAATAACAGAGGTGGGCATCAATTCCCACATACCTATCCCCATCTGCAGCCAACACAAAAAGTATTCAATGTTTTTGAAAATATGGTTAGGCTAACATGCTTGAGGCAATTTCATTTTCTGCACACAAAACTGCTGCCATAATGCCTAAAGCTCTGCTGGATCAGACCAAGTTTTATGTCCTCTGTCTCACAATGGCTAACTGAAAGCCCATATGAGCAGACTATCAGACAATTGCAGTCCCCCTTTGCTTGCTACCTAATCAATACTGGAGTTTTCTTTAGTTTCCCTAGGTGGGTTTCCACTGATGGAAATCTGCCAACAGCAGTGGCGTTAGTGCCCAAAGGTGGGGGGCATCTTGCACAGGGTGCGCACCGGGGCAGGGGTGTCATGAGGCACGGAGGGAGAATTCTGGGGGCATTCTGGGGCATGGCGGGCAGGGGCATGGCAAGGGCACAGGGCACATATGTGCCTCAGGTGCAGTTCCCCCCCCCCCACGGCTCTGGCCAACAGACCCCTCATTCAAGAGAATGACTGTTCTGCTTGCCACTAGTCCTGGTCTTCAGTGGCAGGCTCTGCCAAAACCCCATTACAACAGTCAAGATGACAAGCAGAGCTGCCATAAGTCAGCAGGGGTATACTGCCCAGGGGGAAATATGGGGTCAAATGTACTTGGGCTGCAGCCATTTAGAGACATGGGGGGGCAGACAATTGCCCCCACACCGCTCCTCCTCCCCCCCTGGGTCCATGCATTGACTTCAAGGCCTGGTGCAAAAAAAAGTTGTTTGGTCATGGTAGGGGAGGGCAGCCACCCATACAGGTGGGGTGGGGCTCAGATTTTGCACCAGCCTGAGTTTATGTTACAAAGAATTGTACGTTCATTCTTCTAGAATCTTCCAATCCATTCAGCTGCAGGACATTCATTTGCCTTATTTCCCAGTAATTTAAATCAGTATTTATACTTAATATTGTTCACTTGAGTCTTTTAGATACAGAAATTGGCATTTTTTTCCAGGAATCAACAATAGTATTTATTCTCTCGCCTTCTCTCCCCCACCCCAATGAGATAAATATTGTGTTGGGCCTACATTTTCCCTAGATATGCCTCTGTAAGCCAGCAAATCCAAATTCCACCACCAGAGTGGTATAATTTATTATACTGGCAAAGCTGACATTTGACATAGGATTAAGCCTAATTATTATAGTACAATTTGTATTCGCTGCACTGAATAATAGCCTGCATGTAAACAGCCATCTCTTCTGATTCTGTGAGATCTGCAGTAAAAGTATCTAGGACTCAAGAAACAGCTGAACAAGTCAAACAATAGGTCATATGTGTAAAAATGTGGGTTTTCTGAATAAGAGGAATCAAAAGTATCAGAGACACAAGTGGAAGGTCTTGCTGATGGGAATTAAGTGCTTACATGCTGTGTATCCCCTAAATGAGGGGAAAGGCATGTCTGGAGGGAAGCATAAAATACTAGTAATAAAGATACCAGAGGCAGGGGTGTGCATGGATTATCTGCTATGTTGTTTTTACTTCCTTGCTTCATGTCACATATATCTGGCATCTGATGATTATTCGTCCCACATGGCTTTTCTGCAAATGAGAAAAGAATGGTATTTTTAATACCATTGCCAGGTAAGTTTGACCTTTAAATATTAGCATTTAAATATTAATGGAATAGTTGAAGAAAATCAGATTGACAGGTGTAATACAAGTGAGACAAAATAGCACAGTAAAATTATATGCTGCTTTGAAATTCCCATTAGTGATAATGAAATATGCACATATACCTCTACGTGTCGATCTGAAAATGTACTTGGGGAAAAAAATCCAGTCAGAATAAATGAACAGGAAATAGACTTAGAAGTAATTATTCTTCTGTAACTTTTGGGGCACAGTTCTTTAAATTGCACACATACCTTGATGCACATAAGTGGACCTGCTCTATAATTCTTTTAAAAATTGGCTTCTTGTCATATTCATTTCCTAAAATATCACATCTACAGAGCCCTTTTCATTTTGCTAATTTAGTCAGATCTCAATCTTTTACATAAGGTTGCTTTCCAGCCTACTGTCCTGTTTCCTCTTAATAAATGAGTATATCTGAAATGCATATGGATCTCAAGTGCTGTCGAGTTTACTGCTGGTAAGGTTACATACCGGTACTATAGTTTTAGTGAAAACACCATAGTTACTGCCCAGTATACAAGTGCTAAAATCCCATGGAAATCAGTGGTACATAATGAAATATGAAGCTTGCATGCTAATTGTTCTCATTGGCTATTGAAGAAAAACAGGGTTTCTATACATTCTTTGATAAAGGAGTTTTTTTAAAAATAATGTTCAAATTTCTCCAAAGGTGCCAGATCTCACAAACTAACTTTCACATTGAGCCAGCTACTTGCTCTGATGAACATTTTGAGGAACACCTAACTTGGATTTGAGGCAGAGGCCAGCAACCTTATATAATTAAGAAATTATATTAAAATCCAGAGCGATCAATAAACAGCCAGCGTAAGTAAGCCTATGTGCATAACTGAGAATATACATCATAACAATACTGATAATTGGCATATAATCATCTGTAAAGTTTCTACAGCCCAAACACTGTTTTTTGCAAGTGGTATAGTGGTTAAGAGCAGCAGACTCTAATCTGGATAACAGGGTTTGTTTTTCTACTCCTTCACATGAAGTCTGTTGGGTGACCTTGGGCCAGTCACAGATTTCTCTGAACTCTCTCAGCCCCTGCATCTCCTCTCAGAATTATGGTACAGGGGCTGCTACTCCTGTCTCTTATCCAGGGCTGAGCAGATCTTTCTGTTTGCTATGGTGAGGTGGGGCAGACTGGAGGGCAGAGAGGGTGTTGATTATAAAGACAGAGAGCTGGAAGGAGAAGGATGAAAGCCTGAACAGAAGGTCACAATGTTGAAATACCAGGGTTGCACTTAAAAAGAATAAACAATGGGTGGTGCATTGCAGACTCAGCAGATGAAAGCACTGATGTAGGATAAAAGCAAACTTTTCCCAGCTAGGAAAACCACAAGGAACACTTATGTTTGGAAATAACTTCTGAAACTGATGCAGCACAAGGTGTGTCAGAAACAGATGAAATACAGACCAAAATGTTTTCTTCAGCTGTTTTCCTCTATCATTTCCCTTTCTGTAAAGAATCTCTGTGGTGCCCTTTGTGCATGTAAGGTGCCATCAAGTAGCAACTGACTACGGTGACCCCATAGGGTTTTCAAGGCAAGAGACTGCTAGAGGTGGTTTGCCACTGCCTGCCTCTGCATAGTGGACCTGGAATTCCTTGGTGGTCTCCCATCCAAATACTAGCCAGGGCTGACCTTACTTAGGTTCTGAGATTTCAGACCAGGCTAGTTTGGACCATCCAGGGCAAGGCACAAAGCCATGGGCAGCCCCATCCAAACCAGAGGTGGCCGGTCACAGCACTGATACAGTGCCGCCCCACCACTCCCATAGAGGCTTCCAAGCTGCTTGGGGAGGCTCCAGAGGTGGGATCCAACCAGTTCTCACCACTTCTCTAGAAGTGGTTACTATTTTTTTCTGAGTGCTGAGAAGGGGTTACTAAAGCAACCTCCCTGCCCAATAGGGACTGGAGGTGCGTGTGTGTGGCAGTGCCACTGTTTGAATCCCACCACCATTGGAACCTGTTATTAAAATTTTTGGATCCCACCACTGGGAGGCTCCCAAAGCACAAAAGGCTCCCTGCCACCAAGAAGCCTCCATGTGACTCAAAAGACTTATACCACCCTTTTGGTGGCTGAAGTCTAACATGCGACCTGCCAGAGTAATGCTGGCAAAGGTTGGGAGGGAGCAAACTGACATTGGCTCCTCCCCTGGCCATGCCCCTGGCCCATCCCCACTATGCCAGTCACATGGGAGGATCCCTGCGATGCTGGCATAGCATCCCATGGCGTCCCAGTGTGTGTGTGGTGGGGGGAAGGCACAGCAGCCACATGCTAGTGGAATTGCTCCTTTGCTGGGACAAGTGCCTCGGGAAGGGCAAATCCACCAGTGTGATTATGTACCACTCCCAGAAGCAGATCCCCCCCCCCTTGGATGGGACTCTTAATCCCATTCAAAAATTGCCCCAGGCAATTCTCACAAACTGTATTTGAGCATTCCACCCACTTCTTAACTTCAAGATCTTAATTCTTTTTAAAGAGTTATGTTTGGTTCTTCTTGGAGTCACATTTGGTTGTGGAACGGAAAGATGCAGTCCCCCTAGGTTTAAGGTATGCAAACCATATGAGCCATGCTGTATGCTCTGCGGATGTCTGTGACATGAAACCAAATTCGCCAAGGGATTTCAGCCAACTGTAAATTCATGAACTCAAAAACTCCTAACTGAATCAGTGGAGAGAGCAGTTGCTCATCATTGCAACAGATTAGGTTGTCTAAGGATACTGTAATGAAAAACTTCATAGACTGGTGTTATCATAACTCTGCTTGTCTAAGATAACTTTCTTCATCCTTTCATCTCTGTCTCCAACTTATTTTTCTTGACTCACATTATTCTTAGCTCAGGATATTTTTTAATAAGTTGTCAGCTCACCAACTGAAACGCTAGGATCTTTTGTATCTCCTGCCTCCTGCTGTGTTGTAACATATTTATTCTGTTGCCATTCAGAAGATATATGCTCTCCAGGGTTCACAGAAAACTCTGAACCTCACTTTATTTTGCGGGAGGGTAGTTGATTCATGTAATCTCTTGGGCCTTTCATGGGCATATTGGTTGCCTCCTTTTCATCTTCTTTCCTTTCTAGTTTGCAGTCATTAAGGTCTCAAACACACTGCATGAATCCTAAAGTTGACATCTGTTACAAAAAAAGTGAACTTTGTCAATGAATGATATAACTACTGCCCCGCATCCTTTCTCGTCACACATGCACAGATATGAAACATTGTACAATATTAGTGATAGCTTTAGCAGGCTTAGTCTTGTGTTAACATGCTGAATCACAGAACTTGGGTTCAAATGCTGACTCCTCTTAACTAACAAATTTCTGACTTTCTGCCTGGAATATGAGTGCCAGTTTCTGAAAAATTATGAATTTTTTTGTTGCATTAAATTTTCTTACAGAGTTGCTTCTGGTTTTTGTTTACAGAGAGAGTGAAATTTCTGTCAGTACTGGTGACACATTGTGCAGACATGGGTCAGTATTTTTAGTTCATGGAGTCTCTGCAATGTCTCTTTTAAAGGATGATGGAATGCTTTGCTTTGAATTGGGTTGAAAGATGCTTGAACCTTCTTGTTAAGAAGAAGAAGGTTCTTTGAATTACTCTGGTTACCAGAATAAGTCCTTTTTTCTCTACCCTGGAAAAAACTGCTTTTAGTACTAAGGAAAAGCATCTATGCTGCTTTGTATGGACTTATTTTCTTCATTCAGTGAAGTTACTTTATTTGATATATCATTGCAAATATTGTCATGGTAACATCTATCTTCGGTGGTGGCCTGCCATTGGTTAGTGGCAAATTATTTGAGTTTGAGGTACATTCATGGACTGTTATCCTCCTAGACTTTCCCAGTATGTCAGATTATATCATATCCTGATCTATACTTCCTAGTGTTGTCCAGTGTTCCATCATTTGGACATGTACATGAACACCCATCCTACTTTGCCTTCATTTTCCCCCCTTGTTTCTTCCTAATTTTCTGCTTCCAAAACTGATTTCATAATGAGTTTTCACATTAAGGCTGTCCAGGTTATTGATTATTGGATCCTGCCTTACTCATGTATGCCCATGACAATACAACACTACATTTATCTTAAGGCAGTGGTTTTCCAACTTTCTAATTTGAAGGGTAGGACAGAAGGGGGCATGGTGTAGCCCAGTCTAGTCAGATCTCAGAAACTAAGCAGGGTCGATACTTGAAAGTAGACCACTAAGGAAGGCTCTGCTGGGAAGGCAGTGACAAACCACCCCTATCCTCACTTGAAAGCCCCCTGCAGGGATTGCCAGGAGATGCACTGTAACAGAGCTAATTCTCCCTTGTTTTAACAGTGTAGGGAAAGCTCATCATGGTGGGCAAATTGTTTTTCAAAGATATTTGTCTGCCATTACAGAACTTGTTATTGTGAAACCTTCTAATAAACTTCATTATTCTTTGGAACAACATAGTTTCTTGGAAGTTCCTTAATTACAGAAAACACTAGTTAGTATTGAACATGGAGAATCATGAATAGGGCTAAGGTGGGTAATGTGGTCATAAGACTTGCTTACCATGCTGAAGAAAAGCTTTCTCCGGTACAGCTTATATATTCTTATTTCTACTCAATGACACCACTCCTCCCCCACGCACACACAGAGAGACACCTTCAAAAATTAGAAATAGATACATTTATTATAAAGTTTTTTAATACACTGGAAATAGAAAGGTTTATAAATAATGGAATTCTTTTCAAGTGAGCTGAACTACATGAGTAATGAGCTTCCTTCTGACACAGTGTTGTTATTTAATTTCTAGCTAGCTTACTTTGTGTATCTGGTCTTACATATCTTTACTCAAGCCAGTTATCCTTTCAAATTCAGGAGAGTCACCCACCAGAACAAGCTTTACTGAATAAGTGAAAGCTTGAGTTGTATTCCCAGATCTACCTCCAGATACTGGAGTTTGTTTTGGTACTGGTGGAGGGGTGGTTCTCATCTATTAAAAAACACTGCCATCTTCTGGCTTCTTCTTAAAATGGAACCGTTTCACACCAGAAAGGTGCTACTCTGTTTAATAAATGTGTCTGATCATAAAGGTCAAGTTTGCTTTGAACTTTTACAGGAAAATGCCATTGGTAATAAAGGAGAGCATAGCTGAATGTTACTGAGGCAGATTTATTATTATTGCACTACACAGGTTAAGTTTAAGAGAAAAACATTACAGTCACAGTTCAAACAAATGACAGGCATTCTTAGGAGATGTTCTCACAGAAGATGATTAATCCAACATACAGTAAAAGATTAATTTATCAGAAAGCTTATAAATATAACAGGTACAATCTCAGAAACCCAAAGGATAATGCTCAGAGTGGAGAAACCTTATGGACAACATGACAAAAGGCTGTGCTTGGGGGTGTCATCCTCCCCTCACCTTACAGCACAGCTTCCCCCACGCCCCATAAAATTTTGTCAGTGTCTACACCAAATCCCAATATTTGTCACAAGGAGTTGTTAAGGAAGGGAAGAGGCAGTAAAGATTGCCTCCGCAAATACCTTCAGAATGTTTTACCAATCAGAAATAGTGGGAATGTTTGAATGTAAACAGAATTGGAAAGGTGCTGGCCAAAATGAAGAAGCAACTGTGTGTGGCATGGGTGGGGTGTGTTTGGGAATCTGATACAAACTGGCATGTTTTCTGCCTGATGTAAGGGTGTCCTGGCATCCAATATGCTGTACCTATGCCTTTGTAAATAAAACAAATATTATAAAGGCACCATAAGTCTCCAGTACTCTTCAGTACTCTTTCATTCAAAGGAAACTAAACTTTGCAGTTCTGCCATGGAACATCTTATTGAACAGTCCTTTTCAGATCTTATGTCCATGCAAAGCATGAGGCCAATGACCATACATATCAGGAGTGTGAGCTGCCTTCAATCCTCCTGAGACACAAAGTGATCATGTTGTCTGTATTGTGATTGAGGACTGCAGGATAGCTTGATTAATACTCAAGAGGCACTGGTGGCCAGATAGGTCACTCTCTTTCCTGAAAACAAAGCTATAAACATCTTGGATTTCAGGCTGAGAGAAGATGGATACTTTTTATGGAGACAAATGAGCAGCATAGAGATAATTATTTGCCCACTTACTAGGAAAAAGCACGATAGAGTGTTCTGGATTTTCTGAGTAAGGGTTATAAAATTTGATGGGATGTGCTTTAGTGTGATTTTTTTAAAGATGCAGAGTGACACACATGAGAAAACTCCAGTTCCAGGGTAGGTCAGGGAAAAACCTCCCAGTTGGGAGAGAAAGAGTTACAAGGAGTTAGACACTTTGTGAAAGCCCACAAGCCAGGAGTCAGAGAAATGGAGTAAAGTCCTCCTTGAGCACCCTCTGTTTCAAAGGCCGTTTCCGCACAGCCAAAAAACAGCACCCCAGGGATGGGAAAAAAAGGTCCCCGGGGTGCTGTCCTGGCTCCCCCCAAGTGGCGCAAAGGCTCCATTTTTAAAAGTGGGATCTTCAAGCCAGCACAGTGCAAACCGCATCGGCAGGAAGACACCGCTTTCCCCCTCCCCTCCCCTCCCCTCCCCTCTTCTTCCAGTGTCACTCTGGAAGGCTGGAGGGACATACCCATGCTGCCCTCCGACCCCTGGAAGTGGGAGGGTAGTGTGGGCGTGTCCCTCCAGCCCTCCACAGTGTACACTGAAAGGAGAGGTGAGTGGAGGGGACCAAAGGAGAGGCAGCTCCATGTGGAGCTGCCTCTACCGCTGGGGAGAAAGTTGGGGCTGCTCGCATGCTACCATGCAAGCAATCCCCGAGCCTCCACCGGCATAATTTATGCCCGTGGAGGTTCATTTCTGCTGCTGTGCGGAAACAGCCAAAGTTCCAGCTTTGTTTGTATCCATTACTCAGAATGAAACAACAAGGTTAAAACCTATAAACCTCGTGTTTTGCTTCTTTTCTTAATTATGTAACACTTCTGTAATGATTTGACAGTTTTCCAGTGATTCTTGGCTCCAGTGAATAGAGGTGTAAGTTTGTAAATACCATCTTTTCCATTTCTTATAAAGACTCCTCTAAATTTCCCACACATTATTGAAAGATCTCACTCAGTGCTACTTGTCCACACATGGATCAAGAAACCCTGACTAAGCTAAGGTCAATAAGCAGACCAGTCTTCCAGTCTGAGTAGATAATATTGACCTTGATGGATCAATGTCTTCCAGTGACACTGGAAGAAGAATGATCAATAGTGAGAGGGTACGCAGCACATGAACACCCTAGAAGTTTCCTTCTACAGAATCAGACCATTGATCCATCAAGGTCAAGGAAGACTGGACATGGCTGTTCATGGACTCAAGTAAAGGTCATTCACATTACCTACTGCCTGGTCTTTTTAACTAGATATGCTGGTCCAAGGAACTGAATTTGGGACCTTCTGCATGCAAAGCAGAAGCTCTTACACTGATTCTCAGCTCCTCAGCATCTTGTCTGCATATAGACAGCCTCTATCTGCATCTCAAACTGCAGATAGTAAAAGAAAAGGGAGTTTTCAGGTATACTTTGTACACTTTCACACATGCAGAATAATGCATTTTCAATACACTTTGCAGCTTGATTTTACTGTGCGAAATAGCAAAATCCACTTGCAAACAATTGTGAAAGTGCATTGAAAGTGCATTGTTCTGCATGTGTGAAAGTGAAATCTGTCAAACCAAAAGATCTAAGGACATTTCTGAATTAATCAGCCACTTCTTCTTGGACCTTCTTTGTGATGGAATGCTCCGCTGTGGTCCTAGTGCCTACCTAGTTCTCTCCCCAAACCCTTCTGATTCTCTAAAAGCATTAAACAATCTTGTTTAAGCACCGCCACCCTCAAAACTATTATTCTGTGCACTATGAAACACTGAAATTTGATAAGACAGCATTTATAGTGCATCAGAAGACTATCAGCAAGGCTTGCCTTTTTGTATAGTAGTGCCTGCCATTTTCCTCCCCATTCGGGAGCTTCTGAGCTGCCACAGCCATTTAAAAAATCTTGCCAACAGTTTATTCTGCTTGCAGCTCATACAGTGGGCATTTCCATGTAAAAAATAAAGTTTGTTTATCCTGACAATCCTGTGCATGTGGTTTTTTTGTTTTGTTTTCTTTCTTTTATTTTTTTGTTTTAAATTAGTAATATTCAAAGCTTTGGCAGATCCTATATTAGAATAGCAGCCACTTGGAAGTCTGCTCTACCTCACAATCAGAAGCATTGGGTAGACCTGTCCTCCGCTGAGGGCTGGTCCACCCAAGATTGAAAGTAATGGGTAGACCTGCGGAGGCCAGATAGCTACCTGAATGAGACCAGAAAGGAGCGCAAAATACGGATCCAAACCCTCTCGCAGACATGCAGGTTCCCTGCTGTAAATCTGGTATTCAAATGCAAGGAGAGAAGAGATGTGCTGGAGCATCATCATAGTATGAACAGGGGCGATGGCCTGTTTTGCATGCAGATACAGTTTTGGAACACGTGAAAAATCAGGTTTTCAGGTAGCATTTGCTGATACTGATAATACACACATTGCCCCTTTTCATGCAACAAACTGATCACACATAGTGGGAAGATCTACATGCAGAGGTGTAGCTAGGAAAAATGGAGCATGGGACAAAATCTGAGTTTTGCGGGGGGGCTCTGGTATGGGCAGCCACCCTCCCCCACCATGACCAAAGGCCACCTTCCCCCACTTCAACCAAAGAACAATTTTTTGCACCAGGTCATCTCAAAGCCACCATCACATTATAGAACATGCCTCAACTCACAGATCTGAACACAGCAATGGGCCATGGCACACAGCAGAGATAAAACATTTTGACGTTTTCAAAATGCTTTCAAAATGTTTAACAACTGTTATAACACTTAAAGTATTTTAAGTGTCATACAACTTTTAAAAACTTCAAAATGTTTTATTACTGCTGTGAATAATGTTTTATTACTCTCCACTCATTCCTTTGCATTTCTCCCAAGCATTGCCAGAAATAATAGCCAATTTGGATTAATATCAAACCTGCCCAAATAAGCCTCAGTACAAGCAACCTGAATTTCCATCTCTTCCTCTGAATGCCTATTTCACACTTGTATCTACAAGAACTCCACAGGCAACTAAAATAACAAGGGGAAAAACTGGAAGATTTAAAGGTAGATCATTTTCAAGTGGAATCAAGTGTGCAACACTTATATCACATACATGTAGCTGCATACATTTTTTTAACTATATGGCTTATGCATAATATTAAAAACTGCTAATTAAAACTTTGCACATTCAATTGCTCAAGTTTCATGGCATTCTAGCATTTATGAGATTATTTTGTAAACTCTTCAGATTCTGAATCTCCAAAGTTCATGCTTCCTGTGTGCTGTTTGTATAATGCAGTTTTATAGTGCTAAACTATTACCTATAATGGGATTCTTTTCATATTCAGTGCATTAAAGATCTTGTGCAAATGCAATTCACAGATATCATACTGTGCTTATGCTGAAAGATAACAGGTAAAAGCTACAAACTAGCTTTTGTTTTGATTAGCCCCCTCATGAAGCCTCTGTAAAACTGAAAGCAGAAAGGGGAGGCCGACAATGACGAGGGGGCGAGCGGAGGGGGTGGGGTGTGATTGGGTGATTTCGTGCCGCTCATGTGACTTCCACGGGGAGCGCCCAATGTCCTGTGGGAGCTTCGTCACTGTCTACATGCAGATGTGGGCTTTCAGGTACCTGTGGACTGGAAAGGACTATTGTGGGGCCTGCTTTCTCCAGGTGATCTGTGGGATATTGTTTCACCTTAGAGAAACTGGACTGAAACTCTCATAGTTCACCAGCTATGTGCATGGAATGTAAGCCAATGTTAGACAACACTATGGCTAAACAGTTAAGTTGATCTGCAATGCAAAGGGTTGATGACTGAAAAACATTAGTGGAATTAAGACTGGACTGACACTGCACAGTAGTGGACTGTCAGCTGTAGCGTATCCAATTGGAGGTGACTGAGAAAACAATGAAGCGAATGAACATCTGGCAAGATTAAACTGTGGAGTATTGCAGTTAATTCCTTGAGAGCCAAGAGGCTTTGTCTATCCAGAAACCTGCCCAGTAATCGTAAAAGTAAAAAGGAGATGGAGAAATAAGAAAATTGATAGTGAGTGAAAGTGGAGGAGAAAAAATTATGTGGGCCATTTATTTCAATAAAAGGGATTGCACATCCTTAACTTTTTTTAATGCAGTCAGTGAGACTTAAAGTAATTAACGAATTCTTGGCCTGCATCAATATTGCACATTAGTTTCATGGATGCAATTTGATTGAAAGATGGAATATACCAAGTCCATTCTTCAGGTAGTCCAGTTCCATTAGAACTTTACCATGTACTTCCCTTCCCACTTTAATAAGCACCAAAGAAAAATGACTTCCCCTGCAACATGTGGTATAGCTGGGAGGGTACATGTGATTTGGGGGAAACTATGATAGATGCAGTGATGGATTTCCTGAGGGTGAGCTCCACCCTACAGTAATTTTCTTTCTTGTCACAGCCTATTCCACTGCACTGGGATCCCAAGTGGAAAATTTAAAAAATCAGAAAAAACTGGGCTCACAGGTATATGATCTGGGTCAACCCAGGCCTGGGTTGTCTACTGAGGTAAAACTTACAGACACAAGATGGTTTGCTTTCAAAAGTGAACAAGAACAAAGTTTATTTCAGAAGAAACATACAACTGGGGGGAAGTATTAATACTTAAATAGGAGTTGTAGGATGTTAGGTTTTATACAATACATACTTCAGGAAAACATTCTGCAGCAGGTTTATCACATATCACCACAACAATCTGGTGCAACTAAGTTACACACCAGGGCCAGCAAAACTCAGCTGGCTTACTTTAACACTTCAGTACACTCAGTTCCCACAACAAGGAAACTAAATCTAAGATCTGATATACTGTCAGATCTTTACTTCATACTCCTGTGAGGCTAACCTTACCGTTGACTCTCAATCTTCAAAACTTAACTTCTTCTAAGAATCTGCCTGTCAGTTCTTAACTTTTTCCAGTATAGCTCCTGTGAGCAGAGCATGGTTCTGATTGGCTCCTGTGTCACCCGGGTACCTGTTTGTGCACTGCCTCTGACAGTTGTGTTACCAATTGTTAAGTCTTATCTGGGATAGTTGTACCAGGTCTCAGACATTGTAGCACAATATAAGCCATTATCTGAGAGATACATAAAAGCACAGCAGACTCGGACACCTTTTTTAAGATTAAAAAAAATATTGTCTCTACAATATATGGAGACAAGATTCTACTAAAGGAAACCATTCACAATCAGAGTTATCTCAAGAACGAAGCCCACAATGTTCAACACCATCCTAGCCAGAATATGTCTAAGGAGAGCAATTAAAATCTCTTGGCTTTCTTTATATTGTGATTGGTTAGCTACTACTGCTGGATGGAATGTCCAGGAGACTCCTTCTTCTTTGAAGGTCATGCATATGGACGTTAGACTAGCAGGGCTTGATTGCATTTTCTGAAACATGCAGGGAGGGGGGAAGTAGATTGTATAAATAACAAAAATTGAAGTAATAACAAATCTGAAAAGGGAATGGGAGGGGTGGGGGTGGATGGAGGGAAGATGTCCAGGGCAAAGCTATGCTCACTGGCAAATCTCTTGCTCTGGCAGTGAAGAAAATTAAAGTCCCTCTTTAAGTGGTGTTGCTTGGCATGGGACAATGGAAATTGAAAGCCAGACTCAGGAATATACATCCGTACAAGAAATCTTGCTGTGATGGACATTTGCCTCTGCTGCATAGCAAACACCAGATGCATAATAGGCCTTAATTTGGTTTCTCTAAAAGCCATGTGGCTGCATTTTGGGACTTGTTTTTTAAATAGATACTGTATTGATGGTTTAACTATACATTTTAATTTTTAATATGTAAACCCTGTTCAGACAATCAGCAGTCTCCAAGGTTGTCAGGGGAGAATCTCTTATGCATCCATAAGAGGTCGGTGTGTATGTATTGTTGAAAGTTAAAGACTTTGCACTGTCTCCTGCTTAAATGACAGAGGGGGACTGATCAGTATGTCAGATAGCTACAGTGAATCAAGACACTGGGCACCTTTTCTCTACTGGTCTGACACTATCCCTTTGATGTGTAGATTGCTACTCTCAGGGAACTTCCTTCCTTCCTGTGCCCTTCACCATTCCTGCACACACCCTCTAGTTTGCACAATGTGTGCAGAGAGAAGTAGACAGCATCCCTCATCAACCAGCTTGTTAGGTCAGAATAGAGAACCCATGTCTCCACTTTTCTATCCAGAATAGAGTTCTCCAATAAAGTTTCCTCTTATTATTTCGAAATTATGAATTGGCTCTGAGCTTCTTTTGTTGTCAGCACACCTGCATGCCTGGGTAAGTTCTGCTGTGTTTTGCCTCTGTGCACTCTGCTGTAATGAAAAGGTATCTCCTACCAGAGATAAATAACAACATGCACAAACAACCATGATATCTGCAGTTGTGATAGCTCAAAAAAGGCTATTATGCATACTCCCATCACAGTGTTTGCCATCAAGGCTCCATTATTTGCTTTCCACTCCATCTTGGTGCTGAGACACATCTCGAAGGCAAAGACCAAGGCCAGTAGAAAAGGAATAAGATCAAACACACTAGATCACTTCAGACTCTTCAGAAATCAAGGGCAGATCCGGAGAGAAATGATCATCCTCCCTGTGCCTAATCTCAGGTGATGAGTCAGGATTTCTCAGAAACTAATCAAGGTTATTAATGTTAGTCTTCTGGACTGCCCCAGCCCTCTTCATTTTCAGTTGGGAAAATACATTGATTGGCCAACTGTGGTTTCAGAAATTCCTGGCAATTGGGGGATGGCAGAGTTTGGGAAGAGGAATGAACTCAATGAGGATGACATTGTAGCCAACGTGGTCTAGTGGTTAAGAGCCTGTGGACCCTAATCTGGATTTCCCACGCCTCCACATGAGCAGTGGGCTCGTATCTAATTATCTAGATTTGTTTCCGTGCTCCTTCACATGAAGCCTGCTGGGTAACCCTTGGGCTAGTCCAGGGATCTGCAACCTGCAGCTCTCCATATGTTCATGGACTACAATTCCCATCAGCCCTTGCCAGCATGGTCAATTGGCCATGCTGGCAGGGGCTGAATGGATTTGTAGTCCATGAACATCTGGAGAGCCACAGGTTGCAGATCCCTGGGCTAGTTACAGTTCTCTCAGAACTGTCTCAGCCTCACCAACTTCATGTGTCTATTGTGGGGTGGGGGGGAAGCGAAGCAGTTAAGATGCAGGAGAGAAAACTGGAGAATAAATACAAACTCCTCCTCCCCATTCTTCAAAAGAAGCCCTCCAAAGCAACCATTTCCTCCAGGGAACTGATCTTTATAGTTTGGAGATCAGATGAATTCTGGGAGAACTCCAGTCTGCAGCTTCTTTTATAACTTCTTGATTGTTAATCACAAAAGTCCAAATCCTGCATTGTTTGACTCAAAGACACCCACAGAATTAGGGAAGTCAGACACTAAGGTTCAATGAGACATATACCTATAAGGCAGGCTAGAAAAAAAAACATGAATAATCTAATGGTCTGGTCTGTGCTGTCAGTCCTCAGAATACAGCATTCATTATTATTAAAAAGAAAAAAGTTTGTGCAGATTAAGCCCACCTAGGGTCTAGCTTTTAATTTAATATTATAAAAAGCTTGTGTAGACATACCATAAATTGGCAAAAGTAGTGCAAAATGTTCTAACAAAGAATGGTAATTCTTTCATTAAGGGACTTGAATATTAGAACAGCAATGCACTGTAGGAAAGCCTTTTACCCCAAAACCTATTATAATGTTAAGAACTATGTACCAGCAAAAGCTGTAAATTATGAGTGGGCTGCTTATTCTGCAGCTTTTGATTAATCCACTCATTATTCACTTGACCTAAACTGCAAAGTTTCCACTGGAATGTTATAAAAGGGGGAAAAAACTAGAAATATTCAGTTTTTCCAAGTCCATTGCAAGGGTACTATTCAAAGACACTTTAAGGAAGAAATGAGCATATATTGTATATATAACCTTTTTAGCCTTAAAAGGGGCAGGTTAGAGGTCACAGTTTTGTGTATTCCCCATTCAAACCCTGAACTGCACTTCAATCAAACAGCTTTTATTTAAAGATGGGGAAAGGGGATATAGAACTGGAAGGTTTGAGCTGAATAATGCCAAAAATAAAATTGAGTCAGGTTGAAAAGAGAAGTAAGTCTTTTTAGTTTCTGAACTCTATCTCAAAAACTCCAGGAAGGTCTGGACACTTTATAAGATCTTTACAGGCTCTAGGGGGGCACTATCCTTCACAACAGCAGCAGAAGTCCCGTAAACATTGTGGTTCAAAGGTGCACTCCAGAAGATGGCCATTTTTCTGCCTAGGGTTGCCAACTGGTGGGAAATCTCCACACACACACAGAGAGACATGTGCTCCAATCTCCCATGCTCGCTCAATGGAGCAGCAAGAGGAAAACAGACAAAAGCAACAGCATGGACACCATAACATCACTTCTTGTTCAGCATCCAGAGGTAAGATCATGGCATCTGCAGTCATCCCCGGACCCCTCCCAGGATGCACCCTTCATATGCTCATCAGGGTTTCCAGCAGAGCCTGGCAACTCTGCTTCTGCCAACTGCCCTTCTTACTGCTCCATGGGCTTTCGCTCTCTGGAGCTTCTTCTTGCAGAGAAACTCTCCACTCTCTTAGGAGAAACACTTCAGCTTCTACTCTCATCAATCCCCCCCCTTTGGTTTTGTTGCCAGGCAAACATTAGCACTATCTAGAAATCACCCTCTGGAGGACAATGTTAACAGACCACAGACAAGGACTCACTGTCCAAAGGAAGACAGGTCACAAATATTGTAATAATAAATACATATATGTACAAGGCTTATGTATACAAAAAAATCAAAAATCAAATAAAAATAAAAATAATACAACATCTGGCTAGGTCATAAACATTCTCTATCCAAGCAGTGCTGAGCTTCTAGCTCCATGGCCACCTTCTGGGACATATCTTCAAAGCTATGTTTTGGTGTCTATCTGACCGCAACACCAGGAAGTCCTTCCTAAAAGGATACATGGATGTTGATGAGAGAATTGGACAATCCAATTAGTCTTTTCAACAGAATATCATTGAAGAGCACAGTGCTGAGAAGTAGACCCTAAAACACAGCAACTCAAAATGTTCAAAGTTATGTTATTCACTTGGTCTTTTGCTTCTTAACAGTTTTTTAACTTTTTTAATCCTTTATCTTGACATTCTTATACGTGTTCATATTCTTTATTAAATTTGTTTTTCTCTTGTTTCCAGTAAGAAACACATTTCCACCTGTACTTTCCCCCCTACCAATCAACCAGGATGAAATGTCCTTCATATAAGGGAGCTTCCCTGCCAACTCCAGATATGATACAGGGTCAGTTTTATGGACTATTAAAATTCTCACTTGCAGAAGGAGCACACAGTGTGACAACATTGGCATGAGCAAGTTTTCCTGTCTTTCTCAGGATCCTCAAGTGGAAGCCTTTTGTGTGTGCACAAATCCAGACTGCCTAGGAAAGCTAAAACATACCCTTTCCAGCACCATATTTTGGTGGATGAAGCATTTTTCTCCCAATTTGCTCCAATATCAGATGTGAACTTAGATGAAACAAAAATGTTTCAAATGCTAGAACAAGTCACAAGAGAGGACCAGTTTTGCTTCCATCAGCCCATGATCTCCAGCTCTGTTTTAGGCTATCTGCTTTTGCATTACCTCTAGCAGAGCAATCCTAAACAAAATTACATCTGCTAAGCCCATTAACTTTAATGTACTCAGAAAGGTGTAACTGTGGCTCCTTCCACACCTGCAGAATAATGCACTTTCAAACTGCTTTCAATGCTCTTTGAAGCTGCGCAGAATAGCAAAATCCACTTGCAAACAGCTGTGAAAGTGGTTTGAAAACGCATTATTCTGCGTGTGGGGAAGGGGCCTCTGTTAGGACTGCTCTTTAAGATAACTAATCCTTACTGAAGTCTCAAATGAAGATATCTCAGATCTTATTATTGTATCTCATGTTCCCCCTGCTTTGGTCCTGCCTTTCTTTGGGAGCAGTATTTGCCTATATCCCCTTCCTGGTCTATAGCAGCCTAAATTCCTTCCAAAGAATACAAATAACATATTTACTTCCCTTCCTACAATATGTTGCCTGCTGCACATTTCGGGGAAAGAGATTTGTCCAGCAGCAGGGCATCTGTTTTGGTTCTTCCCCCAGCACCAGGTGGGGCCTGGAGACTTCACACTGTTACAACTGACCTCCAGACTATAAAGATCAGTTCACCAGAGAAAAATGACCTCTTTGGAAGGTGGTCTCTATGGCATTATACCCCATGGAAATCTCTCCTCTGCTCCCCATCCCTGTCCTCCCTCACATTTCCTGGAATCTGCCAATCAGGATTTGGCAACCTTAGCATAATCCAACTCATTATTTCCAGTCACCAGGATTTGCTACTAGAATGGATTTAGTTTGCATTTCCAAGTGCATATTCGTGGTAGCAAGAAGAAATATGGGGGAATGCTGAATACAGTAGGATGAATGTTGGTCTTTGGTCACAGTTTTGGACTTTGGGGCTTAATAGTAAATGTGAAAAACACATGGGTTGTACTAAACAGGTGTTTCCAATAATCCTAATAAGTCTTATGAATGCATGCTCCAAGTTTGGTAGCCTTTATCAGCACTAAGACTACCTGACCATCATGCCTTCATTGTCATTGGAGATGCTATCACCAACAGATCTGTAATCTAAATCCTTAATACTTCTAATCCTATCATTTTTCATAGTATTTGTTGCCAGCTTCTAGTTAACTACATTTTTTCTGATAAGTTCCTTTTCTAAAGTAATCAAAAATAGACATATTATGCTATCATGATTTTATCGTATTAATAGCTGTCTTTCAAGATGGCTGAAAAAATGAAACATGTGAAGGCCACTTGTTTATGTAATACCAATTTTGGAAATGTTAAAAAACATCCATATGAGCAAAATGCAAAAGGTCAAATATACTGTTCCAGTTCTGTATACTACAAACCATCCTGGAAAAAAATATCTGTACTTCAGAGAAATGAAAGGAAAAGTCCATATAGCACCAATGTTTCTACTTCCTTTACTTCTTGTTACATTCTAAGCTGCTGTTTAAACTTCTGGGACTTTAAAAAGAAGCTTGAGCAGCTGATGTTCAGTAAAAGGAACTAAGAGTCCATTGCATATGCACAATTCCTTGTGTGCTCATCAAAGGACTCAAGTGAATTGGGACATCTATTGATTTTCACATTTGCAATCTTGAAAAAGTCTGTCTATATCTAGTTAGCATTAAAAAAGCTTCCTGTCTCTCATGAATTCCTACATTTTAAACAGTGTCTGGAATGCAAATCATCAGTGTACATCCCTAAGGAGACCTACAAATTTATCTAAGGGTTCCAGAACTCATCGCACATTAATATGTAGGCATATGACAACTTTGAATATGAATTTCAAACAGTATCTTTAAATATGTTGTTGCCTCAGGACTTTTGTAGAGACCACTCTGTTAACTACGTTATATAATTTCTAAGATTAATTGTTCTACATGACTGTGGAAAAGAAAAATATATCTCTGGAAAGATTTAAGTGGCAGGTCCTTGAGTACTCCTGTGATAAAGTACTCTTGATTGGGTTTTTCATTAACTAGGTTTCTACCTCTAAACCAAGAAACTTCAGGCTGCGCAAGCAAAGTAAGATAAGGAGACATGCTGACACCTTGCCAACTATGATTTGCAAATCAGGGGTCAGTCTGGGAATGTACACTCAAATCTCCTTTCCTGAAATTTTCCCCACTTTTCATAATTATGATTTAGCATTGCATTTATGTAAGTACAAACCATGGTTACCAGTGTCTAGGCCTGTCCTGATAAACGGTTTAAAATCAGGGTTTGAAAGGGGCTCTAGATCCTTGAGCTAACTAAACAGCATTCAAATGTAATGCTAAATGGTAGTTGGAGAGAACAATGGGACAGTGAGCCATAGTTTGTGCTGCAGAAGGATTGTATATTTCCAAGGCTCCTTTATGTCTTCAAGTTATGGATTTTCCGCACTGGAAAAATCTGAATTGTTTTTGTACACTCGAAAATTCTACCTCAGCTTGATGATTGTCAGCACTATCCTAAGAGCACTTTTCTCTAATTCCCATTGACTAGACTTGAATAGGAGCAAACCTTCTTAGGACAGTGCTCATAATTACACACATTTTCTCTACATCAGTAGCGACTAAGTATATTCAATGTATAGTTCTATGTATAGTTGTGCTTTCTATCATAATGCTCATGCTTATCTATACTCTATGCACTTGAGTACCCAATTTTTTATGTTTAAAAAAACTCTGTAATGACAGAATTTTATATTTTACAAATCCATCCTTGACCCATCAGACATAGAACACTTACTTGGTACTCTTCTCTGTATAGTGGGCTTGCAGAGAGCTCTCCTCACATTTCTCTGCTTTCATGTGAGAAGGCACTCCCTCCTTTCCCCAGAATTTTTCTGCAGAGCTCTCCAAGCCTGGTTCTCTTAACTCTTCCCACCAAGTGTTTCTTAAAGGTGCAGATCTCATTACACCCAGTAGTCAAGACTGCTGGCTTAGCCCTTTAAACTGCACATATGTATATATTATTGTTCTGAAACTAATCCCCCCCCCTCCAAAATGAAAGATGCAAAGCAGTTCCCTGAACCACTGGTGACTAAAGAAGGAGAACGTCCGAGAGCAGATATTATCTCCCCTCCCTTCCCTTTCAAACAACACTTCCTGCTGCTGGTGCTGCTGCTGTGGAGGATAGAAGTTTGTTATTTCCAAGCTCTCTTTACATTGATATCTCAAACTATCAAGAGAATTAGAGGTGGGTGTAGTGTGAGTGAGCTTCTTTTCTGTTACTTGAAGCAGCAACATGGAAGGAGGGGAGGGACAAGGCATGCAAAGTAGCACAAGGGAGAGAGAAGGCTGGCCATGGGTGGAGGTAAGATCTCAGGGGCAAAGCTGTGCTCACTGGCAAATCTCCCTGCTCTGGCAGCGAAGCAAATTAAAAGTCATGCAAAAAGGTGGTCTCATTTGCCATGGAAAGAATGGAAAATGAAAGTGGGGCTTGGAGAAACAGGTCCATACAAGAAATCCTGCTGCAACAGACATTCACCTTCATCCCACCCCAAGCACATTGTGCGTAATCAGTTCTTGTTGTTCAAAGTAATACTTAATTTGGGCCAAGTTATTGGAACTCTGTATGCTGCGTTATTTTCAGAGTCCCAGTGCTGAGTTCAGATGCATCTACCTGGTAGCAAATATTTCTATTTCAGGGTTAAAAAGTCTGTGACACAAAAATAAATGGACAGTTAGGATAGTTTTGAAACTGTCCAGTCCAAAACAAGGTTCTTTACAAACCTTTCTATTAAGGTACTCTGAATCTTGAATCGGAAACACTCAGCAGATGTTCATGAAACCCAGAGGTGGGATCCAGCAGGTTCTCATAGGTTCCCGAGAGTAGGTTACTAATTATTTGTGTGTGCCGAGAGGGGGTTACTAATTGGTGATTTTGCCATGTGATTTTTGTCTTGGTCATGCTGCTCCTCCGCTCCTCAGCAGTAGTGCACAGAACTTGAAGCAGTCTAGCAGGAGGTGCACCGGCGTGTGTGGCAGCCTGCGCCTGCATGCATTTGTTTCCCGCCCAAGGACCAGCGCAGCGGCTGCATCGTTGCCACAGCCCCACCCAGCAATGCCCCGCTCCTGGATTGCCTGGCCATGCCCCCGCTGTGCCCCGCCCAGCTCCATTAGCGCTACGCCACTGTTTGAATCCCACCACCATGGGAACCTGTTACTAAAGTTTTTGGATCCCACCACTGATGAAACCCCTACTGAGAGTAGTGATTGTTTGAATATTACACAAGCAACTAAGTATGTTATATAAGCAACTAAGAATGAACCATTGGGACAGAAATGAGATATAAAATGTGACTGAACAACTTGTCTCTGATACCTAACAAATGCTCCAATTTCTGAGAGAAAAAAAGCCCCTGTTAATAATGTTTGAATAGTTATTTTATACTTTTTGCACATGGCATCAAGGATACTTATTGAGTCTCTGGATGTATAGCTGTGTACAGGTATTCACAAAAATCAATCAATTAGTAAAATAAAATGACAAATTTTACAAGGTCTCATAAGAACATAAGAACATAAGAACAAGCCAACTGGATCAGACCAAAGTCCATCTAGTCCAGCTCTCTGCTACTCGCAGTGGCCCACCAGGTGCCTTTGGGAGCTCACATGTAGGATGTGAACGCAATGGCCAAAGTTGCTCCTGATCACCTGGTCTGTTAAGGCATTTGCAATCTCAGATCAAAGAGGATCAAGATTGGTAGCCATAAATCGACTTCTCCTCCATAAATCTGTCCAAGCCCCTTTTAAAGCTATCCAGGTTAGTGGCCATCACCACCTCCTGTGGCAGCATATTCCTCCAAACACCAATCACACGCTGCATGAAGAAGTGTTTCCTTTTATTAGTCCTAATTCTTCCCCCCAGCATTTTCAATGAATGTCCCCTGGTTCTAGTATTGTGAGAAAGAGAGAAAAATGTCTCTCTGTCAACATTTTCTACCCCATGCATAATTTTGTACACTTCAATCATATCCCCCCTCAGCCGCCTCCTCTCCAAACTAAAGAGTCCCAAACGCTGCAGCCTCTCCTCATAGGGAAGGTGCTCCAGTCCCTCAATCATCCTTGTTGCCCTTCTCTGCACTTTTTCTATCTCCTTAATATCCTTTTTGAGATGCGGCGACCAGAACTGGACACAGTACTCCAAGTGCGGTCGCCTCACTGTTTTATATAAGGGCATGACAATCTTTGCAGTTTTATTATCAATTCCTTTTCTGATGATCCCCAGCATAGAGTTTGCCTTTTTCACAGCTGCCATGCATTGAGTTGACATTCCCATGGAACTATCAACTAAGACGCCTAAATCCCTTTCCTGGTCTGTGACTGATAGCACTGACCCCTGTAGCGTCTCCTCCATCCAATAGCTTCCTGGATAAGGGATAACCAACTACCGTAGCTGGATCTCATTCCTGCCAATTTTTAAAAAAACTTGGAATGATTTAAAATTGCCCACACTTACACACAATGTCTTTCACTTGATTAGAAGCAGACATAACACCCACTGTATGATTTCTAATTTCTTTGGTCGTTTGGATATAACATACTATAGATGTAAATATTTAACCTTAACATTATGCTTGAGTGCACGGTTGTAAAGGACCAACCACAATGGAGTCAGTCTGTAAGGCAAAATATTATTCCAACTTCTGAGTCAGGGGCGGATTCTGCATGGGCCAAAAATAGTGATGTGAAAACGATGTGAAAACAGTGTAAATTATTTTACACTGGCAGATTCCTCGTGGGCCAAAAACAGCAGTGTGAAAATGGTGTGAAAATGGTGTAAACCCTTTTACGTCGTTTCAAACCATTTTGCACCATTTTCACACCACTGTTTTTGGCCCATGCAGAATCTGCTACTGTTTTAAACCATTTTACACCATTTTCACACTGCTGTTTTTGGCCCATGAGGAATCCGCCAGAGTCTTGTGAATTCAGTACTCCAAGAATACAGCAATTTATGATTCCTATTCCAGAGACTTGAAAATGGCATCATGTGCATGCGGACTTTCATTCACATTATAGCATTATCATGGCTTTCTAGTGTGTTTCTGTCTGCAACATATTATGACTGGATGTAGGCCAGTTGCAAAATGAGGAAGGGAAGATACAATAGCCTGATGGTAAATTGCAAGAGCTAACAGAGTGCATGAATAGGTGTAAGATGTTACAATCTCATGCATTCTGCATTCATAGGGAATAAGATATTACAATCTCATGCATTCTGCAATTAGTACTTTTAGCTTTATCTATGGCCGTTTCAAGACGTAAGCTTCATTAATTCGACGCCTGGGGCTTAAAAAAGCCAGCTTCCCCAGGCCAGCCAAGCTTCAGACAGGCGCCGGGCTGCTGCAACGCAGCAGCGCTTTTACCTGACCTCGCCTCCCTCCCAGGGCTGCCTCAGGTCGCTTACCTAAACAACAACGCTTTTAAAGGGTTGTTGTTGGGGAGGATGCTGTCTTTGCGCTTTCACTACCGATAATTCAGCCAGCCGTTGTTCGCTGGTGTCATCTCCGCCACACCTCGTCCTCCCGACCTCCAGGGCCGGAGGGCAGCGTATGGGCTTCAACGCCCAGCAGGCTTAATGCACGGTGACATCGTGAGTACGCGAGAAAGGAGAAGAGGCTGCTCCATGCGCGAGCCACCGTCAGCCTGTCGTGGTTTCCATAATTCGCTCGCAAGAGATGCTTGCATGCGATCGGAGTTGCCCCACGCCAGAACTCTTGGCGGCGCAATGCAATGGAAAGTGGTGTGCGGAAACGGCCTAAGGCACAACTATTGCTCTTCATATCAAGCCAGAGCCTTCCCTTAACCTTCCACTAGAGGGAAGCTCTCAGTGATTAGCAGTGTGTGGTGCAAAGCTGCTGGAGAAGAATAGGTGAATGAGGTGCACAACAGTGCGGGTTTAAAAAAAATTCTGACTCTCTCACATTTGTCACAGCTTGCTTATCCAAGTAAGAGAGCTCTCAAAGACCCTTTTGACTTCAAACACACAGATGCACACATCACACTGGAATACTTTCAAGAAACCATTCAAGTGTCCTTCAGACTACCTTTGAAGAAGATGGAAAATGGACTGTTGATTAGATTCTTTGTATCTCCAC
The DNA here is from genome assembly GCF_021028975.2 of Sphaerodactylus townsendi. Lineage (NCBI taxonomy): Eukaryota > Metazoa > Chordata > Lepidosauria > Squamata > Sphaerodactylidae > Sphaerodactylus > Sphaerodactylus townsendi. The sequence continues at coordinate 54,578,022 of NC_059426.1, forward strand.
TGTCAGGTCCTTGAAGCAACATTTTTCCATGATCTGGGTCATCAGCTAGGAAAGTAATACAATTTGTTTGTGCACAAAGGTTAGAAAATCATAATGAGCAGCCTGCAAAATCTGTTGCCTCTTAGGGACCAAGACTGAAGTTGAACTAGGGCTGCATCTGATTCTAGTAACCCTTAATTACATAAAACAATCCCCCCTCAAACTGGATTTAGTAACCCATTTGTTATCACTTGGGCTAGGTCAGCAGAATGAGAAGGAATAAAGACTACAAAAAATTTTTGCATGTGTTTTTGAAGAGTGGTGTGTGGGTTAGGCATTATAGATGGGTCTATTACTTAAAGATATCAAGGCTTACAGATGAGCTCACAAAATCCTCCAAAAATAAAGCCCTTGTGCTGCAAGGCAGGCAAGGTTAAATTAGTTGACATCCTCCCACATTCCTTGGGGAAAGGATGCTTCGGCAAACTGTCAAGATTTAGAATCACAAATTGTGACAAGTGGTGCTTGAAATGTCTCTCTAAGCAAGATAGAATGAATTGCGCATGAAGGATTTGCACCTCCAATTAGCGGCTTCTTACCTCCAGTGACAACTTGAAATGCATTCCCAAGGTTACTCTTACGAAGTTGTCATCTGGCAAGGCATCTTACTCATTCACGTAGTCCCAAACTTTTCTGAAATTTTGCCAAGAGTAAACAATCCCAGTTGTTTTAAATCACTGGGAAAAATCCAATAGTACTCAAAGCTTTAATCATCGACACTGTTCAACTTGTTTCCATCATTTTAATTTCATTTTCTAAAGCAGAAATGGTGGGTTAAATGTGTTTGAGTTTCTTTAAAATGAAGCTGAAAGAGTTTTTGCCTTGCACATCAAAAATAGTATTTTCATAGCAGAGATATGATCTTAAAGAAGGTCCATTTTGTAATCATAAACTATCCAGATTTCTATGCAGAGGAATCTATTGTTGATTTGTGACTGCCAAAGCGTTTCAGATACAATAATTGTACTGTTTGCACCACCTACTGTCCAAAAAGTGTGTCAAATGCATTTGTTAGTAAATAGGAAAGAATGTGTCTTTTGAAACAGGAATGAAAGGTCACTATGAAAACCGGTGAAACAAAAGAAATAGCCTAAAAAAATTCAGCTGTCTGATAAAATTAAAAAGAGCTGTCCAGCTTGCATCCCAAAAATGCAATTAAAATTTCTACATTGATAGTCCAGGACAAAACTAAAGGTTGCACAATAAAACTTTCTCCAAAGGCATACAATGAAATGGGTACTCTGTCAGAGCACTGTGCTGAGGTCCCTTACTACCATGACTTGGAAGATTTACAGACTGGCTGTTTTTGTTCCAGGTCAATCTAGAGGTTACTTGACAATCATGGAAATCCTCCATTCAGATTTCTGCCCGGTTGTTGAAAGTGATACAGAATATGATGTCATTGTGTTTAACTTTCTGTTTCCATGTCACTTCATTGCCTTCCCCACTTAGTGTGGGTGGTGACACTGGAAAAACACAGTGGGGTAGTATCCCCCAAAATAAGCCCTAGCGTTATTTTTTGGCATTGTTAAGAAATGCTTGAAATATAAGCCCTACTCCAAAAACAAGCCCTAGTTACAGAGTGTCAGGAACTCATATTGTTAGTCACATGGAGAAGGTACAATATGACCTAATTACAAGGCCATATCTCCTTGCTAAACCAGGTACAAGTATCTCATATGCCTAGACTACACACTGCGTCTGCTGATTCACGGCCCCTTTTCGACATTGCAATTATAGGCATGCCTGGGACGGCAAAACGCAGTCCCCAGGGAGTCATTCGCGACAGGGGCATGAGCAGCTGCCGCGCGAGCCACGCTTCACCCCTCAAGGCCAATCTCGACCGGCAGCGGTCGGCGCTTCCTAACCTCGCTTCCCTCAGGCCTCCCCTTCTCCCCTTACCTTTAGCCCGTAGTTCAGATAACGCCGAGGTTCGGGGATACCGTCACCTGCCCTGGCGATGCTGGAGCAGTCAGCCAAGAGGGGTCGGGGCTGGTCTCCAGGCCTTCGGCGACGCCGGCCGACGGTCAGCAACATCGCTGGTCGGCCAGGCGACGGCGCCTCTCCCGCCGTGCCTCGCCTTCGCCTTCCCCGGCTCTTTCTGGGACCGCTCATGGGCCGGGTATTGGCGTGGAGCACTGCACTCCAAGCCCTTCTGCCTCCGTGCGGAAGCGGCCTATGTGTTTAACAAGGCTGTCTTTTAGGAGGCTTGGTCCTGCCTTTGGGCTATCTTTTAAGTTATAGCGAGCATTTTTAAAATTATGATTTCTAACTGTAACATAGGCTTAACATGTTGTTGCCACCCTGAGCCCTTCTGGGGTGGGCAGGATATGAAACTAAAAGTAAAAATGAATTTTAATTTTTTAACAGCATACCCATGAGCATTTGCTAATTTGCATATTTCATTTTACTTAAGAGTAGACACATAGTCGAGGCAAAGCATGGATCCAGAGAACGCACATACTTGCACAGTGGTTTCCACCCTTCCCAGCACTGTCATAAACTAGTAATATTAGATAAAACAAATGGATCCTTAAAAGCATCTAGAATACCAACATGTTCAAGTACTTTGTAAAGCTCAGGAGCAACTAACAATGGGGGAAAAAATGCCCCAGTGAAATACATCACATGAAAAGAACATTAGATAACACACACATTTTAGGGCAGAAATACCAATATTTGTATCATGAAGATCAAAACTGCTTTGAGAGTCACATATTTAAAAACAACTGAACAAAATCTGAATGACTGTCTTTAATGGAACTTGATAGAACTGGTCTTGATTGGATGTTTCACTCTGTGTGTGTTTTTCAGAAATCACCTGAGTTTTGTCCCCCTGTTAGGATTCTCAGAGTTATGTGGGAATACTAATAGCCTCAAAGAGGTTTGAACAAACCATTCCCTATTTCATAGATAGTCTTTTATCATGCCATTTGAAGTCAGCTCCTCAGGGGATACAGACTTGTTCATCAAAAGGAAAAGCAACTTTGATTTTATGAACGAAAATGCTATAATGGATACATTTCAAGGCCCTGGTACAAAACCTGCTGGTCAAGAGCAGATGTCTTGTGTCCAGGACACCAATCCAGACTAAACACTGCACAGTCTGATCGTGAGCATGTTACTCAAGCTAGAGAGATCCAGTGTTGTGTACTGACTCAAGATCTGGGGACACCTGGGTTCAAATCTCCGCTCTTCTATGAAGGTCACAGGGTAGGGTTGCCATTCTCCAGGTGGGGGCTGAAAATTTCCTGCAGTTACAGACTACACAGTTTGCTTATTATTTATTCATTTAAAATATTTATTTCACTTCTGGAAAAAAATGCTTTGGAAATGGGCCTGTATAGCATTATATCCTACCAAAGTCCCTTCCTAAACCCCATCCTCCCAGACTCCAGGTGTTTCCAAACCCAGAGTTGGCAACCCTAGACACAATGGCATTGTTACCCTCACTCTTTTTCAGCATACCCACTTCACTAATGGGTAAGTTTGTATTAGCGAAGCACAACTGTATATGCCACTCTGAAGTCCTTGGGTTAAATGTGGGATAAAAATATGCTTGGCAGATAGTATATTGTTCATGTATGGAGAGAATTTTAGTTTTAAGACATCACTAGTTCGTGGAAATAGATATCCCTGAACTGTACATATACATGTTTATATCCTGACAAACAAAACCTCAGCACCACTACTAAACACAAATACCAGCACGGTAAAAAACAAAACAGAAAGGTGCTAGAATTCAATTTTGAAGAACTCCTCTTGACACCTTGGACTTTCCCCAGAAAAGTGAGTTGGATGCAGTAGCAATTCCTGCTAAGGAATATTAATTCACTAGCAGGGTTATAGTATCCTCTGAAGTATAGTGGATAGGGAAAAGAGTATCTTTTCTGCAGTGTCAATTCAAATCAACAATATGCCTATACAGGTAAAATTAGGGGAAATGGTAGAAGGCATTTCAAGGCTTGCATCATTTGTCTCAAGCCTGGTTTCTCAAGCCTTGTAATAATTCATTGGTTCCAGGCCCTTCTTTCCAGAGCTTTCACAACATAGTCAAAGTCCATATCTGGGGTCTCAAGCTTACAGCAGGACTCCAAGAAATTCTTTACTCTAATTGTTAGGTCTCAAACCTTGAATCAATAAACGGACTCTGTATTGTTGACCAGCAGTGTTTATTGGAAGGCAACAAAGCACCCAGCTTACTAAGCCAGCTCTGGTGAACCTGGCTTTTGCTTTCCACTTTATTCAGAATGAATCCCCCCTCCCATTTTCCCAAAGAACGTGAGAAAGAATTACTTCGGAGCCAAGGCGCCCTAAAGTCTGTGACAGATAAAGATAAAGCCACCTGGCCTCCTGCCCCCACAGAGCAACTCACCCAATAATATACTGGTACGGATCATGAGCAGTAGGTGAGCAGAGCAGCAGCACCTCTGATAATCACAATGGCAGCACTGCCTACCCCCCTTGCTAAGAGGCCTTCCGCACTGTAGGATCTGACACTTAGCCAATGGTTTGACGAGGTCAATTCCAGGTACTCCGCAGAGCCATAGAATTCAACTCGTGTCTGCCTCTGCTCCCACCCTCCCGGCCAAATTTTCGAAAGCCAACTGGGAGGCACTTTTGCCGAACTCCAGGTTGCACTCGCCTAAGCCGCCGCATAGCAAGCGGAATCTCTCCTCGCCTCGACTCTCCCGGCCAGCCAATCACAGTGCAGTATTTTGGCTATGAGCAGAACGGGACTCTCGCTGGGCGTGAAAAGTGCCTTCAAAAAAAAAAAAAAAAACCTTTCGCAGGCAAATCGACTCAGCTCTACTCTGTTCTCCGACTATGAGAAGGCTCGCTAAAAATGCAAGACTCCTGCCAGTTTTGTGACAGGCGGGAAATCGGGTACTTTGTGACGCTGGCCACAACGTGAAAGCTTCTAATGCGGCAGTAAACGAAAAAGGGACGCTGCTACATCACGCTTCCCACCATAGAATGGTAAGGTTTCAATCGGGAACAGGAGTTTAAAGATCGGAGGGAGGTAGATCCATTCTCTGAACTCGGGGTCCGAGAGACAACCTGGCTAAGCCATGCGTAGCCAACAGAAGAGTCGAGCTTCAGTGCACCCATTTCTGCAGACACGAAGTCGTAACCTCAGGGTCAGCCTCGGGTTAAAGCGGAAAGCCCCTAAGAGGCTGGTGCTATTGAGGGAAAGGCGGACAACTAGTGAGTGGGATTAGTGGGGAAGCTTGCAAACAGGTGGAGGAAGAACACACACAGGCAGGTTAAAGAAGTAAAAAAAAAATATGGGTGAGTGTGTGGGAAAATAGGCTAAGCAAGCCAAAGTGGGGGGTATAGTGAGGGCAGAAGAGGGGAGTGAGTCGTCAGAGGTGCTATCTGCCTGATGTCCCCATTAACCTGCAACCAGCTCTTAGTAAGCAATAACGCGACACATCAATACCACAAAAGGCTGGGGTCCTTCTTCCACTAAAAAGAATTTACCTTGTGGGAAATAAAACCAATTGTGTGGTCCCCTCCATTATTCAAAAATTCTTACAGATTCTCACATGCAGAACAGCCCAGTCAAATACCTCATCTCTGCTAGATTTCGAAATGTACAGCTTCCCTTTTGTTTAAAAATATTTAAATTTGTACCATCTCAAGTTTGCTACCTCTTGTATATATCTGCCATCAGTTAAGACATTATCTAATGCCCTTCTCCTTTTGCATTTAGGTGGTCCCTTATTTAGTGATGCACAAATTACAGTTTTGGATTAGCCTGATGCCAATGCTAACTTTTCAAGGTGTCAAATGAAGTCTATCCTGTTTATCCATGCTAACATAATCACAGACTACCTGCTTTCTAAAAGTATATGGCTTTATCGTGTTTTGATGTTTATGTATCTTGATGCTGTTATAATCTCTCTATTTAATAGTAGATGTTTTTAATTCACTTTGTTGGTGGTCACTTTGAGCATCCAAAAAATAAAATTAAAAATCCACCCACACCCCAGCTACAACCTATACATTGTCCCTCAGTATCAGTTTATAGCCCGACTGTATTGGAATATGATACAGAATGCACTCTCTATACCATTTTTGTTCCACCCTTCCATCTTCTGGTTCTTCCTCTCCCCAATTTATCCTGAAAAAACCCTGTGGGGATAGTTTTAGGATCTAGACGGGATGGAAATAATCAGAATCGCTGCGGGCACCTTAAAGACATGTAACTTCCAAAAATTTAGATAAATATTCTAGATTTTGGATAGGTTGTGGTTTCGATTAAGGGTTAAGGACATAATGAGTATCTCTCCTGACGTTTCGCCTGCATCTGTGGCTGGCATCTTCAGAGGATCAGATCAGAGGATTCAGATCCTCTGAAGATGCCAGCCACAGATGCAGGCGAAACGTCAGGAGAGAATGCTGCTAGAACACGGCCATACAGCCCGGAAACGGCACAGCACCCAAGTGATTCCGGCCGTGAACGCCTTCGACAATTCTAGATTTCCACTATTAACCTGGAAAAGAATTCAAAGAAATGACAGCGGTGGAATAGAATGTTTGTGCCAGAATAAGATCGTAAGACACGTTTTTGTTTTAATTTACTACCACAAACTAACAGTCTGTTTGCAATATTGGCGCGGGGGGGGGGGTGGACGGGGGGAGTTGAATCCTGTTTTTATGTTTATGTGTGAACCAACAATACATGGTGGATTCCAAACGGCATATTGACAACGAGTTGCAATCGTTTAGGGAAAACGATTACGAATTTAGGGAAAACTCGTTACAAATATGCCGTGCGGAATCATTCCACCCTTTCTCATCGTTTTTTTATTCCTCTGCAGAATGACCGACAAGAGAAAACCTTTCCTTCCAGCGTACTGCGTCGTCTAATCAATGTTTCCTCCCAACCGCCAGGGGTCGCGGCAAGTGAACCGCCATCCGCTGCAGGAGCTTGAGAAACGAGATTCGGCGACGTGTTTCCTAGGGCCACTTCTGTTTCCGGTCGCTCTTCCTGCTACTGGTGTTCCTGCTTTCGCACACGTGCGATAGACCGACCGTGTTTGGTCCTCGCTGGGAGAGAAACGGGATGGCGGCGAGCGGCGGGAACCTTCCGATGCGACTCCTGCGCAAGAAGATCCAGAAGCGCAACCTCAAGCTGCGTCGCCGCAACTTGGCTCTGCAAGCAGCGGCCGATGGAGAGGCTGCCCGGAAAACAGGTACAGTGGCGGGGAGGGACTCCTCGTGCTGAGCTACACGAAAGTAGGGGAGGCCGGTGTGGAGCGAAGAAAAAGTGGCTCAATATCTGTGGGGACCCTTGACCCAGAGTCTCCCTTAGTAGCGTTCCACTTTGCTCCTGGAAATGCGGGCATGTGGGTAAACAGGTCTTCAGTTGACACCTTGAAAAGTTAGCGTTGGCATCAGGCTAATCCAAAACTATAATTTGTGCTCTACTGAATAAGTGATGATAGGAACATGTGGAAATGTGGATAGTAACACATGACGGAGATGCTCTTGAGCATGATCTCATTTATAAAAAGCCTTTCTCCAAAATCCAGGTATTTTAAATAAACAGCTTTAATGACGTCTACAGCGTGTACGTCCCTTGGTTTATTGTTGGAACAGATCGGAAGTTAAAACACACATTTTGCACTCTAATAAAGGAAGTGGCTTCAGGTAATGACAGTGCATCCCTTCAAACGTTCCAGGCCGTGGTAGATGCTTGGTTCTGTTCGTACTTTTAAGTGATACTGTAAAATCCTTCACTTGCCGCAATCCTTCATTACTTTTCTAATTTTTTTTTACCCTGCCTTTGGAGAACTGGTGTTCATTATGAATAGCTCAAAGAAAAGAGCTGATAGGAAGCTAGAATGCCGGGGAAAGTAATTTCTTCAGAAATAGTTTCTTTTAACTTTTGCTGTCTTTAATTGTGGTAGAACATGCACAGCTTATAAAAATGATAATGATTGTTTGACTGCAGAGCATTTAGAGACAGAAGCTTGTGTGGGGCTTAAGAAGATTGGAAGAAGTCAGACGACAGCAGGCTAAATCACCTGAATTAGGGATTGTTGAAAGGTAGGGAATTGTGAGGTAGCATGAGTACAAAGGAGGCTGAGAAAACTCTGGGACCTAAGTACAAAGGTCCTAGAGAGTGCCCAAGGGTATCTTAAATCTTAATTCGTGTACCGTAAAGTACAGTTAAGGTGAACTTTACATTAGAAGTTTTGTGTATATTTCACAGTTAGGTGAGGGAAACATAAAACTGTTCTTCAGTGCTTATCTTTCCAGTATAAGCAATATTCACATATGGCAGGATAGAAGAGCCTGTGTACTGAAGTGTTTACTTATGCTTGCTTGTATAGTAACAGGTGAAACAATTTTCAGTGAAGGAAAATGACATAAATTAAATGTTCAGTGTGCAATTCCTGTGTAGACTTGGATCGTTTTCCTTCATTGAAGAATGGGGCAGCTCATTTGTGGTGATAGTTTGAGTTGTGGCAAGTAGATCCGAATGTTCATATCATTAGAAAAGCAAGGGATAATTTGAAGCTCTGTAAATGTTCTGCGACAAGGCAAGGTGAGAGAATGCTGTGGGATGCTGTATGTATCATCATCATCATCATCAACCTTTTATTGACATGAGTTTAAAATACAAAAGAGAGGTTGAGGAGAATCAAGTTAAAATAAGTAGGTTCAGACATTTCCAGCAGTTAAAACAATAAATAAATAAACTAAAATCTGTGGCGAATGATGCTGTATGTACTGATCAGTTTGTCTATTCAGCTTAAGAGCATTCTGTATGCATGGTAGGCACACCCAGGAGCCAGTGTGTAGCGGTTAGAGTGCTGGACTAGGTCTGGGTGGCCTAGGTTCACATTTTCAGTCTGTCGTGAAAGCTTGCTTGGTGACCTTGGACTGGTTACATACTCTCAACATGTCCTACCTCACAGGACTGTTGTGGAGATAAGATAGAATAGAGAAGAACAATGTAAGGTGTTTTTGGGAGAAAGCCGGGGTATATGCGAAGTCAGTAAATTAATGCTTATATTGGAAAGAGTTTCTATGAGCTAGTCCTTTAAATCTGTGCTTTTTTCCTTATGGATTTATCCCTGTTTGATAGGAACAGTACCTGTAAACATATCAGAAGATATTTCCCCCATCCCAAAACCAGCAGTGGAGGAACATCAAGCAAAGGATGTGGAGCAGGATGATATAGTACTGACTGCCGAAGAAGCAGGAGAGACAAAGCCTCCTGGATTAAAGAAGAAGAAAAAGAAAAGGAAAATTGTGAATGATACAGAGAATGGTAATGTGCATTTTTCCAAGTTTTAAATGAGTTTTAAACCATATTTCCTTTTTCTAATTTATTTACATGTCATGATCCTGCTGCAGTAATGTTAGAAGTGATTGGGGTATCTGGTAGGATGCATGGTTCTGATGACATCTGAACATAGTAAACTAACCCTGCAGTACAGTAGATTACAATTTCATGGACTAAAATGAGTGGACATTGGAGCCTATTTCAACAAAGGCCCCTTCCGCACAGGCAGCAACGAGTTCATAAAACCTGTTTCTTCTGCTCTGCCGCCATTTTCACGTTAGCTACAGGAGCCAGCCAGATTGCTGGGATCCAGGAGGCAGAAGGGAGCGCGGTTCGCACAGGAATGCTGTGTTTCTGTGCGAACCATGCAGCTGAGATTCCCCCTCACCCGAGAATCCCCCCCCACACACACCTGCATGGCATGGCAGCCGCCTATTAGAGTGTCCCCTCTAATGGTGGCTGCCTGTGGAATCCACCATAATGGTGGAGGAAAGGAGGGGATGGAGATTGAACACTCCTGCTCACCATAGTTCACACAGGCAAGTAGGAAGCATTTGCAACCCAGGTTTAAGGGGGGAAACTTGCAAAATTCACCATTTCCATTAAACCTGGGTTCTGTCCACTCAGACGGGTTGGCAGCATTTGGGGGGGCGAGTTCTTTGGACCCCCCCCCCCCCCCCTGCTTTTAAAATTTTCCTCAGTCCATTTTAATTCACCTTTGCAGAGCGGGCCAAAGCAACGCTTCGGCTGTAAGTGAAATTACTTCCTCTTTTATGATTCTTTTTTTCCTGTTTGGAAGATGACAGCTCCACTTGGCTATGTAGCCCTGATTTGCTCCTTCTACCTCTTACATTGGACCATAGACCCCTATGTTGGGGCTTTAGTTGCCCACAAATTTAAAGTATGTACAAATTGGGAATCAGATATTGTTTCAGTTGAATCTAGCATCAGGAGTGGTTAATGTGCTCTTGCATGATATTATAATGATCTAATGGTATGAATTGCTGTCTCTGTGTACTGTATGTGCAGAAATTAAAAAAACAAAAATAGAAGAGGATGCTAAATTAGAAGATGGGGTCGTCAATGGAATGGAATGTCCGGATGAGGAGGAAGTGACTGAGGATGCTGGTGGACCTTCCTTACCTTTAGGATTAACAGGCAAGATTTTTCAAATATGCCTTTAGATTATACTGTATGTTTCCTTCTAAATCTGGTGCATTTTGATTCTTTTTTAAACCTGGCATCTGAATAAATGGCACTGAACTTTGGGATCTCTTTCCAAATAAAAATGTACGTGATAGGACAGTAAGACTCATATTTTGAAACTTCAACATGGTTTACCTTGGGAATCAAACATAGTAATATATGTACATGCTAGTTTACAGTGCAATCCAAAGCTTTAGCAATCAGTCGTTAGCAGTTATTTGTTTTCTCTGATTTAGGGATCAGTAGGAAGTGCAGAATATGTAACTCTCCCTTTTCATGAAGGAAACATGCATGTAGTGTCTGAAATTTTGTTGGCTTGTTTTAGAGCTGATTTATGTCCCTAGTTTACTGCTTAGGAGCCATTTATTTATAAGCAAGTCCCACTAAGCAATGAAAATGTTTAGATAACCCACTTGAGTCAGGCTTTTCATGAAAATGGCATCACTTGGGCCAGTAAGTACTGATATATACATTCTGAACATTTGTAATAATTTGTGACACACATTGGTTAAGATGTTTCTTCCCTTACATGGGAAGATCCAGTCTTAAAATATCAGATTGTCCTAGTTCAGGCATTTAAATTCTATTCCACTTTAATAAAATCCAGTTTATTGAGCTATGTAGCCCCTAATTTTGACAGACTTCTTTTGAAGGAAGTGCACCATAATGGTTTCTTTCTTCAGGTGCTTTTGAGGATACATCATTTGCTTCTCTTGCTGGACTGGTCAGTGAAAACACTTTGAAAGGAATAGCTGACATGGCTTTCACACACATGACAGAAATTCAGCATAAGAGTATTAGACCACTTTTGGAGGGCAGGTAAGAAATGACCTTTAAATCAACATACTCTTTCATAGGATAAGCCACAGACTTATTGTATGTGTACATAGTCAATAGACTATATAATTTGTATTTTTAAAGAACACATTTTGTTGCGTAAGGCAATTAGATTTTTAAATATTTTTTGTATTTGTGTGTACTTGCATATTTGTATTAAAAATAAGGAGAAGCGTATGACCATATCCTAACTACATTGGCCCCAATCTAGCATTAGAGACAGGCCTCCTTAAGTCCACTGGAGTTGGTATAGTGAAGTATGTGCATGCTGACTGGGAGTAAGCTTCAATTAATGCAGTAGGACTTACTTTTGAGTAAGCACACCTATGTTTGGAGTGCATTCTTTCTTACACAAGTTGTGATTTCACTCCAGTCAAACAAGTTTACTAAAACTAAAGATTGGAGTACAATTAATGAAACATTTGGGGGAACTCATCCTTGGGGGAGCGGTAGTTAGGAAGCGGGGATTATTGAGAGTGTTCCAAATAGAACAAAAATGTCTTCACCTGCTGGCAAAAGATAGTAAGAGAAAATGACATACGAATCTTCCTGGGGAGAGAGTTCCAAAGCTTTGGTGCCATGACCGAGAAGGCCGTCTCCCAGGTTTCTACCCACCTAATCTCAGAAGGTGGAAACATCTGAAGCAGGGTCTCCCAAGAGGACCATAATGGTTGGGCAATTTCATGATGGAATAAACTGTCCTTCAGGTATGTTGGTCCCAAACAATATAGGGATTTGAAGGTCGAAATCAGTGCCTTGAATTGTGTCTGGAAGCACACTAGAAGCCATTGTAGTTGTGTCATGACTGGAGTTGACTCTAGTCTACCTCTACTTTTTGGTGAGAGTGGAAGACTATTCCAGAGCCTGGGAGTCAGCACAGTTCCTTAAGGACTGGCATGATGTGCAGCTGACTAGATGTGCCAGCTTCAGCTTCCAGACTGTCTTCAAGGGCAGCCCCACATAGAGCGTATTACAATTCCTTCCTAGAGCCAACCAGAATTTAGGGTGCAGGTTCAAAGGTTTTTTGTATTATGTCTAGCTTATAGTCCTTCTGAATGCCAGCAGCCGTTGCTGATGGAGAGGAGCAAACCTCTTCTGAACCTCTCCTGCTGTGGGAGACCTTGAATTCTGTGAGCCACTTTTGATTACTGAGTGGGATCAGTATGTTCGCAAAGCTAGTCTTGCTTGCTTGTCAACTTTCAGCTACTCTCTTCCACTCTAATTCCTTCTTCTGATTGTAGAGATATTCTGGCAGCTGCAAAAACTGGCAGCGGGAAAACCCTTGCATTCCTGATTCCTGCAATAGAACTCATCTACAAGTTAAAATTCATGCCTAGAAACGGTAAGAGTTTGTTGTCTTTTTGCCTGAAAGTTTGAAAAGGGAATGGAGTAATTGTTTGGTTTTGCTTGTAAAAGTACATCTTTCCTCCCCTCCTTCCTCTCAGGAACGGGAGTCCTCATCCTTTCACCTACCCGGGAGCTTGCCATGCAAACCTATGGCGTTCTGAAGGAACTGATGACTCACCATATTCACACCTATGGCTTGGTAATGGGAGGCAGTAATAGATCAGCGGAAGCACAGAAACTCGCAAATGGTATAAACATCATTGTGGCAACACCAGGCAGGCTTCTAGACCACATGCAGGTAGGAAGGGTACTACTGAGTGGAACATGTGGCTTTATTTTGTCTGTGCTTAATTAACTTGCAGCACTTTTCTATGTTCGCTGTCTTGCAATGTGTTGCAGAATACTCCAGGATTTATGTATAAGAACTTGCAGTGCCTGGTCATTGATGAGGCTGATAGAATTTTAGAAGTTGGGTTTGAAGAAGAAATGAAACAGATCATAAAACTTCTGCCAAGTAAGTCAACTGTTCAGATTATTTTTATTCAAGTAGCGGTGTGAGCCACAGGCCCAGTGTACCTTAGCACTTTTGATTCCTGTTCACAGCTAACGTTATGTGTCAGTGGTTTGAAATGGTAGAATACATAATGAGCATGCTGCCAGTCAGTAGATTATTTTATGCGCACAAAATTGAATCGCGTGAGCTGAATAAGCACATGCAAATTTAAGAGGACCAGACAGAACTCAGTCTGAAGTGAATTTATTTGACTGTTAATTGCACAAAATAGAGTTTTGATCTTTTTGTTTATTTAAATATTTGTATCCCACTATCCCCCAGAGGAGCCCCTTGAAAAAGAGTTCAATATAAATAAATCAACCAACAAAAATAAAATAACAAACTGGGATTTAGTTACTCACTAGTGTGAGGGTGATTTAGAGTCAAAAGTCCTTTGTTTCCTGCCCTTTTGCCATGTCCCCATAATAAGCAAAAGGGGAAGGTACACAACCGCAAGAGATAATATGTACCAAACAGGACGTTTGCGAGAAGCAGGAAGAAACTAGCAGAGTGCAGTCCAATTGATTACTATTTCGTGTTTTGTAGATCACCATTGTTATTGTATTGAGAGTCTTGATCTCTGTTCTACCTAGTAGCCCTGAAGTTTCTTAACGAAGTCGGTACTTATCTAGATTCCGACTTGCCTTGCTTTATTGCTTGTTCTTCATATTGTGCATATTGCTACTTACAAGTATATTATTTCACTCCAGTAGAGCTGTCTGTTTTTGAAGCGGTTGCTTTTGCCATGTCCCTGCATGCAGGAAGGAGGCAAAAACAGTCCTGACACATTATGTGGCTGGCAAGCTCAGCATTTCCCCATTCCTACTGTGAAAGCCTCTTTCTTTGCTTGCTACTTATACCTGCAGGCGTATGACGCTTTTGAAAACAGTCGCTTGTGAAATCTTGGTTTGATTCTGTAATTCCATTCTGCTAATGCAGGTGCCTCTTGTGCCTTTGGGAAGGCCCTTTGCTCTGGAGGAAGGTACCACTGCTGGCAGAATAAAATTATAAAGCCTTACCCCATGTCTTACAGTTCTCAGGTGTTTCTGAAGAATGTCTTCATTTGTTGCAAGCTCACCTTGATTCAGGTGAGATTGCTTATGACTACTTCTTTCTCAGAACGCAGGCAAACCATGCTGTTCTCTGCCACGCAGACACGGAAGGTGGAAGACCTGGCAAAGATTTCTCTTAAGAAAGAGCCATTGTACGTTGGGGTTGATGATAATAAAGAAGTAGCCACTGTAGATGGCCTTGAGCAGGTAACTGTTGAGTATCCACATCTTAATTCTGGTCACATTAACGCTTCCTTCAGATGATTTCAGTGTCTGCTGTCTTTGGGTTCCATTTCCCTCCTCCCTATTTTTTCCATATCCAAAATCAGATCGACTTTGCAAGTATGCGTTTTTCATTGTGCTCTTTTGTTTGCCTTGGATTATTATTTTCAAATATTCATTCATCCTTTGCCAGAAATAATTGCAGCAGTGGCTCTGACCTGATTCCACAGGAACTGTATCGACTTGGTTGTGGCTAAAACTTTCTTTGCTATGGCAAAGGTTTGACGTTTCTGTCTGAATGCAGGAATTGTTTAGTACCTTCTTTGAAACCAGCTCAAGAGGGTTTTTTTGTCAGACAGCCCAATTGTATTGGGGTGGGGGGAGCTGAATGGGCCCCTGGGGCAGTGCTGCACCAACATGTTTAGGGCATTCCTGGAGGTGGAGCCAACTTTAGATTTCTTCCCGCCAGCTTTTTGAGCTGGGAACACCCTGGCACAACTCTTGTCCATTTTGGGCTATGGAGGGCTGGCAGGCAGCTGAGAGTTTTTGGCTTTTGATCCCCCCTCCCCCCCACATGCCACATACAAGGCCGCTGGAGCCCCAGCAGCAGCGCTGTCCCCAGCCACCTCAGCCCTTTTGGGTGGGGCTAAAAACTCTTATTTCCAGTAGAAAAAAATAATTTAAACTCTGTGAATGCTTTTTATAACCCTAGTTTGTAACATTGCAATAACTTAAAATGTAAATTTCAGCTTTCACTAATTCTGCACATAATTTGTTATTTCCGGGTGGAACTCTTAAGAGGCATAATGTCTTGTCTGTAGGTGTTTGTTTAAGCTTTTAAAAAATATAACTATTTTTTGAACATTTTTAGCTTCCAGTAAAAATTGTAGAGTGTCTCAAGTAAAAAAAGAGTTTGAATTTATATCCACCCTTTTTCTCCTGTAAGGAGACTCAACTTACAATCTCCTTTCCCTTTCCCCTCCCCACACAACAAACACCCTGTGAGGTGGGTGGGGCTGAGAGTTCTGAAGAACTGTGACTAGCCCAGGGTCACTCAGCTGGCATGTGTTGGAGTGCACAAGCTAATCTGGTTCACCAGATAAACCCCAACAGCTCAAGTGGCAAAGTGGGGTATCAAGCCCAGTTCTCCAGATTAGAGTGTACCTGCTCTTAACCACTACATCATGCTGACTCTACACCACGCTTCCTGTATCCAGTTCTTTTTCTACATTTAGTTGAAGGTTTTAGTTTAATCTAAAAATAAAAGTGCACAGAAATTTATGTAAATAACTGTTTTCAAACAACCTTTAGGGTTATGTGATGTGTCCTTCAGAAAAGAGGTTTCTTTTGCTGTTCACGTTCCTCAAGAAGAATCGAAAGAAAAAGCTGATGGTGTTCTTTTCTTCATGTATGTCTGTGAAGTACCACTATGAACTTCTGAACTACATTGACCTGCCAGTCATGGCCATTCATGTAAGTGTGTGGTTTGAGATTATAGCCTGTTTCAAAGGTGGAAAATCCACCCAAAAATCTGTCCCAAATACTTCCAGCTGTGACTGTTAGCTTCTTCTTTAAATGTGGGTGTGCCTGTGCACATGTGGGTTCATCCAGTAATGGCTGGTTTTGAGTAAGATCAAACATGATAGACTTTCTGTATCACAGGACATGATCATTTTCAGAAATGGCTGTAAATGCTTCCGTATGACAGTGACTGACTAGTCAACTGAATACGCTTGGGTGAATTGGCTCTAATTCAGCATCAGGAAGCATTTGACCTCAATCATGTACTGTGGATCATTCTACCTGATTGTCAGGAAATTGACTGTCTGGCTTCTTAAGTCACCTTAAGCATTCTGTTTTCCCCAGTTTTCTTATATACATGTTACTTGTATCAAAACATTCCTGGGGAACACGTTTAAAATATATACCACTGGATCTCACCGCCCTCCGTCCAACTCTGGAGACACTGGGGAGAATAGTCAGTGACACCTCAGTATATGTAGGAGTTCTGGGGAATCCAGGTTACAGTTGCTATTTTTCCAAGTCACACATCTTTGAATAACTCAAATGTAAACCTACTGGGAAAATTGTTCTGTACTCATTTGAAATAACTTGGGTTCCTTTTTCTATCTGACGTAAAGGTTTGTCACTCAGAATGTGCCTTTTCACTGTGTCACAGTAAACATTATCCAGTTTGACAAGTCAATTTAGCAATTATATTTTCATTAGCCAAGCACCTAAACATCACTGAGGACTAATGTTAAGCTTTTGGAATCCCACAGCCAGTGTCGATCTAGTGAACAGAGCCCCTTTTTTTACTAGATAGTGTATGGCAGACTGATTATCAAGAGACCAATTTTTGAAAATACAGGCAGGTGTCAAGTTGACTTTGAGGCTTGAATAATGTGTGCTGCTTTGAAGTATATTGCAAATTGCAGATGTCCCTTTATGGAGGCTGGGGGTACATAACAAGAATGTCAGCATCTCAGCAAGAATTCAGCTGTGGAGTCATAAATTAACCTTTAAATGCTGTCAGGGAAACCTTTCCCTTAAATCTGTCTTTAAAACACTTTTCTGAGGAACAGGGTTTTGTCAGCAAGGTTGAAGCTGTTTGTTAGAATGATGTTTGCTGTCAGTTAAACATTTTAACTGGTGCACTAAAATGGGATTTTTTTTTCAATTTCCATGACAAACAAAAGATGGACTGTCCTTTGCTTTTGCATGTATTAACATTAAAGGCACTGCTGCTCAGGTAGAATTTGTAAGCAAACTGAACGGAGGGGGAATACAAGTTAAGCATATTTCAAAAATGGTGTTTTATGGATACTTGTGTCCTGGGGGCTGAACTCTCAGTAAAAGCCCTTATCCTGAGTATTGTTTTATGTGTATAGCTTGCAAATGCAAACCTTAGGACTGATTCTGCCAATGTCCTGGCTCTGAATCTTCTGGAATACATTATTAGAATGTTTTATGGCAGTCACTTTTGGCAGACATATTTGTAGAAACATCTGGAAAATGGATTGTCTTTGTGTGGTGCTGGGATTTTATTCTACATCTGGCAGTATTCAGAGTTATTTGTCACAGGTGGTGTGGTGAATATATTCAAAGGGATGAATTAACCGTGGATCCCCACTTGCAGATCACTCTGTGAGGAGAAAGAAATGTAGAAAGCAGTATTTCAGGGGCAGCTTTTAATTCAGATGAAACAGCAGAATAACAGATATTCAGGAGTCATAATCAGCAACTACTTGTGATTCCTCAAGTGGGCTTCTGGCTTCCCTTTCTCTAGGCTGGTACCCTCTGAAGTTTTCATTTTGAGCACTTCTGTAATGGCTGAAGAGAGTGAGCCAGGCAGTTCCTGACTGAACTCCTGCTTCAACCATAAACTCACTAAGAACAATCCTAATCCTCGTCAGAATCCTAGCCATGTTTGCTGAAGGGGGCTTACTCCTGGAAAAGTGTTCTCAGGGTTGTGCTTGAAACAACCTGAGGAAAGCTGTTGTTCCTCAGACCATTTGTGGTATAGGAGACTCATTTGTGGTATAAGATATGGTGCTGCCAGCTCACTTTGGTCAAGCTGTTGCAAGGATTACTGAGAGAGATGTGAAGTATTTGTAGAATGCGAACTAATATTATGTGATTATACATCCCAATATTTTTGTGTAGTTAAGTATTGTTGGTCATGCTTGCTTTTACACATATGCATCAGTTTTGTTTTGACACTGCCCTATTGTTACCCAAATTAGTGCAACTCAGTAAATTATTTTGGGGAATTTTGGTTTCAGCAAGAGTGGGTAACAGCAGGAGTTTAGACCTTTGAATAGCCAGAATAATGACAACAAAGAGTTTTTTTATTGAGTCTCAGAAAAATCATAGAAACTACTATAATCATTCTAGAATGATTCATTCACACAGACTCTAAGGCCGTTTCTGCACGGCCCCCTCGCGCCCCCACGCCAGCAGGAGTTCCGTCGGCGTGGGGGCGGGAGCCTGCTTGCATGGCGTCGCGGCGAAAGCAGGCATAACGAGAGCCGACAGAAGGCAGAGGCTGACTCCGCGACGAGAGTCGCCTTCTGCGCACTCCCAGCCCGCACTGTCACTGTAGTCTTCCGCTTAAGCCTGCGGGGCGTCGCAGCCCGCCCGCGCTCGCCCTCTCGACCCCTGGAGGTCGGAGGACAGTCAATGGGCGGGCTGCGAATACGCCCGCAGGCGACGAGGAAGACACAGCTAAACAGGGCGGTGGAGAAAGCGTCTTCCTGGAGGCGCTGTTCGCACCGCGCCACAGGGAAGACGATCCCTCCCCAACAACAACCCTTTAAAGGGTTGTTGTTTAGGGCGGCTTGACGCCACCTTGGGGGGAGGGAAGCGGCGCCTGTGCGAACGGCGGCCTGGGGGCGCCTTTTTTGGCGCCCCCAGGCCGTCGTAAACGGGCCGTGCAGATACGGCCTAAGAAAATGTTGAATGGGGTTTGAAAAAAGGAATAGGAATTCTATCAGGGTGATGCGTTACCTGTGCAGAGGTTAAGAAGCAAAAGAGTTCTGCACAACCAGCATACATATGCTTGAGGGGCAGATACGATGTCAGGTGTAAGCAGCACACATCACAGGTGCTTATGGAAAAATATATCTCAAGTTATGCTGATGATGTTTTGTTCTCATGAAAACAATAACTGAATGTTTTCTTGAAAACAAAAGTATTCTGTCAGTTTTTTGTGTGTTCTCAAAAGATGCTGGCCAGTGTCATTAGCTTTGAGGAAAAGACACTGTGTGAATTCAGGAGTCATAATCAGCAACTACTTGTGATTCCTCAAGTGGGCTTCTGGCTTCCCTTTCTCTAGGCTGGTACCCTCTGAAGTTTTCATTTTGAGCACTTCTGTAATGGCTGAAGAGAGTGAGCCAGTGTGAATTTTGTCCTGGGAACAGATTTTTAAGCGTGAAAAAAAACTGGTGATGAACTTTTACAATAAAAGATATTTATTAGGGGTATTAGTAATTCTGTTTATGGGTCAATATCTTACAGGAAAAGCCTGTTGTGACGGGGTCACTTATATTCAAGGCGAGGAAGAGATATATTAACCCACCACTAGCGACCAACTGTAACGGGACGGGTGGCCTACAATCAAGGTTCCCACTAAACTGACCAGTGGGCTTTCCTTTGCCACCCAAAATATCCCAGGCTAGTGTTCAGGGATCTTCTTTTTTTCTCTGCTGCCACCATTAAAGGGAAGGAACTAGGAATCCCAAAACTGTTGCTGGCTGCCAAATATATAAAGGATCCCACCTCACATTCACTCTTGGTCTGAGGGGAATGTCCTTCAGAGTTCCATATACAAAAAATTGAGAGAACTCAAATTGGTTGGGATTCTAGCCACACAAACAGGCACTCTTCAATCTCTCACACACAAATGCAGGCTGGCACGAGGGTAACTTGAACACAACGAATGAAATTTATTTTTAAACACAAGAGAAGGGCTTCTTAAACTGGCTCAGAGAGGTACTAACGCTTGATAGTTTCAGAGAGGTTCTTTTCACTTAAAAGTAACAGAGCTTCAGTTGTTATTTAGGTTTCACACACACACACACACACAGACACACGCAGGTGTCTCTTCAGAAACGACTTCGCTTTTATATACTTTGCTTTTCCTCACAGACAGACACTAGTCCTTTCTGATCCACAACTGACTGAATACGCACGCGCGCGCACGCACACACACACACAGCCTATGCCCTGTGAGATTCTGGCATACAAAGCCTCCCACTCTCACACTAATCCCAAACTGGCCTCACTGCCTCTGGATCGGGCCTTCCCAAGACTGGTGTTGTACAGGGGCAGGACAGACTCCTAGGTCTGGTCAGTGTCTACTGACAAGCCTCTGGTTGGCGCTTCACTCTGCACCAAAAACCGAGTGCCTTCCTTCCTCTCACAAGCTTCCTTCGCTTGAGGAGAGTCACTAGAATCCTGCCAGCTATCTGAGCTGCACCAGAATTCCTTTTCACCAGAGACAGAGCGGAGAGACTTCACTCCACAGACTCTGCTCTCAACTGAACACGAGCTGTTCTCTTCAGAACTCCCAACAAAGAACTGTCTGACCGGCTCTCTCTGTCTTTCTGTTTATCTGGCAGCATTTTAGCGCCCCCTTACTTTGGCCCGGAGCAACAGTGCCTTCCATCAACCAATCACCTTGCTTTTATTTAAATTAAGACCTGCTGCCTTATTTTTACTGTCACCCAGGCCTCTTTAAGCAGGCCTGCTTCACACCAGCCCTTCAGGGTGGGGCAAGTCCGTTATACCTGTCATCACTAGTGTTGAGTTTGTTAGAGTGCAATAGAAGGCTCATTGGGTGTACAGCAATATATACTAGTGGGGGTGGAGGTGACAGGGTTAGTGTTTTATGTTCAGTCCCCTTAGCTGTATGGCGTCTTCTGTTTGAACGCCATTTCTCTCTGATATTACCATGTGAGACTGCACATATCCTTGTAGAGGGATATTATAGCTGTCCCTTAGGATAATGGGAGTAGCCTGACCCACTAACACTACAAGCTACATAAGCAGTTTAGGTTATTTTGCAGTTTGCTTGATATCTGCTTATTCTGTGTCTAAGGAATTTGCTGTGGAGTGTAACGTATAGCTTGGTTACAAGGTAGGTTTGTATTGTTCACATATTAGGCTGCTTTAGCTGTGGAGTTTCATGAACAGAATCCAGTTGCCATAGATTACATTCATCATTGACATCTGTTTTCTCTTAGGGCAAGCAAAAACAGACCAAGCGCACAACCACTTTTTTCCAGTTCTGCAATGCGGATTCTGGGATCCTGCTGTGCACAGATGTAGCTGCCCGTGGCCTCGATATTCCTGAGGTAGACTGGATAGTTCAGTATGACCCACCAGATGACCCAAAGGTAGTTTATGTTTTCTGGAATGCTGTAAGGTTTCAAAGGTTTATACATGAGATTGTCATGATTTCAAAAGTACAGTTGCTCCCAAACCTGTTTAGTTTAAGCGAAGCTGATGTGTAATGAGATGGCAAGACCGCAGGCAGCAAGGTCCCATGGAATCCGGATCTCCAATCTTTTTGAGCCTGCAGGAAATGAAGCCAGCCACAAAATGATTGCCACGGCTTAACTTCAGCAATACAGTGTAAATCCTTGTGCTATGGTGGCAGGTGCTGCCAAAACAGCATTTTAAAAAACATTTGCACAACCAATCAGAAGCCTTGATACTCAAAAGTCCTGCCTGGCCCCACCCACTTCCTAAAAAAACTTGTTTGGCACTCGAAAAGGTGGTGGGTGCCACAGTGCTCATGGACACTTTGTTGGACATCTCTAGTCTAATAAGTAAACCAGTGGCTCTTTCATATGGACCTGCATTCAATTCAATTTATTACAGTCAAAGACCAGCAAATTACAGTCAGGGACCAACAAATTCTATACACATTCTCTCAACCTTGTAATTCCCAGCATAATTGTAATATATGATATACACTAAAATCAACACTGAGGCCTAGTTTGTTTCACTTATCCAATACATACCTTAGCGTTAAAATAAATCCAATCCATCATTTAGCGTTAAAATGAGTCACTCAAGTTAAAATTATTCGTATGTGCGTGGGCTTGCCTACTTATTGGCTTTCGGCCTGTCTGCACTCCCATTTGTTCATATGGGCCTGCATGTTTGTTACTGTCTAGCAGAATGGCTGCTACTAGCACAGCAACAGCAGGACAAATGGGGCATGGCCACCTTTGAAGCTACCTGTCCTTTGAGATTGTAATACACCTAGTGACTGTCCTAGTTCTAACACATGGGGTTGCAACTTAATAGCTAGCTCTGGTAGCGGAAGGCTGACAGGGTCTCATATAAGGAAGTGAATGGAACAGCCCTTGGATTTTCTGTGTTGTTTAGATTTTTCTTTCTTAATATTTGGGTTGACAGAGGTTACATTTTATATCAAGCAGTTGCATTTGGGGACTAAGAGGTTTTAAGTAGGTTTGCTAATCTATGCGTGTGATATTTTATTTTGTTATTGCTCTGTATATGTCAGTGGATTGATATTTTCATTTCATGCTGTAAACTGCTCTGAGCAAGGGTAGGGAAGGATATAAATTTAGTAAATAATAATAATATGTTCAGATGAATCTTTTTGGTATAAAAGTATTTTACCTCAGCTTTAGCTGCACTCCCACTGTTTATTTCCAAAGGAATACATTCATCGTGTTGGCAGAACTGCCCGTGGAATCAACGGGAGAGGACACGCCCTGCTTATTTTAAGGCCCGAAGAACTGGGTTTCCTGCGTTACCTAAAGCAAGCCAGGGTATGTCAGTGTGGAGTTGTAATGGTTAATCAGCTGTTTCAGTGTTTCACTTGTCTAATTGCCCAGAGAGGATTTAAGAAAACAAACTTAGTAGCAATACAAAGCAGCCGGTGTAAATGAAATTGCACAACGGAATATGCTTTCAACTCCTTCAACATGACGCCTCAAGGAGTGTAGTGAATGAAACACAATCTGCTTCAGTGGCAGTCTTGGTACTTATTTTGATGTGCTAGTTCGAAATCCACTATATCTTTAACAGTACTGGAACTAATAGCTTTTTGCTCCCACAGTACAGGAAAATGACCATAAACTGTTTCTTCGTATGTTGTGCAGTTGATAGGAGAGAACGGAAATATAAGCGATAATGGCACAGTGGAGATTTTTTAGCAGGGCTGCTGCACATATTGGAAGGGGGCATTTATAAAAGCCGTTTTCCTCCCTAATGAGACTCTCATGCAAATTGTTTGTGGTAATGGTGCAAAGATGGAGACTTCAATGACTCATTTGGACAGAAATCCATCACAGTAATTGTCCCTTGGCAGGTTTAAGGTGCGAAATGTCCTTCCTTTCTTGAAGGTGCTTCAAAAAGAGAGCAGTTGCGAAACAGCAGCCTGTGACATGGACAATATATACCCCACTGAACATTCCCTTCTCATTAGACATAGTGTGTAACAGACTTCTCTCTGTGATATACCTCTGAAGATGCCAGCCACAGATGCAGGTGAAACGTGGCCACACAGCCCGGAAAACCCACCTCAACCAGCAGCCTGTGAACTTCCTAGAAACCCTTGTTGGGCTATTGGGGGGAACGGCATATGTGGGCGATTGCTGTGATCCAGGATGTTCATTCTTATGTTCTTAAAAGTTTTTAAGCAATTACTGCTACTGGTAATTTCTGCATTTAAAGTAATTTTCTTTCTTTCTTTCTTTCTTTCTTTCTTTCTTTCTTTCTTTCTTTCTTTCTTTCTTTCTTTCTTTTCTTTTCTTTCTTTCTTTCTTTCTTTCTTATCTTTTAGGTACCATTAAATGAATTTGAATTTTCTTGGACCAAAATTTCAGATATCCAGTCTCAGGTAAAACTAGATTTTATACCTCTATCATTCTTTACCAATTCGGTCGGTCTGATCTTCCCTAGCATCCACAAACCCTCATATACCCTAAGAGTTGGTCTCAGATTGCCCATCTTCTAAGTGGGTTTTTAGGATGCTTTCATAAGAATACTCCCTCATGACAGAACATTAGCAGCAGTGTAGTACTCGTACTCTAAATCTAAACTGTAATCTTGTATGCATTCCGTTTCATCCCGGATTCAACTACAGTGGGTTTGGAAGATATCTCTTGAAAGAAAGAGACAGAGAAATAAATGATCCTTGGAAAGAAACTTGCATAGAAGCAAATATATTGGCATTTCCGTACAGAAGGCCAAATAAATACTTTATATATGTACCTGCCCTCTCATTAGCGTTACATGACTATTGCCTCTGCTAAGATTCATTGCCTACATATGTTAATCTAATTTCAGTGTTGGTGGAGTGCGCTTAAACTTGGCAAACCTGATATTCTGAGTGATTGTGGCACCTGTTTCCTTTAAATTGAGGTTAAACTGATCTCTTATCACTTTGTCTCACATGCTTGGTTTCTTCATTCTTACACCCAAAGCAAGAATCCAAGGAAGTTTATACGATCTGCTGGGGCTGCAGAATATTCAGGTCTGAGGAGGAAGGGCAGGTTAGATTTTGGATTGTGGTGCTATTTTGCAGGCTGTGTACTGAGTTTTCTGGGGAACTTGGAGGTGACCCTGTGCTGTGTCTTAACACAGTATTTTAGAGTCAGGAAGATATATTTGCTGTTCAGCTCTTGTGTAGATAATATTTTGGTATATTATTGAAAAAAGTACCCAATAATTCAGTTTTGTTTCCATTATCCCTCTTTATTTTTTTAAAAAAGCCATAAACTGTAAACTTTATCAAAATATTTTTGTAAGTGTGCAAACGTTTATAGCTCAATTGCTTCATTCTTGTAAATGAGTCAGTGGCCTTTTCCACTTGAGTTATTTATAATGCATCTTGCCATCAAATGCTATTTTTTATTTTCTTTTAATTCTGAGGGTTTTGCCCCTGTTAGGTTTGGAACTTCTCTTCCTTCATTGTTCCTCCACTGTTTTCCCGAGCACTTTTAACACAATTTTTTTTCAGTGCTCTTCTGATCTGGCTTCCCTTGAGCATGCAATCATGTTGAAACAGTCTTTATTTCTCTGCCTTTCCAAACACTGGCCCTTATCCAGGCTTCTGTGTAGTTGTCCAACCTCTCCTTCAGCCATTTTCTCCTCCCATTTGTCCTCTGTTTTCAGAAGTAATTTTTAAAAATTCTCTTTGTCATTATTGCACAAGCAGTGTAATGTTAACGTAAACATACATTGTATCCCTGGTTAGGGGGGATGTGGGAAGGGAGCTACATGCTTCTGTTCTTTCAAGTAATGGTGCCTTCTCCAATAAGATTTCTTTCTTTGCTTCCATTTTGGGCGGGTAGGTTTCAGTGATAGAAATGAAGGCTGGGATATTTTTAAATTTCTGCTTTCTTGTAACTGCACAGTAACACTAGAGCACCTGCAATGAAAAAAAGAGAGGAGGGTTGTTATTTTGCATCACGGATAACATTCTACCACCATTGAGAATGATACATTTTGAGCAGTAGTGTGTGGGATAAATGCATCTGAAGAGACAAGGGGCAAAATGATGTGGGGTGGGGAAGGAATGGAGGTGTGCAGTATGACTTCACAGAAAATGTTTCCAAAACACAAGGTTTGACTACTGGGAAGAAGTGTAGTAACCTGTGCATGCAGAGTGGCCAATGACAGTTACCTAAATGAAAGATTTTTCTTCAGTCATTGAGTATACTACTTTGATGCATCTCACAGCTTTTTTACTTTGCAGTTGGAGAAACTGATAGAGAAAAACTACTTCCTTCACAAGTCTGCCCAAGAAGCGTATAAAGCCTATATTAGAGCATATGATTCTCATTCACTGAAGCAGATCTACAGTGTCAATAACTTGGATCTTAACAAGGTTGCCCTGTCTTTTGGCTTCAGGGTCCCACCATTTGTAGATCTCAGTATCCTTTTGTTGCAAGATATTAATGTCAGGACCAGGGCTCCTTGACACCTCAGCCATGGTGCTTCCGTCACCTCAGGGACCTTCCTTGGGTCTCAGATATCCTCAACCTGGATAGCGCTCCAGTGAGCTGCCAGGCAGGGCTCTGAGAGAAGCCTTACCTTTGCTGGCCCGGACCTGGGAAAGCTTTTGTCTGGCTCTCTCACCTCCATGGGCTGCTGCAGCTTGCCAAGTCTTGCAGGTAAGTGGCTTGGGGCGAAGTTGCTGGGTGATTGGGGAAGTTCAGAGGTGTGGACCCCGGACAATTAACACCTGTTCCCTCTTGTTAAAAATTGATAGGAATGGATTGCTTGATAACAGGAAGACTTTTTTTATATTGGAATGAAATATACTCTTCTGTTGTCAAACTGCACTGCATCCCTAGCCTCAAGATGGTGCGACACCCAATATGTAGCTGGAATGGAAGTAAACATGTCACTTCATGCTAGGCTTGGCACTCCCTTCACTCCACGCTTGGCTTGGCAACTCCCAACATTTTGGGGGATTGTTCAGTGTTCTGTGAGTGGTTCTACCTCCCTATTTTCAAAATACGGAACATGATATGAGATCACCACTGCACATGCCAGATGAAATGTTTAGATCTGTAGCACTGTTTTGTCCATGTATAGAATTGGAAATGTTTCTGCATCCTAATATGCAGACATTCTGTGTACTTAAAATGGTTGTACTCGCCTTTGGAACCAACATCAATTACAAATCTGACATACCAATTACCTTCCCTAAATTTAAGAGAACAAATGGAAAGCTCAGAACAGTGCTGACTACTATACAAATTTCTGGAGAAGCTTTCTTCATCATTGCCAAAGTTGCAGGTTTGTTCTGAGAAGTGTTTTGTGTGTTGTAATCTTTTTTTACCGTTGAACGTAACTCTGTTCTTAACGTTCTGACAATTAAGCCACCAAATGTTTTCCTTAACGCACAATTTGCAGATGTCAACAGCAGCCATGGGAGAAGACTGCAGAAAAGAGGTGGTGGTGGAGGGTTTGGCTATCAGAAGTCAAAGAATGTTCAAAAATGCAGAATCTTCAAGCAGATTAACAAGAAAAAAACAGACAACAGGCAGTTTTGTCGCTGATGTGCTCAGTATTCTTTGAAATGACTTTTAAAAGACAACTTTACATCAAAGAATTAATTCAGTATAGAATTAAGATGTACTGTCCTGCCTTGGGCCTAAAGAGGAGCAGAGAGAGGAATGATTGAATTTGGACTGTATTTTCTTCTAATAACTCTTAATTTAAGAGAGTGGAGTGATTTATGCAGCAGCTTTGGAAATTTGAGCACACTCAGCTGTATAACCATTGCAGATGATATTATAGTCCCTTTTAGCAGAAGCTCTTGTAAAGTAATCTTCCTTGTTTCTTCTGTATTCAAAAACAAATTATCTGTTCTTATTTTGTGTGTGCGTGTGGATGTTTTCAAAACTTATTTAACTTTTTGAAAAACAAAAGGGTGTTTTCAGTAGAGAGAATCTTGGTCTGAAACCTATATAAGATAATACCTGGGAAACTTTAAAAGAATTTTGGAGTTATTGGGCTAAATGGTTCACATTATGATGCAACAGGAGTGAGTTGTTGTGAGTCATGAATCATGGTGTCTATTTCTGTCCTGAAGCAAAGAACAAAATCTGGCTTTTCTGTATTTCACCAATTAGAAGTTGCTTCAGAATACACCATGAAACACCATTCACTCCACGCTAGGTTTGGCACCTCCCAACATTTTGGGGAACCTTTCAATGTTCTGTGAGTGGTTCTACCTCCCTATGCCAGCTATTTTGTTGTGAGTCCCACTCATTTTCAAAATTCTAATAATAGCTGGAGAGCTGCCTCTTATTGCAGTGGATCTGGCCAACATATAATTCCCTCTGCCCTTCTTTGAGCAGCTTCAAGGTCTACCATAGATACAAATCACATCCAGTTTTTCACCTTTGTTCACATTACTGTCCGTTCTGCCACTGCAGTGGCCTTACCAGGTGACTGAGCTGTAACATTCAAAGGCAGACTTTCTGCTAATGAGATCCTTATACATTGATGCAAGCATTGTGGGACCAAGCAAGGAGAGCGTGGAAGTTGTCCTCATTATAAATTCTGTTCTCCTAATTGGCATAGCATTTTGTACAAGTTCAGGTAAGGCAATGGGAAAAAAGTGTTGCCCTTCTATTAGGAAGAAGGCAGTCATTTCTTTAAATTAAGTACTGCAGGTGTAGCCAAGGTCTTGTAATTGCTCATTACTAGGGACTTGGAACTATTTATACACCTGTCTGCTGCACGTTGCTGTTCCAGAAGGCCAGAGAAGCAAGCAGAGACTCATCTACTGCACATTTGGAACTAACCTGTGGAGAGTAATTGGTTGGAAATGTGAAGTTAAGGAGAGATCAAGTGTGAAAAGCATTAGCGAGCCTAAGGAAAGGGAAAGGCCCATATTGCAGCCTGAACTTGGCTTGGGCTGTCACAGAGGCTTATAGTTAATCCAGTATGCATAACTTGTCTTGGATACATACAGATGGGGAGTTTCACTGGCAGATTTAGGTTTTTTTTTCACTTATTCTTGCAGCAGCCTCTAGGATCTTTGACAAACTACTGAGGGTGGAATAGGGAGGAGTAGACAAAAATGCCCCCCTGGGGTGAGTGAGGGTTTGTGTGAAACCAGGTGTCCCCATCCCTTAAAGAAGTACTTTATTTCCTTTGAGTATGGGTTTACTGACACTTGATATTAGGATAGTGTATTTTAAATTCAAATTGTAAGCCATCAGTCATAAAAATGAGGAGTAATACACATTGGACAAAGTACTGCAAGCAAAATTTCAAACCATTCTCATATGGCAGATAGTGCTCTCAAGTCAAGAGAAATTAACAAGGAAAAGCAGGAATGAATCATGAAGTGAAAGCATAGTTTTTGAAGGGCAAGCCCATAGCATGAGTTATTGACTGAAACATTAGAAACAAAAACTTGAGTCAGTCACTCCCTCAGATTTAATGTCTCTCACAGGGCAGTGGTTGTGAGGATAAAATGGAGAATAACATTATTTTGAATTTTGCTTCGTGTCCCCCACATTGGAGACCAAAGCAGGGTATACATTTCTAAATACTTTTTCCACGTCTGAGAAACCAAAGATAGGCTGGTCAGTTGATGTATCCCAGTGTTTTCAATTTTTAAATCCAGATGTTCAAAATGTAGTTCCCTGTGGATATTTTGATTGACAAACAATATGCAAAACTGCACAACTTAATGTTTTCAAAATAAGTCCAGCCCAGATATAAATATGAGTTTGCTATGAAGTATTGTGGCTTTTTCTGTTAGCACAGCAGACAGGGTGGATCCAAAAATGGGGTCTTTTATGACAAGGCCTTGTGTACAATCAACTATTAAAAACTGGAAACCTTGATCCTTTTAATTGATCCTTTTAATTTTTGAAATTATAGGTAGACTAGCAGCAAAGTCCATTGCAGGAGAGATGCAATGGGCCCTAGGAAAGGGTGGGAGAGGAAGCATCTCCCCTACAATGGGCTTTAGTGGGGCTGTAGCCCCCCGCTCCCTATGCAACATGTGCCACTTGTCTGGGTCTGGCTTGGGGGTGAACAGGTTGGAGAGTTGTGGCGTGGGGGGGAGGGTGGCAAAGTGAGGCTGTGGTGGTGGATTGGAGTAGAAGGGAATGGAGTTACTTTGGTTGGGGAAAGGTTGGAAAGGTGAGACTTAGATGGGGGAAAGTTGCAAGGTATGCATAACCTGGGGTGGTGGGAGGGTTGGAAGGTGTGGTATGGGGTGGGGGGAGGGTGGCAAGGTGAGTCTGGAGGTGTGAGGATTGAAGGTGTGTGTGGGTTGGAACTGGGTGGGGTGGGGTGGCAAGGTGAGGTTGGAATGGGAGAAGGTGAGAATTGGGGTGGAGGGAGAGTTGAAAGGTGTGGGTTATGGTGGGGAGAGTTTGCTGGTTGGCATGGGGGGAGGTGGTAGGGCTTTGTTGGGTGCTTGGGGTTGGGGGGAGTGGTGAGGGCTTCTCCAGGCCTGCAGAGCAGTGGCTTTGCGGCCCCGGCCTGGGTGCTTGGGGCAGGAGGCCTGGCACGTGGGGAGGGGGGGGGGAGGTTTAAGGCCAATGGGCATGCAGGATACACAGGGCTTGGGTCCCTGTGCGTCCTGCACAATAATTGGCTAAGGGTTCATCATCGGACGTTCTAACCCTTAGCCAATTACGTATTTTAAAATAGGATTGTTCAACAACTGCAAACTAACAAATAACCTGTGATGAATGGAAATGCTCTTCAAAGAAGAAAGCTACATTTAGAGAAATGTATGCTACAATAAGGACCCTAATAAATAAGAATTATGTGCTAGGGACTCTATGGTACTTCAAAGCAGAATTTGTGCCAATAACTTCCAGTATCAGGTAATCATTAGACAGTTGGGCTAGTATCTAGGAGACCTTAAGTCAGGTCTTCACTTTTCAATTGAAATTTGCTGGGTGTTTTGAGGCCAGTTAAATACACTCAAAGTAATCTACCTCATAGGTTGTTGGAATAAACTGGAGGAGAACAATGCAAAGTGTTTTGAGTATCCGTGGAGGAGAGGTGAAGGTATATATGGAAGTAAGTAAAGTATGTTTCCTTCTGTTTATAAAACAGACCCTGAAGGAGTGGTAACACAAAGATTGCTGCTGCCTTCTGGAGGCGCCAAAGAAAAAGTCTTATGCAGTTCCTCACTGTTAACCTGTTCTTAGTTAGCGAGGACACAAAGGACTGTGAAATTAATTCCATGAGCACAAGGGGATTTTAGACACTTTTTCACCACCCTTGAAATGCAGGTCTCCTGGGCTTCATCCCAAAATGTCTCTGAAACAAGGGAGCTCGTGATGCAGGTTTTTAATAAGATATGGTCACCAAAGGGGGCCTCACCCAGGTTTCATGGGATGAAGCAATTATTCAGAATCCAGTTATTATATACAGTAGCTTACAAGTAGTGTAGTCTTCCTAGAGTCTGTATTACAGGAAGCTGTAAAATACTGTTATAAAAATGAACTGGAAATCTAAGGTTTCCTGAGCACTTTTCCTGTGATCAATCTTTCGGATATTTAATAGACCTCAGCCATCACACCCTCAAGGTTTGTCTCATAAAGATGACTGATGGTTTAGGGGCTAATACTGTTTTTCCTGAGAAATTGCCTCCCACTCAGAGAACCTTGACGAGGAAATTGGACTTTGCAAGCCAGTTAAAGAGAGGTGATCAAAACGATCGTGTGGGGAGAAGTTAAAAAACAATCCAAATATAGACCTATAAAAGAAAACACAGTTGCTTCACAGCCACTCCTAACAATAATGATGAATACACTGGGCATGGTCCTGGCAAGTCTTTGACGAATGTTGCAGTGCCCGTGCTGCTTTGTGCAGGGATGATGGAAAACAGTAAAATTCTATCAAAAGCACTCAGGATGAAGTGGTCTAGCAGATGAGAAGTGGGGGGGAAATTGACCTTGCATTAAAATGGTTAAGATAGGCCTTTCTCTGCTTTTTTCTGAGTAGGAATTAGGAAGATGGGGAGGGACTAGAGAGACCAGTTAGGATTAGCCTCAAAATAGCTTCAGAGCAAGATGGATGTTTTCCAGTTGACTAGCGTTGGCACAGCAGTGTCTTCATGATGAAGGCCATTCACACCAGCTGAAAATGTTTGCTAAATGTGTGTAAATGCTTAGCACTCTTCTGTGGTTCTTGTGCCAGAAATCTAAGTACACTTTTGGCACAGCTTGTTAATGAGAATTGTAGGTGGTGGAACTGTGTTCACTATGGCCTGTAATCTTCCACTTGTGTCCATGTTATGTTCCATTTGAGTCTAGTTAGCTAGCTATCTCCATCCTTATTGGACATTAATCTGGAATTCCTTTTTTTCCTCAACTGTTGTTCCACTCATCTATTTCCTCTTTTCCTTTGGGATTTACACCAATGGACTACCATTCTATCAGCACCGATATTTTTTAATGTCATCTGGTTGATGCTGCTTCACAATTCTAGAACTCAGCTACATCAAAATCTACTTTCAAGATTTTCTCACTGGGCTTCTTTTCTACTCCCCCACACTAAGAAAATTATATTTTCCACTTTACGCATTCCCAGAGAAGAAGAAGTAGAAGAAGAAGAGTTGGATTTATATCCCCCCTTTCTCTCCTGTAGGAGACTCAAAGGGGCTTACAAACTCCTTTCCCTTCCCCCCTCACAGCAACTACCCTGTGAGGTAGGTGGAAGACCTCTGAATTGATAAGCAGAGACTTTCAGAAGTAAAACAGCAACAAATGTTTTACAGATACTCTCTAAATGCACTAATTTTGACATTTTCACAACAGAACCAAACATTTGTTCTGGAGTCCACCCTGCCCAATTGGTGGAACCAAGGTATTGTTCTTGGTGCACAATATTTTAATGTATACATATTTGCATCAGAAGCAATTTCTCCGCTAGAGCTCCAGAGTTGCTTCTGCCATGGCTCAGAAACCACATATGGAACAGCAAAACCCACAAAGAATGCAGTTTACTTTGAACATCTTTGAAGTGTTGGCCTGGGAGATTTTCAGTGATGGGTGGAAAGCATCAAACCTTTCCTCCATTTCCTTGCCCCAACCACCTAGAACCGTGGTGGCGAACCTTTGGCACTCCAGATGTTATGGACTACAATTCCCATCAGTGCCAAAGGTTCGCCACCACTGACCTAGAACATACTTTTCAAAATCTGACCACACAGGAAAATATATTCCCATCCCATTTGCTGCTTCTTTAGGAATCATTCTTACCCCAACCCTTTTGTCTATTCTTCAAGCTATTTTGATGCGAATCATGCCACATTTAAACATTGTCCATAGATTCTTCCTGTCCTGTATTTTGTTGGACCAGTCTGAGGAGCTTGGTGCAGAGAAGTCTCATACTGTCTGGGAGAAGTTGCCGAAAATCTTGACTGTGTATCTTCCCAAGATAACAGTATTGTGGTTGCAAAATCTGTTATCCTTAGAAACAGACAAAGCAATGTAAAGTAGTCATTCTGATAGAAATAGACTGTGCAAGGATAAGAGTTTTTTAAAAGGTACCAGGGGAAATCCCAAGAACTCTGTACCTGGCTCCTATGAAAGTATAAATAGGTTGCTTAATTGTGTTACAATTGCTTTGTCTTTACAATTTCCATTAAAATGAACATGCACCAAGAGAGAACTACAGCTAGAGCTTCATTCTTCCAATATAATTGAAAGCTGTTCACTATTTTGAATTGGGCTAGATGACATGATTCCCCTCAGAAGATCTTGAGGAACTCATTTCTTTCATTGCAGAACAGCAGAATAAATGCTAATCTGCTCTCAGGCTTCTCAGGTGGAGGAAAACGTTACCACTTTCCAAATTGTGTGTTTGTGTTCACAGTCTAACCACAGATGTCACTAGTTTGCAAATGGTCCTTTTTATTTGTCAACCGAATTCATATGTATCCACTTGAATTCAATGCCAATCAAAGGGGAAGGGCTGTGGCCAACGGCGGAGCTACAAGGGGACGGGGGTTGTGCCGTGCACTGGGTGCATGCCTGGCAGGCGTGGAAAATCGCCCCCAGGCCCCTCCCCTCATGGCACCCCCCCACCCCCCTTCCTACACCTTAGTTCTGTGGTGGCGAACCTATGGCACTCCAGATGTTCATGGATTACAATTCTCATCAGCCCCTGCCAGATTGGCCACGCTGGCAGGGGCTGATGGGAATTGTTGTCCATGAACATCTGGAGTGCCATAGGTTCGCCACCACTGGTTCCTTTCCTTTTTCTAGAACTTTTTCAGGCTGCAAAAGGCCTGTTCGCAGTAAAAATGGCCTGAGGAACTACAGTTCCCAGGAGACCTTGGGGCTCGCAAAGTCTCCTGGGAAGTAGAGTTCCCATCAAGCCGTTTTCACTGTGAACAGGCCTTTTTTCAGCCTGAAAAAGTTCTAGAAAAAGGAAAGGAGCTAAGGGAAGGGGGGGTGCAACGGGGGGGGGGGGCATGGGGGCGGAAAATATAGAATGTGCACCGGGTGCAGTTTGGCCCAGCTACGCCTCTGGCTGTGGCTAAGTGGAAGAGCATCTGCTTTGCATGCGGATAGTCCTAGGTTCAGTTCCCAGTGTTACTGCCAGGAAAATAGGAAAAATATTTTCCTGAGCCTGCCACCGAACTACACTGGCTAAGGATCAGAGCAAAGAGACCACTGTTGTCCAAAAGGCTTGGAAAGAATGTGTATATACAAATGTGCTGATATTTCACATGGTTTCCTTCTTGCCTTTGTCCCTTTTAAGGTTTAATGTAAGCCCCCTCAGTATTGAATTTATTAGCTGCCCAATGTTTAGGATTACACTTTAGTTAATTTAAGGTTTTGTTGCTGTTAATTTAGGATACTCCTGCTTATAGGTATATGTGCTTGCACTGTATTGGAGGTTCTTTTAGGTTTCCTCTAATGTTTAAGTTTAGAAATGTTATTTTTAAATGTCTGTATCTATGGGTAAAAGCAATAGCTTGTAACAGCTGATATTAAGAGTCAAGGAAGCTAGCCTTGGAATTCAGTTTGGGCCAACACCCGGTAGATCTCTTTAGTGGAAACAAAGACCCCTTTGGATTTACAAATTGAATCTGATAACGGCACCCCAGATATCCCAGCCGTTGAAGAACGTGCCAAGATCACCATTGGACCATTTGAACTTTCTTTTGTTGCGGGTCTGAGGCAGGAGCCTCAGATCATAACTCAAGGAAGCAGCCTATCTGATAACCAGATTCCTGGGTGCGTTAAACAGGCTCACCCAGTTTTATGAATGAACTCTCTCCGCTATCCATTTCAGCACTAGCGTAAAGTCTCATGGGAAGACACCTGACAGCGAGATTTCACGGTCCCATTCACAAAGTTGTAATTTTATCTTTTCTTTTATGTGTTGTACGGTAAGGGACCTGCACCCTTGCCCCTTTTGATGTTTGTGCATAAAAGTTCTAGCGCTTGGCTACGAAGGCAAGATTCCCCTGCCCGAGCTGTAGCAATCATTTCCGAATAAAATATTTTGCCTTTAAAGAACACCGGCTTCCTGTGCCTCACTACGTTGCCTGAGCTGAAATCACTTAATGTTACCCAAGCAGCAGCGGTAACACCAGCACTTCCGGTTAAAATGCCCTGGTAGTTGGTGACATTATCTCTATGGTCTGTGGGCAGCTCCAGAAACACACCTTTCCTTTATTACTTCGACCTTCATAAATACAAATGTTTCATTAACAAACATAACTGTATGTATCTGCTGCTATAGCTGGACCTAGGCAAGATCAGGCTTATTTTCTTTTCCCCTTTTCTGTGTTCTTATGAAATCAGTCCCACAGCAACTATTAAATAATTTCCTGATTACTTGAAAAAAGTGACCTCAGGTTTCAGTCAGCTGGTTCCCTGATTTCCTTCTCCACCAGCCTCACGGTTTTGGTTAAGAGGAAGGGCAGGGAAATACTATTTCTTCCATATTACTTTTTAGGCTGGCACAGCAGTCTGTGAAGGACTTTGTTCCTCTCTTGTTTTCTTCTTCGTTGGGCTGTGTGGCTTCTTCTGTGAGTCAAACTTACTCTAGAGGACTGTCCATGTGCACAAAAACTTTTGGGCCCAAAGCGGCCTGTATCTTTCAAAACTACCTATTCAGATCTAGTCAGAAGGATGTTTGGTATGTGTCTTAATTTACCCTGGAACAAGGAATCATTTCAGGAAGCACAAAATCAGCACAGAGCTTTCATTTTCCTAACCTGACAAGTATCAGGTTTTCATCAACTTTAAAAGCAAGAAAGGCTATGAATTACCCTATCATCGAAAGCTGTGGTCAAGTAATTTTTGTTTGTAACATTTTGCCTGCAGTTACTGTGACAAGCCTCTGAAGAGGCCGGCCATAGATTAAGGCAAAATGTTAGCAACTAAAACTACCAGACCATAGCCACTTAGCGGAAAATCCACAACAGCCAGCTATGGATTACTTTTAGGCCTCCTCTGTGAATACATGCCAGTTGTAGCAAATCAAACCAATGTCAACCAAATGAAAACAAACAAATGAATGAATTTACTAGGCATCTGATATTACTATGGCATAATTCTTTTTAAAACTTAGCTTGTTCTTCAGTAGGTTGCTATCCTAGCTAAACCTTAATCAAAGAGGTCATTAACTCAACACCTGTAAATTACTACTAAAAAGAAATCAACAGAGTACTGAGAACTTCAAAGGTTCTGTTAGAGAAGATAAAGGTCTATTATGCATGGAATGCTTACCTCGAGGCTTTTAGCTGTGCTGCGAGGCTGTAGTGTAATCTCACTTTTCTCTGTTTACAAGTGAGGAGGCATGCTTACTGAAGTATCAACGAACATCTGCTTTTCCTGGTTCTCTTAATTTGCCCATTAACTCCCTCTTAAAGGCACAGATCTCATCACACCCAGTAGTTGCTTTGTTAAAGTCCTTTAAACTGCAGTTATATCACTACACCTGTGATTGCATTATATCGATACAGCCTCTTACCAAAAATACCTTACCAAAAAGAAAGAGGCAAAGCAATGCCCTGAACCACAGTCTGCTGAAGAAGGGGACCATGTCCTAGAACTGATCTCTCTCTCAATCCCCCTTCACAACACATGTACACTTCCTGGTTTTGAAATGCAATTAAAGACAGCAATTTTTCAGTGATTCTGTTTATATTGATGTATTAATATAACAAATAACAAATCTGAAGTAAAAACAAATCTGAAGAGAGGGAAGGAGACGGGGTACATGGGAGTGGAAGGGAGTGGGAGGGGTTGGTAGTGGTTGGCAGGAAGATATCCGAGGGAAAGCTGTGCTTACTGGAAAATCTCCCTCACTCCAGCAGCAAAGAAAATTAAAGCTGCGTTTAAAGTAGTGTCGCTTGGCACAGGGAGAATGGAAATTGAAAGCAGGGCTCAGGGAAATACATCTGTACAAGATTTTTTGCTGTGACAGACATTTGCCCCTGCCATGCAGCAGACACCTGGTGCATAATGGGCCAGAGATTCTAAAAGCTGAAATGTAGAGGGGTTGACAAACTTCAAGCTTTTATTACAGCATGATCTCAGAAGTCTCCTCTTCTTTCACAAATAGATATGTGAGATTTATTTATTTAGTTTCCATACAAAGAAGAGAGATGAACCAGCAAGGAAAGAATGAAAATTAATCTCTCCAGTTTGTTAACTAGATGATAAATATCAAGATCTCAGCTAACTTTTTCCACATCATTATAACTTTCAATCAGTTCAGTTAATGGGGGAAACAGCTCATGATTTTGAAGCTCAGCTTTTTATAACAGAGCACATGCCATTATTTTGTGATTTTGTCTTCCTTGCCTTCATCCTTCCTCTATATTTTTTCTACAAACACAAAGAAAAGTTTCACAAGAAGAATCCCGTTTTTCATGTGTTTGTGCATTGCTGCTACTATTATTACCTTTTCTCTTTATCTTGGAAAACATGGGCTCCTTGGAAGGTATGCTTATGCTATTCTGCATTTGCTCATCATCCCTACATTTCTTGCCTTGCAACAAAAGGAATGATAAAAGTTAATGAAAAAGGTGATGATATCAGTTGCCAAGGCACTAGGCTTCTTGGAACAGACAGGAAATTGAAGTGTGGCTATATCGTAGAGGTTATGGCTTCAGCGGTCCTGAAGAAAAAGTAAATTCAACCTATAATTTATAATTTTACAAGGTAATGATTGCAAATGTAATGATGGGGGATGCTTTTTAAAAAATAGCCTTAACAATTGCTGTGTAGAAGCAAGGTCTACCCTCTTTGTATTTTCCCTCCACTTCCATTTAGTAGTGCAATTGCTTCTCCATTACTTATAATTTATGAAAATCTGGAGGCTCTGTACTTTCTTCACTTAAATCTAGCTTTCTCCCTCAGAACTGCAGCCTTGCTTGAGAGGTGGTTGTTATAGCAACATGCAGATTGGTTATCAAAGAAGATAACGGTAACTTTCTCCAAAACATTGGAACATTTTCTATTGAAGAGTAAATAAGGTAAGGGGACCTCTCACACAGAAAAACAGATAGGAGAGGGGGGGGGAAGGGGAGATAAAGAGAGCATGGTGACCCCTCCCCCAAGCACAATTATTTTATCCTACTCATATACAGCCTGCTAAATCCAAAGCACTCTCTGCAGGGCCATCTCTCACCTCTTCCATATACTACTAGTGACACGTTCCCAAGGGGCACTACCATTGTATCCCATCTTACAGACCAGCCCCCGTAAATACCTTTTAAAAAAATTAAAATATGAAAAAAATTAAAAATATAGAATGTAAGTATATCTTACTGTTCATAGAGTTCGAATGTCTGACGATGAACCCTGAGCCTATTGCTGTGCAGGACACACAGAGACCAAAGCCCCATGCATCCTGCACGCCCATTGGCCATTGCCAGGCTTCGGAGCAGTTTCACAAAGCCATCAAAAAAACCCCACCAACTCCCTCAGCTAACAGGTGTCCGGGAGAAAAAATTATTTGCCTGAAACTTTGCAGAGTTGCTTACTGAGCAGATCATCATTTTTGTATCTGTGTCATTCATATTGTGGTAGCCAGCAAAGGGCAAATGTTTTGATTGTGCATGCTGGTAAAATGGCAGGTAGTACTGGGGAAGGGGGGAGGTAAATATAACTCCACTCCAGCAATAGGCAGCATCTTCCCTACTATTTTATTGTGTGTATGATGCTAAGATCATTTACCATTAATTAGATCTTAGTTTTAAATGTGTAAGGATATGGTGATGGTAGATGCTGAGAGTTGCATGAAATGTTAGCAAGTATGTCAGCAGTCCTGTGGGCTCATGTTGAAAAATTAATCCAGAGCCTCTTCAAACTGGATCCCCAAAGTAATTTAACTGTAGTATATTTCTAAGGGGACCTCACTTAGGACTGTGACTTCTTCAACTTCACACCACTATGTTTTTAAAATTAGAAACCATGACACAATAAAGATGGCAGCACTAATTTCTACTCACATGTTCTTTAGAAGTCAAGCATCTCATGATTAATTCTGACACAAGTTAGTACCATCTAGGAGTCCATTTTTCAGGAAAGGTGTGGGGCACACAATACTTGTAACAAATGTGGAAAGAAGAAAAATATGGAAATAAGAAGTACAATGAAATAATATTGAAGCCAGTGGGACTAATTAATGTAGCCATGATTACTTAACTCTTACATAGTCTGTATCACTGATACAGTATCAGAGGTCCCCCATCTTTTTGAGGCTTCTTTGGAATTCTGATCCCGGGTAACCACAACAAGATGCAGAAAGTGGAGCCAACCACAAAATGGCTGCCACAAAAGGCTGAACCAACCACATCCCCAGAAGAAGTTCAAGTGCAGGTAAGGAGTAATTTAAAAACATACTGGACAAGAAGAGAGAGAATAAAACCATAGCAAAATTATTTTACTCGCCACAGCCAAACGGATCTCCAATGGCCAATCAGAAGCTAGGCAAGAGCCTTGCCTATCCCCAGCCCCTTGACAGGCGCCACTTGTAGAACATACAAGAAGACCACCAGATGGTTCCAGGAAATAAAGCTTTACTATTATGCCAGCAGGAGAAACGGGGCTCAAGCCCACTAGGCATTGCTCCAATGAGTTGTTCTAAATGCAAAACATTTATACACTTGTATAATAAGGGTATGCGTATGCAATTTCATACAAGGTTATCCACAACTGTGTCACAAACTCTTTGGGGGGTTTTGTCTCCCATATACAGTTAACATTACTTCACATGTCAGAGAGTTTCTTCATCATGTTACAATTATCTGTTGTACATATCTGCATACATGATAGTATTGCTTAACCCTTAGGGGTTCCTTGCAAGCAAAGGTTACAGAAGCCAACTGCTGATTATTTGTTAGCCCTTATATATGATTCACACACTGCCCCCATGTTGGGAAGTCCAGTCCATATATTGCTGTTTACCAAGGTTCTCAGGATGGCATACATGCTTATACCAGTTCCCATTTTGTCTTCACAACCCTGTAAAGCAGGTCAGGTTGAAAGTGAGTGATTGGCCCAAGACTGGAGTCCATGTTTTTCAAACCCTGCAGCAGAATCCTAAATAGAGTTCCAGCATTCAAACTCATCGACTTCGAAGTTTTAGAAGTCTGTTTTGGGTTGCACTGCTCCAGGGCATACGGATTGTGATTTTATTTCAAAAGAATGTTTACAGTTGAAAGCTCCACTGAAACCCACGGGACATTTTGTTTTGTTTCAAATAGAAGTTTACATTAGTAATCCTGAATATCGTTTTATTTCCAGTTTTCGCCTTTCCTTCTAAGTAGTGCATAACAAGAAATCCAACCGACTAAGCTTTCCTACCGCCGCATTTCCGTGCTAAGATCCCAGATGGGTCGCAACATCAAGATCGACTAGCAGCCCAGGCGAAGAAAAGCGGACCCTGGTTGAGACCCGTACTGCTCCGACTTCTCTCCAGCATCGAGGCTCGTGCAAGCGCCAACGAGGTCCGAGGAAGTGCAGGGGGAGCCCGCGCAGGGGGAGCCCGTTACTTTGGAACCGATCATCCTGTGACTCAAAAACAAGACAACCCTACGTGTTCCTGTTGCTTTTTCGAAGGCGTTCTTGTGCACGGCCACCCAAAAGCCAGCGCGCAACAGCACGTGGCCACGAAGGGGCGAGAAAGCACACGCCCGAGCCCTCCCTGATCCCCCCCGCCAATTGCCTGCGGGCGGGAGTTATCCAAACCCCCCGACGGCTGGCAAGGCACCCGCCCCGTGAAAGGCGTGGCGATGAAACTCCTTTGCCTTTGCGGCTGGAATTCATTGGCTGCCTCCCACACCTCCTGGCCTGGACCGCGGCGCGCCCCCAGCTTCAAATGCTTGGTCCAGCCATACCTCTCCATGGCTCCTCGGCGCCGGTGGTGGCCAACCGCACCTCCTCCTCCTTCTCCCCAGGCAGCAGCGACCTTTTCTCCTTCTTGAGCCTGCTGGAGCCTTCCTACGCTGTCTTCCCCACCTACCCCTCCCTGTGGTGCTGTTCATCTACTGGAAGATCTACAAGGCGACCAGATTTCGCATCGGGGACCAGAGGAATGCAGTCTTGCCCCTCCCGGGACTTGGCCAGGTAAACAGGGGAAGAAGGGGAGTCGAAACGCGCCTTTCCCAACTGAGCGGCGGTTTGCCCGCGCAGGGGTTTGACGCCCTGATCCGGCTCTCAGTTCGAATTAGGAAAGTGTTTTTAAACCATGTGCAGAGGGGGCAAGAGCCAGAAGGCATGGTTGTCGCGAGAACTAAATGATGGTTAGGAATAGCTGAACAGAGTTTGATTGGAGTCAGGTTTAGCCCAGCAACTGGTTGTCAGATATGCATTTAATAATGCAGCGCACCTGGACAAAATATATGCATGGAACTCAGAAGAACTGCTGCTAATCCGGGTAGGCAATACTGACCTTGGTGGACAGCTCCTGGTTGTGAAATACCTGGGCATTTTCAGGGTGGAGCCTGAGAAGGTCTGGGTTTGGGGAGGAACTTCAGTGGGGTATATATACCATAGAATCCACATTACCAAGTGCCAGTTTTCTCCAGATGAACTGATCTCTGTTGTCTGGAAATCAGTTGAAATCCCTGGAGGTCTCCAACTAGCACCTGAAAGTTGGCTATAGTACCAGTAGTCAAACTAGTAGAGGGCATCTTTGTCTTCACAGGTAGAGAGGGCTTTCACTGAGAGCAGTCTATCTATCAGTTCAGCCCAAGCATAGAACATGTTTTCAGTCTCCTAGACTAGTGCTTTTTAGCATGTGCAGCAGACATTTTCCTCCATCCTTAAGTTACCCCCAACAACCTGATTTATAGGTGAAGCTTCCTTGCAGCTTCGTATACAGTCATCTCTTTAGGGACTCAGTACTAAACATTGAGAATGGAAAGGTACAGAGAGGAATGCAGAGGCATGGGAAATTGGAAAGGCAGAAAGACTTCTTAATTCTATAAAACAGGAGGTGCAGAACTACTTGGAAAGTTGCACCTTTTGAACTGGGGAACCCTTTCCTCTAATCCCAGAGGTGTATTGAAATGAAATTGCTCAGTGATGGGTTTTATTGAGTCACATATTTTGGAGCTGACTCTAAGATCCTAGGTAACTTCCACCTCCTTTTATAAGCTAGAAATAACATAGGCTGAGTATCTGTATAAGTTCTGATAGTCTTATCTGTGCTATTCTTTCTTATACCAGCCACGGCCATTGTGGGGAATGGTGTTATCCCCTTAAGAAGATTTGTTTGGATGGGAGCTCCATTCATAGACCTGAGTAGACCTTCTTATGGTGCCAGGAGAAACTGTCAGTGATTTTATTTGATCTCTGCTTCCAGTCATCTCAATAAATGATATGTTTATTCCCCATAGATCTTCTTCCAGTGGAAATGCGTTACTTGTGAATGTGTGTGGCAGACTACAGATCTAAATCATGTGTTCATTTCCTGTGCATCTGCCTTCAATTTCTCACATTATCTGTGTTTCCTGACACATTGTCACAGTGTTTCCTGCTGTGCTCTTTAAATCCCTGAAATTTTAATTCTCAGAGTGTTTTTTGTATCACTCCTGCTATTTTTTTTTGACAAGCTGATGTAGCTTGTATTATACAAAGCCATATCTGATTCTCCATGTGTTCCTGACTCTGCCTGTTCCTAATGGATACAAACAGGTTCCCTTCAGTTGTGTGCTGCAGTCCTGGAAAGAACTGAATATATGTTACTCCAATGGGAGAATGAAAACAATTTTTCCAAAACATTTTGTTACTGTTTGTAAAACTATAGAATTATTTTGGTTACTTATAAGTAAATTGCTACTCCAGTGGGAGAACTAATTTTTGAAGTCATTATTGTAGTCTGTTGGGTACAAGTTTTCTTTATTGTCACTTTGGTGTGTACCTTCCCCTTTTGCTTAGTCCTGGAAAGAACTGGCATTGTAAAATTATGTCTTGCTTAAGCGTAAGCAGTCTTTGGCACCCGTATAATGCAGAAAATACTTTGCATCTTGCAGGAGGAGATTTGTACAGAGAAAAAAAAACAGACTTGCAAAAGGTAGCGTTCAGGTCCGTCTCCTGTACAAACCCCCCCACTTTTGCTGTTCTCAAAGAGAGCTAAATTGCAAAGCTGAAGTTCTGTAATCACAGTGCATTGCAACTAATTGGATTTCATTGAGAGAACAAAGAATCAGAGACACTGACTAAATACAGCCTCTTAGATATCATTTGTGTAACTCTGCATCTTAGAAATAGTGAATTGCCTGTTGACATGTCACAAAAGTAGATTCTGCGCAGCAGATTTATAGCGAGTTGCAGTCATTATAAATGAATTTGTTTTCCAACAAATTCATGTATAACAATTGCAACTCGTTATAAATCTGCTGTGCGGAATCCACCAAAGAGCATCTGTAAGTTCACACCCGATCGTGGCCTGAGGACTCTCCCTTCTATCTTTTACAACTTTGTAACATTAAGCCTGATGAATAGTAAACTAGAAAGCTTGCACGGTGTTATCTCTAAATTTGTTTGGTTAGACAACATAGATTTTGAACCAAATGGGTATGCATATTCGATCTTCTGGTAACAGCTGCACAATACAGCTTTTCAAAATTATCTTGTCTGTTTCTGCTTGTGTTATTAACAAACTAATTTTCTGGCTTAAAATTGTTTTATTCTTGGTGGGAAAAGGCTGTGAGAATGTCTGGATACACTAAAAGCAAAAAAAAATCCCTCCATTAACTGTAAGAAACAGGTTAGTTAAAAAGATCTGAGTTACTGAAGACTTGTTAGGTAAAGGTAGTCTCCTGTGCAAGCACTGGATCATTGCTGATCCATGTGAAGTCATACTTCATTTTCCCAATAAAATAAAAATCCAGTTTTCACTCATCAACACATGGGGTGACATCACATCACAATGTTTACTAGGCAGACTTTGTTTATGGATTGGTGTGCCATTGCCTTCCCCAGTTGTCTGCACTTTACCCCAGGAAGCTAGATACTCTTTTTACCAACCTCAGAAGGATGGAAGGCTGAGTCAACTTTGAGCCAGCTACTTGAAAACAAATTCTGGAAAGATCGAACTCTGGTAATGATCAGAGCTTTGACTGTAGTAATGCAGTTTCCCACTCTGTGCTAAGAGGCTCCTGAAAACATATTATCAAACTAATATCCGCATATTTCTTGAATTAAAATTTCTCTGATTTTCACTGATGCAGTTAAAAAAATAACTGTCATCGTTTGCACGTGGAAGTTTAGAGACACGATGCCATTATTTATAATGGAAACAGAAAGATGCATGAAAACAACTGAGAATGTAGCAGCAGGTTCAGACAGGTAATGGAAGAAAAAGTATACTTGACTTTAAAAACTCTTTATAAAACTCTACTCAGTATCGAGAAAAAACAAAATGAATAGAACAGTGTTT
The DNA here is from genome assembly GCF_021028975.2 of Sphaerodactylus townsendi. NCBI lineage: Eukaryota > Metazoa > Chordata > Lepidosauria > Squamata > Sphaerodactylidae > Sphaerodactylus > Sphaerodactylus townsendi. Next base: position 54,622,486 of record NC_059426.1, read on the forward strand.
TACCAAAAGGTGAGCTACACAAAAATGAATGGACACTTTAAAACAGGGATGGAATAATTTCATTGTTTACCAAATTAATGGTTGTGTCTTAGAATTGATATTGAGCTCAGCGCAGGGTGATGCTGTTTTGCAGTCCTGAGTTAATTTCTTACTTATTGTGCAAAACAGGTAGTAGTTTAATAGTATCTGACAACATGAGCTTTGGTGCAAGAAAGCTTACATAACAGTGTATTTATTATTCTTTAGAATACCATGAACTTTTTGGTGTACCAAGCAGTTGCTGTTCTAGAGCTTCACTAAAAATGCTTAAATAAACACCAATATTTATGTTGCTTGATAAGCTAAATAATGTTCAGATAAACTAGAATCAATTACAAATACAATTATTTTGCAATAACTTAATCTACTTTATTGGCAAAGATAATTCATCAAGGCAATTTAAGTATTGGGGGAAAAGACTTGTTTAAATTATTGATTTAAATCAACATTTTTCATTATTTAGATTCTCTCTAATCTAATGCTGATTAGCATAATTTAGTAAATGTTTAATCTAATCTATGCTAATTAGTTGCTATATGTACAGGGACATACTGCTGTTAAATTAAATAATACCTTTATACAGCTTCAGAGGGTACATTGCACAGTTTTTAAATATTTAACTTTATCGTTTTGTAAAATAGTAAAAACATTGACTGCATTGGTTGTTTTTTAGAGAACTCATGACACCAGATTACTTATTTAGATAGGTAAGTGTTCTTTAAGCCTCTAGGAACACAAAGACTTTTATATCTGCTACTGGGAGGGAAAATCCAAATCTCAGCTTGGATTTTCTACAGCCAACAGAGATGTTCCCAAAATCCCAATCTCTGCTCTGTAAACACTTTAGGATCTACAGCCATGGGAGTTTTTTTTGCAGACAAGTGCTACTTCCAATGAGCACTCTTCCGTGGGTTCCTTTTTAATTTAATCTTCTCTTAATCTTTACCTTGCAATATTTGCAATGCCCTGTTACCTTGCAATATTTGCAATGCCCTGTTTCAATACCCTTTTGGAAGCTTGCAAGGCTGTGGTCTGGACTATCACATCATAGTTGTACAGAAACTATTGCAGTAGAGAAGAAGCATAATAATAGTAGTAGTTTTGGATTTATACCAAACCTTTATCTCCTGTAAGGAGTCCCAAAGCAATTTACAAACACTCTCTCTTCCTTTCCCCACAACAGACACTTGTGAGGTAGGTGGTGCTTAGAATTCTGAAAGAATTGTGACTAGCTAAGGTCACCTAGCAGGCTTCATGTATAGTTGTTGGGAAACAAATCCCATTCCCCAGGTAAGAATCCACCACTCATGTGGTGGAGTGGGGAGTCAAACCTGATTCTCCAGGTTAGTGTTCACTGCTCTTAACCACTACACCACACTGTTGCACCTCTAGAAGCCAGTCAACATCCATTAGCTTCTTCCTCAGCATTTTTCTCCAAAGTGAAAAGGCAATTCTTTCTTTCCCTTTCATAGGTGCTTGACTCAGGCCAGGGGGCATCCATTTGGAAATATCCGCTTCCATCATAGGAGGATGATTGGTTTGAGAAATGTGACTGGAGCCAGTCCACATAGCAGCTGTTCTATGGTTGCACCACCCCGGCAGTAATTTTGTTGTGGTTTCCACAGAATGTTCCCAAAATTCTGTAAGGTACTCACACATTCTGCAACTTTGAGGAGTTCAGACTATTACAGTTTGGGGAAGTCTGAAGGAAAATGGGTAAATACTCCTTCCAGATTTTGGGCATCAGGGTTTAAACCTTCGGAATCAAAAGCTGTATAATAAGAAAGTCTGTCATAATAAAGACTTTAGAAATCTCTAACAAATTAAAATCTTGTTGAACAGTCAAATGCAATCTAAGCTGTAGTATTAAGAACTTAATATTTTTATATTGACTGCTTTTCTTCTTTACAATTTTCTCCTTATCCTATTCCCTTGAGTTTAATAGAATTCTAATGTTTTATGGTTGAACTTTGAAAGCCTCTAGCATGATAGTATCTGAGATCAAACACAGGAGTGGGTGGGGTGGGAATCACCTCAGTTCTTTATGTGGATTCAGTTGTACATTTACTTTAGTGATGTATGGGGTGGGTCAATTGAATAAAATCCCCCAGAAGGTTAAAGCTGACCAGAGAGATGGTCAGAAGAAGCATATTACAAAAGAATTAGGGAACATTCCTGCCTATGGATTATTGGGGAAGTGGGAAATTCATCAGTGCAACATATTATTTTCATTACTTGTGTTCTAGGGAAACTAGTGATTATCTCTTTGGGGAAAACTGAACATTTTGGTGAGGGGATAGAATTTCTGAGTCAGGAAATGAAATCTGTTTTTATTGTTAACTTTTTGCCCAGTTTGACCACTTCCTATAATGAAAATTGCATTATTTTGTGGATGCAGGAACTCTTTTCCATGTCCCTTTTTAACATACAGAGATGGATATGTGTTTATTTTTTTTTTCAACTTCAACTTATATACCGCCCAACCCCCGAAGGGCGGTTTGGGGGGAGGGGAAAATATTCTGCATGTCACTGAACTGGGCGCTATACCACCTCATGTTGTGGAAGGTTCTCCAAGACAAAGAAGGTACCATAACGAGAGTGAATTTGAAGAGAGAGGAAAGGTTGGAAAGCTCTAGTGTGGAAAGAGAAGCACATGGTTTTTGGATCACAATCTACAAGAATAGGTGGCATATTAGTATTGCCTGTGTCAAATGTTACTAGTGCACAAGACTGTCCATGGCAGTCCTGCCAACTTTATTTATGTAACTGTCCCCAGGCAAGTTTTTAAGCTTCAAAGACTAGAATTTGAGTTTGCTCATAGAATTTCAGCTAAAAATTTCAGGTAAAAATTTGTTTGCTTTTGTGTTGAGGTGAAAAAAACTTCTCATCAGTCCCAGATGGTGTTTACAGTTCGTCATGGGACTGTCACTTTCCAGACAGATGGAGAAACGTGGAGGGAACAGAAAGAGAAGAAAGCAGCTATGATGGTTGGCATTTTAATTGGCGTATTTGTGCTTTGTTGGATTCCTTTCTTTGTCACAGAACTAATAACCCTCCTCTGTTCCTGCACCATTGCACCTGTCTGGAAAAGCATCTTTCTCTGGCTTGGCTAACCCTTTCTTCAATCCTCTTATTTATACAGCATTTAACAAAAATTAAAACAATGCATTCAGGAACCTTTTCGTGAGGCCAAGACAAAATTGCTTGTCAGAGATGAGGGCAGTCACATTTTTATTGTACTATCCTGATTCAGCATAGATATTATGCCTCTGCGACATGCAGAACAGCATTACCCACTTGTTGGAAGTAAGCAATAAATAAGGCTGTGGAGACGGCACAAAAATGCAGGTCATTAGAAACTTTCATTGCCAAGCAGAAATAGAAATCTGGACCTTGGCATCTGTCTCAAGCATTGCCAACAGTATTATGCAGTGTTGAGAAGCAGAGGATTTAAGAATCAAAATCCACCACTTTTAAAGTCATTTGAAATGATATGGCCATGGTGGCGAACCTTTGGCACTCCAGATGTTATGGACTACAATTCCCATCAGCCCCTGCCAGCATGGCCAATTGCCATGCTGGCTGGGGCTGATGGGAATTGTAGTCCATAACATCTGGAGTGCCAAAGGTTCGCCACCACTGTGATATGGCCATATTATAAAATGTTGGACTGTAACAGTGTTGCCATTTGCAGCAAATGATTAATTTGCTATGATGCAGTTATGGTCTGTAAGGAAGACATTTGAAATACTGCAGAACCCCAAATGTCCTAAGGTAAGTAAGAGGGCCATATATAAATAAAAATCTTTTTAAAAAATTCTCGCTTCATGTTGGCAAATTATAGTCCAGGTAAAAGTGTTGTTTGAAGAGTATGCGTTTGCATGTGGTGAGCTGTATAAAATATCTAGTTTGGGATAGTTTGATAAATTTGTGGTCTAACAAGAGAATGTTCAAGATTGCTTAATCCCTGTTCATGTTACAGTGCTGCATGTACATGCTTACACCTGTTTGTAAAAAAGAGCCCATACATGTTCACTTTGCAAATGAAACCAAGGACCAGTGCTTGGATAAATGTGGGGTTTAATTTACACATTTGGCTGCATATGCATAAAACAAACATGAGAATTATTCCATGCTTCAAAAAAATCAATAGTGTACACTGTACACAGACTCTGTTTACAGTAAAACACTGAACCATCTTTTCGAACGTCCATTGATAGGCAGCCATTTTGGTCTGTTCACAACTTGCACAAGGCCTAGTGATAAAAACTGTGTCTTGGCCAATTACTAGTTATCTCTTGTTCTTTTTAAAGGGTTTGTAAAACACAGCATAAAGTTCTTTCTGTGACATTGTAAATACAGCGTAAACTAGTTTAAGGATAGCCTCAAACTATTAATGGTGCTCACAGAATTCAAGTTACCTTAACACCCCAGTCCCCATGTGTGTAGTGATGGACAGGAAAATTCAGATTTAGCCAGAAAGAAGATAAACAGACATAGATCTGAAAGGAACACACCTATAATGGTGTTTTTTTCCAGCCGTTTCTTACTATGCTGATCTGAAAAAGCTCTTAATGTGATGTGTCATGCATGGCTGAAGAATGCATCAGGGAAGAGGCTAGTGCCCCTTTCTTTCTGGAAAGCACTGTTTTATTTAGCATTACAGTGGAATATAAACAGCGAACTAGTGGGTGAAAGGTGATTATTGCTGCTTATTATACAGTACAACAGTCATTATATGATTCCCTCACTGCTAACTTCAGAATCCATACTGAAGGAGTATGAATTCAGCCAAGTTTTTGTATTTCTTAAATCTATGGCTGCAGAGGCCTAGAAGGCAGGAACATAATTTCCTTCCAGGCCCATGTTCACAAGCAAATGGAGAAATAATTTACATGTTGAAGAAATACCTGACCATACAGTTTGTGATGCAGTCGTTCTTATGCAGATTCACAGGCTCCTGCCCTAAACAACTTTACCAGGAATTGAACAAACCATCATTCCTGTTTTAATTGCAGCTAGCCACTAGGTTCAGATATTTATTGTCTGAAACGTTTTGTTTTATAGCTTCTTATGGATCAGAAAATACATTCTTCATCAAGGTAATGTTAGTCACATAAATTCAGTACTCTGTTTACTGCATATCTGTTTATTTTTCCTCATTTAAAACAATACATATTTTGTAATGCATGCAGGTTTTTCTTGAAATGTTGACTAGTGCAAATGTACATCAAGTTAGGAAAGAATGCCATTCTTACGTCACGGTAGCCTTTCTACATAGGAAACAAACAAGGCAATGTTTCCTTTTTGCTCTATTGTATTACATCTTTACAGGCGAATTGTTTAATTTTAGCCAATGGATAAGTCAAAATGGAAACATACAAAACGCTCATCATACAATGTCACTGGTTGAAGTTCTTCAAGGTAGCCTGGCTTTTAATTTGGACAGAAGCATTTCATTTCTACGGCACTCCTGTTAACACAAACAGATGGAGTTTTCATCATTAAACAAGAAGATTTCTAGGATAAACAGTAAGGCAACAAATTGTGGAGAATGTCATAAGAAAAATGTAAAGCAAAAGGAAACAGCTGATAGGCTATTTAGGTTGCTCAGTTCACTGGGGCATGTGTTGGAAAGTAAGTGGAATTAGACCTCATCTTAAAAATAACGTGAACATCTGAAAAGGAGCCCTATGCATTTCCTTTCCAACTGGTTAGCCATCAATTACAACAGTTCAGTCCCTTACAGTTCAACAACATGAGTTGGCAACATGTTATTGTGCAACATAAATCACTATATGAACAGCCCCATTTGAGGTGAGGGAAGGGCTCCTAGAAATGGCACAACCCTGCGCCAGCACATTTGCCTTCACTGGGTGCTTTCCCTAGCGGAGGGGGCAGTTGCACTGGCTGCTGCACATTGCACAGCCAAACTGCTGCAAAACCCAGAAGTTCAGGTTGCAGTGGGACTGTGCTAGCGTCCTCTTTGGACTCCAGCTGGGGGAGGGGGGGCAGGTGGAGCTAACATTAATCAGTTTCCTCCTGGGATTTAGGGCGAGTTGCGTGGCGCACTGACCTTCATTTCATACCACTCTTTGGGTGGCATATGTCCTTTAAACCCTATGAGGCTCTCTGGTGGCTGGGGAGTTTCAGGGCTTTCCCAAGCTTCCCGTGCTGCTGGAAAGTCCTACTGGAGGTGGAACGGGCAGCACTGCATCCTGCTGCCTCTGGGTTTTAATGGGGCTGCCTGTTATACAACAACCTTGTAAAATACAACGTATCCACGTACAGGATGGCTTGTCTAAAATCTGCCATGTCTGTGGCTGAGCTGAACAGGCATCCTGCCAGAATATAACTTTCCTAGCCATGTTGCTACACCACCTCCGATTTTCTATATATTACCATTGCTACAGATATACTCTCTCTTACCTCTTTAAATTCTTTCACTGTTTTAAAGTAAAGCCTCTGCTTCTCTAGTAGCTCCAGGTATTCATCATTCAACTGGTCTCGTCTCATTTTGTTTTCTTGTTTCTTCTTCTCCATCTATTGATAATGATGGTAAAGGACTAGGGTAACATGTAAAGCACGGCATCTAATCAAAGCCTTCCTGTAGACACTAAGTAAATCTTTAGAAAAAGAGCAGTTTCATATTGCCCCAGATCCATACGGTTGTGCGTACATATTAAGACAGCAAGCAAAAACAGAAACAAGAAAAATACCAACTTCTACCATATTAAGAGATAGAGGCTTAATTGTGGGTAAATCTAGCCTGTTTTTCCAAGTTTAAGAACTCCCCCATAATTCTTTTTGCCAGGATAGCTTATTTTCAAATTGAGCATATAATATACATTCCTCAGTGCAGCAGGCTCAAGAGATGGCAAGGACAGATCTGTAGGAGTATTAGCAGATACTAGCTTCTCTCGTATTTCTTGGCTTTTAACATGCTACCAACTGAAGAGGCAATCACTTTAAGCTCAAGATGAACTTTAAGTAAGGGGTAAATCCTAGTTTAGATACAAGCCACTCTGGGCAGGGCAAAACCAATCATACATCAAGACTAGAGTTGTTGTCATACTAACAGTTAAGTTTGGAAAAGATCTCTTGGAGAATGCAAGCTACACTGCCAACCCAGCACCGTCCAGAGTTTATCCTGACTAAAATTACTACTACCATTTTTTTAAAAAAAAACACCAGACTTCTGCTCAGGAAAAACAATCTGACCTTCATTCGATTCTGCTTAATTCCTTCTACAATCTGTTCCATCTGCCGCAAAAACTGCTCCCGAGCACTGGAAGAAGCCATGGCTCTGAAAGACAAATGGGCAACACAGGAAGAGAAGTGAGGCAACAGAGTAAGCGAGACCTCGCGTGCTTTAGGCTGCATGCACAATTTTCAAAACGTCCCTTGCAAACAGGGCTTGACCTTCCAAATAGCACATTTAAAGTGGGGAGGGGGGAGGAACAGAGGGTTGAAAGAAAGTGTGAATGCAGATTAAGTTACTGACCACAGCGTGCACTTTTAACTTTTAACAAATTGTTGTGCTACAAACAATTAAGCAAGGAAGGAAAAGAAAGACTACTTACTGCTGGAAATTGTCATGAATTGAATTCAGCAAGTTAACCTGGTAAAGGGGAAAAAATTATTGCAAGGCTTCCAAGTTAAAAGTGTCTGTAAAATCTAATCTAGGAAATGCAACAGAACTGGATTAGCGGTTGTTATCTGCTTGTTTACATATGACTGTATACATTAATGATCACCAGACTTAAGTACTTGGCTGGCTGTTGAATATGAAAAGTGAACTTCCAATAATTATGTGTTTGGGACCATACCGGGTAATGGAAAATCTCATACCGGGTAATGGAAAACCAGACACAATATTAGATCTTTTGATGGCTTATTCATGTGTGAATGTTCTCTCTTGATGGTGCTTCCTGTTATCAAGTGATGATTATGTGTGTATATGTGCTAACAGTGTTAATATATTCACAGCGTTATGCAAAAAGTGCAAGAAATTTGGAATAGTGCACATTAAAAAAATCAAATATTTTTAACATCCTTTTGAAACTGACCCAGAAAAGTATGGTGTAGAACTACCTGTGAAACACTGGCTAAGTTTATAAATAAATTATATCTGTCCTAATAAACTGCACACCCATTGAGTTATTTTTACTTTGCCATAGAATACATTTGTATGTTTGTGTGTATTTACGCACCATCAAGTCACAGCTGACTAATGGCGATCCTGTAGGGTTTTTAAGGCAAGAGATGTTCAGAGGTAGTTTGCCATTGCCTGCCTCTGTGTGGGCTGGCTGAGAGAGTTCTGAGAGATCTGGGACTGGCCCCAAGTCACCCAGCAGGCTTCATGTGGAGGAGGAATCAACATGGTTTGTCAGATTAGAGTCCTGCCACTCTTAACAACCTACATCACACTGGCTCCTACATGTATGTTTGGATTAGTATAATTATTAAGTATTTTCTCATTTATTAAAATGGTGTGAAACAAATCATGATCACTGGCATAAAAATGTTAAATTAATAGAAGTGCTAGTTATATGTGGCCTTGTCATTTGCTCACTTCAGGTGCAAAATCTCCCACCAATCTGGACCTCCCACCTTCCCTTGTGTCTAGCAGAAATGACACTGCACAATGTGCTGATGCCACCTCTGGGTTTTCCACCAGACACAATGTAGATGCATCAGATGACATGTCCAATCTTTGTTCCACTGCCAAAACTCATGGGGGTGCCATGCCGAGTTCCTTAATTCTGTAAGGATAATTTCAGCTAGACAGATTCACAGTGCTGTCTTAGCTCCTCAATGAAAGGAAAAATGCATATTACAAAAATAACAATATTATCATATCAAAGAGCATGAAGTTTACATCTGACTTTGCTCTCATCTCATGTAGTAAGAGAGATACGTAATTTCACCTGCAAAAACTCATGTGTAGAGAGAAAGACAACAATATGGTTTTCATGCTAAATTGTTCTGTCTCTAATTTATGGCACACGGCTCTAAAGAGTTTTGTTCTTCAAAAACCTTGCAAAGGAATGTCAATGTAACATTTTAAATGAAGTTTCCCCAAATGGTATCCACAGTCAGGCCTGGCATCAGCATTCCCTGTAGTGGGGCAGCTGCTGGGGCCCACATTAATGCCGTTCCCCTGTCTGCTTGTGATTGCATTGTCACCCACAGTCCCAGCTGCCTAGCACTGCCAAAGAAGGGCATGTAGGTGGTCCACACAGCACAGTTGCTCCTGTTGGCAATGGCAGTGGCCCTCCCAGTTGCACCTACTGATCAGCAGTACCAAGGAAAGGCCATGCAGGCAGTGGGGGAACTTGTGAGTGGACATGGGCAGATAAACAAGACGGAGGTCAGGTCTGGCCACTGGAGGGGCCGTGAACAGTTTTTGCACAGGGATGCCCCAAACCCGGAGCCAGCACTGTCCACAGATTTTTTAATATCATAAACCTCATGCATATTTAGCTTAACATTTCATTTTGTGTATGTTGCATGTATTGTTTGCTACTGCTCAGCATGTATGGATAACAAACAGTATACCAGACACTTTGTAGAACAGAAGTAACGATGGTCTGCCAGAAATCTCCTCGGTTACACACCATTGATGTGGCATCACAATGCCGGCTTCCTAAGGTTTCCTCAAAAATAGAAAACACACTTCAAATCTGTCCTCACAGGTTTGGGTCCTCATTTATCTCTGTCCATTGTGGAGGTCAACCCTTCGCTGCAGAGCACATATGTCGCTTGCGCTAGACACATCTGCTTATTCCAAAACCAATGCCCTTCCACAAGCTGAAAAGTGCTCAGTGCAAGAACTGCTCCACAATGAAGGACCACAAATGGAAAGAAGGCACATGATTCACTCTATAGTTGTAAGAGATAAAACCTTTATTTAGAACGGGAAAAAATGTTAAAAAGGAACTACAGTGGAACTTCGGTTTTCGTTGGTAATCCGTCCAAAAAGAATCGGTGAAAACCGAAACCGAGGCAAACTTTTCCATAGGAATCAATGCAAATCCAATTAATCCGTTCTAGGGACTCCAAAAAACATACCAAAAACACATTTTGGGTGAATAAACATAGTGTTTAATGCTGAAAACAGTAACAAACAATAACACTAGGACCAGCTTCCAAGCCAGCGGACCAATGTCGCACCAGAAAGCTGTCCAAAGAGGTCTGATGCTTCTTTAAGATTTGTCTGAAATGGGGCAAAACATTGTCACTAAACAAGTTGCAGACACGGCCTGCAACAGGTTTGTCCAGGTGATTTTTCTCCACAAACCCCTGCACTTTATGCAAATCGATGAAAACCGAGGCAAATCGATGAAAACTGACAAATTTTTCACTGAAAAAATAGATGAAAACCGAAACCGACGAAAACTGAAGGCAATGAAAACCGAGGTTCCACTGTACTAAAAACACACAGATTCTCATGATGCTTTTACAATCCAAGATGCCATGAAGCAAAGTTACACGAGAAAGATACTCATTCCTGTCAGACAAATCCACATGAACAGCAGCTTACCTCTTTTTCTAAATACACCTTCTTATCATCCAGTGTGTTATAGAGAGTAAAGAACTGCTTTGTTTCTTTGTGAGTTGCTGATACTGCAAACAAATAAAAAGTCGAATGAAACTACAGCAGAACAAATCAAGATAAAGGAGGCCTAAAATATCTGCCCAAAGGAGAATACTTTGAAAATGATTAATGCAAACCTCTCTACTATATTTCATACTGAATGGTTGAAGAAAGCTGACCTTGTCAGGAACGTATATAAAATTTAAATACTGAGTGATCTGGCGATGGATCTCACTATAAAGAGCCACCTTTATCTCTTTATGGCAGAAAGGTTAAGTTCCATGTCCAAGTGCCACTTTGGCACTCATATTTACAACCACCACACCATATCGACTATTAATGCAAATAAAAGCTCTTTGAAATCTGCGGGCCCTTTGAATCCTTAACTAGTGTAGTGTAGAAATAAATTTTGTCAAGATTTTGTAAGCTGTCAAGAGGATAAAAGAGAGAAAAAAGAGAACATTAATGTATGAGCTGCCTTATACCACTGATCCATTTCACTCAATGTTATTAAGTCTCCAGGAAATCTAACAGAAAAGATCTTTCCCAGCACTCACAAACCCAAACACTTTCAAACTGGAGATGCCTGGGAATTTGGGATCTTTTGCTTGCAAAGCATGCACTCTGCACCTCCCCAATCGTGTTCTGAATACTTTCAGTCAGCCTACAAAAGCCAGGCAATATATCCTTAATGCAAGATCAACATGCTGTGAATTGTGGTTCACATAATTTTACTGGAAGTGACAGAACCTCTGCTTTTAAAGCAAATGGGATTATTCTAAATGATTTGCAATGCTCGTTTAGCATAGATCAGACAAATGATTTAGGGTAAAACTCCTAAATCATCTATTCATTATATGAAGAAGTGCTGAGGTAGTGAGACCATGACAGTCACAGTCTATCTAAACAGAGGCGATTCAGTTTTTAACACACAGCCCTCTTTATAGCCATTAAGGATACTGAGCAGTCTGAACAATAGAATATAATCTCTTTGCTTTGGCTAATAAAGTATCTCCATGTAATCATGTAAATGGGAAAAAAGGACATGGTTCTATTTCAGAATCCAAAAACAGTTCATTCCCGCGTTCTATCAATAACAAATCCCATCAGGTATAGCAGCAGTGATGGAAGCAACTTATTGGGAACAGAGGAACACAAATTTTTGCCACTACAAAATTGCTACCCCCCCCCCCCCCCACACACACACACACACACTCTTCCTAGGATCTGAACAGTACAATGGGGCAACCATGAGAGCTGCAAATGGCCCATCCCTGGAACAGAAGACAATATGGAAAGTGAAAGTGGATGGAAACCACATAGGGAACTAGAGTTTAGCAGTGCAAACTTGAGCAGGGTTACACACACCCTTCTGTGGAAGATAATAGATTGAGAACCGTGCAACACTGTTTAGGATGACATTGTAAGAAGTCTAGTGCAGCAAACATCAAATCTCTAGCCCCAAGGGAATTTTCAAAGGTGTTCTGTAATCCTTGCAAATAGAGGCACATGATGAGAACATCAAAAAGCCGTCAATACAACAACATTAGCAAGGTGCTGTTACGCTCTATGGGTTTATGGCACGATTACTCATTTCCACTGCTTAGCTGTGAGGAATATGTACTTCCATTTGATATACATACCCTGACCGTAAAGTTCAATAAATCTCTTCTGATATTGGGTTAACTCAGCTCTGCTGGGTACCTCATCAAGTTTGCGTTGTAAAATGGCTATTTCTCTATTTCGTCGGGCCTGAGGGAAGTTTTAGAAAGAAAATTAGATTTCCTTTAATACACTGACATTCAGGAAGAACCTGACAGCAGACTTGAAATCTATAACACCTCCTTCCTCCACCTTCCTGCACAAGCCCTCAGCTCTATATTGCAGAATATAACATTTTCAAATGATTACATAGTAAATTACATTTACACTTCGAACAGTAGACCACAAAGAATGTTTACATATCATAAATCCTACTGCACAGCACAGGTTTCCAAACAACTATGTTTGGAAAACTTACCAGAAGGAGTCTGATCTTCTGTAGCTTTTCTCTCTCTGCTTTGTATTGCTGGTCTATAATTTTAGTTGGTTCCTAACATATGGAAAAAATATATATGCAATGCATCTCAAACAAAAAACAATTTATTATGATAATCAGAAATCATATTTTAATTAAGGCATGAATTAGACTTAGTACATAGGTCTATGTACTTGACTACAGGAATATCATAAAAATTAAATGTAATTAAATAGCCAATTAGATTAAAACAATATAGCCAAGCAAATGCCACATAATACAACGTGCTAATGTTAATAAGATAAGCCAACACAGATCCAAATGTTAGAAAATGGAAGAATACCACAGTGTCTATGGTGCCTAATTAAGGATAGTATAAGTGCTTAAAGAATTTAAGTGGAGTGAGGGTTCCATAACAAGGCAGCAATTCTATAAAAGACTCTCTCTCTCCCTGATACTAGATACCCACCTAATCTCTGAAGGAGATGGAAGGCAGTATCAGTAGATTATCTTAACAGAAGGACAGGCTCATATTGGGAGTAAGCCATGCTTAAAATACCTTGGTTCCAGGCCATCTAGCATTTAGAAACAAACTGGGAACCAGTTGAGGTCTTTCACAATTAATTAAATGCATTCCCAACATCTAGCTCCATTCTCACTATCATGTTCTAAGCCAACTGAATCTTTTGAGCAGTCTTTAAAGGCATCTTCCTATATACCATACTAACATGATCAACGGTGGGGGAAGCTGGACCATGGATAACAGGCAACTGCTGTTCCCAAAGAGATGCAGCAAACCACACTGGTAAAATCATGTTTACTGCCCAGGTCACCTCCATCTTCCAAAGGATTTTCACTTGCTATGCAGTGCTACAATTACTAATGGTTGAAGCACTGCTTTACCTCAGCCCAAAATATTTTGTTTCCACATGGATGTTTTAAAGAAACGCCCCTTCTCACAAACTGTCTCAAGCTTAAACATATATATGTATATTTTTGTATGACCGCTCCTGTCTGATGTTTAGACAATGTTGTTTACCGCCCGGAGCCCTTCGGGGATCGGGTGGGATATAAATCGAAGAAAGAAATAAATAAAAAATAAAATAAAAACATGCAGTCTAATACTTTCACACCCATCTTACTGCACCAAACACTATACCAAATATCTGGGGCATTCACACAAACAAAGTGCATGGAAGACAAAATTCAACAGATACAGCTTTCACTGTCACTACAACTCTCTCCTAAGCAAAGGTACACTTGCAAATTTTCTTGTACAGATGTTAAAAGCACAAGGGAAACAAGAAGGTAGCAACCCTCTATAGAGGAATATACTCCACACAATGATAACTGTGTCAACAAAGTTATAAGAAAATTGTCCTAAGGATTCTGCTTTCTCTTGCTTCCCGGACCGGATGTAGTCTTTCTTTCCCTAGTGAAGTAACCTGACTTTTGAGATGTTCATACAAAGGTATAGGACAGGTGTAGGAAAAGGGATTCCTTTTTAATGAACTCTTCACATTGTTCCTCATACACCAGGTTCATTACAAATGATGTAGTATGAAATACACATCTGCCGCATCAATTGCAAAAGCAACGTCATGAGTGATTCAGTGCTTGCCTCCTTAAAATAAATAGATCTTTCTACCAGGAAAAAGGTTCCCACCTCTGGCTCCAGGTAATTTACAAACAAAGGCACAGTAAACAAGAAATATTATATTCAGAATGCAAGTGGCATGTGGGTAGTTTGTACCCACTCCAACATCCAAATATTAATGCTAATCAAGGAAGAAAGATTTCACAGTCCTGTTTTAATAAAAGGGCTGAAATCTCAGCCACGTACCTTATCCTCTCCATTTTCATCAGCTTCTGCTTTCAAACTTTCAATGTTTTGCTGCAAGCGTGCCATCTCTTCCTTTAAAGAATGAGAAAATTTAAAAAGTAAAAAAGTTGCTGTTCATCAGCAAGCTCCCCCCCTACAAAAACAGAAGCCAGAGCCTTATCCCTTTCATAAATTGTGCATTAGAAAGAAGCCTGAGACATTGGCAAGGGGGAAAAAAATAACAAGTTGTGGCCTTCTACACTAAGGGCACCAGAGGCGAAGAAAGTTCTTCATATGTAGAATGGCATGCCCCTAATGCCAATAGCCTCATACTTGTGCGGAGAGGGAGAGTCCATTTCTTATGCAAATGAATGTGGAACAGAGGATGAGGAAAGAGTTTCAAGTTCTGGAATGCCAGTATGCTGACACCAACTGCAACACATCAGCGTTACCATAATTACAGCAGCCAAAAGCCAAATGACGCTTCTGAACACCTTCAGTTCATTCCATAAGATGCTTTGGGATCTAACTTGATCCCAAAGTTAGAATGAATACTAGTTTCCAAGAAATATACAGCAGTTAATTACTGGGTCTGAACAATTATACTGTGTATTTTTGCCTCATTCACAGCTTGACATGTCATGTTTCTCCTCCTGCCTCTTCCTAATGTCCTTTTCAGATGATAATTGGCATATCTGATATTTATCACATTTTCAAGGTACCTATCATGCCATCTGTACAGCAGGAACCCACTAATTAAGATTTAAGCCTGAAGCATACGTTACCTTAGCAACACAATGTTTGGGGCACCACACTGAACTGGTAACAGAGGAATGTGTCAATCACTGCATGGTTAGCAGCTTCCTACATCACTGTTCCACTTGAGGCCACTGCCATGGGGACTAAACATTGATTCAGGTGACCCTTGTAGCTTTTTGTATTATTCATATACCACTTTACGACCAGGCTCTTAAAGTACCTTACATATGCTGCTGCATCAGAGTCCCAGTCACGTGAAAACATGTTTTTCCCCATCAGCTACCTTGTTACCATGACCATGTATGTGCCCACGTACGTTTTGTCAACTCTATTCAGGCTGGCAGTAGCTCTCCAAGTTTTCAGCTAAAAGGTCTTTCACATTATTGCCTTTTAACTGTAGGTATCTGGAACTGTACCTCGTGTCTTTTGCCCTACCACTGAGTTATGACCCTTTCCTAAGGAGCTCAAGGCACACGGGGCTGGATCCAGTACAGCATTTCCATGAAGGGCCTTCCACCTGAACAGCTTCCATCTGAAAAGCTTGACTTTCCTGACCCTCCCATGGCTGTCTGAAGTGCCGCCTGAAATCCTGTTCCTATCTGTAGGTGCCAGTGGATCCTAAGACAGTCATACTCTGTAGGTGGGGAAATTTGTGCTAGATGCAGTTCATGGCCTTCTATACTCCATTTTATTGTCACAACAACATGGTGAGATATGTTAGGCTTGCAAAGAGTGATGTGCCCCAGTGAGCTTTTGGGGTTATCCAGTGAGCTTTGGGATCAAGTGGGAATTGTCTATTAGGTCTCTCTGCTCGTGGTTCAATATTCTAACCCACCATGGGCTGCACCCCATCAAAATTCCATGCAGAATAGAATAGAATAGAATAGAATAGAACAGAATCTTTATTGGCCAAGTGTGATTGGACACACAAGGAATTTGTCTCCGGTGCATATGCTCTCAGTGTACATAAAAGAAAAATACATTTGTCAAGAATCATAAGGTACAGCACTTAATCATAAGGTACAGCACTTAATGATTGTCATATAGGTCTAGTAAGCAATCAGGAAACAATCAGTAGTAATGAAAACATAAAATGTAAAATCATAAAATAAAATAAAATAAAATGTCAACTTCCCTGCAACTTCCCTGCCTCCCAAAACAGCCCTGAGTGGCCCCCAAAATGCTGCTCCTCAGGGACAGGAGACCTCTGTGAATAACACTGAGGGTAAAGTTTGAAGGGAATAGAACTGGGCCCTCTCTTGCTTATGAAGGTCTCTTTTACAGAATCCAATTCAGTATCCTACCAATGTATTTTTGGAACAGATGACCCTGTTCGATTCTGTGCTATATATTGGCCAGCACCACTAGGAATAACTTTTAAAAACTTACCCTACAATGTGATCGGAATTCTTGTTCTTGGCTCTTGAGATTCTCATTCATTGCCACCAATGCTCGAAGCTTCTGTAGTACACTAATAAAGGCATTATTTCTCTTAGGAACTTAGATACTCTTATTCTAAGAAAAAATAGCTTTTGAAAAAATAGACCTTTTAAAAAACAAACTACCTAGAAGCTAAACATAAAACAAATAACTGGACTGAATAACATGCAAATTCAGAACTTAATAAAGGGCTCTTGATGCTTTGCTTGGCTAAATAGCATCTGGTGTAGTTTCCTTAAAGGACAACTGCAAAGAAATATATGTGAATCAACCTGGTATCAGGAAGTTCCTGGCCCAAATCACATTTCAAGACACTAACTTACTGGCTGGTCTCAGGAAAGACATTATGACTCATTCTTTTCTAATTTGCCTTCATCTTTAAGGACCACAATCCTGCTCAACTGGAGTACTGCAATATTATTTGAAATGCTGAATGTTCAATAATCTTTAAAGACACACAAAGTGAAATCCTACAGGTTTGAATCCACTGGGATTTAGACTGGAGTAACTTTGTAAAGGATTGCACAGACAGTCAGTTAAATTTGTATTTATTTTTATTTTACTTCTGTCATTTATAGTCTACGTTTTTCACCAAGCTTCAGTGCACATTGGTGATATCCTCACTGGTGATTAATCCTGGGATAGTCACCCGAAATATCCAGGTTCCCTCGAGATCTCCTCACAGCCGAACTGCGGAACACACATCAGTCCCATTTCTGGCGTTCCCACCCCCACCCCCCTTATCACGGGATTTTCCTGGACCTGCTTGTATATGCACCTTTATGAAAAAACACTCCAATGGGAGCTAATAGGAGATGGGGGCTACACATTTGAGGGTCCATAACTTTGGACTCCCTGAACCAAACTTCACCAAACCTGGGTGGTATCATCATGAGACTCTGCTACTGATACCACCCAGGTTTTGTGAAGTTTGGTCCAGGGGGTCCAAAGTTATGGACTCCCAAAGGGGGTCCCCCCATTGTTTCCAATGGGAGCTAATAGAAGATGGGGGCTACACATTTGAGAGTCCATAACTTTTGCCCCCATGAGCCAAACTTCACCAAACCTGGGTAGTATCATCAGGAGCGTCTGCTAAAGATTCTCTGACATTTTGGTGCTGCTAGCTTAACAATTGCACTCCTGCCAGCAGGCACCCCCACCCCCCGGGGCAGGCCTAGATGTCTTCACTAGAAACATGCTACAGTGAGGATGTTGGAACCTGGATGAAAAGGTGCAGATTCTTTTGAAACTTGGTTGTATCTAGATTAAATTTTCAGTGAGGATTCAGCCATTATGCAGCACATATTCATATTTCAAATGAGGGACCGAGAAATGGTTAACTCACATGAATGTACCATCTCAAAGAAAATGTGGCCCAACATAAAAGGTTCATATTCCTTTTGCCCTAGTATTAAGGTTTTCCTGCAGCACTCTTTATTGCCTCATAAGCATAATACACAAGAACACACTTGAACTAAGAGTGTCATCAAAATTTTTGCTGAAAAACACAAACCATATAAAGTTAAAGATTGGGAGGGGGAGAGGCGGCAGAATGCATACTTAGAATCTGCTTGCGACTCCACTGTTTCCAAGGCAGCGACCTCCTTGCCCAATTTTTCACTGTAACTCTTAACCTAAAAAGATGGAATCAGAAACACTGTGTAAAGACACTGATTGGTTTAATTCCTCTCCCTCTTAAAAGATACAAACAAACTGAAAAATAAACCCCCTCAGATTTCTTGGATCCAAATGTTATACAAGTGGAATGATTATGAAGATGAAATCTTTGCTGCCTTCTCCAAGCCTGTGCAAGGGCCGGGGGGTGGGTGGGGTGTCATGCATGCATACACATGAGCTGGAAGGTGAACTCCTCTCCTTTCTGCAAGACAGAAAGCTAACCAGTCTTATAGCTACTGAGTACTCTGAAGTCTTGAAAGCGAAACATTTGAATTAGACAACACAGGAAGCAGTTACAGTTCAAAATGATGCACCACATTCCTAATCATTAAAAGAACTGTGAGAGTCCTATTCCTTCAAAGAGAACTATTTCCTCTACTTTAGATGCAGAATTGATTGGAAATACCAACAACTAATTCCATAAGGAAACACAGCTTAACAAAGCAATTTTATGCAGTTACTCTAGTCTAATACCACCAAAATCAGTGGGCCTAACCCTAGACCCTGGTAAATTTACAGAAGACTGCACCACACATAACTTGAGTTCAGTGAGACTTCAGAATAAACATGGTCAGGTCAGAGCAGTCTGTCACATTTAATGGCAAGCAGGAGAAAAAGATCTGAACCTGAACATCAGGGTTATGAAATCAACTTTTTAAATGAAAAGGAGTAAGATTTGGGATTCTCCACTGGCTGTCATATTGGCCACATGAGGCATGTCATGGAATAATCTACAACTGGAGGCATGGATTATTAAGAAGGCATATGGGAAAGCAATGAAGCTTCTACTAGAAACTTACAGAACTACGAAAAGAACAATCAAGTCTTCTTGGACGGTCTTAATAAAGGGTATTACATGATTTTTATTTTTAGATTTAAGAACTGTATATCTAAGGATGGACTAGGTGACTTTTACTAGTCTTGTACATGCAGGCATGGTCACGCCATTTTAAAACTGGCCTAATTTATTTTTTCCAAGTGACAGAGGACAGCTTAAGGAGAAGAAAGATTACCTCATTCAGTGTCTTTTTTGCCTCATTACAACCTGCTTGAAGATCAACACATTTAGCCTGCAACTGTTGACAGAGACAAAAAAACAAGTCCAGTTATTACGTATTCAGTTGCATCTTCTATAAAAATATGCAATGTTTCTGGTTGACAGCAATTATAAACATAAGAAAGAAGTCACAGGCCTCTGTCTAATCGCCCATCACAAAGACTGAAGAGTATGCATTTTCTTAAGGGGGTGTGACAATATGGCCGCCCCTTCATCCTCCTCCTGAGCTTTGAGGAGGGGCATACAAGAACATAGGGAGACAAAGTACCGGTAGGTCTGCAGCAGATGGGGGAAACAGGCAGAAATAACTGCCTCCTCTTTAAACAAGAAATTAAAAATGTTTATAGTTTTAAGTCTTTGGGGTGGGCCAGAATCTATATTTTCCCTGTTTGTCAACCCATAGTGAGAAGAGGTTCAAAGAATACAACTGTGGGTCTTGGGATGGATTAACCTCCCCTCTCTGCAGCTTGATCTGAACTGGAGTCCCACACAGCTATATGTCTCATTTTAAAAATGCAGGGGAAAACCAGTCACTGATCATCTAGTGTGGTTTGATGAGACTACAACTTCATACATTCTTTTCCCAATATCTTCCCAAACTACTATTTGCATGCAACTTGTGGAAATCACGCCTACATGCTAAGATGCCATGAACACATTATACGAGATAAACAATCCGATCTGATTCAGTCTCAAATGGCAGAAATACTTCTGGATCTTTCTGCAGGCAAAACAGGTGTTCTGTCATAGTTTCCCTCTAGATACAAGGGGGAGTGTTATCGCTTTTTTACAGCAGGATGCTACTCTTATGCTGTAGGAATATGCAGTAGTAGTTTGAAATGTGCCTAGTGTAATCACTATTTATCAAAAGATAGAAAGAGATACAAAAGCATCATCCTGTTTTAAAGAGATACCTATTTTGTGAGTTGTGATGGCTTAATTTATTTCATTTATACCCCACTTTTCTCTCCAATGAAGACCCAAAGTGGCGTACAATATTTGATCCCTGTCCAATCTATCCGCATTACAATGCTGTAAGGTAGGTTACGGTGAGTGTGTGTGACTGGCCTCAGGTAACCCAGCAAACTTCCATGGCAGAGTAGGGACTGGAACATGAGTCTCCCAGATCCTAGTCTGACACTCTAATCACTATACCCACAGTGCCTTAGAATCAAGCAGTGTCTGGATGACAAAAAGGAGACATTTGATTATCAACCAGAAAAGTTCAGCACATCAATTAGAAGACACACCTTTTATGCATTATGACCACAGAAGAAAACACAGCATGCCAATGTACTTAAAAGAGATAAGGGACATTGGCATGATGAATAAATACTAAGAAAATATGATGAAACATCATTTGTAAAATGCCCATACTTGAAGAAGGGTTGATTCTGGCACATTAGATTCCGCTGTGCTTCATGAAAGTGCAGATTAAAAACAGCAGATGGGACAAGGCAGATGGCGATGAAGCTGTGAAGCCGCACTGATTTTGACAGGCAAAACAATCATTTTAGCAATGGCCAACTGAGATCTAATGCAACAGTTACAAAAAACTATAGCGAGAAGCCATATGAGGCCTTTCTGGCAATTGGGGAAAATCAATACACTTCAAACCAGTTTCTGCAAATTAGGCAATTCTGTGCAGATACAAGGAATTTACCTTGTAACAGAAGAATACAAACATGGAAACTTCTACGTTGTGTGCAAATAAATATGTTCAATTACTTTAATTACAAGTATTTGACAGCTAATAGTTTTTGGAACAAATCTATTTTGAAAAGGAACTGTTATAGTAAGACAGTTGCTCATGTGGAACAAAATGTTTTGTAGGCTAAGGAGGAAAATATTTGGGGGGGGGGGGTGGTTGTTCATAAGAACAAAAAGCAAATGATATCACTCACTCAGAAGGATACTCCCTACACATGCACACATATGGAGGACGTGCTTGTCTGCATTCCACATCATGTTCAATGAATAAATAGCTCCGGAGGATCCTTTTACTAAGGGACAAGGGCTATACTTTATGGGACTGTTTACTGCATTGTAGTGTTGTTACTGCACTGCTTTCTGTAATTCAGTTTTTGCATTTCTTCTGTGTCACGTGTTCTGTTTTCATTGCACTGTTTTCCAACTTCGTAATGCAATCTTGTTAAACTGTTCACTCTACTGTTGTTATTCGTTTGTTTTAAACTTTGTAATCTGCTTTGAGCCTCAGCAAGACAGGCAGACTACAAATAAAGTAAATAAATAAATAATCATGCTTCTGGGAGTCAACTGGTCTTATCTACTCCAGCAGCACCATAGGAAAGCAGTGAAGTTAATATCTTTCTTCTCTCTGTGTGTGTGTGTGAGTAAGCATGTGCATATGTATCTATGGTTTAGAAGTAGGGATGGATTCTTCTGTTTGTTCAGAAGCCAATACTGTTCACCCCTCTCTGTTCATGTGAATTTTGGTTCACCGTTTATGCTTTAAGAATGAATTCATTTCATAATAGTATAAAAGTATACATGGCAGGAAGAATGCCAATAGGAGTAAGTTTCCCCAAGCAGTAACCATACAACCTTTGCCTATTGAAAGCTTTTACCAGCACAATGTCTCAGGTAAGGAAATCCAGGACAGCTCATGGTTACACACTATTCTTTTCCTGCTTTAAGGTTGCTACTCTATAGACTCCATCCATACCCAAGTAAGTGACAGAGTAGCTATGTAACAGACTACTATCAGATAGCCAAATTATTAAGCAATTGCTACATTCCTTGCAAGGGCCAAAAGAAGATAGGCCATTGGCACTGTGTTACCACACTGTGATCTGCTGATGTATCAGTGTTGCTGACAAAGCACAAACACTGTTAAAATCCAAAAAAGGCATTAGAACACTAGCAAGCTAAGTTGCTAATATGGTAGTCATGTTTTTAACTTTGCTAGTAGACTTCTGAGGTATTCCATCTATGAATGCAAGACAGCCTGGTATACCGTAGCATCTGGCCACATGGTAAATAAGCCAGAACTAACTGAATTATAAATTACTGCAACAATGCTATGCTTATAGAGCATTAAGTCTGCAAAAAGCTATACATCAAGCCAACCTGCTATTCAAAACAGCCCTCCAACAATTAAAAAAGCACCAAGGAAAAATATCTCAAGAAGTAACATTTTGAAGAGTGTTGAAAGCATCTACTCTAGACTGGTGCAACTGGAAGCTACAAAGCAGACCATCAGTATGCCAGCCAAGTGCTTAACAAACTTCCTCCCTAAAGCTATGGCAGGAAGCAAAAAATGCCAAGTTCCTAGAGAGCCACTCTCATGGCTGATTGGTTGTCTCTTGTTTTGTGGATCTAGTCTCTGCAGGCAATGCCAACATGGTCTTATTAAGCCAGCCTGATAACATACAAGTACAAGCAAGACCGTAACTTTAGCAGATATAAAATGGACAGGTTAGAAAACATAATTTCCTAAAACAGGATCTAGAAACCATTTGTCTACCTTTTCCTACTCTCTCTCTCTTAGAGGAAACACACCATACCTAACTGAATCCCTTTTACAGATGCATCTTCCCTTTTCAACTCAGAGAGCCAAAGAGAGAAGAAATGTGAACATTTGTACATAGACTCCAAACTACTGGCAGTGCTCGTGTGGAATTCAAAGTCTTCCTGTTCATAGACACACTCAAAGACATACATACACAAAACCATAATATCATCTCCAAATTAAACATAAAGAAAGCTTTTTAATGCTTCTTTTCTTGCCATATCTTTTCTTGCCATATCTTTTGTTTCTGAAACTATCCGCAAAAGTTTTCCATAAACTCAGAGTGGCAAATTCAATCAGATACCCTTTTGAAAAAGAGAGAAAATGCTTATAGGCATACCTCTTCCAATTGTTTTGTTTTCTGCAAAATCTGCTTGTTTAGTGATGCCACCTTCCTTCTATGCTGCTGGACAGCCCTCAAAGTCTCTTCCTCCGGATCGCTCCTCCTGCAGACAGCCCCTGATTGCTACTGGGGGAATACATAAACAAAATACCAGAGAAACAAAATAAACTCTACAGCCCACGTTTCCCCAAAATTCTTTCTTTCAGCAATTCATTTAGCCTTCCCCCACTGTAAGAAGATTCTCTGGAAAAAAAAAAGAAAAAAGATCAGAGTAATGCTCAGCTATGCTGTCCCACCACTGCAGTCTACTCCCTGGCTGATGTCGTCTGTACACGTGTCAGCCAGGAAACTGGCTGTCGACATGGAGAGAAGAATCTGAGTATATCATTTCTAGACTCATTAAAGAGGTTGGGGAGAAAGCTCAATGGCAGGTGCTAGCA
The DNA here is from genome assembly GCF_021028975.2 of Sphaerodactylus townsendi. Lineage (NCBI taxonomy): Eukaryota > Metazoa > Chordata > Lepidosauria > Squamata > Sphaerodactylidae > Sphaerodactylus > Sphaerodactylus townsendi. The sequence goes on from NC_059426.1 coordinate 54,646,212, forward strand.
TTCATCTACAAAGACATCCTTTTGAATGCAGATGCAAAGATTCCTTCTGGATTCAAATGACAAAAAGCCTTATGGTGAACTCATCAACAATGGCCTGGCAGTTCCCAGCATCAGCTTTGCAGTGAAACTACTTGCAACACTGGAAGACATACTTAATGAAATCATGCTGGAGGCAGGTGGATGGCTTTCTAAAGTACAAAAGGACTATGCAGGCAAAGTGTCTGTCAAATCCATTACTTTTTGCTTTGCACCCACTACTTTTTGCCTTGCAGCTATAACTCCAGTTTGGTGGTAAGCTGTGGTGGGATTTAGGTTAAGGTTTAGCATGGCATTTTTCTCCTGACGTTTTCGCTTTCAGCATCTGTGGCTGGCATCTTCAGAGGATGCCAGCCACAGATGCAGGTGAAATGTCAGGAGAGAATGCTGCTAGAACACAGCCATACAGTCCGGAAACTACGCAGCACCCCAGTGATTCCGGCCGTGAAAGCCTTCGACAATGCATTATAACTCCAGCTGTTCCTTCCAAGCTGAACTAACTTATAGAATCAGAATCCAGCTAGAAGAAAAAGATTAAGGATAGAATGGAAGGGGGCATTACGAGTAAGAAAAATGGAGCTGTCTCCTGCCTGGTGACCAGTTATTACCATGCATCCAGCTTTACACATGAATGGAGCAGTTGTGTGTTTAAAGACAACCACTAGGTGTAGTTCTATCACCACACATGTGCTTCACTAGGGTCATACAAGAAGCTTAGTCCATATATTTGTTTACTGTGGTCTTTCTGAACAGGCTGATCATTCAATCCCTCTTTTGATGACGTCAAGTACAGCTTTTATGTATCTGCTCAACATGACAGACGGGCACAAATCCAACCATGTCCAAGTGTCAAGAGTACCCTCAAGAAGATACTTGTGAGAACCACCCGGGCAACACCATTCCTGCACAAAGCAGGAGTGCTTAAAAATAGAACAAAGGAAATTGCAGCCCTGAACGACGGAGGAAGAAAACAGACAATGGCCAAAGGCTCAAATGTCATTTACTTTGACAACAGCTCAAATGTCATAAAAGTCAATAACTTACCTTTTCAGCATATTGTGACACAATCTGCTTGATCTCGTCAGACTGAAGACCAACAATCTGGCCTACGGTGCTGGCAGTCAATCGGCTCTGCAAGATTAATACATTTCTCATAGAGGCATTGGCTGTTACAAGAAGGCAGCTTTTTGAAACTCAGGCAATCTGTTTCAAACAGGATTCAACTGCCTGACTTCTATGTTGCGTTAGGCTCAAGCAGTCCTACCCCACCCCAGTTAACCCTAATTTGGCTGTGACAGCTTTCAAGTCAATGTGCAGTTTTTATACACAGTGCTATTGAGTTGATTTAATAAATAAAGCCTTGGATCTAGTCTAGGCACAAGTACCCACACCTTTCCCCCACCTTCCTCCTGTGACAGCTTAAAGTCCCCCTCCCCCTGTTCCCCCCTCAAATTCCTGTTTCCAAGGTGGGAATATCATGCCCTGCGGTCAAAAGTTCTTATACCCACAAAAACATCAACATACTCCAAACCACCAAAAGCAACTGGACAATGTTGTTCATGCCCTTTACTTTTGAGTAATATGTCAGAGATCCCACCTATTCTCAGCCTCCTCACAGAGGAATCTTTTTGATATTAGAGTTTCATATTAGTCATTGTACCCTTCAAAAAACATTGTACAATTTGTGTAGTGTATTAAAAACTGAAAGTACGACTAACTAATCAAGCCTACTTACCTCTTCTATACCCATTGCAGCCATTTCAGTCATCAGTGTTTTAATACGAAGCTGATGAAAAATAAAAAAATGACAAGCTTAAATGTGTGGCCTTTAAAAAGATAGTTCACATTTGTTAGATGGCACTGCATATTGGACAGTCTTCCCAATCTCATGTGTGCAGCCCAGCAAAATAAAAACAAGCTATGTTATTTTGTTCAAAATCCTAACACTGACAGAAGTTACGTATTAAACTGAATTCTAATTTGAAGTGTCCAAACAACTCTCATTAGGCATGATGTATCATTAATTTATTAACTCATGACCCCTTGCACAGAACGGCAGCAGAAAGGCTCTCTAAAAGAATACTCTGGTGATGACCAAACTCCTGGACCTCTGGGGAGGCATTTCTTCTCTCGCCAGTGTGACCATTCCCAGAAACGGAGGCAATTGTGGCATTAGAAAGAGCTGCGGTATAGACTCCTTCCTCATGGCACACAAGTCTGTTCGTGTTTCTCCAGCAAAAAAGGAAGGAGCCACACTACAGAAATGTCATGCATATGGACACTGTACTAGAAGTGGGCACCGTCAAGCATCTATGAACCAAGGTAGGCCCCATGTTACACTGCCTGACTGCGCTCTCCTTCAGGAAGGCAAAAATCCACATCCTTGCCACGATGCTGAGCATCCTCCTCTTCCCTTTCCATGTGGAATGGGAGGGAAGCCTGGGTCAATGCTAGCCCCTCTGCTTCTTATCAGTCCTTCCTGAACTAATGAGCAAAAGTGCCTGCAAGATACTGCCCAGAGGGAGAGAAGGCAATTGCTGCCCACTGCAGAGAAGAAACAGCCTTGGTTTTAACTGGTCAGCAAATGATTACAGTTCAGTGCACCTCTTCTGCAGCTTGAAGATCATCTTCACTGTAGGTGTCACTCTTCCCCGTCGATGAAAGTCCCGGAGGCAGTACCATTTTTTTGTTTTCAGCCTATTTAATGCACACACATCAGAATAGTATCAGGTTAAAATGGAAAATGGAAGAAAAGCATAGGTGTGGGCTATCAACACAACTGTTCTTCTTAATACAATCTTCATCCAGTTCACTTCTGAGAATATCAATCTACCAAATCAATTGAGCAAGGATGCTCCTCACATACAGCAGCAGTAAAATCTGCTTTTGGGATCATTCATCATCTTGTAATTGTTTTACCTTACTGTCATTATTAAAAGCATTCACACCATACCTTTCATCTTGGCTCAAACATCATTTCTGCCAGACTAAAAAGTGCATAGCTTGACCTGCCCTTCTAACTACAGCACTACTTCTAGTTTTTGTGCTGTTTTGAGAGGTATCATTTTACACTGCCTAAAAATACTCACAAGAGAAATATTCCACATATGGCCAGTTAAAAATAAATACAGCAAAATTTAAATGCCTGAGGCATTTAATAACTAAGACACAAATGTGCTTTAGACATTGAGAAGATGTTAGGCCAGGCAGCAGCACTCATTTATGGATCCAATTAGATATGGGTTTTAGTATGTGGCACAGGTGTATATAAACAGCAGTTATCTGTAAGTATAAAACATTTCTGAAGGGTAAGATACAGTGGCAGCATGAGATATAGTGGCAGTGTGAGTTCACCGTCAATAGAATATGATCATGTAGTCAAGGAGAGCCTGGAATGGACACATAATTTTTGTAGTATAATACTCCATTTCTTTTCATAACTATCTTAAAACTTGTTAATTCCATGTATGTTGCCTAAAAAAGATAATGACCATCTTATTTTCATCTGGGCAGGTAAGATAAAAGAATAAAAGCCATGAGCAAATATATCAGCTTCAGTTATTCAACCTTTGAAAGGTACAGTACTTTTTATCCTTAGATGCAATTTATTTCCTCAAGCAGAATAGCTCAAAGCATAAAGGCCAAAGTGTCTTAACAGCCATTTACCATACCAGTCACTCATAAAATACATTCCACAAATAATTTCTAGTCCTACAAATGATTTCTAAGGTCAGAATCAAAGTAAGATAATGGCAAAAGGTCATTCACAGAAAGAACTAAAAAATACTAAAAATTAAAATACTAAATTGTTTCAGAATTGGCAGTGTTTTGACGGACCCAAAGAGATCTCCTAAATGTTACACAGCATGAGCGAGCATAGCAATGCTTCTCCTTTCCACAGTACATCCAATCCATACTCAGGGGAACTCAGGAAATGTCTCCTTTGTGATGAATAATGCCAGAAATTATGGTGATCTACAGACAACAAGTGAACAACAATAACAGCAACCCGTTGTGTGATAAATCTTAAGAACCTTTTTGGAATAGTTTTGCTAAAATAATATATTTTCCTCAAAAAGATATTCTTTTAGCTACATTGTTTCTTGATCAAAGAATCTCACCTGCTCAATTTTTCCTTGTCTGCTGAATCCATACCTCCTATAAGGAAGAAAAAGCAGAATGAGTATGCGGCTGATTTCACCCTCATAAATAGGCTTTCAGGACATGCACAAGTCATAGCAACAGTTAGAAAAGAGACGAAAAGAAACAATCACAGGTTAGCCAAATGCTCAAAATAAACTCAGGCTCATTCCGCACACGCAAAATAATGCACGTTCAAGCTGCTTTCACAACTGTTTTTGCCATTCCGCACAGCTTCAAAGAGCCCTGAAAGCAGCTTGAAAGTGCATTATTTTGCGTGTGCGGAATGAGCCCCAGTGTTTTCACAAACTGGATCACAATGTCTGTGGCATCCCTTTTAACGCTGGCTTATCATGGTGGTTTTCAAATCTTTGCTGTGCAGCAAGGTACGAAAAAGCCAGCAAGGCATTTGCGTTTCTGTATCTGCTTAAGTTTGAACAAATCTTGAACTCTACCCACGAAGAGGGAGAAAAAGCAGTGGGTTTTTTCAAAATGTAACACTCAAGGATTCTGCTCACAGGCTTGTTGCCAGACTGCTAAAGAGCTGCATTTTCATTCCAGGAGCATTTTGCTTTTGTCTACCAAAGCATTACAATCTCTTCTCCCTCATTTACTTTTTTCTGTACTTGCCCTTCCCACTGAAGTTCCAGTTTAAACACCTCCTTCTGCTGCTAATTTTTTTTGTCTTCCCATTGGGCACTGACTCTTCTGCCTTTGCACCGTCAAGGCTTTCAATATGACGTAAAGATTGTCCAAACAGGGTTGATGGTACCTACAGCAATAATACCATCGGATGAAAATCTTTCTGATTTCATTTGTAGAGCCAGTGCTTTATGCCATTCCACCCACCTCACAGGGTGTTTGTTGTGAGGGAGGAAGGGCAAGGAGATTGTAAGCCCCTTTGAGTCTCCTACAGGAGAGAAAGGGGGGGTATAAATCCAAACTCCTCCTCCGACTTCAAGTTAAGAGTGGAAAAGAGAGCAAAGCAGGTGGAGGTGGAGCTCAGTACTGGGCCTGGGTCATTCTACACATGGAAAGAAGCAAGTGCTGGATAGCAGTAGTCTTTAGATTCTGTGACTAAAGTTTATCTGCTTTTTGTTATAGCCGGGAAACACATGCAACACCCCATTTAATGTGATAACATGCGGATCTGTCATTTTAAAAAAAATCCTTCTTTATAAATAAGGCACCTAAGAAGCAGTTTGTGCTGTAAATAGAAGCTGTGAACATGCACAATAAAACTCTGTAAAAAAGTGAGCAGTTTTTACAGACATCTTGTCCATACCCATAGTAGCTTTAAGAGCACAGCACTCTTAAGAGCACAGCACTCTTAATATACCAAGACAGAAGAAAGGTTAGCAAGGAAGTTTCAAACTCATGTGTGAAATCACCTCAAAATTAAACACACACACACATAAAATACTCACAAGAATTTATCAGTGAAACTAAGATGACAGATAACCAACACAAGAGGAACAGGATTAAAATATACTTAAGAAGTTCAAGGGGGAAAGCAGTTAAAATAAAACAAAGGAGGAAAGCAATTGAAATAAAACAGTCTTTCTCAAGGAAAAACTGGAAAGAAATGGACTTAGACATAACACTTAGCTGCCTTCTAGTGGGCACACAGATGGAATTTGCCAGAACTCAGCACAAATGTACTACAAGTTAGTGACATAGGTATAGATTTTTATGGGGTGGGCTTGTGGGGTGTGGCCACACCCCCACCCATCCTGGGGGCGTGGCCACATCTCCCCAAGCCCGTCCTCGGCCTCAGTGCTTATAAAAGCAGCTCTCCGAGGCTGGAAACGGCAGACTCCCCTGCCCAGCCACCCCCCCACCCCGACTGGGCTCCCAGCCAGCAGTCCCATCTGCCCTCCCCTCCAGGCAGAGATGTAGCAAAGGAAAATGGAGCCCAGTTCAAAATCTGAGTTTTGTGCCCCCCCCCCTTCCATGGGCGGCTGCTGTGATGCTGGAATCCACCCCCAAACAGCATCACTTTCAGTAATGTTTAAACTAGGGAGTCCAGGCTCTCCTTTTAAATCCACCTTAAAGGGAGAATCTGGTGTCCCCAGTTAAAACACCATTGAAAGTGAGCTGTTTTGGGGTGGATTTCCCCCCACTCTGAAACAGCATCACTTTCAATGTTTAAACTGGGGACCTCACATTCTCCCTTTAAATTCATGCCGAAGGGGATGAATTTAAAAGGAGAACCTGGGGAAGTTGGGGGGGGGGGGCTGCCTGTTGTCAGGGGTGCAATTGTTAAGCTATCAGCACCAAAAAAATTCAGGGTATCTGTAGGATACTCTCCTGATGATGCCACCCAGGTTTGGTGAAGTTTGGTTCAAGGGGTCAAAAGTTATGGACCCTCAAAGGTGTAGCCCCCATCTCCTATTAGCTCCCATTGGAAACAATGGGGGATGGGGAGACCTCCTTTGGGAGTTCATAACTTTGGACCCCCTGAACCAAACATCACCAAACTTGGGTGGTATCATCAGGAGAGTCACCTATAAAATCCCGGAAATTTTGGTGCTGATAGCCTAAAAGCTGCGCCCCCTGCAGGTCAAAAACTGAAAACATTTAAAATACAAAACAACCACAAACGGGGGCGGAACTTCGGAAATGTAATGGGGGTTGAACCCAGGAACCCCCCCTTACCTACGTCTTTGCTACAAGTGATTGGTTTTTTTCTTTTTGGATCAACCCTAAAGCATCCATCCACATCTACTGCTTAGCATTCCAAAGTGCCAAGTACATCTATCATTTTGAACAAAAAACTGTCATCATTTTCGTTATGTGACAAGGGCAGGAATTCCCTCATCAACTGCATATAGGGGGCACAATTATGTTATTACACAGATGTACGTGTTGCCAGTGTCATATGGTAAGCCTACATGCCTGCTTAGTCATCATAACTGGTAAGAAATATGAGATACTTAGATGCTGGCAAACAATAAAACTGGGAAGGGGTTCAAGGGGAGATTAATATGGACGTTAAGATGCTGTGGAAAAGTTTGGTTGCTCTACTTCTCATCGCAACAGCAATGGCAAAGTGGTTGGGGTTCAACCCTACTCAGAATGAAGTAGTAAGTGCTTACAGTTCCCAGGAATTCCCTGCAGTTTCTACCTGACAGAACTGAAAAAGCTTGTAATGTAAATGAACCCATTACTAGTTCAGGTGCCCAAACCAATTGGTCTCATGTAAGATTGGCGTAACTCAATTTGAAAGTCTTGAGGAAGCACAAACATCCCTCTCCTGCTGTTGTTTCCACTGGTGAAAAGGAAGTCAGAGAAAGGTCTGAGATCCCTCCTCTCCCCTCATAATGTTTGCAGCTGACTGTAACAACACAACACTTTTAAAGAAAGTTACACCAATCCTGCATCTGACAATGGATTAGGTCAGGTACCCATGCCCCAATTCATGCCACATATGTTGTAAATTTTGTTCCTGAGGAATCTTCAATCAGATCTGAAGAGTCACATATCCTCAGAAACAAGACTGAAAGTCCTTGCTCTGAAAGAATTTATTTACCTGCCATATTCCAGAAGTGTAGCATGAACTTTGGACTCTTCATCTAGTAACTTTTCTGCGACTGACTGTCGCTTATATTTCCTTTGTGGCTTGTATACTTCCTGCGAAAGAACAATTGAGCAGTATTTTACACCTGAAATTGTTCATTAAACAATTTATTTATTTATTTATTTATTTATTTATTTATTTATTTATTTATTATTTGTATTTGTATTTGTATTTGTATACCGCCCTCCCCGAAGGCTCAGGGCGGTTTCCAACAAAATAAAAGGTTAAAACATCATATATATAAATTAATTAAAATACATAAAATATTAGACTAAAGATGGCTTCAGCTATTCTATTCCCCCTTTTATGAACCCACGGGAGGCCAGATGTTTGCTTTTTGTTGCAGTTGTTATCATCCCGGCTGGCCAAATGCCTGGTGGAACAGGTCCGTTTTACAGGCCCTGCGGAAACTTTGTAAATCCTGCAGGGCCCTGATTTCACCTGGAAGCCTGTTCCACCAGGTAGGGGCCAGAGCCGTAATTATGACTTAAACACTATCCAGTCAGATTCTTCTACTGAAATTTCCTACCTTTGAAAAACTCTCAAGGGTTCGGGGGCTGACCCCAAGGCCTCCCCTCAACTGACCCCAAGGCCCCCCCCCTCAAAAATATCCTAGGTGGGAATGCACCAGATGTTGGCACTCAAGGCACTGAGGAAATGTAATGGCCATGCATTAGAGTGCATGTTCAGGGTTCAGATTGCCACCTGATTCTAACCAATCACACCCTGTCTAGCCACTGATCTAAACTATTATTTTATATTTTCCCATGGAAAACACCACTGCATGTAAATGCACAATTTATTCTCAAACCTATCTGAAAGACATCCAAAGACAGAGTGCGAAAAAATGCTGACAATTTTTTAACACCCCTACATAATTAAACAGATAAGATGCAATTTCAAGGCACTGAAGTTAAGCATTCATTAATTCTATTCAAGTTTTTATTGAATCATTATGCTTAATTACTTTTCACATCAAGAAAAGAAAAACAAATTTTCAAAAACTCATTTTCCAGTACTATACAAAAACACCCACATTCAAAAACCTGTGATTTATGCTAAGTGTTCTTTTTACCCCTGCCTGAGACCCTGGACACACACATTCTTTTTATCCCTGCCTGACACCCTGGACACACATACTTCTGTGAACAACAGCATCTGAAACTTCTTCCAATGACATTCTACCCTGCTTTCCAGTCACCATGACGAGGCATCTCAAAGATACAATGACAAACGAGAGCACTGTTTTCACAACTTGGCTTCTCTACCCCGCTGACTCTGCCAGAGGAAGGTATGTCAAGAGTTCTTAAACAGTGTTTTGATCAATGTTGGCAGCGTTACAAGCAGAAAATCTTTGTAAAAGTACAGATCAGTTGAGAGGCAACAGAATCTACTCAAAGTCGATTCCTCTATGTTCACAATAGCATAACTTGCTATTTTGTGCTTTAAACTGACATGGCTTCATATAAAGAGACAATGGGAAGAAGAGTCAGTATTTTTTTTTAAAAAAATGTAACAGGATTTCAATCCAGAGATGAGCCAGCTAGCATTAAGAGTGCAAATGCAGCAACCGTGTCTAGAGTTCCAGGACTCTTAAACTCTGCCACAGTAAGCCTTTCTAAGTTAGGAAAGAAGCAGGTTAAAGCTGCAGAGATACTGACCAGCTGACAAAAGACTCACTCGTTTCTGGGAACAAGGATCGTTTGTGAGGCAGAAGCTGCTGAAACCGTGCAGAAAAGGTCCTGATTTTTCCCAAACCGGTTTGTATCTACATTCATTTTTTCAGTGGGGAATCGACCTGACTCAAAATTAAGATACATTCTAGAGTAACAGACACCCACCCCTTTATGCTAACCCAGGAGAAACAATGCTCTCTAGAAGACTCTGGTCTGTAGCATTTTTGTTCCAGTTCCACAGATTTCTCCCCAAACTCTCAATGAGTATGTAACACTTACAGATATCTCACCAACTGCTCGGATTGCCTTCTCTTTTCTTTGCATGAAATCATCATCCTGAAAAGCAATTGAGATGACTTTTAAAAACTAAAAAAAAATTAGATTCAACTCACAACTGCTAATAAGGATGGGTCAGCTGTCAACCGGCCTTCCACTATTATTCAAATGGATAAAGACCATTATCAAATAGCCATTATCTTTACTTACTACAAGAGTTAATGTGACATAATAAATATCAAAAGTTATTTGTTTCAGCAGTACAAACTTCAGACTGCTGTATCAAATTGACATCTGAAGCACAGGAATCAGCGGTAGAGCATCTGCTTTGCCTACAGATAATTCCTGGTTCAATCCCTGGCATCTCCAGTTGAAAGGACCAGCAGCAGTGATGTAAAAAACCCCTGCCTGAGACCCTGGACAACTCCTGCCTGTCAGAGTAAACAACACCAACCTTGACAGACTAAGAGTGTGACTCAATACCAATCAGCTTCATGTGAATTATCACTAGGGATGATGGGATTCATCTGAGAATTCAGTCCCACTTTCCATTCCAAGATTCATCCAGAAATGTTCTGTCAACATTCCCCAGATTTAAGTAGAACCACAGGAGAAGGAAAGAAAAAGGGACCTCCTTCCTGCCTCTCTCTGTCTAGCAACACCAGGAAGAAATCCCCCACCTCACTCTAAAGGAGAACACTTCTGTGATCAAAGATCTTGTGACCCCTGGCCTCCATAAAACTTCCTTTTGTCTCCACCCTTCAGGGACCCAGAGCCTACACAGTAGGCCTCCAATAAAGTCCTGTCTAGTGAAATATCATCCAGTAGATGTCAGCAAAGAAATCCTTCAATATCATAGTCAGGTTAAGTAGACTCAGATAGTTCTTGCTGAAGGTTATGGATATGATGTGGACACAGGTGTAAAGTATGAAGAAGGCTGAGTCTGGCCCCTTATCACCACTTGACTGATTGAGCTTTGCTCCAGTAACTGATTTCTAAACATTTGAGATGTACATGTGTACAACTGTGTATCTAAAGGGAAAACAGTAAAACCAAAACGTGTTGAGACTTTTAATCACAATAGTATGCACTTCTGCATCTCAACAACCTCTGGCTGGGTTTCAGAAGTGTGGTTTATCACATTCAACATCATTGACAAATGAGGCAGAGAAATCATTTCAGGTCTGCAAGCTGCATAAATACTTACAGTTGTCAATACAGAGGGGATATAAAGTGGTTGGACGAAAGTGACCTAACTTGAAATTTTAATTCCACTTTTACATTCTGAATGATTGGGTATATGCCCATTACATTTTTGCAAACAAGACCTTACAGTGAGATACCTAATCACCTTTTACAGAGGTAATCAGTTTTATAGAGACTGTATCGAGACTTCCCTGCCAGGAATAGTTGCCTCTGCACCAGAGAACAGCTTGGAAAATATTTTAAAGATTGAGACATGGATGGAATCTCCCTATTTATGTGATGTCTCTGCACATGTATAAGAAGTTATAATCTTGATAATAATTGTCTTTTGTAGGGGGAAAAAGTCTTAAAAGACCATGTCTCCGATCTAAGTCAGCATACTGAATAAGACCATTGCCTTTAAAGCTCCTTCCATAACAGTTCCTCAGTTCATCCCATGAATCACTTAGATGCACAGCAAATTCATCCTGCCTTCTGATATACAGAACTGGACATTTAATACTTATGGAGTTGCATTGAGTTACTCCACTATAATTTTCTGCTCCAATACCACCCCACAAAATTTGATCCATACACTTTATGGCCTAAAACCTATCAGCCAAATCAGCTGATGCAAACCTGCATCAATCCAATTCTATTTAAGGACGGTTAAGATGATCGGCCTCATCTGCAGTTTTGAATTACAAATGATGCAGTTCAACATTTACCTCCGGAAGACTGTGCGTCTTTTGAAACTGCGAAATGGAAAATGATCGAATGTAATCTCCCATTTCTTCCCGCGTCTCTATTGCACGTTTCACCAGCCACTGGGAACCAAGGGGAGTGGGGGGAATTAGGGGAAGAAGAAATATTGGCATTAAGACAGCTATTTGGCTTTAAACATATGCATGCACAGGAATTACATATGTTGATTAAAAATGCAACACTGAACAAGGAAAATAAACTGTATAAAAATATAATATGAAAGAAGAAGCCATAACATATTCTGGGACATGGCTATTAGTGAATATGTGAATTCTATCACATCGAGGACAGTGAGGTATAGGGCACCACAGATTTCTGATCAGCCATAAAGCTGAATGGATAACCTCTGATCAGACACACTCAATTTTATTCTGTCATACAGGACTACTTCACAATAAAAAGTCACACCCAAAAGGTGGCTCACGGCATATCAAGTTAACTTTCACCTTCACTATTGACTGTGACAGAACCTTGCTTGGCAGCATCCCTGATTTGAATGAGATTTCTCGCCAGCGCCCCTGATTTGAATAGATTCTCTCTCCATCCTCAACAGTCCCTTGACTTATGACAAGATTGCCTGAATGTGCAGTAGCTGGTTTGTGGCAGGTGTTTGCTTCCTACAAGCACATCTCCTTTGGAAATCAGTCACAAAGCTACCTAAGTTATTGGTGTCTGTCCTACCCTCTAGAGTTTGCCTGCATTCTGCTCTGTACCTGTACCCCTTTCAACCACTTGAAAGATCTTTCCCAGAGCTGAGGGACCTGCACGAAGAAACAGGCACACTGGTTGGAATGAGGAGCACAATGGCTCTCCTTCTTCTTTTGCAATCACAATTACTGTGGAAAAGGGTCAATTTCATCCACTTGTCTCTTTTCACTCTAGCCCATTGATCCATATGGCTGTTCCTCCCCAACTTCAGAGATGATCTTTCAGTAGGTTGCAAGGGACAGGATTGTGGGGAAAAATCCAGTCATGGATGGCTGAACATACATCATAGCTATTATTTTATTCTTTCCTATTATGCATCATCATCAGGGTATTGTGTAGAGCAGGAATCTGCAACCTGTGGCTCTCCAGATGTTCATGGACTACAATGCCCATCAGCCCTTGCCACCATGGCCAATTGGGCTGATAGGAATTGTAGTCCATGAACATCTAGAGAGCCACAGGTTGCAGACCCCTGGTGTAGAGGTTCATAGGTGTTACTTGTTTACAGACAGCATTCTTTATGAATAAACCAAGTTGGGCGCATCTAAGAACTAACCTAGATTATAATGCGCCCCCGAGTCCACAGAGTTTTACTTTTCAAAGTCTCATGGGGACTCAACCCTATTGTGGCACAAAGCAGGGGAGAAAGGGTCTCTAGTCTTCCTCCTTGCATCTTTTTAAATGGCCAAAACAATCAGGGAGCAACCAGGCAAGTCCCCACCCTCATCTCTCCTGCAGCTGCTAGAGAAAGCAGACAATACAGTGTACCCCTTCTGGACAAAGAGTCCAGCTGTTTCCCTGCCAAAACTGATCAAGCTCAGAAGCTAGGGAGACCTGAAAATGCCATGGAAAGAGACGATGCCATGGACAGGAACCCTGCTGAGAGCAAAAACGACAGAGGTGCTTGTCTGGTTGCTCCCTAGCCAAGCAGGCCCCAGACTGTTTCTGAAGGGGTGAATTCCTAGCCTTAAAGAAGTGGCATGTTTCTGTGGCAAACTCAGTGATGCCACATTGTCTAGTTTGGCCCTAAGGCTTCCTTCTGAGTGTGGACCCCAGAACTTTCACAAGCTTCTCTTTTCTCTCCAGGCACATGCAATAATTCCCCAAATAGCTTTCCTGGGAAAATTTATTTTTCCCTGAAAATATTGTGTCTTGGAATAAAAAAGGGGCATCTCCTTTCATAACCTCCCACCTCAAAGCAACTAGCTCAAAGTGAAATTATGAACATGAAAAACAGGACACGTATTCTGAAATGGTAAAATCAAAGCAGATACCTGCACAACAGGAAAGATGTGGATGAAATCCAGCCCTTGTATTTGATGAGGCTCCAAGCGATGAGGACACTTCATTTTAGGCAAGACGGACACAATTTTCTCTGTTAAGGCACTAAAAAAGAAGAACAGCGAAATAGCAAAACAGAGAAGTGGTTCTCTAATATTTAGCAGCCTGAAAGTGCCCTCTAGTGGCTCACATCAGATTCTAAAATTAGAAAAAGTAAATAAGAGAAAACCATGCAAAATTAAAGAAGCTGCTACACTAAAACTCATTTGCAGTTCTGGAGCCACATCTTATCTCACTAATCTTCAGGCAGGAAACCTGTACAAGTGTTTTCAACTAGGGCTCATTCCGCACATGCAGAATAATGCACTTTCAAACTGCTTTCAGTGCTCTTTGAAGCTGTGCGGAATAGCAAAATCCACTAGCAAACAGTTGTGAAAGTGGTTTGAAAACGCATTATTTTGCGTGTGCGGAAGGTGCCCATGGATAGGGATGCCAGCCTCCAGATGGGACCTTCCAGAATTACTATTTTATAAGCAGCCTCAGTTAGCGAAAGGGGTGAGATACAAATATTTCAAGCAAACACTCAAGAAGAATATAATAGAAGCTGCTGGCAATTGCTGGGGTGTTTCTTAGAATATGCAGGAATTTGGTATGGGTGCACATTCTTGCAGATTACCAAAGATTTCATCTTATTTTAAAGTTTCTTTTTAAGTGTAGGGCGAGAATGGCTTAGCAGAGGGTCTATATCTGGGACAGCTGAGACAGAACATTTTTAATATTAATTTTTATTAAATTTTTGAAGATATAAAGAACACGTTATATACAGTACATACCAAATATTGTAACATTATGCTTCAACACTACACACATAATGAACTCACAAAGTAAATACAAACAGAGCATTCAAGCTAAACTCCCTATGTCCTCTTAGTAATATTATACATCTACCTTTCTTGTCCTCTATCTTCATTTACAGGATGATTTAAACTTAATATTCCGTAGTAACAATATGTACTCTATCACGTTAATGTCTTGTCCAATACTCCCAATTCTGTTTATATGTTTCATATGGCAAATTACCGAACATTTAGCGAACAGACAGCAAAATGTCAACAGAGTTATATCTAAAGTCCACTGAAACCAACAGTCTGAGAATGATGTAACTCTGCTTAGCCTGTTATTGTAAGAAGACTATGAGGCAGAAAATGAAATCTAACAGAATTCTAAAGGCAGGTGGTTTCTAAACCTCACAGGGTATTGCGTAAAAGTTTCACTTACGAACAGGATTTGTGCTGAACGTCTCACGCTGTTCGAGGGAGGGGGACTTTGGTTTTCAGTTGCCAACTTACATTTTTTGACCAATAGTTGAGTTTTCCTGGAACAGTAAGTCAACATCAATGTCAAAGCTGCAAGTCGTGATACACCACGTCATACCACCGACCACCTGAAACAAGGTCCAAGGACATTTTTATCATTGCCAGTTTCTGGGAAGAACACACAAATCACACAGAAGTCTTCCAAAGCATTCTTCTAAAATAGACCAGATTTTCATTTTTGCAGTCTATCTCCTAATGGAACATGAGCATTATTTTAACATTGGGGGAGGGGAGGCCTTGGGGTCATACAGAGTTTATGCCTTCAATTACACCTACTGCTACTTACATGTGAATTCATTCAAGTAGGTACATCAACAAGGTAAAGCAGTTTTGCCACTTCTTCTTAACCTTTTCTACAGTCACCCTTCTGTATCCCAAAGCATCTCTCTTCTCTCTGTGAATACTTGTTAATCTACTTCCTGCATATCTTTCACCAAACTATACTATCACCAATGTACCCACGGTATAGAAAAATACCACCTCGCCCCCCCCCCCCCATCTAGTCCCCTACTCTAGTATTCTGTTATTCCCATCTACAAGTCCATGGATAAGCAAATCATGACTGTTTTCTTGGAATCATGAGAAACAACAAAAGAGGAGAGTTGAAGAGGAGCGTGTAACCCTGAGGATACTTTCTAGGGTTGGCCAGCAGCCTGCAACATACAACTGATAGGGAGGATAAGAGAAGGTCTCCTACCAAAAATGCAGGGCTATAGTACTTATTCGTAATAGTATGAGAATGCAATATCACTGGTTCTTGCAGAACTCTATATATGAGTAGCCCTGTGTATTCCTCATGGCATTTCTCTCAACTGTCATCTAGGATCTGTTTGTTGTTCACAGAAACAATATTTAGTTTAGCAATTGCACATGTTATTATGCCTGTCAACCAATTAGAACATTTCTGGTTGACCACTGAATTTTTAACTAGTTGCTTGAATTAAATGGATATTTATATTGCTGGTTCCTCTTCTGAGAGAACTTATAGCCTATTTGGTACCTTAACCTGTCAACATGCTCATTCTGTATTATAGTAATGCATCCAAATACACGTAGTCTTTTTTAAAAAGTCTGTAGTCTTGGATGACAGCTGGCCCTTTTCCTTCTGATGAATGAGCTTCAGATGACCTATCTGAAGACAAAAGCTTGAAACCCACTGATAACAAACTTTGGATCTTACCTTATCAAAGGGTGACAGCCCTTTAATTCTTGCTCTGAAGTAGCCAGCTGCCACTAATAGCTCCAGAATTTCAGTTAACTTAATATTTTGCTCTTCATCCTCTCTTGTTTCGACCTACAAAATGTTGTACTGTTAGTCTGTGCCTTCCCAACTAAATATCTTCAATAAGAATAATACAGATTTTTTTCATGGCGCACATATATACTACATGATAATGCCATAAGTCCATTCCGTCAACGCAGTTCATTATTTTAATTGTGACTACAGTACAAGTGGTGTGATAGAAAATATTATTAATTCGGTATACTAGAATTATTCAAGCATGACACAGTAAGGTTCCCCTCCACACAAACACCATTAAACCTGCTAAAATCTCTGAGTTTTCCGCTGTCATAGTATGAAAGATGAAAAATTACTTCTTTCTGAACTGAAGGAGCAGTGCATACATAAAATTCTTCATCAGTTATTTTTACAAATGCAGAATCTGTTCCCAAAATATTTTAATAACACCACAAAAATGGTGCTATCACTTAGTTTTATCCTTTGTATTTTAAAACGTACTGTGATTGAAGAAGTAATATATCTTTTAATTAGTGTGGAGCTAGTCAGCAACAAATTATTGAGATTCTGTGTTTACAAGATATTTCATGTATTTAAAAAATTGCTTTTTCCCTAAGATTTTAATCTTGCAACCAGGCCTTTAGCTTGACTCAGCCATAGAAACACGCTGAAAACCAAGGCACTTCACTCTGGGCTTCGTACAAAATTTCAGACACTTTTCCGCTCTTCACTTTCCCATTCCACTAATGGTCTGCATCACATATCTTAAAACAATGTGCGAGCAAAGTTTGTACATTTTAACATGCAAAATGGAAACTTGTTCTTTAACCCTCCCCCCCCCCAATTGTAAGTATGCTCAGAATAGGTGTCAAACTCAGGCCCTCCAGGTGTTCATGGACTACGATTCCCATCAGCCCATGCCAGGAGGGCCAATTGGCCATGTTAGCAGGAGCTGCTGGGAATTGTAGTCCATGAACACCTGGAGGGCCTGAGTTTGACACCTATGTCGGGGCCGGCGGCGGCCGGGGTGCTTCCATAGAATATCCATGCATCTTACTCATGGTCAAAAGGCATAACACTTTCCTGTTGACATAGAATAAATGTTACATTTACATCTTTTGAAGGAAAATGAAGAGAACAAAGTGCTGACTAGCAGTGAAGAGATTTGGGTTAATTTTTTTTTGCTTATGTATTTATTTACTTCACTTATACCTTGCCTTTCCTCCCAGAGAAGATCCAAACTGGGCTTACATTTTATCCTTCATTTTATCCTCACAATAGCCCTGTGTTATGTTAGGCTGAAAGTGTATGACTTGCCCTAGCAAGCTTCCACATCAGAGTGGGGATATGAACATAGGTCTCTCAGATCCTATGCCAATGCTCTAACCTTTACACATGCTGACACTGCTTAACCATTAATTCAATGGGTATCCAGGAACTCCAAATTTTCCAGTCTATAAAATGGGAACAACTGTGCTCTGCCTCCAAGGGTTAGTAGGACTAAAAGTAGTCAAGAATAGCCATTTTTCTCCTGGACCACTCAAAGAGTTTTTCAACATGAATATAACTTATAATGTAATCCTTAAAAGAATTATATCCTTCTAAGTTCACTGAAGTCATGGGTGTAATCCTGTTCAGTATTATACTGATAAAATGCTGCAATACTACCACCTTGAGACAACTGAGGTAATATAAAACTGTTGTTTAACTAATTAACAACCAAGACATTTAATGTTGAATAAATACACACAATTAACATTTTACGGTGATTTTTTTTCTTCAGGTAGAAAAGGGGTACAGAGTAAACCTGGAAAGTTATATCCTCTTTGAATGCTGATGTTGCATGTGTGGACTAGCATACCTGGAACAGGTAAAAAAGAATGTGTGTGTTTACCCAGATTAAAAAATTTGCTTTATTTGCACTGTCTCACTAGATCCTAAATATACATTCTGATCCAGCACTTTTCTAGGAGAAACATTAGACATGTATAAAATATACAGTGGAAATAAACCATTACAGATAATGCATCTCCCTGACTCCGCATCATCCCTCCCCCCTCCAATATGACAGTCTCTGCCAAAACAGCAAAGGGCAACTCAGTGCACTGCTAATCATATGCCTTCAATATTCATAGGCATGCTTCAGAATAGGAGACTTTCTGCTGTGTCCCATTCCCCTTAGACACATATAAGGCTTTATAGAAAACATTCACCACATAACATAGCTGCCCACTGAGATCTTTAACCTTTCTCCCGTGTAGCACTGCAAACATAAAATGTGGTAACTATTTTTCTTTGGTTTAATTATTACAGGCTAGTAATAAAGCCGATAGTGCAAAAAAATACAACGGGTTCTAGAAAACTGTTGTTCCGGTCGTGCCCTGAATCCCAGCTTTGCAAAACAGGGGGAAGGGGGCCTGCACAGTGCCTGTGAAGATGGGGAGGACTCCGTAACTATACCCCACCCATTTGCAAAACTGGATCCCGGCTTTGCGGGGGGTCGGGGAGCCAGCAGGGGGCCTATGGAGATGGGAATGGTTGGGAACACGGCTTGCCTTTTGTATAGGTAGGATATGAGCGGAAAGAGAAAATACAATTCTAATCACCTTCTAAGAAGCAGAGGAACACGCAGAATTTAACCTAGGTTCAGCTCAGGTATGCCTATTCTATACTGGAGGCCGGTCCAAGCAAACTTGAACAATAACCTCCACATGTGCAGAGTGCCTTTCCTTAGAATTGAGTAACCGTCTCCGCAACATAAAGAAAGTATCAAAACCAAGGGTTTCCCGGAACCTCCCACAGCTCTTTTCAGAAGGCAAAGGGGCTGCTCTGTTTAGAAGACAAACCTCGCCACAACCCCACAGTAACCATATTGCCACATCCCCAAGCGTATTACCGTTTTGAACTAAATCCCTATAATAACATAATAATCCATAACAATCCATCTCCCTTCCCCCTAGCTATTATTCCATGCATATATTCCGGAAAGGAAACACGCCTGCACGGGGCCAAGCCACGTAACGCTTCGGTAGAAACCGAGAAAAGGCAACATCCAAATGCAAAACCGTGTCCCCCACCCTTACCTCTTGAGGAGGCTGATACTCCGGTCCCTTCGGGGCACCCATGCCTACACAGTCCCCTCCTGCTAATTCAGCTCGCAGCAGGGCAAAAAAAAATCGCCCAGACCGGGGCAGCGCATTCCCCTTCCGCAAAAACAACACCCTCTCCCCCTTCTGCTCATTGGTTTGTCCCCAGTTTCATCACGCTTAGCTCAGCTCGGGAGGCACCATTCTCTGAAACAGGAGAGGGACAGGGTTGCTCACAGCCTGCTCATGTGACTGCTTGGGACGGAACAAGCAGAAGGGGCGCGGTTTGTATTCAGCTGCTCGTCTTTGAAGCGCTTGAACTGTCGCCCACAAATTAATTTACTGAGTGAAGCTGTGCGTGCAAACGCTAGAAGAATAAGGTTCCCTTACATGTTAGTCTGGAATGGAAAAGAGCAGATCTCAGTATAGTATTATCACGTCATCCTTACGCCCAGATCATCCATTAGTAGAAGGTGTAAAGTCCCCGTTACCTTTGTTCCTCTTTGGTGTTGCTTATATTGACTGATTTTTGGGGGGCAGGGGCAGGAGGGATAGGGTATCATTATTATTTAATTTTGCTCAATATCCCAGTTGCCAGTTCAAAAAAACCCAGTTCTTTATCTGGTTATTGCCCTTTCATTATAATACTTGCCTCATCCAGAGGCCTAGGACGCTGTGTAATGTATCTGGCCACTGGCCCTTTCTCCTCTCACCCTTTTCCGAGGGTTGCTGCGCGCAATCCCCAGCGCGGCATCCCTGGCGTGCGCCCGGGCGTCCCCACGACCCCGCGCTCTGCGCTGGGTCATCAAAAGGCGTCCTTTGAAAGAGCGCCAGGAATGCCTCGCGCTGAGGGGCGCGACAGCAGCAGCGTCGGGACGGCTGCGCTGTCGCCGCCCCTCTCAGTGGGGAGTGCCGAGGGACCCCACGCTACTCTCCTCGAGTAGCGCGGGGCTTAAGGTAAGTGGGGAAAGGGCCAGTGTGGTATTCAGGCAGCTGATGGTAATCACCCAAGTTTCTACTTCTGGGTTTCTGACCTCTGTCATAACTTAAAATATTTTGAAACGTTCTTTGGAAATTGATAACAGCTTGCCACTGCAAAGGATATTTTTACTCAGTAGTAAACCCCACACATCTCTACGGGGTCTAGGTATGTGTAACATGTTTTTTTTTTTTAATGACAGTTCTATGCATGCTTACCTGTAAGCAAAGAGCAATGAATATGTTGTGACTTTTGAGTTAACGGGCACAGGATTAAGACACCTATCTAATGTTCATAAGAGCTAATTCACGCATTGTGAAATAGTTGTGTGCAGCCCGAGCTCACACATGTTGACACTGCGATGACTTTCAAGTAGTGGCCCACGGGGACATGTGTGGGCAAATGTCTCTGGGTGGCTGCCATTTAGTCACGTGGGGGTGGGAAATCACGCCCACACCCTTCCTCCTTCCCCTCCACCTGATCTGCTAGCTGCTTCCCCCAGCTCTCCTCCCCGACCACACCCTCCCTGAGCTGTCGCAGGTGGGTACCCCCTTTCCCCACCTCCCAGCTTGAGGGGAGGGCAGGCTCAGTCCCTTCCTGGCTGAGCGGGGCCTGGGTGTGGTTGCTGTGCCCCGTTCAGGGCCACAGGCCTGCGTGACCGGGTGCAGTCAGCCCGTTGTGTGCCAACTGAGACCGGCCGTCTGCTGCCTCCCCCACCAGTGGCTCGTGGGCCTGTCCAGCCTGACCTGTGGCTGGCTTGGCTGCGGCTTGCTTGGCTCCCCACCCTCAGGGAGGCTGGCGCTGCTCCCGGTGCCAGCAGCTCCACCATCCCCTGGGGAGGGGCCGCCTGGCAATCTGCAGCGTTCCCCAGACTCGGAGGTGAGTTGGAGTCCAGGAGGGACGCCAGGTTATGTAATAACAATATTTCGGCTAGCCATGTCAGGTTGTGTGCTTTGATGGGCATTCCTACCAATTGCTTGGAGCCCCACCACTGTTCCATAGGTCAGCAGGAGAAAAACCAATGGGGGGGGTGTCAAAATGATATTCATTGATGCCATAATTTCACCTCCACCTGCATAACTAGAATGGCTTATCTGAAAAATCAACAACTGCCCATATACTTGCATTTTTTGTTGTTGTTGTAGACCCCCATCTGATGAAATGGTTTCCTTGGTGAGATCCTGGCATTCTATAAACTGCAAAACTGAATTATACAGGAATTTCTCTTTACAGAACTAATAGGGCTATACCAGAATGGCTCAGAAAGATGCTTTAATAAAAGGGAAAGGACTATAGATTAAACTGTTGTGTACAAAATAAGGGTGTTCCTTCGGCAAAACTGAACTAGAAAAAAAACCCCAAAATACTTTGTCAGTATGTTTTCAGTTCCCCTACCACCATAGTGGCAATTTAAAGAGAACTGAAAAGTGGATTTTTTTGGCATGATTTGGGCTGCTTTGGCCATGACAGCATTTTAAGAAACAAAACTGGGAAGAGGGGGGATTCCCTCTCCTGCCAGCTCCAGGCTCCACATGGATCTCAGAGGCAGCTCTGTGCCCGTTGCTGCCATGGTTTCTAGGCTCCAACCAGGGCTTGCCATTGGACACTGAAGCTCTGGAATTTTAAAAAAAAGTTGTTTTGTCATGGTGGGGGAGGGCGGCCACCCATATTGGAGGGTGAGGGGACAGAAAACTCAAATATTGCACCAGGCTACATTTTGTCTAGATACGCCACTTCTTTCGAGCCAGATGTGGGTTGGATGTTCCATGAATCAAGTATCAAGAACTGCTAGCACATATTTAATCAAAAGAACTCGTGGCCGTGTGAAGCTCACATGTGAATCAGGTTGACATCCCAGGATACTAACAAAGGATATGTACTTAGGAAGAAAAGACCAACCCATGATGCCCTTCGTTTTTCCTGCTGCAGTTTGCCTGTGAAGTGTG
Source organism: Sphaerodactylus townsendi (assembly GCF_021028975.2). NCBI lineage: Eukaryota > Metazoa > Chordata > Lepidosauria > Squamata > Sphaerodactylidae > Sphaerodactylus > Sphaerodactylus townsendi. The sequence continues at coordinate 54,668,486 of NC_059426.1, forward strand.
GCTTGTTTTTATTTTATTGTTGTTGTTGTTGTTGTTTTTAGACCGCTCTTCCCCTATTAGAGCAGGAGTCTGCAGCCTTTTACCATTAATTCCCAATTCATATTGAAATTCACAACAACAGATCAACAGATCAACAGAGAGCCTCAGGTGGCATTCACCTATTGAACCACCACTGAAAAAAAAAAGGAACAACAGTTGGATAAGGTACCAGTTGAGGAAGAATGGCAAAACCTCAAAACTGGCATTGAACATTAATGAATATATAGGAGTTGCCCAGCATGTTTTGATATAACATGTTTTTCAGCAATAATGAAAATAAATACATATAGTTATGTGACATAGTTATGTCATGTCCTGCAAGGCTCCTAGTGCCAACAAGAAAGACGTCTCCTAATGTCAGGGGTCAGGGCATGGAAATGCCTGATCAGCAACCACCACAGGTAAAGGGAAGGTCACTGCTTATCTGGGCAGCTACCATGCTCATATAGCATAGGATTGCCATCTTCCAGGTAAGGTCTGGAGATCTCCTGGAATTGCCATTAATCTCAACTGCAGAGGTCAGTTCCCCTGGAGGAAATGGTTGCTTTTTAGGTGGGTTGTATGTCATTAGACCCCATTGAGGTTCCTCCTGTCCCCAATCCTCCCCTCCCCAGGCTTCACCCCCCTCCCAAAAAATCACCAGGGATTTCCCTACCTGGAACTGGCAACCCTCATTTGGCAGCCTATCCCAAGAGGGTTATAGGGGATGGATCCAAATATTCCATAAAGCCAGGCAGCATTCTACCTCTTGCAAGGATTGCTTGGGGCATAAGTGGCTGAGCCTGTGCAGAAGGCCTGCAAAAGTTGAAGTGCTGTCTACAAAAGGTTTTGGGAAGAGGCCAGTGAGGAGTTTTGCCGCTAGACTTTCCAGACTGCACAAGGACCTTGTGAGAGGAGGAGGCACCAGGAGACGCACTCAAAATCCCTCCCCTCCCCTGAATAACAGCTCAGGGCCAAATGTGTAATAAGTGATCTTGTTTAGACTCTAAACACGTTTAGACTCTAAACAGTTGAAAGAGCAGCCTGCTCTGGTCCGTGGGGGCTGCTCTGGGCCGTGGAGGCTGCCTGAAGGGAGGGGTGGGGGGAGTGATTCTCCACCCACCCCTGCGCCCAGGGCGTTTGTGCCCCCCCCCCCCCGCGCCATGGTAGCTCCTGGTTCTGGTTCTGCGGCATGTGTTCATGTTTTCATGTCACAATTTGTTATTTTGTTATACTGGTTACACTATCTGTTTCTTGTTCCTTTGTTAGCGTTATCTAATATTTATTTTGTTACTCAAAAATGTAACTACAAACTTATTTTTAAAGTAACTGGACTGAAGGGAAAAAAGAGTTGCATTATCCAAGTGAGTATCAGGCTTTAAAACACCATAAACAGCATTTTGAGATCCAGATCCCAGCATTTCTTTTCTTCAAAAGAAAGGGAAATAAATGAGATTCTGCCACAATAGTTTATTATCAGCTGGATATAGATTTTCCCTACAGGCCCAGAAGCATTTTAAAACTTAGTTGTAAAGAGATTTGCACCTCTCTAGCATTCTGTATATATAATATTTTCCGTTGCTCATTTTATGAGATTATTTCTAACTACAAAAAGCAAGACTCAACACATAATATCTGCCGATCAAGCCATGTTCTTTCTGCTTCATGGCTCTGCATTTGCTATCAGCTCCTGTAATTCTGATTTGAAAATCAGCAGTAAGACGACAATTTCCTTGTTGCTGCATGAAGAAGGCATAGCAGACTATCTCCCAGTCTCATGCAGCAATGCTGGCTTGCTTTCTTTTCTATAATAACAATTTGGTAGCAAACCAAGGAGTCCACAGGAACTGCTTGGCCTGATACATCTAGTATCTTGCATCTGGCAACGATACCTGATACTTCAAACCAAAACAGACAAGCAATATTTCACACTTAATACCATTAAACTTTATTTGTACATGAGCTTACTTTTGAGGGTGTAACCTCATTTTTTGTAATCTGGGAAAACAGCACAATCAGTGGTTCTAACTGCATAATAAACACATCTGGGAGCACTAGAATGCAAGCCCATAATGGAACAGACCTGTGATCTATTTAGCATCTGAATTCTGTTTCCCACACTGGATTTAGAAGAGCTACAAGGACACAGAGCATCTAAAAGCATCTAAAATTCAGAGGTACAAGCAGAGGACTTGAAATATACTGTAAAATGTGGAGAGGCTCATCCTCTGTGCTACTCTTCCCCACACTATCTCCATTTTCCTTCCTTTCCTTACCCATGCAGTTCATATCAGTTCCCTTTACTACTTCTTTCTTTTCCTACCATCTCCCTTTCTCAATTTCTACATCTCATTTGACTTTCTTTCTTTCTTTCTTTTCTTTCTTTTTCCATTTTTCTCTTTCTCTGCTTCCTTCCATCCAGCTTCCAACACTTCTTCCTTTACTCCACTTTTCCTCTCTCCTGTCACTCTGTGATCCTCCCATTTTCCCTCTTGTTTTTTCCTGCATTCCCATTCCTTGTTTCTCCTTCTCCACCCAACTCAGTTCTGTAGTGCCTATTTTGGATTCTCTAAGTAGTCCTAAACTGTTGGTGATTGCCTTTTTTTTTTGCTGTCAAGTCACAGCTGACATATGGTGATATTGTCGGGTTTTCAAGGCAAGAGACGTTCTGAGGTAGCTTGCCATTGCCTGCCTCCTCAGCGCACCCCTGGTATTCCTTGGAGGTCTCCTATGAAAATACTAGCTAGGGTTGCAGCTGACAGCATGTGACTGGCCCAAAATCACCCAGCAGGTTTCTTCGGCCAAATGGGGATTCAAACCCCTGTTTCCCAGATCCTAGTCTAATGTCTTAACAGTAATGTTGAGCCCTGTTGGGATAGGGCGGTATATTAGGCCTACCACTACCACTACCATTACCACCACTAATTAACTCATTACTCAATTAATTAATTCACTAATTCACTCCACTAACTTTAATGTAGTGGTGTGATGGTTAAGAGCAGGTGCATTCTAATCTGGAGGAACTGGGCTTGATTCCCCACTCTGCCGCTTGAGCTGTGGAGGCTTATCTGGGGAATTTCGATTAGCCCGTGCACTCCAACACATGCCAGCTGGGTGGCCTTGGGCTAGTCGCAGTTCTGAGCTCTCTCAGCCCCACCCCCCACATCACAGGGTGTTTTTTGTGAGGGGGGAAGGGCAAGGAGATTGTAAGTCCCTTTGAGTCTCCTACAGGAGAGAAAGGGGGGATATAAACCCAAACTCCTCCTCTTTCTTCTTCTTCTTCTTCTTCTTCTTCTTCTTCTTCTTCTTCTTCTTCTTCTTCTTCTTCTTCTTCTTCTTCTTCTTCTTCTTCTTCTTCTTCTTCTTCTTCTTCTTCTTCTTCTTCTTCTTCTTCTGCCTCTCTTCACTGTTGGAGCTCTCATTTAGTCCAGTGCTTAACAACCGAGGCTTTCCAGATAGTCTCAGGAACTCCAATTCCCTATCAGTCTCCCTGCCAGCATGGCCAATTGGCCATGCTGGCAGGGGCTGATGGGAATTGTAGTTCCTGAACATCTGGAGAGCCGCAGGTTCCCTACCCCTGGCCTAGTCAATCCGAAATGGTTGCTGAGATCCTGTGAGATAATCTTATGGGACTCTGGTATTTTAAAGCTTTTACATTTTATTTTATCCCTTCTACTTTAAATTTAAATATTTTCTGGGGAGAATCTCATATGTGTAGAAGAATCTCCTCTTTCAGTACTTGTCTCAGATTTTTTAATCTACACTCTGGATCAAGTTCAGAATAATTGAGGCTGCCTCTGAAAATAGAGGTTACATTTAGCCATCTTGACCAATAAACATACAAAGAGCTATACACCCATTTGTCTAATCACATTTTAAAGCCATGTATATTGGTAGCCAGCATTATATGCTGTAATTGTAAGTCCCACAAATTTACTGTACCATATCTGAGCACGAACTTAAATTGATCTACTCCGATCTACAATGCAGTAACTTCAGTGGGTACCTACAAGTCCAGTGGAGAAGGAGAAAAAGTTGTATGCACAGTCTGTAGTGGATAAACTATAGCCCATTGAACACAGAAGTATGGGAGAATGGGAACTAGCATGCAGGCCTCATCCTTACTTCCCTGAGATTGCTGAGTCATCGCTAGAGGTGACCACAAGGAGGAAGTGACTAGTCTCCCTCCCTAAGACTACTTACTCTGGTTTTGGAATGTCATTGGTTACCAAGAGGAAGGTATATGTGCAGCAACTTCCTCTGTGCAGTCACTCAGGCAGATGACTAAGCAACTACACAAAGGCTGGTGGTGGGGCCACATGTGTTCCTGGTCTTCATCCCCACACATTCAGTGAACATATGGGGCTGTCATGTGCACTGGGTTGGAGAGTCTGGTTTTCTCTCACACAAATGGTGCTGCTGGTCATTGCTGCAGAAGAAACTAGACTAGGTCACTTGCTTTAAACAGTCAAGTTATCAATGTATTGTCAAAGTTAAGTTATCACTTTCTGTGCATAATTTTATAAACCTCCATCATGTCTCCCTATAGTTGTCTTTCCTCCTCCCCTCCCCCACTAATGTACAAAAATGTTTGAGCCATTTCTTGTAAGGAGCTTGATCATTTGGTTGCCCTTTCCTACTCTTTGACCAGCTCCTCTGCCATCTCCTTTTTGAGAGGTGTCCATCAGAACTGAATGTACAAATATGGGCATGCCATACATGAATACAATAGCATTATGCCACAACTGGTTGTTTCATTTTCCACTGTACTTCAATTAATCTTTGAATCTTTAAGGGATTGCAAGACACCTCTTTGTTGAAACAGACAAACCCCACAAGTAGGCCCTTTCCAGTAATGCCTTTTTTCACTTCAACTTCACATCAACATTATCATTGATTGAGCTATCCATGGCAGCCTCAAGGTCTTTTTCCTGGTCAGTCATTCAGCTAACACCTCATCAATGTATATGTGAAGTTTGGGGGGAGGGGGAGGAAGGGTTGTTCTAATGTGCACATTTTTACACTTACTTACATAGAACTTCCTTTGGCATATCATTACCCGCTTACCAAATCTGGAGCTATCACAATGTGTTTCAGTTCCCTGAGTTGAATAAACTGGCATTACCTGCCAATTTCACCCTTTTTGCCCAATTCTGGAACAATTGTGAAAAAATTAAACTACAGCGATCCTACTACGGATCCCGGAGGAACCCCACTGCTGATTTCCATGAGAGTTGTCCATGCATGGCTATCATTTGCTTCACACTGTTTTCCTAGTTACTGTTTCATGAGACCTCCTGTCTCTGAACTCATTGCTTCTCTTTAATACACTAATATATTTGTGGGATCTTACAATAGTGCAAATGTCTCCTACCAGAGGAAGTAGTTTCTAATGTCGCTCATACTGTAAGGTAACTGGTGTCATTATTTGTTCATTGGATGTATCAATAACCTTGGAGATCTGTAACTTTGCCTAGTATACAGGTAAGTGACCAGATCCAAAGAAGAACAAGCAATTACCTAAGTAGAATTTGGTGGATAACCTGGTGACCCCCTGCTAATCCTCAGGTGGGTAGACAAAGAGTCTGGTTTTCTGTAACATATATAGTGTCAGTGGTCACTGTAAAGGAAGCATGTTGAACTAGCTAGTACATTGGCCAGTCACAGGTCAGCCCAGTCATAAGATGTATCTAAGACATTTATTCAAGCAGTAATTGGGAGCTAACATAGTATAGTGGTTAAGAGCAGTGGACTATAATCTGGAAAACATGGGTTTGATTCCTTAGTCCTCCACATGAGTGGCAGAGTCTAATCTCGAGAACTTGGTTTGATTCCCTACTCCTATGCTTGAAGCCTGTTGACTGACCTTGGGTTAGTCACATTTCTCTTTCAGAACTCTCTCAGCGCCACCTACCTCGCAAGCTGTCTGCTGTGGGGAGGGGAAGGGAAGGCAATTGTAGGCCGCTTTGAGACTCCTTAAAGTAGAGAAAAGTGGGGTATAAAACCAACTCTCCATCTTTTTCTTATTATTCTTTGCAAATCTTGGATCCATTTTGTCAGGAACCTCATGAGCTGCAGACTCTAGCTGTTTCCGCACAGCCCAATAACAGCGCCCTAGGGACAGTAAAAACAGTGCCCTAGGGACGGTAAAAATAGTGCCCTAGAGATGGTAAAAACACCGTCCCTGGGGTGCTGTTCTCAAAGCAGGTGCTACTGCATCCCAGCAGTGTCGTGCTCGTGCCGGCCAAGCAGCGTGAAAACGCTGCTTTTCAAAAGTGGTGTCTTCCACCTGCTGCCATGAAAACGTCCCCCCTGTCCTCTCCCCACTGGCTCCAAATGGCTCTTACCTCCTGTCACCTTCTGTCGCTTTGTGGAGGCCAGGGGACACGCCTCCTGGCCTCCAACCCCAGAACCATCGATCTGGCCATGGGGGCATGTCCCCTGGCCTCCACAACATGATGGAAGGTGACAGGAGGTAAGAGCCGTTTGGAAGCGGCCCAACGGGACCGTCCATGTGAACAGTCCCGGGAGGTGCATCGGCATGAACTTTGCTGATGCACCCCTGCTCAGCTGGCCATGCAGAAACGGCCTACGTCTTCATGTAGTAGACACTAGAACAAAGGGGAGGATGACAAGTACTTCCTCCCCAAAATAGCGTCAGGAGTGCATATGATGCGTGAATTTTACAGAGAGGTTAGTTAAAAGTTGCCACCTTTATTGTCTCAGTTCATGTCCCTTTAATAACAACATGGCACACAAAAATTAAACCACAAAGACTTCCCCATCATCTAAGTTTCTTGCCAGGAAAAGTTTCACTTGCCAAATGTCTGTGGGCTACAGTTAGAAAAACACAGCAGCAGAGCCAGCTAAAAGGATGGCAATTCCAGTTGCTTTCGGGCAGCTCCCTCTTTCCCAAAGAAAAACATACATTCTAGCCCGCAATTTATATTCACAGTGAAAAGTTAGAATAATTTTTTCATCGTCTTTGGGTGTTTCCCCTGCATTTTGGAGAGTTGTTTTCCTTGAATCAACAACAGATGGCGCTGAAGTTAAGCAAATGAATGCCCCTTCTAAAAAGCAAATGAAATTTGGCTGCCCGTTTAAACTAAGACGGGTCCTAGTGCATATTTATAACAAATGTGTTTGTATTTCAAAGCAAAACTTCTAGGGTCTAGTGATCACACATTTGGGATTGGAGATGATTTTAAAAAAATATTTCATTCTTTTTGATATGATGCTGCTGGCCTAAACATGGGGACTTGGATATCTCCCAAGATTACAACTGTTCTCCAGCACAGAGGTCAGTTTCCCAGAAGAAAATGTCTGCTTGGGAAGGTGGACTGTATGGGATTATTTCCCATTTTGCTCATGCCCAGGCTTTACCCCCAAAATCTCTAGGAATTTCCCAACCCTCAGCTGGCAACCCTACTTTTATATTTGCACATGACAAATATCCTTCCCTTGAGTCATTTGAATTTACTTTTTCTAAACATATTCCTATCCTGAAGGCCTATTTTTTGTTCCTCTTCTTACGCTAGATAAAATATAGTCAGTGCTTAGGTGGGGTTTAGAGGCCTATAGAGTTTGTGAGAGTAGTGGGAATCAGTCCAGAATCTGTCTTGTCCAGCCTTTTGTCTACAGCCTGCCTGCTCCAATTCTCTGGGAAGTTTCCCAAGCATGGATATTGCACTTGCTATATTTGCTAAGGGCCAGCTGACCATTACTGACTCAGTGAAGAGTTTGGGAGACCCAGTTTTATTGTCAGAGAAGCAAGTTAATTCTGCAGAAACAAAAGGCTTTCATCCATCTTCACTTAGCCCTGAAGATGACTTCCTATAACGAGCCAGCCAGTCTGGTTACATGGATCCACACCATGGTAACCTCATGGCTTGTCCTTGAAAACAACACAGGAACTCCACTGGTGTACAGTGGTGTTCATTTACTTTCAGTGGTTAGGCACAGCATAAACATTAAACCTATTCTGCTGAAGCTCTGGTTGGTTACCATTTATATTCTATGCCCTGCTGTTGGTTAATATCTCCAAAGTCCTTCATGGCCTAGGACACACTTTTCTATAAGACCTCATCTCTCCATATGTGTCACCCAAAGAAATTTGCTCCTCTGAGAACAGCTTTTTGAATGTGCCACCCTACAAAAGAATATAGACAATGGCAGTCCATACCCAAGCTTTCTCTGTTGTGGTACTCCACTTGTTAGAATGGCCTGCCTGGTGCAGTAACAGAGGCCCCTTTCCTTTTATCATTGCATAGAATGTGCAAAACAGAACTCTCCAGGAGGGAGTTGGCATAGGCAAAGCAGGGAAGTTAAACATAATAGTACAGCAAGGCCATTTATATCTAGGTAATAAAGTTTCATTGTTCTTTAATTTGTGTAACCCACTTTTATTGCCTTGTTCACGACATATACCATCTCGATTCCGTTGTCTTTTATGACTCTGGTTACCCCACAAAAAAACTGTTATTGCAGCTGCTACCAACAGTTACTCTGCTATTGGACGCTTTTTCTATGGAGAGGGCCACTCCCTTGTTCCAGCAGCAGTAAAAAAATTTAATGCAAAGACAGAAGCGCAGCTATTATATGGAGTTCCCATTTGGCTACATGCAGTTGACGACTCTCTGAATATGGTCCAATCCAAATTTTTCCGTAAAATTATGGGCCTACCAAACGCCCCTTTGCTTAGAACTGGGTCTAAAATTCATTAGTTTATAGGGCCTGGTCGAGAGCCTTTAAATTCTGGCTTCGCCTACATGTTTCACACAATGGGCGCTCGTTGGTTCACCTACTCTTATCTGACATCCAGGCTAATCCATGGTTTTCTCTAATAGAGAGAAAGATCGAATCACTTGGCATACCTCTTGACTCTCTTTCCCTTTTATCCAGTTTAGAATCCTATAATTTATTAAGACAAAAAAAATTGGAAAGAGAATGGATCAATTTAACTAGGGCTGCTAGGATAACTTGTTCACCCCTACATCTCTCAATTCCCTTACACCAAAATAGGATGGCTCCCTATCTGTATCTTTTAACTAATCCCAATCAGAGAAGAGCCTTTATATTTGCTCATTTTAATGTCTTCCCCTCTGCTTTATTGCGTGGTAGATTCAACAACTTAGAAATGAGTTAAAGGGTGTGCTCTTGTAACTAACAACAAATTGAAACATTGATACATTAATTGCTCTGCTGCCCTAAGTCCGCAAATATTAGATTAAAATATTCTAATATGTTTTCTCTGATTCCTGATGAAATGGATGTTCCATGCAGACTGCTTTTTTTACTGAATAATTCTGATCTCACAACTTGTGAAATGGTAGCAATTTTTAATTGGAAGTGATGTATTTCCAGTAGCCTACACTTATGCTATATATTTTGTACTTGAATACTGCTTTTATTATAAATTCTGTATTTTGATAGGATTTTATTTTATTTGTTTGAAAGAAAGAAAGAAAGAAAGAAAGAAAGAAAGAAAGAAAGAAAGAAAGAAAGAAAGAAAGAAAGAAAGAAAGAAAGACTCTGTATTCTGACTTGAGCCTCAATGAGAAATAAGTAAATTTGTAACCAAGATAGGTACTCTTTTCCTTTTCCTCACAGCACTGGGTATTTTGGGTATATTGGCTCCAATTAAGAAGGTTCCATTTTTTTACTTAGCGTCTCCATTTCTTTGTCTGATTCTTTTTGAGAACCATGTAATGGTTTAAAGCTTGTTGGATTGACCAGAAAACTGAACTGAGCTGAAAGCCATGGTTGCCAGAGGCTATCAGCACATGAGACTGCAATGAGTTCTCTGTCATGCACAAACACAGATTCTTTCTTTAACACATAACATACCCCTCCCCCATCTTACAACAGCATCACCTTGGTTCCTGCAAGTCTGGCTGTTACATGCAAAATGGAAAGCATCTTCAGCAAAGACAAGGCTCAGGATCTTTCATGATATTTATCAAGCACAAGCAGGAAACCAGCTGTGTAGAATTTCCAGCCAACACAAATCCCACAAAAAAGAGGAGGGAATCTATCAAAATGTGTTGACTGATAGGAAAGCATTTTATGCATGGGTTGGAGCACTTCCTTTTCTGTGAGAACTGGATAAACTGCTCCCAGTGAATAGCTTGCCATTTGCTACTAACCCTAAAGGAAAACAGCTGTCAGCCAAATCTCTGTCTCCTTGACTGTGTTCTCTTTCACAGCCATTGCAGCTACTGCTTGGGGGGGAGGGGCGTGGGTTGCATACATGTGCTGGATTACACACCAATGGTTGCAAGGGTTATTTGAAAAAATGTATCTGACAAGGCATTGTAAAATACACAAGGCCTTCTCCCCAACTCTGCAGTAAGTTTGGAAAAGCCCCTTCACTACAGAGGTGAACATGACAACACTCCTCCGCCTCGCAAAAAGGTGGTGAATACTCTCTAGCCTTCTGAAAACAGTAGTACAATCAATGGGGTTAAGGTATACATTTTTATAATAAAATATAGTAGCTATCTACAAGATTTGTCAATGTTTCCTGCAAAAGTATCATGAGGATGATTATGGCTGGATTTTATTAACACATTCAGAATAGACATTGACAGATGACCCAAACTAGCTTAAACTCTTGAAAGCTTGAAAGCCAACCAGGGTTGGCCCTGGTTAATACTTGGAAGGGAAATGTTTCCCAACTCCATGTTGGGAAATAATTGGAGATTTGGAGGGTGAAGTCTGTGGAGGGGTGAGTTTGGGGAGGGCTATGTATAGTGTCCACCTTCCAAAGCAGCCATTTTCTGCAGCTAAAATTATTTCTGTTGCCTGGAAATCAGTTGTAAAGCAGGAGATCTCTAGCCACCACCTGGAGGTTGGCAGCCACAATAGAAACCCCCAAGGAAGTTCAGGGTCACTACTCGGAGGCACGCAATGGCAAACCACCTCTGATCAGCTCTTGCCTTGAAAACTCTACAATGATCACCATATGTTGGCTGTGATGTAATGGCACTTTCCACCACATCTCACAGAAAATTATAACATAATATGGTGTACCATAACCCTGTCATCTACACTATTATTTTTATTTATTTATTTATTGCATTTGTATACCGTCCTCACCCCAAATTGCTCCCCCATCCCTACGGGGAGTTCAAAGAGACCCCTTCACGATATAACTGAAATTGAGAAGAGGTTCCTCGAACACTGTCAGAGAAGAGGAGAGAGGGGGACAGAAGCAAGATAATCACCAACTGCATTTCCTGATTAGGAAAGGCAAGAGCACTAGTTCAAGTCAAACTGGAAACCTTTGTGATGGAAATTCTGAAAATGGCTACAAAAAGAGCAAAGCAGCACCTCTTCAATTCATGGGATAAACTAGTGGGAAACACCAGAGCAATTTAGAAGGGGGTCACCATGCTAGACTGTTTCAGAAAAATTAAATGGGAGTCCAACAGCACCATAAAGACTAGCAAAAATGTATTGCCGCCCGAGGATGGGACCCCTCTTGTTCCAGTTTCTCCCCCTTTGCACATAAACACTCAACATACCAACATGGGAAAAATTTTCCGCCATAGCCAGACCCGTTAGAGAAATCAGTTCATTCAGAGTGAGTGATAAACCAATTCACAATCTGAATCCTCAAGAAAAATTAAGAGAGGAAATGGTGTTCATACCAAAGCCCAAAAGTTAGTGTGAAATCACCATGACTCACACCTGGACACTGAGTAAACAAGGCAATTCTATGGGATCAGTGACTTTAGATGGAGTTATTTATCATGGATTCAATGCTATTGGGAAAAAGGTGTTCCCCTCGCTCCCCCCCCCCCGCCCCATGCTTCCCCATAGAATTGTGGCACATTTATACACCTGGAAGGATTTCCCCGGTTTTTATTATCTGAACTTTCCCAAACTTCTTTGCTGTGATATTTTGGGCAAAATTGCAGCAAATCCTGGATGGTTTTGGCATGGGTGTGAAATTTCAGAAATTTGCCAGTCCTGTCCCTACAGCAGCCATTTCTTCTACCCATCTCCAGGGGCCTTTTCATTTTTGTTTTAAATGGCAATTGATTTTTATTACATGTGATTATAATCATCTGTGTATCAAGTTCTCTTAATTCCCAGCTTCCTTTTTAAAAAAGTAATTATCTGTTTCCTTTCATTAGGAAGATGAAGGGGAAAGGGCTATTCCTGCGATGAAAGGGGATAGATACGTACTTTAAAAAAATGTGCATTATATTCACTTATATTACACTTGTCAGTAAAATTATAACAAAACAAAATCTGGTATTTCTTTTTAAATAGCTACAAAGGGTGGAAGAAAAATACCGAACAATAAACTGGTTTTTAATGTATGTGTAAACATTAAGTTTCCCAGAGAGTATCTAAACAAGCTCTCCCTCCTCAGATTAGGTTTTCTCTTTCAACAGATGCACAGATTTTTGACATCATTTTTTTTAAAGTTCCTGAAAAAAAGAGAAAAAGTATAGCTTTATCTTCCCTTTGAATTCAATGCAATGAAATATTGATTTGGTAGCCTGTTTAATTTCAGCACTATGTCCCACATTGAACAGAAGTATCATAAAATATATCCATTAGGCACATAGGATTTGCAATTTCAGATCAAACGACTGGTCTTTTGCATTCAGGGTCCTGATTGTATCCTGACTGGTATATGAGCCTCAGGAAGAAATGACCTCCCTCCCCCACCCCTCCACCCTATCCATAATGCATTTAGTCAATGATGCAATCTAAGTTAAAACAGACTACTTGCGACAAATAAATTGCAGAGACAAAACACCCAGAGCATATCCATAAGCCCATTAAGATTAAAGGGCAGGGGTGGATATCAGAGAGTTCAGCGTGCCCTCCAACATTCAAGTGGGGAGACTGGCATATCTATTTATACAGCCAGTTGTGCCTTATTGCGCATTCCTGCACCGGTCTCTTTGAAATGGATGAAAGCTGTTCGGCAGTGGTGGTTGGTACATTGCTCTTGCAACCAGCCAGGATCGCTTCATGATTTCATTACCCATATCGCGGCATGCCTAACTACATATTTTCTTTTCGAGTCTCTATCTATATGGATCATATTTTGAATACACTTTTAATCTTGTGGTTATATAGTAATCTTCATTTTAAAAAAATATGTGCATTACACACCACTACCCATATTCATAATAAGCCACGCATGCAGTTTCAATCACTTGTGATGGGGCCAAGCTTCTTAATCTGTCAATCAGTTCATGCAAAAAGAGAGAGAGAGTGAGAGAGCATCACTTGCTTCTTAGGTTATTTACTGTGACTTATGTATCTGTCAATAAATCTCAAGTACAGGTCAAAGAATATGTTGCTCAAGTCAATCCATAAATGTAGCTGAAAAGCTTCACTAACTATCTCACATCACCCAAAGTAGAGACTTGCTGTGTTGTGGGGGAGGGGGAGGGGGCCAGCCCTCTGACCCATAAATTATTTTCTGCAGTGCTGCGCTTACCACCAATACTGCCAGTCTGCAGAGGAGGCAAATTCATTTTAAAAACACAGATATCTAGAGACAAGCTGCTCGATCTCATATTCAGATTTCATCTTCTTTTGGAGTCGCTTGATGCCCAACCCTATCACTTATCTTTTATTAGAGCCAATTTTTTTCTCTCTCCATCACCTTTTTGTTTTAAAAGCCTAGCCTGATAAAACTTCTCGGAGAACTGAATGCTTGCTCAGTGTCTGATTAAAATATATTATACTGTTGTTGTGTTTTGATCCATTCTAGAAATTGTTCCAGCTGCTCTTGTTTGTACCCTACAGCACTTTGAATTCATCCATATAGCAGATAGATGACCAAAACTTCATACAGTTGGAGCAAATGAAGTATCAACAGTGCCTTGTGGACTTTTTTTTCACTTGCATCACATTAAGATAAAGGGATGGGTTAATGAAATAAGGCTGTACCTGAAAAGTTGGTGAGGATCCAACTGGGACTGGCAGGATTAGTATGGGTTTGGTGCAGTGGTGTAGCTAAAACGGGAATATCCAAGGACAAATACCCTGGGCAGCCCCCTGTTGAGACATGTGGGGGGGCAGCAAATCGCCCCCACACTTCTGGCCTGGCTGGGCCTGGGCACGACGTGTGTGTGCTGCCCAAGCAGGCCTTGGCCCGTTGGCTGGCCTGGTGAGCCGTAGGTGAGCTCTGGCTGCGGGCCAAGCCTCCAGATCCTGTCTTGTGCCGCACTGTGCCAACCCCTCTGGCTCAGCCTGTCCCTTGGGCAGCAGAGCACGCCCATGACCCACCAGGCCAGCTGACGGCTGACAGCTGTGGCCTGCCTGGGCTGAGGTCTGGCTGGCTGGCTAACAAGGAGGCGGAGCAGCAAGCCACCAGCCAGGCAGGCCTTGAATGAGTGCTGGGGCTGGGGGTCACGGGAGGTGGGGGGCAGTGGGGGGACCCAGGTGTCATTTTGCCCTCCTTATGCCCCTGGTTTGGTGTTCATTATAAAACTATATTAAGTATCCCACATCATCATGGCTGGGGGGAGGTAAATCTCTCATGGGTGAATATTGTCACTGAATCCCTTAAAACCAAATGGTGTGGGATGCAGTTGATGAGCAGAATGAAGTCAAATGGAAGTGATGAGTATTGAAGGTCCAGGACAGCTAGGCAAACTGAAAATGAATGCCTCCAGGCACAGATTATATATACCCAAGGGTTCTTGAGATTGTTGTAGATAACTTGTTGGTAAAAGCAGTCCTTCTATGCTAGATGATAGGAAAGGTTTTTGTTTGTTTTTTAAGTCACACTGATTTTTAAAAAGAGGTCCAAAGGAGAGCTAGAAAATTACAGGTTAGCTATCCTAATGTTTGTCCCAGACAAATTAGTATAAATTGTTGCTAAAAATAGCATTATTAGGTACATGGAGGAACAAAGCCTACTGAAGGAAAATCAGCATGGCTTCTAAAAAGGGAAGTCCTGCCTCATGAATCTTTTGCTGTTCTTTAAGAAGATTAATAAGCCTGTACACAGTGTGTAACAGACTTCCCTCTGTGATACACCTCTGAAGATGCCAGCCACAGATGCAGGCGAAACGTTAGGAACAAGATCCACCAGACCGGAAAACCCACCAGAACCAGTTGAATCCAGCCATGAAAGCCTTCGGCAGTACATTAACAAGCCTGTTGTTATTTGGTAGTCATTGTATAATTGGACTTTTCAGAAGGTTACACAATAGGAAGCAGAGACTAAGGATAAATGGACAGTGGAAAGGAGTGAGCAAAGGGGTCCCTTATAGGTCAGTACTGAGACTGGTGCTATTTAATTTGTTTATACAGTGTTTGGAAATGCAGGGGTTGGGGAGGGAGCAGTTTGTACTACTGTGTAGAATTCTGGGCATCAAATCTCAGCAAAGATATTGCAAAACTTTAAAAAAAAGTGCAGAAAGGAGCAGCTAAAACAATTAAGGGGTTAGAACACCATCCAAAGGGGCAAAAACAAAAGTTTCTGAAACTTTTCTGTTTAGAAAAAAAGGTAATGGGGAGGGGGGCCTCATGACGAGGTTTATAAAGATATGCCTGGGGTTAAAGAAAATAGACAAAGAGCACTTTCTCCTCCTCTCATAATACGAGAGCTTGGGGCACCCAATGAAATTAGTGGGCAATAGGCACTGGACAGACAAATGGAAATGCTTATTTAATTATCTAAGTAATTACATTTTGGTATTCACTGCCAGCAGATGTACTGAGTGCCACTAGCATAGAGGATTTTAAAAGGGGGTAAGATTCATGGAAGAGAGATCTGTCAGCCCTGGTGATGAAATGGGACCGCCACATACAGAGTCAGTAGCCGCTACATCAGGGGAAGGTTTGGGTTCTACACCCAGTTTGTTGGCTCCCCAGGGCAACTGGTTGGCTGCTAAATAAAACAGATTACTGGACTATAGAGGCCTCTGGTCACGTATAGTTGGGCTCTTATGTTATCTGTCCCACAAATTCTTTGTAGGCAAGGATAAGCAGTGTGTGGCATGAAGATGTTCTGAACGTGTAGCCAACATAGGATTGCCCAAATGCAAGCAAACACAAGTGGACATTCTTTTATGGAAACCACACAAAGGAGAATAGGAGAATATGATAAATGAATTGTGCAGCGCAGTTTAATTAATGAACCCGAGTTTAACCCACTGTAGCATATCTTTGCTTTTGAGCTAGTGGCTGTACAGTTACAGAGCAATCCTATGCAAAATTATTCCAGTTTAAGCTTAATGGTTTCCCCAGGATTAAACCACAGTAAGTCTGTGTAGGATCGCATTGCCATAGGTGTAAATGGGAACAAATCTCTTGCTTATAAGAACAGGTGAAAAAAGAAAAAGCTGTCTGTATAGCTATTCAGAGAGAGATATCCGAAAAGTGTTAAAATAATCAACAGAAAAAAAATGGTGAATCATCTGGATAATCAGATATATCAAGAAACATAGAATACTCAGCACCTGCTAAATTTCTGTAGGGAAGGTATTTTATAACTGAGATGCCACCAGTGAAAAAGACCAGCCTCATGTGGACACCCACCTTATTTTATTTAGTGGCAGCACATGGAATATGACTTTAGATGATGACCACAGTAATTGGACGGATTCACACAGAACGTGGAGTTTGTAATGGACTTTGTCACAATTCTAGTTCTATGTTTCAATTGGCTTCTAATTCTGTAACCACTAATGTCAGCAGTGTCTCAGTGAAGCCGGTGGGATAATTCTGGCGTAGGTGGAATGTTATTCAACCCCTCCAAGTATGCACCCTGAAACACAGCTCTGTCTCAAAAAAATTGTGGCCTTAAGTTTTTGAACTGATAATGCAGTTTCCCTAAATTATATTCTCAAAAGTACATTGGGCATGTGAAGTAAGTTTTTAAAAAATGAACAGTGAACATTCTGCTGGGAACTTTACAGAAAACACTACTGAATTAACTTACAGTACATTTGTTAAACATGAATAGCTCTAATAATGACATTTCATTTAACAATGCCCTTTGTCTTTTCAGTTCATCAGTTACCTATTTCAGTAATGAACTGCAGTCATACCATTCTGATTTTCTCCTAATGTAAAGGCTGAGATCACTTCACTGCCAGTGGAGCATGATGCTATTATTCAGTTTGTGCCTTAGGAAAAAAAAAGCTATAGAATATAGCACGATTCTAATTGGCTAACAGACACTGACATCTGGGATTGCTAAGGGCAGCTGGTAATTCTGTTTTGCTTCTGATGGGATGAAATAAAGTAAGCAAATAAGAGGAAATGCTTGGGGAAAAAACTGTATATATAAACATTAGCTGTGAATTTATCATTGGCCGGGGGGAGAGGGGATCCAGTCTTTGCTATTATTTTCCATATTTATTATGCTTCCATAATAAGCTTGGTGCCCATAGAAAAAGTTTGAGCCTTAGTCAAGAGTTACATTATCAAAGTTTAACAAATTCCAGAACAGGCTGCCTGAACCTTTGATGGAACCATCCAGACACAAAGGTTTGTAGGTGAATTCCCACTCCACTTATTGTAAACGCAGGACTATCTGTCTACACAATATAATCCATACATCTTGGAAGAGCTAATGAAACCCAAGTCTAAAGTACATTTGCTCCCCCCCCCCGCGCCCCAACCCAGTTTGTGCATTTCCAAGATGACTGCTGTTGCTCTGCAGCTTTGAAAAGTCAAGGCTTTAAAGAGCACATTGTTTTCTTGTCATTTTTCTAGCCAGAGCTGTCTCTGCAAATATTATAATTAGCAAAAAGTGTGGTGCACAATCTTTTACCTCTAGCCAGCCCAAATCCTTACAATGCAGCTCAATGCAGGTCTTTGCAAAAATAATAATAAAAAGTCTTGTGTCCCCCACCCCCATGCTGAGTGCTGCTGCTTCTATAGATCTCTCTCAATTACCCACAGTAAATTTGGGCATTGTACAAGAGCAAATTTTACAGTCCATGAAGAGATGAAGTGAAATCTAGATGAAATTCATTGTGACAGGTTTTCGGTTAGTGCCCTGATGTGTCTGTATTACAGAAGATAGACATTCTATTAGCATGGAAGCTCCCATAATGGACTGTGAATCATTTCAGGTAATAGAGATGCCAAGTGGAATGACTGAAAAAGCACTATTGAATTCCATTAGAGGTCTTTGTTTTTAAATCAGTCATTTCTTTGTGAATAGCCAACTATATACTTCTTGACCCTATCGGGGAGTAATAATTGTGAACTAATATCACAAAACATTAATCTGAGTTACTGTTCAATTAAAGCTACCTTCTACAGGATTATTTCTGTAGTACCAGATACAAAAGGGCCTGTGATGAGTATTACAAATGTGTGTGTGTGTGTGTGTGTGAGTGAGTGAGTGACCATTTTGCAATTATATTTATGCATCTCCAATGTTCAGTCGCTTCATTAGGCATAAAAAGTTTTTTTTAAATCATAATTTCGTACAGGAAGAACTGCTATCAACCAATTTATAAAGGTAAACAGTTTTATAAGAAATATCATGGATAGTCTTTTCCAGACATAGTTAATTATTAGTAAAATCAATAAATAACAGCCCGTCTTGCAAGCCAAACAGTGCCACCTTATCTATCAATCGTATATAATTTATCCAGCTTCATAATTGCTTGGATAATTAGTACAGGATTTAGGTTCATTTGGTATGCCAAACCTCTTGAGAACGGTTGAATAATTACCAGTTGTGGAGACAATCAAGTTATGAATTATTCTTTCAACTACAGGAACATGGCTTGGGGACTTTGCAGTATGTCATTCTTCATTCGCTACCCTTAATAGAAATTGGAGTTTCCACAGTATATCATATAAAATGTCCTTCACATTAAGAAGAAGAAAAAATTATCCTAAGAGAACGATGCATGTAAATACATTTTTTAAGATGGTGTACAAAACAAGGCAGAGAATTAAGGAAAAACTAAATATTACGTTTTGCCATGAGTCAGATCTGTGTACCCCCAACCTGACTCTCACACTAAGATAGATGGCAGCTACAGGAAACTAAACTGCCAATCACCATAGGAGTCCAATTCAGATTAGAACCGTTGTGCGTGAGGAGGAGATAGGATTTGGATTCATAAAGTCATCCTCTCTGCCCAGTCCTGATTACTGTACCTTTGGGATACCATTCCATGTGTATAAGGGAATCAGATTTTTTTAAAGGTCATAGACCAATAGAAAAACACGGAATAAAACAACCCACTCCCAGAAAGAAGGACATTCCAAGAAAATGTTAACTTGCTATTAAAAATGCAAAAGATTAAAAGGAAAATATTAGTTAACTAATATAACTTAAAGATCAAACTATTTAAGTCCAAAACATTCATTAAATGATAACAATATTTAAAATTCTGTGTGACCAAACTTGCCACAAGTTTTAATTACATAGGCACAGAAATTTGCAACGTGACTTGAGATATTTGGATTTTGATCAACTAACAGTTTTTCCCGAAAGGGGATTCTTCTGATTTTTGTCTACAAAAGGATGTGTTCTCAGTGTATATAGAAATTCCCTGCTGGGCAGGTGGAATGTTCCCTTGCACATAAATGTGAGTTCAAGACCCTGTGGTTGTTGGGCTCTGCGTTCCTTAGAACCACCTTATCATAGATTGCAAGAGAATAGAGCAAATTCCTTTTTAGGAGAGAGAATATCATGTAATCCACTTTCAGCTCCTTGGAGGAAAGGCGAGACCAAAATGTAATATGGATAGATTTACCCCACCTACCAATCACTACCAATATCCATTACTGCTAAAAGATTTATTAGGGTGGACTTATTTTTGTACCCCTGCTGTTGTGAGCATCCACAGACCTTGAGTTATCCATTTACTTGACTGATAAGGAAGATAAGAAGTAGAGTGGTTGGTGGGGGCAAGGGAGCAAGGAGCAGAAGCATTCTTTCTACTGCGCACTACAACATCATTGGCATTTTGTTTTGTTCAACCAATAAGCATTAAAAAGAGGAGATCCTGTATCTACTGAAAACCATTATCTGTTTTTTCAATCAAAACTGAGCAACGTTATGCTTCTGTACTAGAGATATCTGCACCCGCGGCTTGAAAATGAGACTTCCCTTACCATTGTAATGACAGGTGTAAGATTAACTTTGTTAGGTGTTGAACCACTCATGCAAACTAAATTAAATTAATGGAACAAATTTCTATCATAATTAAGATAAAAATTCATGTCAGCTGTAACCTTGCTGTACACTAATTATGTACAAATGATTTATCATCTGTTTCGCCCAGAATATTAATCCTTACCTCATTGATAACTCCAGCCAGTGTTAAGAGATGAGAGTTGATTAACAATGACAGATTGGGCAACCACACCGCTGAGTGCCTGAACAGCCAGGGGAGCCAATCAGATTCAAATGGCACTTCTTGTTTAGAAATCCATTCCCATGGAAACAGATGCATGCTTAATGAGGGGAATGGAGATGATTTCAATAATGATGGATATTGAAACAGCGGGCACAGCCAATCAATAACAATTAACCACTTAGTCTACTAAAGCTATGGTTCTATAAAGCAGGTTATATACACATTAGTCGAACCCCAGTTCAAGCTGTGTTTTATATAATGTCTTTATGCTTCACCATTATGTTATTTACTTTAATAACTGCAGAAAGCCCTGCATAGATTATGCATGCTAACAGGCTAATTTTTCTTAACTGTTTGGTAAAGAATATAAAGAAAGGCTGGAATTGCATAGAAAGGACCAGATGTAATACGAGCGATAGTAA
This sequence comes from Sphaerodactylus townsendi, assembly GCF_021028975.2. Lineage (NCBI taxonomy): Eukaryota > Metazoa > Chordata > Lepidosauria > Squamata > Sphaerodactylidae > Sphaerodactylus > Sphaerodactylus townsendi. The sequence goes on from NC_059426.1 coordinate 54,689,247, forward strand.
CTTCCACCACAATGTATTCACAGACATTGTAAAAATCTTCAAAACTGTGTTGGTATGATAACATGTAATTCTCCCCTATTCTTTACTTCTCTTAACATGCCTGTCATAGTGGATCTTGAAATGTTTTTTCCCCTTTAACTTGTGCGTTTCTTTGACACACACACCCTCACACCATTTCTCCTGATGTTCTGAAACTTGGATTATGATGGAAGATGTGACGAACCTGTTTGCATTCCTTAGGGGGGAAAATATGGATATGCAGATGCTGTGAATCTATTAAATTTCTTTATAGCAAAGTACAGTAGAGCCTGAGTGTGAATGAAATTATGAGGAAAAGGACAGCAATGTAAAAGTGATCTCATTGATTCACCTGCCCACCCCCCCATCTTTCTTCCCAAGCAACAACAACATGATGTAGTGACAACAAAATATTCTTTGGAAAATTTTAATCCCTTAAGAAAAGGCGAAAAAATCAGAGTACCCAGAAAAGATTAATCCATTGGGTGACATTTTAGAAATGGTGGGATCCAAAAACTGGCTAAGTTACAATAATAGTAAGTGGGTTTCTTATATTTCCTCCCAGTGACTCTTGGTTGTACTTGGTTATAAACTCCTTTCTGTCATTTATGAATCATTTCTTTATTTGATTTTGATCCCACCCCTTCTTCATGAGGCTGGCTTACTATCAGTTAATGAATAATTTCTTCACTGTCCTAGATATTTAGGTTGCAGGCAAGGAAAGACCTGTGTTGGATACTCTAGTGGTTGAAATTACAATGATGAAAGGAAGAACCCTTACAAATGTTGAAAGTTGACAACAGCACATAAGCCACAGATGTTTTACAGTGCAGTCCCATGCAGAGCTGTCTACCAACCCTTAGTCTGATCCTTTGGAGTATAAATTATTCAAACATTTTTATGTCACCCAAGACAGTCTGATAAATAAAACTTTGCTCTGTTATCTTCCCAATGATAGTCTCATGATCCATTTCACTTTCCACTCGCCTTCATTTTATTAAATTCCATTTTAAACAGAAAAAGGAAATAAAGGCTTCCCACTTACCAGAGAAATGCCACTTCTTCCTCTGCACTTCTAGCAATTTCAGGGCTAATTGGCTTTGAATGTGTAAATGCAGATAATTAGAAGAATCAAATGTAGAAAGGATTAGGATAGAGTGTATGCAGAACAAGTCAAGTATTTGATTCTCCAATTTAATTTTGGATCTAATACCAACTTTAAATAAGAGCAAGGGCCATAAGATTTATCATCCTCTTCTCTCTAGGGAAAACACATCTGCTCAGAAACTAATCAGCCACACTGTATCTCCAATGCTCACACAAATGCTAATGTGGGAATGTTTATGTGGCAGAACAAAAATGGATCATAAACACTACAAGTCAGATGTGGCAACTAAAAATTGCCTTCCACATTTTCATGAAGATTCAGTGCCTGCACTATGCAATCTCGATTACTCCTCCTCATGAATAAAAATTAGGAGAGGGAGGCAATCTCAAAAGAAAAGCACATATGTGTGGCATGCCTCGCCAACACACAATCTATATGCAGAACCATCTTTCTACTGGCAACGTAATATTCTTTGTATGCAACCCACCATTTACTAATTCCAGGACAACCCTTTGTTAGGAAAAGCATTATAAACATATCAGTTTATACAAAGCCAGACCCTTGGCCTGTCAGTACTGTCTTTTCTGATAATCAGTGCAATCCTTTTTAAATTAATGAAGATTTCCCCTGAAAGGGGGACTCAGGGAAAAAAATGCTGAGCCTTACACCTGAACCCTACTCCCAAGATTATTTTAAACCTAAGATACCAAGGCAGGGACTTCTGCAAGCAAAAGATGTGCTGATCATTGGGATATTTATTTATATATTATATATTATTATTATATTATTGTTATATTATAATATATATATTATATATCCTACTAGAAATATCCTACTAGAAATCTTGAATAACAGGAGTATATGGGTGTAAAGTGGCAAAAGACTTACAGAGGTGGTCTGCGTGGCAATTGTGGAATTCCTTGGTGATCTCCCATCCAAATACTTATCAGACACAACCTAACAGGAATATAAACAACAACAATGACCTTTATTGGCATACAAAAGCAAAACAATTACAAAACAGATGTGTGTAATAAAGAAAAATTGCAAGTGAGAAAAAGCACGATTAGAAATTACTGATCTCAAGAATGAAATTTGCAACATTCTCACAAAAAAGCGCATCAGGACTATTCAGGAGATATGGAATTTTATGACATTCTTGGCATTGGGAACACTGCAAAAAAAATGGAGTTCATATATTTCGCCCGTATCTTATCATATTTGGGGCATACAAACAGAGAATGGCCAAGTCTTTCGACAGTAACCAAATCACAAGAACAAACGCTTTTAGAACATTCCACATTTTTGTATCTCCCATCTAAAAGTAACAGGAATATAGCATGTATGTATACACCACAGTGAAAAAGGTGCTCTCCAAGCAGAGACTTGTTCTGCTGTTCTCTTGTATACCTCTGTAACATTCAATGCAGACCCCTGAGGGAGACTGGATACTGCCAGATGTACAGGTTATTTGATCTAATAAATCTGATCTCTAATTCTTGATGTTTAGATTACACTTTTAGATGAGTCACCACAAAGTTCAAAGCAGAATGTAAGGACAATATAACATAACAGTGAATCTGAAGTCAGACTCATCTTAGATTGCTAAACAAATCACTTGCACTGAAAACTAACAACTAGATCCTTGTGTACAGGCAAAGTGCTGTTCATCCTGATGCTATTCCCAAAGTTGATCTCTAGTGATCAATACGCCATTGCTATTCTGTGTAAACACCCAAACAGATCAACGAGAGACCTGCTGTGTTAGATGTTTGGGTCAGTATGTATGCCAAAAGTGTAATCAGGGTCTGCCAACTTAGCCCCACCCCAAATTTGTTTGGTTCCATTTGGAACCAGACCTCCAAATCTTATAGTGGCATGAGCTGAAGAAAGAAAATTTATCTCCATAGAGTTGAACTCTCCCCTTTTTCTGCTGTCTCCTTCATAGTCTCATTTTAGTTTACATAGCTTACATTGGAAACTTTTCTGAACTGGATAAATCTCTGGACACTACCAAGATAATAAGTGTAGCTAGGCAGATATGTTTGCATCCAGTGTGGCATAGTGGTTAGAATGTCGGATTAAAATCTGGGAGACCTTGTTAAATTTTTGAGCGCAAAATCAGAAGTTAGCAGATTGCACAAAGGCTATTGATTGCAGCATAGCCCATCTGATCTCTGAGTATGCCAGGAACAAAATTACACAGAGCCTCTTTTATCCATTCAAACTAATACACTTCATACTTGTAGGAACTCCAGTTCTGGATAGGTACGGTATATAGTTTTCTAATCTAGTCTAACTAACCAGGACGTAAGGAGATTCAAGACCGGCATCCTGACCTCACGGTGGCAAGATGGAGATGATGTGTGCATATGGAGGAGGTAGGGATGAAGGAAGTGTTTTCCTGAGAGTAGCAATCTACACATCAAAGGGATAGTGTCAGAGCAGTAGAGAAAAAATGCCTGATGCCTTGACCCCTCTATCTTTTTGTCTCTCTGGTCAAGTCCTCCTCTGAAGTCTGATGTTAAGAGACAGTGCAAAGTCCTTCATTCCCAACGGACCCAGTCCCAGATCTCAATTCTGCTTTGGAGACTTGCTAGGTGATCTTGTGTCAATCAGGCTAACCGATCTTACAGGGTTGTTGTGAAGATAAAATGGAAGAGAGAAGAATGATGTAAACCTATATGGGTCCCCACTGTGAAGAACTGTGGGTTATACATGAAATAATTAAATGAAAATTAATCAGTACTTTGTGGTTGATATCTATAAACTTTTTGGTAGTGTCCAGCTATGTGGGTGAAGTACATTTCACCACATACCAGCAACTAAATGTAAATAATTTCTTTGTTTAATATACCACCTTTCCAAATTGTTCAAGGCAGTGTTCAACAAATGCAGTAACAACAGCAATAACAAACAATAACAACAACAATATAATCATATAAAATAGCATGGGTAGTAAAAAGCATTAAAAGAGCATTAAAAAGCACAAAATTGGATATACTTTCAAAGCGCAAGGTACAACTTAATACAGAGCTCAATGGCAAAAACAAAACAAAACCTCCCTAACATCCTTGCATTAAAAGTGAAGCAGAAATAAACAGAGTTTGCCATAAAACCAACAATTCATAAATACTAGGTAAATTAAAAAAGCTTTAGCCCGAGTTTTCAAAATTAATGGAATGGGTTTCAAGCAGTGGGTGGGGGGCAGTAATCAACATGCAAGGGACTAAGGCAGCAGAGGAAATTGTGATGAGGTAAAAATTGGCTCCACTGTGTGGGTAACTGATTTACTCCCACAGACCTACTCTCAGTCAACAATAGCGCAGTCAACTTTTCAACCAGATTTAGTCACTCTTGCTTTAAGAGCCACATAATTTGCGAACCTTAACTGGCACTATTTCCATATTATGAAATGCTTCATCTTCTAATTTCTATATGTCAGGCTGCTGCTGCTCAAGCTATAACAGCGGGCTTTGGGATTTCTGATTTTGTTTCTGAGCAAGGTGAAACCAGTTGGCACCCATCGTGGCTACCATAAGGCAAACGTCCACCCATAACCAGCAAAGTTAATAACTTGTTTCTGTCATTGCCTAAACTTTGCATCAGTTTGGAATAAGGAATGAGCCAGCACATCTTTCTGCAATTCTCTTGCAAACCCTTCCTGCCAGAGTTAATTATATGAGTCAGGCAATGCAAACAAACAACATTATTCTGGATGCACCCGCAAGCTTTTGCTACATCCAAACTAGTCTGATCTTACGGCACCTCTGGTAGGCAACTATTGTTATGCAGATATCACTAAAAGAGGAAATTAGCACACTGAATTGCTAGGTGTTAATGAGGATTTGAAGAACAGGGGTCAGAAAATACATACACACACACACACACACATATATTCTCCCACTAGCCTAATGAGGAAAGTGACAGACACTGAAACAGTTCACAGTTGAGTAATTTCCCAGGCATCAACAGTGTTCAGAGAAGCACACGCTGGAGAGGGGGCAGAAAGCTATATAATAAACACGGCCTGGGTGTGTTGACCAGAATAAGTTATCACTAGGATAGAGATCTTGGGGGCAAATTCCCTTAGGAAATTTAAACCAAAGGAGTCAATTTAAGGCATCCCTGGCAGTGCATTCGATTAAAATTAAATTGTGGGGTGGGGGGGTGGGAAGGTTTGCAGGGTAAGAGAGTGGAAGAGATCAGCTGTGGTTCCACTAGACCACCTGCCCAAAGGAAGAAAATGACTCGCAATGACCCTGCACCTTTAGTGTCTGCAGGTTGCTTGCCAATTGCCAAATAAATCTGCTTCTCACAAGTATCCATGCAGCTTCGCAATACAAGAAAGAACAAGCAGTAAGTAACACATCTCTGATGGAAGGGAAGAGAGAAGGGCTCCAGCTTACCTATTTAAAATACTGGGAATACCTTTATGTCAGTAGGGGTCTGAGGAGTGGGGCTTTGCCTCAGTGGTAGAGTATGGCTTCCGGTCCTATGTTCAGTCCCAGCCACCGCAGAGGAAAGGATCAGGTTGTAAGCAACATGAAAGATCTCTGTCTGAGAATCGGAAAGCTGCTCCAGAAATGACCTTGATCAACAGCCAGAAGGGTGTAACTCTGTCTAGGATGGCACTGTGAAATCGTGCTGACTTGATAAAAGGTTGTTTCTGCCACAATAGTGAGCTTTTTGCTGAGGGTTTTTGTTTTGGTAATCAGTAGCGGTTCTATTGCGATGGAGTTGTTGGTGCAATATAATAGTTATTTACTATGGATTTTAAAAGGCCTGCAAAAGCCTGCCAGTGGTAGTGGTAGGCAGAATGGCAGGCGTTAATGAGAGCCTTCTGTGCTGTGGCTGCCAGGCTTGAGGGTAGGGGGGACAGAAATGGGGGCAAATATGTGTGAAGGAACAGAAAAAGAGCAAAACACAGGCTGAGTGATGAAACGGGTTGGGGGGGAGAGGTTAAAGTTTCATTCTTATCTTGTTCTGGGGAGTTCAGGGCAATGTTTGCTGTTTTTCCTCTCCTCCATTTTATCTTCACAACAACCTTGTGAGGTAGAGTTAAACTGAAAATGGAGGACCAGCCCAAAGTCAGAGAAAAGAATTCAGAGAAATCTGGGATGGAGCAAATAGATCAGTCTTTAAGAGAGTGTGAAAAGGGTTGATTTAAAAAAGAAACACAGATAATTGTAAGGAATATGATTAGTAATGTTTTTGAGTTAATTACGATATTAAAAAGGATGATTTCCAGGTGTGCATCTTTAGGCTAGAATATTGGACCCAGATCTGGGGACAACCAAGTTCAATCTCCTCTTGACTGTGAACTAGGGTTGCCAACGTCCAGATAGTGGGTGGAGAACTCCTGGGACTGTAACTGATCTCCAGGTGAGAAAGATCAATTCCCCTGGAGAAAATTGGAGCACTGGAAAGGGGGCTGTATCATATTATACCCTATTAAAGTTCTTCCCCTCCACAAACCCCACCTTCCTTAGACTCCACCCCCAAAATCTCCTGGTCATGTCCTACCCCGGAGCTGGCAACTCTACTCTGAACTCTCCAGGAGATCTTGGGCAGGTCATTGTAGTCTAACCTATTTCATGGTTAGGACAAAATGGATGCACACTGTCCAGACCTGAACTTCTTGAAGAATGGGTAAGAACTACAAAAAAAAAAAAAAGGCAAGAAATCTCTGTGGAGAACAACAACAAAACTGGCAATTGTTCTCTCTGCATAATCACTAAATGCACGTGAAATGAAAGCCCATCCAGATGCAATAACTTGCTTACCTCAGTGCAAATCCCCCTATAACCTCCGCGTTATTTTTGTCTAGGTGAAGAAAGATGATCTTGGTGTTACAGATTCTTAGGATGGAAATGGACAGGAAAAGTATCAACCAGAGACATCACCTCCCGCTGTTCTAGTGAAGTCTAATCATGCCTTTTTTTTAATGAATGAGCAGAATCAGTACAAATGTGCCCTTGCCTCTTATGTGAATTAACATAAGGTCTTTTAAAATCCCTATCTGATGTCTATGCCAGTAACAGAAGATATTTAATATATGCAAGAGTGACATCTTTTAGAGGCTTCTTTTACTTCATTCAAATTACTAATCATTTAGATCCTATCTGGAAGCCTTTCCTCCCTCGCTCCCCATGCATGCTTAACCTAATTAACTCTAAATGAGGAAAAAATGCTATTCGCATAAAAAGAAAATGTTAACCTATAAATTATCCAGCTCTCCCTATTGCAGCTGGAAACACCTCCCTTAGAAAAGCTTTAAGAAAATGTGGTGCTTCATTGTTGGCATGCACAATGTGGCCAATATTGCAGGAGTCGACTGCAGAAAACGGTACTCTTCCCTCATTTTTGGAGTACAGAACATATTTGCTTGTGTCCTTCGGATGTTTCCAAAATTATAAGGTGGGGATCTGGGATAATCAAAGAGAAGGCACAGAGCATAGTCTTTAATGAATTCTTTAGCCATTACAGCAGCTTTCGGCGACTGATAGTTATAATTCGGGATTAACTTAAACCACGATGCCTTTCAGGTATCCTATGCGGGTACAATGAAAGAGCAGTGTAGGATGGGGGCTGAGTGGGACTTTTGACAAACTCCACCCCAGGCCTGTATACAAATTTTGGGCTGTTATCAGCAAAGCAGAGGAAACCCATGCTACCATGATCTTGCTGTCCCTCCCAGCACACACTGACATGTTCATCTACACACAGTCCCACACAGAAGACTTGAAATGGCATACTCTACAGCTGGGCATGATTTGGATTAGTAATGCTAAAGTCTGTTGGCACCTGCATGGCCACAGCCAACCCAGTAATTGGTAGCTTTTTCAGATCAGAGGTGGAATGACTTGCCATACAGTAAATTATTCTGCAATGTTATTTCCTTTAAAGCAAACAAAATATCACCTATATAGAAATACTGCAGTGTCAATTTCAGTCCATTAATAACCCAATTAATCAGCTATGGCTAATTATTTAGCTACAACATTAGTCAATCAACAGTCTTAATTACAGAATCACAGGGCATCTGTACACAGGGCTGTGCTGAGGCTTTGTTTCCAACCCAGACCTTCTATAGACATATCACATCTGTCACGTCATATAGCAGGGCCGTAGATTTTTTTACTCATTCTGTAGTCAATTCAATTCATACAAGAAAACAAAAATGAACAGGAAATTAAATAATGTCTTCTTCTCTACGAATCTGATCAATTTTTGCATAATAGGACTAGTCACTAATAGTGAAATCCTAAGGTTGGTAGAAAGTGCCAAAGTCGCAGCTGACTTATGGAAACCCAACAGGGTTTTCAAGTCAAGAAACTTTTTAAAGTAGTTGCCATTACTTGAGAGAATTCCGAGAGACCTGTGACTGGTCCAAGACCACCCAGAAGGCTTTAGATGGAGGAATGGGGAATCGAACCAGGTTATCTACCGGTAGATTAGAGTTCACCACTCTTAACTACTACTCTGCACTACATCCTTCTAAGGCCATGGTAATCAATGGTTTTAGAAGGAAATAGTGAGGAGTAATGCTTAAGAGTGATTACAATGGCCTTGGAAGGATGTATGTCTCTTTGGGCGGCTCCTTAGGTCATAGGTAGGACTTACACTGTTTGCTTAGTTTAGGGATTCCCAAGTGGGTGGTACTGACCCCTTGGGAGCTGTGGAAACATCAAAGGGTGGTGAGGAATTTTGGGACAGTAGGGTGGTGACAGATAATTTTGGGGCTGTAGGGGGTGGAACAGGAATTCCTGGGCCAGCTGGCAAAGAAAAGATATTGTCCTTCCATCCAGGTGACTGGTGAATTTTAAGGGAAAAGCAGCAGAACTCTCCTTATTGTGTAGTCCAGGGTGGGAGGGGGAGCCAAGGAAAAGAGCCCCTCACTGCTTTGCAAGGCAAAGATTTCTTGTTGCAACATCACTCTGCTCACTGTGTAGCCTGGGCGTGGGTTGGAGCAAAGGCAAAGAGTCCTTTGCAAGGCTGCTTTGCAAGGCAAGATGTTTTTAAAAGGAAAAGCCACATCTCTCTCCACACTGTGTAGCAGGAGTGTGAGCACTGGCATAGCTAGAGATCATGGGGGGCTGGAGCCTTGGGTGCCATTTTCTGGGGACGCATTTGGGGGCAGCAGTCTCCTCACAACTGTGTTCTAGTCCAGAACTCCCTGTGGAGGCAGGGGCACATTTGAATACCAGTGAGCAGGGCTCACCCTGCCCTCAATCTCCATGGTGGACAGTTTGTTGGGTAGATATATATATAAGAAGAGTGGGACAGAAGAGACAGATTCTCAGTTGCCTTTTATATATGAGTATACTAACTATAAGGGAGGGTTAAATGGAGATCAATAAATCTTTTCTTTCCTGTTACATATCTGCATTACTGTATGTTTGGTTACATCTTGCTACCTATCTGCTGTCTTACATGATGTTGTCTACCTCGTGTCTCCTCTCTGGTGTTGTGTCTGCTCAAACAAAGAAACAGAGCTGACTTTATAACTTCAGATGCACGTGCTCACTAACATGTAAGCAATGGCTATCTGACTGACCAATAGCCGACCAATAGATTAGGTCATAAACAGTCACTTCAGCAACTTGTTTACATGTAGACCATTAACCCTTTTATAACCGAGTTGTGATAGACATTTGCAAAATCCCAACAAACCCCTTCTCAAGTGTCAGTCACACAAAATATGAGAACATAATTTATCACAAAGATTGTCAAACTTCATCTTGGTTAGTGGCTCTCCATCTTGGAGATTCAGTTATGCAAGATCCATTGGTATGCTCACTCCTTTAGCCTCCATCATATTCACAGACTCTATAAAGTCCACAATTTTGGCTGGGGGAAGGAGGGGAAAGCTTCTGGTTGAGAAGAAAACCTCCATCTTCGGTTCTCTCCATTTGTATTTCCAAATATTGCTGTGCTTCTCCCAGCTTGTGGACTCAGTCTCAGTTTGCAAACTTGTATAACATCGTCATTGTATCTCTTGGGCATAACTCCCTTGTTAGCTCTCTCTGACTTTCTCACAGTAGATGAGGTCTCTCCTTCATTTGGCCTGGCCTGTTCTGCTGCCCCTTCTGACTGGTTAACCTCCAACTGGGCTCTGGGTACAGCAGATGGCTCATTGACCAGTTCTGAGAAGGTGATTTCCTTAGCCCTTTGACTGGGTTCTCGAACTACGTGATTTGCTTGGTCAGAGACTTTTAGGATATTGCTCTCATCCATGTAAACAACATTCAGGATTTCTACATTACAAGTTTCAGGGTTCAATATGCGATACTCTTGTGAATGTTGGTTATGGCCAACCAGTATTCCAAGCTTTGTTCTTGGATCTAGCTTTCCTCTTTTCTCTTTGGGAACATATGGGTAAGCTTTTGCTCCAAAAACCTTTACATGTTTCAAACCTGGTAATTCGTTCCACAAATTAAATGGAATTTTGCCTGTGGCTTTGCACAAACTGTGATTGTACAAGTATGTGGCAGTGTTTACTGCTTCTCCCCCACAGGGGTCTGGTAACTCTGCTTGTAGCATCAGACAACATGCAGTCTGAAGGATTGTTCTATTGAATCTCTCTCCCAATCCATTGTGGAAGGGTGTGTATTTCACAGATCTGGCATTTACTATTCCTTCACTCTCCAAATATCTCTGAAAGTCACAACTTCAATATTCAGATCCATTGTCAGTAAAGAGGATCTGTAGTTCCTTGCCAGATTTATTCTTGACAGCAGCAAAATCCCAACGCAACTTTTAGGCTCAGTTTGAGCCTAGCCTCAGCCTGTAGTTTAAAGCTGGATCAAGTCTGGCTGAGGCCAGGATCAAACAGGCCCTTGCTGCTCAATCCTCCATGTGGAGATGGGGGTGGGGCAAGGCCAGCTGGCCCTGCTCCCAATCTCCATGTGGACATTGTAGACGGAGTGAGCCCCACTCACTGCTGTTCAACTGTGTCCTTGCCCCAAACTCCACAGGGAGTTCAGGGTAGGGGCACAGTTGTGTGTGTGTGTGTGACGGGGGAGCACTCAGGGTGAGCCCCAGGTGGTGTTTTAAGAAGCTACATCCCTGGCTGGGAGAGGGGGGAGCCAAGGCTAAGAGTCAGCAGAGAGCCAGCGAAGGCATCTTTATTACTCAATTTCTGTGTTCTATTTACATGGTTCTCTCGAGAAGAACCTGCACTGTGGTACAAAGTCAAGATGCACTTTATTGCCTTCCCAACATCATATTTAGTAGAGCAGGGCTTCAGTGCAGTCACTCAGCTCCTTTCCAAGCAGAGAAACAAGCTGTAAATTACTGAATGTGGCAATATAAGAATTCTTCCTAGTGCCTGGTATTGAGAAGCTGGTATCCCTGCACCAAGCACATTCATCCCATTAAAACCATGAAGACATAATGGGTGAGATGCAAACATACCCTTTCATATTGCTAAAACAGCTCAATAAAATGGTTTACTTTTACTAGGTCATGTTTTATTTGTGAAATACATGTGCGTGTTTACAGTATTAGAAGTTGTTTTGAATTTGCAATAGACTTAATGCCAAAAAAGAGGTGTGTCTTTGTATGTTCATATGTGTGTGTCGGGGTGGGGTGGGGGGCACTAGGGATGTGGTCTGGGAGCCAAAGGAGTGGCAGCCCAAAATGTTTTGGAACTACTGGCTTAGCTGGATAAATCATACCCAACAGATAAACCAAAAAAGGGAGATTTTGACAAGGTCATATTTACTTGTTTAAAACATTTGTATCCCATTCATAAAGGAAGCCAACAAGACCCAAACAGGAGACAATGAGGAACGAACATGGGTATGTTTACAGTACAAACATGTATCAGTTATATACCAGTTTAAATGTCATGGTGTCCCCTAAATCTTGGAAGTTGTACTATGGTGGGGAGGGGGGGGGATCCTGAGATGGAATGACTTTAAAACTGATTTATTTATGTTGGGTAGATCTCCCTTTCATATAAACATACACACTCACTCACACCCATGAACTGCCATATTTTGAAATCAAGTCTACTCAAGGTAGTAGGGATCTAAAAAGAGGGCCATCCATTAAAGAGGACTTTTGGCAGCCCTGATAAGTGACAGCTTTAAAATGTAACCTTGATCAATGGACTATACAGGCTTTTCTTCATGTATGCCAGTATGACACTGAACAGCTCTGCTGGATGAATGTGCATAAAGTACTACATTTTCCATGAGACATTTCTATTTGCAGTTGCATTTGCTGCATATAACAATGTGGAAACTGCAACTGACACAGAATGCAGTAGTCAATGTTCTGATGAGCGTGTGTTGAAGAAACCACATTATGCCAGTGTTCCAGCACCACTGGCCCTCTCTTATCTTCTGCTGAAGTCGACCTTTAAAGCTCTAGGTACGTAGTACCCATCTTACATGTACATTATGGTTACACATAAGTTTCCCCAAGGGGCTAAAGAGCAGTTATACAGGTCAGGGTCATTTCAGGCCTTGGAAGATTAGATTTGGGAGTGTATTTTGACGTTTTAAGCTGTGTGTGTAAACTGCCCTGAACTTGAAAGGGCGGGATATAAATATAAGAAGAAGAAGAAGAAGTGTTTGGATTTATATCCCCCTTTCTCTCCTGTAGGAGACTCAAAGGGGCTTACAATCTCCTTGCCCTTCCCCCCTCACAACAAACAACCTGTGAGGTGGGTGGGGCTGAGGGAGCTCCAAAAAGCTGTGACTAGCCCAAGGTCACCCAGCTGGTGTATGTGGGAGTGCACAGGCTAATCTGAATTCCCCAGATAAGCCTCCACAACTCACGCGGCAGAGCTGGGAATCAAACCCAGTTCCTCCAGATCAGAATGCACCTGCTCTTAGCCACTGCGCCACTAAACTACGCCACTACGCCACTAAACTACGCCACTAAACTAATAAACTAACTTGAAATGTGTGTGTATTTGTGTGTGTAGGGGTGTTTAAGCACCCCCATGGGCCCAGTCTGAATCAAGTCTTGGCTCTTCAGAATTCAGTTTTATTTCCAGGTTCTGTTATGAGCTTTCAAATCAGCCAAAGGTGCCCTCCTGGCTATGCCATCTATCTATCACAAGAGCATTGAGACTAGAGCAACATAATAGTTTTAAAAATAGTTGAAGACAGTTCAAGACCATGGCTCATGCTTTCAGTGCAGAACATCCACGGTCCAATTCAGATGACAGTGGGGTCACTGTATCACCATGAGAAACTATGCCTATATCTTACCATCTTCTGCTCCATGAAATTTTTTGACAACAATTGCAAGACTCCTTTCTCTTGCCATTCACCAAAACGTGACCTTACCTATTTACCAGAAGTGCAGTCTCTTGAAATCTGAGATTAAGTAAACATAGGGATAATTTGGATATCATATTTTAATTTGGATATTGTATGTTTACTGTTTCCATGGGCATTTTAATGTATTGGCTTCATTGCACTTTGGGTTTGTGTTGTTACTTGACATATGGTAACAGGATATAAATCCAATTTACTAAGTAAGTAATTGTTTTGTAGTGCTGGCTATTTGCAGTTGTTACAACTGTTATTTTTGTGCCTACTTGTAGAAAGCTGATAGGTCTTTTTCAGAGATGACACACTCCAGCAGTTTGATAAATACGTAACAAGTTGAAAAGGAGATTCCTGGGATGTAGTATGTTATTCATCAGGTCTAAGATTTTTCTCCCCCGCTGCCCTGCGATCATGTCTTAAAATTTTTTTATTATGATGATTATAATTATTTTATTTGACATTTTGAGTTGATTTTGTTGCTCTCCCCCTTGACCAACACTTACAAGAAAAACAGCAGCAAGGACAAAGCAAACTGCACATCAGTTTTGCAGTGAAAAATACGTTTATATATTTTTACTGTATTATCTTGTACTTGCTATCTGACAAATGAGGGTGAGGGAATATTGTAAAGTCATATTCTATAGCAGGCATAATGCTTATCAGTTTATTTTCCTTTGACCTTCTGCCTTGGAAAATTAATTCACCCGAGCCCTTAGCACTCTCTGAACATTGGTAAGGGGGGAGAAAAAAAAATAATGTTAGCGGTAGTGAATATAATCTCTGCAGGAAAGCTGTGCAATTATTCAATGGTCTAATCTTATCTCTTGTTTCATTTTTATATGGCAAGTCTCCATTTAAACACATTAGATATACTGGGCTATTGCCCTGCACCTTCAAACCTCAGTAAATAAATGCAGCTAAGTGCCACCAAGAGTGAAAGAGCTTATAATGAGTAGTGTGAATAGACGTGGGTGCCATTCATCATTCTGTTCAGTCCAATATCGGGGCTCTTTTTATCAGCGGTATTCTAGTAGTGTCATCACCTCTGGTATAAATCTTCTGTCAGTGTCTGTCGTCTTGGTAGCCTATTAAACCCATGCTCTCATCTAATCACCAAATGACCTTTGGATGTCTTTCATTAACCCCTGACCTAAACCTTGCCAAGCCTTGTTCGTAGGTAAATCTATGACATGACATTTGCCTATATCCCGACATTTATCTCCATTTTTTAATTTGGACCCCTTTCAAGTTATTGCTTCCAAGCCAAAGCCCGCGTAAGGGTTTTAGATAGCTACGGCATTAATGCTCTTGAATTTAGTGAGCATTAGTAAACATTTAATTTGCACAGCACAGGCAAGCATATCTTATGGCTATTACAAGTGTTAATCAGCTTCACAAAACTAGGGAGGCAGAGATATTACCACTTACTGCTATTGATGAATGATTATTATACTTTTCTCGATTACATTTTTATTTTACATAGCAGTGTTCCACTCTGGACTTCTGGTGTTTTGCAGCCTTTAGACCCTGCTGGTCCCACCTTTTTTTCCCTTTCATTCCATGTACAAATAAGACTGCCATTTAAGGATTAACCTCATGCAGCTGATAAAGTGTGCTCTATGTAAAAGTTTATGTTAGAATTTTAATAAATTTGTATTTTAAGGACCATCAGGTTCCTGGTTGGTATTTCTTTAACAGAGCAACAGAGCTATCCATGGAATCATATACTAGAAGACTGCTAATAAGTCGTCGCCCCCCACCCCCGCCCCCCGCTGGTGGTATACAACTTCTGTTGTTTCTCTGCGTCATAGTAAGGCGTTACTCCTAGGCAATAGCAGGCACAACCCACTGGAAATGTCTCCTGTGCCACACATGCTACAACAAGTTGGATTTGAGCCAAAGTTCAGTCCAATGTGCTCTCTTCTTGCTGCTCAGATGCTTCTTCTTTCTTTGCTTCTGTTGATGAGAAAGAATTAATTAAAATTGAATCAGGCATGTGTGACCCAGCTCACTTAAAAAAGCTGATTTTGGAAGTCTTTTTTTAACAATTTGAGACACAAATTTAAAAGTGCAGACGTGCAGTTGGATCCTCTGCGCAATTAAGAGTACCTGACTTCCTGAAATAAATAGATGTGTCCAATTCTACATAGTCTTGGAATCTCATATACATGCAGAAAACAGAGGCAATAATGATTTGACCTGCAACTAGAGAACAAGCATAGCAGGAAGCAGATTAGCAACACGTTTCTATCCCCCCCACCCATTTGCAAGGAGGTATTGAATGGAGGAAATCAGACACCTTTCCACATCTGCAGGATTTTGCCCTCTAATTCAGCTGCATGTTTAAACAAGGCATTAAACTGAAAAGCCTTGAATAGTGCTGGACACAGATCCAATGCAAAGTCAAATAAATGTTTTTATGGAAATGGGAACAAAAACAATCCCACTGTATGTAACCCATGCTATTTTAGTGTTTGAGTTTTGGTTGGATCTTAGTGCCCAGGGGACAAGAGCTCAGTGAGCATGTGCAGTTGGTAAGCTTACTTACATATTACCAACAGCAAGAGCCCTCCTGTGTTAATCTGGCCTGCAGAAGGAGAAGGAAGGGCCACGGCTAAACGAGGGCTTATTTTTACAGGCCCAAGTTGAGAAAAGACCTTTAGCAGCCACAACCTATGCAGAAGAACAGATGAGATTAAAAAAAAACCCTCTGGATTATTAATTGTTTGGACTTTATCATTTTTCTTTAGGTTACATGCCATAATTTGAGTGCCTTTGAAGGGATTTTGAGGAAGTCTATATAAATTACCATTTAATGTAAAATAATTCCCTACCAGTCATTTAGTTGGATCTGATGAACCAGGAGCACAAGGCTCTCACAGAGGCAAAACTTTCCCCTCTTTTCGGTAGACAGCTCTACAAAACTGGTGCTGGGGATAAGGGGGGGAATGCCACAGGATATTCATACATGCCGCAAGTAGCGGAAATTGAGTAAAAATTCCCTTTCTTGCTTTTTTATGAACTAGGGTTACCAACTTCTAGAAGAGGGGTTCTCTTGGAAATACATCTCATCTCCATTCTAGAGAGATCAGTTCCCTTTGAGGAAATAGCAGCTGTGGAAGGTGGAATTAATTCCTAGAGAGAAATCGCATTTACTGCTGAGTTCCATCCCAGGGTATTGACTTCAAATCTCGAGGCACTTTCCCAAGTTTGCAGCTACTTTAATTTTTGAAATGTTAGGTGGTTTGCTTATTTTTGGCTGTGTATGTGGCTCTCTTTCTTAGCCATTGAGTCAGAGACGGTCAAAGGAACAGAGAAACTGCATACCTGACATGGTAGCAAGGGTTCCCAGTCTACTCTCAATCTTTTCATTTCATTAAAAAATACTTGTTTTCTTCTATACAAGGAATGCGCTCTTAACAAAAAGTAATGATGGACAATTAACACATGTTCCTCTCCAAGACAAGGAGCAACTCTACTAGTCTATTTAGAAGTCACATTTTATGCAATTTACTTTCCTTTGACTAACAGGGAACACTGCAGACTTATGGTGTCCTTATTCAATCATGACACTTTTTGTTGTTAAGCACATTTGTACTGTAGTTCTCAGTACTCTGATTTTCACCTTTGAGGAGCATACAAAAATATGAGCTTATCCATAACAGGTTCTGGTGGATTTTTTGGGTTGTGTGGCTGTGGTCTGGTGAATCTTGTTCCTAGCGTTTCGCCTGCATCTGTGGCTGGCATCTTCAGAGGTGTCTCACAGAAGGAAGTCTGTTACACACTGTGTATAACAAACAGTGTATAACAGACTTCCCTTTGTGATACACCTCTGAAGATGCCAGCCACCGATGCAGGCGAAACGCTAGGAACAAGATTCACCAGACCACAGCCACACAACCCGGAAAACCCACCAGAACCTGTTGAATCCGGCTGTGAAAGCCTTCGACAATACATTATCCATAACAGTTTGCAATCCTTACACTGAAGAAGAATTTGGATTTATACCCCACTTTTCTCAATCGTAAGGAGTCTCAAAGCAGCTTACAAACTCCTTCTCCCTACAACAGGCACATTGTGAAGTAGCTAGCACTGGGATTTTGGAGAGAACTGTGATTAGCCCAAGGTCACCCAACAGGCTTCAAGTGTAGGAGTGGGGAATCAAAACAGTTCTCCAGATTAGATTTCACCTGCTCTTAACCACTACACCGCCTTGGGATAAAATGAATGTAAGACAGTGAAGCATCATGCAATGAAACCCATGACTATTATGCAAGTATCTGGACCCATTTCTTTTCCCATCGTATCCTTTTCATGGATAGAATTAACAGTGTTTCAAATGTACTGATTATTTCACTTTATATTATGAGCATTTGGAACTCTGACATGTTGAATATATTGAGATCTTCAAGCTCAAATAGCCAATATTCAAAATGGAGGAATTCAGACTACCAAAATTCATTTTAGCTTGCATTAGCAGCGAAAGGTGTAGAAAAAAAAATGCCTGGACTGATAAATAATGTTTGCATTTGCAGCTGACTATCTCCTAATCTTTCATAAATGATAACATAAGCCTATGTAACTCAAATTGTGTATTCTGCTTCTATAGCCAGTGATGTTAGCTGATGATTTGATGCTGCTGCTGTTTCTTTATCTTCACTCTCTAACATGTCAAGCTTGTTGAAAAACCAATTTTATATGACTTATTTATTGAAAGCTGTATTCTTGCCAAGATACTAAAAATGTTAAGTTGTGTACTGTCCCTTTTCTGTATCACAAGTCTTGCAGATTTGATCTTTGCTCCTTACCTGGTGGTTTACTTGAAAATCTGGCAGCAATTAAAGGAGAGTGATCAGGGAGGTTACAGGGATAATGAAATCTACAAAACTTCACTCCTGGTCAAAGTGACAGCAAGAAACCAGGATCTTTTGTTCTGTAGGAGTTCTGTGGTGTGGATCTATTATTAGCCACCAAATTAGAATTGTCATATTAAATATGAGTTTAACCTGTTGCTAACATGACATCAGTTTGATGTAACTGTAGTTTGTGAACATGATTTTAATTTGGCTAAGTATAGTTGGCTTGAGATCAGTGAGAAAAAACAGGTGCTTGATAGGAATTTAGGAATTCAGATTTTAAGAGTTCAGAGCTGGACTGACAGGTTTGGCAAGTAACAGAGGTTGCTCTTGAATAAGGGTGGAGTTTTTTTGACACTTTCTGCAACCTAGGGGTCAATAGGTCCATGAAACAAACCCCTGAAAAATGTATTGGATATGATTTTAGTAATATTATAGTAAGGATATCGGGGACTATTGTACCAGTCTACTGTATTCTCCTTGTCCCAGACAAAATTCAGGACAAATTATTTATTTAATGACTTCATGTATCACCTTCCTTTCTCATTTATTATTACTTCCTTTATACCCAACTTTCTCCCTGAGATTCAGGCAGATTTTAAAATATAAAACCAATGCAATCAGGTAGCGTAATGCATCCAATAAACAATACAATAGGACAAGGATTGCAAAGTTATAAAAAATAAAACTTTAACATGACATACCATAAGCAATACAGAGAATGGATTACAATAGTAGAAAACGTTGTAATATGAGCAAGATAACACACAGTACAGACTAAAATACTACTCTCTCAATAATAGTGCCATCCTTTTATACTACAGCCCTATTTACTTTATAAAAACCTCTCCTTAAAATTCTATTCTGCATATTTTACAGCATAAAAGATGTGTAGAAACATTCCTACTTGACCAAAAAGTGTGAGCCACAACAGGGAACGCTTGGGTATGGGCAGTCAGTGCAAATCAAGGCAGATTATAGATTTGCAGATTACAGAATTATAAAACAACAAGTGGGAGACCCACAAGGACTTGCAGGGGGTGGCCACTCATTCCCTAGTCATAAACTCTAACCACTCCACTGGTTAGTGAGGGTGAAAAGCAGCTTTTCACCCTTTTCATGAGGGTGAAAAGCAGCTAGGTCTGGGTGGATCAGGCAAGTCATCCAGTGGCTCCTGCTAAGCCTGGCTCCAATGAATCTGCCCCAGAGACGAAAACAGCCCTCAAAAAAGCCTCTCCACATCTCATGCCTTTCACTGCCAGGAACTAAGGCTGGAATATTGTTGTAGTTGCTAAACAATGGCCACTGATAGCATCTGTTTTTTAAAGCTACAGGTGCCCCTTTTATAATTTTGAGGAGTTTTGTTTGTTTGCTTTTAGAGTCCAAATTTCTTTCCCCAAGGCTGAAGAAAGATCAGGCTCATTTATCATTTTAAAGGTATATTGATATTGTGATATTTCCAATCTAAGTTTTTTTTTAAAAAAAATGCTGAAGTCCTGGTGGGGAAGATGTGGCCACTTCCAGTGCAGAAAACAACATTGTGATTTGAAATGGGCATGACATTTCATAAACTGGCTGACTTCAACATCAAGCCTATTTGTATGCTATGGGGTAGGCAGCAAATAAATAATTCATCTGTACCAGTGTTGTATCATCTGAAATTATAGCCAACAGTAGGAATGTTATGAATTCCACTGTGAACTTACCATGTTCAAAGATGGCAATCAGATTCTGGATAATGACTTGATCTGTTTGGTTCATGCTGAGTGGTTAGGAATGGCTGCCAAGACAGTTTAGCCAGGTTTCCCCAAAACGATGCATGTGCAAAGAGACTGTTGATTCAAACTGATTGGCAGCCATTAGTATCACTAAGGCGTAGCCAGATGAACACTGAATTTATTGATGACTGATTTATGATTTGAGGATGATCTAATTGTTTATTTGAATAATTACCTGCTGAGCAGAGCAGTTACGCAGCAAGAATGGGAAGATGATAGACCCCAATGGAGCTCTGTGAGAATATGCATCCCTGAAAAAAATGTGCTATACTGCATGGTTAGGAAGGAATACAGTGAAATAATTTCCTAAACACCCACTGTTAAGAACTCCTTGTCCAAGAGATTCCTGGATTAGGCAAGCAACACACAATATTACAAAACTCTGCGGTATGAGTTCTCACACCTCAGTCTTAGGCCGTTTCCGCATGGCCACGATTGGGGTTGGGTCAGCGTACACGACACCGACCCAACCCCCCTGGGACCGTTTGCACGAACGGTCCCAGAAACAACCGGGAAGATGGCGCCGCGGAGCGCCATCGCCCGGTCGACCTACCATCGCCGTGGCCGTCCGGCGCATCACCGAGGCCTGGGGACATGCCCCCCCTGCCCTGCGCAACCGCTCTGGCAGGGGGGGCGTGTCCCCAGGCCTCGGCGACGCGCTGGACGGCCGCGGCGGCGGTAGGTCAACAGTTAAAAGGGGGAGGGAGGGCAATGGGGAAGCGAGGTTGGAAAACGGCAGCTTCGCCCTGCTCGGGAGGCTCGAGGGCGGTGCGACTGCGCAGCAGCTGCGCCCCCTGTGCGAACAGCTCCCTGGGGACGGTGTTTTTGCCGTCCCCAGGCCGCTGTTAATGGTCCGTGCGGAAAGGGCCTTAGTAGCTGCTACAGCCCCTTTGTCTACCAAAACAGCCAGAAGCTGTCCAACTGTCCAATCTTTCTGGTATTAAAGTGAAGAAAGCCACCTCTGCAAAGTAGACCACTTGCAGAGTGAGTTTCACAGGAAACAATTAACCTAATAGGCTTAGGAAAACAGGCCTAGGTACTGGAATCAGACTTAAACCTCCTGAAGACAAAACACCACAAGATTATTAAGGTGGTTTATTTAAAATTTTTGCAAGAATATTACTAAAAGAACGAGGACAGTCAGGATTAAAACAATAAATAATAAAGCAAAATCAGATTACATAAATACATAAACAGCAATTCACTGGGACACTCTATCCCACTCCTCCAAAAGTTCTGGATGATTCAGCAAGTCCACTGTACCACTGTACTCTCTGGTTTCCATAGAGGGTTTTTTGGGAGTAATAAAGATCCTCAGCATGATTCTGGCATTTCCAGGTAAACTGGGAAGTGACGTTATCACACTGGATACATGGATTGCCTCCCCCAGTCCTACCTTCACAAAGCTCCCACCAGTTGCCAGGAGGGACCTGGTAACCTTATGGAGGAGAGATCCTGTCTCATGCCATGAACCATACTGCCTAGAGAGGCTCAGCATGCATGTTTGTTGTCATTCTATGTTTCCATGGGTCAAGTACCTTTTCTGAATGCTCAAATCATGGAATGTGGAGATGTGATTCTTTAAAAATACTAATCATGGAATGTGGAGATGTGATTCTTTAAAAATACTAATACTACCAAGTGTGCTGGTTTCCCAACCTTCTCTTTTCAAAAAAATTAACCAAATATGTGGCAGTCAGCATCTTCCAAACAGTATTCAGTTTTAAAAGTGACTGACATCGTTGGCAGTTGCTGTTTAAAGTAGGGAAGAGAGAATTGTGTGTACATTCAGTGAGCAGCAGTGGCGTAGGAGGTTAAGAGCTCGTGTATCTAATCTGGAGGAACCGGGTTTGATTCCCAGCTCTGCCGCTTGAGCTGTGGAGGCTTATCTGGGGAATTCAGATTAGCCTGTGCACTCCCACACACGCCAGCTGGGTGACCTTGGGCTAGTCACAGCTTCTCGGAGCTCTCTCAGCCCCACCCACCTCACAAGGTGTTTGTTGTGAGGGGGGAAGGGCAAGGAGATTGTAAGGCCCTTTGAGTCTCCTTACAGGAGAGAAAGGGGGGATATAAATCCAAACTCTTCTTCTTCTTCTGTTTCAGCGTTATTTCTTTGTATAGTGGCTTTGGTTATGGAGTCAGTCTCCTTAAACATTAAGTATCCATAAACTGTGCATTCTCAGATGGCATTCAATCCCCTGGGGAAAATGTGATAGCCTTCAGATCAGCCACTTGATATCATAAAATGCTCCCCGTGGAAACCCTGACTTAAAACATGAAACTTGCAGACGCCAATGTGTATTCTAATCTTCAGAAGACTCAATCAGAAATCTATTCCACTCATTTTAATCGGGATTTCTTTTTGGCAAATAGCATTGAGCACAAGAACACAGGAAGTGATATTATCCTGTCAGGCCACTGATAGGATGTTTGATCCATCAAGGTATTGTCTACTGGCAGCGATTCTCTAAGTGTCTCAGGTCAAAGTCTTCCAGACTATCTGATCCTTTCAACTGAAGATGCTGGAAATGAATATGAGACCCTTGCATGTCCAATACATGTTCTGTCATTGAGCCCGACAGACGTGAAGCGCTCGGTACCTTTCGCGGTCTGTTGCAGCTCCGGACTCACTTCCTCCCTCTCCGCCAGGTTTGAATTTCTCGACTCTACTGGGGAGTTGAGTCGACTGGCGGATTCCCGGTTGCACTTTTCTGAGCCGAAGCCCATTGATTGGCAGGAATTAACTCCGGCCACTCGGACTCTCTGCTTCATGTAGCCAACTCTACAATCTAAGTATTTCGCCCATTTGCTCAGTCAAGTGGATACCTGTGAAGGCTGAAAAGCCAAAGGGAACGGGGGACACAGCAACCAATCGGAACGCAGCACAGGGAGGTGGTCCCGCCCTCTGAGCTCGGCTCCGGAGACACGAGTCGGCTGCTGTGCGGAGGAACGGGAGGACTCGAGTCAAGGTAAGACTCCGCCGACACGAGTCAAACCTGAGTCGACTCGTGTGTCCGGAAGGGCTCTAAGCAAATCTATTCCAGAGGCTATAATTCTTCACCCAACTGTACATACTCCATGTTTTTTATTTGTGTTTTCTGCTTTTTTATTGTAATGACCACTGGCTATGTACAATACATGCTTTTTGTACCTTTGCATAAATTTTTGTGAGTCAGGGTTCACTTTATCAGGTTATAAAGTTTACAGAGGTTGGAAGTAGAGAGATTTTTCAAAGAGTGTGAAACCAGTGAAAGAGAAAGTGAGCCATTGGATGTGGGTTAGAGCCACCCTTGTTGAAGATGGACAGCATGGAATTAACATAAAATCTGATTTAATCAAGGAAAATACAGTGTGAAACTTGATAAAAAAAGTAATTTACATTTTTACAGGTTGCAGAGTCATTAGAGCATGCAGTGAGCGAGAAAACCACAATTCTTATTGAAGATTGTGGAAAACATAGTGTTGACCCTCCTGATGAATCCCCATTCAGCACTTTCACACTAATGCTAATAGAGTTCTGTTTAATTTTGCTACAACACAGCTACCCATCTGGAGTTATTCCTATGTTCTACAGTTCCTCTGAAGAGAGTTGCATTTCTCATTTCTCTGAAGATATGTTATGTAGGATCTACGTGGGTGTGACTGGTGGCTTGTTTTTTTCCCTGTATATGTCACTTAAGAAGAAGGATATTTCCTAGGTTTGTTAGTGTGTTTCTATGGTATCCCATCAGGTCTGAGGTGCTGAGATGATGTACGCACCTCCCTCCCCTCCCTCTCCCTCCACTAGGGTGGGTCGGCCATGTCCAGATGCCGAGTCCCCTACCCCTCCCTTCCCTCCCTTGCATGCCACCCCTCACTCACTCCCCTCACTCCCCTTCCCTTGCATGCCACCCCTCCACCTCCCTCCCTTCCCTCTCCCTCCACTAGGATGGGTGGGCCATGCTGGGCCCCACCCCTTCCCTCCCCTCCCACCACTTACTCCCTCCCCTTCTCTTGCATGCCTCCTCTCCTTCTGCTAGGGTGGGTGGGCCATTTCCAGATGCCAGGGCCCCCTCCCCCTCCCTTGCATGTCACCCCTCCCTCCCATCCCCTCCCTCACTCCCCTTCCCTTGCATGGCACCCCTCCCTTCCCCTCTGCTCGGACAATTAATAACTAAAGAGTTAAAGAGCTAAAGAGCAATTAATAGCTAAAACAGAGTCCCTCCCTCCCCGCCCCCTCCGTTGCATGCCACCCCTTACTCCCTCCCCTCCCTCACTCCCATTCCTTGCATGCCACCCCTTACTCTCAGTTTACTAACTATAAGGGAAGGTAAATGGAGATAAGCACCATTCTATTCTAACCCTCAATTCAGATTAACTGAATAGTAGAACATGGCAGACAGTGCCGTTGTTGGAATTTAAGTTTCTGAGATGCAATTGATGGATGTGTGACAATGCCTAGCTTTATGGAGAACTGAAGTCCAGGGAAAATATCATATCACCTCAGGAAAGAAACTTTCTTATCCTGTAAAGTATCTACAACCAGTATTTCAAAACTGTCATCTGATAATCGCTACCCTGGGAGGCACCTATTGGAAGCACATGGTTTTAAAACAGTGTACAGTGATGATGTAAAGCAGTTGATAATGGGGAGCCTACTAATTAAATCATAGCTACTGGCATTGCTAAAAATAGGAATGCTTGATCTATGATGGGGGATTACACAACAGAATGAGATAAAGGATGTCAAATGCTTTGCATGTTTGAAGTACTATACAAATGAGTAATAATAATACTCTGACTGGAGGCTTGTTTGTTTTAATCAATACAGACTTCATTTCATCACATGCATGATCGATACAATTGTTTTGATCAATACAACACAAAAAGGCAATTCTCAAATGTAGATAATAAAGATAGCGAATATTCCACAAAGGTATAACACTGGCCCAATTTGAATACTTGTTATGTTTAAGTTGTATTTTAGTTCATTTCTCCCCACACCCTTCTTCGTGAGGCTTTCAGCTTTAATAGCAACTTGGTAACCAGCGAGTGATTTTTTCCCCTGGCATGTTGATGCAATGGGAAAAGTTTCACCTCCAAATCACTTCTTGGAAGGGGGAAAATGCACTTGACAACTCTAACTTATGCTTTGCGTGCATCCCAGAAACTAAACAGAATGTTGTCATTGACTCTAATAAAACACTGAATACATCATTAAATATGGATATTTCTTAATACATGATGTCACTGTCATTTCTTTTTCCAAAGACATTTGTTTTATCTTTGCGTGTTCATTTCACAGGTATGTGACAGACTGGGATTGTTTGTGTGCATCTTCATTACTACTCTGTGTCCACGTTTATTAGGTTGTCAACTTTCAACTTAGCAACTGACAGGTGGTCAAAAAACAATGACAGTGTACAATTACTCATCATGTTTTGGTAATGTTAACATACAAGTGGAATATCAAATTTAATTGGCAAAGCAAGGAGTCTGTGTTCCCCTCTTTATTTTGATATTACACCCGGAAAATGTAGGATAGCTGGCTATTTAAATATATTTAAATATATTGTTTGACACCAAGCTGAGATGGGTGGTTAGAGCAAAAACCAACACATTTCCTCTTACACTATCTCCAGAGAGATTTATGACATCTCTACACCAGAAGCATGTTTGTGCGCGTTGTTTAATCTCTGAAGGGCTGCTAGAGCACTTTTTTTTTGTCTACCCAAAATTTATGGAAATTAGACCCAGGTTTTTTTCTTAAGGCTCCAATTTTGGCAGGCTCCCATAATCAGGATCCCATGCTATTGGAAATGGTGGCCAATTTCTTGATAAATATTCTGAAATAATTATATGGGCTTTCTTCTCTGTATATATTATGTTTGTACACTTTCGACATCCCTCCCAGTTCTCTTGTTTTGTCTAATTTTATCTGGTGTATTTCTTTTGATGCCTAATAAAGGTTACTGTACTACTGAAAAGTGGCAACTACACCTGCATCGCCCAGGCTAGCCTGATCTCGCCAGATCTTGGAAGGTAAGCAGGTTGGCTGTGGTTAATATTTGGATGGAAGGCCAACAAAGAATTAGGTTCTCTAGTCTAGACAGTGGCAAACCGCCTCTGAACGCCTTCTGTCTTGCAAACCCTTCAGGGTGTCTGCAAACACACACACCTTGGTTTGGCCTGCAAAATATTTTCCTATTTTCCAACATATTTGCGTTTAGTGTCTACAAGAGGTTTCCCATTTTCACTTTGCGATCACGGCGTCTCCTCTGCCAGGTAAGCATCCTCTTTTCTTCATGCTGGAATAAACACGGGCAACCTCTGTTCAAACTACTTTTCTTGTTTATGGGGCGGGGAAGAACCAACATGCCGTGCAAATGAATACACGCGGGCAGGGAGGTGGAGGAGAGTTGTAATTCCTCCCCTCGCGCGCCCTTCCTTCACTTTCCCTGGCTGCTCCCGACTTCCTTGCAGGCTTCGCAGCCGGGCGGAAGCGCTCCCCTGCAAAACCGAGGGGCGGAGACTCGTCCGGCGGGGAGGGTGAAGATGGCGCAGGCCGGGTGAGTAGCGGAGGGGAGTGGGCGACTTTTGCGGTGGGCAGGGAGGGTTGGAGACGGGGGCGGGCGTGGACGAGGCGCGGTCTGGAGTCAGGCGAGGAGCCTCCATGACCTTTCCTGGGTGGCAGCCGCTGTTGCGGAGCAAGGTCTGTGCTGCAGAGAGCCGCAGAGCTGTCCTGGGTCTCTCCTTTCCCCCCCATTGTATGAGAATGGTGAGGAGAGGCGGGTGGTGGTGGGTGGGTGGGTGGGGGGTTGTAGGAGAAGGGTTGGCCAACCCCGGAGGGGGAAGATAGCAGGACTGTCCTTTTCATATCCCTTCCAAGTAGTTTGATAAGTTTATGCTGGATTTTACTATTTCTGTTGGGTATTATTTCGATTGTTTACTTTCCAAAGTGTGTCTTCCATGATGATTCCAGAGGGGAAGCCTTGTGGGTACGTTGTGACAAACGTACACAGGAGTGCTGAAAGAAAAAGAAAGAACAGGATTAAAACATGGGACTCCCTGCCGTGTATTCCTATTAGCCAGATTACTTAAAATAGTTTCAACGTTTGTTAGTTACGTTTGAATTTTAGATAATTACATTTCACTCTGTGCTTCCTGCGTTTCACTGCAGTTTGACAATGGGGTCTATTTTTATGTCTCTCTCATATGTCCCTTCATATGTGACTGCCTTGTTGCAGCAGCACATGGCATTTGAAGGGGCTCTGGTCCATACAAATTTATGCCAGGGTGGAATTTTGTTAAGGTGTCACAAAGCTCCTTTTTAAAAAAGGGTGTGTGTTTTTTAGGAATACTCATAGGTTGCTTGTGATAAAAATGAAATCTAAAAGCACGTTATGCAAAGAAAATAAAATGTAAAGAAGAGAAATCAGTGAAGCTGTGCATCCTTTTGAGGCAGGCTGTGCTCTTGTTTCTCTAATCTCTTCCTACGCAACACATTCCTAGCCTGAATAAGAACCTAGAGTCAATATTGGATTTACTGCATCTTAGACATAGTGATCAGTTAATTGTGAGCAGCAGTTTTCTATGTGTGGGCTGTTTATGCATAATTATTCATGGCTATAAAGAGGTGTGTAAAGCCTACTGTTGTTCCCATTTTTCCCATTTTATGGATAGGGAATAAAACGGCAAGAGCATCAGTGCGTTCTAGATTAAGTACTGGAAAAGAGTTCCTGTGCAGTAAGGAAGCTATGCAAGTTAATAGTTAAGTCACAAGGAAAGTCAAAATGAAATTACAAGAATAGGGGTGATGGCTGTTGGCTTTCCAGAAGTTTTTTCTTTTGTTTTCTCCAGTAAATTATTTGTATGTGTTTAAGTAATAAATATTAATACCTTCAAACTGAATATTTATGTATTATGTTGTCATTTATAGAAAGATTTTGTGCATAGTGCATTATAAATCTTATTTTTATAGAAGAGGAAATCAAAGAGGGAAAAATGTGGGAGAGTGTCTTGAATCAGGTCAAGAAGGAAATAAACAAAAGAATAAATGGTCCTCAATTCTATATGCCTGCTTTAAAAGATCCCACCCCAACAAAACCTATATTATGTTGTCTGTTCTGCAAGTTCAGGCAGCTAATAAAATAATTAAGGCAGCTAATAAAATAATTAAGAGGCTTTTAAAATTTAAAATGTGTTTTTATTTAAAAGGTTGATTAGTCTTCAGTAACTTTTATCTGGTTGTGATTTAGAAGGTTGAAGAATCAAAGATGTATCTTGGCTAACCTTTTTCCTTAAAGCACATAGAAGCTTGTACTGGCTTCTCCTCAATGATCTCAAGAAGTTGTGGTGAAGGAAGGTGCTGTCAAAGTGCAGCCAACATGGGCTTTTAGAGGCGGTTTGCCATGGTCTACTTCTGTGTAGCAACTATGGAATTCCTTGGAAGTCTCCCTTCCAAATACTAACTAGGGATGACCCTGCTTAACTTCTGAGATCTGTTGAGATTGGGCTAGCCTGAGCCATCCATTTCAGGGCCTGAAGAAGTTAGACCCTTTATAAAGTTTATCTCATGCTAGGTCCATTCAGAGTATATAGTACTGGGAGCTGAGTAGTAGACATTTTTGTGTGAGTTTTTGACAATGGATAGTCACATGTTGTTCATCACATCACTTGACATTATCTTTAAAATGACCGCATGGAATGAACTGTCCAAGTAGGAAAGAAACCCTTTTTAAAGATGTATGAAAACTATTGCCCAAATTATAGTGAAATTCTCAAGGTTGTACAACTATCTGCTTAGCCACATCTCTTCAAATACATCCAAAGGAGGCATTGGAATTACCTGTAACATATTTTTGATCAATCATATTCGGACAAAAATAAGTTAACATATATTGGCATTCAGATACTACTGCTGCTACCACATAAAATATAGCAAAATTTATACATTTGGAATTACTGTGTTCCATAAATCCACTTGCATTCTTGTCAACAGTGACTGTCCTTCCCCATTTCCCCCACAATGTTTTTCTTCCCAAGGAACTTTTTCCGGATGTACTAAATAGCATGTGGTTCTCCTCCCAGAAGAAAGAAGAGGAACCATCCTGAATTGGACAAGTTTGAGGTGGCTACAAATAATGGCTAGCTAATAAACCAGGCTAAAATGTGTTGGTCCAATATTTATGTTCATCTGCTTAGTAAGCCACATGGTAAAACACTATATAAATTATAGTATGCTCATGTAGGGTGCAACCAGACTGCATTTACAGTTGGTGGTCTGCAAAAAAAGTGCCATCAAGTCACAGCTGACTTATGGCACCCCCGTAGAATTTTCAAGGCAAGGGATGTTTGGAGGTGGTTTGCCATTGCCTGCCTCCACATGGGCTGAGAGAGTTCTGAGAGAATTGTGACTGGCCCAAGATCACCCAGCAGGCTTCATGTGGAGGAGTGGGGAAACAAACTTGGTTCTCCAGATTAGAGTCCACCGCTCTCAACCACTACACCACACTGGCACCCGAGTTACTGAAATATCCTCTATTCTCATGTTGGATGAGGTTGAATTACATTCCATTTGTACATTATTTCTGGATCCATTTGGAAGTAAATGAAGGCTCTGGGTTGTGTAGTTTAAGTGATGGAGTAATCTCACCTGTGTGTAAACCTATCTTAAATTAATATGTGTATGTAAGAACCTTTTTTTCTGTTCTTCATTATGTACACAGATACATAATGCCCTGTTCTTTTCAAAGACTGTGATATATAGGCTATTTCTAGAAGGCACACGCATTCCATAAATTAGGCCTCTGGATGCCTGCAGGGCATAGGATAACTGAGGTTCATCATGGTCTTCCATTATTTTTATGTATTTTATTTAAAACATTTTAATGCTGTCTTTCTACACAAGTTAAAGCGAGCAACAATCAAAAATATTTCAACCAGCTTAAAAATATGAGCACCTATCAATTAAAACATGAATTAAACAAGACACATAAGAAGGGAGGAAGGGACAGAGAGAATGCCAAACAGAAACGTTTTTATCTACTGGTAAAAGACAAAAGTCCAGTGACATCTCAAATGCTATCAACATTTAGATAGTAGGAAATGAATCTTTGTGGGGAAGGAATTCCATAGGCTTCATGCGGTGATCAAGAAAGGCTTTTTTCAGGTTGCTATACACCTTACCTCATATCAGAAGCACCTGATGCCAGAACCCTAAAGATGATCATAATGGTAGAGTAGATTAATATTACTGTTAGTGGCAGGGCACATAGCAATATATATAGCAGGTGGTAGGTAGCTGACTGAGCTGGGGTTTCAGATGGAAAGGGAAAGCTCTCAATAAGATACAGTCTCCTTACAGAACACCATGCAGAAAGGCAGACTGTGTAAGTAGGTTAAATACAGTTGTTCACAGCATTATTTCATAACGCTGTTATCCCCAAAGAAATGTTTGTGCAACTGAAAATTCGCTCAACAAGGAGCTCCTTTCTAAGAGTAAAAAATGCCTCTTAAATATGCTGTTTTCCCTGTGTACTGTGTTGCCAGTGCTACACAGCTCTGGCATAAATACATTTGTCGCTTAAATGTCTGCCCTGTTGCAGTTGAGCCCTGTTGCTCAAGAGGTTGAACTTTGGCTGTTTCACTTTTATTTGTTTTTTAACCTTCTTTTCTCCCACATGTGAATTTTGTAGTGAAATATTGGCAGCTAAAAATGATGGGGGGAAGGGGGCAGTGATAAGTCACACTTATTACTAAGATTTTTATCCTGCCTGTCTTTTTAAAAAGGAAAACTGATGGTAGCCAGAAACATCAATACCATTTATGTTTCATCTGTAGCAACTTTGAGTGTTGTACAGTTCTGTTAGCTCAACCTATTGAATGTAATTCCAGAACCTAGAATTGGTTTTTTCTTAGAATTATAGGTTGAAAAAAAATGCATCCCCTTAGTCTAACCTCCAAGACAAAAGGAACTACTTGTATTTTGAAGATTGGTAGATTTATTGTAGCATCAGCTTTGTGGACTGGAGCTCATTACTTCATGAACTGTCCACAAAAGCTGCTCCTGCAATAAATCTGTTCATCTTTAAGATGTCACAAGGCTGTTTCTATGGCAGTAGACTAAAGGCCACCCCTCTGGAATCACCCCAAATCCATGCCATTAAGTTAATATCAACCTCAAATTTTTCGTAGATTCCTGTCAGTTGTCCCCATTCCCTTTCTATTAATACTCTAAGATACTCTATTTAACCTATGGCAAAATTAGTAATATAATGCCTATCTTATGTTTTTTGGCCCTGTAAAAGACAAACTTTTATTCCAGTGACAATGATTTTTTAGCGTGGATATGAAAAGAAAATATACTAGCAGCCAGGTCATAACAGCATTAACAAAAGTCCAATTTAAAATAAGCTGTTTAAGTGAAACCAGAAACTCTCAAAGACATTAATCTGTTTGTTTTGAATATAGTGCGAAGCAGTTCCAAACTCCCAATAAGCTTTGGGTCTGAAAAGCTGCTTCTTGAGGATTTGCAGAAATCTGAATGCTAGATTTAGCTTTCCGTTGAAAAGGGGTCTATTAATGTGGAATGTGCAGGAACCATTCTTGTTGCTACACACTGGATTTTTAAGCTTTTGTGATACAACATGGCTTAGATCAGATGTTTTCCTGATTTATGTGGTATTTCTAGTCGTTCCTAGTGACATTGGGACACAAGGAAGATCAGGAAGAAATCGGTATGTTTCACTTCCAAACGCTCCTGTTGTGTTGATTCCTCTTTATTTAACAAAAAAGATTGGAAACTGAGCTAAATACAGCTGCAACAGATTACTATCTCAACACCTTGCAGCTCACCTTTTAGACAAGGTTGGATTAGTGGCTTATCTGCTGGGAGTCAATTTTACAGATAAGAGAAACTTCAGGAGGAAGTTTCCATTAAGGACAGTAGAGTTTCCCTTCCCCCCCCCCCCCCCCCGGCAGTGTGGTAGATACATAGAATAGAATAGAATAGAATAGAATAGAATAGAATAGAATAGAATCTTTATTGGCCAAGTGTGATTGGACACACAAAGTTGAATTCTGGTCTCCGGTGCATATGCTCTCAGTGTACATAAAAGAAAAATACATTTGTCAAGAATCATAAGGTACAGCACTTAATGATTGTCATATAGGTCTAGTAAGCAATCAGGAAACAATCAATAGTAATGAAAGCATAAAATGTAAAATCTTAAAATAAGATAAAATGTCAGCACAGGCTATAGTCATACAGTCATAAGTGGGAGGAGATGAGTAATAGGAATGATGAAAAAAGTAGTGCAGTAATTATATAATAAATATATAATAAATAGTTTGACATTATCGAGGGAATTATTTGTTTAACAGAGTGATGGCATTCGGGAAAATGTATTCCATACTAAGTATTCCATACTAAGTATTCCATACTAAGTATTCCAACATAGTATTCCATCTAAGTAGGCTACAGGCCAGTAGCCAGTTTTTCTTTCGCATTGTGAGACAGACATGTTCCCAAGAACTCTCTTTCCTTCCACAGCAGTTCTTGCTGCACTATGAGATGTGTATTTGTTTTATGTCCTTCTGGATTCTGTGGCAACAGAGAATCTTATAGCTGTTTTTTTTTCCAGATATGCTTATTTCTATCAAGGGGATTCACATAACTAAAATAGAGGTGAACAGTAACTATTTCTGTGTGTTTACACTGTACTTTTCTGAAGTGTAACCAAAGCACTTCATAGGTCCATAAGTCTAAACATTATTCTGCTTTCTATACATTCTGCTTTCATCAGTAGATGGCCAAGTGCTTGTTTGAATATTTATAGCACACTTTGTTCTCCAGTGGGGACCCGAATTACTTTCAAAATTGTTCCTCCCTCTTCCATTTCATCCTCATAACAATCCAGTATGTTAGGTTAGGCTGAAAGCAAGCAGATGGTGTAAGGTCACCTATCAGGCTTCCATAGTAGAGTGGAAATGTGAACTTGAGTCTTCCATATCCTTCTGTGGCACTGAACCACTACACTACCTCCAAGTTTGCAACCTAAGTGACCAGTACAGCCACAAGCAGAGGTGTAGCTCCAAGGGGCTGTGGCGGGGGGGGGGGGAGCCCAACACACCGGGCGCGTCCCTGTGGGGGTGTGGCAAGGGCGTTCTGGGTGTGTGGGGGCAGGGTGGGGGCGGAGGACCCCCCTTGCTACACCTCTGGCCACAAGGGCAGATGGACGGTTTACTTAACCAAGAAAAATCCCATCAGGCCTTGCTCTAAGGGCCATCCCTCCCTTTCAGTGGGTCCAGGCAAGGAGGGCTTCAGAAGCTTGTTGCATAAAGAGAGATTGGGAGCCACTGTGCCTCTGCACCTCCTAGTCCAGGCCCGTACCCAAACCATCAAGGACAAATCTGGGCATACCTCTATGCTTTTCTTGAACCTAGCAGTGCACTTATTCATGCCCCACCCCATCGAGGTTATGAAAGAGGATCGCTGCACAAGGGCTTCTCGCTTCAGCTGACAGTCCCCTGCCCTCAGTCGATGGCTGCTCTGGCCTCTACCGAGACCCAGGGACTTACTGCAAACCCTGGCCCCTGCCTGGTGGGAAATGACTCTTCCATCTGCTGTTAGGGGTCCTCTTAATGTGGACCTTGGTGGGAACTCCACAGGGCCTGTAAAACTTGGCAATTATTCCCACCAAGCTTTTTTTTTTTTTTTTTTTTTTTTTTTTTTTTTTTTTTTTTTTTTTTTTTTTTTTTTTTGGGGAGGCTGGCCGAGGATTGCCGCCCACCCTTGATGCCCTGTATTGCAGCTTATACCATCTCTGGCACTGCCCTGTATTCCATCTCTGTTGTTGGCATTGCTGGGCCCCCTCCCGGGCTTAGAATCGGACACCGTTGATTACTACTGATTATTAATGATTAATATGAATTATTATCGGCTCTGTGATACTGCTGCTATTGTGTTTTAAGGGATTTTAATGTTTGTTGTTCATAATTTGTATTTTATTGTGTATTGATTGTTGTACACTGCCCAGAGCCCTTTGGGGGGTTGGGCGGTCCATAAAATCTAATAAATGAAATAAAATGAAATGGGGGTCAGTCTTTGATCTGTACTGCTCCAAGTGTGGTTCATTTCAAACATGATTTGAAATAGCTGCTCAGGGGAGGAGATTGCTCCACATGCAGACCTCAGACAGTTCTTTCCCTGGATGCAACCAATTTTTAAATGCTATGGATTTTCAGATTTCACACTACATGTTTTGCGTGAGCAGAGCCTCATCTTTCATTCGTTACAAAAGAGAGAATGTTTTATAGGATTTTTTTTTCAGTACTCCCACAAATTTCTGAATTTTTCTGTTGGAAAAATGAAAGTAGACCCTATGGAAAAAAGTGTCTGTGGGGGGGGCGGGGGCGAGGGGGGGGCTGGATGGACCAGAAACAACCTTAAAATCTTTAGTTTGGAGTAAAGATTACATGGGTCAAGTCTCTTTGTGCTGAATGAATGGAACCCTGCAGCAGATGATATTAGCTTGTGGAAGAGAATGCCAATTGTTTTAATTGTGCTTGTTTGGGAATTCTGTACAGTGTCGAAGGACAGGCCAGCGGTTCTCTCCAGCTGCAGACAGGTCAATGCATATGGAGTCTCTGCACAACAAGAAACTGTAGAGGGGAAACAAACAGCTTTTTGCTGCTACATCTCTTCCCCTTGCTCATGAATAAGAATGATCAAAAGAGGCAAATGGCTGGCAGCTTCGGAGTGTACAAAACACCACATTCCGGGTCCCCCAAGTTTAACTTCCAGGTTGGCTTTAGCTGTTTGCCCAGTCAGAATGCTTGTTATACATGAATGTGACACTGAATCCATGTAGAACAAGAGATTTGACTGACAAGTTGGAAAAAGGTATCTGGGAAAGGAATTCTGCCATTGATATCCAGAGGATGTTGTAGGCAGAATTGGTGGGGACAGGGCAGCTTTCTCAACTGCTCTATGCGGTTTAACTTGTGAAGTATGTCTGTACTACTTGTGGAGTGATTTGAATTACCTTTTTTAAAAGGTCACTTTTTCAGCTATGTAGTGGGTATGCCAAGCCCATACCATGTTGTCATCTAAGATGATTTTGCCACGGTATTTCATATTCTGGTAATTATCAGATTTGATGTGACTAACTTTCACCTTATATAGACTTCAGCTAGTAGTTGGTCATCACCAGCATTTTTAGAAGGTTGTGAAAGTGCTGTTCTGTGCAGTTATAAGCACAGTAGTGCCTATTCTGTGGTTCATTGCTGCACATAGTATCAGTAGCAAGATTTACACTACATGATAAGTAGTTTCCTAGATGCCAAGAGAACTGGGAGGGCATGTTGGTCATCCCCCAATTACCCCAACTTTGCCATTGTTAAGAAAAACAGCTGGAGACTAATTTCTTCTTGGTCTACAACAATTAGATAATTCAGTCTGTTTTATTATACCCTTTTGGTTTTCTTCCTTTTGTACATTGGCTTCTTGCTTTTAATTTAATAGTTACTTCAGTTAGATATTGTCTCTTTGAACTGCCTTGTGAGAGCCAGCCATGGCTGAAAAGTATGTAAAAATTTTAGAATTGTACAACTGGATTGCATAAATTGCTGTGTTGTATATATTGAGTACACTAGACACTGTTTTAGTATATCATCTTCAGTCTGTTGCCTGAAGTCTCAATTGTTTGTAAATCACATCTTAATAACTACTGTTATGAATTTTGCCATGAACATGTTTGAGTCACAAACCCACCCTTGGTCTTGGTCTTTCATTCACAGCCAGAATGATAAGGAATATATTGAAAAAAGAAAGCAAGCTGGACAGCGTAACTAACACAGGATCACCTAATCTCTGTCTTAATGTGGTAGATAATATGTTCATCTTAGCAGTAGTGGTTAAGAGCAGGTGTACTCTAATCTGGAGGAACCGGGTTTGATTCCCCGCTCTGCCACCTAAGCTGTGGAGGGTTATCTGGGGAATTTAGATTAGCCTATACACTCCAACACACGCCAGCTGGGTGACCTGTGCCTAGCCCAGGGGTAGGGAACCTGTGGCTCTCCAGATGTTCAGGAACTACAATTCCCATCAGCCCCTACCAGCATGGCCAATTGGCCATGCTGACAGAGGCTGATGGGAATTGTAGTTCCTGAACATCTGGAGAGTCAGAGGTTCCCTACCCCTGGGCTTTAAGCTTACAGGTCTTTCTGAGCTCTCTCAGCCCTGGCATAATCTTTGATTCTTCACAAGGGAAAAGCGTTTGTTGCAGGAGAGTCCGGAAGGGAAAGGGAAGATTATCAAAGTTCCTTTGAGTCTCCCTTTGCAGGAGAGAAAAGGATATAAATCCAACTCTTCTTCTTCTTCTTCTTTCTTCTTTCTTCTTCTTCTTCTTCTTCTTCTTCTTCTTCTTCTTCTTCTTCTTCTTCTTCTTCTTCTTCTTCTTCTTCTTCTTCTTCTTCTTCTTCTTCTTCTTCTTCTTCTTCTTCCCTTTAATTGTAGAGTTAGCTAAATGCTGGTGAAAACTGGTGGAATAACTCAATGTGGAGCTTTGCACCAGTCAGTTGGATGTCAACTGTTCTTAAAAGGAGAACATTTTAAATGGACTCAACTGCTTCAGAGCTTTGCCTCCTCACTTTTATGTAAACCAAAGCACAGGCAAAAGGCTGTTTTAATCCTCAGAGCAGTGCAAATAACACAAGTATTTGGCAGTTTCCCCATTATTCTGTTTCAGCAGTCAACCATGTTGTGCAAGCCAGCCAAGGCATATGGAGAATTGAGCAAAAACCTCATTCAGTGTTCACCATTTATGTGGATGCAGTCACATTCATGCCTGTTAAGAAATCTGATACCTCTCTAGAGAAAATAATGTCAAAGACAAATAATAATAATTAGGTTTTGGAGATCATTCTGGGGTCCCATTATCAAGTACCTAGAATTCTTTCCTGAATTGCCTATCTAGGTATTTCAAGTGCACACAGTTTGAAAACTGGCGGTAGAATTCCTGGTAGAATTCCTCCTGACTTAAGAATTTCTGTGTTGATTCAACATGGTGTATATGTATTCTATGATTGCTTAAGTTACATTACTATTTTTGAACAGGATTTGGAGTACCTCCTGAATGTGTGACAATATTTCTACGACTTGGTTCTTCCTCTTTTATGGACTCAAGATTTCTGAATGTTGTCAGAATGCATGAGGCCATGGCAGATGACAATACACAATCTTTCCTACGGAAGAAGCGTGGCCCGTACATTTCTTCAATAACCAGCCGCAGCCTGAACTTGGTGATCCGTGGAATAGTCCTGTTTTTAATTGGTGTCTTTCTTGCATTAGTATTAAACTTGCTGCAGATTCAGAGAAACGTCACTTTGTTTCCACCGGATGTGATCACAAGTATCTTTTCTTCAGCTTGGTGGGTACCACTTGGCTGTGGAACAGCATCAGGTATGTCAGATCAGTTGTACTGTGGGAACTTGTTGTGGATTCATTGCAGTCCATAAGAGCTCATATTTTCTCCCTTTTCCCCATAGTGTGAATGCACAAGTTATATCCAGGCATGCTGGGCAGTCGCATGAAATCTGTGCATACTGCTTATATTCCCACCAGGTTTCTCTGTACGCCTGAGCCAAAGAATTTGAGGTGGACAGTCGTTTACACTTACTATAATATCTGATGCATTGGTAACCGACTTGTGCATACAGGGGGTACCGCAATAGGGTTGTGATGTTCCGTATGGGGATCCACCCACAAACAAATGCTGCATCCTCAGTAGGATGTCTGATTCAGCAATGATCAAGTGCTATGATGCTGACTTCCCCATTTAACCTAACTTTTATAGCTGCTGCTATCGACTGCCAAAAATGATGGCTATTGGTGGTTTACGAATTTAACATGCAGAAGTTGTCTAAGGGACATTTTGCGTCTCGGGAAGTGGTGGTTGGAAGAGTTCTGAACACTTCTCAGAATTTGTCATAATGCCTGCCAAGAGTAAAACTTCAGAGAAGCTCTGGTTCAAAAGTTTGAGACACATGGCTTAAGAAAGCACAGATATGTGTTCCATAAAAAATCTTATTGCCTGTTACACCCTCTTGTAGGTTAGGAAGCGTTGGAAAGGTCTAAGAAGAAGATTGGTTTGATTCAATTCAGCTGGATTGAGCAGCCATCAGTAACATGCTTAATTTTGTGCTGCTGTCCAACTGATGTGTAGCAAATATGTGGTCTGAGAAAAATGTCTGTAAGTGAGCATGGCATGCCGAGTCTCGTGTTTGAGGTGAATTTCTATAAGCTATGGGTCCTACTATGTCCCAAGCAAAAACTCAGGAAGCAATTTTTAAAGAAGCAGAAGTGAAAAATAAGCCCTTTCTGAATCTCCCCCTCCCCAATATATTTCAGCACCTACTTTCATGGATTAAGTTGTTGCATAATATCATTTTATCAGTGGGTTCCTCTTGGCATAGTGGTTGGAGGAGGCATTGATGGAAGATTTGATTGCATATAAACCCCCATGATAAAACTGGTCCTTGCCTGAGGCTCTCCTTGTGGGATCATGGTACAGATTAATAAACAGATCTGTTGTCTAGCAAACAGATATTATGGCTAACGGCAGTCTTCAAGACTAGTTGTCTCACATTATCTAATTACTTACCTTTGGGGGAGTTGATAAACACAGGTTTTATGGAGGACCTTGATTTGAAAGATTGTAAATCTTGATCTATTTATGCCTATTAAAGGTTAATAAAGATAAAGATAAAGAAAGATTTGAAAGAAATTGGCTGCATGGCTTGTCTTAATACATTGATTTTTGTCCTTCTTGGGAGTGCTTGGAATAGTTTGGTCATGGTTATAGACACATTTTATCTGTCAACTGTCTATCATACCTCCTTTTTTTATAGCTCTGCTTCTTCACTTGACTTCGTATTTATTTTATGCTTAAAAATTCGGCACACACATCTTGTGGTCTTAAATTGGTTTGGATTGATC
This sequence comes from Sphaerodactylus townsendi, assembly GCF_021028975.2. Taxonomy (NCBI): domain Eukaryota; kingdom Metazoa; phylum Chordata; class Lepidosauria; order Squamata; family Sphaerodactylidae; genus Sphaerodactylus; species Sphaerodactylus townsendi. Next base: position 54,728,279 of record NC_059426.1, read on the forward strand.
ATTTTGTGTATGTCTTTTTAAAAAATACTGAAATCCCTGGATTGGATTCAAAGGTACCCCACCACATGGCAAAGGTAGCTTTGTCTAGAATGTGTCCCAAGAAAATGAACACTAAATTCAAATAGTAAGAACATCTTCCTAGGTGGAACACAATGGTTAACAGTCCTGCATGAATTTGTATGCCGACATTTCTGGCACAATGTTTTCAGTATTTGTTTTGTTTTATTTGTTTTCCAGCTGTGATTGGGTTATTATACCCCTGCATTGACAGACATTTAGGCGAGCCACATAAATTTAAGCGGGAATGGTCCAGTGTGATGCGATGTGTAGCAGTCTTTGTTGGTATAAATCATGCCAGTGCTGTATCCTTCTCTACAAGAATTAAGTTGGAGGTAATACCTTAACTTTGTAGGGAGTGTGAAAGTTATACCAAGGCCTTCCCAGCCACTTGGATTGCATACACAAAGCATTCTGTGATATGCAACAGTTTGAAAGACATGTTTGAAATAAATCTTTAATAAATATGTAGCACAGCTCAAAATGTATCATCCATAACGTCAGCAAGCATAAAATACCACTACTGACAACTATTCTGGGGAAAAAATAGAGTTTCTGTTGATTGACAGAAGGTATTAAAGGCTGGCGTGCCTGAAAATTTCAGAATGTGAGAAGAGGTATCAATAAATTCATGTTTCCATGGCCTTCTGAATTGGACCCTTAACAATGTTCACAGAAAGTGGATTTTGCCAACAACATCCAGTTATCTCTGACACTAGCAGCACTTTCGATTGGATTGTGGTGGACATTCGATAGGTCTCGGAGTGGCTTTGGCCTAGGTATAGGAATTGCATTTTTGGCCACACTGGTGACTCAACTTCTGGTCTACAATGGAGTTTATCAGTGAGTATATGTATGTATATAATGCACAGTGAAATTATATTCAGTAATGGTTGTGTCTGGCTTATTTGTTGGATGCTAAAACTGCTTGACTTCTTCCATCATCAGCTCACCATGCCCGACACTCATTGGAGTCAATGGATGTCATTACATATGAAGGCATGTGATACAGACTGTTGTTTTTTTTTAAGCAGCCAAGGCAGGGGGTAAGCATTCCCTTTTCCCTCCAGTGCAAATAGATCTCTGTAAGAGCCTATGTATGCATTGCAAATACTTGTAAGGTTTCCTCCATAACTCAAATAACTGTATGTGGGTTGGCGATCCCTCTCTCATTGCTTCAGCTCTGATTCAAATAGTTTTTCCACCCTACCAGGATTGCTTTTAAAAATTAAAAACAAAAGCAGAAAATTTCATCGTGAATCTTTCAAGATCTCACCTAGTTTGACTCTAATGTTGCAACCTAAGATACAGAAAGTAATTTGCCTGACTCTGTTGCTGTTCAGACTGTGTCCTTCTGCACTTTCTGGTAATTCCTGCTCCATTGTTCCTACATGCAGCATTATTAATAAGAGAGAGTAATTCCTAAGGGTTTGCATAAGGTGTCTTGCCACTCCCAGTGAAGTAACTGCTGTGCTGGAACTTGCAGTTCCTCAACTGGTGTGCCACAGTTTTATACCATAAGCATGAATGCCCTCTTAGGCATCATATGGGCCTTTTTAAATTACTGCTAAGTGGCAGGGTGCAGGAAAGTAGGCCAGATTCTACTGCATCATTCTTCAGAAATAGGACTGTGTATTGCTATAAATGGTTATTTGAACCACTCCAGTTCAATTCAGTTCACAGCCTGAACATACTGGAGTTTTGTATGCTCTGTTGTGTTTAGGTCTAACAAATAATACATGACTTGTCTCTTTCCTTAGGTACACTTCACCTGACTTTCTTTATGTTCGTTCTTGGTTACCATGTATATTTTTTGCTGGTGGAATAACGATGGGGAACATTGGCCGGCAGCTGGCAATGGTAAGTTAGTGTATTATATTGTTTGTAGCATGCTTATGAATGATGAAGCTGCATCCAAAGGTAAGGGGGCCAAAAGGGCTTGTGGGAGAAGTGCGGGCTTCCACCAGTGCATTTGCTTTCTCCAGAGCGCTTACCCTGGTGGAGAGGCAAAACCGCTGATGTGCAGCCGCTTCCGGCCTCCTCTGGCACCTGGACGCAGTGTTTGAACTGCTGCTGCTGGCACAGTAGGGGTGTGGTTGGGGAGGAGCCAACAATAGTCATCTTCCTCCCTGCCAATCGCATCTTATGCTGGTGGTGGGAAATTCAAACATGTGTGACCCTTTTGGGTTGTATAAGTCTGTTCAGCTCCATAGAGGCTTCTTGGCGGCAGGGAGGCTGTTTCGTTGTGCAAGCCTTGCTGGGATGCCTCTCTGGGAGTGGCGGTACAATCATGGCACTACCGCTGCCAACCTCACTACTTGGGAAAGGACGATAAGTCAGGTATTCCCATTTGAAAAAGGTTCTGGTTGCCCATTCAGGTGTGAATGTGATTCAAATAAGTATGAACATCTTCTCTAGAAGTGCAGTATTAAATGCCTAATTTATAGGAATTCAATTCTGTACTACTTCTGCTTCTTTTAGAAATGGTACAGGAACTGTTGCCTGCTTACTTTATAAGCACAGATCACTAGAATACTGGTAGTTGTGGGGCATTTGAAGAATGAAACTCATCTGTTGGGTCCACCCAGCTGCATTATTATTATCATTATTTTTAGCCAAGAATTGTGTTTGCATATCATTCTCTGAAGCATTTACAGCTTAATTTTTTTGTGCTTGATTTGCAGTATGAATGCAAAGTCGTTGCAGAAAAGTATCATCAGGACTGAAGAGAATGAAACATGGCTTTGCACTAGACTACAAATAGACTGTTGGAAGAGAATACACTAAGGAGCATTTGACACGAAAATTGCCAAATAGCCATTTTCTTCTGGTTTCTTCTGCTTTCACCTCTCTGGCCTCCAAGCCTGATCCATTCATACAAGGCACCATTTACTCCAATAGTGATTGCTTCACCTGTAGCTCACTTGAAAATTCTGTACTTGGAATTGATTGTGTAGAATTTGGGTTTGAATGCAACATGTTGAACAAGATGGTGGTTTTTATAGCTAGGCGACTTTTCTTTCTCCTGGGTTTGGCTAATGTCATCCTCTTCTCTCTCTTTTTCATAATGTTCCAGTGCCAAACCAAACTTTTTTCTTCTCTGCAGGCTCCATTCCATCTTGAGGAATGTGCTGGTCTTAGAGGAGAGGTTACTTTTTAAATTATTTTTCAGGACTGTGATATAGAGGTGATTAGAAAAGGCATTGATAAAATTAAATCAGGAAAATAATCCCAAATGATGTCATCAGTAATTGAAAATATCCATCCTCAGGTCATCCTCATATCAGGTGCATTGACCGGTAGCCAACATGAGGTGCTCGTTCTGTGTGCTTTGCACTTAAGATGCATGACAAATCTGCACTTACGTCATCAATACCTGTAACGTGTGTAGGAGTATTGCCCCTTCGCAGATGGACAAATGCAGCAGGAAATGCAAGCATGCTCCAAAGGAAGTGATTGTTGCTGAGGTTACCCAGAAACAAACCCTTTTGCAGGCTGCAGCTTTTGCTCTGCAGATGGGAAAATCCCAAACTTCCTTAACTGCTTTGAAATATTCCTTGGTGTAATTTTTCCAATTTTCGCCCGTAAGTATGTGCTTTCATGCATTTTGTTCACAGAAGCGTTGTCTGATATGACCTGTTCTTGTGCAGACCTAATTACAGAAATAGATGGGAGTGTTCCTGTGCAGAATTGCCACACGTGACAATGGGACTGTGAGAGGAGCCTGATGACTTGGGATCATCTCATGCTGTTGGCTTGCTATGCTTTTATGTCAGCAGACATTTGAGGATGAAGGGTGGGGAGAATATGCCTTATCACAGATGGAGCCCAAGGGATGTTGATCTAAATGGAAACTTAAGTTGAATCTCCTCTGGACTTGGCCAATTTCATTACTTCTGTTTGTCATATGCCGTTTTAGGCTGCATGCTGCTGCTTTTTTAGAAGTAACTTTCTCGTTTTAAAGAAATGTCTGAAAAGTTTTAGGAAAAACATGCCGCAAGCCCCTTGAAAAGGCTGAAGTTGATCCAGAGAACAGATCTGATTAGAAAGAGCATTTATTTTTCTTAATGTGTACATTATGCTCATCAACATGTGAAACAGGCACATGAAGCAGCATTTTTATAGCTTACAATCTAATATATGAAGAATATGCAATGTAAGTCTAGAAGAAAATGTTTGAAGGAAAACGTGCAATCAGTATAACTTTTTTTAAAAAAGCAAATAATATGCAACGTATCAGTAGCTCCAGCTTTCCACTGGCACCTGCAGTTTCATTTCACCAGGCAGCAGCTCCTCCATGTGGCTGTGAGGTTTCAAGAATTAATAATTGAAAGCGCTTAAGTGTTAGTGCATGTCTTCATTGCCCCTCCCTCTAAGTTATAGCACTTATGTATGTATCTGATTTAATTTTAAGTGGTATGAATGATGCTTGGAATTATGGAGATTCTTTAACATGAAATACCACACACTTGACATTTTAGGCTCAGTGGAATTTGCAGCTATCCAGCGATTTTGCTGATAAATATTTATACATGTGACTCACACTTTTTAAGTGGCGTTCTGAGCTTGTTAAGTTTTGGCACAAGATCAACCTGAAGGCTTAAAATCTGAAGTTCTTGTCTCTCGTAAAGACGTTTGTGATTAAATCAGTACTACTGTGGGCAATAAATGAGTGAAGAGTATGGGTTTTGAGGGAGCTGTACCTGAACTCTGTGACTTACCATTTTCTTTCTGCTATTTATGTTCTCTCAGCTCTGTCCATTTATGTATAGAGCGTGGAATAAATTGGAGGAGATGTTGGTTGTACTGAAAGGAGATAATCTTCTGCAATGCAGTATTTCCAGTCTTGCTTGTGGGAGTAAGCTGCCTTCGAGTGAAGTACGATTCTGGTTTGCCACAGATTTTTCATGAATATGAGTGAAATGATTGAAGATAACTAGAAATTGTATGGGACCTCACAGACTGGTGGTACAATTATGGGTCACTGTGTTAGCAGAAGATTATGAGTACCATCTGTATTTTCTATTGAAAAATGTGTTCAGTAGAACAACTTTATCTTATGTGCTTTTGCGTGACATGCTCTTTCCACCTATCTTTGTGCAAGGGACTCTTCCAACTTGCTGAAGAAATCCCAGGTAGTGTTACTATACTGTGAAAAACTTAAATGCATGAAGACAAGACTCAGACTTTACAGATTAACTTGGAGGACAAAGTGCTACTTTTACTAAGAAGTCACTTGTCCGCCAACTTTGTGAGTTGTCCTTGCTATACATCAGTAATAACACATGGTCAGATAGAAAATCTCATTGTGAGAAATATGTTACTTCGCCAGCTTTTGCAGTTGATGTCAGTTCAACTTGTCTTCTCAATTATTTTGGTGAGCTGCTCTGTTTGAATAAGTTCTTGAAAACATCTCATGAAGATTTTGTGAAACAGCCAGTCCATACTAGAATCTTGACTGGAGTGATCTGTAATGGGAATGCTGGAATAGCCTTAATTATAGTGGTGGAAAGATACAGCTACAATATAATGTGTAATTATAATATTAGACTGTCTTCAAAATGTTCTATAGAGAATGAATACGGTATATTTTGGATACAACTTTATAAGCACTATAAATTCTTCACTAGTTGTGAACTGCAAAGGTGGTTGATGTTTACTTCAAATTGCTGTTAAAAGCAATATGTGTATTAAAATAATTACAGTTTTGTTGGACAGGTTTCTTTTTTATTGCCCATGTAGCAATACTTCATAACTGTATCCCAGCAATTATTTTCCAACAATAAAATTAAAACCTTGGCTGTTGATCCGGCATTGTGATTATAAAATAACTTTTGTTTTGTTTTGAAAGGCTATAAGAGAACAGTCTGTTAACACTCTTAAACCAGCCATTGTGTTGAATTAGCGTGATTTTGGCATGACAGCCCCGACCTGTTAATGGCCTGACTTGCGGCAAGTTTCAATCTGTCCTCAGCTACCCATCAGCTTTCCTTGTTACATACCTAAATAAAACAATATGTCCACTGGTCTGATAAAGATTATGTGGAACTTTTGTCGCCTTCACTCTCGGAGCAGAAGTGGCATAGTGATTAAGAGCAGGTGTATTCTAATCAGGAGGAATCGGGTTTGCTGCTTGAGCTGTAGAGGCTTATCTTGGGAATTCAGATTAGCCTGTGCACTCCAACACGCGCCAGCTGGGTGACCTTGGGCTAGTCACTGTTCTTCGGAGCTCTCTCAGCCCCACCTACCTCACAGGGTGTTTGTTGTGAGGGATGAAGGTTAAGGAGTTTGTAAGCCCCTTTGAGTCTCCTACAGGAGAGAAAGGGGGGATATAAATCCAACTCTTCTTTTTCTCTAGTCAAGATACTGCTGAATAAGTCAGCATGAAGCCAGAATGTCTGTGTGTACCCCTCACCCAAAACCACAGCTGAAGACTAACTGTGATTACAAAATTAACTTCAAACTAGAGTTCCAGAATCAATTCAGAAAAACTAGTCAGGTAGTAGAACTGCCCATAATCCAAAAATTACAGCATTGTTTAAGCCGTAATTTTGTGTGATATCTCAGTTGTGCTTATATGTGTATATTGTACGCACACACTTTTTAATCAACAGAGCTGAACAGAATGCTTTCATTGTGCTGCTAAAAGACATAATCTGAAGAACACATATCAGTTTTCAGTTCTGAAACACTATTTTCAGTGCATGTTTCTCTTTGAAATAACCCCCAACACAGTCTTCTTGAAGAAAATTCTGGCTAGAAGACAGTTGTTTAATCTGGTAGAGGTATATGTTTCACCGGGGGTTTTGTCTGTTTATATATAGGTCCATGGAGAAATAATCCCTGCTGAGGAAATGAAATTGAATATCATTTCTGTTGATCATGATGACTGAATAGCATGGATAATTTCTGTTTTATAAAAGGGCAATCTTTGGGAAACAGGTTCTTTTTGGTTCTAAGCCTTTGAACCTGAATAAATTCTAAGTATAGTTAGCGATATCCATTTTAGTCCTAAAAAGTACCCAGCATGACTCCTAAATAACAGCATAAGAAGAAACCTGCTGGACCAGACCACTGGTCCATCTAGTCTAGCTTTTTCCCCTCACACAGTGGCCAACCATTTCCTCTGGAGGCCTACAACAGGGCATGCAGGCTGAGGCCTTCCCTGGCTCTGAATGTAGAAATTCCCTTTATTCAGAATGGCTAGTAGCCACTGATAGACCTATCTGACTAATCCCTTTTTAAAGCTGTCTATGGCCCCTTCTGCATATGCAGAATAATGCACTTTCAATCCACTTTCACAATTGTTTGCAAGTGGATTTTGCTGTTCTGCCAAGCCAAATCCAGCTGCGCAGTGCATTGAAAGTGGATTGAAAGTGCATCATTCTGCATGTGCAGAAGGGGCCTATGCCTGGGGCAAATATCATGCCACACGTATTACAAAATGGGAATGATTTTGTTTCCATAGTGAGAAACTACAGGAATATCATGATCAGTTAATTTCCACTATCATGTTTAGTGTTGTGCTTTTAAAAGTGTTTTTAATGACTCAGAATTCTCAATGATATTCATTACTTCTTTAGGTTACCTAGTGAGTTTGTGGTTAAGATTTGAATCGGCCTGCTGTAGTCATAAGGCATTGGTTGTTAGATTATAGCATTCAGCAACCTCTGCTCTAGCAGCCAAAATGCTGTACACTGTTTTTAGTAAGGCTGGCAGAGACCTTTATTTTCTTGGTGTAGCAACAGCTGCTTGTAGAAACTGCTTTAATCCTGTCTTTGAAAGACCTGGAAAAAATTCCTATGCTGGCAAAACAGTCAGAGAGAGACAGACCAGCTTAGATAAGCAGTTGAAATGCAAAGTTGCCCTCCAGAAATTGGAGAAAAAGCTTGGTTTACGGTACTTAAGAAAGTAGGTGTACCAATGACTATACTGTATAGAGCTGCCATTTTGTTAGCAGCAGTGGGGATGGTGTTAAGCAAAAACTGCCCCTACAAAAAGCAAAGTTTTTTGCTTAACAATGGTAGATCGATTTAATAAGGGTGGGTGGAAGTAGCTGATGGATAATGCTTTGGGGGTGGGGAGTCTGTTTAATTAGGCAAATTGGATGCAGTGTCAATCAAAGAGTTTGTCTTTTTCACAGCTGCTACTTATATTAGCTTTCACATATAGATCTTTGTAATCTGATTTAAAAATGGCTTCTGTTTCTTCCACCTTCATAAGGGAAGTGTAGCATTCTGAAGAGTGTTCTTAGCATCACTTGAAAGAACACCCTTACCCACTGACTTGCCTATACAACTACAGCTATAAGAGGGACTGTGGTAAAAAGGGGTCATGGGAATAGATCCATTAAAGAATCCAAAGGAATAAAATAGAGAGTGAATGGCCTATCGCCATCTTTAAATGTATTTCCTACAGCAGTATATTCTAGTGACAGATACCTAATGCTGCTATAAAGTCAGTGAATCCTCATGGGTAGGTATCAGTTCATGGTAAAAAGTTTTCCTTGTGAAACTTTGACAGAGTCTGAGGCAAGGTGTAATAAATTATGGTCAAGGAAGAGAAAATACTCCTGGGATACAGGGAACTGGCATATGGCTCTGGGCAAAGAAATATTTCTTTGTGCTACTTTGGTCTGAGGAGGCACATTCTGTTTCTATGATAGTGCTCTTCATGCCATCAGGAAAAATTGTTAAGGACAGCTCTCTCTTTTAAAAAAAAGAAAGAAAAAGCAATAACTCAAATGTTCTATTGCTCCAACGATCCCACAATATGAGAAATGATTGTAGCTGTTATGAAATTATCTTCATTGAATTGGCCATAGTTTAAAGTCTGGCAAACTTTAAAACTTGGCAGCGAAGTGAACAAGGCTAATACATAAAGCTTAATTATTATCTAACCACATCTTTGAGACAGAGACCAAGAAAGATAACCACCCCCACCCCCCTATATATTTCTTCTTAACAGAATGAGGAAATTTACGTGAAATATGCAGAGCGATCTCATGAAAGAATGCACTAAAGTCAAGGGCAGTTGCATTATGTTTTAGGAAACAATTTCCGAGTAATGCGCCACTCAGTGTCACCATATTGCATTAACTCTGGATTTTCTTTCTTGTTAAAAGTGTATGAAAACATTGATCCCTCTTCAGAGTTTGAATCTTGACTGAGCACCATGAGAAACAGCTGGTTTGTAGTGTGGTCATATCCTGAGTATAGGAACGCTAAGTTGGGTTCCTACACCAAAGATATTTCTGCATTACAAATAAAAACCATCATAGTATGGATCCAAATTTCAAGTGACGTGAGAGGCTTCCTTTAGTAGAGTAACAGGGTGTGGAAGCTCAGACTCCCTTTTTGGAGTCTGCCTCACTCCAACTCTCCCCAGTGAAATAAAAGAAGAAACCTCTGACAAAAATGGAGGGCAAACTCTGTAAGAGAGAATGTTGGCCCAAATGCTGACAGACACCTCCCTTTGTAGGCACACTGAAAAAAGTAGACTGGAACTTCGGGTAATGTGAAACAGAATTTGTAAAGTTTATTTTACTAGAAATGAAGGCTTCTCAGTTGACTTGAGAGGTTTTAAATGCTTGTTGATTACAGAAAGTAAAGAGCTTCTAATTGAGAGGTTATTCAGTCAGTTACAATAAAGTTTTACGTTTGGTCACACGCAGGTGGCCAATATACTTCTTTTCTTAAAGAGGTTCTGGTTCTTAAGCTTTCTCATACACACAGGTTCTATTTTACTTCAGCTTTCTCTCACAGAGGTTTCAGCTTTTAGTTGTTACACACACAGACACTAGATTCTCTCTGATCCACACTCTTTCTAGTTCACACAACCACCCAAGACTGGAAGGACTCTGGCTCAACACTCGCCACCTTCCTTTGCAGTCCCCTGTTAGAGCCTAACTGCCCCCTTTATGGACTGGTCTTCCCCTGACTGGGCTTTGAACTGGGGTTGGACAGACACTAGTCTGGACAGCCAAGCTGCCAAGCACCTGAGTGGTGGATTCACCTTCCACCAAGCCCAGGGCTTTCCCTCGCACTCTATTAAGCCTCCTCAGCCTAACTAGAGCAATTTGCCTTCTGGTCAGAACACACAAGCAGCGACAGATCTCCCCTCCTGATCTGCTCTCTCTGCTTTGGATCCTGGTCCAAGAACGAACCAAGGAAAAAGAACCCTCAGCACTCCAGCTGCCTCCTTCTCCATGGCAATTTCCTCCAGCCAATCAGGACTGGGCAGGACTTAACTCTTTCAGGGCAGTATCTCACTGGAAACCCCTTCCCAAATATGGGCATTTGTCACACCATCATAGTATGGATCCAAATTTCAAGTGACATGAGAGGCTTCCTTTAGTAGAGTATGCCTTTGTCACCTCATCTTTCCACTTCAGACCAAAATGCTGCTTCTGAGGGATGGGGCTCCCAAGAACTTCCTGAGGGGAATGTTAAATGTCTGCAGTGAGAGGAGGGAGTCAGTGTAACCCCCCCCCCCCATTCTGTAAGTGAAAATTATCTGCTGGATCCAACTCCATGGTCCTTAGTCAAAGGAAGTGTGGGAATTATAGTTCTCTTAAGGGTCTCAAGAGAATTTTTAGCATTGAACAAAACTTATCCGTCTTTTAGGGGAAGTCATCTCACTGTGATTTAAAGCTGTCTTAAACTTGTAATGGAGGAGAGCTTAAATGAGCATTTGTTTTTAGTGTAGGCCTGACAAAGCCAGTGCCTGCTAAAAAGTCATCCAGCCTCCTTGCCCCCTCCCCCATCCCAGTTTCTAATCTGGGATTGTAATTTATACTGTCTTTGAGAAAGGCTTGTTTATTTTTATACATCAATGGTAGTAATTAACAGGTAAGCCAGCTAAGCTGATGCTTCCTTTATGCCCATATTGTCTAACTCTAATTGCCTTTGAGTCTCGCTGGTCAGAAAGAAATGGAAGGCTCAGCAGCACAGCATTCAGAATCTTGTAGTGTCTCTCCACAGTCACAACACAATTCACTCCTATCAAGTTCTGCATGTGGTGCATGTGGTACACTTCATGCTAAAATGATGTGGGTTTAACTGGCCAGGTTGTGGGTAGCGTTTTTGGACTGAATGCAGGTTTGTTTCTTTAATAGTTTTGTAGGGAAACAAGATGGGCTATAGCCGCTATATCCTTGGAGCAGCCATTGTCCCTGCTAACAAATTCCCAGTCTGCAAAGTTGAAGGAACCCCAAAGTGCTAGATTAATAGCTTTTGTGCTTTATACCATGGTGTTTTGTTAATTTTTAGAAAGAGGTTCTTGTATAAGCCACCCTGAGAGGTTACTTTAATGGGCTTAAAAGCATTATACTGGCAAATGCTTCACAAATATCTTTAGTCAGTGGAATGGCTTCGTGTTTGCTGTCCCTTACTGAAGACTAAATTCGCTTAGTGACAAGTGCCCAAATTGAATGAAATCATGGTCGAGGTTGCAAACAAAGTAGATAAAGCCAAGTCTCTAAAGTCCTGCTACCACCCAAGAAAATCATGCAGTTTTGCTCTTGTACTAGATAAGCCCCAGAGAAGAGGATTTTCCCCCATATCATCCTGTCAAAATGCCAAACCCTGCCACCTTTTGACATTTCTGTTAAAGAATAACTGTGCTTCTGTCAAAACCAGTATTCACTTGCCAACAAGTTTTGAATATACTTTCTTAGCAGATATGTTCAGGAAGGAAATTCCCAACCTTGACAAATGACACATCCCCAGCTCCATTTGCCCTGAACAAATAAAATAAGTTCTTTATTTATTGTTTGATTTATAAATTCTATTTGATTAATAAAAGCAGTTGCGGAAACTTCATGACTTTAATCTTTAGCACGGTGTTGGTGGATATATACAGGTGCAATTTTGACACTATTTGAAACTCAATAAACGGAAGATTTAAATTGCTGGCCTTCACATTCACTGATGTGTGCTAAATGTAAATAAAATACTTTAAAATTAATGTTTTCATTGTTAAAAGAAAAAAATCTGGAGATCTTATACACAGGATGAACCAGCCACTGAAATGAACACATTAAACCTTTTTCCTAGTTGGTGAAATTTTTCAGTTCAGGTTTTTACTTCATAGCAAACTTTTTATTCCCCCATCTATAATCTTAGCCATTGAAGTGGAGTGGTTAGACTAGAATTGGGGAGACCCAGGTTCAAATCCCCACTCATGCATGAAGATTTTGGATCTCTTTCTGCCTAATATACCTCACAAGTTTAAAGTGAGGATAAAATAAGCAGTGTAAACCATGCAGGTGCTCCTGGCCTCCTTCAGAAAAGAATAGGATAAAATATAATACATAACTGAGAGCAGCAGGTAATACTCTATACATCAATAAAAGTGGTGTTCATCTCCCTAATGCTCTAATTTGATCCTGTGCTCAACTACTCAAGGGACTTGGAGAGGCAACATAAATGGGTAACAGAACACAAAGACATACCTGCCCATTTTAGAATGTGTGTTAAAGTACTATACGAAAGAGAAATTAGGTGCAATCATGTGAAATCAGTATACTGGATATATGATGTTGCGTGGTTCTATGATTTAGAACAGGGGTAGGGAACCTTTAACACTCAAAGAGCCATTTGGACCCATTTTCCATGGGAAAAGAAAACACTTGGAGCCGCAAATAATTTTTGACATTTAAAATAAAGATAACATTGTATATATTGGGGTTTTTTACCTTTTACTCCGCTCATTCTGAGAAGCGCATGGATGCATCCGCCCTGCTGCCTGCAGGGCAGGTAAGGATGGGGCCAGCGGCTCGGCCTCGCCGGCCACCGGGAAAGCGCCCGCCCTGCTCCAAAGGGGCAGGCGAGAGGGGAAGCCCGCACACGGCCCAGCCGGCCACAGGCAGTTGGTGCACCTGCCCTGCTGCCTGCAGGGCGGGCAAGGATGGGGCCAGTGGCTCGGCTCGTGGAGCCACAGTGCAAGGGCAGAAGAGCCGCATGCGGCTCTTGAGCCGCAGGTTCCCTACCCCTGATTTAGAATGACCCCTGGTTTACTATTGCTGATATAGTGGATATATTAACAATAGTGTAATAATCTACTTTTGTGTGTAATAATCTACTTTTAACAGTTTGATCTGTAGAGCAATGAAATGAGTTCAGGATAAGGTCAGTTACACATGTGCTGTTTCCCTGGTTTGGATTCTATTGAAAAGTGGTTTCTTCACCTGCTCCACTCCCCCCACCCCAAGCATTGTGGTGCTTTTGTGCACTTATCCAGGTTATCCTTGTTTTTTTCTGCAATCTTTCTCACACCTGCTTTGTTGTGATGTTTTGAAAAAGATTGCCACAGTAGGCAGTGGATGGGAAAGTCCAGTTTTTCTTGGTTCTGCCCAGTTCTTCCCAGTTTAGCACCATTTCCCCCCATTCCTTGGGTAGCCAGTTTCTCATGTACTATGGGGGGGGGGGGGCACGCTTTTATCAGTTTCTGATCAGTATATTGATATAACAGTATAATAGTATGTCAGTTACTGATTTTGAAAAGCCTCCTCCATGGGGGTGAAAATTTGGGGTAATCTACATGGAAACCCTATGCCGAATGTGGTCCTGTGCAAAAAAAAAAGTCAATGTCGTTAAAGCATAACAATGAACAGAGTAGATGAGTGGAAGGATGTAAACTCTTATATACTGTTGAATTTATTGGACTTCACATACATTATTAAGAAAATGAGGATCAGGAGGTCAGTATTTTTCTGAGACTTTAATTACTGGGAGCAATTCAAAAGTGTCAACTGATGTCTATCAGTTTTATCTGCACTTAGAAATGGACCTGTCATCTTCCTATAGTAAATGGTAGAGAGTCTTAGCTATTAATTTCTTCAGTGAAAAATGCAGTTGACTGTTGTAAAACTGAGAGTGGGGGTCAGTATTCTGGAGGGCCTGGTTAGTGTAAGATCTCAAGGAGTTGGCCTACACATACCATATTTGGAATGGTTTGTAGAACAGTAAAGTGGGCTACAGGGATCCTTGTGTAAGAGGTTCGTGCAGTCCTGAACAACATAAAATGAATCTAAGGAAAAGTTTCTGTCATCTTATGTTTTTAATATGAAATTAAATATATCACTTAGGACTAGGCATGAGCAGGGGAAAAAAACTGGTAAAATTTGGGTTCGAGTTATATTAGTTTTAAAATTATTTGTAAAGTTATCAGCTGATATAACCTGAATACCAATATCAGTAATCCGAATATTTTCAGGTTTTGGGAACCCCCCCTCCCTCCCCCCCAAAAAATTCAGCTTCATTGTAGCTTATGGGGAAATTTGGGATTTTTTTCAAGCTAGAGGCACCAAATTTGGAAAGTGGCTGCGGGGAACTATTCTAAGAAGAGTACCTAAGTTTGGTGAACTGTGCTTCAGAGAGTCCAATTCTGTGGGGCCTCAAAGGGGTTGCCCCCACATCATTGGACCCCCTGAACTAAAGGGGGTCTAACCCCCTCCGCAATCCCCATAGGCTGCAATAGAGCAAAGTCACATAGCATCCAATTATGTGAAAAAAAAGTTCTCAGTTTTCTTACCATAGACTGGGGCTTGCTGTTTTGCTTCAATTGAATTGTGATGGCGATTTGGGACCTCTGGTGGGAATATTCTTTTAACTAGGGGCACCAAATTGGCAGCACAGCTGTTGGTGACTATTGTTAGAATAAACCCCAAAGTTTGGTGAAGTTTGGGTGGGGAGGTCCAATTCCAAGTGAAGGAAAACTTAGATGAAACTGTGGAAACTTGCTGGGTGACCTTGGGATAGTCACATACTTTCAGCTTTTATCCTGGCAAGTATTTGGATGGGAAACCTCCAAGGAATACCAGAGGTGTGATGCAGAGAGAGGCAAACGGAAACCACATCTGAATGTCTCTTATCTTGAAAACCCTACGAGGTCACTATAAGTCAGCTGTGACTTGATGTCCAAAACAAAACAAAAAATCCCTGGTTAATTAAAGGTCAGTGGGCCTAAAAGGGTTAACTCTGCTTAAGACTGCACCTATCATGTTTAAGCAGCATCCTTACTTGTCCATTGGTATCTGGTGAACATATTTCTAATACAGACCCCCCCCCCCAAAAAAAAAATTATAAACTATGCCTTGAACTACAATAATGTACTGATCTACAATAATGCTCTGATCTGGTAACATATTTCTAATACAGACCCTAAAAATAATTATAAACTATTCAATGGACTGCGATAATGGTCTGATTTGACAGCATGAGACCTTTTTTTTTGTGTCATATTTCTAATACAGTCATTGTTTGAAGTGTGGATTTTCCATATTGGGCCCGCCAGTTGAATCCTGCCCTCTTTACTACTGTTCTAGTTAGCTTCATTGTGGTGAAATGAGTTCTGGATAAGGTTCATTGGAGCTGACTACTCAGCTCTTCAAAAGGATTAATCCTAACATGAAACTGGGTAGAGTAGGAGACTAATCTTTAGGGTGGGTTTCATTAATGGACATCAGCTAGAGAGTAGCATTGCAGTGTACTGTGAATTTGCCTTGGTAACAAAAAAATGCATTTAGTTAGTTCTCAAGGACAAACATAATGGCGTGTATCTGGAGTAAATTGGCAGTCCCCCCACCATTACCCCTTTTTACTTTAGACTCTCTTCATGTCGTTTCCATATTTCCATTAGTGGTATTCCATGAAGATCAGTGGGAAGGTGGAGGCAGGCTGATTTTGTTCACCTGATGGAAATATTCATCTGAATCCAACTCAATGTATACTGCGTTCACATTTCTCCCTTCAGTACAAACAACTGCTCCATGTCAGTGGGATGCTAAAGATAACACAAATTAAAGAGGCGAAGGGTTAACCCCCCCCCCCCCCCCCCATGCAGTATAATACTCTGTGGCAGAGCAGGTCATCTTACATCCAGTGTATGACCAGATGGAAATCTTATGTTCTGTAAGACTGTTCTCTTGTGCAACCTTTTAACAATAGCCTGGAACCCTAAAGATAAAAACAATATCTGTTAAAACACCAGAACTGCCAGGCTGGCAAATCCAAATTGCTTCTTCCTTGAGTCTGGATGATTTTGTGCAGCAAAATTTTGTAAAAATCAGATAAAGAATGAAGGTTGTGATAATGCCATTTGCAGTAAATAATGACCAGCTGACTCATCAGTAAAGTAGTGGCCATTTTTAGGACACTGAAGACCAGGAGCTGTTTTTGTCTTAATAAGCCTTGATTGATTTTCTAAGTAAGAATTTCAGTTGCTCTCTTTACAATAAAGAAGCAGTTTTATTGCAGGAGCAGCAGTGATAATCACACACTTGAGCAGCAGTGTTGAGAGCCAAGTGCCATCTGTCACGGAGAATTTCTTCCCTTTATGAGCAGGACTGACTTGTGGAAATTTACTGTAGAGGGGAATTGTTACTTATTGTCATGCTCTGCTTTTGCTAAAGCACCTGTAGTATGTATGGCCTACAAACAAGTTCAGCAAGGCCACATTCTCTCGTCATCATTCTGATTCGAATTTTAACATATTTTTCTGCCTTATGTGAATTTTGCACAGAGTGAGAATTGTGGAAAACAAGTAAGTTAGCTGTTAGCATATATGTTTATGAGAAATTTATTTTATTTTAGAACATTTTTATTCTGCTTTTCCTCTGTGGAGCCAAGGTGGTTAACATTTCAAAAATCTGATTTAAAAATCCAGCAAACCACAGCAAAGAAAACAGCAGCCAAGATACTCAGTCACTGCAAACTACCTGCTGGCTTATCTTGCTGTCTTGAGAACTGGAAATCAATGAGAGAGCCATCTATTCCCATTCAATAATGGAAAAGGGTGAGGGGTGGCAAATGGTGGACCATTCGTCTTTTCATAGTCTAATCCATAGCCACAAAAGAGCTTCCCATGATCCAGTGTGTTTGTGCATAATGCTGTGCTGCTGGGGAAAACAGGCAACACATTCACCTCAGTATTGTCCACTCTGATTCACTTTCCAGGACTGGCAGAGAATGGTCTTTTAACACACCAGTTACTAGAGGTTCTTTTCCTCATCAGCACTAGCTACCTGGTGGCCAATCATGGCCACTTCCCAACCGTTGCCAAATTATTCAAAATGCTGCTCCCTTTTGCATTTTAAGGGTGATCATATGAATAAACAGACATTGTAAATAAGATATATTTAATTTTTAAAGACCTATCTTGCAGAGGTATTCTTGGAAATTTTACAAAAGAGTCTATTCATCTGCCTCTGATCTGACACAAAGCAAAAGGATTACCTAAGAAACTGTCTTAACACCAAGTCAGATGACTGGACAAACATAGTTCAGCATCACTTCTTTCTGGCAAAAATCCTTTAGCACCCTTGTTCATAGAGGCCTTTTAAGCAGGAATACTAGCGATGGGGATTTTACGCATGTATGCAAATCATGTGCTCCATTAATGAATGCTTGACTTTCCTTGAAGAGTGAGCTATGACATACACCAGGCAATCCTATACATGTATACTCAGAATCGCACTGAGTTCAGCATAAATTACTCCTTAATAAGTAGGCTTAGAATTGTGACTATTGTCAGTGTCAACACAATACCATCTGTTGAGTCAGCCCAATATTGCCTCTGCAATAGTGCGGATCCACGGGGTTGGATCTAACCAGTTTTTCCGCTGCTGATGGAGGAAGATGGAATTCCACTGGAACACCCAAAAGGCAGTGCTGTGAATCATGGTATCAGCATGGTCAAAAGCCATGTGAGATTAAGGCTGTTGAAATGAGGGGAATTGGGTAAGAGGGAATGGCAAAACTATCTGGATCCAATTCAAGGAGTACGTCTGCTGCAAACTACAGTTTGGATCCTACAACCGAATTCTGGCTTAGAACCAAATGGTACCATAGGTGCCTTCTTACAGCTGAACAAAAATGTGAACATGCCTTCACGCTCAATTCTGCTCTGAGCTGCTATCTAGTTGGTATTCATATTGATCTCCCTGCAATAATCTTCTAAGTGTTATGTTGCTGCTGCAATAAGATAAGACAAATAACCGCCTGTATGGGCTAAGTCACTTAAGCATAGTGACAAATGTGTATTTGAATGACATTATTGCAACAAGGACCAGACTCAAACTGCTCCCTTCTGCATGCGGGCATCTGTTGACTAATCTCAATTATTAAAATTCCTGATTTCCAAGGACACAATGAATTTTCTATCTGGGAAATGCTATTTCCCAAGAGGTTAACAACTGTGTTCTTTACAAGAGGAAGAACAATAAAAAAAGCGTTAGTGGGAAGGAAATAATCTGGTGCCTTGCATTAGGGAGCCAACAAAAGTGGATATGAGATTCCTATTAATATTAAACACATTAGTTGAAGGCCTATTGAAACACACATCAAACCCAAGTGACTGCCACATCTGGTTCCTTTCAGCTCCCCATACTCTTGTTCATTCCAGCTGTTAACACCTGCTGTTCTGTCAGCTACAATAAGGAAACTTCAGGTGCTATATAATAACATAGAAGCACTATTAATTTTTCATATGAACAGGCCTTTAGGGAAAATATTTCAATGAGAAATATATCTGTGAATAGTTTGTCAGGGGTGGTTTAGAACAACATGTACTTTTTTTCTTTTCCCCAGGACCAAATCTTAGAGAGATGATTGGAGCTGATGCAACTTAGGCAATATTCAAGTATGTGAAGCATTCGCAACATGGCCTGCTACTGCTTGTTTGTGTAGTTTTTCTTATTTTATCGCTGACACGCACCCTGAAGGGGTGTGAACCTGGTGTTTCTTCCATTGCATTATGCCCGGGAGCTGTGCACACCAGTGCTATACATGGTACATTGACTGCAGCTATAGAGAACGATTGCTTACCAGGTTTTCTTAAGTTCTAAACTAAACCAACACAACATTTGCAAAATAATCTGGTAGAGGAGGGGAAACATTATTTACACCTACAAAAGTGTAAAGTTCCTATTTTAGCTTCCTTCCAGCTACAAAAGTAAATGTTCTGCCGCAGGGGCGTACCACCCAGGGGGACATATGGAGTCAAATGTCCCTGGGCTAGCCTACAGCCATTGAATCACCACCCCACACACCCCCCCCCCCCCCCGGGTCCATACACTGACTGTGTTCAGATTTGTGAGTGGAGGCATGTTCTGTAATGTGATGGTGAAGTTGAGATGACCTGGTGCAAAAAAACCCATTGATGTGTCGTGGTAATGAAGGGCTGCTGCTCATATGAGGGTGGTGGGGAGATGGACTCAGATTTTGCTCCAGGCTACATTTTCCCTAGATATGCCTCTGTTCTAATAGGTCTGAATTTTTAGAGTGTAGATTTTAAAAACTTATGCTAGACAACAACTTTGTGGTGACGAATAGACTGATTCAGTCTGCTCTTCAGAAGAGTTAGTTCATTCACAGTTCCGCCTTAAGCAGAATGAAATCCCTATAAGTCCATTGAGGTTTGACATTGTTCTTGCATAAGATGCCCAGTTCTCTTTTTTTCTCCAGTAAGAAACAACAGTAGTCCTTTTCAGATCTCTAATCGGTATAGCAGGAATGCACAGGGGTGAGAACAGAGGTGGGATCCAGCAGGTTCTCACAGGTTCCCAAGAGTAGGTTACTAATTATTTGTGTGTGCCGAGAGGGGGTTACTAATTGGTGATTTTGCCACGTGATTTTTGCCTTAGTTTCGCCCCTCCTCCGCTCCTCAGCAGTAGCGCGCAGAACTTGAAGCAGTCTAGCAGAAGGTGCACCGGCGTGCGTGGCAGCCTGCGCCTGTGTGCATTCGTTTCCCGCCCAAGGACTGGCACAGCAGCTGCGTCCTTGCCACAGCCCCACCCAGCAATGCCCCACCCCCGTAATGCCCAGCCACGCCCCGTCATGCCCCACCCAGCCCCATTGGTGCTATGCCACTGTTTGAATCCCACCATCATGGGAACCTGTAACTAAAATTTTTGGATCCCACCACTGGGTGAGAAGTATCATGACAACAGGCCCTGTTTCTGCTGTGTGTGAGGCATGTTCATTTGAAAGTCTAGTGGGGATGTGATCAGGAGGAGAAATAGCATATCTGCTTCAGGTCAGGAAAATGAGACTCCCATCTTTGGCTTTGTGTCCTCTCCCTCCCTGAACCCAAAAGAAATGTAAGTTACTTTTACCCTTGTGTCCACAAAGGGGAATTACGAAACTAACCAGCTTAGTTTCAGCAGTAGTACAACACCGAATCTATGGCTTAGCAATTACCTGATAAAAACACCTCGAGACAAAAATGGGATAAAATTGTCTCTGAGAAGCAACCAAGGGGACATCTGGATTGGAGTTGTGACAATGAAGAAGAAAGTCATTACCTCAACTAGACCCCTCCCCCACTCCCATTGCATAAACCCTGGAAAAGAAAAGTCAGGTATATGTATTATTCCTGTTATCTAGGACTTAAAGCAGCCCAAGGGGCATTTGCAATAAACAGTGTAGAGGCAAGTAGTTTGTTCACCCATCTTGCAGTCTTGATCCATATTGAAATTCCCCACATATTTTTAAAGATCAGATTACATGTTGGAACTTGGGCAATCTGATCCAGAATCAGGTGTCATTTTGCTCATAGCCACAGAGAATGTCTGAATCTTTCATGCAAAGGTGTGACTGCAATTGAACAGGCTGAAAATATTTTTGGTATAATTATTTGTACAGTCGCCTATTGGATGGTTTTGGCTTCCAAATACTGCTTTTTTGAGTGAGAGAAAATGAATTCAGGTTTAAAGCCTATGAGGAAGATGCTTCTCTGTGTCTTACAGAGACAGGCAATATTCAGAAATGGCTAATGCAGATGGGAGAAATTATTGTTTTTTTTCCAGCTGGTGAGAAATGTTCAGTGGGAAAATGTACAATGTGATTGAGGATTCTGGTTGCAAGTAATCTTACAAGATGCCATCTTTCAGCTCTTTTTGTTTTCAGTGTAGTGCTATCGCAGTTTGCTAGCCAGGCCAAATTAGAATTCCAAGAATTTCAAGCGACTGCATATTAGGATGTGCAGGCAATATGACACTTGGGGGCAAATGGCAGAAGACCACAATGGCAGCTTAAAATCATAAAATTTTATTTCCTTTAACAGTCTGCATGCAGAAAAAAACTGTCTCAGCCTTTATGGAAAATTTGTCAGGGGATCTGAAAATGGATTTACGCCTGTTCTAGCCAATAATCAGGAAATAAAGCTCTTTTTCTGGGTTTTTTTTAATGGAGAATTACAGCTGTAGTAAGATGCGAAGAAATATATTTTTTTGATTAGGACATTCTCTTTCTTTTTTTATACACACACAAGTTTATACATATATGCAAAGATCAAGACAGACTGATGAGGACAGAGTACATGCTGCCTGATTATTTGGCATGTTTGAGAATCCTGAACCCAAAGCAAATTCCTCTGAACCTGGACTAGTAAGAGCATGATCCTATACCCGTGGTGGTGAACCTATGGCACTCCAGATGTTCATGGACTACAATTCCCATCAGCCCCTGCCAGCATGGCCAATTGGCCATAGGTTCTTCACCACTGTCCTATACTGACCTCAAGAGAGCTTAATCTCTAGTAAGTGTGTTTAGGATTAGAACCATTTTCAGGTATTTTAGATTGCAGTATTATTGAATCTGCTCTCCTTCCACTTGTTTAGCTTATTTTTGCAAGGATACTATTGTGACACAGTACAGAAATGTAAGCAATATATTCAGGCTATTGCCAGAAAACAGCATAAGCAACATTTCCTGTATTCTTCAGGCAGTGTCAGTGTAACCCTAGGGGCCATTGCAGCTTTGCAGAGGAATACAATACGCAATACACTGATTTGAAATGGCCACAGCTTTTATTGATTAGAAGAAGAAAAAGAGTTGGTTTTTATATCCAGCACTTCTCAACCATCAGGAGTCTCAAAGTGACTTATAAACTCCTTCCCTTCCTCTCCCCACAACAGACACCTTGTGAGGTAGGTGGGACTGAGAGAGTTCTGAGAGAACTGTGACTAGCCCAAGGTCACCGAGCAGGCTTCATGTTTGGAGTGGAGTGGTGAACAAACCTGGTTCAGCAGATTATTGTCAGCCACTCATGTTGAAGAGTAAGGAATCAAACCTTGTTCTTAACCACTATGCTATGCAGTAGCTGCTGGAGGTGGTGTCTGACTGGGCATTGAGGTTTCCCAGACTTATTGTCTTGGGGGATTTCAATGTCCATGTCGATGCTGCCTCATGTGCAGTAGCCACGGACCTGGTGTCATCCATGGCGACGCTGGGCCTCTCCTTGGTAAGTTCTGGCCCCACTCATGAGGCGGGTCACACGTTGGATTTGGTCTTCGGGTCGGGAATTAATATGGTCGTATCCTCTATTGATAGAGTGCCATGGTCCGACCATTATGCCCTGAAGGTTCGGATGGACCTGCCATGCCTCCCCCGTCTAGGCGACGGACTCATTTATGTCCGCCCGCGGAGACTTATGGATCCACTTGGTTTCCTGAATGCTCTGCGGGATCCTGAACCTGCCGGCACACTCGATGAGCAGGTGGAAGATTGGAATGCCCGGCTTTCCGATGCCATTGAGGTTGTTGCCCCCCGGCGTCCTCTGCGTCCCCGTTCATGGCTGGCTCCGTGGTATACCGAGGAGCTACGCCATATGAAACGGGAACTCAGACGACTAGAGCGAGTGTGGAGGAAATTTCGTGACGAAGCCACGCGAACATCTTATAGGACGTTTATGAAGGCCTATGAGATGGTGACGAAAGAGGCGAAGAGAGCCTTCCTCTCCTCTTCTCTCGCATCTGCTAGCTCCCGCCCGGCACAACTGTTCCGTTTAATTCGGACTTTGACCTCATTACCTGCAGGTTCTACAAATTCTCAATTGGCTATTAGCTGTGAGGTATTTATGAGCTTCTTTGCAGACAAAGTTGCGTCGCTCCGCCAGGACCTTCCTTCTGTGTTGAATACAATTAGCGAACTAGAGGCTCCCTTGCCGTCTTCCGGCCCTTGTTTGGCCCAGTTTTCCCTGCTCTCCGAAGCCAGTGTCGACAGGGTTCTGGCTGCTGTTAGACCTACTACTTGTCCTCTGGATCCGTGCCCCTCCTGGCTTATTAAAGCCTGCCAGGAGGAGCTACGACCCCACCTGTTGAAGATCATCAATGGCTCCCTTGAGCAAGGAGTCTTTCCGGGTGGGTTGAAGGAGGCAGTGGTCCGCCCACTCTTAAAAAGACCATCGCTCGATCCAGGAGATCTGGCCACCATTACCGCCCGCCTCGAATCTTTCGCTTCTGGGAAGGTAATTGAGAGAGTGGTGTTGGAGCAGCTTCAGGGCTTCCGGAGGGCTGGTGGGGTTTCGATACCTTCCAGTCTGGCTTCTGTGATGGGCATGGGACAGAGACTGTTCTTGTCGCCATCACGGACACGCCCGCGATACAACTTGACCGAGGTGGATCGGCGCTGCTGGTATTATTGGACCTTACCGCAGCGCTTTGATATGGTCGCACCACTTCACCTTTTGGCCCACCGCCTGGCCGCTTCGAGGGTGCGGGGCACTGTCCTTCAGTGGATTGTCTTGTTCCTCCGGGACCGGAGTCAGCAAGTGTGGTGTGGGGACCAAGCCTCCCAGAGGTGCCCACTTCAGTGTGGTGTGCCTCACTATTGCTTAACATCTATATGCGACCCCTTGCTCAGTTGGTGCGGAGCTTTGGGCTGATCTGTCATCAGTATGCTGATGACACTCAGCTCATTCTGCTGATGGAGGGGGGAGCCGTCGTCGCCCCTGCAGCTCTACAGCATTGTTTGGAGGCGGTTGCTGGATGGTTGCAACAGAGCAGGTTAAAACTGAATCCATCGAAGATGGAGATCCTTTGGCTGGGCCGCCGGGAGGCGGGGATTTTCAGCCTCCGGAGTGGGAGGGGGCTATATTGGCACCAGCCTCCTCCGTCCGCAGCCTGGGGGTCCACCTGGATTCGTCTCTTTCAATGGAGACCCAGGTGGCCCATATAACCCGGGTTGCATTCTTCCATCTTCGACAGGCCTGGCGGTTGGCCCCTTTCCTCTTCCAGGCAGATCTCACCACTGTGATCCATGCAACGGTCACCTCTAGGTTAGACTATTGTAACTCGCTTCACGCTGGCCTTCCCTTACGCCTGATCCGAAGTTGAAACTGGTGCAACATGCAGCGGCGTGTGTGCTCACAGGTGGTGCCTTTAGAAAACACATTCAACCTGTGTTGCGCCGCTTGCACTGGCTTCTGGTTGAGTTCAATCATTCATAAGGTGTGGGTACTTACCTTTAAGGCCTTACGCGGTCTGGGACCTTCGCATCTTCGGGACCGCCTTACCCCATATGTCCCTCTGCGGCCTCTGCTCTCGGCAGAGGCCAACTTCTGCTGGTTGTCCCTAGCCCCTCGGATGATGCGGTTGGTTTCTACCCGGGCCAGGGCCTTTACAGCCCTGGCCCCTGCCTGGTGGAACACTTTACCACCAGCTATCCTCACCCAAGGGATCTTGGAGAGTTCCGCAGGGCTTGTAAGACCAATTGTTCCACCACGCTTTGGAGGGGCCGACCGCTGAAGTGCGCCTCCCCTCCTTTCGCTCTGGGCCCTTAATTTTGTGGAGGCCCTCAGCTTTTTGGGTCTGCTTCCAGGGTGGGTGTATTACGTTTTATGAAATTTGTCGGATGCCGCTGTAATTTTATTTAATTCGCTGTTTTAACTGGGATTTTAATGTTATTTCTGTTATGATTATGTTGTTCACCGCCCAGAGCCCTTCGGGGGAGGGGCGGTATATAAAATTGATTATAAATAAATAAATAAATAAATAAATAAATAAATAAATAAATAAATAAATAAATAGATGGAGCAGCGATGCATAGGGCATGAATCCAGGAATTGGGGGACAACTCTATTAGCCAGTAGTCCTTTTCAGATCTCTGATCTGTATAGAAGCAATGTGCATTGGGAAGAAGCAGCATGACAGCAGGCCCTGCTCCTGCTGTACATAACGTCTAATGAGGATGTGATCAGAAGCTGGGGGGGGGGGGGAGAAGGAGCATCTCTGTGGAGCCATTTCAGGTCATGAAGATGGAGTCTCCCATCTTCTGCTGTGTGCCCTCTCCTTTCTGGAACCCCAATGAAACACATCCTCAACCTGAGCGTTTCCGAAAACCCAGCAGTTCCACAGCTCTCACTGGTACCCTCCCCACCAGGGACTGGAGCATTACCCATAGGAATTGACCCCTAAGGCTGGGGGATAGGCATGTAGGTGCAGCTCCAGCTCAATGCCAAAGCCACCCAAAAACAGCGCAAGATGTTCAACTCCCACCAAAGCTCTACTCCTGTATCCAACAAAGATGACAGTCTGTTGTGGGAAGAGGAAGGGAAGGATTTTTTATGCCACTTTTAGACTCCTTACAGGACAGAAAAGCAGGATGTAAATCTAAATTTTTCTCCTTGTCTCTTGATATACAGCTGATGCTCAAGTGCCAATGAGGGGCCTCAACCAGATGAGGTTGTGTAGCAACCAGCCCTCTGGACTATCCAACATTTCATATGATTTTCACAGAACCTGCAGAACAATCAAAACAAACAAAAAAGCAGTGGAATTCTTGGCAGGGAAGGGGACCAGGCTTCTTAGGTAAGCCACCTCAAACAGGACCTTGGAGAGATGACATAAACATTCCTAAATGAATAAATAATCTGATGTGAAAAACAAGATGGAGAAAACTATACATATTGAGACAAGACCCGAGGATACGTTAGACACATAACTGCCCCATTTTGAATCCATCCCCTGTCCTGGACCACTGAGGCGTTTTTATCCAGGTCTTGAGGTCATCCTGATGGTCATTTTCCAAATTCCATTCCATATTGTGCCACATCTTTAACACAGTTCCTCTGTTCTCTGTGATTCTCATAGGCCCAGAAACTGCTTTCAAAACTCTGTACCAATGGTATCAAATTCTGAGATTGGAGTTCTGCAGCGGGCAGATCCAGATACCTCCCAGCCTCCCACTTGCCATCAGATGTTAAGTATGTGACCTATGAAGACTACTTTGCTGCAAAGAGGCAGTAGAGATATGACAACTTCTTACACAGAGATTATTCTTCTCCTTGACCCTTCCTTGTTGGCTTCTAATGCTAGGATTGGGTTTGAACGGTATCCATAAATCCATACGCAAACCTTAGTGTGATGCATATGTCCAACTATGTGTGAGGATTGTGTGTGTAGGCTGGGGGATTTTGTGTGTAGGCTGGGGGATTGAAAGTTAGTCTAGAAGGGCCCATCACATCCCACAACTTTCAGAACTATTGGCTTATGAACACTGACAGAAGCATTCTGTCTAATCAGTAGAATCAGAGAGGGGCATCCTATCTGAGGAAAGAAGAGAAAACATCAGAAAATGGAAACTGTGGCTGGTGCAAGAGGATGTTGTAACTTTCTGTAAGCCTGAGGAAAAGTTATCCTACGCTTGAGCATTTTTGTATAATGTTGTGAAATTAGTGTCATTCATACGTGGTAGATAGAAATAGCCAAAGGAATCTTCCTTTGCTTCTCTTGCTTAAGGGAGTTCTATTATTCTTTTCAAAACTCAGCCAGCAAAGAATAAGGCAATTCTGTAGGCAGGTTTGTGTTTGATGATGCAACTTACCATGTTCCACTGTTGAAAGAATAACAAAACCATACCAGTCAAATGTCCTCTTTGCACCATTTTCGAAAGCGCAAGAACTTGCTCAACTTTTTGCTGCTGTGGAATGAATACAATGTTCTCCCTCATATTTTACTTTTAACTTCCTTAAGACTTGCTTTCTAGAAAGGTTCTGTAACCTTTTTGAAAAAATGTGTACTTTTACCTTCTAATACAATCCAGGTTTGCTAACTGTAATGCATTGAATTTGAGGTTACATTGGAAAACGACATAAAAAAATAGTTGGTCCAGAATACATCAACCCGACTGTTGACTGGGACTAGTCATAAAGAATGTATCTTGCGAGCACTGATCTTTGTTTTTGAACACAATAAGAATACAATATAATGTGTTGGCATTTTCTTATAAAACTGAGATGGGGGAGTTGTGGGCTAGTCTAATATAAAGGAGGATGGTGGGGGGAGTTCTGGTACCTTGGTCATCCTGGTGAGGGGGGGGTGTCCACTGAAATAGGCAAGTAATGTAGTTTACTTTGATGTTTGGGTTGACTGTGGATAGTGTGAGGGCCGGAGAAATCTGACGAAATAAGAGGAGGAAAATCTGCAACCAATACAGCCAAATGAGCGACCTGAAAAGGCTGAAGAACAAATTAAGGCCATTCTAAAAATATAGACAGTGCAAATAAATCAAATATCTTTTAATAGATCAAATATTCATGATTAGTAAATCATTCGCATTAAAAACCATCATGGACCAGACATATTTTGATTGCAGAGTTTTTTTCAGTGGTTTTTACAATACAAACACACTGTTCTCACATACATATATGCACATGAACAGTACAAAGAGATGTCAACACATTAAAACAATCAGAATCCTATTAAATGATGCCCTTTAAATCACTGATCATTGCCTTTAAAAAACAACATGAAAATATAAAACAATTCAACTTGTCCAGAACTGGGATGTTTATGGACCACTTGCCAAGAGTAGAATCAACGAACAAAATTCTAGATTCATGGTTATCCTTGGGCACAGTGATGTGAAGTGATGTAACTTGTTTCCACACAATGTCTAGGTTGGCTGTGGATAGTCTGGGAAGCGGATACAGAGGCTATTTGTATTTATGAGCCCATGGTAGTGCTTAGGAGCCCTGCCATTTGAATTTGTCCATCAGTAAAGATGTTTACAAGAGACCTTTCTCTGGGCATTACCATTTCCAAAAATGGAGTAGATGGTTATCAGATTTTTCTGAGGTGGTGCTACAGTTGTGAAACTCTCCACCATTCATCTCTGTGTAGCTTGTGTAGTAATGTCTTTGAGGTGCTAGGTGATGTCTTATTTACTTAAACTTTCAATCAGAATGATTCTACTGAGCAAGGAATATTACACTGGGGAAAGACTCCTATTGCAGGAAGATTCCTAATTTAGCAGAAGGAAATCACTCAACACAAGCCATAAAGGCTACAACTCCACTTGTTGTTGGATTCTTATATTTACTTTTTAGATGAATATATTGTATTATTATGACCATTTAAAAAAACCCTTTTAACTGTCAGCTGTTTGGAGTGTCTTACAGTGGACAGATGAGTTGCTATTTTCCAAATATACAAATATGCTTCCCTAAAATGTACAAACCCCCCCCCCCAAAACCTTTAAGCCAATTAAAATTTAGGAGGCAGATCCATGTGAAAATATCCTAGCAGGCTAGCATTGATATTTGATTAATTTTGTTTTGTGTTAATTTACCTTGCCCAGAGGAATGTTCCAGTACAATAAGCAAATAACTGATGGGAAACTAGAATTTGAGCACACAGTGGGATGTGAATGCAGTAATTACAGCTCATTAGAAATTGTGATGTTAGTTCTTTCAAAAATACTATGTTATTGCTCTGCCCGCCCGACTGCCCCAGTCTGCCCCAGTCTACTCCTTGGCGAGGCTTAGCTCTGCAACTTGTTTTCCATGTCAGAATTCATGAAATATTCAAAGGATTACAGAGCATACGCAGCATAACTTTCCCTCAGCACTGAGTAACCTCCAGTCTAAACATTAAACCCTGTACATCGTTCTGTTACTTTGGTTGTTTGATCCAGAGTTGCAAGGTTCACTGGAGGCTCTGTTGCCATCTTCAGATCCTTGTTTGGACCAGTTTTCCCTGCTTGCTGAGGCCAATGTCGATAGGGTTCTGGCTGCTGTTAGACCTACTACCTGTCCTCTGGATCCGTGCCCCTCCTGGTTAATTAGAGCTTGCTGGGAGGAGCTATGACCCCACCTGTTGAGTATCATCAATCACTCCCTTGAGCAAGGAGTGCTCCCAGGTGAGTTGAAGGAGGCCGTGGTCTGCCCACTCTTGAAAAGACCATCTTTAGATCCTAGTGATCTGGCCAATTACCACCCCGTTTCAAGTCTTTCATTTCTGGGGAAGGTAATTGAGAGCAGCTTCAGGGCTTTCTAGAGGACACATCAGTGCTTGATCCCTTCCAGTCCGGCTTCCATGCTGGGCATGGGACAGAGACCATCCTCGTCGCCATCACAGACACATTCCGCATGCAGCTTGACCAAGGCTGATCGGCGCTGCTGGTATTATTAGATCTTATTGCAGCATTTGATGTGGTCAGTCATGACCTTTTGACCCATTGCCTCGCTGTTTCCGGGGTTCGGGGCATTGACCTTCAGTGGAATGCCTTGTTTCTCCAGGATCACAGTCAGCAAGTGTGGCATAGGGAAAAAGCCTCCCAAACGTGCCTGCTTCATTGTGGTGTGCTCTAGGGGTTTTTGTTATCTCTGCTGTTATTTAACATATATATGCAGCCCTTGCTCAGCTGGTGCAGAGTTTTGGGCTGATCTGTCATCAAAATGCTGATTACCCTCAGCTAATTCTGTTCATGGAGGGGACAGCTGCTGCCCCTGCGGCTCTACAGCATTGTCTGGAGGCAGTCGGTGGTTGGTTGAAGCAGAACAGGTTAAAACTAAATACATAGAAGACAGACATCCTTTGGCTAGGTTACCGGGGGGGGGGGGGGGGGGGATAGAGAGTTTCCAACCACCAGTGCTGGAGGAGGTTTCTTTAACACCGGCCTCTTCGGCCCACAGCCTGGGGGTCCATCTCTTTCTATGGAGCTCCAGGTGGCCCATGTGACCCAGGTTGCCTTTTTTCACCTCTGCCAGGCTCGGTAGCTGGCCCCTTACCTCTCTCAGGCTGACCTGGCCACAGTGATCCATGTGACGGTCACCTCCAGGTTAGACTACAGTAACTTACTCTACACGGGCCTTCCCTTGAGGTTGATCTGGAAGCTGAAGCTGGTCCAGCATGCATCGTGGGTGGTTCTGCCAGAGATCACATTTCCTCCATGTTGTGCCACCTACACTGGCTCCCAGTGGAACACCTGGTCATCTTCAAGGTATTGGTGCTGACCTTCAGCCCTCTGTGACCTAAGGCCCCCATACCTTCGAGAAAGTATTGCCCCATATGCCCCAACTCGGCTCTGCATTCTGCAGGGGCAAATTTGCTGGTAGTCCCCGGCCCCTCAATGATGCAACTAGCCTCTACTTGGGCCAGGGCCTTTACAGTCCTGGCCCCTGCCTGGAGGGATGCTCTTCCTCCAGCTGTTAGGGCCCTGCGTCATCTTGGTGAGTTCCACGGGGCCTGTAAAACTGAGCTGTTCCACCGGGCGTTTGGGGAGGCTGGCTGTTACTTGGAGAATTACTGAAATATGCAGACACTTCTACTTTCCCTGCTGATAGGCTAGGATTCATCATGACCATGGATAATAACTGATGAATTAGACTAAATAATATTTTTTTCAAAGAGAACACCTATTAAAATACGAATAGATATAGGGTGGGTCTTTCACCTGCAGACTGCTTATGCTCTTGACTGATTTAAAGGCAAGGAAATCTACTCTATAGTTGAGATCACATCTTATGATCTGGTAGTGCAATCCTAAGAAGAGTTATACTCTTCTAAGGCTATTAATGTCACTGGCACTTTAAATCTCTGTCCCACAATCCAAATATGTAGACTGATATCAGTGGGAATGAAAAACACTCTGTATGTGCTTGAAAGTCCTCTTGAAGGAACCAGATGGCCCATATTCAGGAAGATCTTAGCATTTCAGGACTGGCTCAGATTGGGCCCTGATGAGCTCTGAAGATAGGGAAGAATCATTAATTGACTGCATTTGCCTTAGACTAATAGCTGAGGAATTTGGAATGAATTCTTCCCTGAGCAAAGTGAGATAAATGATGTGGACATGTCTATCCAGTGAAATATTTGATCACTTACCTTCTTAGTCATCATTGATCTTTAATCACTTATTATGTAATGTTTCTCACCAATACAGATTGTTAAGGGAGGTTAAGGGGGAAGCACATGGCCTATGGAAGCGAGAAAGTAATTTGTCTGCGGCAGGAAGGTTGCTCTTTTCTGCACACTTCGTTTACAGCATCATCTATCATCTGTGAAAATCGCCAGGAGGCTGAGGGAACAAAGATCAGCTAAAGTCGCAGGAGGAAAAACTGTCTTATTAAAGTCTCATCTTCAGTGATATTAGCCAAATCCACAGAAGTGCCCAGGGCAAAGAAACCAGCTAAGACAATGCCAAGGCAACAGGGATGCGAAGGAGACTTGCAAGACTTGGCCCACAATGTGCATATAGATGTGTTAGTTCCCTGGCTGTATCTTATGGCTATTGCTGCATTGAGGATTCTTTCAGCAGCCATATTCCAGCAGATAAATATGGTAACTCTACAGAATCACTGTCTTTTATATGGGGGGTGGGGTGGGGTGGGGGTTAAGTGCATGTCTTTGTACATTTTTCAATGTAAATTTTTAATGTGCTTCCCTTTTAAGTTTTGCTGGTAATCAAATTGAACAGTGAATACAGCAGGTTTACAGGCCACACGTAGCCCTTATTACTTTGTTTCATGTGGGAGTTTCTGTTCTACATGGCAGTCTCTGTGGACAACGTACTTCACAACTCATGTTTGTCCCATTGACTAACAGTAGTAAAGAAATAGCAACGAAGCTCAAGTAATTCACTGAATTTACAATCTTGACTGAGGAGATGATTCCTAACAGGTTTGCTACAATTTAGTTGGACCCGTCCTGACAACACGGCTGGCTTGTCATCACTGAACCTGACTTGTCTTTGGCTGTATATCAGATCTGTGCCAAGAAATATTGTCCATCAACCCTCTTCCACTGTAGTGATCAACTTATAGGTTCAAGTAATGATATTTTGCACCAGTACTGATCACACATTACAGTGAATGAAACTGAGGACATTTGGGTGTAACATGAGAATTACTCAATACAGGTATGGAAAAATACATGCTGTACACACAATGTATATGTGTATTCACAGTGACTTGTGAGCAAGGCTAGAGAAAGACCTCTTCATGTGTTCCAGTGAATGCATGGACATCCTGCGTCCACATGCATAAATCAGTGTCTAAGAAAGGGCCGACACATATTCACTTTATAAATGAAACCACATCCACTGACCACCTGGATATTTAGGGTTTTAAAAACCTGTTCACCTGTATATACGTTGACTATAAAATGACAATAACTCAATGCATATGTGAAGAAAAAATCTACACTGTACTCAGGTTGCATTCATTATACTGTGTTCACCACAACTTGGGAATGTTGCATGTACAGAAATAATTCCTTCTCCAGGCACCTGAGTAGTTCAGCCTGTAGCATCTGAACACATGAAGCTGTGTTATACAGAATCAGAATCATTCCCTCAAGGTCAGTATTTCTATTTACACTGAGAGCAGTTCTCCAGGGTCTCAAAATAAAAGCCTTTCACTTTACCTGCTACCAAATCTTTTTTATTAACTGGAGATTCCAAGGATTAAACCCGGAATCTTCTGCATGCTAAACAGATGCTTAATCACAAAACCATGCCCCCTCTCAATGCTGTACTAGCTGAAGTTTTCAAACAGTTTTTTCAAAGGCAGTGCCATGTAACTAGCTGAATCTGATAAAAGGTGACACATGTCTCCAATATTACCCCTAAATGATGAACCTGATCCTTCATGGACAATGCAATCCCCTTGTGGACAGGCTGACTCCTGAATCCATGGGCAATTTTGTCATTGATCAGTATCACTTCAGTCAAACATGGACTTATCTTTGATTTATTGGCTCTCATTCATCCCATTATCTTCTCCAAGTATTTGTTTAGGATTTCCACAGACTCACCAAATTCTACTATTAGGGAGAAGTAGTCGCTGACCAACCTCAGTCCAAATTCCAAGATAATCTTTCCAAATAATTTCATGTAGATGTTAGCATGGGGACAAGATAGGTAGGTACAAAATGACCCCAGTGAGATTTTACCTCATACTGAGCTGATATATTGTTCTCAACCACTACCTTCTGGAACTGGCCAGCTTGGGAACAGAAGAACCTCCAAAGCATGGTGCTGCCCAACCTAGACCCAATTTTTCCTCATAGAACTATAATTCCCAGTATTTTTATAACACATTTACAAAGAGACACTGTGTATGTATATGTGTATTACTGTTTTCCACTTGGACTGCAAGGTAACAACATTTTCATTTCTTTGAAGTTTCAGCAGAGGAAATACCTCTTTAATTTTTTCTAACAATTCATGTATATCAGGCATCACCTTTGATTTATGACAATAGGTTAAATGTGCAGTTGTAACCAAATTCAAACAGATTATATGTAGTTTCTTTGGCATTTGTGGAATATAATTGAACAACACAAATTCTAGAGTATTTTCTTTGCTGTTTCCAATCCCATGCTCATTAAAACCGGTACATTGAAACTGGGGGATGACTATTAAAGTTTCCTTAACAGGTTCCATACCCAGTTTAAGCAGTTTACACCCTAACAAACCTCTGTCAATCCCATCAAAAGCACTTTTTAAATCTATAAAGGTTACATAGAGCTTTTTTCTACCAGTGTTCATGTACTTTTCTGCTAAAAATGTAAGAGATAAGCAATGATCTACAATGGATTTATCCTAGGACAAATCAATTTGTTCCAAACCAATACTATTATGAGACTGGACCCAGTCCATTAGGTGATGTTCAAGATGTTTAGCATATAATTTGCCAATTATGGAAAAAATATTAATTGACCTAAAATTGCCAGGGTTATTAGGATCACCATTTTTGTAAATGGGAATGATAACTGAATTAATCCAAGAGATTGGGACAATCCCATATTGATCTATAAGAATGAAGGAAGAGACCACCAATTAATTTTTTTTAAGTTCAGTAGGGAGGTCATTAGAACCTGAGGTCTTACCTGTTTTTAACTATAAGATTTGTTTCAACTGGAGGTCATCTAGCAACATTTGCCAGAATTATACAATCTGAATTAGTCAGAGGGTTGCTCAAAGGGTTGGTAGAAGTGTTGAATATACTAGAGTAATAATTAACCCAAATTTGATGTTAGGTCCGGATGAAAAAGTATATCATCTAGAGTACCAGAAACTACTGACCAAAAAGCTTTAGTGTTCTTATATTTGACAATGTTAAACAGATACTCCCATTTTTCCTGGGAAAAAATCATTTCTTACCTTCAGTTAGATCATGATACTGCTTCTTGTAGACTAGGTAAGTACTGAGGTTTTGAGGGTCCTCATTGAAATGAACTTTCCTAAACAGTTCCCTCAGCTCTTTCTTTTGGATACAGTATTTCTGGTTAAACCAAGAAGAGGGTTTACTCACTGAGGTGACAGCAGGACAAGCTTTAATGCCACATGACTATTATTTGAGAAAGTAAGTGGATTGCTTCATTGTGTAAGCTGGAGGTAGTAAGAGCCTCTTTCAGTTCTAACAATGACTCAAGAAGAAGAGATAATTCCCTTTCCATTGAACTAGACCATCTAATTCTTTTCAAACAAGATTCATTCCTCACTAATAAAAGCTCAGTATTATCACTAACCCTATTATCCCAACTGTAGTTCCCAATTAATAATAAGGGTAAATGATCTCTTTCTATATGCGTACCAATAGAAAAGGAGCCAATGTTGGAAATAAATTTAGGGAAACAAAGACAATAATCAACTAAGCTTCTTCCATAAGAAGATATATATGTAAAATCATTAGTAAGAGGAAATTTAGCAGAACCATTTAACATCAAAAGGTTATGCTCCATACAGAATTTCATAAACCTAATCCCTGCTCAATTGATGACAACATCATTTGATGTCTGTGAGGACCAAAGAGGAAAGGTAACATATCCTCATCATCAAAGCCCATTTGAGGTGTTATAGATTGATTGTTGGCACCAGTGTGGACATTAAAGTCTTCCACAATAATAATTTGGGCAGATGGAAACTGCTTAGTCAGAAAAAGTGTAAAATATGATAACTGAACCCAGTTACAATGTAGAGCTGATTGGTTTTTGAAAGGAGAAAGGTAGACATTGCTCAGTATTAAAAGGGCACTATTCATATGAATCAAAAGAGCCATTGCTAAGTTCTGACAAAACCCAAGTAAAGAGGAACTAGTTAAAAGGCCAGTCCATCAAAGTTGTAAGGCCAGCTTTGTAACAACCTCTAAAATGGATGTTATAAGCAGGAAGACTATATGTTATAAAGCCCTTAACACTTATTCCCCACTGCAACCATGTTTCTTGGAGTAAAATACAATCAAAAGATTTTAGGTAATAAATAAAGTCAGGGTTGTTAGATTTGTTTTTCCATCTAGCAATATTCCAAGAGGTAACTTAAAATTTTGGAAGGCTAAACTTTGCAAGCAGTCAATCGATTTCCACTATTTGATCTAACAGCTTGTAAGTATCTTTATAGACACACCCTACCAAACAACAGCAACAGGAAAGAACACCCAGAAAAAGCTTCTGATTTTCCTTGTGTCAAATATAATCATAACTAACAATTTTACTCCCTGCTCTATAGTAACAAAGGGCTAATTCTCCAATGATATTACCAATAAAAACCACAGTTTTCTCTATTATCTCTATTTTCTTGTTCTCCTTTCCTCAAAAAAAGTTTTTTTAAGAAAAAAGCCTTTCCCCCCCCTCAATGTAAAGTTTCTTTGGGAAACAAGAGGAAGGAGATGTCTTTGTGACATCATAGGGGCTAACCAATCAATGGTTCAATTGGCTTCCACTTGAAACTTGGGGAGAAAACAGACACAATACAAATGGAGAGCTCACAGAATAGTCTTCACCCTTGGTGTTAGCCATCCTCAGAGGCTTTGTATGCTCATCTGTCCATTCTGTTGCAATGATCCATTAATAGCGCTGTGAGCCTTTTGATATACGATGTCTGTGCTCTCTTAAAGGACTGGTTTCCCAATAATTTAGCCCTTGAGAGGCATAGAGATGTTTGAGTGGTATATAGCCAGGCCACTTGCAGAATGGCATTACTCTTTTTAATATATTGTCTTCTCCCTAAAGGTCCCATAGCCCGTCTCCTGATCTTCCTACTGCCTCATTGTAGAAAGTGAAAGAAGCAGAGTTTAGCTTCTGTCCTGTCCTCCTCTTTGGGTCTTCAACAGCATCCTAACATAGGCGAGTTGTTTTCCCCATCACAAAACTGATTTACAACCTTTGTAGTAATCAGTATAGCATGATCAGTATAGAATATAGGAAAAAGTCATAGCATTACATGTCACAGTTTTCTGATTTGAATTATTTAAAACAAAGTATAGGATGGAGAAATTGAATAGCTTGAAATTGTTCAGTCTTTTCCCTGCTATGAGAGCTGTTATGCAATGGAAAACATTGTTGAGGGAAACTGTGAAATCTCTCTTGCCAAAACAGTACTGGGCAAGAATTTCGTGCGATACAGTGGTTCTGGCATGCTGAATTAGATCGAGCAACTATTTATGTGGTTTTATGATTGGTTTGTACAGGTGGGTCATTTGTTCTTTAGGACTGGAGGCCTCTTCTGGACTCAGGTTTCCGCTGCAGTAATGCACAGAAAAGGAGTGTGGATAGCTGAGGAACCAGGGACTCAGATAATATTCATACAAATTCATACATATTCTTTGAACCAGTCTCAAACAGCTTTTGATGAATGTTTGATCAGCCAAGTAAGAGAAGATCTAAGGTGAAGACTCAAAAACAAGGTGAAGACTCAAAAACAAGCCACAATTACTATTATGGCTTTCATGTTTGCACAACAAACCAGTTGAAATAAAAGTCACTTTCAGTCTCTTGCTTAATGACCCATTGCTCATTTTTCAAAAACTATACCTTAGGGCCAAAGCACAGGTAATTTGAAAGATCTGTGAAAATTCTCCTGACCTGAAATGGCTATTCTTAAGCTCATTGGAAAAAAATGCAACTATATGTTTGCTCAGTGGGGCAACTAACTGCAATACTTGTTAAGGAGCACAACAATGTAGTGGTGTAGTGAGAGCCTGAGATCTGGGAGAGCCAGCTTCTCATTCCCACGCTGCCATGAAAGTTGACTGAGTGACCTTAGGGCAGTCACACCCTGGCCATTTCCGCATGGCACAATCATACCTGCTTACAACCGGTTTCTTACAATCCAAGCCTGTTTTATTCTGGTTTCTCCCTTCACATGGCTGCCCATTTTGTGAAGGAATTCAGTGAAGACCAGGAATAAATACTTCAATTTCTTTTGCACGAGCCCAGGACTTCTGTATTTATATTGCAAGCATATCTGAACATGCCCGGTGTCCCGCATTCTGATTGGCTGTTGTTTTTGAGTGACAGTTTGAATGAACGTCAGGCATTCATTCGGGGGGTGTGTGGAGGGCGAGGAGAACAGGTGGCTGGGCAGGAAAAATAAACTGTTTCTGCTCCAGTGGTGTTTGCATGGTAGTGGACTCACCCCAGGATTTTTTTGGGGAAAATCACCAATTGGCGATTTTTGAAAATCTTGGGATGAGGGAAATATCGCAAGGCAAACCCACTTTAGGACTGGGAACCATGCGAACTTCTGGGCCAGTTTGGGATATTTCCCTTGCTCAACTCAAGCTATTTGGATTGTGCGGAAACAGCCCCACTCAGCAAAACCTGCCTCACAGAGTTGTTGTGAGGATCAAATGAAGAGAAGAAAAGAATGTCAGTTGCTTTGGATTTTGTTCTTAAATGCATGCTTAGTAAGCAATAATGATTTATGTGAACAATAGTAATGATTTATCAGAATTTCTCAAACTCCTTGCTGCCAAAACTATTACCATATTTTATTTATTATCATAATTTACACTACTTTCCTTCCAAGATTAAACCATTATAAAAGACATACCAGCAAACTATATATATATAATGATTTTCCAAATTTCCAAATTATGATTTTCCAAATTTTAACATAAATAATACGAAATATATGAACCACATAAGCATTCACTGAAGGTAAACACGTGGTCTCAACAGCGTATCATGTTATATAACAATCTGAGTCCAACCTTAACTGTTTTGTTTTAGAGTTATTTCTAAAGTTATTCCTTCCAGATCTGTTTTATCCTGTTGCAAAGCTCATGCTTACGCAACATTTTGTGTTTAGTATATCAGTATTCTATAGATAGAACATACATATCTTTGTTTTTCTTCATGTATTCTACCCATAAATGCCAATTCATCTCATGTTTCGAATGGAAAATTGCGTAATTGGTGACTTATTCTGTCAACCATATGTAGATGTTGTATCTTTTGCTTCCAGTCCTCAATTGTAAGTAAGTTTTCAAGATTTCCAGACTTGAGCCAAGACGATTTTCGCCACCATGATCATATGTTGCAAAATGTGTATGTGTGGTCTTATCTTATGACAGCAAACAATATTAAAACAAAATAATCACATTAGAATATAGCAATGCAGGTATCCATCCATCCATCCATCCATCCATCCATCCATCCATCCATCCATCCATCCATCCATCCATCCATCCATCCATCCATCCATCCATCCATCCATCCATCCATCCATCCATCCATCCATCCATCCATCCATCCATCCATCCATCCATCCATCCATCCATCCATCCATCCATCCATCCATCCATCCATCCATCACCCCATGGGCAAATAGCACCCAATGGAAATCAATCATGGTTAAGAAAAGAATTGAGGAGTTTTTTTCTTTTGCACTAGAGTTCTGACTGAATGCTCTCATGTCTATACTGATTTTTTTTTAAAAAAAAGAAAACAGTGGGAGAGCGACTTATGGATCTTCCATGTAATGTGTCTTTTGACAGTTGGGAATTCAAATTCTATAAATGAAAAGAGACAAAATATTATCAGAACTGTCTGCGGCCAGGAAATTGTGGTTCCTGTTTAGCCCAATATGCCAAGACTTCGCTTCCTCTGAAGAATCTATTCTCTACAGAATCCGTATCATACTCCATCTGTTTTCACACTTAACTACTGTTAGCTTTGCAAAGTGCCAGCCAGGGTCTTCCTTTTGGAGCCCTTGGTTGAGAGCCAGCATGGTGTAGTGGTTAAGAGTGGTAGACACTAATCTGGACAACCAGTTTGTTTCCCCACTCCTCCACATGAAATCTGCTGGGTGACCTTGGGTCAGTCACAGTTCTCTCAGCCCCACTTACTCACAAGGTGCCAGTGGGGAAATTGACTGTAAGACGCTTTGAGACTTCTTAGTGTGTTGTAAAAACCAACTCTGTTTCTTCATCTTGAGATTCTCTGTCTAGGTTTTATAAATAAATGCAAAGCATTGAACTGTGCCCTCCTTATCCTTTTGGACATAGCAGTGAGAATTTGCTGAAGCAGATCAGTTGTCTTTCACAGGGAATTTTTTTTCCCAGTGCTAATCCACAAGGCTTTCTTATTTGCACTGAAGGCTATCTTGAACGTATCTAGTTCATAAAATTTTATTATATCCTGCATGCCTCCAATTATTTTTTTCTTCCTTAAAAACAACTTTTCCCACACTTCAACTTTTCCATTGCAGTCCCAGTGGTGTGTGTTTCAGCTGAAGCATTATTACATTACACTGGTGCTACAGCACGGTCTCTCCTTTTTCTGTCTCTTTTTTAAAAAGGAAAAAAACCCATATGGATTTGATCGAGCAATGAAACTGGAATAAGAATGAGTGAGTAGAAGCAACTGCTAGGAGATCCAGCTATTGTTCTTGTCAATCAATCTGACTGATTAAATATGGTAGCACACCATACGATTCAAGGGAATGAAAAAAGAAGATATTTGTGCTCAGACTTTTGACAAGCTTTTCTAAAAATGTTAAGAAGACAGTAGGATGGGGTTTGAAGCAGCATACAGACTAAATGAAAACATTGTGCGAAAAGAAGGTCCAGCACATAGTTATGTCTGCTTTGCTGTCTTAGAACGGATGACTTTCATATTTGCAAGCTTAATTCAACCACAAAAATCAATGGTGGGCAAGTGCATGCCCACTGATCATATCTAGCCTGTGGTGTTCCTTCTAGGGGTTGTCTACTTCCACCCTGGCCATGTGATGGAGACTCTGTTGTCACCCTGGCAGATGAGCTCTGGCTCCAGGTAGATCAAGGCAGATCAGTGCTGCTGCTGTTTTATACCTAATAGCAATATTTTACATGGTCGATTATGATCTTTTGTCCCACTGCCTTGCCACCACAACGAATTGGGGTTTGCTCTTACAGTGGCTGATCTTGGTTCTCCAGGGATGAGGACAATAGGTGGCATCTGGTGGGAGGGCATCCTGGGTATTCCTCCTATTTTGTGGGGCTCTACAGGAGCAATCCTCTCACCAATGTTATTGATATGCAGCCCCTGGCTGAGCTGGTACAAAACTTTGGGCTGGGTTGCAATCAATATGCTGATATCACCCTGACCAGTTGCTGCCCCAGATATGTTGGCCAGGTGTTTGGAGGCAGTGGCAGAATGGTCAAAAAAGATCAGACTGAAATGGAATTCAGAGGCCCTGGGCTGGGCCAGAAGGATCCGGTGGAGGGTTTCTAGGTGTCATTGTTAGATGGGGTGGCATTAACACTTGCTCCTTGGCCAAAAGCCTGGTTATATTCCTGGAGTTCTCCTTACCAGTGGAAGCCCAGGTTAGTCATATGGCTTAAGTGGGCTTTCCCCATCTTTGTCAGGACCGACACCTGGCCCCTTACCTGT
The DNA here is from genome assembly GCF_021028975.2 of Sphaerodactylus townsendi. NCBI lineage: Eukaryota > Metazoa > Chordata > Lepidosauria > Squamata > Sphaerodactylidae > Sphaerodactylus > Sphaerodactylus townsendi. Next base: position 54,768,999 of record NC_059426.1, read on the forward strand.
CCTGATTGGATCTGGCAACAGTGATCCATGCAACTGTCACTTCCATGCTGGACTTTCTCTATGCCATCCTGCCCTTGAGACTGCTCTGGAAATTGTAACTGGTCCAAAATGCAGCAGGGAGAGTCCTTATCAATATGAACACAAGTTCAACTTGTGCTCTACCAACTGTACTGGTTGCCAGTAGAATTTCAGATCATCTTCAAAGTTTTGGTAGTAACTTTGAAGGCCACAAACAGTCTGGGATTGTTGTATCTTTAGGGCTGCCTCTCACTGTATCACCGCTGGAGAAACACTGCAGTTCTGTGGAAGTAACCTTCTGGTAGTCTTTGGCCCCAAAGATATCCAACTAAGTTAACCAGGGCCAGGGTTTTTTCAGTTCTGGCTCTGGCCTGGTGGAACTCCCTGTATGCTGAGAGCAGAACCCTGTGGGACCTAGCACAGTTCCACATGGCCTGTAAAATGGAGATGCTCCAGTGAGCCTTTTGTTGAGGCAGCTACGACTTACTCCAAATGTTGCTGGCCTCCCAAACCCTTACCCCACCCAGGCCTTTTTTCCTTTGTTCCCCTTTTTACTAAGGCCCTTTCCACACGGGCCAAAGGGTGCTCTGCACTGGCAGGAATTCTGCCGGTGGAGGGGTGTGGGCCATTCACACGGGAGCATGCGAGCAGCCCCCGGTGAGGCCGGCACAAGAGAGTCCCTCTCCCACTCACCCCGTCGCCTTCGTCACCCTGCTGGCCTCCTAAGACCCGCCCACGCTGCCCTCCGACCTCTAGGTGTCGGAGGCAGTGGCATTCCTGCCTAGGGACAGGGGGTACCCTATGTCCCCGGGCGCCCCCCATTTGGTCACATGGGGGGGCGCCAACATTTCCGGGTCGTTTGTGTTTTTTTTAATTTTTAAAGTGTTTTTTCACGTTCCGGCCTGCACGGGGTGCATTTTTAAGGCTAGCGGCACCAAAATTTCAGGGTACCATCCAGAGACTGTCCTGACAACACCACCTAAATTTGGTGATGTTTGGTTCAGGGGCAGCAAAGTTATGAACCCCCAAAGGGGGTGCCCCATCCCCATTGTTTTCAATGGGAGCTAACCTGAAATGGGGGCTACCCATTTGAGGGACCATAACTTTGGTCCCCCTGAACCTAACTTCACCAAACTTGGGTGGCATCATAAGAATAGTTAACAGATGATACCCTGAAATTTTGGTGTCACTAGCTTTAAAAATACATCCCTTCCAGGCACCCCAAGAAATTTGCCCAAGATTCTTTGTTTTGCAGTGACTTTGCTCCATTGTAGCTAATGAGGAATTTCTGAGGCAGGCTGCACATTTTTGAAGATAGAGGCACCAGACTTTCAGGGTGGCTCCAGGAGGGCCTCCTGGTAATAGCATCCAGGTTTGGAGACCTTTGCTTCTGGGGGTTCAATTTTATGGGCCCCCAAAAGGCTTATTTTGTTTCCCCGCCCCTGCACATGAAAGCCTGTGGACTGAGGTCTCTCAGAACTCTCTCAACTCCCCCCCCCCTCCAGAAGCAAAGCTCACCAAGCTTGGATGCTATTAAGGCCTCTTGGAGCCACTTTGAAAGTCTGGCGCCTCTATCTTCAAAAATGTGCAGCCTGCCTCAGAAATTCCTCATTAGCTACAATGGAGCAAAGTCACTGCAAAACAAAGAATCTTGGGCAAATTTCTTGGGGTGCCTGGAAGGGATGTATTTTTAAAGCTAGTGACACCAAATTTTCAGGGTATCATCTGTTAGCTATTCTTATGATGCCACCCAAGTTTGGTGAAGTTATGTTCAGGGGGACCAAGGTTATGGTCACTCAAATGGGTAGCCCCCATCTCAGGTTAGCTCCCATTGAAAACAATGGGGATGGGGGCATTCCATTTGGGCATCCATAACTTTGCTGCCCCTGAACCAAAGATTGCCAAACTCGGGTGGTATCATCAGGGCAGTCTCTGGATGATGCCCTGAAATCATAGTGCCACTAGCTTTAAAAATACACTCCCTGCAGGCTGAAAAACACCAAAAATACCCCCCCCCCAAAAGCCCAAATACCTTGCATTCGCATTTGTTCATATTTGGGCTGGACATAATCAGACAATTTTTGTCTGAATGTGCCCAAGTTTGCCCAGATACCAGCCGAATCTGCTATTTGTTTCATCTGAATCTCCAAACCTCAAAAGTGATGCTGTTTCAGGGTGGGGGAGAATCCACCCCCAAACAATCACTTTCAATTTTGTTTTAACCGGGGACTGCAGATTCTCCCTTTAAGGTGGATTTAAAAGAAGAATCTGAGCTCCCTAGTTTAAACACCATTGAAAGTGATGCTGTTTGGGGGTGGATTCCACTGGAGGTGTTTTGTGAGAGATGCTGCTGACATTTGTTTGGTAAATGTTTTGCTGGGGGTGACTTGTGAGAGATTTACATGCTTAATACCCACTTGCACTGGCTTGGAGTTGTTTCTCAGGCTAACAACCTACCTCATAGGGTTGTTGTGATTAGGAAAAGAGTTGGTGGGGAGAGAGCCATGTATGTTTTGATGGGAGTGGGAGGTGTTTTGTGAGCTGGTACAAAAAATTCATTGTTTAGTCATGGTGGGGGAGGGTGGCTGCCCATATGCCGGGCGGGTGGGGGGGGGCAAACTCAGGTTTTGTCCCCGGGCGCCAGTTTGCCTAGGTACGGCCCTGGTCGGAGGACAGCGAGGGGGGGTCTTAGGAGGCCAGCAGGGTGACAAAGGCAACGAGGTGAGTGGGAGAGGGAGGGGGAAAACAGCGCATTCCCGGCCCTGTCGTTCGCACCGTGCCGCCTGGAAGGCGCTGTTTTCCAAAAACCTCCATCCAGGAGGGAGGTTTTTGGAGGCGGCCTGACACCGCCCTGGGGGAGGGGGAGGGGAGCCAGGTTGGCGCTGCTGCATTTTCGCAGTGCTGCCTGTGTGAAGGGCTCCCTGGGGACGGCATATTTGCTGTCCCTAGGGCGCCGTAAATGGCCTGTGCAGAAAGGGCCTAAGAAAATTTGAATTAGAAATGTATCCCAATAAATTGTTTTATGTCTGATAAATATCATCTTAGCTGGATAGTTTTAACCGGTTTATGGAAATGTTTATTAATAATAATGTTTGTGTATGTGGAATAATTTTAATTGTTAGCTGCGCTGAACCAGACCTTGTGTAAGGGAAGGGCGGGATATTAAATCTAATAAAACAAAATTTTAAAGTATGCTATTGCTGTGACTGCAAAGAACCTTTGGATCCCTCATCTGAACTCCCTTTAGGATTGACTGACAGGAAATAGCAGGCTGTACCACCACGTGTTTCCTGCAGCCTTCCTTCCCATGCCAAAGAAAGGCTCTGAGCCAGTCATTTAGTCATCTCAGTATACTGACAGGGTCCACAGAGAATGTGGGGTAGTGGCTTGGACCTTGGCCCATATGATCTGCCCTGGATCAGCCTAACATACAACATAGCTGTCAACCACTGTTCTGCCAGAATAAGAATGGAGAGAGCCTTTCTGTCTCACAAGCTGATGTTTTTATATGCATGTCTCTGCAAGATTCACTTCTTCAGAACATAAGCTTCCTCCTGTGAAAATTTTTTCAGAGTTTGGGGAAGTTCTCAAGGTTTTACATGACTTTAAAATGAAAAATGGTTTCACTAATACACACTGCCTATATAATAGAATGAATTATGAAAGGCTTTAACTCTGGCTATCAGCACTTTAGAGCTTTCTGACCAGCTTTCAATGACTCGGTGGAAGGCAATGAATTACAAAGACTTTAACACTCTGTGTCAGTAACTTTAGTGGTGTAATGACTGACTTGCAGTAATTGACACCAATGACACAAAATATGTGTATAGTTGGCACCTTTTTATTTATTTTATTAAATATAAACCCCATATTTCTCCACAGTGGGGATCCAAAGTAGCTAACAACATTCTCTCTTTCTCCATTTTATCCTCACAATAACCCTCTGAGGTAAATTAGATTAGGGCCACTTCCGCATGGCACAATTATACCAGGTAACAATTGGTATTTTACAATCTGGATCTATTTTATCCCAGTTTCTTCCATTGCATAGCTACCCATTTCTGTGAAGGAATCAAGTGAAGACTGGGAGGAAATACTCCAGTTTGTTTTGCACAAGCCCAGGTCTTTTGTATCCGCGTATGCACAAACATCCCCGGTTTTTCGCATTCTGATTGGCTGTTGTTTTTGGGTGGCAGCTTGAATGAACATCTCTGCCCTACCTTTTGCATTGCTGGCACCCACCTTTACACCTGCTTTACACATCACATTCCCACTCACTTTCTCATATTTTTGTGGAAAATGAGAGACTCCCCCCATGTGATATACCCACTAATATTCAGCCCAAAGTGCACATCTTCCTAGCGGTGCACTTTGAGCAACCAGTACATGTACATAAAAGAAAACGGGCACATTTTGGGACTCCACTCATAATTAACCCCAGCGAAATGGCACCAGGTCGACACCATGAAGACATGCTTGGTGGAATGTTTCAGGAAGGGCAGGCTGCAAGGGCCGGTGGCTCAGCAGAGTTGAAAACTGACATGGTGTCAGATGGGGAGATCAGGGGGGTGGGCTGCAAGGCGGGGAAATCAGGTGGCTGGGTGGCACAAATAAACTGGTGTTTGCACAGTAACGGGTTCACAGCGAGATTTTTTGAAAAGAATCACCAAATTGGCTATTTTTGAAAATCCCGGGATGAGGGAAATATCGTGGGACAAATCCACTTTAGGACCGGGAACTGTGTGAACTTCTTGCCAAACTGAGATATTTCCCCAGCTCAACCCAGGATCTTTGGATCATGCAGAAATGACCTAGGAGAGAGAGTGATTGGCCCAAGGTCACCCTGAAAGTCCCCATGGCAAAGTGAGAATATGGACCAGGGTCTTCCAAATCTGGCACTGTAACCATTACAGCATGCTGGATGGCATTGTGCTTTTGAGGGAAAGCAAGAGGTATTCGAGCCATTGAAGCCTGCAGTATTCAAAAAGGAATAGAAAAACAGATTCTGTTTGGAGGGGCAGGTGACCCCAAAAACATAAACATTGATTTTCAGTCTTTCCTCCTTTAGTTTAGTAAAGAAGATGGTGTACAGAGGTGAAATACTTCTTGTTCTGAGGGTCAAACTGTAGTCACTGGACTTCTTATCAGATATATTTAGGTGGCAGAGTGGGTAAGGCTTAGCTTTTTCCATGTTTTCCCATCCACAAATAGCTATGGCCAGCTGACTTTAATAGCTCAAATTCTTACTGGAAGTTGGAACATGCCAGTCTTGAAGTGAAATCCAAATACAAAGCCTTAAGAACTACAGTCAAAAGTACAGGCCTAATATTGGCATACAAGTTCATAACAACTTGTTGCAGATATATGTACACTTACAACATCTTACCAGGTAATCCTGAAGGGATAAAAAATACTGTGGTAATCCTACCAATGGGCTGTATTCAAAATTAAGGAAAAAGGTACCTTTTGGTTTCAGCTGGAGAAATTAAAGTGAAAAAAATGTGTTGAAAGTGAATAGCAACCCAAAGGAGAACATTAAAAAATCTCATCAAAAGTATTGAAACGTTGCAATGATATTTATGTCAAAACCAGTCCAATTGGATTACAGATATTTTCAGCTACATCCAACTGAGATTTGTTCTTTCTTCTTTGTACAGCTATAGTTGCTTACCAAAAATCATTGCTTTATTGATTTATCTAGCATGAATCCATCAAAACCAATATACTAAAGAAAAAAATACAAATAAATGCATTTTTACAATACATTTATAGTTCACTTACTACAAAGTTTTTTCACTTACAAGGAATCAAAAAGTGAAAGAAATGTGGAAAGTGACACCTCTTTCCTGCATTTTGCCATAGTACACCTCTGCTACCTCATTACTACTTCATTCTACCGGAGGTCTACATCAGGCAATAGAGAACATTGGTGCAGCACTGCTGAAGAAGTATTGCACCTCAAAGGTTAGATTGCCAACTTCAGGTGGAGGCTGGAGATCTCCACTATTATCACTAATCTCCAGGCAACAGAGATCCGTTTACTTGAAAAAAAATGGCTGCTTTGGATGGTGGACTCTATGGCGTTATACCTCACTGAAGTCTACCTTTGATAAAACCACTGAGCTTTATCAGTTAACTTTAGGATCAATTAACTTTTGATTCCACAAAAATATGAAAACCCCAATGGTATACCTAGAGGGGCATGAGCAGTGGTGGGAGTCAAATAATTTAACAACTGGTTCCAGTAGTAAGATTCAAATAATTTAACAACTGGTTGTTTACAAGTACCATTTTATCAGCTGGTTCTGTCGAAGTGGTGCGAACCTGTTGAATCCCACCACTGGGCATGAGGGGGCTCAAAATGTGGCGGGTGCATTTGGTTTGCTGCCTGTCTGCTGCTGCTCACCCGCTTGCCACTTGCCCGCTTCTCTGCTCTGCTCACTGGTCACCTGTCCTGCTTGCCTCTCGCCCACCCTGCTTGCCTCTTACCTGCTCTGCTCACCTGCCCTGCTGCCCTGCTCACTTGCCTGCCTGTCTCAATTTTGGGGGAGGGGTGCAACTTGTGTGGAGGGTGCGCAATCACTTGGTCCCAGGTGCCATTTCCTACAGGTATGCCACCGGAATACCCAAACTGGCTTTCAAAACATGATTCAACAAATTCATGGCATATGGGTCTATCAATGATTATTATCAACAATGGATAAACAGAACCTCCAAGTTCAGAGACAGTACACCTCTGAAAATGAGATAGTGGATAGGGGCAAGTGATGCATGCTGTTGCCATTGTACCTTGCTTGTGCAGAGAGTTTCATATGGCTAGCCACTGGTAGAAGCAGAATGCTGGGCTAGGTGGACATTAGATCCTGAAGGACTTCTTAGCTTGTTAGTTTATGTTCCCACACAGCATCTCCTACTTCAATAATGGAGTACTTCAGCGGGAGGACACAATAGGAATTACGTATATAGGATCTTCCGTGGCAAGGAAAAAAAATGACGTGTAGACTCACAGTCTATTCTGCAAAGAAATAATCAATGTGTATTGATTTTGTCTTTTGTTTTCTGTAAACATCAAGGCTTCTTCTCAGCAAGAAGAATGTCCTTGAACGTTGCAACAGAAGAGGTAAAAAACAGCTGGCATTTATTGCATCCTATTTATCCAGGCTTCTGAATCCTGAACATCTGTTTGTGCATGTGTGTGATCATTAGGTAAGAATCTAAAGCAAGGAACACCTCATTCATTACAGTTTTTCTGTTGCCACACAACATAGTCTAACTAACCTCCTGGAAGCTGCCAAACTGATAATCCTATAATCTAGGCAATCATTAGTTAGCAGTGTTAACCACATGGTATAAATCTGCAATGTTTGGGGCTTACTAACTGCTGCTATTAAAAACCTCTGAGAAACAGAGGCTTATATTTGCTGTGGGCATCCTTAAAAGTGCAACAAGGCTTTATAACATCTGTTTCTTCTCTCAGTTCCCTGAAAAGATATTTGCCCTCATACAGTTCTATTTTGTTTGTTTTTAGGAGTTTTTTAATTATGTAAAAGATTCTAACTGTTGATTTATTACCAGCGGAACAAATTGTGTCTTTGGAACATGCTGCACTTCAATTACTTGGCGTAGGACCGATACGTATGCAGGGACCAGCAGTCAATTCTGACTCTGAATAGAAAATACACCAACAATGTATTACATTTAATGTAGATTAATGTGAGTTGCTTCCCTCTGCATGTATGTACACGGGTATAAATAATTAAGATTAATTTCTGCCGGATATAATGGCCTTCACTGTGCATGGTGCCATAAAATTCTTCTTTAATAGCTGTTAATTGGATGTATTTGCTTTCTCAGTGAAGTCCCGATTAGTCTTGTTACCTTGCAACCTCTCCCCGCCCTCCACCACAACTACTACCAAGTAGTCTGTTTTGTACTTAGAGAAAGATTTACAGGAAGGGAGTCACAGATTGTGTTGTTTATTAACCAAAAATCATTTACAGGTATTCATTCTTCCACTTATGCACACAAGGCTTGCCAAGACATTAAAAAGAAGGAAGAAAAGCATGTGCCCCATGGTTTTGTGCTGATTTCACAACAATTTGCAATGGGCAAGGCATGGCTTCAGCTGCGCTAGTGCAGTTCTCAGCAAGCAGAACAGGTGGGTCGTTGTGTACCACTTGCCAGAAACACTTCCCTCCCCTTCTGATTTCTTCCTTGTGTCTTTCTGAAGTACATTCTGAGATACTGTTGTGAACAGGTTTGTTAGTCATGAAAACTAGAGGGAACCTCCATAGTGAGAGTCAGTATACCTAACTATTTGACCCTGAAAAATATGAAGGGAGAGCTGCTTTGTTTATGTGCTGCTCAAAAACTTCTCTGCTCAATGGGATGGAAGTGATAGGATCCTTAGGTGGGAGGGATCATGTCTCCTGGAACGTGTGGAAAGGGGTTTCCAAGTGTAGTCAGACACACATTCTAGACTTTAAGAAAGATAATTTCAGTAAACTTAGGAAACTGCTGGGAGTGATCCCATGGTTAGGGATACTAAAAGAGGAGGGAGTGCATGATGGATGGGAGTTTCTAAAAGTGAGATCTTGAAGGCACAATTTCAAACAGTTCCAATGAGGGGAAAACTGGGAGGTGTCTAAGGAAACCAGCATGGATGTCTAAAGACCTTTCAACTGAGCAAAGATTTAAAAGGGACACTTACAAGGAATAGAAAAAGAGGGAAATCATCTAAGAGGAATTCAGACAAACTGCCAGGATGTGTAGGGAGAAAGTCAGAGAACCTAAAGTACAGAACCAGCTCAAGCTTGCCAGAGAGGTTAAAAACAATAAAAAGGCTATTTTGGTTTGTAGGGAAAAAAAAGAAAAAGGATATAATATGGTCACTGCATGGAGAAGGTGGCTAACAGGGGACAGAGAAAAGGCAGAACCACTCAATACCTTCTTTTCCTTGGTCTTCTCCCAAAAGGAAAACAGGGCTCAACCAGAGGGAAATGGAACAGAGGATGCAATAGAAGAAATTCAGCACAGAATAAAGAGGTGGTACAGTAATACCTGGCTACTTTAAATCAATTAAAATCTCAAAGGCCTGATGAACTACATCCCAGGATATTAATCTCAAAGCCACTTGCAAATATCTTTAAGAATTCCTGGAAAACAGAAGTCTGCTTTGGTTCCTCTGAGACCGTTTCCTCTGCATCGAAGAACTGAGCCTCATCCTCTAAACATTCTCCCTCACTTTATTCCTCTGGGAAGGGAAAAATGGAAGAGGTCTAATGATGTCCCCATCTTCAAAATGGGAAAAAGGGGACCCAAACAATTGCCATCCAGTCAGCCTGACATCAATACCAGGAAAGTTTGTAGAGCAGATCATTAAACATTCTGTAAGCACTTAGAAGGGAATGCTGTGATCACTAAAAGTCAACATGGGTTTCTCAAAAACAAGTCATGCCAGACTAATCTTATCTTTTTTTTTATGGAGTGACAAGTTTTGTAGATGAACGGAATGCTGTGGATGTAGCATACCTTGACTTAAGTAAGACCTTTGACAAGATAACCCATGATATTCTTGCAAGCAAGCTAGTAAAATGCTACTGTTTGATGGCTTCTGTTTGATGGCTTTGTAATTGGTTGACTGACCAGATCCAAAAGGTGCTCATCAATGGCTCATCTTCATCCTGAAGAGAAGTGACTAGTGCTATTCAATATTTTTTTCAATTACTTACATGATGGAACAGAGGGAATGCTAATCAAATTTGTAAATTACACCGAATTAGGAATAGCTAATACCCCAGAGGACAGGGTCAGAATTCAAAATGACATGGACAGAATAGAGAGCTGGGCCAAAACAAAATAAATTTCAACAGAGATAAATGTAAGATTCTACACTTAGGCAGAAAAAAATGAAATGCACAGATGGGTGACACTTGACAGCAGTACATGTGAAAGAGATCTGAGAGTCTTAATAAACCACAAACTGAACATGAGTCAGCAGTGTGATGTGGCAGCTAAGAAATCCAATGCAATGTTGGGATGAATCAATAGTAGAATAGTGTCTAGATTGAGATATGTAATAATGCCACTCTGTTCTGCATTGGTCAGACCTCATCTGGAATACTGTGTCGAGCTGGAACAAGTGCAAAGGAAGGTGACCAAAATTATAAAAGGTCTGGATTCCATACCCTATGAGGAGTGGCTTAGGGAGCTAGGTATGTTTAGTCTGAAGAAAAGAAGGTTAAGAGGTGACATGATAGCCATATTTAGATATTTGAAGAGATGTCATTTTGAATATGGAGCAAGCCTGTTTCTGCGGCTCCAGAGACTAGAACAAGGAGTAATGGATTCAAGGTGCAGGAAAAGAGATTCCACCTAAACATTAGGAAGAACTTCCTGACAGTAAAGGCTGTTCAATAGTGGAATACACTGTCTCAGAGGGTGGTGGAGTCTCCTTTGGAGGTTTTTAAACAGAGGCTAGATGGCCATCTGTCAGGAGTGCTTTGATGGTATATTCCTGCATGGCAGGGGTTTAGAAGGTTAGACCTAATGGGTCTTAGTGGTCTCTTCCAGCTATATGAATCTGTGATTCTATGAAGCATTTGCAGTCCACTTATGGAAAAAATGCTGGACTATATGGGTCTGTGGCTTGATTCTTTGTGCGCTTCTCTTAAATTCTATAGGAAAAACAAAAGAGGCACAGCTGTAAAAAAAAAGATGTAATTTATTCCTAATGGCTTTCAAGGGTTGATCTTAAAGGACATAAACAGATGCGTCTAGAATCAGTTTATCTCTTAAATTCATTTTTATCATCATTTCAGATGAAAATAAGCAGATTTTGGTGAACTTTAACTACAATATTTAGATCCCTCAAGACACAGTTAATACCTGCATACTATCTTTTAAATGTAATTGTTCTCTGGGTGTTTTAGGATACAGATTTTAAACCTCTTGTTATTCTCAGTCTTTTACTGATTTCAGTTTTAGTTTAGTCACTATGTTGTGTTCATCATGAGAACTTGCATATTAGAAAGTGAACTTAAAAGAAGAAGAAAGAGTTTGGATTTATACCCTGCTTTTCTCTCTTGTAAGAAGACTAAAAGAGACCTACAAACTCCTTCCTTGCTCTCTCCACAGCAGACACCGTGTGAGGTAGGTAAGACTGAGAGAGTTCTGAGAGAACTGTGATTAGCCCAAGGTCACCCAGCAGTCTTTATGTGTAGGAGTGGAAAAAACCCAAATCCAGTTCACATGCTCACTGTAACAAATGCTATAGGGACACTACTTGACCAGGATTCTCATCTAACACATATTGTGGCTTTCAGATTTTCATTATTTTTGGAATTGTTTGGGAAGGACTATATGAAAAATGAAATAGGAGGTCACAGGCATGCAGCATAGGTGGGAAATTAAGGAATGGCTGTTCAGGCACCGCTACTCAGGGAACTGAAGTCCCATTACCATTCAGAATGGGAAGATGAAAAGATTATAGTATGCAACAGCTCTTGCTGGAAGGTTTAGCTTGGGAAGATTGGGAGTTTCTTCTATGAAGCTGCTACTGAGGCAGGGGGGCCTTGACAGTGGCAGGATGCAGATGTGAGCCCCATTTTGAATCAGCCCTAGATTCTAATGTACAAATGGGGTGATGATTTTTCAGTGAGTGGGTTGCTTTATGACCCCCATATAACATTTGTCAGAACAGCTAAAAAACTAGCTGTACTTCATACAAAAAAACTAGTTAAGATGGGATGTATCGTGGATAATCTGGGAACAACTACAGTTTTGTGGAGCATCAAGGATGCTTTCTAGAACCTCCTTCTTCCTGCAATATATTTGTTAAACTCTCATGTCAAGCCATTTTCACTTCTTGGCAAATAAGAAAGAGATATCAAACACGTTTCACCAACTGCGCAAAGGAATGGGGAGAGAAGGATTTAGCCTGAATGAATGAAAAATGACCTAGATGATCCCATCAAGAAGTAATAGAACTGGATGATTTGAAGAAGAGCATGGGAGGAAGAGGATGAGTATAAAGGAAGTAGATAATACAACTTCATGCACTTGGGATGCATCTTGACAGATGCAGCTGAAATACTGACAAGAACTCAATGTGAAAATAAGGCAAGGCATGAGCTACATATAAAGTAACGCAGAAAGATCTTTTTTCAGAGGACAAACAAAATGAATAACTCTCCCACTGAAAGAACTGGAGGTCCTTTTGAACATATGCTTATGGTAAAGTATTGGGTCTCATTCAGATGGAGATGGTTTAAAATACCCCAGATAAAAAAAAGAAACGTACCCACTTGGGGGAAAGTTAAATAACATATCTTGTTAACAAAATGCCTTTTTATAGTACTTAATATGAATTTCTAAGTCATCATGTACACATCTAAAGGGGACAAACATTAGTTTGAACTGAACATTACAGCTGTGGAGGACTAGCAGCACCTATTTCTTTACCTGGCTATAATTCCAGTAATGGAATAGTTGCCAGTTAACACTGTTTGGGTTTTTTTTGGCAGGCAGACATTGGTGGAATTATGTAATGGTGAGAAATGGCAAACAAGGTTTGTTGCAGAGTAAAAGATGGAACATAAAACATTCTGTGATAAGGTTTCTTCTGTTTAGCAGATTGAAATACCTCTTACATTCTTATCATTCAAAGGGGATCAGACAGATTAATGGCGAATAAGTCCATCACCAGCTGTTAGACATGATGACTCCACATGGTCAAAGGCAGTAACCCTCTATCGGTCCTGGAGAAACAACAGGGAGAGGTTTCTGTGCCCTGCTTGTAGGCATCTTGGGGTGTCTAGTAAGCCACTAAATAAAGCACAATATCAGATCATTTGTTTAATCCAGTATGGTTGCACTTCAGTTCACCTCTTAGCTGTGTCCTATTGAACATACATATTACCAATATGCATTAATAGGATTTGTGCCTTGATGGTGTTACATATTACTACTAGAAGATCAATGGTTCCATCCAAAGGGGGTGTGAATCTGTCATTGGGAGTGATGTGGAGCCACACCAGCAAATTTTCCCTCCCTTGGATGCTTGTCCTGGAGGAGGGGCAAATCCGCCTATGCAGGGCCATCCTGGCCCTCTTCAACATCCCTGCACCCCTGGCATCAGTGTAGCAGAGGTGATCCAGGGGCATGTCCTAGAGAGGAGCCAACACTAGTTTGCTTCCTCCTGGCCATTGCCCTGTAGCATCAGTGGCCAGGTCTTTGGACTTTTCCATGACATAAGAACATAAGAAAGAGCCTGCTGGGTCAGACCAGAGTCCATCTAGTCCAGCACTCTGCTACTTGCAGTGGCCCACCAGATGCCTTTGGGAGCTCACACGCAGGATGTGACAGCAATGGCCTTCTACTGCTGCTGCTCCTCCCGAGCACCTGGTCTGCTAAGGCATTTGCAATCTGAGATCAAGGAGGATCAAGATTGGTAGCCATAGATCGACTTCTCCATAAATCTGTCCAAGCCCCTTTTAAAGCTATCCAGGTTAGTGGCCATCACCACCTCCTGTGGCAGCATATTCCAAACACCAATCATGCATTGCGTGAAGAAATGTTTCCTTTTATTCATCCTAATTCTTTCCCCCAGCATTTTCAATGTATGCCCCCTGGTTCTAGCATTGTGAGAAAGAGAGAAAAGTCCATTAAGCCCAATGAGGGCGGTGGTGAGAATACTTTTTTTTTTGGCATTTTTAGCCTCTTCATGCTGCCAGAAAGTTCCCTTGGAAGCAGTGGGCTGCAGTGCTTTATCTTGGAGCCCCACTGTTTGGATGGAGCTTTTAATATATTAAGCAGAAAATAAATCTTTAAAAATGGGTTGTGGCATCATAAGATTGCTATTTTTCTGACAGAATATTTAACGATTGCATGGAAAACAGATTTTGCAGGTATAGCTGTTGACATTACAACTAGGAGAAACTGTCTTTTTTTTAAAGGCAAAAACTCTGCTATATTGTGTTTAGGGGAGAGGGAAGGACTGATAATACACACACACACAGAGAGAGAGAGAGAGAGAGAGAGAGAGAGAGAGAGAGAGAGAGAGGAATATTTGAAAATTATAGGAAAAATGGCAGGACTTGCAGTTTTCAGATTTATTGAAGGTAGAATGATCATGGCAAAGAGACTCCAAAAACCGAGTAGGTTTGCCACTTTAATCACAGTGTGTATTCTGGCACTTGAAGAACCAAGGAGACAATTACTTGCTTTAGAACAGTTTCTTTGATTATCAGTAAAATGCCACGTGCAAAGCCCCTACAACTGGAACACAGTATGGAAAAGATTATATTGTTTTTGTAAACAATCATCCAAATTCCATATATGTCCTCTCCTAAGGAATATTGTGTGAACATAATATGCTGCTTTAAATGGTCCACCAACCAATTATATAAAGGGGGATGTAGGTACCCTAACCCATTTATTTCTAGGGCAGAAGTCTTTCCTTTCACAGGTTTTTGACTCCCTCTGTTGGAGTGAATAGGAAATCCCTGCCTTTATAAGATATCTCTAAATCAGGGGTAGGGAACCTGCGGCTCTCCAGATGTTCAGGAACTACAATTCCCATCAGCCTCTGTCAGCATGGCCAATTGGCCATGCTGGTAGGGGCTGATGGGAATTGTAGTTCCTGAACATCTGGAGAGCCGCAGGTTCCCTACCCCTGCTCTAAATGTTGGGGTTGGGGTGATGATCTGCTAAAATCTTAGGCCGTTTCCGCACGGACAAAAGGAGCAACGTGATGACGTCGTAAATAGCAACGCATCCGCGAAAAAGCGTTCGCACAGACAGGTGGAGCTGCGTGCGTCAGGAGCCCCGCAGAAATGTGATGGTTCACACGGAAGCGCTGCGGAAGCGGCGTCTCGCCGCGCTCCGTTGCGGCTGCGCACTCGCGAAGCAGCGAGATTGGCTGACGTGACTGCCCTGATGTCCTGCCCGTCCCCCTTCTGTCATTGCCTCCCCTCCCAGCTACTGTCAGTCCCAGTTCATGTTACCTGTGAGACCAGAGTGTGTATGGGCAGCCACCATCTGCACAGGCGACATGGATCTGGAAAAGGTGCTTGACCATGCAGGGAAATCACCAGGGACAAACGTGTGTGTGTGTGTGGGGGGGGATGGTGACCAAGCTTGGCCTTTTGGCAGTCGCCATTGTTGAGAACGGCTCCGTGGCGGCGGTTCGCACGACTGCGGCGTCGGTTGCTTCACATGTGGAAAAAGAGTGCTTCGAAGCAGTTTTTGAATACGGCGTCTTTGCGCCGATTAAGCGTTTTTGCGACGGCGCAACTGCGCACCTCCGCCGCTATGTGTGCGAACGCTCTCGCTCTGACGTTTCTTTTCCCGTTTCCACGACGTCATATTTCGCCCATGCGGAAACGGCCTTAGAAACTACAAGGGCTCTGAACTGATTTTGTTAGGGGTAGTCTAAATGAGACAGGGTTATTTGTGAATCACTCATTACGCAGCAGGTGTTTAAGGATGGTGGGGTCTAATTTGGAGAACCAGGGTTGATTCCCCATTCCTCCACATAAGTGGTGGACTCTTATCTGGTGAACCAGATTTGTTTCCCCACTCCTTCACATTAAGTCTGTTGGTTGACCTTGGTCACAGTTCTCTCAGAATTCTGTCAGACCCACCTACCTTACAAGGTGTCTGTTGTGGGGAGAGGAAGGGAGAGAGTTTGTAAGTCACTTGGAGATAACTTATTGGTCAAAAAATGGGGTATAAATCCAAACTCTTCTTCAAAAATATATTACAGCCAATGAAGATGGAAAGACTGATTCAGATTGAGATGAGAAGCTCTGATGCTCCTGCAGTTACAATTGACTTTTAAAAATGCCGGGCAGATCCATTAATGAATCTCATGGAATCTCATCTCATTTGACCTCAGTTAATGAGATATGAGTGTACTGTGCCATTGGGCATTCTAGCTAATGCTAACAAAATGAAGAATTAGGACTGATATGCCATTTTGAATTGTTCTGTGCATTTCACATATGTTATGTTGTGTTCCATATAAGTTAGGTCAATATTTTTGTCTCCGTGTGGCAGACAAGGAGATAACCAGCACAGAGTTAGTTGTTGTCTAGCAGTGCCTTTTTAAGCAGTTACAGCCTTCTGAGTCCATTAATACCAATGGATTTATAAGCATTTAAATTCTGTTCAGAATGATACCATACGGCTGAAATGTAACTTGGTGGTACAGATGGACCCACAAAATCTCCCTCTGGATACATGCATGCATATTACCTTCAGAGTAGTCCCACTTAATTAAACTGTATAATCTTTTAGTCAGCCATCTGGGAATCTTTTAATGGTTGAACTGTTCACTGAAACGTGGCAACTGAATTCACTGTTATCATGATTGTAGCGTTTAGATTTCCTGTTGTGGTATTCCTAAAATCAATTAGTATTCCGTATAGTCATTTGTAGCTATGATTTTCACAATGGGAAACAGTCAGAGAAATGCCTTCCCATAAGAGTTGATATGGTCTTTGTACAGAGATGGTTTCACATTCATTATCTGTGTTTATAATGGTCATTATCTGTGTTTGTAATGGTCACATTCATTATCTGTGTTTGTAATGATTAAAGCTGAATCCCAGTTGCTGAATATTACCCCAACAGTTGCTTGTTAACTCTCTGAAGGGGACTTGTAAAAATGTAGTCTCATGCGTTGCATCTTATGTTAAGATATTTTAATATTAGCTTAGTTTCCTGTGATTTACTAATGTATTATGCACTTTTATATTGGTACCAGCCTTGAGCTCTATAGTTGGGGAGAGCTCAGAATCCATATCCATGTATAAATAAATCTTACTTGAATATCTGCTGATATAAGCTATCCTATGCAATCCCATTGATAGTAATTATAAAAGTACAAAATACCAAAAGAAATAAATGTGAACGTTATTTATCTGCTTGTAGTGATTAAGAAAAGGACATACATAATTGAGTTGACAATTATTTTAATCATCTTCCTATGTCTAACTTCTGAATTTCTCCCTTGTCGCTGACTGTGTTTTCCTGCAGCTTGTCTTAGAGCTGAGAGAGTTAAAGCCGATATTTGCAGATAAAGAGGTAAACATATTTACATTCAGTTTTTCACACTTTATGCATATGTCATGCAGTGAATAGTTTTAGAGGTATGTTTGTACTATCTCTCCAGAATTTTTACAGTCTGCAGGACACAAAATCTCTATAAAGTGACTTATTGAAATAGAGGCAGATTGGTAAAACCGTTCCTCTCATATGAACTGTGAAGAATGATCTTCTAAATGAAATCAGGAAGGAACTGGACAGAATCTTGTTTAATGGTGTGACAAAATGAATCACTACTATTCCAAGCATCCATCACTGCTAAAAGGGGACCACAAATGATCTGTGAACTACTATATATTGATTACTCATGTACTACAAGTGTCGGATTTAATGTTCACACACCATGGAAAGGCGGCAGGGACAGATGGCGCCTTAACTCTTCTTTGATAGATTTTAATGGTGAAATATTGATTTCTATCTGGCCAAGGCCTGCTGTTAGGGGCCAAAGTCATTTGTTGGGTATAGCTGGACACCCAGTCTGCGAGGGGTAATCAATCATTTTTGGCAAGGCAGGTGAAATTCTGAAGAGAAGCACCTTGGGCTCCCAAACTGATATCAAGATGCGGCACAGAGACCAACAGATGCACAGTCCATACACAAAAAAGAGACTCCCTGAAATTGGGCTTGCAAAGAATTATTAATGATAAGACATGTTTACTGAGGAGAGCCACAGCGAATCAGAGCTGACATGAAATAGGCTGAGAGCCTCGCTGAGAAAATGAGCTTCTCGCTAAAAGGGACTATATTTTATTTAAACATCCATCTAGGGCTGAAAACGCAGGTAATCTGTTGTGTTACAAGCCACTGGCTGTTCTTGCCATCCAGAGAGATAACACTGAGGAGCTAATAGGAACACATCAATCACAATCAGCCTGCAATTCCAGTGGTGTCTTCTCTTCCCCGCTCCTTTTTAAGTTCCTTAATAACGATGATAACATAGTTCTGGGCTTGTGAGAGGGTTTCTTTCCTCTGAGAGTCGTATCCATAAAGTGAATAGCTTGCAAAGTCAGCATCTCACTCCTATGGAAAGGTGTGCAGGGTAGAAAGGGGGCTGTGGGAAAGGGGGCAAGGAATTGACGTAAGCCCATGATTGGTCTGTCTGTGTGTCTGTGTGTGAATATATGCATGCATGTATTTATGCAGTGCAACAAAACAAAGCAGTGACCTCAACCATTCCTCGCTCCCCCTTTCTGTCTCCAAGATCTCCCTTCTTTAGGAAGAATATAATGCTTGTTGGACTTTGAAAGCAGCATCATAAACACACACACACATTCCTTTTATGTTCACATACACATATATAGATATATTAATTCAAAACAAAGCAAATTGAGTCCATGTCTATTTTTAATTTCTATAATTTTATACAGACTCAAGCTATTGGTCAGTCTACCCCAATATTATGAATGATAGGATTTTTCTAGGGTTTCCTCAGTATAAGATAACTGGTTAAAGAGCGGTAGATGGCAGAGTTTGAAAGTGACACCGTCGGCATGCAAAGCAAAACCCATGTAACCCACGCAACTGAGTAGTGGTCTCTCTCTAATATGAACTGAACCTTTTTTAGCTTCTTATGGGAGCCCCCACCTACAGTCCCAATTATTCAACATCAGAACATGGCTAGCATATGATAGGAAAAACAAACCTCTTTTATGTACTCGGAGGTATGCTAGTGGTGTTTCACCTTTTCATGGAGTAAACTGAGACTTTGAAATCCAAAGTCTCAACAGTGTTAAACCTTAGCTCGCATGTGCTGCGCTTCTCTGTCATTCCTCCAATCTGCACAAGAGGAATATGAAGAATAATGAACAGTGTGGACTGCTTTACAGTAAAGATGAAAAATTGTAAGGCACTTTGCACAGTTCGAGTGCTGTATACATAACCATCATGCTCCCTAGCTCTGCCGTTGGCAAGGGGCCCCCAGAAGTGGGAAGCTGGTCAAGGCTGATTTTTCGTTTAGATTATCTTGCTTATCTAATGATTTTTGCTTCACTGCTCAGCTCGATTGTGTTCACTACGTCGGCAGGCTATTAAAATGTCAAGGCACATTGAATTGTTGTTATCAAGGAGAGAGACCTTTCCAATCAACCTGTGTTCTCTAGGTTGCATAAACGGGTAGCTTGGAAGGACTAGAGGGAGGGGGAAGAGGAAGGAGAGGATGGGGAAGACAGCCTCTCTAGGAAAGGAGAAAGGGAATCGTCTTTTTTGTATGTGCACGCAGATTGATGGGGTGCAGTAATTAAAATGCCATCTTTTAGAACAGGCATTAGACGTGTCTCTCATTTGCATTGAGGGATGAGGGGGAGAGCAGAAACTTCTTTCCCTTGTGCAATTTCACCACCATCCTTGTAAAGAAAATTCAGGGAGGAGGAAACTTGGGAGAGAGAATAGCTGGCCCCGCATACTAAGGAGCTGGCTGGCTGAAGGAGAAAAACAAAGGCAAATGTCTTCGCCATGTCGATGTCTGCCTTAGGGTTTGATAAGAAAATAAGTTCACTGTCCTGTAGGGATAAACACTGGAGACACTCCAGTATCATAATATTGAACCAGGCCTGACAGGATGATACAAATCCAGTTTATTTGGAGACAACTCCCCCCTCCCTTTCCTCTCTTCACCTCCTTGTTCATATAATTGTGGGACAGTTTATTACACAGAGGTACGTCAGATATTGCCAGGAATCGATCTTTTCTTTTCTTCCCTCGTAAACTATCCAGCACATCATATTAGAAGAAGAGGGGAGTTGGGTAAGGCAGGTAATTCCTTGGATTTACTTCTATTTTTTTGGCTGTTTAAATCATTCTGCAAATATTTTGCTTCTCTCTGTCATATCTGACTCACTTTCATTTAAAACTGATGGGCTGGGAGATTATTATGTTTGGTTGGTTTCTGTACCATTTTGAGTTTTGTGTCATTTCCCTCTATGCATCCAACAACACTGAACTGTTTGGGAGATAATGTTAGTATGAACTTAATATTTTTCATCCTTTAGCACTCTTTGCCATATATGTACTACATTAATGCAGGTTTGACTGGCTCTCTGAACACAATAAGAAACAAGAGGACAGGTGTAATATACTTCTGGCAATGAGATCATAAGAAGAGCTCTGATGGCTCAGACCAGGGTCCATCTAGTCCAGCATCCTGTCTCACACAGTTGCCAGCCACTTACTCTGTAGGGCCAACAACAGAGTATAGAGGCCAAGGCCCGGTCCTTATGTTGCCTCCTGGCATTGGTATTTGGAGGTTTACTGCGTCTGATTGTGGAGGTTATCTTTAGTCATCTTGACTAGTAGCTACTGACAGTCCTATCCTCCATGAATCTGTTTGATCTCCTTTTAAAGCTGTCTATGCCTGTGGCCATCACTACATCCATGTCACTGAATTCCTCATTTTAGTCACTCATATAAAGAAGTATTTCCTTTTGTCTGACCTGAATCTCCTGCCATTCAACTTAATTGGTTGCCCTCGAGTGCTAGTATTTTTTTTTGGCGGGGGGGGGGGGGAAGTTCTGTTTGTTCACTTTATCTTATGTATAGTTTTATAAACTCCTATCATGTCTCTCTATGCTGAAAAGTTCCAGACTCTTCAGGCTTTCTTCTAGGAAAGATACTCTCTCTCTCTCTCTCTCTCTCTCTCTCTCTCTCTCTCTCTCTCTCTCTCTCTCTCTCTGTCTCTCACCCTAAAGTACTAAATCTTTGTTCCCATCTTTGGTACTTTTCTCACCTCTGCAATGTCCTTTTTTATATCTGCTGACCAGAACTGCTCACATTCTATTTTAAATAGGGCACACCATACATGGACATCATAATATTAGTCATTTTATTTTCAATCCCATTCCTAATAATGCCCAGCATAGCATAGCCTTTTTTACTGTTGCGGCACAGTAGATTGACATGTACATTGAGTGGTCTACTATGACCCCAAGGTCTCTTTCTCAGTAAGTTCAGACCTCATTAGCCTATCCTTGGTTGGGATTTACTGCTCCAGTGTGCATAACCCCCATTATAGTACCTAATGTGCTCCATTAGAACCAAATGTTCAGCATAGCTGGTGTCTCTACTTAGAAGAAACCCCAAGACTAACAAATACTGGGCCAGGGGTCCAATTTTACAGGCCACCAAAGCGGGTTTCCCCATGCATTCTCCATTGTTGCCATGTGGCTTTACTAAACTTGACTAAACTTGACTATTCTTTTAAGGAAGTTTACTAAACGTATCTATTCTTTTAAGGAAAATCACCAGCACCTATGCTGAAAATTTGGTGCTACCTAACCTGCCCCCCCCCGCCCCCCCACACACTAAAAACACCCCCCTGAGCCCTAGAAAGATTTCCCACAGGCAATAATGGAGCCAAAGAATGGGTTAAGCTTTAAAGCTCTGTGGAAAGTGGGGTATATGTGCCTATTATAGCTTTTTTCTTTTGACAGGATTTTAATCCCTTTCTATTGTTGTAGCTGGGGATCCCAAAATGATATTGAAAAAGCCAATTTTTTTCAGCATTTTTGAGATCGGGATTGCCAGTAACAGCTTAAAACACCTTTTTTTAAGCCAAAAAAAAAATACTAGTAAGGGTTTTTTTTGCTTTGGTTTTATTTTTGCTTTGGCTTTACCAAATGCACAAACCTTCTGTCTATTTATTCCTACTCTTTGCTTCTTTTTGTGTAACCAACTTTTGATCCATAGAAGGATTGATCCTCTTTTGCCATAACTTGTAAGCTTACTCGAGAGTTTTGGTGAGGCACCTTATCAAAAGTCTTTTGAAAGTCCAAGTATATAATGTTTACTGGGTCGCCATTATCTGCATGCCTATTCACTTTCTCAAAGAACTCCAAAAGGTTGGTGAGGAAGGACTTCCCTTTCCAGAAGCCATGCTGATCTTTCCCTCAGCAGGCTTTGTTCCACTATTAATTTGTCTGGGACAGACATTAAGATGCCACATTCTATGCCAGGTGAAGTATCCATGGTCCCCTGTCAAATTAAATACATCCATTTCCATTACATTTCTTCCTGTGATATACATAGTACTTTCACTTTTTATTTTTGCACACTCTACTTCTGCAGGTCACTAAGCTTGGACAAAGCGGACAAATTGATTGGCTATTTCAGAAAGAATATATGAGATAACTGCTGGAAGGTGCATCCATACAGACAAAGAGACAGATACTTCCTTCTAAAGAAGTACATTTGAGGATGTACTGTTGTATATTTGCTATGTGGGGAGATTACATGTTCCCTAGGATCCAGGTATACTTCTACAACAGATCTTATTGTGGGTCCCCAAGACTGTTTCAGGCTGAGAAGATGGTAAGAAGGATGGAGGCCAAAGTGTTTCCTTCTTAGGCATGACATGCACTTTATTAGACACTGCAGGCATAGGAATTGAGAGGAACCCACAACTCATATTTGATTACATCTGTTACAGAATGATGACTCAGACCCAACCTTTATATTCTGTAATGTGTAAAGCAATATCCCCTACTGACAGCTTGGGACCCATCAGTATATAACCCAATGGACCTGAAATTCAGTTTGACCAAACATGAAGTTGCCTTACATGGGGTCACACCATTTGGTCTATCAAAATTGGTATTGTCTACTCTTACTGGAAGTGATTTTTCAGGGTCTCAGGTAGAGTCTTTCACATCACCTGATCCTTTTAAAAAAAACTAGAGACGAAGCTGGGACTTTCTGCATGCAACACAGATGCTCCATCAGTGAGTTCATAGCTCTCCCCACAAGGTGGCATCATGATGTACCATCTCCAAATGCATTGCTGTATGCCATGACAACAACCATCAATGACACTGTAAGGGATAGGGCTTGGCATCATTATTACTTTTGGGACAAAAAGGGTTCAAGAAAATGAGGAGCTATCAGTTGATGATAGCAAAAATCAAGACACAAAAATGTTTCGGTTGTTTCCTCCCAGTTCCCCCTTTTTCAAAATATGAACAACAACATATCGTGTCCCTCTGATATAAAGAAAGCCTTGCTACTGAGATAGGACTTCAGAACATATGAGAAATTGAAAAGATGGAACAAATTGCAGCTTGAAGCTGACAGCCTCCAGATTTGTTTGATGACTGTTGAGTTCTGACTACTACATGTAAAACAAAAGCAAAAGGCAACATTCCAGACAAAAACAATTGCAACAGACCAAAGTATGACATGATTTTGGCATCCTTATGTTCACAGCATCTGTGTTTCTAAAAGAAATGGAAATTCTCATTGGGGTAGATTGCACAAAGACAAAAAAGTGTGATAAATCAAGAAGGGCTTTGTTTAGAATACTGTTAGAAAAAATCCTATTGATTAGACATAATTAGCTACACACTCATTAGTCTTCTTGCTTGTTCATTTATAAAACAGTACCATAATGATGAAGATGCTGGATCCTAGTAAAGGTGGATTGGATTCTGCCAGTATCATAGTTTATGACCACATAGACTCTACCAATTTTTCCCAGTTTGCATTGATTAGGCCTGGAAAAATGTCTTGTCTTAATAATAATAACAACAGCAACAACAATAACCTCACATTTGCTGTACATGGGTGATTTGAAGCTCTATGGGAAATCAGACACAAAAATCCAGTCACTAATGAACACAGTCTGAATATTCATGACAGACATTTCAATGGAGTTTGGCCTGGACAAATGCGCCACTGTGGCAATAAAGAGGGGCAAGATCACTGAGAGTGACAGCATAGAAATACCTGATGGCCAACTAATCAAGTGCAACCAAAAGAAGGCCTGTAAATACCTGGGCATTTTGCAGCTAGATATATCAAGCACAAGAAAGTGAGGACAGTGGTCAGCATAGAAAATACCCAGAGGGTTAGGAAAACTTTGAAATCCAAATTAAATTGTGGAAATGCCACGAAGGCCAGCAACACTTGGGCCATACCCATCATTAGACTGCTGTAATCATAAACTGCACCCAGGCTGATTTGGATGTGTTGGATAGAAAAACTCAGAAGCCTATGACAATGCACTATGCCTTATACCCACACAGTGATACTGATAGACTATACCTTCCCTGGAGATCTGGTGGCAGATGAGGTTACTGCAAGTAAAGCAAAGTGGAGGAGGAGAAACATGTGCTGACTGATTATGTGAGTGAAGATCAAGAACAAGCATTGACTGAAGTGAAGAACAGTCATTTACTGAAAGGCCAGAGAACCAAACAGGAGTACAGAAAAAAATGTGATTAAAACGAGAACTAGGAAAGCTGGCACAACAAAGCATTGCACGGTCAATTTCTGGAGAAGATCCAGGGCAAGGTGGACAATGAAAAGACCTGGCTTTGGTTAACAACTGGAATTATGGGGAAAAAACCCTGAATCACTGATTTTAGCAGCTCAAGAGCAGGTGATTAGGACAAAAACCATCAAGGGCAGAATCGAAAAATGCTCAGATGATGCAAAGTGAAGATTGTGCAAGGAAACCGACAAAACTGTAGTTCATGTACTCAGCTGCAGCAAAAAGATGGAGTATGGAGACACAACTCAGTGGCCGAGATGATCCACTGGAATTTATGTAAGAATTCCATTAGGGCAGCTAAAAACTGGTGGGAACATTGTTCAGATAAAGTCATGGAACTTTCTTGTGGGACTTTCTTGTGGGACTTTCAAGTCCAAACAGACAAAATGTTGGCACATAATACATCAGATATCACAGTGATCAAAGACAAGAAAGTGACCATTGACACAGCAATACCTGGTAACATCAGAGTCATTGAAGCAGAACATGAGAAGATCACTAAATACCATGATTTGGAAATCGAGATTCAGCGACTATGGCATAAACCAGCTGAGGTTGTCCCATTGGTAATTGGCATGCTGGTCACCATTCCCAAAACACTAGGGCAGCACTTGAAACATCTTCAAATCAACAAAATAACATCTGTCATATTTAGAAGGCAGCCCTGCTGGGATCTGCATGATTACTATGCCGATATATTACAATGTCTTAGGCCTCTGGATGAGGTTTGAATTGTAATTGTAATGACAGGCCAACAACCAGCTAAAGAACTGGCATCTGTGATATTAAAAACCATGACTATAATAATATTTTGGATTTATACCCTGTTTTTCTCTCCTGTAAGGAGTCTCAAAGCAGCATATCAACTCCTTCCCTTTCTTTTTCCACAACAGACACCTTGTGAGGTAAGTGGGGCTGAGAGTGTTCTGAGAGAACTGTGACCAGCCCAAGGTCAGCCAGCAGGCTTCATGTGTAGGATCATGGAAACAAATCCAGTTCACCAGATAAGTGTCCACCATTTATGCGGAGTGGAGAATCAAACCCAGTTCTCCAGATTAGAGTTCATCACTCCTTCTCTACTGTTTTCCCTCTTAGCAACATTTATTGCCTCCAAAAATGAATTCAGTCTGGATTTCATTCATACAGTGAAGGGAGAGATCAGATGTCTTTTGCCCACTTATGCTACTTGTGACACTAACAGTGGAATCCTATGCACACTTATCTGCAACTTTCTGCACATGCGCGGAGCCGAGCCTTCCCCGGCATAATTTATGCCGGCGGAGGTTCAGGGGCTGTTCGCACGCTAGCGTGCGAGCGGTTGGCACTTCCCCTTCCTGGCACGTCACCCCCCTTCCACTCACAGTCCCATCCAGTCTCGGACTTCAGGGACCCGGCACTTCCCCCTTCTCGGCCGGCACTTCCCCCTTCCCAGCATGTCGCCCCCCTCAATTCACTGTCCTATCCAGCGTTGCTCTGGAGGACTTCAGGGACCCACGCACGCTGCCCTGTGACCTCCAGAGGTCACAGGGCAGTGTGGACGGGTCTCTGCAGTCCTCCAGAGGGATGCTGCACAAGATGGTGAGTGGAGTCAATGGGGAAAACACCTTCTTCCCGGTGGTGCAGTTTGCACCATGCCGGCGGGAACATGCTGTTTTTCAAAAACCTTGCTCATTAAGCAAGGTTTTCAGGGGCGGCTTCACGCCACCCGGGGAAAGCCAGGA
Organism: Sphaerodactylus townsendi; assembly: GCF_021028975.2. NCBI lineage: Eukaryota > Metazoa > Chordata > Lepidosauria > Squamata > Sphaerodactylidae > Sphaerodactylus > Sphaerodactylus townsendi. Next base: position 54,795,105 of record NC_059426.1, read on the forward strand.
GGGCACTGCTGCGAAGCAGCAATGCTCCTGTGTGAACTGTCTTCCAGGGATGGCATTTTTGCCATCCCTGGGACGCTATATATGGCCTGTGCGGAAAGGGCCTAAGCCCCACTGAATATCTTGGATATTACTTCTAAACCTACATGGCCTTGTGCTGAATGTCTTATAATTCTACAAAGACTGAATGTCAAACATATACAAGACACAAAGATCATGCAAAGAATGTATTCATTCACTTTTATTATGAACCTTCTTTATGTGCTACTGAATTAATTGTATGTCTTCTGCATGCTTGACTCAGATCAGCTTATAGTTCTTTACACAGGGTAAATCAGTAGAGCCAAATGCAGCTATTGACAGCATTTGCAATTTGGGCAATCTTCAGAAATCCTCTCTCTGAATAGAGAAGAGCTTTACAACCTATTGAAGCATAGCTTGTGTAGCAGATGGTGTAGACTACTGCTTTACTGCTGTGAGAGCTAACAGTTAAAAGAGATACCTGTGTCCCTATTTCTAGAGATATGCTTATTTAAATTTGCATACTTGCTTTGATTCTACCTGAAAAATAAATGGTGATATGCTTCCCATTCCCGGTCTCAAATCAACATGTTTGCCTCTCAAATTTTCTTCAGTTCTTCAGAATTCCCACTGTGTTATTAACATTATGAATCCCTCTTTGTGGGTATCTGAAGAAACAGTGGTATCAAGCAACTGCGAAACTAAGGTTGCAATCCTATGTGTATGATCCCCAGTCACTAAACTGCATAATACTGCAACTCATGACTATCTGAAAGCATCAGACTGTATCTCACATTAAAATGTCATCTAAACCTAGCAGACAGTATACTAAACAATGAGAGCAAAGGATATAGTGTGTACAAGCAATTGAGGTATTTATAATTTTGCCTTTCATCCATCATGGACTTAAGATGGTATACCCTGTAGGTTTCACATCCCAGCACCTAGAAGAAGAGGAGTTTGGATTTATATCCCCCCTTTCTCTCCTGCAGGAGACTCAAAGGGGCTTACAATCTCCTTGCCCTTTCCCCCTCACAACAAACACCCTGTGAGGTAGGTGGGGCTGAGAGAGCTCCGAAAAGCTGTGACTAGTGCAAGGTCACCCTGCTGGCGTGTGTGGGAGTGTACAGGCTAATCTGAATTCCCCAGATAAGCCTCCACAGCTCAGGCGGCAGAGCTGGGAATCAAACCCGGTTCCTCCAGATTAGATACACGAGCTCTTAACCTCCTACGCCACTGCTGCTCCTAGACCTGCCACAGCTATGTGCTCCCTACAAACATCCTGAAACAGCATGAAACAGGTACTAGCATTTTCAGAGTTGAACAGAATTTGAAAAAAAAATCATGGTCCTTTCACCACTAATGAACACATCTTGCAGACTGCGAGTTTCTCCTTTTCTTTAAGCATCCCGATCCAGAAGATACAGCCCTTATCTAGAGCCTGCTGGGTCTCATTGGTCTCCCTCATCATCAGCCCTATTAGATAAGTCCAAGCTTCTTCATTAGTATCTTGCAGGCTAATGTGGTGGACTGTAACAAGGAGCTTTAGGGTTCCCACAATATTTCATCATGCCAGGACCCCCGCAGGCAACCTGCCTGTTTCCAAGGACATGGTCATCTAAAGGCTTGTGAAAACACAGGTTTCATAAGGTCCCCCTAGTCTGTAGTGTTTGTCCACCATCTCGTGGCCCCAGTAGGCCTTTGAGAGAATGGCTTATCTGCCTGAGACTTCCCTATTCTAGATCACCCCCATAACCCCTCCCCCAAGTTGTCTATACCACCTTGGGGTGCCAACACTGGCTTGGGAAATGCCTGGATATTTGGAGACACTGCCTGGAGAAGGAAGAGTTTAGGGAGGGGAGGGAGCTCAGCAGAGAGGGTCCCAAGGAGTCAACCCTCCAAAGCTACCATTTTCTCCAAGGGAATTGATTTCTGTTGTCTGGAGATCAGTTGTCATTTTGGAAGTTCACCAGAACCCATAAGGAAGTTGGCAGTGATGGGATCCAAAAATGTTAATAACAGGTTCCGATGGTGGTGGGATTCAAACAGTGGCGCCACCGCACACACAAACCTCCAGTCCCTATTGGGGCAGGGAGGTTGCTTTAGTAACCCCTTCTCGGCACTCAGAAAAATTAGTAACCACTTCTAGAGAAGTGGTGAGAACTGGTTGGATCCCACCTCTGATTATGCCTTGATGTCACATTTAATTTTGCCATCACTAACTGCATAATCACAGTTAGTGGTTTGCTGCTGCTGAGGATCTGAACACCTTCCAGTTGCCATGTGGCAGTGGCGTAGGGGTTAAGAGAAGGTACATTCTAATCGGGAGGAACCAAGTTTGATTCCCTGCTCTGCCAACTGAGCTGTGGAGGCTTATCTGGGGAATTCAGATTAGCCTGTACACTCCCACACACGCCAGCTGGGTGACCTTGGGCTAGTCACAGCTTTTCGGAGCTCTCTCAGCCCCACCCACCTCACAGGGTGTTTGTTGTGAGGGGGGAAGGGCAAGGAGATTGTAAGCCCCTTTGAGTCTCCTACAGGAGAGAAAGGGGGGATATAAATCCAAAACCCTTCTTTACTCTTCTTCTTCATGTCCAGCCATGCTTCCTCAGACAGTTGTTTTTATTGACTCGAAGAGATAGAAAAAGTGCAGAGAAGGGCAACAAGGATGATTGAAGGATTGGAGCACCTTCCTTATGAGGAGAGGCTGCAGCATTTGGGACTCTTTAGTTTGGAGAGGAGACGTCTGAGCGGGGATATGATTGAAGTCTATAAAATTATGCATGGGGTAGAAAATGTTGACAGAGAGAAATTTTTCTCTCTTTCTCACTATACTAGAACCAGGGGGCATTCATTGAAAATGCTGGGGGGAAGAATTAGGACTAATAAAAAGAAACACTTCTTCACGCAACGTGTGATTGGTGTTTGGAATATGCTGCCACAGGAGGTGGTGATGGCCACTAACCTGGATAGCTTTAAAAAGGGCTTGGACAGATTTATGGAGGAGAAGTCAATCTATGGCTACCAATCTTCATTCTCCTTGATCTCAGATTGCAAATGCCTTAGCAGACCAGGTGCTCAGGAGCAGCAGCAGCAGAAGGCCATTGCTTTCACATCGTGCATGTGAGCTCCCAAAGGCACCTGGTGGGCCACTGCGAGTAGCAGAATGCTGGACTAGATGGACTCTGGTCTGATCCAGCAGGCTCTTTCTTATGTTCTTATGTTCTTATTTTTTTGCCAGCTCTGGTCTGGGAAATACCTGAAGGTTTTGAGGGTGGAGCCTGGGGAGCATGGGGTTTGAGGAGGGGAGAGGCCTCATCACGGTGCAAGCCTATAGAGACCAACTTCCGAAGTAGTCATGTACTCCAGGGAAACTGGTCTGTTGTCTGAGATCAGTTGTAATACAGGGAGATTGTCAGACTGCACCTGGAGGTTGGCAACCCTATCTGCAAATCGTACATGACACAGGACAAAAGAAATGTGAGTGGGTGGAATGTAACTGGGGACTGAAGCCTCTCTTTGGTCATTCACCTGCCTGAAAGAGGCATGGCCTGTTCCCAACCTAATTTTAAACCTTGGTTTCAAAAGGGAAAGAAATGGCCATGTGCAGGGAGACTGAGACTTGTACCCATGAAAAAAGACAAATAAGTGGATTCTAGAGCAAATGAAGCCTGAACTCTTCCTCGATTCTAAAATGACTAAACTGCGGCTGCTGTACTTTGGTCATATTACGAGAAAACATGAATCACTAGAAAAGACAATAACGCCAGGAAAAACAGAAGGCATTAGGAAAAGAGGAAGAACCACCATAAGGTGGAGTCATTTATTATGGAAGCCATGGCCCTGAATGCGGCTTTTAATGATAAGAACATTTGGAAGTCATTCATTCATAGGGTGACCATGAGTTGAAAGCAACTTGACAGCACACACAAAGAGCCATCAGTCAATGGAAGTAAGTGAAACTTCTAAAGTCACTTTAAAAGTTTTTAAAATAATTGGGCAAATATGCACATAACAAAACAAATAACTTTGAAAAACTTGATTCATCAGCCATAACTTTCTTAGTTCTTTCCAGCAATAGGGGCAATTCTCTCCTTTAGAAATCAATGACAAAAATCCCGTTGGGTTTTAATAGAGCAGGATGACAGCCAACATCTTCAGCTTCACAACGGATGAGAAATGGTTATTATATTGCTTTCTGTCTTTCAGAGAAGATTGTTTGTCAAACTACATTTTTCTCCTTCGAAAATCTCCCCCTGGATTTAAAGATGCGCCTGAGAGCTGTTAAGCAGCTAAAATGCAAGGAAGTTGGTATAAAACTGTCCTGTGTGGCTCTATAAGGTGGACAGATTGAATATTCTTGTTGGGGCGGGGGTTGGGGATCCTATAATTTAATTAGACAGCTTTTCTATATAGGAAAAACAGCTCATAAATTAGGTTTAGCACCAGTTTGGGTTCCTGCTGAGAATTTTACTAGGATCTGTTGGGATTTGCTATCTGACAGAAACCGTGCAAGAGATTTGTGCACCCAAAGCAAAATTACTGCAAAAATGGCTGGCACTTTTCCAGATCAGCAGTGACTGTAAATGCCTGGCATTATGTTTTCTGCAGTTTCCTCTCTTTTTTTGGTAAAAGCAACAGCAGAGTTACTGAACTATGCCTGGACCAGCCCTCGCTAGATTTGAGTGGAATTACGCTGCGGTCTTGTACAAATGTTAATATCCAAAACTGCCATTTTCATAGCTTGACTAAAAAACTTTCATTTGTTCTAGATTCAAGTTGAGCTTAAAGTACTCCCGGTATTCAAATCCATTTGTACTATGGAAGGAAAATTGGCCTCTGTTTTCAGGATTTGTTAAATGGTCAGTTCAAACTGTGATGTCTGTCTTCCCTTATCGACTGCTTAAATCTGTTTGCTGATGTTTGCCATTCACTTCTGAAATATCTTCCCTGGTTTCCTGTTTGTTCCAGGACTCAGTTTAAAATGCTGATTCTTACCTTTTCCCCACCGAAAAAATGAATGTAGATACAAACCGGTTTGGGAAAAACTGGGACCTTTTGAGCATGGTTTCAGCGTCCCCAACTGCAGCTTCTGCCCCACAAATGATCCTTGTTCCCAGAAACGCAGCAGCAACGAAGGATCCCCCACTGAGGTGGATTGAATACGCTCAGGGGCTATCCTGATTAGCTGTTGCGTTGTGTTGGGGTGGGAATTTTTAATTTTATTTTCAAACTTCCAGATCCATGTCTCTGCGAGCATGCGCAGAACGACCCTATGCGGAAACAAAGAAATGGGCGATTAAAGCGAAGGCCTGTTTCCGTGCGCCTCCATGTAGTTGGATTCACGTGGATACAACGTGTAGCACTGCTTTGTATTGCCTTCTACTCAGTCAATCAGTCAAAACCGGTCCCATGTTGCTTCGTATCCGCTTGGATCTCTGGTCCGCGAAATTTAAAAAAGGCTGTGCGTGCATCACACACAGCCCACTGCCTTCTCATTGGATGGGAGGCTCCACATCACTACCAGCAGTGGGAAAAATGAATCCGGATTCACCCCCAACTTCCCCACCAGATTGCCCACATGTTTTTTTAAAAAGGTCTACTTTCTTGCAGGTTCTAAAATAACACGTGCTGAGGGAGGAGGGCGCCAGAAATGGGATGAAAGCGTGTTCGGCGCTGGTGCAGTGGGGAGTTCTGCTGGAAACCTGGATATTTTGTGTGGCGAGCACGCATCTAATCCTCAGTGGGGAATCAACCACAGTCTAAATGGGGTGGGGGTGGGGATTTTCAGAATTACCCATTCACACATTAATCTGCCCTAGTGCTCGGGTTACCATTTTGGGGCTCGGTAATTCCTGGGTTGGGTTGATCATGGGAAAGGTACAGTTTGGGGAGCAGAGGTTGCTAGGGTTACCATGTCCCTCCTGGCCACTGATAGAGGATGAGGGTTGCATGGCCTGATCCAGCTGGGGAAACTCCTGGAGATTTGGGGATGGAGCCTGGGGTGGACAAAGACCTTAGTGGAATTCAATTCCATAGAGTGAACCTTCCAAAACATCCATGTTCTCCTGGGGAGGTGAGCTGTAATTCTAGAGGATGTATGGAGAAGGACATATTTTGACTAGACAGCACGTAACGTCAGTGAAGAGAGGAAAGCCTACTATGTTATAGAAAATCTATTATGAGTGATGTACTCAACCCATTTTTAAGAGGGTGGTGTCAAAGATGAAACACAGTAGCCTTGTTCATGCCTTTACAGCAGTGTATAGAGAGCAGCAGTGGCGTAGTGGTTAAGAGCAGGTGCATTCTAATCTGGAGGAATCGGGTTTGATTCCCCACTCTGCCGCTTGATCTGTGGAGGCTTCTCTGGGGAATTCAGATTAGCCTGTGCACTCCCACACATGCCAGCTAGGTGACCTTGGGCTAGTCACAGCTTTTCGGAGCTCTCTTAGCTCCACCCACCTCACAGGGTGCTTGTTGTGAGGGGGGAAGGGCAAGAAAATTGTAAGGGCCTTTGAGTCTCCTACAGAAGAGAAAGGGGGGATATAAATTCAAACTCTTCTTCTTCTACATATGCACAGCTGCATAAGAAGAAGCCAATACAAGTTCACTTTACAAATGGAAGTAGGGACCTGACCTGGATAAATGTGGGGTAATCATAACATTTTTAGCTGTATTCACATTGACTGTAAACATGAGAATCTCTTAATGTACTTACAAAGAACAATCAAGTATACACTGCACATGGATTATAGGGGCACGTGTTCACTTTATTTTGTGAACAGGGCTTATGTTAGATACAGTCCAATGCCAAGTCAGAAAACTGCTGTTAGAAGAAGAGATCATTTGTATTGGAGTGAAAAGGAATATCACAGAATGAATTGTGGCTCTAATAATCATAAGTTAGTACACAGTCACTCTTTGCAGGCTGCATTGTGAATTTAAATTAAAAAAGAAAGATAATAATTTTTGTTAAAGACAGGTTTTTTTCCATCATATGTAGAACTTATTCTTGAAAGTGACTGCAAGATCATAATAAGATCATTAAAGGGGGATTTAGTTAGTAAACGTTCTCTTAAGTTGCAGGGTTAAGGATTAGAATTTAAATTCCCAAAAGCAAAAAACCTGTACGATGCAATTTTATAATTCCATGCTGCAGCATGAACAGATCAGTGTCCCATAAATCATTCATTAATTGGGCAACAGATGTAAAGTTCACAAATGATTAAATAAAATAATGATTTAGAAGTATACAAATTGTTATCAATTAAGCCCCCAATACAAATATTAATTACAAAAGTTTCAGCTGAAGGCTGCATGCTGTATTTCACATTTCCATATTTGTTGGAATTATTAGATACGCAGTTCCAGGAATCGTATTTCATGTTGGTAGTCCTTTGACTTTGGGAATTATAACCAAGATGGGGGTATGGATATAAATATTTTGACTTGCAGCACACAGCAGTTTATGAGCAGAAGCTGAGTCAAAGTTACTCCAGACTACATCACTGAAATAAATGGAATGCATGAACACTGTAAATTGTTTGCATTCCTTTGATTTCAAGACTGCAGTTGCCTTCAACTGAATTGTGCTACTTGATCAGGTGGATGGCCTGCAAACAGTGAGGAAATCCTTTACTGGTGGGTAGGATGGTGGACATAGGATGTCCCCCATCAACTAGAACAGAAAATATATTGTAGCAGAACTACATCAGTTCCACCTGGCTGTTTTGATCTAAGCCACTGGTCCTCTTTGTTAGCCACTCTATTTACCACGGTAAATAACTTAGGCCTGGACAAATGCAATAATTGCTCCCATCTTCAAGAAAGGAGTCCTAGCCAACCTAAGAATTACTGGCCTATTAGTCTCTTATCCATTGGGAGTCTTTATGCAAAATCCTTACTACAAAGACTTATTGCCTGGACTGTTGATAAGAAAATATTAGGACCCAAGCAGATAGGCTTTAGAAAAGGCCATTTCACTATTGATCATTGTTTTGTTCTTAACAGCTTAATCACTAGATATGTCAAGAAAGGCAGGTCCAACATATACACAGCATTTCTTGACCTCAAGGTGGCCTTTGACTCGATCTGTAGAGAACTGCTCTAACAAAAATTGGAAATGCTAGGCTTAGAGCCCCATCTGTTGATGCTAATTAAAGCTCTCTACAGTAATACTGCATGCCAAATGAAAGGCTCCCCATCAGGGATGCTGTCAACTAAAACATTAATAACTAGAACTGTCAAACAGAACTGTGTTCTTGCCCCTGTCCACTTCAACCTGTTCCTTGCTGACCTTGCTCCTGCTCGAAGAGAATTCATAGCCCATAGCCCACTACCATAGCCCAACCTTAAGGAATGTGCCACTTCTCATTCTTCTGTATGCAGATGATGTGCTCCTACTATCCAGATCTAGGATGGACTTAAACCATCTTCTGGTTAATGTAGTGAGTATTGCACCTCCAATGCTCTGGAAATCAATTCCCAAAAGAAAGGTAGTGGTATTTTCCAATTCTTTTAAAATTTATCATTGGGAGCTGGACAGCAAAATAGTGGGAAAAGTCAAAGCTTTCAAATACTTAGGTGTTTCCTTTGCCCACAAAGCCTCCTGGGGAAAACAGAGAGAGCTTGCAGCAAAGAGCGCCAAGCTGCCATCCTGAACTTGTTCGTTACTAAAGGAGGTAAATATATCCCAGCAGTATTAAAGCTATTCTAACATGAAAATAACTCAGCAACTGTTGTATGGGATCCCCCTGTGGATCAGTGGTTGGGACCCCTCTTTAGAAAAAACCCAGTTGAGTTTTTTCTGCCAAATCTTCGGAGTCCCACACTGTGTGATATATGCAACTCTGTTTAGAAGAAGGTCAGCACCTATTAGTCACAAGAGCCTGACTCCTAACTTTTAAATTTTTGACGAAGTTCTTTTTCACCACTGATGCAAATAGCTATCTCTGTTTGGCCCTCCCTGATATCCAACATTCTGACTGGTGGAGCCACATTGAGAAAAAAAATGATTTCCCTAGGTCTTACTGGGGACTCTTTGCTTATGTTAGCACCCAATGAAATATTTCAAACAATAAAAATCTGTCTTTTTAACCAAGACAACAACTTTTGGTCCAAAGAGCTGGGGTTTCATGTTCACCTCTATATTATGGTATCACTCCCAATAAAGTGCAAATGGCCTGTTATTTAAAGGTATTACATAATCCCAAAATGGATGGACCTTTACCAGAGCCAGGTGCAACTCTTTTCCATCAGCCCACTTTGAAGGGCGCTTCCTAGGGATCCCTGCACAGGTTTGTTCTTACTGTACTAATACTCCTGAGACGATGTCGCACATTCTATTTAACTGTCCCAAATATGTTGACCTTAGACCAGATTTTTACTGTATTATGAGTCCCTTGTTAAGGAACTCAATTGCTAATTTATGAGTCTGCTTTTTGTTAAACAATAGCTCAGCTGAGATTTTGGAGTTGGTTGCTGAACTCTTGGGAAAGGTTCTGATTGGCTGAGCCTCTCTTGAATTTTAGGGTTTTTTTTACTGTTCGTTTGCTTTTGGATTTTGTATATAATGCATGCCTACTAAAGGTTGATGATGATGATGATGATGATATAAATGTACAGTAGTAAACAAAGCTTTCAGAATCTGATTTGACAAATTCCTATGCAGCAAGAATGATGGCAATTTTGTTTGGGTTCTGTTTCTTTTATAAACCAACATGATTGTGAACAAATGAGTTTCTTGAAGTATACCAAATTGAAGCGCTTCCTTAATACACACAGAACAGTCTATAGTATGACTTCAGCCTCAGATGTCCCTTTTGCAGTCATGGTAGTGAAAAGAAATCCTATTGCATAGCAAGACGCTTCATAACCTCCTTCCATAGAAATAGAAAAGAAAGCTAACAATTCCAAGCACAATATATTTGGCTTGTTAGAAATTAAAATTAACACACGGATTTTTTAACTTGGTTCTCAGTGAGTATGGCTAAATGCTAAAGCATAGCTACCTCCCTTTGAGCACGGGATTACAGTAAATAATTAGTTCTAGAAGAGCTCCAGTTGCTACAGTGGGACTAATCTGGATGAAGCTGCTGTACAATCTCATTCAGTGGTTTCCAACCATAATCCTATTTTTTCGCCAGTTTCCTCCCTGATCTGTGAATGAATTCATGCAAGCAACATGTAAAAAAGTCACAGTAGAACAGGTCCTTCATGTAGATAGGCTGAACTGTTTATAATGCTTCACATGCCGCTTATAGTAGTAATATGATTACAAATGACATCCGATATGAGCTCATATAAACTGGATTCATAGCCCTTTGCCTTTCAGGGTCTGCAACAATGTGTTGATTTTTTATGCTATCCCTTTCCATCCTTAACTACTGAACACCTGTTAGAGTGAAAATGGGTAACATCACTTCTGCAAAAGGCACAGAAATGAGTTTTGGTGCATTTCCCGGGCAAGATCATTCCAAAATTGGGTGCAGCCACCAAGATTGACTTTGTGTACTGTGTTAACTAGATCTTAAACTTAAAAGAAAGTTCCAGGTTGATCTTAAGAATGTTGGTATAACATAAGGGTGCAGATATCCTAGGCCCGAGCTGTTGAGAGACTGGAGATGATAAATCATGTTACTTTGTTTAGTGCCAATGAAGCCAATGGGAATATGTTGGCTGAAATCCAAGTACTTCAGCTTAGCTAGTTTAAGTATTTCAGAATGGTTTGTGTACTGAGCTGCTCAGCTCTTGATATTTGTTCTTGTTTGCAGCCCTGGAAACCAGCATGGCCTTTGAAGATGTATAGCCACACCAAAAGCACAAAACAATGACCCTTTAGCCTTTTTCTGGTCAAGCAATTAACACTTATAGCAACATTATAGGTTTTAGCTGCACTTTGCTGTACAATTCTGTTTAAAAATACAAAAACAAAGGTGCTATAGTACTCCTAACTGACCCACCGTGGAACAAGGCATGAAATGCAAAAATAATAACCATCAAAGACAGAGACAGAGAGGGCTGTGTATTGATAAATCAGTTTTGCATCCTTAGAAACATAATGCATGAGGAATTGCAACCTACCAAGAGCCAAGTCTTTGCACTGCTAGCCAGATCCTAGCTAAAGCCCTGAATACAATACGTCATTATGATTAATTGTGGGTAATGAGTGTTTTATGAACCTCAGAAAGAGAAGCATTTGTTTCCTGGGCCTTCCAGCAGCAGCCTCTTGTTTTTGTTTTAAAGCTTTAGCTGAACAAAGCCAAACAGCTTATGAAACACCCCCAAGATTTGTTCTCCGTTCGACTGTAGAACAATCCCTATCAGGATTGCTGGATCAATTCCGAGTTGTGTACGTATACATTTTGGTGGCTTCTTTACATGTGTGAACGAGAGAGCTGAATTGCACTGGAACATCTTTGAAAATCTTAAAAGGAATACCTGCCATCCACTTCTGGATAGTGATTTATAATGCACCCTATGCCTCATCTCATTGCTTGACCCTCAAGACAAGCAGCCATACTTAAGCATAGTCTCTGCGTGCAGCAGAATGAGAGGAAAACAAGGGAGTCGTTTTGAGGTATTTGTGTGGATTGCAACACCTGGAGGTACCGAGGTTGGGAAGGCTTCCTGTAAATAACTGTAGTCGTAGACATTGGAGGTGATCTATGGCCCCTCCATGGAGTTTTCAAGGCAAGAGAAACATAAGTTATTTGCTATTGCATACCTCTGCATAGCAACCTTGGAGTCTGACCCTGCTTATGTAACTAATGCCATTTAACATTTTTTTTATGTTTTACGGCCTAGGGAACAAGAGCTTACTGAGCATGTGCAATTGGTAAACATTACCAATTGCAAGAGCCTCCCTACCTGCACCCCAGGTCAATTTGGCCTGCAACAAGAGAAAGAAGATAGCTTGACTGAAGGAATTGGTTATTTCCTTACATGTATGTGGTGGGCCCAACAAGGGAGAAATGGTATATTAGAATTTCCTCTAATGTAACATCAGGGTTTGTCAGGCTGTTAATTATGTTATGGCCCTCAGTCAATCCAGGATGCAGCAGGAAAAAGGATGCCCACTGCATGACTGAGGAACTTGGTTATCTCCTTACAGGACCATGCTAGAGAAAGACCTGCAGCAGGCACAACCACCACAGAAAAGCAGATGGGGAAGAAGCCGCTCTGTACTTCTAATTAATATTTTGGACTTTCCCCCCTTCTTTTATTCCTGGGCACTGTTGGCATCTGTTATTGTTCTGAGTGACTTTCCTGGAGGGCACTGAAGATTCAGTATATCTGAGTTGTGCTATATTCACAGCCACTATGATTTAGTTTTAATTGTTGTTGGGTTCATAGTCAATGTTGTTGGGTTCATAGTCAATGTTTGTTACTCAACTGAAGCAATTTCACATTTGTTTAGCAAGCCATGAGGTGCTGTCATTTTACTGATTTTAAATTTACCTCAAATCTCTAATAAAGAATTATGTAGTCAGGGATCTGCTAGATTACACTTAGTCTCCAACTTATGACAACATATGACAACAGTCAAGCAGGGATGAATCATACAAATTGCTGGTTGTTGCCAGGCCTGGACCCAGTCAGAAGTCAAACCATCAAACAGGCTCTTCCTTCTGCCTTTTTACTGACAGAAATCAATGTTTGAAGGCTAGCAATACTGTTGTGGCTGCTTAGCAATCCCCACAATGGTAACTTCAGGGCAAATTCATTTATTTGGTCCAGGTATATGCACTGGTTCTATTATTTTATAGGACACACGAACCTGGATCTTTTGTCAGGTATACAGAAACATCTGTCTTGCCTGCTCATGGCTTCAGTTTCCAGATTTAAGTATCCACAGATTTGGCCATTGAGAATTAGATAGTTCAACAGATAATTATGGATGATGATTTAATTTTCTGAACTTCCCCTGGTTTCTTTATATGCTTTCCAAAAGATGCAGCACTTCCTGAAAAGTTCATTCTTGGCTCTGATTGAGCCTGGGACACCTTGTGCCAACTTCTATAATTCAAATTATGCATGAGACATCTTTGGTAACTGTGCAAATTGCCTGGTCAACAGGAAGGTCAAAGGGACTTGCTTATAAACAGACTTCACCTGCCCAACACAGGCATTGCTATGTGGTGCTGACCCATTCACTAACCAGGAAACACAATCTGGTCAATGTATTGCTTAAGGCTTTCACGGCTGGATTCAACTGGTTGTTGTGGGTTTTCCGGGCTGTGTGGCCGTGGTCTAGTAGATCTTGTTCCTAACATTTTGCCTGCATCTGTGGCTGGCATCTTCAGAGGTGTTTCACAGAGGGAAGTCTGTTACACACTGTGTCCACAGTCTGTTACACAGTGTGTAACAGACTTCCTTCTGTGATACACCTCTGAAGATGCCAGCCACAGATGCAGGCGAAATGTTAGGAACAACAACAATCTGGTCACTTTGGGAATTTTAAGCAGGAATTTTTTGAATCCCCTTAAATAGAGCATGTAGGAGGTATTTTTTGGCCTGCTGTATATAGTATATAAATAGATCTGGTAGTTGGACTGGTTAAGCCATAACTAGGGATGGCAGCAATAGGACAGTTTGGTAGGACACAAGTAATGCTAACTGATAAGAACCCTTAAGCACTGAAGGATTAAGAGAGCTGTTCCTAACACAGTTCATTGCTAACATGTTATGTTTGGGGAAACACCCTTTCCATTGAGCAGCATTCAAAATCCCAGTTGCTTGAGCAGCGTATCAGGGAATGATAAGCTTGGTACCTCTCAGCACAGTTAATGTGCAGGCTAAGGATCAACAAAATCTGTGTAAGTGCTGGCCAAATTTGAAGCGAGGGTAGAGTTCCCCAAATAAATTTGACTATGATGATGCATCCTGGTATGAAATGTCTGATGATACATATTGACCATGTGATTCATAAAGCTGCATTTAACCCATTCGCATCCTTATGTCTTCATTTGGTAGAGATGCTGGCACAATGCTTTATTGCTTTATCTGGGAAATTTTGATCTGTAATGTCAACCTTTGATTTTGAGGAAATGCCCTTGAAATGATGCCCCAGCGACATTGGCACCATTTAAAAAAATGAATAGCCCTGACCCTTTGAAAAGACCTAAAAGTGTTAATGGATGCAGTCTAAAGACAGCCCCTGCAGGAGGAGTTCAAAATCTGAATCACTGGGAGAGCTCTATGTCAGTGATGGCAAACCTTTTCGAGACCGAGTGCCCAAATTGCAACCCAAAATGTACTTATTTATCGCAGAGTGCCAACTTGGCAATTTAACCTGAATAACCCCCTCGAGCAGGGGCTAGCCTGCTGTAGCCTCCAGCAAGTCCCACATGTGCTGCTCTGCGCCTCTCTAGCATCTCTGCCGCCTCTGCCCCCTCCCCCTGGGCAGCAGCCACTTGGAGCTGCTGCCTGGCACCAGGCATCAGGCACCTGGCCACCAGCCGAGTCCTCCATGCTTGCTGAGGTGCATGCACATCAAGTCCAGCGGCCCAAGCCAGCCTAGATGTGTGTGCATGCGTGCCCACAGAGAGGGCTCTGAGTGCTACCTCTGGCACCCATGCCATAGGTTCGCCACCACTGCCCTATGTGAATGCATCTGAAACACTTAGAAAGATCTTTAAACATGATGATGCCCATGTGGGAGCCTTTCCTACAAATTAGGTCCTATACAAGTAAAACAACATTTTAAAGGTCTGATCACCAGAGCTTGATTGGAACCAGAGCTCAGCCTCAAAATTGACTTTTAATGCAAGACTCAATATACAGAGTGTGTGAAATAATAATGGTATTTCTGACCATGTGCAGAATTCATTTTACTCATCAGGCCTTCACAACCACAGGAGGTTTTGGCAAGTCGCACAAGAGGTCACAGGTTTCAGGAAGCACAGTCTGATTGGACTGAGAAGTGAGTATTATAGTCAAAGGCAGACAAGGGTTAAGTCCCAGAACATGCAACCGAGGGCTGAAGGGTAAAAGGCATGAAACTTACCGGTAATCCAAGTCAGGAAGGAGATTAAATTCTAAAATGCAACCATAAGTGGAAGGAAAAGGCCAGGATTAGTCCTTAGAGCAACCTGAAGCTCAGTGAGTAGCTGGGCTGGTACTGCAGCGATCTTGTGATCCTGGAAGCACAGAGCTCAGTTTGTACGGCTTCTGGTAATGGCTGCTGAGAGTCCCAGTTCAACACAGTCCATTCTGCACAGCAGAAATAAGATGTTCGGCGGATGCTAAAAAAGGCGTCCCGGAGAGGAACTCCGCACAGCTTTCCCCCCAAAGTGTCTTCAGAACACCTTATTTCTGCTCAAGCCATCTTTTTTTGAGAACACTTGAAAATGCACCTTCCACCCCCCTAAGCTGCCTGCAAGATGTCTCCTGCCTGGCTGCCTGGAATACATAGTTCAGGAGACATCTTAGTTAAGAAGAAGCCCATGGACACAATGGCTTCTTTCATTATAAAGATTTTAACTGGGCACAGTGATTACCGATAGGAGTGGAAAGTATGGTGTTTTCCCCACGGTCAATATATCTTGGGATAAGGAGGTGAAACATCCTGATTCGGCCATGACTTCCACATGGTTTCTGGGTCTAACTCGGGCCCACCCCATGAGATTTCCCTTAACCCGCGCCTTTTAAAAAATGATAAAATTGGCAGTTCTTTTTTTTAAAAGTGCTGCTTCCGCTCCCATGCAAACACCATGGGAGATGGACCAGTTTATTTTTCCCACCTCGCTGCCTGCAGCCAATCAGAACATCGGAAAAAAGGGACAGTTTGTGCATGCACGGCAACGTTGGCAAGGAAAATGAAACTAAACCAGGGCAATGCAAGTCCTTCCTCCTGGCCTGAATGCGCTGACGGGCTACTGTGCGGACAGAGAAACCGAGATAGAAACATCACAGTATGTATGATCCCAGTTTCCCCCCTAGGATATATCAGCCATGGGGAAAATGCCTATAACTTGGTTGGACCTGCTGACTTTCATGTCACTTAAGGCTCATAAGGACATTGCTTTCTATTGTCAGCCACTGTTGTACCTCTTTCTGCCAGTAGGTGGTGCAAACTCACTGCTCATTTCTTAGACATCAAGGAGGCACAGTTTTCCAGCTTCCCAATCAGCTCCTTTATGTCCAGTCTGAAATGTAGGATGGGGTGGGGGAGACACCTCAAACACAGTAACTTTAACCTTAGAGGGTTTTTAGAAAAGAAATCCATGAAATTATAAAATCTGCTGGCTGAGAACAAACAGTGAGGGATATGATAGCCAAACAGCATGCAAATGTCACCTTTTTTAATGATGCTGCTTTAATACAAGAAAAAGAAAACTCCAAAGGTTCAGATTAAAGATTCTGAAGGTATTATATTGTTGTGCTTTGAGGACAGGAAGCAATTTATTACTCGCTCTGAGGGAAAAGGATTTTGCTTTATTTAATCAATATGATGTAAGCAACAACTTTAAAAAGATGTGCACCTATAATCATGAAGCTTCTTGTTATCCATATAGCAAGGAAAATAGAAATAGTACCCAAGGCAGAGGTGTTCTGAACGCATACCAAGTTATGTGATAAATGGGAACTCAATAGAAAGAAAGCCATGACGAGCTGCGTCTGAAAAGGGATTACATTAATTCCTCTGAAGTGTTTGAAATTAAAATCAAACCATTTTGAAAAATTCATACAGTGCAAAGTACTCCATAAACAAAACATACTTTTCCTGAGCAATAAAGAATAAATATAGAATTCCAGTCTGAGAAACTTACTGGAAATATTTGTGCAAATGTGAATGAATCAACTGTTCACTTGTTAATTAAAATTAAGAATTCTTGATCTAGCAAGAAATTGTTGAATTACCTTTACTTCAGCTAGGAGAAATATATTTTGGTTCTTTTCAGAAACTTTTATAAATCCATGCACGGAGCATATTAAAAAAAACTGGTGAAGAGAATAATGTCCATGTTGAAAACAAATTGGTTAAGGATAATGCACCCATTGCTGAAAAGTTTATAAACTATATTAAAAATAAAAGAACCAATAATTTTTGGTTTAAATATATTGGTTGTAGAGTTAATAACATTACATGATTTGTATCTTTAATTTTCAAACAGCAGTACATTTTACAATATCCCCGTATTTAGTAGTAAACCAAACATTTGATCTGACTTTTTTCATTTTTCTCTTTCCTATCCAATAAAGCCCTTTCTAAATATTTTACAAATACTTCCAGACTACTGTTTGTCTTTTGCTGCAACATAGTTGTAATAGAATCCAAAGAATATGCAGAGCTTCTCTTGTTTCTAAGCTTAAAAAAGCATTACATTATATTGAGCTTTAATGGAGTGACAGGGAAATGAAATGAATTCTTTTTAGAACTACTGGACACATTTTTCTTGCTCTAGAGTATGTGTTGGGAATTTGGTTTTGTATATTATTTGGTGGAGCATGGGGGGGGGGAGAGAAAGTTAAATACAACCCCCCTACAAGTGATGTGAATAGTTGTAAAGAACTTATAGAAGCAGACTCTTGCTTGAGGGAAACAGAGAACATTTCATTACAGATCCTTTCTAACTTGCACCGTGGCAAATGTACATCTGTCCCATTCTTTTAACTTTCTACTGAAAAATAAAACATGATCTGAAAATATGATATATAACAGAGGAAGCAACAATAACAAGAAACTCATTCTAGTAACTGAGTTTTACCTTTGAAGAACTCATTTCAGAAGAACTCTTCATTTGCTACTATAACTTCTTGTGTGTGCTTAAAAAAACAGCCACTTGCAATATTCTTCACATCAATATCTTGAAATATTTGATACTGTATTAATATTTGATCAAACATTTTTGAAACCCAGGTCTGGGAAGTAAGTAAATGAATAGCCAAGAAATTCTGCTTGGAAGTGTCTTTGTAAAGCCGAACTCTGAAGCTGCTCTCTTTCTATGCAGCACAAAACATATTAAGGGGTGTGTGTGCAATTTCTCCTTTTTTATAACCCAATAATGTGAAATAAATTTGCATCCTTAGAAGTGCTTTATATTGAAGAAGCATCCTTGATAACACCAGGATAAATGCACATTTCTGTTGTGCCCAACAATTAAACTGAAGCCAATTTCTCTCTCTCTCTCTCTCTCTCTCTCTCTCTCTCTCTCTCTCTCTCTTCTCTGTTTTAAAGGCCAATGTTTCATTTTGGCCATTTTTGATTTCAACAGTTTGAAGCACATCATGCAGTTGTTTTAAAAACCGGTACTCTGGATATCAGAATGCTTTTTGTTCAGCAAATGCCAAGTTTCCTATCTTGTTTGTGTCTGCCCTTTCAGCCTCTTGTGTGTTTAGATGTTTTACTAAAACAGCACAGGAGGAAAACCAACAAACTACATTTTGTACTCTTTGGAACCACCAGTGCTAGAAATCTGTCACTGCTACCAAGAAAAACAAAAGCAAATCTGAAACAGAACAGCTATTATTTACAGCCATCAAAATACAGTATGGCACCATATGGTGGGATTTATCAAATTCCTTCCTTTCTCATGCAGGGCAAATAGGGCCGCTTACAATTCTCCACTTTACTAGCTTCTCATTCATCTACACCAGGGGCCAAGCCCTGCTTGTCTTACCCAAAGATCAGCGCTTCTAACTTCAGTAAGAGTCCTTGCAAAATAGATTTTTTTTGGCGTGTTCCCTAAGATCATTTTCTCAGTCTTTGTCAGAGATACGTATGCTGGCACTTTTGCATTCCAAATAAATGTTAATGATTTGTTTCTTGACTTGGAATATCTCTTCCTCCCTTTTTAATATAATTGATGCTGGACTGTTATGTTGGTCTTTGGAGGCTTTTGTGTTTAAATGGTGACATTTACCGGGTGTAAGGTTCTGTAAGGTTAAGAAGCATCAAACCTATAATAAGAGCCTCACTTCCTCTTCATTTTGTTCCCCTTTGTGTTACATAGTATGGCAAGGAAGGTCTGCCAATCACTATCACTTCTTTTTCTTGCTCTGTAAAGACTAGGTAGTCACAGCAACAGTGCTGTGACATGCTGGTATCCATTTAGAACTCCAGGGGGGTCCTAATAGGATTGAGGCAAAGATCAAGTGAATAGTTTCCTATCTGAGATTTGTAATAACTCTGAACTGCTTGCATATACATGGCTATATACAGTGAGACAGGGTGGTTTTGAACCAAAGAAAAGATCTGCCTTGTGGCATATCAGGCTATATATTTTTTTTTAAAGAAAAGGATGCTTGCTCTCCTCCTTTTGAAAAAAAAATGGGGGAAGCCCCCCCCCCCAACACTGATAAATTAAACTCATTTCCGTTTCATGCACCCAAACACACAGAATGTGAATGTGTCATTTCCTTTCATTAATTCATTTGACCAGATCAAAGTAAATACTCTGTTTATCAAGAACAAAGAAGAGCCTTTTTGGTATTCTGCTACACCCGCTATCAGATTCCGAAGTTTACTCATCTTTCTGAAATCTGGCAGCAGCAGCAAGAGCTCACAACGCCTAGATCATGGCCAAGCGACTCATGCAAAACAGACCGATAATTTCAACACAAAACAAATTTTTAACATAATAAAGGGAAAAGGGATATGTTATGAATTTTCAGGTAAAGAAGCAGCAGCAAAACAATACCCAGCAACCATTTGTCTCAGATCAAATTTGAAAATGAGGTTTATTGGCAAATTTCCAATATAACTAAACTAGAGCTCATTTTAAAAAAAATAAAGAGAAAAGATAGGAACCTAACTAAAGAAGCTGCTGTCAACAGGGATTTACAAAACAGCCATATTTGTTTCATTTCCAGTTCAAGTTGACTGTTTTAACAGTCCAAGCCTATCTGGACCTGGCCACATCCTTTGGCATAGCAGTTGGCAAAATATGCCCAACTCTTGAAGGATCTACGGTTTTCCTATTCAGAAAGACATTCTTCAGTTTGGGGGGTTTAGTTTGTTGCTAATTTTTATTTTTTAATTAATAGATATTTGTAATTGCAGTTGCAAGACACCTTGAGTGTGGAATGCAGATATTTTAGATAATTAAATAAACGGGAGTGGGTGCACATAACGTTGTGCAGGTGCATACCACATAAATAAGTTTAATGCCATTAAAATATCTACAAATAGTGGTGACTCAGGATGAGGGAGGAAATGTATTAAAATCTTTGCTTTTTAATGAAATACGAATAGAAAATAGGGATATTAACACAAAACAAATACTAGCTAGTAAAACCAGTCCTGAATTCTGTAACTTCATTTACCCAAAGGCAGCCCATGAAATCTTCTGATTGATACATAAAATCAGACTGGAGTTTAAGAGTTATCCCAGAGAACCTGGAAAATAGGGCAGAGAGGTCAGAGAAATCCTTTATTTACTTACTGCTCCATTCCATGGATGCTCAGAGTTAAACGTCTCCATACTATTACTGCAACCATTCTTCAGCTAACTCTTGTTGCTAAAAATGGGTGCTATCAAGTAGCTCTGAGAACACCTGAGGCAAAATGAGAAGGCAAAGTAAGAAATAACTCTAGGAGGACAGTCATTACAGATTTTTTTCCACACTGGTTCACCCACAGCCAATGACCCCCTGATTGCCATGTCAACATGCACCTTTTGTGTGATCAGTGAAGACACCCAATATGAAATGAGTCTCAGCGGCTGTAATTTTTAGCAGGAGCAAACGTATCAGTAGAGGGTATGCAAAGAGCCATAAGGAAGGCTTGATTTATAGCAAGCTTCCAATTCCTGTTCAAGATTTTTTGGTGTTACTTCTAATACTTTATAATAACCTCAATTTTTGACTTCCTGAGATTGTTGATTTCTGTGGCATTCATGCCACTAGATCCCTTGAGCTGGTGAATAAGCTTTAATTTTTTTTGCTCTCCATAACCTGATATCAGTTGGTCTCAATTTACTTATTTCCCAGTCACTGCAAATAGTGAAGCCATCATGATTATTCCACTCAGCAATAGTTTTGATTACAACGCTGTGTAACTTAAACAAGAAAGTCTCAGACAGCCAGAGAAACCAAAAGGCCGATGTGTTAAATCCATATTCACTTTAGGGATTAAACAAAAGTCTTGTTGTTCAGCTAGTTCAGTGTTAGCCAGCAAACTTGTTTTCTCTTTCTCTCCTCACTCATCCCATTAGCCTGCTGAGTGTATGGCATATGTTTGTATCTATTATCTGTTGCTGTTTATTTACTCTGAATTGGTATGATCTAATAGTAGCATTAGTAGAAAAAGAGTTTGGATTTATACTCTGCTTTTTTCAACCATGAGGAATCTGAAAGTGACTTACAAACTCCTTCCCTTCCTCTCCCCAGAACAGACATCTTATGAGGAAGGTGAGGTTGCGAGAGTTCTGAGAGAAGTGTGATTAGCCCACGGTCACCCAGCAGGCTTCATGTGCAGGAGTGGAGAGATTAGAGTCCTCTGCTCTAAACTACTACATCAAGCTGGCTCCTAATTTATTTATTTCATTTATCATCCACCTTTCTAAAGCAGCTTACATCATTCTCCCCTTCTCCATTTAATCCTCACAACCATTTTAGCAGATAGGTTAGGTTGACAGGATTAGCCCAAGGTCACACAGCAAGCTTCCATGCCAGGGAAGGGATTCAAAGTTGGCTCTCTCAGTCCCTGTCGTAAACCTCATATCACTATACCACAATGGCGCTTCTTCAGGAAGGATCTGCCATCTGTGTACAATGAAGAAGAAGAGTTGGATTTATATCCCCCCTTTCTCTCCTATAAAAGACTCAAAGGGGCTTACAAATTCCTTTCCCTTCCCCCCTCACAACAAACACCTGTGAGGTACGTGGGGCTGAGAGAATTCAGAAGAATTCAGAGAATTCAGAAGAACACACAGCTGGCGTGTGTTGGAGTGCACAGGCTAAACTGAACATCAGTTATTTGCAGCAAGATGAATGCTGTCAATGCTGCTGATTGTGCAGGTACCATAATACCACATTATTCAAATTATAGGTGATTTTGACTGATAAATGATCTACTGCTTTTGATAACCCTGGATCATATGTAATCTAAGAAGGTCAGCGAATTCTAATAAATCCTTCCTCACAAAAATGAGAAAAGTGGGTTAGGTTTTTTAATGCCTTATTTGCAGAAATCGAACCATCACTAATTTTATCATATGATTTACAAGACAAGAAAACCCTTTTATTTCCCAGGTTCAATAGAGATCTGGAAATCAAATCTAAATATTAGTTGGTCATCAGTAACCATACCAGTTATATAGGATGGGAGTTGAAAAATGCGATACTGAAAGAGTGGAGAAATGTTGCTGCTATTTATTCACTTAAAATGAAAGATGGAATTTTCCTGACAAGTTCCTTACAATTTAGGCACAAACCATTTGCTCTTATAGTTAAAAATGCTTCCCAAAGGTTCATCTCTTCCTGAGATGAACAAAGAACAAAGCTCTCCCCTTGGATGATGGATACTTACAAACTTCCTGATCAGGGACTCTGGCCAGATTTTATGGCAAGGAAAGGAAAGATTACCTTAGAAGATCTCCACCTCCTTCCCCATTTTTATTTTTCTTTGAATTCTCTCCATTTTTGTGTTGCTTTGGTGTTGCTGTGTTGCTTGTATTTTCAGGAGACAATGATAGAGAAAAAAAGAGTGGTATCTGGATCACAGTTGGCACAGAAGCATTTGCAAAAGGAATTGCATTTTGTTGTTTTGAATTTTGTTGCATGGCATTTTATGCACCAAGCAAGACATGAAGGCAGGTAGGTTATGAAAAATTTACAACTTCCTAGGGGTGCCTGGTGAATTTTGGAGATGATGGGGTTGTAGTGAGAGTTACTGAGCATGTGCTCTTCATTTGTGCATTAGAGCAGGTGACTCTTGAGCATGCCTGTGTGGTTTCTTTGAGTTTGCACACACTTTTGGACATACTGTTCTTCCTCCACATGGTCATTTATACTCCCAGCAGAGGTGTAGCAAGGGGGGAAAGCGCCTGGTGCACTAGTGTGTCCTCCACTCCCGCCCTGCCCCAGAAAGCCCCGCCCCGGAATGCTTCCGCCATGCCCGCGGAATGCCCTCACCACACCCCCACAGGTGCACATGCCCTGTGTGTTGTGCCCCCTTCCCTTGGAGCTATGCCTCTGACTATCAGTTCACCAAATCAATAACTGAATTAGCATTCTCTGGCACTTTGTAGGTTGCAGGTCTGAACAGATATTCAGAGTACAGTTCACTGTATAGGAGGGATTTCTACCTTTTCAATAGAAAATGGAGTGAGCAGCTAAGGAGAGCTAAACCCCATCACCTTGCCTGCCTGGCTACAGAATATTGTCTGAATCATTTTTCTACCTGCTTGGCTCACCTAGATGGCCAGGCGATTGCACCAAGGCAGGGGGCAGAGCCCATACCCTCAATCCCTCCCCATGCCTTGTGCCAATGTGACTGTGTGTGTGTGGGGAGGGGATGTCATCTGTATGGGATTTGTAAGGCAAGGGAGTGGTGTTTAGCTCTCATATCCTGCACATTCCATTTATGTTGCAGTCATGGGGTCTTGGGCTGATACACCTTCTAGGGGCTCCATAATTCGTCCCTTATTTTACATCCCCTCAGACCTGGGTTTTCTTCACTGCATTAGGGGAGAACCTGTGAGCCAATCCATGACTTGTATTTGAGGCCTTTATTCTAGAAGCACACGGGTTTTCTTGCCCAGTAGGACTCCCTGGTCTCTTGTGAGAAGAACATTCTTCACATTTTGGGAGGGAAGGCAGCATAGAAAAACCCAATTTTCCCATTCTTGGAAGCTAAACGGGGCCAGTACTTAGAAGGGAAACCACCAAAGAAGACTCTGCAGAGGAAGGCAATGGCAAACTACCTGTGCTTAATCAGTTGCCTTGAAAGCCCCTTGCTGGGGTCAATATAAGTTGTCTGTGACTTGATGGCACTTTACACACACACAAATGCATATCCTTACTTTCTTCTTACATGGCATTTGTCTTCATGTTTGTGGAAGCCATATGTAAAGACTGGGCAAATTTGTTTATTGACCTCCCATCTGAATTAGGGAGAATATCAAACCCAGAGATCTTGTATAACCCAGAGATCTTGCTTTTGCCCTTAGTCTGCCCTCAGCCCATGTGGCTGTGGCAAGGAGGACAGCTTCATCTCATCCATGCTGCCACTGGTGCTGATGGTTGGCATGTGTGAATCTACTTGGGGCAGTTACATGTTCTGACTATAAGGCAAAAGTTTACAGCTAATAAAGTTCCCTTTCCAAACTCTTTTGATATATCATCTTATCTTGGAAAGATTAGGTCCAATCTCCAGTTTCCCTCCTAGTCTTTCTCCTTCCCGCTTTTTCATCCAGAGAGCAAATTCTGTTCTCTGGGATATGAGCACGAGGAATGCTGGGAAATGTGACAAGCCCTAGACAAAGATCCCCCCTTCTTGTTTAAAAACACACACCATCAGTTAAGGAAAAGAGGAGAGACAGAAAATTATGGGTGCAAATGTGGGAAGTGAAATAAGTACCCACTGAACTAAGGCCGTTTCCGCACGGCCTCCGAGGTGCCCCCACGCTGGCAAGAATTCTGCCGGCGTGGGGGCGGAGGCCGGCGGAGGACAGGCGGCTCCGCATGGAGCCGCCTCTGCCCCCTTCCCCGTCCCACTCACCTTGTCCCCGTCGTCGGCCTGCTGGCTTCTGAAGCCCCGCCCGCGCTGCCCTCCGGACCTCCAGGGGTCGGAGGGACAGTGAGGGAGGGGCTGCAGAGGCCAGCAGGCCGGATTCGACGGGACAACAAGGTGAGTGGGAGCGGGAGGGTGAGGGGCACAAGGCAGCGTGTTCCCTCGGGCTGTCGCGGTTCGCACCGCGGCATCTGCCGGAACACGCCGCTGTTCGCGGCAGTGCAAAACAACCCCTTTAAAGGGTACAGTTTTAGGAAGCTGCCCTGATGCCGCCTCTGGGGAGGGGGAACACAGTCAGGTCGGGCGCTTGCTGCGCTTGCAGCAAGCGCCCATGTTGTCGCAGTCGGTTCCCTGGGGACGGCGTTTTTCCCGTCCCCAGGGCGCCATAAAAAGGCTGTGCGGAAACGGCCTAAGAAAGATATACTTCTGCTTCAGCCCTCCAGGAAAACCTAGAAATGATGTCAGTTCTCTCTAGGAATCACCAAAAATGCCATGTTAGAACATAAGAACATAAGAACAAGCCAGCTGGATCAGACCAGAGTCCATCTAGTCCAGCTCTCTGCTACTCGCAGTGGCCCACAAGGTGCCTTTGGGAGCTCACATGCAGAATGTGAAAGCAATGGCCTTCTGTGGCTGTTGCTCCCGAGCACCTGGACTGTTAAGGCATTTGCAATCTCAAATCAAAGAGGATCAAGATTGGTAGCCATAAATCGACTTCTCCTCCATAAATCTGTCCAAGCTTCTTTTAAAGCTATCTAGGTTAGTGGCCATCACCACCTCCTGTGGCAGCATATTCCAAACACCAATCACACGTTGCGTGAATAAGTTTTTACTATGTTTTTACTATATAGTTTCTAGTGATACCTAGAAAGATATGATGTCACTTCTGGGTTCCCCAGAAAGTAATGTTACATCATAGGGCAGCTGCCTTTTTTTTTTTCTCCTGCTGTGGTGCTGGGAACTTGCAACCCGCATCGTTTAATACCTGTGCCTTTTAACTGCAAATGCTGGGGACTGAACCTGGACTTTACTGTATTCAAAACAGATGCTAGTCCACTTCCATACCATTCCCTTGACTTTTCTTGCTGCAGGAGAGCACTGGTTTGGTATCCTGTTAACAGATGGGTTCCAAGTGAAAGAATTTGCATTACTTCAGGGAGGCAACTCAACCAAAGGGATAAAGTCAGTATTTTTGCATTCTGGCATGGATTTCAGTTGTTGCAGAAACCCAGAGATTGAAGATATTAGACCAAAACAACTGGCACCATTGGGCTGCTCTAGCATGACAATAGGGAAGATTTTAGGGCCCTCAGAGCATGCTGGGTCCCCAAATTTGTCTGGTTTCTCCTCTTCAGCAGCTCCTCTGAAACAGTTAGGTCACCTGAGGTTAATGAAGTATATGAGCATATCATGTTTTACGCTGGCCATAAAAAGATTCTATGAATGTCTTTTAGGTGTGTAATACAGACAGAGACTTCACTTGGGGCACAATCTGAGGAAACTCTTACAGTACAGTACAGTAAGGACCTGCAGTTGGCAGATTGCATATTTATATGCAGGAAATGAGAAAAATCTCTTTGAACATCTGTGCACATTAAAGGCTACGTTGGTAGTTTGTTTTATTACTCAGTAGCTTCTGTTTAAAAAATTATTTCAGAGCATTCCAAGTACTGTTGAAAATGTTTGGTTTGGGAGCTATTAATAAAACATGAATTCAAGGTTTAACTTCAGCAGTCCTGGGAACAATATTGTGTAATACTTCTGAAATGTCAAAACTCTGGCTTGTGTTTCTGCAGAGAAGGAAGCTGAGCTGCAAAAAGATGGTGTGCTGAAATACAAATACTTTCTGAACTCTCTGATTTTAATCTCCCTGGGCCTCTGTTTTACATTTGGTACCCTGGAGAAGGTATTTGCCCTCCCTCGACCTTGGCATGAGATTGTAATTCATTAATGCCTTTTGAGTCCAACTATGCACATTGTGGGAAATGCCTTGATATATACTCCCCTTTGAATTCAGAATTCAATAGAGGCCCAACTCTGCTCATATTGGAGTTCCTGGCAAAAATTCCATTGACTTTTCCAGTCAGCAACATTGCTTCACTAGCCTAGAACAGAAACCTGTGCACATCACACAATTTGGGGTTTTTTTAATTATTCAAGGCTGAAATCCTAAGCATACTAACTAGGTAGTAAATCTCATTGAATTCAATGGAATCCATTTCAGAGAAAATATTATTATAATTGAGATTTAACTGTGGGATCCACAAAGACTTTTGGGGGCATATCATTTTCCTCCTTCCTCATTATTTCTTATTTCCTATCTTTGATAGCCCCCATCTCTTCTTCACTTTTCTTGCATCCTTCCCTCCTTCTTACCCACCGGACAATCTACTTTTATCTGCCCACTCTTTCACTTTCTTGCCAGCCTCTATGCCAGTCTCTATGGGCCAGTTGTGTGGGGCAGGCTGAAATGGGCCCAGTTGCATGGTGGAGAACCTGAAAGGACATGTGAGGGATTATCTTTTTTTCCTTTTGTACCCTCTCCCAACACTACTACTTCTCTCCCTCCTCCTACCAGTCCTCCCTATCTTCACCTGCCCCTGCTTTCCTCTTTCCTGCATACTCACCCATTCACAAGTCTACCAATTTCTGCCTCCTCTTCTGCAGCTATATTTATTATTTAATTAATTTATAGCTCATCTTTCTCTACAATGGGGACCCAGAGTAGCTAATATCATTCTCATCTCTTCCATATTATTCCTATAACAATCCTATCAGGTAGCTAGGCTGACAACATGTAACTGCCCAAAAATTACCCAGTGAGTTTTCACAACAGAATGGGGATTCAAATTGTGTTCTCCCAGTTACTAGTCTGCAACTCAAACTGTTACAACATAGTGGTTTTGGAAGGGCCTCTTTGATCAGCTGGGTTTGAGTGAATTATGCAGGTTGGATGGTGGCAATTTTCCTGGTGGTTGCTGCCAGCTCTGGTTTCAATAAATCCTTCCTCAAAGGCCAAAACAGCCCTGGCAAGGGCCCTGGCCCTTTCCCCTACCTTTTCCTGACAGAAACCAAGGCTTGAAAGCTGGCAATAATGCTCTGAATATCTAAAGGGACCTTTTCTTAAAGGTACAGGAGCTCCTTTTATAATATCTGTGTTTTTTAAAATATTCTCATTTACCCACTGGGATAGAGCAAGAGCAAGTAGCTTAAAAAGACATCTACCCAGGTTGTCCCTAACTACATATCAAACAGGACAGTCAACAGGAATGTTTTGGCTCAACATGTTCCCCCTTGTTTCCTGAGTTCTGTTGACCTAACTAGCTCATGTATCACTTCAGTTTCTTAACTTTGCTGATTGTAGTATCTTGGAGTACATGTTCCTTAACACTGTGTTGTCTAACCATCTCCCTCCACTTGGACTGATTCATTGCCCATGCTCAAAATTATAATCTCTGGTTTGCCTTTCTGTGTATACATGTCCCACCTTTGGTCTTGACAACAGCTGTTTCTAGGTAAGATTAAAAGCTTTTTAATACTGCTCATTTCTGATTGTTTAAAAGATATCACACCTCAATTCATTGCTAAGCCAAAGGGTACAAAGACTGATGATCCCAGCTCTATTTTTTTAAAACTATAAGAATTTCCAATTATCTAGCTCAAAGCTTAGAACATTTATGGCTGGTTTTATGGAAGCTTCTGGTTGCAAAAAGAAAATCTGTTTTACCTGTGCAGAAGTCTCTTTCTCTACTCCCTGCAACTTGACTTTCCATATTCACTGAGAATAATACTGGCTTTAATTAATCTGATACCCAAAATAATGTGGGCATACAGGTTGGTCATTCTCAAGTACTGCAGGAGAGTGTGATCTGCAAACTCCGCTTTAGAAACAAGTGGATGTTGTTAATCATGCACCTGAACTCTGAGGATAAGGCAGGGAGTGAGTTACTATTTTAAAACAGACCCAAACATGTTAAGGGCAAATACTTTTTTATGCTTCCCTACTTTCAGAAGATGAAATATACAATATCTTAAACCTTCCACCATTTTCAGCAGGCTTTTTCTACCTGCTGTGCTGCCAAATGTTGAGAGAGAGAGAGAGAGAGAGAGAGAGAGAGAGAGAGAGAGAGAGAGAGAGAGAGAGAGAGAGAGAGAGAGAGAGATTTTGGGGGCCTGGGGCTACAACCCCTCTTTTTTTCGAGCTCCTAGAACTCTCTTGGTAAGTGTTCCATAAGATATGGTTTTGTTGCTATTTGATTTGTTGTTGCAAACAGGGACACTTATAACCTTGGTGTGCACTGCTTTGTCTTCTGCAGGGCTAAAACTTATTTTGTTCAGGCAGTTTCTAGCCAAAGAAGAATTTTACTTTTATGAAGAACATACTAAACGCCACCAGTATTTCAGCATCCATTTCATATTTCAGGCCATGATTTGACATGTTTCAAAGGTGAAAGTGTAAAACTTAATTTAGGATTTTTAAATTTGACAGACGGTGAATATTCTACAAAAGAATGTGAGACTACTATGGGAAGTGTTCTGAAAGAACAATATATTCTTATCTCCCAATGCTATACCAAGCTGGGGGTCTTTGGAAGATTTCAAAATTAAGGGACTTTGTGCCTGGAGACCTTGTTCTCTTCTTGCAGTGTTGCACATTCTCTGGCACACACATATGCTGAGATCACTTTGCTGAATCTCACTTTCCAACTCTATACATGTGAGAAAAATGCACAAAAGTAATGGCATCTAACAAAGAGAACTTAAACTCTAGAAAGCTCATAAAATCTTGTTGGTCTGTAAAGTGCTATTGGACACCAGTCTAGCTCCACAAGATTAAAGTATAAGCAAAAGTTTTTACATCTAGATAACAACTACCTGTCTCCCCAATCTTCTCCCCCCTCTTAAAGAAGTTCCCAAACTGAAATGTGACCGGAAGGGTGAAAATCAGTTATGGCAGTGAGAAACTGTCCAGATGACATAAGAACATAAGAAAGAGCCTGCTGGATCAGACCAGAGTCCATCAAGTCCAGCATTCTGCTACTCACAGTGGCCCACCAGATACCTTTGGGAGATCACATGCAGAATGTGAAAGCAATGGCCTTCTGCTCCTGCTGCTCCTGAGCACCTGGTCTGCTAAGGCATTTGCAATCTCAGATCAAGGAGGATCAAGATTGGTAGCCATAGATTGACTTCTCCTCCATAAATCTGTCCAAGCCCCTTTTAAAGCTATCCAGGTTAGTGGCCATCACCACCTCCTGTGGCAGCATATTCCAAACACCAATCACGCGTTGTGTGAAGAAATGTTTCCTTTTATTAGTCTTAATTCCCCCCCCCCTCCCCCAGCATTTCTATGCCCCCTGGTTTTAGTATTGTGAGAAAGAGAGAAAAATTTCTCTCTGTTAACATTTTCTCCCCCATGTATAATTTTAGACTTCAATCATATCCCCCCTCAGACATCTCCTCTCCAAACTAAAGAGTCCCAAACGCTGCAGGCTCTCCTCATAAGGAAGGTGCTCCAATCCCTCAATCATCCTTGTTGTCCTTCTCTGCACTTTTTCTGTCTCTTCAATATCCTTTTTGAGATGTGGTGATCAGAACTGAACACAGTACTCCAAGTGCGGTTGCACCACTGCTTTATGTAAGGGCATGACAATCTTTGCAGTTTTATTATCAGTTCCTTTCCTAATTATCCCCAGCATACAGTTTGCCTTTTTCACTGCTGCCATGCATTGAGTTTACATTACATTGAACTATCAACTAAGATATCCAAATCCCTTTCCTGGTCTGTGACTGATAGCACTGATCCCTATAGCGGGTATGCGAAGTTTGGATTTTTTGCCCCTATGTGCATCACTTTACATTTTGCTACATTGAACTGCATTTGCCATTTCGTAGCCCACTCACCTAATTTATCAAGGTCCGCTTGGGTTCTCACCACCCTACATAATTTGGTATCATCTGCAAACTTGGCCACCACACTACCCACCCCTACTTCTAGGTCATTTATGAATAGGTTAAAGAGCACTGGTCCCAGAACGGATCCTTGCAGGACACCACTCCCTACATCTCTCCATTGTGAGAACTTCCCATTTACACCCACCCTTTGCTTACTGTTTCTCAACCAGTTTTTAACCTATAGGAGGACATCCCCTTCTTTTCCTTGATTGTTGAGTTTTCTCAATAGTCTCTGGTGAAGCCTTTTGGAAATCCAAGTAGACAATGTATACTGGTGGTCCCCCCTTATCCACACCCTCAAAGAACTCTAGTAAGTTTGTAAGGCAGGACTTGCCTCTGCAAAAGCCATGATGACTCTTCCTCAGCAGGTCTTGCTTTTCTACATGTTTTATAATTTTACCTTTAATGATAGATTTTACTAATTTAATGATAGATTCTACTAATCTACTAATTCTACAAACTGACTGGCCTGTAATTTCCTGGGTCCCCCCTAGATCCTTTCTTAAAGATTGGTGTGACATTGACCATCTTCCAGTTTTCAGGGATGGAGCCTGATTTCAGGGATAAGTTGCATAGTAAAGTGAGAAGATCAGTAATTTCATGCATAAACTCTTTAAGAACTCTTGGGTGAATGCAACCTGGGCCAGGGGATTTGGTAGCATCTAGTTCAGGGGTAGGGAACCTGTGGCTCTCCAGATGTTCAGGAACTACAATTCCCATCAGCCCCTACCAGCATGGCCAATTGGCCATGCTGACAGAGGCTGATGGGAATTGTAGTTCCTGAACATCTGGAGAGCCGCAGGTTCCCTACCCCTGATCTAGTTTATCAATGGCTGCCAGAACTTCTTCCTTGTCTACCACTATCTTTGCTAGTTCCTTGGATTTGCCTCCTAAGAAGCTTGGTTCGGGTGCAGGTGACGATGACACTTCCTGTGCCCTTCAGATGAATCAACATGCAAAGTGAAAGGCACTTGGCCAAAAATGTAACCTTTAAGTATGGTACTTTGAACAACTTGATTATCATCTCTGTAGTAATAAAAAGACACTAACAAAAGCCATTGTTGGGTGTCACTCTTGGCCTACTCTCAGGTCTCTTCCTCACAGCAAATGTATAACAGGTTGCAGTCAGAATAAAGGAACCCGTTTTCCTGTTTTCACATTCACATTCATCTGGGCAGGCAATTGATTGGAGCCCAAAGAAACAATGCGGACTGCTGTCGTGCCTTCGCATGGAGGTACATCTATTTTTTAAAATTTACTTCCCACTGATACGTAGTTATGCAGGCATGC
Source organism: Sphaerodactylus townsendi (assembly GCF_021028975.2). Taxonomy (NCBI): domain Eukaryota; kingdom Metazoa; phylum Chordata; class Lepidosauria; order Squamata; family Sphaerodactylidae; genus Sphaerodactylus; species Sphaerodactylus townsendi. The sequence continues at coordinate 54,827,047 of NC_059426.1, forward strand.
ACAAATGAACCCCCCAGCTATGCTGGTGTCTCATGACCATCTGCAATTGCATAGCTACATAAATGTAAGCAGTGAAATTTTTAAAGAGGAAAATGGAGGTGAATAAAGTGCCTCCTTCTTGGCCATTCACTTGTGAGCAGCTGCACATGGGATTTTTTTAGAAAAAGACTCACTAATAGTGTGATTTTTTAAAAATCTGGTTTTGGGGAAATAACACAGGGCAGACTCATTTTAGGGGTGGGATCTGTGCAAAGTCCCCCCCCCAAAAAACCCAGGTTTTTTATTGGCCTACACCCGTGTTTATTGGCCCGTGTGGAAGGGGCCCCAGTCCAACCAATTTGAATGAGATGTTTATTTATTAAACTTTTAGACTGCCCTCCCCCAAAGGGCTCAGGGTGGTGGAGGGGGAGGAGGGGGAGGAGGAGGAGTTTGGATTTATATCCCCCCGTTCTTTCCTGCAGGAGACTCAAAGGGGCTTACAATCTCCTTTCCCTTCCCCCCTCACAACAAATACCCTGTGAGGTAGGTGGGGCTGAGAGAGCTCCGAGAAGCTGTGACTAGCGCAAGGTCACCCTGCTGGCGTGTGTGGGAGTGTACAGGCTAATCTGAATTCCCCAGATAACCCTCCACAGCTCAGGCGGCAGAGATGGGAATCAAACCCGGTTCCTCCAGGTTAGATACATGAGCTCTTAACCTCCTATGCCACTGCTGCTCCAATCACTAGATGTAGGGCCTCTCAGTCTAGTGAAGGGGGCAAAAGTCAACCGGCCGCTCCCCCCAACCCAGCCACAGGACCTCCATTGGAGGGCTGTGTGGGCACTCCACATCACTGGTGTTTTACAGAAAAGGCCTTTTCTGGTAGAGTTGACAAGCTGAACATTGGCCATGACTACACAATGCCAGTGTCCAAATTCTGTAGAAATATGAGTTCTGGCACAGGTTAGCAGCCCAATCCAGAGGCTGTGGCAGCCAGGGATGGTGCTACTTCAGCGCCGCTGCACCGCCTCCAGAGGGCAAAAATTCCATTGACTTTTCCAGTCAGCAAAAGAGTACTATTCAGATTTTACACTGAGTCATCATTTATTTAATAGTATAAGCAGGGCGTCCAAATAGTCCTTGGACTAAGTTCTTTATTGCATGAGGGTTTTCATTTGACCCAGAGGCTCTAAAACTAAATTAGGGGCTGTTATTACCATCTTTATAAAACATATTCATAATCGTTAACAGCTTTCCTGAATGGGAATTAGAGGGGAAAGTCACTTAATTATAAAGCTCCCAGTTTAAAGTTTATTGTCAGTTGCAAAGAGCTTGCTAAGAGATGTTTGATAATAGAAATGGTTGATAATCAGATTAATAATTTATCCATATTACAGCAACATCATTTGTGCTGCTGAAACTGAATCATGTCAGCATTCCATGTTAAGTGATCCCCTTCCCAAGTTTACAAGATGTCCATAAAACAAGGTTTAACTCCGGTTATAATTGTGTCTGGGGGAGGGGGTGAAGAGCAGCTCTCTGAAAACTGTTGTGTCACCAATTATACAAACATGTGCAACTGTGAAAGGGCATAATCACCTCAGTCCACACAGACTTGAGCACTTAGACGAGTTATAACAAGTTAAGCCTTAATGATTTCAGTAGAGAGAAATATCTGATGCGCAGAGAGTTGTACATAGGAATGCTGAGGCTTGACAATGAACATGTTTGGTGGTCATATAGTTTTTGACTATTGAAGAAGAAGAAGAGGAGGAGGAGGAGGAGGACGATGACGACTTTGGATTTATATCCCAATTTCCTCTTCTGTAAGGAGACCCAAGGTGGCTTACAAGCTCCTTTCCCTTCCTCTCCCCACACCTTGTGAGGTAGGTGGGGCTGAGAGAGTTCTGAGGAACTGTGATTAGCCCAAGATCACCCAGCAGGAATGTAGGAGTGTGGAAACACATCTGGTTCACCAGATAAGTCCACCATTTATGTGAAGGACTGAGGAATCAAACCCAGTTCTCCAGATTAGAATCCACCTGCTCTTAACCACTACACCATGGGCCACTACCCACTTACCTCACTAAACTGCAACGCCGCTGCGACCCCGCAATGAAAAGCCTCTGTGGCTTCTGACCACGGAGACATTTGTTCCCCACACGTTTGCAATTCTTGAAATAACGCGGGCAGCAAAGAGCGGGAGTTCCGTTGCAATGAGGGGAATGGAGCGCTCCGATTGGCCGTTGAACGTGTGCGTCATGAGTTACGAGAAAGTGGCGGCCAGCCGAGGGCGGGTCTCCAGTGTGATTGGCTGGGAAGAGGTTGTTTATGATAGGTTCGCACGAGCGTGAGTGCGAACGTCATCAAAGAGGCGCTAACAGCCCTCTATTAAGACGTCGGCACATGCTGACGTCAGCAGTAAATCGTTGGCTGCGCTTTCTGTGGAGACACGTCATCAGCAGTGTTTGGAAGTGAAAGCAGAAGCCAGCTCGCACGCACGCCTCTTGTACTTCCTCATTCGCTCGGCGCCAACATTTTCCATTTGCTCGGCATGGGCTTTGAACAAGTTGAGACGTGAAGACGTGACTTCGACTGGATGTCGACACGTGTCTACGTCATCACTACGCGCACTTTTAGACAGGGACACCCCCACTTAACAAGATGGCGCTCCCTGTTCCCTGATTGGCCGTGAGCTGCGCGTCACAGCGAATCAGCCGCGCGCAAACAGCCGAGGTTCCCCACAACCCCGCGGCACCCACGGGTTTTTTTTAAAAGTTGCTCTTTTTAGCGGAGTTAATTTGCCGCGCAGCTAGGAGGCGGGAGAGAGGTAAATCCCTGGCAGCCGCGCAGTGAGCGCCGGAGATGTGGGGAGCGTCCAGGACCCCCGTGGCTTTTAAAGAGGTGACCCCGCGGCTTATGGTGAGTGGATAGTGACCCCATGCTGGCTCTCACAAATGAGCTAACCTTAGATCTCTCAGCCTTGCTGCCATCTAACTTGACCAGCTTCCAGACAACTTTTCAGCTACACAGGAGCTGTGCTTGCTTAACTTTAGTTTCTTAAGAATATTTTGTCTAGCTTCCAGACAACTTTTCAGCTACACAGGAGCAGTGCTTGCTTAACTTTAGTTTCTTAAGAATATTTTGACCAGCTTCCAGACAACTTTTCAGCTACACAGAAGCTGTGCTTGCTTAACTTTAGTTTAAGAATATTTTTGACCAACTTCCAGACAACTTTAGTTTAAGAATATTTTTTGACTGGTTTCCAGACATCTTTTCAGCTACACAGGAGCTGTGCTTGCTTAACTTTAGTTTCTCAATTATTTGACCGTATAGCAGACAGTTGCCTTGATTGGGGCACCTGCTTTTGCGGTGTACTTTTTCATATTAGGGTGGATCTTGGCACAATTAATTTTTAATTTTAAAATAGCTAGTAACTTAGAAAAAGTTTTAAAAGGTGTGTGTTTGGGTGTACTTTTTCATATTAGGGTGGATCTTGGCACAATTAATTTTTAATTTTAAAATAGCTAGTAACTTAGAAAAAGTTTTAAAAGGTGTGTGTTTGGGTGTATGTGTGTGTGTGTGTGTGTGTGTGTGTGTGTGTGTGAGAGAGAGAGAGAGAGAGAGAGAGAGAGAAAGACAGTGAAAACTAAAGCTCCCATTTTGCTTTGTAAAAACACACACATGTCCACACCCTGATGATCCAAACAGACCCTCATTAATGTTGCTATATATGGATTTAGATGAACATTAAACAGTAAGAATATTTTTAAATGCAGCATTCATTTATTATTAGTTTGTAGGTGAAATGGCTACTTTCCTCAGTCTTTATAAAACTAATTGCCACACTACAACATGTCTTTGGCATTTTCCAGATGGACATAATATTCCTGGGGAAAACTAGGACCATATATACCGGGTTGTTTCTATCTCGATTTCTTCCTTCACACGGCCGCCCGATGTCGCGTTAAGACCAGGAGGACAAACTCCAGGTAATTATGCATGAGCCCCTGGTATACTTTAATTTTCCACACAAACGTTTCCGTGCATGAGCATACGATCCCGTTTTCCCGCCGTTTTGATTGATTGCAGGTGGCGAGGTGGGAAAAATGAATTGGTCCGTCTTCCTGCGGTGTTTGCATGGGAGTGGGAGAGGTGTGGAGTTTTTCAAAAGAACCGCCAGTTTAGCAGTTTCTGAAAACCCCGGGATAAGGGAAATCTCATGGGGCAGGCCCAATTTAGGGCTTGAAGTCATTTGGAAATCATGCTCAAACCGGGATGTTTCACCTCTCCATCACAGGATATATGGTCCATGCAGAAAACACTTTTGTTCAAAGCTCTCATCAAGCTTAGGAAAACACGCTTACACCAAATTATGCTGACTGCATTGTAGTGTTCTTCTGTCTGAATATTGTCATAAAGTAACCTACTGAGGAAACCCAACCTGTTCAGAAACAGCCCATGAATCAATCAGCTCCCTGCTTATGACTGTTGAGCAGAACTTGAGCCAAACTGAAAGGTACTGTAACATCCCTAGTTGTATTCAGGCCAACCTTTTCCATAGAAATGAATGGGAAAGTCATTTAGGGAAAGACTGCTTTGGATCTTGCATACCTACAACAGATTGGCTTCATGAGCACACCAAAGGAAACATTATGCATACTTTGGAAGCATTCCCACTTTGTCAAGGTTGTGTGACAGTGTTGCTATTACAAGGTCCAGGTTTCCACTTTGGCTAGTGACTATGGGGAACTAATAGTGAACCATGAGAATCTTTAATATCTTTTGTGTTACACTAATTTAAAAAAATTGGAAAGTTTCCACAGTCCACCTACTAAGGAAAAGTGTACAGGACACCTCAGGGTGAATCTCAGGCTGAGAGACAAGTCCAATCAGTTCTACCCAGAGAGAAATCAGAAATTCAAAGTAGAGCCTGTTAAAATTTTAACAAAAATTTATGTGAGATTTCTGATCAGTGGAATGTTGGATACATCAATTCCAAAGAAAAACACAATCAATATTGGGGCGGGGCTTTGCCACTAAAGGGAAATATTTGGAGAACTAAGAAACTCAAGAATATATTTAAAATCTCCATACCATATCACTGCTGTTGGGTCACTATAGAAGGTTTATCCTGAATTTTGGGGAGCAGCAGTGCCCTTACATGAATTGACCAAGAAACAGAACCCAGACAAAATAATTTTGAATGAAAAATATCAGGAAGCATTTAACACTCAGAAACAAATGCTAACAATCAAATCTTGGCAACCCGCCCCCCTCCTTAAAAGGCCACTGATGCTTTACAGTTAGCATTAGGTGCAGTTTTATTGCAGAAAGGAGATGATATTAAATACCCAGTCACTTATTTTAGCTGGAAATTGTCAGACAGAGAGAGAAATTATTCCTAAGTGCAGAAATTATTCCATACTAGCTTAGGACTAGTGTGGGCTTTGAATAAGTTGAGTAACCACATATGGGGAAAGGAATTTACAGCCCCTTCCGCACACGTAGAATAATGCGTTTTCAAACCACTTTCACAACTGTTTGCAAGTGGATTTTGCTATTCCACACAGCTTCAAAGAGCACTGAAAGCAGTTTGAAAGTGCATTATTCTGCATGTGCGGAAGGAGCCTATTAATGGACCATCATGTTTTAATGTGGCTTCAATCAATGAAGAATATTAACACTTCGTTGCAAAGATGATTGTGGTACATCCAAATGTTTAACATCAACATCTAGGCAAGGATAATGTCAGAGCTGACAACTTGTCCAGATGTGAAATTGGATCAAAACACACTTCTATGAGAAAGCTGCCTAGCTAGATCTATCAAAGATGACCAAGGCCAAAATGACCTCAGACCAGCAAAGCAGCATGTCAGAGAAGATGATGTCAGTCCAGCAGAGAAGCATCCCAGGTGATGAACTTAACACCCTAGCAGGGGAAGATCAATTTCAGACTTACCTGGACCTTCAGAGACTGTAAAATATGGCAGCTAAAAGAAGAAACTGCACACATCTCTTTGGAAAAAGAGATGTGTTCTGCTTAAGGACAAAGGGGTGAAGATGTAACTATTTAAAATGTTGTGTGTGTTTCTTTAAAATGAAAGGTAAGATGTAGAGGGAATGGGGGATAAAAGAGGGATGAGAGAATGAGGTGATTGGTTGATAATGGAAAGAATAAGTGCTAAAACTGAGCAAGAGAGTCAGACTGTACTAAACTGACAGTGAGAAGGGGGCTGAAGTAAAACTAAGAACGGTTTGATGTTAACAGCCTAGTGTGTTATGAAGTACAGAACTGCCCAAAGAAATAAGTAGAAAACCTTGAGAAACTAGAAATGGAGTCAAATCCTAATGTGGTTTCAGAGATCTGAAGGAGTGAGAGTGGATTGATGTGGAGTGGAAGTCACTTCAACAGAAGTTGTTGCCTCAGATCTTTTTATTCATTGTAAATTATTTCTTGTAACTTTTTAGCTAAAGAAATTATGTAAATAAAATTTTAATTTGTTCAGTTTAATCTGGAATCCTACACTTATAACTCCCTCAGGACCATATCGCCCTTCAAAACTGCTTTAGAGCTCAGACAGACTAGGAGAAATTATAAAGGGGTTTGGAATTAAATTCCTAGTGGCAGCAATATATAGATATTGAAAGAAAGGAATAAATAAACATTATTTTGCAATTATATTTATAAAGAAATCAAAGAGGGGTCATTGCATGCTGCATGTAGGGGAGAGGGCGTGATTTCATGGCAGAGCTCATGACTGGTATCCAGCAACTTCCAGGTTTAGTTAATGGCAGATTCTCTATCAGAGAATAAAAGGTAGCAGATGTTGGAAAAAAACCCTTTCTCTGCCTGAGACCCCAGAGAGCTGGTGCTGCCAATTCTAGTAGATAACACTGAACTGGATAGTCCAATAGGTTTCTTTGGCATAATGTCGACTCATGTTTTCAAGGAGCTGAACAAATGTGATGTGATTCAAAATTTTTCACAGGGTGGAGACATGTATGCTAGTATGAACCCCTTGGAGGAAGGGTGGGATGAAATGTATTTAATGTACAATAAATAATGTAAGATTTATGGGAGAGTCCTCTAAGTTCACTGCAGGGCACATGTGCTGCATGAAGAAATTTAAGGTTAAATATCTATCAGTTCCAGTTAGCTTGGCTTTATGTAAAAGAGCTGGGAAAGGCCCTTCTCTGAGTTTTTGGAGCTTCTGTCAAAGGAAATGATGTGTGAGTGGGAACATCAAGGAAGCAGGTGTGAAGCAGTTAACACGCCTTCAACATTATGTCTGCACCTATGTCTTGCATTTTAAGTCTAAGGACTCAGAAGCACCAGCATGATTCAGAGTATTAGACTAGGATCTGGAGACTCAGGCTGAATCCCCACTCTGCCAAGGATGTTTGCTGGATGACTTTGGCCTAATCTGCCTTTTGGAATTGCTAAGAGGATAAGCAGAATGTTATAATCCAATGTCTTGTTGGGGAGAAAGGAAGAGTATAAACTTTGTAAAAATGCAAGAAAATAAAATGACATGCCATATTAAGCGATGAGAAGAGGAAAATAAATGTTCACAGCATGGCTGTATATTGAAATTTTGAGTTGGGATATGCAATGTTACTCAAGATAAATCTTTATTTGATTGGATATGGCTACGGTCCTGTCCAGACGGTCAAACAAGGTAGAAATGAACTTTCAAAGCCAGTGAAGTGAGGGAATAACAACTTGCAAGTGCTGACCACACCTGCACACATTGATTAGAATTTGTATTCATACATCCCATTAATTGAAGCTTCAAATATTCAGTTAGACCTCTACAAAAGTGAAAACTACAAATATGTTTCATCTATATACATGCATTGAATATAATCTGAGAATTATTTAACAATTGTAGAAAGAAAAAAACTCAAAGTGTCTACTATAAATAGAATGTACATGTGATCACTGTAATTTAGGAACAGAACTACAGAGCCTAGACATATGTGGATATTCATATGTAAGCTCTTGTGTCTTGCAACTTAACACAGGGTAGTTGGAAAGCATGATGAACGCCTGTGTAACACCCCCCCTCCTTGCAACATTTATTTCTGCTCTGCTTGATATCTGCACTGAACTTTAATTAAGACTTTAAGACTTTTATTTTTTATTAAAATTTGTATTTATTTTATCAATATATCTGATAGGAGTTCTCTGCATCTAATAACTCTTAAAGTGTTTGTATTTTAGCACATGTGTGTAAATTCCATAGAATCAGTTCTCAGTAGTTATTTCTGCACAACAGAAACAAAACATCCTGCAGACATTTTAAAAAGATTCGTTTGGGCTTTTTTTAGTTCACACACAGCCTGCCAAAAGCGCTGCCAGCTAAAATGGAGCTTTCATTAGTTTCACAGTTGTGCCTGCCATTCTGTGTGCTGCTGCAGAGATTCTTCATGCTTCTGCCATTTGCAGCTCATCCACGTGCAATTTCCATGAAAAAAGTAGATGAATAAAGTTTGCTTTGCCTAGGCCCTTTCCGCACGGGCCAAAAACGACGGCCTGGGGGCGGTAAAAACGCCGCCCCCAGGCCGCCGTCCTGCTGGCCTCCTAAGTCCCTCCCTCGCTGTCCTCCGACCCCTGGAGGTCGGAGGGCAGCGTCGAAGCGAACTGAGAAGGCCAGCAAAACGGCGACACCGCAGGTAAATGGGAAGGGGAAGAGGGGAAGAGGCTGACTCCATGCAGAGCCGCCCGCCGTCTTGACCTCTCAAGAGGCGAATCCGCGTACTACTGCATCTTGAGCGGCCTCCTTACTCCACGCCCGGCAAGAATTCTTGCGTGATGGAAGTAGCGCCTCGATGGCCGTGCGGAAACGGCCACAGTGATTGTGTGTGTATGTGTTGTTTTTTATTTTTTGTTTTTTGTTTTGAGGGGGATGTCTGCAAACCTATGGTGACACAAATATGCATATATTGCAGCTTCTATAATCATGTTGCTGTAGCTTCTCACTGGACACAGTGTGTAACAGACTTATTTCTGTAATACACCTCTGAAGATGCCAGCCACAGATGCAGGCAAAACATTAGGAATAAGATCTACCAGACTATGGCCGCACAGCCCGGAAAACCACCACAACCATTTTGAAGACTTGGAGGGAAGACAGCTGTGCAAACTCCTTCCTCAAAATGATTTTAGAATGTTCTCAAGACATTTTATTTCTGTTGTGTGGGAATTGTAAAGATTATGGCATTTCAAAGATGCTTGATGACTTTAAAAAAAATCTGTCTTGCAGTACTGTTCAGCACTGTGCAGATTTTTACTGTATTGTTCAGCAGTGTGTAGATTTTTACTGAATGTAACATCAGTTATTTACTTGAAATCTTAAGATTTGCTTGACAAGGTGGTAGCTATAAACTACTCATATGTAATTTATATGCACACAAACACAGACCATTGTAATGGATTTATTGGTCATGTAATATGTCCAAAGTCCCATTCATTCTCAACTGTCAGAATTTTGGCTGGAACATTCATTGACTAATCAGCATTCTCTACTGTATGTCTGCCCAAGGGTAAGTAATCTATCCAGCTTCCTTGGAAATTAGCCATGAGCCAAGGAGTGGAGGAGGAGAAAACAGAACAGTTGCATAGTTTATGTAAGTGTGTTTTGCATAACGTTTTCAGGAATGTGGTTGGAAGCCAGGCCTTGATGGTATGCCAGTAGCTGCAGAAGGGAAATCCATAGTAAATGTTTAAAATTCTAAGAAAGTTCTTCAAAATGCACAGATAAATTTAGAAAATGTGAGCTTTCAGAACAGACTGTCTTTGTGGGCTATTTACATTTCTTGTTGATTTAAGGCACTATGAGCCTCTTAATCTATTTCCTGAAGTTAGATTAGCAGTTATCCCCCACATCCATGACAAGCAGTCAACAATAACAAACACTGTATTCCAGTGGAGGAATTAGGTACTGGGCTAGGAGGCTATGGTATTTTCATAAAGATCATCCCAGGACGTTGGCAAAGCTCATGATGTGTGGTGTTATTTGCTGGGAGAATGCCAGTAATGCAATTTAAAACTATACATGGTGCAAATCTCTTTCTCATTTCTAAATTTTGTATGCACAGCGTTCCTAAGTTCATGCCACTTAATAACTCAATCCCCATCTTTCAATCTTTTGCATTCCCTGTCTCATTTTGGAGGTTCACACACATTCTCTCTTCTCCAAACACCCTGTTGCATACCAGAGGGTGTAACCTTATCCACTGGCGAATGTCCAGGTGGCTGGACACTGATTCTGCATACATTAGATGGTAAAGCCTCATTCTTCTTTTGCAGCCTTCCAAAATTGCATACAATTAAATTTATAGGCTGTAAAGCCAGGAAGAAGGAAGTAGGTATCATATCACATATCCTTCTAGATTTGTACCGGGCTATATATTTTGTACAGCTCTCATGTACAACCAAACCAAAGACTTGTCTGGATCTCACCTGCTTCCTCCCCAAATACTGTGCTGTACAGTTTGTTTTGTAGCCTGCATTTTGGGAGAAGGATTCAAAAGAAGAATCAAAGACAAATAAGCATTCAACTATATTCAAATGACATTTAACTATATTTATTTTTATGGCAATTGCATCATTTTTTTTTCAAAACTGGAGCACATTCACAAGTTAACTATTGTTCCCTCCAACAAGATGCCCACAAAATAGTAGTGATATGGATATGGATGTCTATTTGTTGATAAGCAAGTACTTGCAAAATGAACAGAGTCCTCCCCTCGACCCCCCATCATAATTTTGGCAAAACATAACAATGTAGGTATGTGAGAGGTGCTGAATCAGATCAGTAGTCCATCTAATTCACCATCCTATTTCACACAGCATTGAAATACTAGTCTTGGAAAGTCAACAAACCAGTCATAGAGGTCAACACTTCTCTCCAGTGTTGCTTCCTAGCATAGATACTCGGAGTTTTACTATCTCTGAATAAGGAAGTTCCTTTAGTTGTCTTGTCATGACCTCGGAGACCATGTTCTTGCTTTCTCATATCTTATGCCATCACTCATTTGCGTGTTCAGAAACAGTGTAACATTTATGAAACACAGATATAATAATGTTATCACTGAGGGCATAGATGATTGCTGCAGACAGTCTGAGGAAAGAACTATTAATTGTACAGGTCTGAACTTTGCTATAAATATTCAAATCAGCTCTCCTCCTACAGCAATACTAGCAGTATTCAATTAATTTGATATTGCTAGTTTAGAATAACATCCTTTCAGATTGGACAGATTTGGGGTGGGGTGGGGTTGCAGCATTGACATAGTAGCCAGGTCAAGCCTGGCAAGCAGCAGGAGAGTTTGGGGACAGAGTTATAGGCAGGGCATGTGACAGGGTCACTGCATCGCTTCTGGGTACAACCAGGTATGTCACCATAGAGTTTCTGGCAATTCCTAGAGTGGTACCTGGAAATGATATACTGGTGCAGAGGATGCCAGCATTTTTCAAACGTTTCTCCCACTGCCTCTTGGAGTAACAGTGGATAATGTCTGAGATCAGCAACCTTGGCAAACCTAATCCTTGTGGTTTGAAATCTGTACCAGTGTACACTTTAACAAGTTTGAGAGAGAGCTGCTGGGAATGTATTAATGTTTCTGCACTGTTGTGTGTGCTTGGTCTCTGATCAACATAGGACTCTAACTCTAGGATGGGAAATGTCTGGAGACTTGTGGGCAAATCCTGGGAATTTGGGGCAAGATTAGGCTACCAGTGAGGGATCCCCTGCTTTAGCACTCTGCTCCCCACCCCACCCCCACCCCTGGTTCTGTTCAGCCAGCCAGTGGGGGAACTTAGGGCAGTAAACTTACCTGACATCTGAAACACAGTGTCGTCATTTCCAACATACAGGTTGGAAATGATGTCATCACATTTTGGATGCTGGAGGCCTTGCACTAAGTTTGCTGTGCTACTGTATTCAAATATCGCTATGATTCTGCAAATTATGCATTATTTTCACGCAGTGGACAGATGCTACCGTAGGAACTTGGGGCTGGGATTTGGGGGCACAGCATGCACTTTGTACGTACCTTCCCAGGTTCCACTCCTGACAGTGCCAAGTAAAGGATTTTGTTGTCCATAGAGTGCAGCTGCCAGTTGGAATAGACAGTGCCATGTTAGGTTGACTAATAATCAATAGTCACTGAGACCCAGTGTGGAGTAGAGGTTAGAGTGTCAGTAGAGGTTCTGGAAAACTCCAGCTTCTTATCTCCAAACTGCCATGGAAGCTTGTTGGGTGTTCTTAGGCAATCACACACATTTAGTCTAACCTACTTCACAGGGCTGTTGTGAAGATAAAATGAAAAATAGGAGAAGGATGCAAGCAGCTTTAGGACTCTCTTTAGGGAGAAAGGTGGGGTATAAATGAACTAAAATAAAATAGATTAAAAGTCTTTGGCTGACGTTCCAAGAACACCTTCCTGAGAGTAGGCCATATTGAATAAAATGGGGTTTACTTATGAATAGACCTGCTTATGCTTGCTCCCTTACTCACTGCAAGGCAGATTCAAATCTTTATATAAACTGAAGTATCTGATGCTTAGTTTGCTTTGGCAAGTCAAAGGCCGTTTCCGCATGGCCATGGTAGGGGTTGGGTCGGCGTACATGACGCTGACCCGACCCCTCTGGGACTGTTCACATGAACGGTCCCAGAACCTCCTGGGACGACGGCGCAGCGCTGCACCGTCGTCAGGTCGACCTACCTGCCCTTCAGCCCTTCAGCCCGTCGCCGAGGCCAGGGGACACGCCCCCTGCCCTGCGCGACCGCTCCAGAGTCGCAGGGCAGAGGGGTCATGTCCCCAGGCCTCGGCGCTGCGCCGCAGGGCCGCAGGGCAGGTAGGTCTACCGGACATGGGGGGGGGGAGGGAAGCGCCTTGGAGCCGTTTTTGCCGTCCCCAGGGCGCCGTATACGGCCCATGCGGAAAGGGCCAAAGTTTCACCCAGTGTGGTGCAATAGTTGGAACTAGTATCTGTGAGACCTAGGTTCATAATCCCACTGTGCCACAGGAGCTCAGTGGTAACCTTGGGCCAGTCATACAGAGTTGTTGTGAGAATAAAATGGAGGAATGGACAATTATTTTGTAAATCACTTTGGGGTCCCATTGGACAGAAAACTAGGGCAAAATATCTAAACCAGTACTTTCTATATAATGTTTGTAAACAGATCTTGAATTATTGTTTCTTGTAACCACACCGCAGTAGACTTCCATGAAATGTATTCAGTGCTTTTTGTATTAAATGTATTTAGTAGTGTTTGTCAAACTGGTTGAGACAGGTGGCTGGAGCACAAGGTAGATCAGTAACAATGCTAAGTATTTTGCTCCCCTCCTCTCCATTGTTCCTAGGCACTTCACTGAAGATCCTAAAAGTCTCACTAATCTCATCAAGTGGCTGATTGCCCCCTGCAGATCCAATCTAAAAGCCACAACTGACTTCACTACTCTCAACTACTTTGAAAGGTTTCTTGACCTTTGGGATACAGACTTCATATTCACTCTGGCTGTTTCAGACTTGATTTTTTGGAGTCTGCCATTTTAGTAATTACCAAGGAATCAGATGTACGGTCCTTTTGTTTTACATTACTTCAAACCACTCTTTGCTACTGTTGTGTCAGACACAGGAGAAAGCCGGCCATCAAAAATGAAATAATGTCCAGGTGTGGCTTTGCTTTCTATAGCTTTGACAGATCGACAGGATATCAAAATTGATTCATGCATTTTATTTATCACTCAGTAATGGCAGTCTTTACTTGCTTATGTGAACTGCCAGCATGGTATAAAAAGTACAGTGGCAAATTAGGGAGGCTACCTTATCATGTCAGCCTTGGTCACATACTGGTAAAGCACCTGTCTTGAATGTAGAAGGGTTCTATATTCAGTTCGGGTATCTCTAGTTCAGGGGGCCAATTGGCCATGCTGGCAGGGGCTGATTGGATTTGTAGTCCATGAACATCTGGAGAGCCGCAGGTTGCAGACCCCTGCTCTAGTTAAAGGTGTTAGATTTCGTTTAGAGTCATGGATATGCCCAGTAGTGTGTGTGACTGCAGTTTATAGAAACTTCTCCAGAGACATAAATGTAAAAGGTAAAACTTACATTTATTCAATCATCTTCAGTTCACAACTTTGTTCCAAGAAAAGGTAAATAGAAAGAACCCTAGACTAAAGAGATTACTTTCCCTATGACAAGTGGGCACAACTAACGCGCCATCACGTGTGTGGAAGTGAGTGGATGCTGCAGTGGCAAAGGCCCCACTGAGCAGGCTGCCATTGACCATGCGCTCGGGTCAAAGGCTAGAGCAGAAGTGAAGCTAGCATGGGGAAGAAAGGAAGTTAGTGGGCGGTCTCCTGGCCCAGACAAGGAGGGCAAACAAGAGAGGCAACATCACAGAGTGAGATACACAGCACCCCCCAGTGTCCAGGCATGCAGAAGTCGCTTATTCCAACACTCCCTCTCGACACTGCATGCTTTCCAGGTATACAATGTTCAGTTTGTCACGCAGGCTTTGGAACTTGTCTCTTGGCAGTGGTTTGGTCAAGATGTCTGCTGTCATCATATCAGTAGGACAGTAGCAAAGTTTCACAGTTCCTTCTGCCTGTAAGAGTCTTACATATTGATCCTTAATTCCAATGTGTTTAGTACGTGCACTGTTCTTATCTGAAAGAGAAAGAGCTATACAACTCTGGTTATCTTCTAGCATTTGTACAGGTAAAGGTTCATCAATACCAAAATCTTCTAACAACATTAAAAGCCATTGTAATTCTCTACATGCCTCAGAAACTGATACTAATTCTGATTCAGTAGATGAGTGAGCAACAACACTTTGTTTACGGCTTGCCCAACTTACAGCACTTTCCCCATAGAAAAACACATAGCCACTGGTAGATCTTAGATCTGTTCTTTCTCCAGCCCAATCTGCATCAGCATATCCCAATAGTGTGGGATCTTTAGTTGCTGGCAGTTTCAGTTTAAAGTCTAAAGTACCTTTTAAGTACCTCACCACTCGTTTAACAGCAGTCCAGTCTCTTGTGGTGGGTGTGCTAACCCTTCTAGACAATATACTCACAGCTGTAGCAATGTCAGGTCTGGTTGTCATTGCTAAGTACAAAAGCTTGCCTATTGCAGTCCTGTAATAATTGTTGTCAGGTAGCAAGTCATCAGGTAGTACTTGTCTGTAGAAATCAGAACTCATTGGGGTAGGCATTGGATTGACACCTTCCAGGTTCAGACTCTGTAGCAGTTCCAATATTTTCTGCTTCTGGCTAAGAAGATAGCTTCCATCTGGTTCACGTTCGATTTGGATCCCCAAGTAGAAGCTGGCATCTACCAGGTGCTTGACTTCTACTTCCTTGTTGAGTTGGGATATAATCTCAGCACAGTCAGTTTCATTTTCATGGCAAATAATCAAATCATCAACATATGTCAGGATAAATGTCCATCTCCCATTTCTGTGCCTGCTATAAAGACAGGGGTCTGCATTGCCTTGTTTGAAGTCCTGACTTAGTAGCATCTTGGCTAGCTTATCTGACCAAGCTTTAGCTGCTTGTTTCAATCCATAAAGTCCTTTCTGAAGTTTACAGACTAAATGTTTATTCTTTTCATCTATGAACCCTGGTGGTTGCTTCATATAAAAGCTCCTGTTCAATTTCGCCATGCAAAAATGTGGTTTTAACGTCCAAATGCTCAGTTCTCATGTTTCTAGATGCAGCAATGCTTAAGAGCATTCTAATTGTAGAATATTTTACAACAGGTGCAAAAGTCTGATCATAATCTGTTCCATAGATCTGAGAGAATCCTTTAGCAACAAGTCTGGCCTTATATCTCTCAATCTGACCTTCCGCATCTTGTTTAGCTTTAAAAACCCATTTACAACCGATAACGTTCTTACCCTTAGGTAGTTCTGTGAGAGTCCATGTTTGGTTTTTATGTAGTGCAGCAATTTCTTCTTGTGCTGCCTCTTTCCACTTCTTTGCTTCTGGTTCAGGCATTCGCTGTAACTCAGACCATGAAGCTGGTTCATGCAATGATGGCGCCCTTGCAAGGTAGGTAAGTTTCTCAGCTGGAACTCCCTTGTTAGGCCGCGATGAGCGCCTGAGGGCCGAAGGTCTGTCTGCCTCCACAGTAGTCTGTGACTCCTCTGCCTCACCTGTCAGGTCTGGGATTTCCACCGCTGCTCCCTCTTTAGGTTGAGCATTTGCTGGCATTTGCACGGTGATGTCATCCTGGGACTCTGGGCGATGTAGGATCAGCTGGTCGCTATCGCCATCTCCCTCTGAATGGTCATCCATCACAGCAGGCTTGCCATCTCTGGGTCGCTCGTCAAACTGCACAACTCTGCATATAGTAATTTGGTTAGTTTCTGGATCAAAAATCCTGTATCCTTTACTTTCTGGAGAATAGCCCAAAAATATACCTGCTTGCGTAGTAGGGTCTAGCTTGGATCTCTTTTCTTTTGGTATGTGAGCATAAGCTTTACATCCAAAGACTCTGATGTGTTCTACATTTGGTTTTCTGCCATGCCATAACTCATATGGAGTTGCTTCTGTGGCTTTGGTTGGCAATCTATTTTGTAGGTAAACTGCAGTCATTGCTGCCTCTCCCCAGTGCTTGCAGGGAAGGCCTGAATCAATGAGCATGCACCGAATCATGTCCATTATATAACGATTTCTTCTTTCTGCAATTCCATTTTGTTCTGGCGAATGGGCTACAGTAAGTCTGTGTTGGATCCCATGTTCCCTCAAGAAATTGTTTATAGATATGGAATTGTATTCTCCCCCTCTGTCCGATTGGATACACTTGGGTTTCCTATTAAACTTATTAGATACCATAGCAACATAGTCTCTTAATTTCTGTTCAGTCTGAGACTTTTCTTTTAGCAAATAACACACAGTGTATCTCGAGTAGTCATCAATAAAAGACAACAGATAGGTGTTATTACCAGTTGATGCTGGTTTGATTGGTCCACATAGATCAGAGTGAATTAAGTCAAGAGGCTGCTTAGAGCATCTTTGGCTTTGCTTTGGGAATGAAGGCCTAGTTCCCTTTCCTCTTAAACAACAATCACACAATTGGTTATCATTGGGACAGTCTTTTATGGAAATACCTGTTACCAAGTCCTTGCTTTTCAGCTTCAGGATGGCCTCTTTATCACGGTGGGCAAACCTCCTATGCCAGAGCTCCAAAGACTGCTGGGTAGAAGTTACCTTGGCTGTGCAGGCTTGTGGTTCCTCACAGTCCAGTTCAAAGACTCCATTTCTTAGGGTACCTGTGGAATATAGCTCACCATCCCGCGAGATAGTGCACACATTATTCTCAAAGTGAACAGCAAATCCTTTTTCTGATAGTGTAGGGACGCTGATCAGATTAGCCGCGAGGTCTGGAATATACAGGACATTTTCAGCCACAATCTCAGTTCCATTATCATCCAGTCGGCAATGTAAAGTAACTTTGCCCTTTCCATTCACTGGAATCTGTTTTCCATTGGCTAAATACACATTGCATCCAGCATCTCTGTCTAATTCATTGAACAAAGCAACATCTGAAGCCATGTGCCTAGAAGCACCACTATCAATAATCCAAGGCTTATATTTTTCATTAGTTTGTATCATGTGGGTTGTGCAAAAGTTGAATGAATTTTTAGGAGTAAAATCCCTTTGTCTGTGTGAATAAGCAGTGTGAGATGGCTTGCTGCCAGTCTCAGTATTCTTATTGCGTCGACACTCCCTCTGGAGGTGACCAGGTTTATTACACTTGAAACAGATGGGTGGGCTTCTCCTTTCCCCTGTGGGATTGGATTTTCTGTATCCAAATGATTTAGTTCCCGCCCCCTTGCCTCTGGCTTCTTGGACCATGTAACTTGAGCCATTCTTCCCTCTGCTCTCAGAGAGATACTCTTGCTGCTTACAGAAAATTCAGACCTAGTTAGTCCTATAGGAATTTTCCTCAAATGTGCAGTCTTTGCCATTCACAGTAGAGACAAAAGCTGAATATTTCTCAGGCAATGAGCTTAAAAAACAGTCCAATTTTCAGTTCTTCCTCCAGAACTATTGCAATGGTTGCTAACTTATCAATCAGGTTCAGCAATTTCTCTATATGGCAATCTGGCATCTCCATTTTCTTGTAATTTGATTGAAAATAGTTGTTTGAATAAACTCACTTTTGCTATTTCTGTCTTGCTCTCCAAAGACCCTTTTTAATGCTTCTAGCATATGCTTTGGCAGAATCTTGTCCTTTAACATACACCAGTTGTGAGTTTGGAAGAGTACAAACAACCACATTCATGGCCTTTTCATCTGCTCTTTTGCCATCTGGTCTCTTCATTTCCACTGTTTGGTTTTGGTGTAGTTAAAACAAAACCTATGCCCTCTTCCCTTTACTTGGGATTGAATTCTGTAGAGCCATGAGTTAAAGTTCAGGCTTGTAAACTTCTCAAGAATTGCACTTCACAGCTGAGCCATTTTAATGCAAAAGGCTTTCTCTGCAATCTCAGTATCGCACACACAAGAAAGAGGAAGCAAGCCTTCAGGCTATACAGCCTTTTGT
Source organism: Sphaerodactylus townsendi (assembly GCF_021028975.2). Taxonomy (NCBI): domain Eukaryota; kingdom Metazoa; phylum Chordata; class Lepidosauria; order Squamata; family Sphaerodactylidae; genus Sphaerodactylus; species Sphaerodactylus townsendi. The sequence goes on from NC_059426.1 coordinate 54,845,594, forward strand.
TACCTAAAGCTGGCCTATTGGAAGCCAGGTGAGCAAGAAAACACCGGGAACCGAGGCAGTGGCTGCTTTAAAGCCATTACCAGGAAAAAAAATTTGCTCCAACTTTAAAACTAACTTGAAAGCATCTGGGCTCCAAAAATAACCATCAATCTCCTCTGCTACCATGTTAGATTTCGTTTAGAAGTCATGGATATGCCCAGTAGTGTATTGTAGAGCTGCAGTTTATAGAAACTTCTCCAGAGACATAAATGCAAAAGGTACGCTTTTATTTATTCCAGTAAATGCTGGTTCACAGCAACTTTGTTTAAGAAAGAGTAAATAGAAAGAACCACAGATTTTAAAGAGGGTGCTTTCCCTATGACAGAGTGGAACAACTAACGCAGCCATGCGTGTGTGGTAGAGTGAGTGGATGCTGCAGTGGCAAAGGCCCCACTGAGCAGGCTGCCATTGACCATGCGCTCGGGTCAAAGGCTAGAGCAGAAGTGAAGCTAGCATGGGGAAGAAAGGAAGTTAGAGGTAAAATGATCTCACAAAGCTGAACGGGAGGGAGCAAACAAGAGAGGCAACATCACAGTTAAGGAGGTATTATACACAGCACCCCAATTAACCAGGCATGCAGAAGTCGCTTATTCCAACAAAAGGTTCTCAGCTACAAGGTATTTTGAAAGACATCTTCCTAGCTGGCATGGAAGGCACTGGGCTAGATGGACCAGTGGTCTTATTCCATATAAAGCAACTTCAGAAATTTCTTATGAATAAAATGTTAGTTTCCCTTAGGTATGGCTTGAAGAAAATATGGATCAGGTTATAGCTGCAAATGTAGACTTGGATTATCAGATCTATGCACTTATTAGGGCTTTTTCATCTGTGCCTATTTAATCAATAGCATCTCATATTTAAAAGAAATGGTGGAATTCACTAAACCAAGCCAGAATTTTAGTAGGAAAAGGAATTTACATAGAGAACCCTTTACATCTTTTTTTTTTTTTAAAAGAGAGAGTCAAATTGGTGATAGAAATTGGGTTAGGGAATTCTATAATTTGCAAAATGAAAGCAGGAGGCTTTGCATTAATTTTAAACATATAATACATAATAAAACTAAAATCAACTTGCTGATTATGTAGAAAATGTTATAAACTGAATGCGACTCTCACAATGTTTGATTGAAAATAAAGTTAAAATGACTATAATAATTTTAACTATATCTGCTGCTTTAAAAATGTTAATTTTTTGACCTCACATTTTTTACCATAATGAAGAGTGGTGACATAATAACAGGCCAATCTGTGTGCTTTGTAATGAATAATAAAGTGCTTTAACCTCTTTAGGGACTTAACACTGCATTAATCCTTTAATCCCTAGAAAAACCAATTTTGTTGACATGTAAAGGGGATATTTAACTTCATCCAATTAATTTTCTACTTTAGAGATAACCATGATTATGAAGATCAGATTGAACAGATTCATTAGAGCTCCTTTGTTGTGTACAAAGTGATAACTTTGCCACCAGATATTTGTATAAAAAAATAAATTTACATCGTGCAATTGTTTTATTTTTCCTGTTTTTATGAAAAGAAATGCCAGAACTTTGAAGTCCTGAAAGGTTTGCCACAGTCTACTTCTTCAGTAGGTGCGATACCACAGAGCTATTAAACATGGCTAACGTCACCACCGTGATTTGGTTTAATTAATATTGTTCTTATTTCACATTGTAACTATGTCTTTCTGAAATATTTCCTAACAGCAAAACATGCTTTGGTGTAAATGGAACGGACAAATGTAAGGGGCTGAAGGACATAAAATCTGCTTCCAACAACACCTGGGATTGGGCTGCATGAAGATCGGAAGAAAAAAGCTGCAGTCTTTCTGGCATCCTTTTGTGCACTGCTTGAAAATGTTGCCTGGCCCTGAGAAAGCCAATATAACAGAAGAGAAACTTATGGCTGTATTTCATTCATTTGTTCATTTCATATATACACAGCCTCTTCATGAAGTTTTGGCTTAGGTTTTATACTCGATCCTAGGAATGTTATATTGCACTGGAGTAACTAATCAAAATATCAACTGAATGTACTCCATTTGCAATGCAGTGGTTAGAATGTCGGAGTAGGATCTTAGACCTGAGTATGAATCCCCATTCACTGGGAACATTCCGGAAGGTTTGAGGGTGGAGCCAAGCATGGAGGGGTAGGTTCACCAAGTCTCCACCCTGGGCCATACCCCTTATACCAAACAGCTAGCTGGCGCGAAGACATCGCCAGTGGAGGAGGCCTGGCTTTGCATTTAACCATGTTGCCAGCAGCTAAAAAGAGACTTAGGTCTGCAGCGCAGTGATGTCACTTCTGCTGTGCACTGGAAATGATATCATTGTGTTGCTGGCAACGTGACAATGCTTTGGTATTTGGGCAAAAATATGATAGTAAAAACGGCTTCTACCATGGAGTTCTTTTGCCCAAATACCAACTTAATCATATTGCTGGCAACACGATGATGTCGCTTTGCTGGTGAGATGGCTGAAACATCAGAGTAGGAGGCTTTCATGGCCGGATTCAGCTGGTTGCGGTGGTTTTTTCGGGCTGTGTGGCCATGGTCTGGTGGATCTTGTTCCTAACAGTGTGTAGCAGACTTTCCTCTCTAAAGATGCCAGCCACAGATTCAGGCGAAACGTTAATAACAAGATCCACCAGACCACGGCCACACAGGCCAGAAAACCCACCACAACCATCAGAGTAGGCTTTGCTGGTGACATGACTGAAACCCCACCCAGGGACTTTGGTCATGGGTGAGACATCAGTACACAGATAAATAAATAAAATAAATAGGCCTCCCCTACTGTGAGTAGGTTCATTCCACTGTGGCTGAGGGGTGCCTAACAACCATGGAGAGGGGTTTAAGGAAGGCAGGGATCTTGGCGGGGATATAGTCCACCCTCCAAAGCTGCTATTTCTTCCAGGGGAACTGGAGACCAGTTGTAATTCTGGGAGATATCCAGGCCCCACTTGGAAGTTGGCAGCCCTACCATGAGCTATAGAAGCTTACCAGGTGACTTTAGATCAGTCACAGACTCACAGCCACAACTCACAGGATTGTTATGCAAATAAAATCGAGGAGAGGCTACCATAGGTCACTTTGGATCACCTTAGGAGAGAAAGTTGGTTATAAATGAAGTAAATAAATGACTAATGCAAATGGATAATTTAACAGCAGTAACACTGAAAACACTAGGAGCTTATACAGCAGTTATTCCAGCAAATAAGGGTCTGACTTTGAATTCAGAAAGATTGGAGGATGGAAGAGACGTCAGAGGGAGTGATTCAGCAGATATGTAGCTGGCTGGACACTTGCCAGTCAGCAGACTAACATACAAATCTTGCCACCAAAGTGAACTGTGCTATGTATTCTAATGAGTTGTTTACATGGATGGGATGGAGTTTGAGTGGGAGGTCTTTGATTCTATATGAGCACAGTGGCTTCTGTTTATGTTCTGCTTTGTTCTGTGGGGTTGCAGCTGCTCAAAGAAGAGACAAGAGTTTTGCTTACATGCACCAGTACACAGGCAGAGGGAAGTCAGCGAGTGGAGGCAGATAAATACATGCTTCCCCTATCAGGAAGTGATGGAAACAGGAGCACCTGCTACTACTAGCCAGAAAGAGGCAAGTAAGTTGTTTTGTTCTGTGGGGCTGTATGTATATTCACATTTAGTCAGGCAATGCTGCTGACTCTGCAGGAAGGAATAGAAAGAAATGGCGCACTTGAAGCCACCCAGAAATAGGCACTGTTTGCCATGCTTTCCTACTGCACATCTAGTACTAACCATAATGCACACAGAGCAGAAACATGGACAAATCAGACCAAGTGTGAAAAGGTCATTGATGAAGATATAGCGGAGACCTCTTCCATCTTTAGTTTCATTTGAAAGCAGCTGTTCCATGTCCTTGTTACAATCCACTCCCTTCCCAATTGCCACAAGCCCCAACAGGGTAGAAAAGACAAGCGAGCCCTCGTTCACGCTGAAGAATCCATTTTTAAACAACTGCCTCTTCTTTCCCCACAGCTGACTTCATTTAGCTCTGGCACATTTTCTCCCAATCCAGCTCACTTCTGTATCAGAGAAAGGCCTTTTACACATGTTTGGTATCTTCAGGACAAGCATACATGACTGTAGATTCTCAACTGTGCACACACTTTTCCCTCTCCCAAACTGACAGCACTGCAGATGAGCATTCAGATCGTATTTCTGCTAGAACGGGGGTAATATTCTGAACACTGAACACACAGCCCACATTCCATTGGTCAGAGGCAGATTCCCTTTTGTTAGGAAAGATCAAAGTCACACAATTATTGAACACTGACTGTGCCAACTGCCAGAACAAAAGTGCACACTGTGATCATTTCACACGCGATGTATTGTTCACTGCTAATGGGCTGGTGCTGACAAGGAACCTTGCACCTAGTTGTCTCCACAGGCCTTTAAACAAGTTCCAGAAGTAGCAGTGGTACCTACTGGAAGAGTGGAGGCCTGATTGTCTGCTCTTACATCCACTTTGAGTCTCTCTCCCACTTTTCAGATGGTTTTTTAAAAGGATTAAAGACAGAATGCTAGGGATTAGAATGGAGTCAGGTTAGAAACAAATGAAAGAAGACAGCAGGCCAAGCTGGCATGAGCCAAGGAAGACGACTGTTTGCATTGTGCTGGAATCTCTTAACAAATTTTAAAAGCAAAATTTGTGCTGGATATAGTAAATGTGGAGGGCCTGTCAATCCCTAAAATGGAATGCAAATTAAATAGGAAGATTCCACTATTATGAATAGTTGTCCCATGAAGTGACCGTTCCCTATAGTTCAGAAAACTGAGACATTTGATTTCTCAATTAAAACTGGAGGCACAACTACAATCAAAATAGATTATTTTGTACAAATGAAAAAGTGCTTGGCATTGTAAGCTGCTTTGAGACTCCTTCTGGTTGAGAAAAGAGGTGTATAAAACCCAATGTTTCTTCTTCAGAGCTGTGAAGAAGAAGAGTTTGGATTTATAACCCCCTTTCTTTCCTGCAGGAGACTCAGAGGGGCTTACAATTTCCTTTCCCTCCCTCACCCACAACAAACACCCTGTGAGGTGGGGTGGGGCTGAGAGAGCTACCTAGAGCTGTGACTAGGCCAAGGTCACCTGGCTGCCGTGTGTTGGAGCACAGGCCAATCTAGTTCCCCAGATAAGCCTCCACAGTTCAAGTGGCAGAGCGGCGAATCAAACCCTCTTCTCCAGATCAGAGTGCACCTGCTCTTAACCACTGTGCCACTGCTGTTCCACAGTAGCCAATCACCACCTAACATGGAGATGGGGTAGAACTGCCTGCCCCCAGTGGTGGCTGTTCAAGAAGAACTTAGGCCAGGGCAGTGCGTGTGTGTGTCAAGTCACATCAGGGGAGTAGTGATGTACAATTGTGTCCTTTTGCATTCCTTTTTTACTGTGTGTGTTGCCGTGATGACCCTCCTTGTTTCACACCTTTTTTCCCTACTATTTCTGATTAGTTTGTTTCTTTTTATATCCTTTAAATGTAACAGGAAAATATTTCGCACAAAGAAACAGAACATGGACTCATACGTCTGATTCACACCAGGGAGAAATGAAACCATGTTATTATTTTTTGGTAGTTGAAACAGCAGCTTTACAAAATTTAGTAGCAGACCCCATATTCTGTGTATCTCTCATGCATGTTTTCATCCCATCCTTTCTCCAAGGAGTTCAATGTAGCATCTGTGGTTTTCCTTTTTATCTTTTGTCCTTACAATATCCCTATAAGTCTGGTAGGGCTGACAGGCAATGTGTGGCTCAAGGCTGCTCAAAGATCTTCATAGCAGAATGGGATTTAAACCCTGGTGTTTCAAATTCTAGTCCAACACTAATTACTACAACAGACTGGGGCCTTTTCTACATGTGAAATGCCACACCTCTCTGATCATGAGCACTTTCTTTTTGGATTGACTGATTGATTGATGGTAACCTGGTACCCATTCTCTACACTGGACTAGCATGCCCTGGAATACTGTTTGGAAATTACACGCAGAGGAGAATCTTTGCTTCTTTATTGGCTACTGATGATGTTCCTTATTTCCTCAGATGAGAATCAATCTCTTCCTATATCTTCTGGACAGCTTTGCCTGCTCCCTTCAAAATATTATTGCCATTCAACCATTCAAAAAATTAAATTCATTTCTCCAAGGGTAAATTAATCTTCTCTCTTGACTCTTCTTTTTCCTGTATGTGTATTTTGTACCAGGAACAACTATCCAATCTGTTACCCTGTAATTAAATTGGATTACAGAAGAATCACAGCCTTGCTTGCTTTCTTCAGATTACATGGCAATTAAGTTTGGTTTTACCATGAAAAATCAAGAATTTCTAATGATGTCATTACATGGTTGTTTGTACAATACAATGCAATCATTTAATTATACATGCAGCACTTTTTCCTTCAACAGGAAAAATGATTAAAATAATGCTAATGCCTCAGTTTCTTGAATAAGTGCCAGCATATTTTATAATTTTCAAAATATCAATAGATATTATGGTGAGTCAGAGATTTCCTATGCAGAATCAATGTTTACAAAAGCCCCCTTCCCCTTCTAAGCTTACTTGTTCCCCTACTAAGCTAAACTGACCACATTGGATTTAGTGCAAGGATCACCTGTTTTCCCAGCTTCCCCCTGTCCTCAGCAGCCATTTTTGACCCCAGGAACAGGAGGCTGCAGCAGGAAGAAAGGGGAGGAAATTACCCCTTTTCTCTATATGCCTAGTAAAGGTTGTTGTAAAGTTACCCCTTTTCTCATCTTCCTACTCCATGGGAGTCCCACAACTTTGGGAATAAACTAGGTGAGAAATGGCTGCTAGTAAGCAATGAAAATTGGGGAGATTTGTGACTGTCTCTCAGTGCCTTCCAGTGATGAATTATGTTGGATCCAAAGATGCTCTTCTACTTATAAAGGGTTTTTCTGCTCACAGATACCATTCCACATGGGGAAGCACAAATACTTTTCCATGAGCAGAACCTAATTTTTTGGATCCAACACGTACTCAGACCCAATGCCAGAAACCACACTGCATAAATCTTTCCTGATCCAACCTCTCACCCCAAGGTACTTCCTTTCCTCTTCTTCCCAACCTTTCAGCTTCTATTTGTGTGTGTGTATGTGCAATTAAGTCACAGCTGATGGGTTTTCAACATAGGGTTTTCAAGGCAAGTAATATTCAGAGGTGGTTTAGCCATTGTCTGCCTCCATATCATAACTCTGGGATTCCTTGGAGGTTGCCCATCCAAATAATAAACAGGTCAGGGTTTCACCTTCTATAGTCTCATTGAATTTCTTTACCCACCTACTTGATGAGATCAATAATTTGATTAAAGAAGACCATTTAATATAGGATGGAGAAAAACACTGCCTGACGTTTGTCAGTAATGTGAGCAGAACATGGATCATCAGTAATGTGAGCAGAACATGGATTATCCTGGCTAATGCATGTTTTCAAAGAACAGCTGTAGCGGGCATAATTGCCATAGATGGTAAAAGGTTCTAGGTAGTATGGAAAAGACCTGAGCCTTCAACTATAGGTTTAAATCTATCAGCATATTTACCGTAACCTATTAATCTGTTCCTTTGTGGGAGTGCACTGCAACCCCATCTGGGATACGCAAACTCTTTATTTCCTGAATTGGTCATTGCCACACTCTCTGTGTCACCCTCCCAGCACAGATCATCAATCAAGGCAACCAAGGCTATCTCAGATCCAAATCCATATTGAAAAGCATCTTATTGCAAGAAGGGCTCCTCCACCACTTGGTGGAGAATAGGTAAAGATTAGAGGCCAGTCTTGCTCAGCTCCATTTTCCTTCCACCTTCATGATAGGCATCTTGCTTGCTTTACAAAGCAGGCCTGTTAGCTTCCACTCAAAAATGGAAAAAAAAATAGACACACAACACAGAGGAATGCAACATGCTAGAAGAATCAAATCTCTCCCTTCTTTCAGAAACAGTCCTAGGTGAATTGATGTATGTCTGAGTCCATCCATTAATTGTAAATGCAGGACAAAATGCAGCACATTCAAGGAATATAAAGCCCACACCCTCCCAAGCCACATCTTGCTGTGTGAAGTAAGCACAACAGTTATTCAGTGAGAAATAGATTAGGTCGCATACAAGCTGACAGAAGCATGCTAAAACCAATGAGCCATGTTCATATGTACATGTTTGTGTCTGCACTGAATTTAGTTCCCTCCCCTCACTGCACAAGCAGCCACTGCAGCATGTGCCCCGCCCCGCAATCCAACATGAAAGAACAGACACTAGAATTTTTCCTATTGAAAGGAAGGAAAAATGAAATTAACAATGATAGCAATCATGTTCATTTTCTATTTCTTTGTATCTTTTTCTTATCTCTATATTTTTGACCATCTTAAACTTTTACACCCAGCCTGACAAACTCCCCCAAAAGTTAGTTTCTGCAGCCCAATTTTTCCTACTGCCCCACATGTGTCCTACTAACCATTAGGATAAACTCTGAGCTGTGACCTGACAGAGAAATTGCTTAGCAGACTACCTCATACTAGGAGAAGGCCCATAACTCAGCGACAGACCACATTGTTTTGGAAATATAAGACTGCAGGTGCCATATTGAGCAACTGATGTGAAAGAAACTCACAAATACCACAAATACTATAATCAGGCTACTGTCTTAAAATGTACCGATTCCTTATTGCTCTTAAAAAGATGTTTTAATAATATACCAAATATATAATAATATATATACCAAATATAATATACCAAATAGTACATGTCCCCTTGAATCTCCAACAATGAGCAATGCAATCAATGTACAACTTACGATGTATTATATATAGCAGCCCCCACAAACTGATAAGAAATAATCTGTAGTAGATGCAAATAGAAATGAACAAATCCTTAATGAGTCCAATGGCTTCTGTTTACAAGTTTTCTGGATGTTAATGCCCATTTCATGCATCTCATCAACTGCACTTCATCAGAACCATTGATTGTTTATTCTTATCTCTTTCATCAAGGAGATTCTTATAATCAAGGGTTCAAAGACAATCACCAATTCTACTTTAATTCATTCTGTGGATCAGCTCTAGAAGAAGCATCTATTGTCATTGTGCATGCACAATGAAATTTACAAGCATTCCCTGATGCACACTAATTCAGATCTCACACCCCATCCTCACATTCCCCTTCCTTCACCCATCCCTACACAGCCCCAAACACATAAACATGAAACCATGGAGTTCAGCATAGCCACATAGAATAGAAGTTATCTCTAAGCCTATTTGTCCTTGTTTTTATAATCCTACATTGTCTGCCAGATGGTAACAGTTCAAAAAGAGAGTATGCCAGATGAGAATATTCTGAACTTTCAGTCTGTCCAATAGCTGTGAATCTCAGACAGTAATCCTGGAAAAGTCCTTTGCCGAAAACCTTGGAAGGCCAATGCAAAGCTGATGATATTGGGCTGAATCGCCCAGTAGTCTGGTTCAGTATAAGCCACTGTCAGCAATGTATATGAGTCCTTTGTCAGAGTCACTTCTGCAACCCAGTGTACACAGGAATCCAGATGGCGAAAAGGGGTTAATACATTGAGATGTTGCCATTACTGACTCTTGCAGTTTGCATATTCAAGCTTGCTTCTGAAGGCTGTTGTGTTTGGAGATATACATATTCATAACAGAATGAAGAGCATCACAAATATATGAAGGAACTGATGATTACCCAAAATACCAAGAAGATGAAATGACATTTCCTCACATGAAATTCTTTTCACTAGATACTGTCACATAGCTCTTTGGAAGTCTTTGTACAAGTGGAAAAACAGCTCAAAAGCTGTCTCCTGCTAGGACTATAATATGCTGTCATTAAACATTTTGTTAGTTTGTTGTTGACAGACAAAGTGTTTTCCAGGTAAGTATAGCGAGTAAATACAATGTAGATTTAGCCTATGTGTGAAAATACAGTCATTAAGCTTCTCTAATGAGAAGGAAAAGGAACAATCACTTGCTGTCATTATGCACTGTTTGCTAATTGTGCTCATCAGGTGATAAAAATGAATAAGTTAATTTAGGATTTTAATTATTCTTTTGGAAACCATTGAGAATTTTAGTAAAATAATTTGTTTTGTAGTTCTCTTTTGTTCATTCCCCACACACTTGGCACCCTTGAGTGATGAGGACATGGATTCTGACTGAACATAAGGATGGAGGTATCTGTTGGATCCAAAACTCATTTTCTACCAGGGGAAGAGGGAGGTGATTTTTTAAAACCAATTCTCCCTTCCATTTCTGGCTTTGTGTCATACTTGGTAGTGATGGAAAAGCTATCAAATTGCAGCCAACCTATAGGAACCCTGTAGGATTTTCAAGGCAAGAGATGTGAGAAGTGGTTTGTCATTGCCTACCTCTGCATCACGACCCTGGACTTCCTTTTTGGTTTCTCATCCTAACGCTGACCAGGGCCAGTCCTCCTTAGCTTCCCAGAACTAATAAGCTTGGGCTAACCTGGGCCATCCAGGTCAGGGCTATATCATGCCTGTGTGGTGGGCTATAGCCAGAGGATCTGGTTTAAAGGATCTGGTGTAGGAGATAATATGAAAGGGAAGAGCCACTGAGCTGCTGTTGATCTGAATTGACAGTTCAGACCTTAACCAATCAAAGCTCTGACTCAGTATGAAGCATTTTCATATGTATGGATGTGTACCTATTTATATTTAACTAAAGAGTTTTAAACTCTCAGTTTTGTCATCCATTTATCTATACATTATACAATACAAAGAAAAGTATGTTAGAAGACCATGCATCTACTGCAAATTGACATAAAGGAATGTAAAAGATACTGTGTGACTTAATTTAAGAATCCACTGCTTCCACTTCATTTAATAGAACCGTATTCTGGTCTGCGTACAGAGAAGAATGAAGGAAGAATGAAAGAGCAGAATCCCTCGGTTCTAATGTGGACTTTAGACTTTTAGGTGGCAGAGGAAATTATTGAGTGCTTTTCTATGTGGGAAAAATGGATTAAAAGTTCAGAGAAAATGAAATTATTCTTCCTTGAAGTAATGTTGAATTAACGATAGTAATAATGATAGAAATAGTTGCTTTCCTATTCCCACTGATCTTGTTGGGAGGAAACATAGAACAAAACGTTTATACCCAACGCAGTCATAGTTTTCATTGCAAAATTTGGACAGGGAAACTTTTTAAATTCTCTTTGCTCAGTTTAAATTGCCCGTTCGCATGTAGGCAATTACATGTAGAACTCGTTTTTGTTAACTGAGCTCTCACTTTGCAGGTGATACACATATCTCTATGGGTTAGGATCTATACTCCCAGAACTGATAGACAATTCCAAAGGCTTAACAGCCTTCATGCCTGGCTTGCTATCAAGACTGTGTAGCTAAAGGGAAACTAATATACTGACCTTCAAAGGGACTTTACAGTTATTTGAAATAAGGCTACTGCTTAAAAGCCTAAGGACCATCTAATTTTTTATCATTAAAGATAAGGCACCAATCCTATCTCTGTGTGATTTCTTAAAACCCACTTATAAATATCTCAGGTTATCTATCTCTAAAGATTAGTCCCATGTGAGTTATAAAGAAAAATACTATATCAGATGTATACTTTCTTTTTAAAAAGTTGTGTCACTTGTCCTCTGATGTTTTATGCTCCCCCTTCTTTAAGCAAAGAAAAAAAACAGATGGAGGACATCCAGAAAAAACAAACAAAACATAACTATCATAAACAGAGGAGAAGTCTGTAGGGTCTTTCTGTTTTAATTTAAAAAAGTCTCTTCTCACAAAACTTAGAATGAAGCTCTTTGGAGGGCAAATACTTGAAATGCATTTTGTCTTTGTAATAATTTATTTACATGAACAGGCTATGCTCGCTTGAACAGTCCCTTAAAAAACTGAGAGGTTCGAGTCTCTATGAACTCTACCAAGTCTCTATGTGAAGCCCTTGTGCATTTTGTAATATTAGTGGGCCTAGATGTATACTCGATGGTGCACCTGTTGAATTGGTTAAATTCTGCAAATATCTGGGGATTGTTTTCCACCACAGAGCACACTGGTCCAGAGATCTTGCTGTGAAAGCTGGTAGTTCTACAGTGGCAGGTGTTGAGAAATTCTTCTTTACAAGAGGCAATAGATTTATACCTGCTACCCTGAAAGTTTTCAACATGAAAGCTATTCCCCAGCTTTTATATGGGATCACTTTGTGGATCAATGCCTGGAATTCCAAAGTGGAAAGAATACAATCATCTTTTTTGCATAAAATATTTGGAGCTTCTCATTGTATACCTTATGCTGTACTCTGCCTAGAGGCAGGACAACACTTACTAGTTACTAGGGCATGGCTAGTTACTCTTAAATTCTGGACTTGCCTGTGTTTCAATCCTGATACCAATAGCCTCACATACCATATTCTTCCCCAGCTTCAGGCCTCTAGGTCGTGGTCTCCAGTTGAAACAAAGATACTTTCCCTGGGATTTTCTTGGGATTCCCTCCAAATGTTATCTGCTTCTGAAATCTATTTCCAACTGAAAAGATGACTTCTAGATCAAGAATTCCAAATCTTGCAATACAAAGCTCAAAGCAATTCTTCTCCCCTCCACTACAACATTAAATTTAAAATTAATCAGATGGCAGATTATTGATCCTACTTTCTGACCCTAACCAGAGGTGGGCAATTACTAGGGCATGTTGTAACTCTTTCCCTTCTTCAATATTACGAGGGAGATTCACTAGGACTGCCCAACAAGACTGAAAATGTCCCCACTGTATTTCTGAGGTCCAATCTATGACACGTATTCTGCTTTATTGTTCTAACTATGAGGAGCTCAGGACCAATATTTTCTCTTTGTTTTCTGCAAAGTTAAATGAATACACAGTACCTGGGAAGGTCACATTCATATTAAATAAATCTTCGCCTTTGATTGTAACCTCTGTAACCAAATTTCTCTTTGACACATTGGAATAATTTATTCTGTGTTGGTCCTTCTGGAATAGGAAATAACTTGATATGATTTGGTTTCTTAATGTCTGGTCTTTTCCCTTTTCTTTTCTTTCTTTTCTTTTTTAATGCCTAATAAAAGTTTGTTGAGAGAGCTCCGAAAAGGGGCTGAGAGAGCTCCGAAAAGCTGTGACTAGCCCAGGATCACCCAGCTGGCATGTGTGGGAGTGCACAGGCTAATCTGAATTCCCCAGATAAGCCTCCACAGCTCAAGTGGCAGAGCAGGGAATCAAACCCGGTTCCTCAAGATTAGAATGCACCTGCTCTAAACCACTACACCACATTGAAAGTGATGCTGTTTCAGGGTGGGGGATAATCCACCCCAAAACAGCATCACTTTGAATGTTGTTTAACTAGGGACCCCAGATCCTCCCTTTAAGGTGGATTTAAAAGGAGAATTTGGGCTCTCTAGTTTAAACACCATTGAAAGTGATGCTGTTTGGGGGTGGATTCCAGCATCACAGCGGCTGCCCGGGGTGTGTGTGGGCAAAACTCAGATTTTGCACCAGGCTCCATTTTCCCTCGATGCCTCTGCCCAGAGGGGAGGGGCAGGGGAGGGCAGGGCAGGGCAGGGCAGGGGAGTCTGCCATCCCCGACCTTGGAGAGCTGCTTTTATAAATGCTAGGCCAGGGGCGGGACTTGGGGAGGCGTGGCCATGCCCTAGGGGCAGGTGGGGGTGTAGCCCCACCCCCGAACCCCCCCCATAAAAAAATCTATACCTACATCCCTGGAGTCTTGTTAAAATTGATATTGAGCCTTCTAAGATTCGTTTCCTTGTTAAAGGTCACTATGCTTGAGATAACTGCAGGGTATGTGATTTTGTCATCACTACTCAATAATTTGTCCATCTGTTTATTAAATTCAGATTCATTCTCAATCATTTTTTCAACTGTAACACCAAGTGTATACTTAATCTCATGTGTCTGTCACATTGGTTGGTTATACTCGTCGACTACTTAAACAACGAATTTTGGAGCATTCCTCCAATATCAGATTTTAAAAGGTTAAGGAACCCATGGTTCAGCATTATATGCATAAAAACCATACAGACAGAGACATGAGGTTTTGGGTTTTGCACAAACATCATTCCAAACACATTCTGGAAAATGTGCCTCAAATTCTGCTTAGAGAAGAGGCTAGGGGGATATTTAAACTAAAAAATTTTCCCGCAAGTTGGGGCTTGAATCAAGATTTGGATCTGAGGTGTTATTTGTAAATATTTTTATGTTTCTAATTCTAATACCTTGTTATGTCTCTTTAAGATTTATGCCTAATAAAGGTTTACTGTACTGTACTGTACTCTTTAAGTTCTGTCTATCTCTGGCTGTAACAGCTGCAAACAATGTGAGATAGCAGGCTTGGCTATTTTTTGATAGCCTTGCTAATCACTGGCAATGCTTCATCCACTTTGCTTGGATCTTTATCCACTATGCTTGGATGCACATGGCTTGTTACTGGATTAATTTATGATTGTGGGCTAAATGCATTTTCACTCTCTGTATATGTAAGTATGTACCATGTTGATGTTTATGTCTTTGATTATTTTGGTTTTCTGTTATACATTATGTTTGTCTATTGTTATTATAATGTGGTCTCTGCAGGGTTGTTGTGGCTGAGGAAGACCAGGTCAAAAGTGTTGAACTCACCCGGCATGCCCATACTGCAGGGAGGGCAGGAAGCAGATGGCCTGGAGCACTGAAAAGCCTTTGGGCAGGCCATGCATATGCACTTGTGGAGCTAGTTAGGGACTTAGGAGGCCTCTTTCATTGCCTGTTTAGGAAATGGAGTCTTGCTTATCAAGTCTTCTTGAGTTACAGACATTTCTTATCCTGGCTGCAGAAGTCTATGCAAAGCTTTGTCTTCATGCTCTGTCACCATTACACTTGTCCTTTCATACTGTGTGTGTGTATGTGTTTGTTTGTTTGTGTGTATACATATATACGGAAACGGGATATATATGGAATTTAGATTTCCTATAGCTTCTTTGCAATTCTATAAAATACACTAGATATGATCATGATACTGAAACAACTTACAAGTGCTGCAGGCAATGCCTCAAGTAAATAGATGATTGCCTTCACTTAATTTACATTCATACGGCATAGTTTTAGGAATAGCACTGCTACAGGGAGTAGCATCCAGATATTTAGTGTTTGAATAAAAGAATATCCAGTTATTTATTCTTTGATTCTGAAATTATATGATTATTTTATAAGTCTTGAGATAAATTACAATAACAGCTTGACTACTAACCAGTTGTAGCATAGATCCCAACTAGGTTTTATGGGTTGAAATTAAACATTGACAATATTAGTCTAGAATTAGAAAATGCTCCCCCACCCCCACAGCCCATTAAGGCTTTTTGTCTGTACATACACATAAGGGTCAGTGCAAACATTCACTGGTTTACCTCTTGCTGACTTTGCAGCTGGACAAGTAAACTGCCTCAGCTGAAATGCATTTTGTTTTAAGATGATGTCAGGCGAGTGAAATACTTGATTTGCAACACCTGAGTTGTGATGGCTGTTTCACCAATTCCAGTCTAATGACTGACACCCATCTTGAGTGTTCTGTCTTCCTGGTGAAAGAGGACGGGATTACCTCCTTTTTCTTCTTAGATGCTAAATGTATGCAGTCATATCCATGCAACCCCTAGTGATATTATGGATCAATGGGAATTTAAATATGGGTTAGTGAAGGAACAAAGTCTGGGGATTATGAAATAACTCAGGTTCAAATTGAGTGGAAAAACGAATTAGTTGGTGAAATTAAAGAGTGCTTGAATGAAAAGAATGGTATAGAGTCACCATGGGAGAAAAGAATGCTCCAGTAATGTCAAATGAAGTCCCCTTTTGATGGGCTTCATCTGACCTTTACTGATTTATTGAAGATCCTTGGGGTTATTCTCGATCTGACATTACTGCTGGAGAAACAAGTAAAAGCATCTGCAAAAAACACTTCCTTCCAACTGAATCTAGCCTGCAAAAGGGGGAGGGCGGTATAAAAATGAAATAATAAATAAATAAAAATAATAAATAAAAGGGCTTGCTACCTTGACGTGGATAATCTTATGCCCTGGATCCGTCCCCTGGATCCATGCCACAGTAATATCAAGACTAGACTACTCTACATACGAAATCTTTTTGGAGACTGCAGTTAGTTTGCACCATTTTTTCCTAGTATTTTTCAGATTCAGGTTTAATAAACCTGAACATTTTTTGAAAATCTGAAAAAAGCCAAATTCTCATACTGATATGGGTGCTTTCCAGCTTTTTTTTCTTGATATCCAAAAATGTTTGGATCCATTATACCCTATGGAAAATGTTTCCAGGGCTCTAGATATTTTTTGTTGGTTTTTTTTGGGGGGGGGGTTGGGGGGGAGAGGCACCAGATTTTTAGTATAGTTGCAAGTGATTCCTTAGAAGGTGCTCATGTTTGGTAAAGATGGGGTATGGAGATCCAGTTTTATTGGCCCTCAAAGGGACTGCCCCATCAATCTTCTGTAGATTCCAATGGAAGGGAAACAGGCCCATAAAAGTAAACCCACTGAGCCAAATGTAATGAAACTTGGCAGTTCTTGTAAGGAGAAACCCCAGCAGCTATACACAAACATTTGTGCCTCTACATTAAAGCATCCCCCCAAGTGACCCAGAAAGATTTCCCATAGGAAAACAATGTAGCTGTTTCCTTTAAAAGTTAAAGGGAACAGCTCCATGTTAGTCAATGGTGAATCTTTGTGGGGCACAACTTCCAAATTTGGTCAAGATCGGGTCAGTGGGTCTAATTTTATGGGCCCCAAATGGAGGAAAATGTGTGCATATAAAATTGGGCCCCCTGGTCTCAACTTAACTACACTTGGGGGTTCTTGTAAGGAGAGGCACCAGTAGCTACACTGAAAATTTGGTGCCTCTACCCTGAAAAACAACCATCCCCAGAGCCCTACAGAGATTTTCCATTGGCTAACGTGGAGCCATTCCCTTCAAAAGTTAAGGAAAAAATCCCCATGAAGCCACAGGGAAAGGCAACAAAGCTGAAAATATTCAACTTTTTTGGATTTCAGCTTTTTGGCTTAGTTTAAATGGTTCATTTCTCAGTTCAGCATATTGGTATGCACACCCCTCCATCCATTTGGTGCAGAACTTGGCATCTTGGCTAATGTTGGGAGCCAGTTGGAACATGCATATTAGTCCCATACTATGGTCATTCCACTGGTTGCCCAACAGTTTCTGAGCTCAATTTAAGATACTAGCTTTCAGATACAAAGTTCTTCACATCTTGGTTCCTCATAGCGGTAGGACAGTGGTGGTGAACCTATTGCACGCATGCCAGAGGTGGAACTCAGAGCCCTCTTTGTGGCCACGCGCTGTTGCCACAGTTTGGGCACTCGGCAGTGGCATAGCGCCAAGGGGACGAGGGGTACATGACACACTGGGTGTGCGCCCCTCCAGGAGTGTGGCAAGGGCGTTCTGGGGGTGTGGTGGCAGTGTTTAATGGCATTTTGGGGGTGTTCCAGGGCAGGGTGGGGGTGTGGCAGGGGCGCAGGCCGTGCACATGCTCCAGGCACAGTTTCTCCTTGCTCCACCCCTGGCACTCGGTCTCTTAAAGGTTCGCCATCACTGCTGTAGGATCACGTCTCCTTTGGCACTCCACCACAATCATCTGACTAAAGCCTTCTGCAGCTGCCACCTGACACGTGTATTCTCTGTAATGCCCCCACCTTATTGAATGGACCAGAGACATAGCAAGGGAGGAAAGCACCCAGTGCACTGGTGCATCCACCGCCCCCATCCCACCCCGGAATGCCCCTGCAATGCCCCCACAATGCCCCTGGAATGCTCTTGCCACACCCTCACAGGGGTGTGCACCCGGTGCATCACGTGTGCTCCCTGCCCCCTTGGAGCCTCTGGAATGGATTCCCTGAGAGGTCAGGATGGCTCCCAAAACTGAATTATTCATGAGGACTGAATTATTCAAGAGGAAATAGGACTGCACTGTGAAGGGTTAGGGACTGTAAACTATATCACCTCTCTGATATACTTTATTTCACACTTATGAATGATGTCAGGACTTCATGAGCATTATGCATGATGTCTGGACATCGTGAGATTTTCATCACATTTGGGGATAACTGATAATAATTGATCATCAAAATGCGGATGACTGATCATCAAAATGGGGGTCACAAAGGATATCTCCAAATGAAGATGTTGAGAATCTTGCTGACACCAGTTTGCAGCTCAGCAGAAATGAAACTGAAATGACGTAAGGCAGGAGAATGGGCAGCAGGGTGGAAAAAATAAAGTCGTTTGGCACTCATGCCATTCCCAAGGAAGCGGGTTCAACCTGGGATTTTAAAAAAAGATCGCGATTTTGGTGATTTTTAAAAAACCCGGATTGAGGGAAATATCACAGTGGCATGGGGTGGGGGTGGGTGCAACACCCTGGATGGAGGCATGAAGGAGGCATGGCCAGGCCATCGAGGGAGTGTGGCAGGGGCATTCCGGGGTGGGGTGGGGGTGGGCAACACTGCAGCAGGGGTGCAGGGTGTGTGCGCGCCCCAGGCACAATTTCCCCTTGCTCCACCCCTGAAATATCACAGGTGAATCCCACTTTGAGGAAGGGACCCATGAAAAGTTCTTGCCCAAAATGGATATTTCCCTTCATCAACCCATGACATGTGTCTCATGTGAAATCAACTTGAGTCACTTTGCTGCAGCAAAGATTAGTCTTGGCACAGTTTTCTCAGCTGGTTAGAATAAAAAAAGCCAGAAGCAACAGTGGCTGACTTTTGGAGCCCCAGTGATATTGCTCAGAAATTCTGGAGGCCATAGGGCTGCCTCTACCAAAAAGTAAACATTTAAACAGTATGTAGATAAGCTAACTGTTAAACCATAAAGCTGTAATTTGTGTCACATGTGTGTTCATTTTGGGGTACAGGCATAATAGCGAGTTTCAACATGTGGGTGGGTAAGCGTCTTCTCCTGCAACACATTACTGGTTAAAGTCCCTCTGCAGAAAATTTGAAACCCCAAATATGTATGTCTGGGTAGACACCAGGGCAAAATAATGTCAAAATGAATAGTTTCATTTATTGAAGAGGAAAGAATAACACTACGCTCATACTGGCTTGCTTTGCTAAATACATACTGCAGATTTGTACAACTAGCGACACACCAACTCAGAATCAGCCCACTAATCATATTGTATGGCATGTCAGGTTTCTTGACCTCTCCCCCAGCCTTTGCAGCTCCAGCCAGGCAGCAGGAACAGGAAAAATATTGAGCCCCCTTTGGGCCGCCATACATACTGGTACCGGTAGGCTGTATGGGTTGGTACACTGAAAGATAACCTGGAATTCAAGAGTATTTTCTCAATCTTTGGGATATCTTGTAGAAAAAAATCAGACATCCCTCCTCATTGGCAAATACACACCTTCCTTAACAGAGTAACTCTCAGACTTCTGTGACAGCAAGCAGATATCATGAAGCCTGTTCCTTCTGTAGGAAATCTGGATTAAAAACACAACCCAGCAAAGGTTACTGCTGGTCTCATTCATGCAAACTTCTCTTTGGGCAAGGTAGGGCTACTCATTTTCCCCAGCAAGGGGGATTTCAGCAAAGGTGAGAACAGTGGAGTACAGTGATGTCCTCAGAGCAAATAGCTGCCAGTAGAAACCCTTCCCTTCCACCAACAAGGAGGCAGAGGGGATGATAATTGCTTCCCTTCTGCTTTGTTCACTCCAGGACCTTCCCCACTTTTATCTAGCAGCCCTGTTTCCACCAGGCCTTATGGGAGTCTACAAGACCTTGCTACCTCTGCCAACTATCCTGTGACTTTGAAGATCATAAACAAACATGACCACTCTTTCGTACCTCACGAGTTTTCATCCCATCATTTCAGTAACAATCAAAGCTATGGTGAGCCCTCTCCTTTCTGAATAAATGAACCAAGGCTTTCATTGTTTCAGTATATCTGAATTTCATATTTCCCCAACATGATCTTCTTTTCTGAATCATAAAACTAGATGAGGAAATACTTACTGAGCAATGCTGATTAGAAAATACGGATTCTGTTCCCTGGTCTGGTATCTTTTTATCACCAGATGGCAGAATTCTGTGGCATTTGGGTGGGGGGGGGGAGTTCTGGAAGCTTTACATTCACATGTGTTTGCTTTTATGTTTACTGTTGTAATCTTGGCAGCAGCTGAAACATTTTATTCGTTGAAATAGTGGTTATTGCAGTTCATATTATTTGAGAGGGTATTCTTAACATCAATGTTAACATGCCATTTAAATTTCATACTCTTGCCATAATGTGATGTGGCTTGGGAGCATGGAGACTACATTTAGTAAATGGTGTTTATTTTAGAAGTAACACATATTACATAAAAATAAGACCAAAATAAAGAGGCCTCTGTGTTGAGCACTTTTATGTTTGGGGGCCTCCTGGCAACACCCTCATATCTTATATTAAAATTCTCATTAGTTGGCAGTGCTGGTCTTTCACTTAGGTTCCTTGTGAGGGGAAACATGAATTAAAATAAGTACAAAGGGGTGAGCTGCATCATCCCCAGCTTGTTAAACTTTTATCTGTATCACAGAGTTTGTGGCAGCTCTCAAGAAGCTCTTGCCACCTATTATGTCCTTCAAAGACTGCAGCTGGTCTGTAGACTTTAGATTACAGGAGTAGTCTATGAAGAAACCAGAAATGTGTCAAAATGGTTTCTGACATTTCATTTGCATGCCTGGTTTCTTTTGAAAATGCAGTTTTGGTTTTTCCCAATATCCATTTTGGTTGGATATTGGAGTTTTGGTTTTTCCCAATATCCATTTTGAAATTTTAATGTATTCTTTGCCCGATCTGCTGCTCCATTCCCCCCCCCCCCCTAATAATGCTATTTAAACATTCTCCCCACATATTCAGGTTGGGTAGGGAGAATATGTGACCAGTTTCCATAGAAACTAAGACAAATTATGGATCAAAGATGGTATATTGCCTAACATTTCTTTCTTCAGAAACGGTTTCATATATGAAAATTAACTTTTCTTTGATGATTGCTCTATTCCAAAATTCTTCCTCACTTCCCGATTCCATACATATTTTTCCCATTTCCACATAATCCGTTCATACATTTGTACTCATATTTCAGAACACAGACAAATATAAATTTTATGAAAGGTTGGGACGTTCCAATAAAAATCATGAAGGGTGTATGTGTGTGTGTGTGTATTTGTCTTTAAAATGATATTGAACACATATGTCTTTTTTCTCCTTTGGGAGAGCATTTGCAGCCATCTAGCTGTCCATTTGCAAGATGAAGACAGGCATAATTTGTAATGACAGGATGACAAGTTTGCACTGAGTGTGGCATCTTTGTAAGTGTTCACAGGACAGATGTTGTGTTTCTAATTTAACCCAAGGACATTGAAACTCAGCCTAAGTTTGCAATCACAATTCTTATCACACTGTTCTTATCACACACAGGGAGGGCTGTGATGTAGGATTGGCTATGTGAGATTTATTGGAATTATTACGATATGTTTTTCTGTGTAATGAATCATTTGTTGACTATTACTGCATTGTGAATTGACTGAGTTCCCAAAACTTCCCAATACATATGCTTCCTCTTCAATAAAAGCCATTTGAAATCTCTGTGTCCATCTCCATTTTTCAGTTTGAGCCCATCTGCTGTAAAGTTTTGTCGGGAAAATTTTGTCGAAGTAATAGGCATTTATAAAAGGCAAGAGTCATTACAGGTTCTGAAGAACCTAACTGCGTTCATATCTTCCATAGCGTGGGTGAAATGTATCATGTTGAGATGGAAACTGTGGTTGGATTTAGTTAGATCCACCTGTCATCCTGAGCTCCCCAAGGCTATAGAGAAGAGTCTCGGAAATTCTTGGCACTATGTGCTGAAATCTCACAACACAACTGAAATGGCCAAATACATTATGAGTTGGGGGACAGGTCTATTAGTGGCTACTAGCCACGGTGACCCCTAAATGCTACTGCTAGGAGGCAGCAACAGGCAAAGGCCTTGTTCTCTGTGATCTGTTTGGTGGCCTTCCAAGGCAATTGCTTGGTTTCTGTTTGAAAAAGTATGCTGGATTAGTTGGTCCACTGACCTGTTACAGCAGAACTCTATGTATGTTTATGTTCTTAAGATTAGGATGGTTAACTCCAGCTCTAATCATATTTATCTTGTAGCTCTGACAAGCACACAAAAGCGCCATATGATCAGGGTCTTCAGTGTCAGGGAATGTTCAGCGTATGAATCAGAGATGAATGTCCAGAGCATAGCTTAACAGTGAAGAAAATGACACTATTCCCTACTCATGAGCCATTCTGTGGGTTTACGAGAGTCCATGACCTTTTGGTTGGTTTTTCAGGCATGTGGCCAAAAGCATTGATGCTTTTAAGGAACATACTTCTGTCATTAGTGTTTTTAAGTTGCCACTTTAGGAGTCAAACATAAGAATCACAAAAATGTTTGGGGGAATAGCCTATTATCAACTGTTATTTAGTAGCTTCGGAAGGTCTCAGATATGTGATTTTCTCTGTGGCTGTATATATTTTGTGAGTGTGTGAATGCACAAAACAGAGTGATAAGCTGGCTTTAATGCAATGGGAAAATGTTTTGGATTTATTTCAATGCATGTTTTATATTTATGAATGCTGATACTTTTCTGGGAAATGCCACAAACAGGGAGTATGCTACAAATGGGACAATTTTTTATTTTAAATTATTTCTAGCTATTGGATTATAGTTTGTTAAAACAAACAATAACTTACTGCTTGGTAAATGAATGCAAAGATATTACTGGGCTCAGCTAAAATCAAGTAATCTTTTAGTTCCCTTTCTCTGTAAAGTGTACTACGCAGCAATGCCACCAAATGACAAATTGCAGGATGAACATAAAAGCAGTGCCTTCAAAAATACAATAGTTATACAAACCATCTATTGTTAATGAAGAATGTAATGCAATTTGTCTGTCTGTAACACAATTATGCAAATCAAAATCGAGACTATCCTTAAATCTTTCCACATTCCAAGTGATTAAAATGAGATAATTTATCACAAAGAATATTACTGATCATGTTTATGAGTTGCACATTAATCCTATTACTATAATGTATCTTTCTCATAATGTAATGGATTTGTGCAATCTAACAGAAAATGACTTTTATACTACCCACAATTACAAAAATATCCAAAGCATATCAATTGCACCATAATAGCATATGTCTGCAACTGTACAACAAGCCTATTAAAACAAACAAAGCTTATGAATGTAACCTTCATGCCAATAGAGACAATGGTAAATTTAATTTAATGGTTCTCATTATTTCAACACCTCCATATATGATAAACACTGCAAGTAAATTACTTTAGTCTTCTGTACTTTCAAAAAAGAAGCAGATTTATAAAAATGTTACATGACATTAGGGTATGATTTGTGCTTTGGAATCTGCTCTGGAATCCGCCAACTGTACATGTGGGTGTAGATCCCTGGGATCTCTGGGGCTAATGTAATCTTTTGAAGCAGCTGGCCATCCTGTGCTATTTTCCTATACTGGAGGCATTTATGCCAATTCATTTTGCCTGGCATACAAGATACACAATAGAAACAGAAGCCTTTGTGACTGTTGACTTTTCTAATTACCGGTATCCAGTGTTGTTTAATATATGCTGGTTTGGATAGTAGTAATAGTTTACAAAAAGTCCGTGCTGCATTATAGAAGTGGGGCTTCTATCACCTGTACTCCATATACCAAACCATCTAAGTTTCTTAGTACACTTTTTCTTCCCCTGTGTAGAATGTAACTGTAATATAGCTCCCCTGTTTAACTAAAGTTATAGAGCTGAATAACTGTGAGCAGAGCTCTGCTTACACACAGTGGATCTTCTGCTGTCTCTTCTTCAGGCATCCCACCACTCCCCCACTCCAATGCTACCAATGGATTTTTAGAGACAGGAAGAGGTGTAGCATAGAAAAGAACGATAAATCAGGTCAAAAATGGATGGAAATTGCAGACACATCCATGCACAAGCCTTACACTAACTCAAGGGTTCCTCTGGCTTCAACCCATAGTGATCCAAATGTCTTCTGTACCATTTGTATTCAGGAAACAGAAGGGTGGTGGTGGGGTTGCAGGCTGTAGAGGTCAATATTTATTTAAGCTGCCAATTTTGAATTGAGAAATTCCTTGAGATTTGTGAGGTGGGCAGGCTTTGTGGAGAGGAGAGACTTCAGTGTGATATAATACTGGAAGTTCCAACTTCCAGAGCTGCCATTTTCTCCAGAGGAACTGATATCTGTAGTCTGGAGACTAGTTGTAGTTTTAGGGAGATCTGCAGTGCAGGGATGTAGGTATAGACTTTTTATGGGGTGGGTTTGGGGGGAGGGATCATGCCCCCACTCACCTTGGGGGTGTGGCCACGCTTCCCCAAGCCCTGCCCCCGGCCTCAGTGCTTATAAAACCAGCTCTCTGAGGCCAGGAATGGCAGACTCCCCTGCCCTGCCCGCCCTGCCCCCCCCCCCACACCAGCTGGGCTCCCAGCCGGCAGCTGGCAGCCCCTTCTGTCCTACCCTTCGGGCAGAGGCATAGCTAGGGGAAATGGAGCCTGTTCAAAATCTGAGTTTGCACCCCTCCCCATGGTCAGCCATTGTGATGCTGGAATCCACCCCCCCCCCAAGCATCACTTTCAATTGTGTTTAAACTAAGGAGCCCAGGTTCTCCTTTTAAATCTACCTTAAAGGGAGAATCTGGGGTCCCCAGTTAAAACAACATTGAAAGTGATGCTGTTTTTGGGGTGGATTATCCCCCACCCTGAAACAGCATCACTTTCAATGTCTAAACTGGGGACCTCAGATTCTCCCTTTAAATCCATGCCGAAGGGGGTGGATTTAAAAGGAGAATCTGGGGAAATTTGGGGGGTGCCTGCTGTCAGGGGTGCAATTGTTAAGTTAGCAGCACCAAAATTTCAGGGTATCTTTAGGAGACTCTCCTGATGATACCACCCAGGTTTGGTGAAGTTTGGTTCAGGGGGTCCAAAGTTATGGACCCTCAAAGGTGTAGCCCCATCTCCTATTAGCTCCCTTTGGAAACAATGGGGGATGGGGCACCCCCTTTGGGAGTCCATAACTTTGGACTCCCTGAACCAAACCTCACCAAACTTGGGTAGTATCAGAGAGTCTCCCAAAACATCTCTGAAATGTTGGTGCTGCTAGCCTAAAAACTGTGCCCCCTGCAGGCCAAAAACTGAAAAACTAAAAATACAAAAAACCCACAAACAGGGGTGGGGTGGGTGGGTGATGGGGGGTTTAAACCCTGGAATCCCCCCCCTTACCTACGTCCTTGCTCCAGGGTCATCCTGGAGACTGGCATCATTACATCATTTTATTTTGGGGAAATGATACTGCTTTTGAAACATAACATTGTCTGACCGGGTGCTTGTTTGTTTATTGACAGGTAAACTGGAATATTTTTAAAGTACACAACTACTCCACCCATAAGACTCCATTATCATTTTCCTCAAAAGAAAATGATGTGGTAGAGGTTGGCCTTGCTGCAACCTCTGATCACACAGAGGGTATAAAACAGAATTCTTTTTTTTTACATACATTATTTATATTCTTTTCTTACTGAGACTCAAGGCAGATTACACAATGTAAATCAATTGAATCAATCAAATGATATGTCTTATAAGCAATGTAATAGGAGTAGAAATTACAGGAATTTTGAAATGAAGATCTCATCTGAAGAAGGCATTAGTATTAAGAATGAAATTTTAAGCAATGCAGAAATATGAAACATGGTATTACATCAGTAGAAATTCTACATATTTTTCTGGATCGGTGTGTTATGATGTAGCCATATTTCCTTTATAGAAATGTATGCTTTTAAAATTGTGTTTTACATAGTTTGTGTAGTGCCAGGCATGTGGGAGCTTTCTGACTTTCTCAGGAGGCCATTCTTACAGTGTGAGGGCCATTATTCTGCAGCTGTTGATCTTGCCCATCAGCAAGGTGACATCTGCAAAAGTCCTGTTTATGTGAGTAACATTGTTGTGGCAGGAGATAGCTGGAGAGGCAGTCTAACAGATCTGACTGTCTGAGGTCATGAACGGCTTTTTATGCGATAGACTATACCTTGAATTGAGCTTTGTAAACTGATGGGTAGCCAATGGTGTGATTGTAGAATGGGTATAATATTCATGCTCTTCCTGTCGCCTGATAATAACTGAGCTGTAGCATTCTGTATCAACTGGAGTCTCCAGGGTTGATTTCAAGGGAAGACCTATGTAGAGTACATTACTGCAGCCTGGTCTAAGTGTTACTATGGCATGGATTCAGGTGGCCAAATGGGCCAAGTCAAGGCAGGGAGCCACCTTCTGGGCTAAATTGAGTTGGGAAAATTTTTTTTTTGCTTTTCTAGCAGTAATTCTGGGTCTAGCATAATCCCCAGGCTCTTAACTAAGTCAGTAATGGTCAGCTGAATTCCAACAAAATTAGGAAGCATGATGTTGTTCCCAACCAGCATTACTTCCATCATGTCTGGTTTCAGTTCCAATTTGTTCACTTTCAGACATTTAAACACACCAGTCAGGCAGTGATCCAAGACTTCTACCACATCACCAAGGGATTTGGATTTGTAAATCTAAGCATCATCAGCATATTGTTGACATCCAATTCCAAATCTAAGAATGGTTTCCACCTGAAGTCTTTATATCGTGGTTGAATAACATGGGAGATAGGCTCGTGCCCTATGAGACTCCACAGCACAACTGTAAGGATGGGGGTTAGTTCCTGCTCCTTTAGCCTGTCCTTGGCGCATTCCTCGTTCTGGGCTTCGTGCCCGGGGTGGTTGCGGCCTTAACCTTGCTGTGATTATCTTGTGTGTTTGAAGCTTGTTTCTACTCTGTCGTGGGAATTCTGCTGGGGAATTTGGAGGAGGGGCTGAAGGGTCCGTAAAAGCGACACCTTAAGCCCAGGAAAGTCAGAATCCGCATTCCGTGTATTGCGATCATTGAAGTTTATGAAATAAACGAACTGAACTCAGTTACTTTGTTTCGAGTCCTTTGAGGTTCCTTACATTATGCGGATTCTCACTTCTCTATCTTCAGATTGAGTTTGGTCCACTACCATCTTTCATCCATTTTGTGGATCCCTGATGCCCAAGCGACATGCGGTAGTGTGAGTTGAACACCGAGAGTTAAAATTAGCAATACTGGAAGGCTGACATTAGTGACTGTGGTGAAGCTCCCCAAAGAGGGCTCCTTCCATGTCTTCCCTCCATACTCCATCGGTCTCTCTGGAGGAGTATCAGAGGAACCAATCTCCCTGGTGACCCTCTCTAAGCCTTGGCTCAGCCGGAGCTTAGCCTTCCTCCAACTGCATGAGCAAGTGGAAGAAGCCCCCCTGATGGCTCGGCGCACGGTTTCGGCCGGCCGCCTGGAAGTGCGTCAGGATTTCTACGATCCTGGTGGCGGAGTGTCAATGGATTGTGCCCCCCTGGAGCAACATTTCACCACCCGCCAGCATATGGATTACAAACCGGTGATGCTGAGGGTCGAGGAAGAAATCGGGGTATCAACCATCCACGGGGACACCCAGGAGTCCCTGGCAAGATTTCTGGATCAATACCTCGAGGATCCCCCTCCCTAAGATCACTGGCAGAGCACTGGAGCGAGCCCGAAAGGCTAGCGTCCCCCAACGGGCCAGGACTCTGAGGAGGAAGTTTTGGAGTTACCTAAAAGTTCCAGAGTCAGGCTCACTTTTGCGGAAGATGCCCGCGCCCGCGACCCTCCGGACTTGACTGATCTCGAGGGAGCGATGGCCATGTCCCTTTACGGTGCCCGCGCCCGTGGGTCTGAATTTGAGGGGGCTACCGCCCTACCGTAATGGAGTGCACGGCGCCCAGTGCTTCGATCTTGGGAGCAAACCTTCGAAGCCCTGGACAGAACCAAACGGGGCTGGGAGCAGGAACGCGGGGCCCCCGAAAGAGACCGCGAAGCCCTAGAACTGGAATGGGAGCAGGAGCGGTAAGCACTTTGAAAGTGAGAGCTGACTAGCTTTCTCGAACAGGAACGTGGAACAGGGATCGCTTGGTGCCGTGGACCAGCGGAACTGTCACGAGAGAAGAGGTGTTCTGAGAGACCAATTCCTCAAAGACCTCACCTTCCCCGTGGATCGTAAGGTCCTAGAACACTCATAGACCTCCGAGCTCCAAAGCGCCAACAGCCGAGTGCCTTTAAAGCGCTTAGGAAAACCAAGGAGAAGTCGGCGTCGCATTGCAACGCGAGAGAGGAACGGGATAGGCTGCAACGTGGAACGCAGAGGCTCTCACATGTCGTCATTGAGAGGAGTTAGCAGTGCAGCAAGGGAAGCTTAACGGCCCAGAGGAATCCTCTGCCGCCTCCCAGCCAAATCCCTACCCAGTACCGGAGGCGCGACTCACCGGCCCATCGCCCCCGATCGTACCGCTCCAAGAATGGAAGCTCCCCTGCCGCAACGTAGAGTCCTACTCCCAGTGCAACCTCTGGCCCCCGGTCCAGGGGCGCAGGCGGCGCAACCACCGCCAGCACAAGTCCCGGCCCCAGCTCCACTCCAGGCCAGGTAGGGGCTACCCACCAGCCCTCCACATCCCCGGCGTTTTGATGGGATCCGGCTTGCCAGATTGCCATATTTCTCATCCTACAACTCGACACGCCTTTTACACATGCTCGAAGTTTGATGACCTCTACAGATCTGAAGCCGAGAAAGTGCGTGACATCGGAGCCGCGCTGGATGGAGATGCGGGAGAATGGTGAACTTTGTGGAGTTGCATGAAATAAAGCAGGGGCCCCTGAACTTCGCAAAACCGTAGCAGCCTTTTACTTTAAAGGAGTTTGGCGAATTACGCTTTCGGGATCCCGGAGGAGGTGAACAAAGCCATCAAGACTATTAAAAACTCTCAAGCAGGGTAATAAAACCTTTGCAGAATTCTCGCCTCCAGAATTCCGGTTAGCTATGCTCGCGAAAGCAAACTCCCGGATCTGGGTCTCAACGCGATGAAGTGTGAATACTTCCACGACGCTGTCGACTCGGAAATCTGCACCTGGGCATGCATGGTATGTGAACCACAGACCATTGCTGAATGGATTACAACCGGCAACCTTATTGCGGCCCGACTCAATCGTTCCAAGACGGGGAAAACTGCACCGAGCAAACCTCTTGCCAAGCCTGCAGCAACAACCGCCGCCCCGCCGAAGAAGGCGAGTGCAGGACCGCCGGCAGCCGAATCCACTTCCAAGCGCTGCCACCGCCTCGGGTTATGTTTATATTGCGGGGGCCCAGGCCACATGGCGGCCAACTGCCCGAAAAAACAAAAGGCGCCTGTCCCCGCTCCTCGCAAGTCAACGGCACGAACGCCTCGCAAGACAGGACCTCAGGGACCCCAAGGAGCTGCGCAAACCACCTATGATGACAAGCCCGGGGAAGCCGGCGATGACCACCCGAACCTGAAGGGTGAGCCTCTCGTCTGTGGAGTCAGCCGCGGAAGAGTTTCTCCTCTCCGCTTAGATCCTGCGGGTGAGTGAAGGGGGAGCCCCCATAACTATTATGACCACGCTGACCAATACGTCCAAGCACACCCATATTCTGGCACGAGCTCTCGTAGACTCTGGTTGCTCCCACTGCCTGATGAGGCCTCAGGTGGCTGAGCAACTAGGGCTTGAACGTATAGCATTGGCCAAACCCATCCCCTTTACTCAAATGGATGGCAGCCCGTTGGGTACCGACGGTCTGGCCCGTTTCAAAACCCAACCAGTGCTCCTGCGATGTGCTGAACACTGGGAAAGACGTAGCTTCATTCTGGCTCCAGTCGCCAAACATCCCATAGTGCTGGGGATGCCCTGGCTTCTCTCCCATGAACCCACCATCTTCTGGGGGCAACGCATAATCCGATTCACCGATCCTCCTTGTGGGGATCACATGCACGAGGGTGAGCCACCGGTGGAGGCCGAAGAAGACCCCGATGCGCCCCAGTCACTGGCCCTAGCCATCGACCAGAGCCTGGAGCTGGCCGGAGTTCCCAAACAGTACTGGGATTTAGCCAAAGTTTTTGCAGAACAGGAGTGCGATCAACTCCCCCCCCATAGGGACACAGACTGTAAAATCCTCTTGGTCCCCAGAAGAGCAACTCCCAAAGAGTCAGAATATATCGTATGAGTCTAATCTAGGAGAAGGAGCTCCGTGCCTTTCTCAGACAAATAAGAATCCGTTGGCTTGCGGTTTCATTCGGCACGAGCCACCAAGACGCTACCTCACGCAGAGTCCCGTTTTGTTTTGTAGAAAGGGAAAGAAGAGATGTGGGACCCTACATCTGTGTAACTGATTATCGTTAGGGTCTCAAGCGGCTGTTTCTCTTTCGAATAAATACCACTTGCCCTGATCAAGGACCCTTCCCTTTGGGGAAGGGCGAGACCATATTCACCAAACTGGACCTGAGGGAGGTTTCCTATTACTGAAAATTACGAAATTTGCTGAGGGATTCGAACATTTGACAGCATTTAATACTTCAAATTTGGCTAGTTATGAATATCTTGTAAATGCCATTCGGATTATCCTGGAGCCCCAGGAGGGCTTTCATGTAAACGCTTATTAGCGGCGGCGTTCTACAAGACTTTTCTGTTCAAAGGGGATGGTGGTGGTGTATTTGGATGATGTTCTAATATATTCCCAAAACAAATGGAAGAGAGCATGAACGGCATTCGCTGGTCAGGGCAGTGTTGGGTGAAGCGTCTGCTTGATAATTCCCCTGTTCGCAAAACTGTCCAAATGTAGCGCTTCCACCAGGCGATCCATGGATTATCTTGGTTATCGGATCTCTCCGGAGGGCCTGGAGATGGATCCGGCAAAAGTGGCAGCTGTGGTGAATTGGCCAATACCCACCACCCGTAAGGAACTTCAATTGTTTCTAGGATTTGCGAATTTTAATCGAGATTTTATTCCCCAGTTTGCTAAACTTGCTCTACCACTCACAGATTTACTGCGCACCAAGAGAAAGGGACCCCAGGCATCGAAACCCGGGGCTTCCCTCTCCTGGTCCCCAGATTGTCAAAAGTTGTTTCAGGCTCTTAAGACTGCTTTCACTACAGAGCCCATTTTGAAACACTCAGATCCCACTTTGCTTTTCATCGTGCATGTTGATGCTTCGGATAAAGCCTTAGGAACAGCACTCTTGCAGAAAAATAAAGATAACAAACTTGTACCGTGTGCTTATTTATCGAAAAAACTGTCGGGCCCTGAACTCAACTGGACGGTTGGGGATAAAGAAACGGCAGCCATTAAGGAGGCTCTTTTCACATGATGCGGCATTGGCTGGAAGAAGCCCGGCAATGTTTCCATTCCAGGTTTGGTCGGATCATAAAAGCTTGGCAGCTTTGTCTACTCCACTCAAAATGTCGGCTAAGCAATTAAGGTGGGTGGATTTTTTCTCCAGATTCAACTTCACCATCCACTTTTTCCCTGGTAATAGTAACAAATTGGCTGACACCCTGTCCCGCCTCCCCAAGGGGACGGATATCGCCTCATACAGCCATGCCCCGCACTATTCTCTACACCCTCTCAATTGGGCTTGGCGGTAACCCGGATCCCCGAACAGCTGGCGTCCCGATACACCCCCCCACGAATGTCCCGGACGTTGCTTATCTCCGTTTCTACGCTTCACCTGAGGCGGCGGACGACAAGGAGAGTTCCGAAAGATGAATCCGACCCCCCTCCTGCAGTTCTGCGGTGGGGGGAGTCTGGAGAAGGGGTGACTGCTGGTGCAGTCCCACCGGCCCCACAGTAAGCATGAGTGGTCTCACTGGCTGGCCATGACGCATTTCGACAAGCAGGACACTTTGGGTTTTGAAAACGCCTCCCACTTTACTTATAGGGAGGCAATTTTACGGTGGCAGCACCATGCGCAAGGACATTGAGACGCATACATAAAAGAGGTGCCCGAAGCATGCGCCAGAGGCTAAGGCTAACCATCCCTGGTAAGCCTCACGGACTACTACACCCCATCCCCAGGCCCGAGCTCCAGCTGTGGCAGTAAGTGATTTCTATGGATTTTTATCACCAGATCTCCCCGAAAGCCATGGTAATACAGTATTATGGGTGGTGGTGGACCTCTTTTCTAAACAGAAACATGCCGTTCCATGTTCCACCATCCCCTCCGCACCTAAATTGGCCAAATTGTTTATTCAACATATCTATCGTTTGCACGTGTCGCCGGAGAGGGTGATCGCCGACCGGGGCCTGCAGTTCACTATCACTAGGGTTTTGGAAAGCTTTCCTGGAGTTGTTAGGGAACAGTTTCGGCTGTAGCTGGCTGCCCGATACTGCGATGCAAAGTGAGCCCGAGCCAGGCGAACCAAATGGACCAACAGAGCGGCTAAGGAGCAGATTACCCACGCTTGTTACACCAACTATCATCAAGATAATCTGGACGGAACTTCTTCCCTTCGCCGAGGTATGCCTGGCCAAATTTCAAACGCGGTTCTACAGCAGCACCAATAGAAGACTCCGTTTAGCAGAGTGGTCTCGGGTCGTTCGTTCCCCGAGCGTTACTCCCAGCTCTCGGCCGTGCGCTCCAACCCCTGGACTTTGGTGAGCTGGATCTGGTCTCTGGCTGAAGGCTGGAAATCCGTTTCTTCCTCCAAGCTTTACGCAAGTGCAGGAAGCCCAAAAGCACCTGACGGACAAACTATAGGATGGATTTTCCTCTGCAAGTGGGGGCATGGGTTTATTTGTCCACCAAAAACATTAGGGAGATGTGCATAAATATTTAAACTAGGCAAAGAAATTCATTAGGCCCGTTTGAATCACCCAGGTGATCAATGATGTGACTGCTTTCGGTTGGAATTGCCCTGGCAATTCTCTCAGTAACATTCACCCTGTATTTCATTCTAGCTTACTCAAAGCGGGCTCCAGATTCAAAGATACTTAGCCTTGCGACCCAGCGGAGGTTCCCCGCCCGGTGATGCGTTTGATGTTACAAACACTTCTGAAATGGGCGCTATTATGGATTCTTCGCATTCATTCTTTTAAGCGTTTGCAATATTTGGTTTCCTGGGTGGGATACCCCTCGGGCCATAATCAATGGAGGGATGGTGAAAATATTGACGCCCCCCCTTTGATCTCTGCTTTCCATAAGGCTTTCCCTCATAAACCGGTTGGGGAGGGGCTTTTCGTGGAGGAGGCGGAGTGTAAGGATGGAGGTTAGTTCCTGCTCCTTTTAGCCTGTCCTTAGGCGCATTCCTACGTTCTGGAAGCCC
The DNA here is from genome assembly GCF_021028975.2 of Sphaerodactylus townsendi. Classification (NCBI taxonomy): domain Eukaryota; kingdom Metazoa; phylum Chordata; class Lepidosauria; order Squamata; family Sphaerodactylidae; genus Sphaerodactylus; species Sphaerodactylus townsendi. The sequence goes on from NC_059426.1 coordinate 54,878,972, forward strand.
GTGCCCGGGGTGGTTCGCGACGCATTGCTTAACCTTGCTACGTTTATCTTGTGTGTTTGAAGCTTGTTTCTACTCTGTCGTGGGAATTCTGCTGGGGAATTTGGAGGAGGGGCTGAAGGGTCCGTAAAAGCGACACCTTAAGCCCAGGAAAGTCAGAATCCGCATTCCGTGTATTGCGATCATTGAAGTTTATGAAATAAATGAACTGAACTCAGTTACTTTGTTTCGAGTCCTTTGAGGTTCCTTACATCAACTCCCACTCTGACGATAACTGGTCTATAATGGCAATCCTTTGAGTTTGATCCATGAGGATCAATTTAGAACAGTCCAAGGCACATCTCTTGATACCTACTTCTGCCCTCAAATGCTTCAACAGGATGGCATGATCCACTATATCAGCTACCGATAAATTCAGTAGGAACAACAAAGAATCAGGGTCTTTTTCTGCATTCTGATGGAGGCAATGAACTAACGTTACCAGGGCAATCTCTGTCCCTTAGCCTATTCTGAAATTAGAATGAAAAGGGTCTAGATTAGATGAGTTATCCAAGAAGACATGGATTTGGTCTACTACTCCTCTCAAACACTTTGCCAAGGAATGCAGATTAGGTACTGGGAGATAATTTGCCATGTCATTTTTCAGTGCAGATTTTTTTAAAAGCAGTGGAACTGCCTCTGAGTGTAGGTGTCATGATTTAGTGACTGATTCAATGTTGCTTGCTCTAATCTAATTGAGGCATTGTGAAAACCAGTTCAAATGATTTTAGAAAAATATTTTACATTATGCTGCAATATTTTCCATTATGCTGCAATATTAAAAACTGTATCTCTTACAAATATAGGCTAGGATCCCACCTCAAATTTCTACACATGCAAGATGGGCAATTTTCCTTGATTTCCTTCTGCAATGGCAAGCCTCCAACTTCGCTGAAGCTATTCCTGGAGTGCCCAGGCAAAGCATTTGGGCTGCTGCCAGATGGATGGATGGAAATTTTAGGCTGGGTTACTCTTAAATGAATCACTGCATTTCAGGAACACAAATATGAATCGACAGAAGGAAGGTTTCTTTACTTAATGAATAATTAATTTCTGAGAGTCAATGCCACATATTACAAGAATGGCTACTAACCTAGATGTCTTTGAAGGTATTAGAAGATTTAAAAAGAGGTTAGATCCAGCATAATGAAGTGGTTTAGAATGGTAGACTCTAATCTGGAGAACCGGGTTTGATTCCCACTTCTCCACATGAGCGGCAAACTCTAAGCTGGTGAACCAGATTTGTTTTTCCCATGAAGCCTGTTGGGTGGTCTTGGGCTAGTCTCTGAACTCTCTCAGCCCACCTACCTTGTAAGGGAGAGGAAGGGAAGGAGTTTACAAGCCTCTTTGAGACTCCTTATGGATGAGAAAAGTGGGGCATAACTCCAAACTCCTCCTCCTCCTCTTCTTCTGGCCATGATGGTCAAACAGAGCTTCTGTGATCAGAGCCAGTGCTAGGAAGTAATAAACATTCATAAACTTTCTGGGGCCACCTGGCAGTACACAACTCTGTGTGAAACAAATTTTTGGACTAGATCAACTATTGGCCTGATTTATCCTAGCTGCTTTTATGTTCTTGGGCTAATTATAAGTGAAGGTTGAATTTCGCTATGGGTCCAGTTTTTATAGTTTTGGGATAATCTGTGTATTGGTCATCTATGTTTTACGTGTTGTCCGATTCTCTGTGCTTTGGAGGGGTAGGTTTTCAATGTTTTAAAATGATTTATCAGCTATCATCCTTGTGAACTGAATTTGAAGCACCAATGAATAATGACTCTTGGAAACAATAAGCCTTCTTAATAGTTGCACAAGAACCTCACTTTCCACATCTCTGGATCATCGAACATTGCCACCATAAATAGTATTGTGCTCCATGAACACCTTACATTCCAGGATTTTTTTAAGAGTAAGAATGCCAGGTGGATATCCAAAATGGGAATTTCTTACATAAATATAAATCAGCTGAAACAGTATTGGACAGTTGCTCCATATTTTTTTCCAAATTAACTGCTTAGGATCAAACAATTCACAATCCTGTGTTCACGTGTAGCAACCATATATACCATGATATTTTGTAGACAATATGACAATTCAACAATTGTTCAAATGCTTTTCTGATGCCAATGATTGATCAACCACTGGCTTTTACAGAGCACCCAGTATAAACAAGGAGGTCTTAAGTTCATGGCCTGAAGATCTATCACCATTTCTTAACATCCAACCAAGGAAGAGATCTGAAGAATTCCTAAGATGTTGAGTTATTCTGGTTGGCATTAGTCAAAGGTATTACATGGATTTTGTTTTCAGATTTTTTTGTAAATCAACATGGCTACCTACTTTTTTGGTTTGCTTTATTATGATCTTCATTATATATTTGTAGATAAGGAACACACCAACAAATGTATTTATAGTAGTGGTGGCATGTATAAATGCACGTATGTTTTCAATTTACAGCTTGTTGACAACACATTCAAGCCATTAAAATATCAATAAAAGAGATCAATAAAATCATGTTTGTCTTCTTGGCATACAGCGTTAAAGATCTGTAAGAAGACCTTCCAGGAAAAAGTATATCATCCTAAGCTACATGGCAACCCATAATTTATACAAGTTGATTTGACTAATTCTGCTTATCATTGCACTGTTTCCTTTCTGCCCCTTGTATACATTCTGTGGCATTCTGATTCCCAGCAGGCTAAAAATGAGACCTACTGGGTTAACTTTTGCTTATTCACTGTGAATTGGTCTCCTGAATAGAAATGCTCAAGTTAAGGCTTTCTTAGCACAGGCCACTCAACTGCCATTCCTTCTGAATGTTGTTTTCAAGGCATGCCGCAAAGAGGGTTAAGAAGGGTAAGTGCTTCAATGTCAAAAGTGTCGAGTCCTAATCTGAAATCTTAGTTTACAAGCTGAAAACAGAGGTAGAGCTGTTTGTAATGTAGAATATTTCCCCCCCTTAACTCCAAATTTACTGCACCAATGCTGAAAGGAAGGTTGTAAACTGTGATTAAGAAATCGTAAGGGGTAACTAAGAAATCCCTTTTCTTTCATGAGTGTCCATATTACAAATCCTGCAGATCTGATGGAACAGAGATTCTAAAGACCTGCTATTTTAGTCAGGATCAACATCAGTGTACCGTGAGGTGGGGCAGCTGCCAGGGACCAGGATTTCTGGTCACGTACCTCCTGTGCTGCACACCTGCTTGGTTGCAAGCACCTGGCCATCTATGCTGTGGATGGTATGCACTGTCAAGCACCTTCAAGGAACAGGCACATAGATTGTGCAGACATTTGCAGGTGCAAGTGGTAAGAGGGCTTTTGAGGGGGCAGGGGAAGGATAGATAAGCATGCAGGTCAGTGTGTGAGAAGGGAGGCAGGAGGGTGGTGCCAGTGGTAGGCAAAGATGAGGAGGGGGGACATATGCACACTCTGCCAAAGGCAAATCCCCCTCCCAATCTGGAACCAGCCCTGATTCTAGTAAATCAGTATATTTGATTTTATATGTGAATTAACAACATTCTTCTGTTTCTCCTGAACTCCCCTAAGTCCTTGAGAAAAAAAGGAAACTATTTCCAGCCACAACATCAAGAAGGTTAGGAAAAAGGATTGGAGACCAACCTCCAGCCAGTGCTTTTCCAACATCCAAGCAGAACTAGGCCATCCTAGGACAAACTAGCAGAACCTGGGGAAGCAGGCAAGTAGAGGAGGCCACCCCCAAGGGAAGTTAACATCTGATGCTATATGCATGTGCTGTTTCCCCCAGGGTAAGGAGGGACAGTATTTTTCCTGGCCTCATCATTGGCTCTGTGAAGGCAGAACAGAACATGTACAAGTTATGGAGAAGGACTGACTCATCTCTCTCTCTCACACATAGCCCTCCCACACACCCTAGTGCCTCCTTCCACTAAAAAAAGGATTTACTTTATTATTTAAAGTGTAAATTGTTTTAACTAGTTTTTATTGAAAAGTGCCTTGGGAGCCATTATTACTGAAATGCGGCCTTCAAGCTTGGAAAATGAATAAATAAATTTGATTGAGAAGATGTTTGAAAAATGCTTACTATAGTAGCTATAAACTTGTAAAGTTTCTGGATGCTTTGGAAGTATCAACATGCAAACCAATTATTCCCTGAAGCAAACTAGTGCCTTTTAGGTGAGACGCTCTTATAATTTCATGGATATAAATTTGGCTTCCATCTGGAGTAATTCTGCACAATTGCATAGGCCCTTCCAAAATAGGAGAATATTTTCCTCATTCTTTACAGCCTTGCAAAGTCTTGTTTTACCTGGTAGTTATTAGACATTTAGAATTTCTCATTTTCTATTTCTTAGTAAACAACCTATTTTTGGGCTAAGAATAAAATCAAATTGGAAAGAAAGAAGGTAGTGCACATAAATAATATATAATACAGGGGTGTTTTCATATGAGTCTAGTATTTGGCAGATTTTTTTTTGTCAAATACTGAAAGGGACTTGGTTTCTGGGCCCCGAACACACTGGAAAAGTGGAAGGGTGTAAGCAAAATGCAATTCAACAAAAACAAGTACATAGTTATATGTCTGGGTAACAAAAATGAGAAACATACATTCTGGATGGGGGATACACTTCAGGGTAGCAGTATGTGTACGGAAGATCATGGAGTATGGGGTGGACTGTAAGTTAAATATGAGGGACTGGAGCACCTTACTTATGAGGAGAGGCTGCAGCGTTTGGGACTCTTTAGTTTGGAGAGGAGACGTCTGAGGGGGGATATGATTGAAGTCTATAAAATTATGCATGGGGTAGAAAATGTTAACAGCGAGAAATTTTTCTCTCTTTCTCACAATACTAGAACCAGGGGGCATACATTGAAAATGCTGGAGGGAAGAATTAGAACTAATAGAAAGTAACACTTCACGCAACGTGTGATTGGTGTTTAGAATATACTGCCACAGGAGGTGGTGATGGCCACTAACCTGGATAGCTTTAAAAGTGGCTTGGACAGATTTATGGAGGAGAAGTCAATCTCTGGCTACCAATCTTGATCCTTCTTGATTTGAGGTTGCAAATGCCTTAGCAGACCAGGTGCTCGGGAACAGCAACAGCAGAAGGCCATTGCTTTCACCTCCTGCATGTGAGCTCCCAAAGGCACCTGGTGGGCCACTGCGAGTAGCAGAGTGCTGGACTAGATGGACTCTGGTCTGATCCAGCAGGCTATTTCTTATGTTCTTATGTTCTTATGAGCTTACTGTGGCACAGTGGCAAAAAAGGCTAATGCAATCTTGAGATGTATTAACTGAGGCATAACATCCACATCACAAGATGTCATAGTCCTGCTGTACACTGCAGTGGCCAGACTGCACCTGGAGTACTGTATGCTGTTCTGGAGGCCTCACTTCAAAAAGGATGAGGACAGAATAGAACAGGTACAGAAGAAAGTGACAAGAATGATCAGGGGCTAGAAACCAAGTCCTGTGAGGAAAGGCTGTGGATCTTGGGACTGTTCAGTCTGGAAAAGAGGAGATTGAGGGGAGACATGATAGCTCCCTTTAAGCATTTGAAATGCTGTCACTTAGAGGAAAGCAGAAAGCTGTTCCCAGGGGGGCCTGGGAACTCTATCTCCTTCCCTTAGGGTTCCAGCTTTGCAAATGTGAGGGGTACCTGTGGAGATGGGGAGAGTTCTATTTTATTCCTTGTCTATTTTTATTCCATGTGTGAATTCTCAGGCATGTGGGAGGGGGTGCCTATGAAGATGGGGAGAATGATCCTTGTCTTCACAAGCACCCTTCTGCCCCTCCTTAGTAAAACTGGGATGTTTGGGGTGGGGGTATAATTTCAGTGTTTGTGCTTCGTCCATGTCTCTTGCACTGGGAGGATTAGTTTTCTAGAGCCTGTTTTTTGTTTTGTTTTTTGCACAATGGGCTTTATTGCTATCTAAAGGTTCATAGTAACTTTGCTCATTTATTTTGGGACCATCCATCTAAATCAGAGGTGGAAAGCTGAGGGTTGGGGGCCAGTATTTTCCTTGGCCATCTAGCTCCACACCTTCTCATTTCAGTTGCTGTGTGCAGAATGGTATACAGTTTGGTATACTGCCAGAAATGATATAGCTGTTATAAAAGGTTATTTTCCTTAGCAAATGCCTAGCAGTTCGGGGAAGACAGTAGATGAAAATCTCCAATTTAAGTGGCTGTCAAACAACTCTTGAGAGGTGCTCACTTGTTGATGGTCCTGGGATACCTGCTTTCTACCTGGGATGTGAAATAAAGATATTGGGTTTGTCTATTTTTATTCCATGTGCGAATACCATGTTGCTGAATTTTTCATGCCTAAGAACTGACTACCCAGAGATTTCTCCTGTGAGGAAGGAACATACATGTATCAAATTATATGAAATTTTACATTAAAACCCTTCCAAGGCCTGCAGTTTTCAAAATGTATCAGAAGCTCTCTTATTACGCCAAATACAGAAGCTTGAAGTATTTGGCAGATATCAGAATGTGGAAGGTTTAAACAATACCAGGGCCCAGCACTTTACTGTAAGCCTCCTACAACTGAGCAGATACCCTTAGCAAGAGAGCAGTCATAACATAGCAGTGTCCTATTATGGATAAACTAAAGTCACAATGGAATCTGTCATGCTTGCACAATGAGAAATGGACATTATTTCTAAACTGCTGCCATGCTGGCTCCTGAATAGAGTTTATATTTTGTTTATGAAGCTGAATCAGAAATTGCAGCCTTTTTTGAGGGAGGGGGAAAGGTATTTTATTTTCATTCTTGAGAGGAAGAGAGAGGCAGGGGGAGGGGAGGCCAGCATGTGTAATTCTTTTCCATGGAAGCTCAAAATGGCTGCAGAGGCAGCTCAATATTCCATTTATTTTATTTATAAAAGAAATTCAAAGCCTGAAAAGATGAAGTAATTGACTTACTGGGATGACAGTTAAACCCACTAAATTTAATCTTATCCTCTCAAGTACAACATATCGCGCTTACAAATTATCACCCGGCACCAGACAGCCTTGCTCTCTTCACCTAATCCAAATGGAAATGAAGCCCTCTGTTATGGTATTATCTGACTTCGCTATCAGCATTAATCCGGCTTAACTCACTTAATGATGCCACTTGTGGCACTATGAAGGCAGCAAAGAAGTCTATAAACTACTTCCATTAAAATGCAAATCTGGCCCACAGAGAAAATAAGTGACACAAAAGTCAGAGAATTCGGCCTTACGCTGTATTACCCTCTTGCCTCGCAGAATTGATACAAGCAATAATAACTGATTCTGTGATTATTATTCCGGCTGTGGATTTCCAATGAAAGGGAGCCAGTCTAGCACAGAACGTCACAAAAGTGCTTCAACAAGCCAGGGTATTTAATTTCTAGAGAGATTTCTATTTTTTGTTGTCAGGAAATGAACAAATACTTATCAATGTACCAAAAAAGAGGGGAGGGGGAAAGTCCCCTTTTGCTATCTGAAATCTTCCTGCCAGGTTTTTCATACTGATATTATTTGCACCCCTTGTAACACAGGAAATGAAAATTTTCTGTGCCTTTCACATCGCTACTGCATGTTAAAATCCTCTGGCAGCTCTTGCTTTGTGCTTTCGCTTTGCCATCCCCGGGACTCCAGAGGCTAACAGACTGGATAGCAGTGGTGGTGTGGGTTGACATTCACTCACTGCAAGATCAACAGCAGCATCCTATGTGCCGTTGCAGATTGCTAAATTCACTGAGATTCAGAGTGTAGCTCTGCTTAGGATAGCACTGATGCTGTGCTGGTCCACCAATAATTGTCTGCTCTAGGAGCCAAACTACATGTTATGGTGGCCAGAGCTGCCAATTCCATTTTAGAAGAAAACTTAGTCATTTCAATATTGCCATGAGGGCAATCTTGTTCCCCCACGTCCATGTCTTTTCAAGCACTGAAACATTTGTGGGGGGTTGCTTTGGTAGTTGAAAAGGGGGTTTTCTGGCGGGGGGGGGGAGCAACAAGATGCTACAGCACAGCCAACCCCACAGCAATTTTGAAACAGTTAAATTTTCCTCTAAAATTGCTTAGGCAACTATATGTGTCCATTGCCTCCATAATGTGCAGCTTGGCCCTAACAGGCACAGAGTCTCCAATGAAGGACTTGCCCAGCCCTGCAATTCTCCTGACTGGAAATTTTAGATAACACATTTCTGACCCTTCTGTAAAACTTCTGTACAAGACTACACTACTGAATTGAGGTTCCATCTGGATCTCAGTAGCACAGACAAGGAAGAGTTAGGGAGACAACATTCCAGGGGCCTTTGTCACAGTGGAGGTCATTATATTAATTTCATTTTTAGCCTTTCTAATCTGCCTTTCCCCACAGCAATTAAGGCAGTGTTCTGTTCCTCAAGTAAAACCATCTTAGGTGCCCTGTGCTCAGCCAGAACAGAGTGGGAGACTCACAAGCAAGGTTTAACGGTTAAAAAAAGAGGTTTTTATTGCATAGAAGAATTGAGATCCTAACTTTTCCCAGGGTCTGACAAAAATAAAGTACTTGCTTGACTGGAACAACTTGAAGCTTGAGACTTTGATTCTTCCTTGACTTCTTCCAAGAAAGTCCACTTTGTCAGTGCTTCCTTTTGGTTCCTTCAGTGCCCTCTATCTGGACCTCGCTTTCTGTACACCTTAACTTGATGCTCTATACCTTATGCACCTTATAATTTACACCTTTGACTTTTATACTCCTTATACACCTTAGACATAAGAGAGGTTGGCGATTTATTTGTGGCCATGGCTTTGCATCTTTTCTGCACCTGTGGTATATACCACCTTGGGCAGTTTTCTCCTAGTCAAGGTTTGTTGGCCGCCCTCCCCCTTCCTCTTGGGGACAAAAAGGGGCAGTTTAATTAAGTAAGGCCCTGTACCTTTCCCCCCTCCTTTCCTTGGAGGGGATCAGTTGGCCAGGTGTGCAAGCCGATTTCGGGCCATAGGATTTGGGCGTCTTGTTGTTTTTTAAACCAAGCTGGTTTGAACAAATGATTAACGTTCAAGGCATCATCCCCTCCCTTATGGATGCTGCTACATGGCGGTTTGTGAGTTTTATGTGTTGGGACCGTTTGATGCGGTGCCATGTCAGCCTAGACAGGGAGGTTAGGCATCCCCTGTTCCAGGCTCTTAACCATTCGCCAGCCCGGGGCAGGTTCCGCCACTCGGGTTGGACGGGGCTTGCACTGCTCCCTCTCCTTCCCCCTCCCCTCTCCTCCCCTCCCTCCTGCCTTCCCCCCATCCCAATTTGCTTTCGCTTTTCATTTTCTTGCTGAAACAGCTTATGCTGTGTTTGTGGAATGTTTTTAGGCTACAGGCCTGTCAGGAGGTAGTATGGCCCAGAGGGGCAGTACAGTTTTTTGCCTTTTAGGGAATTGGGTGGAGTGTTGAGTAGCTGGCTCCGGGCATCTTGGGAACTTCACTTTCCCCTATGGTATAGGTTGGAAAAGAGCACATCATCTGCTTGGGTGGCTTTGGACCCAGGAGGAGCAACAGACGCCAGGGCCCTGCACATGGGAGTTTGGATGCAATCACAAGGGGCGAGTTGCCTCTTACGAGGCCGGGGGTTCACCAGCTTTCATGAAAACCGGGCATTGCTGCAGCTGGCATTGGGAGGCATTTGGTGCTATGCTTTGGAAATGGGGCCTCATCTATTCTTCACTGTCCACACAGAGCAACAAAGGAACCAGACCCAGATATGGATCATCGGGCATAGTAATGTCCACTGGATTGGCGTTTACATGCAATCAGCTCCCTGGGCGCAGACCTGAACCTTGGCTTGGCCTGCAGGACATGCGGTGGGACGCCTTATTACCAGTCATCCGGGAGGCACTTCAGAGGTTTGGTATACCTCAGAGGCTTGTCATTCACTTGGGCGAGAAGGACCTCCCAGTGTTTAAGGGCCTGGAACTGTCCTTGTGGATGGCGGCCGACATCTGGGAAGTCCAGGAGTTGATGTCTTGGTCCCGGCTTCTACCATGGCGGATATGGAGACATGCCTGGTATCCGACATAAGTGAACGAGGCATGCCATGGACATTTGGCTATGAGCCGTACAGGGGGCCCTCTTGGAATGGCTGGAAGGCTTTTGAAGCAGTGGTGGGAGCTGAATGCTCAGCTCTGTGGTGGTTTGGGCAGAGGAGCACATCCTTGTGAGGAGGTCGGCTGGTGTCCTGGACCTCCTCACATTTGGGGGCCTCCTTAAGAGGCTTGGGGTGGGGTGGGCTCAATGGTGCATGCCATGGAGGCCTCTGCGATCCAGCCTGAAACCCCAGCAGTTAGGGGGCCACAAAGGGCATCTGCACATCTGGATGCAAACAGAACCAAAAGTCAGTGTTCCAGAAACATGCATGTAGAGACAACTATTATAATAACCAGTGTAAAGAAATAGATCAACAGCAATGGAAAACAAATAGTTCTGTTCCTCAAGATTCTAGAAATCAAAGAGAAATTATATAACTAAGACCATCATGACCATAATGACCATCATGTTGTCACGTGATGCTCAAAATCTTACAACAAAGACTGTTCCCATGTATGGAATGAGAAATGCCTGATGTTCAGGCTGGATTCAGAAAAGAAAGAGGTGCTAGAGGCCATATTACAAATTTGCATTGGTTACTAGAGCACACAAGGGAATTTCAGTTTGCATTTCATAGATTACAGCAAAGCTTTTGATTGTGTGGATGAAAAGTATGGTTGGTTTTAAAAGAAATTAGTCCACTACAACATCTGATTGTTTTAATATGCAACCTGTTCTCTGAACAAGAGAATATGGAGAAATAAAATGGTTTCCAATTGGCAAAGGTGTCAGAGAAGGATGTATTTTATCTCGGTATCTCTTCACTCTGTATGTGGAACATGACACAACAAAAGCTGGATTATATTTTGCTGAAGGTGGAGTGAAAATTGGTAGGAGGATGGGGAGAATCTATAAGTTATTACTTAACTATGACTCATAAATTGAACAAGTTAGGACTTGCATGATAAAACAGAAACAAAATCTTCAAGAGGAGATCGACTTTCAACAGTGGGAAATACTGTGGACAAAAAGTATTAAATTTACTACTAGTCAACAGCTGAGAGAAAATTGGTATAAGATGTTTAACAGATGGTATATAACCCTAGAAGGTATTTTAAAAATGGACAAATATATAAGGGTACGTGCTGGAACTGCCAAGAAAAATCTGGTTCTTTTTTTCATGTGTGGTGGACTTACAAAAAAACCCAACCCCTAGATATTAATTCACACAGAAATGCAAAAAAATTTAAAGATTAAATTTCAAATGGACCTAAAAATCATGTTGTTGATTATCTTATCCAAAAATCTACCAAAAAAGCATCAAGAACTATTTTTGTACTTAACAACAGCAAGAACTACTTATGCTTCTACTTGAAAAATGAAAAATATCCCCTGAGAGTATTACTGTATGACAAAACTAACACATTTTGTAAATTCTGTAAACAGAAGACCACTACATGAATTTAAAGAAAAATGGAAATCTTATTATAAGTATTATAAAATGTAAAGTGTTATTTGTTTTCAAGTACAGCTGGAGTAGTTTCAATATATAAATGCAGGAGTATTTTTAACATTTAATATTAGTATTGACAAGCAATTCTAAATCAAGTTATAAGATCGCAGAAAAGATTTGCCAACTTTCATATCAAAATAATATTACTTCTTATCCCAAATTATTTTTAAAAATTTCTTCAGTATTATTGATATTATGTGGTCGCATATTACTATTCTCTTTATAGTGTTCTTTTTTCTATTCTCTGTTGTCATCTTGTTATGTTTTGTAAAAAAATAATAAATTACATTTAACCAAAAAAAAAATGGTGGAAGGAATATTAACCATCTGAAATGTGCAAATGACACCACATTACCAGAACAAAATAGTGAAGATTTGAAATTACTGATGAAGGTGGCACAGCAGGATTACAGATGAGCATCAAGAGGACAAAAGTAATAACTACTAGGGACATGCACAATTTTAACACCCCCGTTCAGGGGGAAGAGGGACAAATGGGCTTGAGGGCGTGGTGCGGTCTTGTGCTGGTGTATTTGATTTTCCTGGGGCACTTACTGAGCAGAGCAGGCAGATGCGCCAGTGGCTGCCTGCCCCTTAGCTCCACTGTCAAAGCCAGAAGTCCAGGCCATGGCACTGATTGCACTGTTGTCCCAATTGGATGGCAGCATGAGAGTGGGCCAGGACAGGACAATCCTGGAGGGTGGAGCTGATGTTAGGTGGGTACCACCAGGGGTTTAGGGCCAGGAGTGCAGCTCCCCAGCCTTTGGACATGTCGTAAGTCCTGTAAGACCTATGAAGCGCTTTTCAGTGTTACGGTTTTGGGAGGGGGATTTTTTGATCCCCGCATTGTTGGAAAGCCCTCCTGGTGGCACTAGGGCATTAATTCTAGATGTAACTTGACAGCAGTTAACAACACACATCTGTCAATCAATATTAACCATATTTGATAGTCAACATGCAATCGTCTTTGGCATTGGACAATGTGTGGCAGCTGGTTGATTATGTGATTTCATATTTGATGCCAAGAAAGCCAAAGGATTTAAATGAGTAAACCTGAGTCTGATCCACTTAACTTGTTTTTAATTCCTTTTCTAAATAAACACATTCATGCTGTTGTCCCTGAGTGTTTTTTTTTTACTGCCCTCCTAATTCCTGGTCTCATTTGTCCTCACTGTCATAGTTGTCTTGCTTGATGACATCATGGGCATTCTCTCAGGAAAGCATCATAAAGAAAGTAAAAGAAAATGTGGTGTTCACAGTGTATATGAAGATGATCACAGCTTTGAAACTAAAAGAGATGGTGATGGGTCAGCAGCTTGCTACAGCTTGCATCAAAATGTAAGTTTATAGAGCTACAGAGAATGGCATTTTAAATTTCTTTATGCTTATTGCCCTGCAGGTATACATTTTGGAACTGGCCCGCATGGCAGAGTAACAGGAGCAATGGATGTTGAGTTGGTCCGTGGAGGGCAGGTCAACCCAGTACTTCTTAATGATGGGTCTTCCGGGCGACTAATATTCTTGTATTTGTGTCTGTGTAGCTACAGAGATAGCTCATCAATTTAAAAAAATAGGAAAAATTATATATTGCCAGAATCGGCAGGACCAGGTGAGTATAACTATGTACCCTTTGTGATGAAAAGCCACCCATGATCAGAGCCTGCAGAGCAAATCTCCTGGGGCAACCTGCAACAAATGGCAGCAGAAAGAATCCCATTGGCTACACACAAAATGTCAGGGGCAAGCTGGGTGAAACTGACCAGAGAGCAAAACAGTCGAGCGGGAAACTTAAGATGCCTCCTGGGCTCTGCATTCTGCACAACCAGATGTCCTGTGGGCAGAGGTTAGGGGGAAAAGGTGTGCTTTTTAGCATTCTCTTAAAAAGTTGCCTTGAACTAAAATAAGGCATCTTGAAAATGTCTTAGGAAGAAAGCTGTGCAGAGTGCCTTCCCAGGACGCCTTCTTTTTACCATCTCCACCTTATTTAGGCTGTGCAGAATGGATCAATAACCTGGCAAGTATTTATATTTACACTGGGAGGGAAAAAATACAATATAGTAGGTTTCCCACAACAGTAGTGGTACTATTTGATTGTGAATGTATATTGCGGCATATTGATAGGGAGTAGCATAAGAGGGTAATTCTGAAACATACTCCCTGGGATGTTTATGTTACAAAATAGGTTATATTTGTGAATTTAAACACAATTTTACATTCATAATGTTTTAAAAAAATGTTTATATGCCTTGCCTAGGGGAACAAAATGTCAGCGCAGGCTTAATTGCAAATATACATCAATTATGTAACAAACTGGGGAGCCAGTCTTTTGGTTTTCCTTGAATTATGTTATGCTATTCAAAATTGTGTGAGTTTTCTCTTCAGGTTGCACATTAAGGATGAAAATATCATTGGTAATATCCAGACTAAGCATACATGCTGGGAAGGAAAGCTTATTCAATTCCGTGGGACCTACTTCCAATTAAATATTATTAGGATGAGGTTGTCAAAATGATATAATTTGAAGGCTGCACTTATTCCCACATCTCCACTTTTGCAAGGATTTATTTTTTTCCCCAGCAAAATTTGAAGTCCTCACTGTTGACAGTGTAAGAGAATATGTCTTTTTGTAACATTTATAATCTGGAACCTGAGGTTGTTATATTATTTTGACCTTTCAAATCTGCTCAGTTATACATTGGTGCTATTTTTGGAAGAGACTTGGAATCAACTTGAATTGATGACACAGGTTTATCTAACAGAACTTGGAATGAAGACATGAGACATCAATGTATGGGAAAATAAGGATTAATTAAACTTATGCCAGCGGCCTGTGATGCATGCCCTGATAACGTCTAGAATAGATTACTATAATGCACTCTGTGTGGGGCTGGCCTTAAAAAGTGTCCAGGAACTACCACTGGTACAGAATGTTGTGGAAAAATTCTGAGTAGAGTCAGTTGTATCAACCATATTATTCCAGTCACTGCCTTCCAATTTATTTTGTTTATTTATAAATATTTTACCCCGCCTTATTCAGAGCTCACAATAAAGTTAAAAGAATAAAACATACAAAACATCATAAATAAAACAATAGCAATAGAACAAGATGATAAAGACATCATAAAAATTAACTCCTTCACCCTAGTCCAGGGGTAGGGAACCTTTAACACTCAAAGAGCCATTTGGACCCGTTTTCCACAAGAAAAAAAAACACCTGGAGCCGCAAATAATTTTTGACATTTAAAATAAAGATAACACTATATATATTGGGTTTTTTCTATCTTTTACTCCGCTCGTTCTGAGAAGCACATGGATGCATCCACCCTGCTGCCTGCAGGGTGGGCAAGGATGGGGCCAGGGGCTCGGTCTCGCCGACCACCGGGAAAACGCCCATCCCGCTCCAACGGGGCAGGTGAGAGGGGAAGCCCACGGCATGGCCCAGCCGATCGCGGGCAGTTGGTACACCTGCCCTGCTGCCTGCAGGGCAGGCAAGGATGGGGCCGGCACCCCTGCTTGTGGAGCCACAGTGCAAGGGCAGAAGAGCCACATGCGGCTCTCGAGCCGCAGGTTCCCTACCCCTGCCCTAGTCCTATCCCCCCAACAAGCAGCTGTAGAGAGGCTTCCAGGGAGGTTAACCTAATGCCCAGGTGCAGAGAAAAGTCTTTGCCGTGCACCTAAACCTGTAAAGGGTACAGTCCCAACAAATCTCCAAGGGAAGATTATTCCAGAGCTTGGGGCAACCAGAGAGAAAGCCTTCACAAGTGCCTCCATCCCCAACACCTTGGCGAGGGGAGGCACCAACAGGAATTTGGTTCCTGGCCCAGTTCAGGGTGCTAATATTGAGCTTTAAAATCTTTTGTAACATGAAACTAGCATACTTTAAGGACCATGAATTCCTAGATAAACCTACCTGACCATTACAGTCATTTTTGCTCCCATCATCTGAAATGGAGGGGGGGGGGGCAATTCAAGAAAGAGTCTTCTATGAAATTCCCTCCCCAGGGAGATTCATCTATTTCTCTCTACCATTGTCTTTTGTCAGCGGGTGAAAACATTTAGCTTAGTTTGGTGTTCTCTTATTGACGGTCCTTCCTGTTGGTTTTGCTAGTAATGTGGTTATGGCCACTAACCTGGATAGCTTTAAAAAGGGCTTGGACAGATTTATGGAGGAGAAGTCGATTTATGGCTACCTATCTTGATCCTCCTTGATCTGAGATTGCAAATGCCTTAGCAGACCAGGTGCTCAGGAGCAGCAGCAGCAGAAGGCCATTGCTTTCACATCCTGCATGTGAGCTCCCAAAGGCACCTGGTAGGCCATTGCGAGTAGCAGAATGCTGGACTGGATGGACTCTGGTCTGATCCAGCAGGCTAGTTCTTATGTTCTTATGTTCTTATGCTTTATATATGTATGTATTGTTCTTAAAGTTTATTTTAATATTTTAACTGTTCACAACTTTGAGGGCCATCCTTGAGCAGAAAGGTAGAATGCAAATGTTTTAAATGTATAAATATAAACAATGCAATGACATGACTCTTGCGTTTGTTCAGGAAGTGACATAATGCTGTCAGAGTAACTGTGCCTCCCATGTCCTCACTCACTTTGTTTCCCAACAGGTCATATATGCAAAGTTCAGGCACAGAAATAGCAGCAGAAGAGCCTCTTTGGGTTTGTGATGCAAGTGAAGAGGGGCTCATCTCTTTCTGGCTAGAAAAGAACTCTGGAGAGGCAGCATAAAAATTCCATAAATTGCACCCCCAGACTCACTGGGGGCCGCCATTGCGGAGTGGGGAGGCTCAAGGGGCAGTTTATTAGTCGAAGGAGCAACACAGCGCTTGGATGCAGGTCTGTCCACGTGAGCTGGGAATGAAGCACGGTCACGAGCGGAGGGGAGGGGGTGCGCACGCCTTATAAGGCAGTGCGCAGGCTTGCCTCGGTCTTCTCCAACGGCCGAGGCAACAGCAACAGCAACACCCACCCTCCCACCCTATTATACACTCAGTTTATTTTATTGAAGTTGTTTGTTCTGTGTTTTAGTTGTTGTTAATGTTATTTTCTTGTTGCAGCCTGGTGGGTTTAGGGCAGGGGATCACATATTTTGGGGAGAACATCAAGCTTGGGAGCCAGATTTTCTCCGCGGTTGGGGGCCTCTGTAAGAGGCTTGGGGATGGGAAGGGTCTCATGACGCAAGCTGTGGAGGCTATGCAATCGAGCCTGCTACCCCCGGCAGGGAGGGGTGTCACGAATAGGGCTTGTGCTCAGGTGGCATCCACTAACTCCCTGCCCCATGCCCCAATAGGGACTGGGGATGGTTTTGGGGGGCCCAGCAAGGGTGCTGGCCCAAGGCACCGATGTGATCCCTTCTGCTCGCCCTAGCTTCTCATTGTAATAAAATGGGCTGCAGCCCAATTTTATTCCACAGTTGGTGTATGTGTGGTTTTTTGACCCAGGGGCAAGCTCTCCCCCATCTGCCCGCAAATGGACAAACACACACCATTTTCCTTAACTCCAGTACTCCCTGACCTATAGGTGGGATGATGATTCTGAGGAAAGAGTTCAGGCCCCTCCGCTGCCAGGGCTTCAGTCTGTATTGGATTAGAACCAGAAATAGGTCACTTAGAAAAGGAATAGGCACACAGCATTGTGTCCCCTTAGTCTCTAGCTGCCTTGAGCAGGTCTCTGGAAAGGGGGCATATATATTTTCTAAACAAGCAGGCAAGCAAATATTCCTTCTGTTCCTTTGTTTTACTTGCAAGTGTCACTGTGGGCTTAATCTTGAGAAATATGGAGAGCCAATGTGGTGTGGTAGTTAAGAGCTGTGGAGTCTAATCTGCAGAACCGGGTTTGATTCTTCACTTCTCCATATGAGCAGTGGACCCTATACATTAAGCCTGCTGAGTTACCTTGAGCTAGTCACAGTTCTCTCAGAACTCTCTCAGACCCACCTACCTCACAATGTATCTCTTGTGGGGAAAGGAAAGGAAATAATTTGGAAGCCACTTCAAGACTCCTTATGGTTGAGAAAAAAGGATATAAATTCCAACTTTTCTCTTCTTCACCATCATGAGAGATATCAATAATCTCAACCCAAAATACCAAATTTGAATTGAAATTTCACCCCTTTGTCAGTCAAAACCATGCCCATCTTTTCACACAGCTGGGCAGCAGCAGCTACTGTGATTACTGCATCCCACAAGCCTTCTTCCTCTCACACTACACTTCCATTTGCATGTGCTTTTTATGAGAGTGTATTTAATCTGTTGTTAATTAGCAAATGCTGCCGGGAAAAGTGTCCGGCCTTGCATAGCAATCGCTCTCCTAGAAGCGAGCTGAAACTGTCACCGATGGGCCATTTCCATGAAAATGGAATTGCCTTTTGTTGCCTTGATTTTTAAAATAAGAATCAAAGAGAACAAAAAAAAAGGAGGTGTATGGGGGAGGGAGGCAGGAGAGACACAACAGTGTAAAAAAGCAATGAGAAACCACAAGGCGAGACACTAAGGAAGAATTTCAGCCCTTTGCAACTGACATTTAGTTCCAAGATGTGGCAATACAAACTCAGTTTCACACCTAACTGCTGGAAACCTTGAAAACTTCCATTTGATTCCTATCCTTTTGAAAGAGTTTGGGGACAACTTGGCAGATTGCCATGGAGGTTGACAGTTCCTCTTATTATGCCCATTGTATTCATCATATTTTTTGCCCCCTCTTATGCCAGAACACCCAGTTGTTATTATTTCATTTATAAAAGTATTGTGCATTCAGCAACCATGGAAGAAAACTCTTCTCTCAATACATTGCTTTTTAAAAAAAATTAAAAGTGCTTCAAGCGTTTAAATTCTCTCCACCTTCCGTTGCCATCTTTGCATTTGCCGAGTCAAAATAAAAGTCTCTTCCTTCCTTTGTGTCATTGTTTTTCCCCCAGTGTTTGATTGAATGGGATGCTGGGTTCAGTGAACTTGGGCTTGGCTAGTTCTTCACCCAGAAACGACAGTTGCCTTTCCTCCAGATTACCATATGAAAGCGGCTGCTCTTGCATGTTAGCCCAGAATTGTAAGTGGCATCATGCAGGCTCCAGTTCCTTCCTTCCTTTTCCTTGCGTCCCTTCTGGCATAGATTTCTGTAGGAGATTCAGCCTCCTTCCTGGGGTTACCCAGCATTCCATCACCATATCTGAACAATTAGGGAGAGCCAACCTGTATTCTGATGCTGACATGAAGCAAACAGCGGCTGAGTTAGAAAACTAGTGAGGTCCCAAATGCTGGACCAGAGAAAGGACCCAACTGGAACCACTAGGTTATTAAGGATGTCTGTCAATTGACATGAACATAGATTCAACTTAATGCCAGAATTCATCATTTGCAGATTGCAAAGAAGCTACTGATTTTGACCTTTAAAGCCCTGAATGGCTTGAACCATTCTATCTCATGAAAGACCACATTTGCCAGATGCTCCTGCTTGGGATCTGAGATTATGAGACGGTTATGTTGTGGGAGCCCATGTATTATGTTGTAGCACCTCCATGAAGGTCTTCTTGGCAGCAGCCCCTAGACTGTGGAAATCCCCTCCCTCAGAAAATGCATGTAGCCCCTTTTCAAAGGCCTTTTGTTACTCATTGAAAACTTATTTATTATTTAGTTTCAGTGGGTCTGCAGTAGATTTGGTCTGCAGTAGATTTAAGTTCATCAGCGCTTTAGTTGGCTGCTTAATTCTTGGTGTGCTGATAAAGTGATTGGGAGCCCCATCCAGAAGGGGGTGGGTGGGCAAATCCTCCCATGCAAGATTAGCTCTCCCCAGGACACTTACCTCAGTGGAAGGGTGAGGACCATAGTCCATGGTCTACATTAAACTCTCTTCCAACCCCATATTTCAAAGCAATCAACTTTCTTCCAGGCAGTTTTGTCATTGTCCAACTTTCAAACCTAGGCCGTTTCTGCACAACCAATACCACCTTTGTGCCACTGGTGTTATTGGCAGCACTGCAGCCATGGAACGTTTGCATGGGTGGGCACTGCGTGGATAGGTAGCGCATCGGCTGAACTGTGGCACTTTGCCTGGCTGCACTTTGCCAACGGCGTTCTTTTTTCCCAGGGTAGACGTCACGGGCATTCAGCACCAGGATTGGCCGCCATTGTGGGTGGCGGGCTCTGCGGCACCGATTCCTGGCGGGCGCTTTGCATGACACCGTCTTCGGAGCACCGTTGTTGAAAAGACTAGCTCGGTGAGTGATTTTTGAATAAACCGTTGTGGGGCTGCTGGAGCATTGCTGCATTGCTGCAGCATCATTTCTGCAGCAGTGGTTGTGCGAACTCACTGCCCATAATGCTGTTTTTACTGTCCTTTTACCGGCTTTTTTGGCCTGTGCGGAAACAACCCTACATAGTAATGGGGAATGCTATGACATGTTTGTTTTATCTTGTTCTTCAGAGCCACTAGCTGACATTTAAAAATCTTTTCTAGGTCTATCATGGATGCTCTTCCCAGCTTCTGGTAGCAAAACACAAAGTAGACACCAGATCTTGCATGTGTGGTATGGATAGTTCCAAGGAATTTGACAGAACTTCTGATTCCCAGTTAAATGGAAGTGATTACCAGTGTGGCCAGAATTAGTGGAACCTGAGCAGGGTTTTTCTATATTCTCAGTCCTGTTACTGCCTGCTGTATACCTCAAAAATGTTCCTTTGGTGGTTCCTAGACCATGTGGAGGCCTGCAGTGAGAGGAGAAATAGGCAAAGATTGTCCCCTGTTTTCATCTAGTATAATTTTTTTCTGCCAATAGAAAACAGGGTTAGTCCACAAGTTAGTCTCTCTTTTCTCCAAAATCAGTCTGGACTTCATTCTGGATAAAAGGCACTTATTTGTTAGCCCAACTTGTTCTGTGACAATGGAAGGCTGTAGACACTTTTAAAAGCAAGAGTGGGTTTAGGCTGGTCAGTATAGAAGCTACTGTGCAGCAAAACCATAATTCATTTGAATGGCAGATTACCATTTCCCAGCCTCCTTGTCTGCCTTTACACTATCCCATAACCACTTTTGCCCCAGTGCAATCCAGTAAACAGTCTAGGGAAGCCTTCATCCTATCGCAAAATCTGATTTAATACTTTATATATAAAAGGGATTTATTTGGTGAAGTTTATGTCACCTTTTCAGGGAAGCTGACTGAGGTAGGTTACAAATTAAAACACAATAAAAACTTAGAACATTATTAGAGTTATTAAAACTCACATTTCAATACACAGCAGAACATAAAGCAACATAAAACATGAAACAGCTCCAAATGGGTATTAAACATTTCTCAGACCATAAACGTTCTATATAATTATATTTAAAAGGTCAGAGAGTTAAAAGCTTAGGTAAACAGATACATTCTGGCCTGGTGCCTAAAAGAAAGTAGTGTAGACACCAGGCAGGCCTCAAGAAAAAGGGTATTCCACATGCGAGGTGCCACCACTGCAAATGCCATATATTTGGTCACCAATGCTTCACTTGTAAAGGCAGGGGTGTACAAAACAAGGCTTTTGAGGAAGATGTAAGGTAGCAGGCTAACATGAGATTTTTAAAGTAGGGGACCTGCAAGGATTTGGGAGCATCTCATTTTCTCCTGTATCCCCTCCCCCACTATGTTCATATTCTCTCCCCTTTCCTGCTTCCTTCTTTCCTTCCCATTCACCAGCCAATCTTCTTTCGATCTGCCCCCCCATCTTCAGTTACATCTATTACTTGTTTACTTCATTTATATCCCACCTTTCTTCCCAACAGGGACTTAAGCCGCTTACTTTGTTCTCCTATAATCTATTTTATCTCACAACAATGTTGTGAGAGAAATTAATTTGAGAATATGTAACTAGCTCAAGGTTACCCTGTAAGTTTCCATGGCAGTGTGGGGGTTCAAATCTGGGTCTTTCAGAATATTCTGGTCAAGTGCTTTTGTAGAAATATCTGCCTTCTCTGCCAAGGCTCCAATCTCTGGATTTAAGTATGCACAGATGGGCAACATTGATAATTAGATAGATTGATTATTGTCCTGAATGCCATTTGAGTTTATCTCAAAGAGCACTTCAGATCAAATACAGTTTTGCAGGTTGTTGATCACTACTCCAATATTTTTAGCAAGATAATGTTAAAAAGTCTCCCACATGCAAGGATATCCACACACTGGGATAAGCACACATGAGATCAGTACAGATTAAAAACAGATACATGTTACAAGGTTGTCATTTAAATGTTAAAGAGATATATATTTACTAATGAGAGTTAGGATACATGATCGCCTTATGGTGTTTCTCAGCAATGGTCAATTCTGCACAACACAAATAAGACACCCTGAGAATGCAAAAAAAAAAAGGCATCTTGGGGAGTATCTCCACACAGTGTTTTCCTCACAATGTTTTCAGGCTGTCGTATTTCAGCCCTAGCTGTCTTATTTTGAAGATGCTAAAAGATGGGCTTTTCCCCTCAAGACATCTCCTGCCTGGTTGTGTAGAGCTCAGAAGGTGTCTTATGTTTCTTGGCCAACAGTTAAGCTCTGTGATCGGTTTCCTCTTCAGCTTGTACCTGACATTTTGTACGCAGCTGAAGGGATTCTAGCTGAAGGTTGCCCCAGGACATTTGCTCTGCAGGTTCCAATCCTGGTTGCCTTTTCATCACAAAGAGTACATAATTGTCCTTACGTTTCTGGCAATATATAGTTTTTCTTTTCAAAAAAATCAATGAGGTGTCTGCAAAGAAACACAGACATGCTGTGAGAATCTTAGTCGGTCAGATGACTTGTCTACTTCCCATTAAAAAGCATTGGGACTGCAGAGGACAGGTCTACCCAATGCGTCTCAATGGGCAGTAGACCAGCCCTGTAAGCTGCTAAGGTTCTCATAGCAGGTCTGTGTTCCTTCGCAGACACCTCATTAATTTTTTTAAAATAGAAAAACTATATATTGCCAGAATTGGCAGGACGAGCTGAGTACAACTATGTACTTTACAGGCTTAAAAGGAGCCCAGGATTGGAGCCTGCAGAGCAAATATCCTGGGGCAACCTGCAGCAAATGGCAGCAGGGTGAATCCCTTCAGCAGCACACAAAATGTCTGGTCCAAGTTGAGGAGGAAACTGACCAGACAGCTTAAAAGTCCAGTGTGAAAAAGTCTCTTTTCTCCTTTGGTTTCTGTGCTATCCAGACAAAAAATGAGAAGCAGCTTTTTAAAAGATGTCCTTGGGATGTCACATTTGTGCTGTTCAGACAAAAAAGAAGTTCCCTCTTTTTAAAAAGTCCCCCAGATGTCATATTTGCACTGTGCAGAATGTGCCAGTGTTTGGAGACATGTCTTTCCATAATAGTGCAATGGGAAGTTTGGCAAGTAATAGCTACAATAAACAATTAATTGCTTAAGCCTGAGACAAAATCTTGATTTTCTCTAATGACAGGATCTTGGAACTCTTGATGACAACATTCATTTGTATATCCACAGAATTACAAGTAATCACTTGTTAGATACTGGATGTTGCCCAGGCGGTTGTGGTAGAAAGGAAGATGAAAAGAAAAAAACATTATAAAAACAGTTGGATGAAAAGTTAGTATGAAAAGAGATGTACTGAGGCAAGGGTGGAGTGGAATACCTTGCCTTTTCTAGATCAATGGCATAGCTATTGGAACTGTCGATATACAACTGTTGCTAGGAGAAACAAAACAGGCAAATGGATGAGAGTCATAGCAAGAAAACCTATTTACTAGTGGAATGTGCAGGGAACAGGATGTAGGTTCGTATCTGAGATATGGAGATTTGGTTTCATAGACCTCTATTCACGTTCATAACCACCTCCCTGCAGTTTTATTTTCAATGTACTCTCTAGTACACATCTGCCCACATATCAAGAATGTACTTTAGTATTTGGCTGCACCTAGAGGGAAACAGTTGTTGTGACATAGGAAGCCCTCATTCCCTTCTGAGGCTTCCTTGAAACCTATTAAGGTTTTCCATGTTGCTTCTGCAAGTGCCGTCTTCTCAGGTCTCCACCTGTGTTTAGGAATGCACTGTTAGGCCCCTTCCACTCAGGCAGAATAATCCACTTTCAATCCACTTTCAATTCACTTTGCAGTTAGATGTGCGGAATAGCAAAATGCACTTGCAAACCATTGTGAAAGTGGATTGAAAGTGCATTATTCTGCATATGCAGAAGGGGCTTTAAAGTTATAATCTGAAATCTTCAGGTCAGAGTGGAACACAGACTTAAAATAATTAATGAAGCAGTTACAGTGGACTTTTGAAAAATCCCATGTAAGACACTTTATCAAGACCTTTTGCTAAATCTATTAGTGGAGAAGCAGTGATCTTGAGGGTTGGAGGAGATGTAAAGGAAATCAGTGGGGGTCCCAAAATGAAGCAAATATGAACATGAGAAGCCTGTAATTGTCCTATCAGAATGGTTCACTGCAGATGTGTTCTGCACAGTCCATATTGGCCAAACTCTTCTCCCACTTTATGGATTAAAATCTGCCAGTCAATATATCATGATGGATTACAGTAGCCTGGGGTGGCCTCAAGCAAGTTTTCACAGGGTGATTGGCTTTGCTTCTCCCTGTTATATTTTCAGAGAGCACTTTACCAGAACTCACACTGTTTGTTTTTATAAAACTAGAGTCATGAAAATTTATGGCTGGAGTAGAAAAAAAAGTTATTTGTAAAAACGGCAAAGGGGGGAGAGGAAGAAATCTATTTGCAATATAAGATCATCCTGAAATGCAATAATATATCTTGCAACAGCAAGAGCCCTATAGCAGGCTTATAACTGATCAATTTTCCACCTATTCTGTTATAGTTCATAAATCAACATTTCCTGGGGAATATTTTTTTCCCTAAGGGCAAGTTATCCTAGCAAGTTCCTGGAGAGGTTAGCCGAAGTAAAGCAAAGAAACAAAAGTTTTTTCTTCCCTCACATATATGGTTTGGGATAAGAAACATGTGCAAATCTCTCTGTGTTTTGTGTGTGTGTGTGTGTGTGTGTGTGTGTGTTTTATAAGAGAGCAATTCAATAAAGCCCAAGGATGCAATCCTATTTCCTATGTGTAAATACTTTGGTATAGTTGCTCCTGCCAGGTGGACGACAATCCCGTAGGCTAGAGCATTAGGAAGGGAGGTGCAGTGTAAATGTTCTGACCATTATTTAATTTAATTTTAAATTTAATTATGTGATTTAAAAACTACTCTCCACCATCAGAGCAGTTCACATCGATATATATACAATTAAAATGAAACAATATTAATATTAATTAATATTAATTAACTTAAATATATACTTAAAACTACAGTTCCCACAGTATGGCACTCTTTCCTTTCTATCACTGAGGGTGGGGTTAATAAAAAATTAAAAGTATAAAGAAAGAACATAAAAGAATGTAAAACAATGTAAAAAAGAGCATATGGATATAATGATAATGAAGAAATAGGAAAAGAAATGGCATTCAATAATATAGTTAATATTTATTATCCTGATGCCTGGCAGCTCAATTTAGAGGTCTGAAGCTGAGCATAGCTTCAGAGGAGACAGAAGAGAGTCATAAGGAAATGAAATGGATGGGGATAATTCCAATAATTAAACTAAAATAGCCTAGCATGAGAGATTTGACCTGTTGGTCCTTTTTTTCTGTGGTGTTCCCACCAATTTTGACTGGTTCAGGGAGGACTTTTTGATTATATTTAAAAAATATCTACTTCATCTACCAGACAGCATAATTTGGATTGAGCTAGTTCGATGTAACTGCAGTGTGGGAGGGTTTCTTCCCCCATAGGCAACCCCATAGATGTACTGGACTCCTCCACTAGTGGGATGTGACTTGCTCTGATGGATCACCCATGAGCCAGTATAATGCCATTCTCCCTGTCTTTAAACCAGTTATTAAGGTGCAAACACAGCAGCTTAAGGATGTAAGTCTCCAGGTGGCACCTGCAGACCCACCCCCATTGTAGATCATCTCCAGTCTGCAGAAATCAGTTCCCCTGGAGAAAATGGATGCTTTGAAGGGTGGACTCTACAGCCTTGAACTCCATGAGGTTCCTGCTGTCCCCGGCTCTATCCACAACTCTCCAGGAGTTTCCCAACTTGGATCTGGCAGCTGTACTGCCCATTCCTTGTTTGTAAACAGGATGCACCTGGCGACTCTAGCCTAGACATATAATTTCAAGCACACATGTGATACAGTACTAACACTGACTTTTGTTGTTGTTATTTGTTTGTTTGTTTCTATGCTGTCCTTCCCTTCATGGGCTCAGAGTGGCTTCCAACACATTAAGAAAATCAAGATTAAAATAAAGTTGTTGTTGTTATATTATATATCAATGCAGAACATTCAGTAGCAGCCCCAAACTTGAACTTTCATTTTGCTATTAGGTTGGATCAGTGTTTCCCAGCCTTTTCGAGGTCAGGGTACCCTTGACCTCACTCACTCTTCATATCTCACGGTACCCCTGCCGCCACCCTCCACCTTCCCCTCCCATTGCCCCTGCTTGCCACACCCCCCACCTTCCCCTCCCAGGGTGAAGGGAAGCACTGGGGGGGGGGTGTGTGGCTGCTGACCTTGTGGCAGGCCCTGCCCCATGGGCCAGCTCCATGTCCTTGCTGGCACTGGTGGGAGACACCACAAAAATGAAGGGGGAGGGGCGGTAGTGTTGCCGTGGTACCCCTGGGACATACTCACAGCACCCCAGGGTACCCCTGGGACCCTGGTTGAGAATGGCTGGGTTGGATCCACTGGAGCATTTTCACAGATGGATCGATTTCTGCTGGGAGGGAGGCCTTCTTTCCATGGAAAAGCTCCGGACAACCCAAGTCATTGTTGCCAAGCAAAAAGGTATTGCTGGACAAAACCTCTTATTTTATACCTCATACATCGATAGGATCATATTCTTTTAGTTTAACCTGCTACCCAAACATAAGCATGAATGTGTGCTCTACAGTAAATTCATAAGGACATTAAGAGAGCCAGTATGGTGTAAGAGAAGGTGGAGAACCAGGTTTGAGTCCCAACTCCTCCACATGAGCAGTGGACTCTTATGAAACCTGCTGGGTAACCTCGGGCTAGTCATAGTCCAAATTCTCTCAGCCTCACCTACCTCACAAGGTGTCTGTTGTGAACAGAGGAACAGAACGGGTTTGTAAGCCATTTTGAGGCTCCTTTGATAAAGGAATCCAAACTCTTCTTCTTCTCTTCTAAATCCAAATATCTTCATTGAAACTTCTGTGTTAAAGATCATAGAGAGATTCCTGTTATCTGTGCTTCATAAAACAGCAGTGTCCATGATTGTACAGCTCCTAAGTACAGCTATGTAATGGGCCATAATACTTTTTAGAAGGAACTGTTGACCAGTTGGAAAGTGTCTTGTGTTCAGGAGGATGTTTCAAGCTTTACAAACAAGAGAAAGCTTCACTCAAGATAGTGTTATAACAGAAGATTTCCTCTGTACATACCACCTGCTGTTACATTATTAGATGAGACAGAGAAATTATTATATATAGATTCTCATCCAACATAGTTCCAGATGCCAGATAACTTTACCTCTGAGGTTGCTTCATCTGTTACGTCTTACGTTTGAAGGGAATGTTTTTGTTTTTCATGTCAGAAGAAAATATACCTGACAGCTTAGAAGACAGACCAGCCATTTCCATTGAACAATGCACGGAAGAGGTAGATAAGTCTACTCACTTTGGTGGTGTTGACAGTAAGTCATCCTGTCTGTGGTTGTGCGAATCTAAGCACTTTTAGAGTTAAACTGTTGCCAGGTATTTTTTTTAAAGGGGGGGAAATCAGTTCATGAGATTCATTATCTCTTTTCAAGATTGTCCTGGGGGCACTTACACTCATTATTCTGGCATAAAACAAGTGAAGGATTTCTTTTAAAAATATTGTTCAATCTATTTGGAATCCCTGGAGCTGATGGTTTTACATTTTTGTGGCTAGAGACAATAACAGGAGCAATTAGTTCACATTGACTTCTATTTTATGGTTCCTTCCTTCCTCCCTTTTGCTATGCTGGAATCCTGACAGATGAGCTTCCCCATAACTGTAGCGCAGTAATAATAAGTCCTTGAAAATCATGAATGAAAATAGAAGCAAACGTGAACCCACCTAATGGAGATAAATCAGATTCTTTTTCACCAACCATTTTTGTAGTGTTTGACCATTTGATAAAAGATAAAATTGCCATTTGTGGGCCTTTGATCATAGAAGTTTCTTCTGATTGAAATCTTTCATCCAGACAAAAACTCTGTCCTCCCTTCCTCTGATACTCAAAGCACCATTGCTCCTGATACAAGGCAACTGAGCAAGCAGTTTTCTTATCCCAGTTTTCTTATCTGCAAAGGTCTGTGCTGTTGCTGCCAATGCCAGGACTTCCTCTGTAGCCATTCCAGCCTTTTTCTGCAGCCATTTCACAGAAGTTGCAAGACTGAGCTTTCTATGAAAAGATGTCAATGGTTTCTGTAGCCTGTTGGGTTTTAGGAATAGGGCTGTCTTATGGATGTTACAAGCAGGAACTTGCAAGGAGTCGCAGAAAGCATATCATTTCCCCCCTCCTTCACTATACTTTCCCTTTCCTGAAAGTCCCCATAGCCTCCCCTTTTCCTGCTTCCTTCTTTATTTCCCACCCAACAGCCAACTTATATTTATCATCTTAACTTATATGTACCAGCCCTTCAGCATTTCCTCTCTTCCTTCAAGCAGCTTCTACCTAGAAAAACTATGGCCCAGTTGTCTGGTGCTGGCCACAGGGCCAGGGCCACTTGCATGGCAGGCAACCCTCCAGAACTTGTAAGTGGGACACCTCACTTTAATCTATATTTTCCTCCTTGCTGCATTTCTTGTTTCCTTTCCTCTGACAACCCCCATACCCTGTTTCCCTTTCCTGGCTTAATCTCTCCTTCTCAGCCATTCATCAGTTTACCTTTTATTTCCTCCCTTCTTCAGCTTCTTAACTTATTTATTTATTTTATATAGACCCCACTTTTATCCACAGTGGGAACTACTGCAGCTTACATTATTCTACTCTCTTCCTTTTTATCCACACAACAACCCTGTGTGATAGGTTATGCTGAAAATATGTAACTAGCCCAAAGGTACCCAATGAGCTTCCACAGCAAGATGGGGATCAGAACCTGCATCACCCAGGTCTTACTTTCACTATTAGAATATGCAAGTAGGGGGAACTTGCATGAGGGAACCCAGTTTTCCCCTGTCATGAGTCCAGCATAAATCCAGGACCCACCACCCACCTGGCTGCAGTGGAGGTGGTGTCTGAGAGCTCCAACCCCAGAGGGATTCTCAGCATCCACTGCCTCCCTAGCTTGGCCTGGGGTGGCTACTGAGATCCACACTAACTTGCCCCCAAGACCTCTGCCATAGCCAGGTGCAGAACAGCTCCCAAACCTGACACCATCTATGAAGTATAAAGGTAAGTGTGATGTCTGTGCATGAGCAGACAACATCTTTTTTTATCTGAGGGTAAATGTATACCCTAATGTATTTTTAAAAATATTATAGATTTTTCTGCAAACTGGGAGGGTCCCCCAAGTTTGCAGTAAAATCTGTTTAGTGTTGGTGCAGCCCTGACCCTCACGGATTTAGATATCCACAGATGGGCAACCACTTCCTCCCAAAGAGAGGGAGTATTTTGAGGTGTGTTATGGGCTACAGCATGATAGCTCTTGGTACCTCACCCTCTGAGAAAATTTTTCTGTGAGCAAAACACAAAATAAGAGAATCATGTTTTTCTTATCCCGAAGTGAACAGGTGTTTTTAAATTGCAAGAAGTAGTAAAGCAGTTTGAAACTGAAACAAACCAGTATACATGAGTTTAGATAAGACTTAATAAGCACCTGTTTTTGTCATGAGATCCTGTTTCTTTATTCGGTGAATTTATATTCTGCTTTTCTGCCAGTCTGGTGCCTAGTTAGCTTACAATGAAGTAATAAAACTTAACACAAAAGAATTAAGACTTTAAAGGAAGAGATGAGCCCAAGGTACAGTTCTTCATCTTTACAGCACTCGGCGGGGTAGGGGTGGGGGTATTTAAAATATTTATTTAATTATCTTCCACCTTATAATAGAAATATATAACGTATATGCCAGCCAAACCTAATTTTTTGTTGTTGGGTTGTACATATTTTATCCAGATGAGAATCTCTCTGTTCATCTTTATAGCTCATTTTTCTTCCCAAGGGGGACCCAAAGTGACTTAAAGCTTTTAGTCTCAATACCAAGAGAGAGTTTAGGACCCAGGACCAGGGTCATCCAGCCAACTGGGGATTTGAACCCAGTCCTCCAAGCTCAGAGTCCAACACTCAAATCACTATACCATGCTAGGAAGTTGACTATATATGACACATACATATAACGTGTCCTCAGAATTGCTAATGTATTCCAGATTGTGCCATGTGGTACTCAGGTGGTCCCCCAATTCTACAGAGATGCTGCCCAGATGCCTCTAGGATCTGCTCTAGCATTGCCAACTCTGGGTTGGAAAATTCCTGAAGATTTTAGGGGAGGACCTGGGTTGGGTGGGATTTTTGGGGAGAGACACTTGGCACAGTATAATGCCATAGAGACCACTCTCCAAAGCACTCATTTTCTCCAGGGAACCTGATCTCTGTAACCTGGAGATCAATTGTAATTCTGGGAGCTCTCCAGGCCCCACCTGACAGTGTGCAAACCTACTCTGCCCTGACTTTTATTCATTCAAGTTTTGTCTGCAAATGACAAGGGCATATGCAAATTCCAAAAGTTTAAAGTCTTTCATCACCCTAAGGCATCATTTCCTCCTCATACCTGGCTATTTCTGCTGGCTTAAAACCTAATTACCTAACAGGCCTTCTGATTTGCAGTTTGAAAAGTTTCTTCATGTCGCAACAGGGGAAATAACATGGAAATACAGTACTATGCCCATAAAGTTGCTTTGTGCCCAATTAATTGTGCCACTAAATGTGTGGTTACAGTTGGACTAGGACCTGGGAAACCCTGGTTCAAATCTTTACACTGTTCTGGAAGCTTCCTGAGTTACCTTTGCCAGCCATATACTCTCAGCCTAACCTAGATTACAGGATGAGGTAGCCTAACCTACCTCACAGAGAAAGAAAAGGAGGGGAAAAGAATAATGAAAGCTGCTTTGGGTTCTCATTGAGGAGAAAGGCAGGGTCTAAATGAGTTAAATAATCTAATCCAGGTTTCCAGAATCCATGAAATGCGCTAGTTGAACAGACAAAATACAGTTTTCAGTTATCTCAGTTTTCTGAATTTTAGAAACAGTCATTTAACTAGAGGGGAAAAAAACCAAATGAATCAGAGAAGATAGTGAAATAAAAATGAAAAGGAAATATATAATTTAGGATCAGTTCAAACACATGACAGTTTGTGAGTAAAAGAAGTATGTTTAGCACCCGGTTACGTGAGATGGTCATGATTTAGGAACTACAGGGCTGCACATGATCAGATGCATGCATAATTCCAATATTTGCTTACATACATGAGTGGGGTACATGCATACGTTTGACTTTATTGTCTCCATGCAGTTGTGGACATGGGAAAGAACTTAGTAAGTACATTCAACAGAGGGAGGCTGGCACAGATGTGAATTTGTCCAAAGTGTAATATGTCTTTTTAATAACATTTCACCTTGTGCAGTGTTTATAGCTAAGTTTCTGTAGTAGTCTTGAAGTACTGGTTATTGCAATGAGAACTTTCCTTAATACAAAAAGTCAGTTCAGTATTTTGTTGATGTCTTTGCCTTGGGCTTTGGAATCAGCCTTTTAAAATTATGTCCCCTTGTTCATTCTCTTGTTCACACTATTCTGCCACTATATTACCTGGGGATCTAAAGTCTCTTCCTCCACACTTAGATAAACTCTACACTACCCCATTACTACTTTTTTTAAAAAAAAGATCCACTTTTCACATTAGCAGACAATCTTTCCTTTATAGATTTCTCATTCTGACAAAGTAATGCCCCTTCTTTGGAGAGAAAGGGCCGGGCCTCTTTTTCCAGCTCAGGATTCATTTGCTAGCCTCTTCCACCCTCTTTGAAAGAGACAATCATGTCTTCACTGAGACACATTTGCTCAGACAAATCACTTATTGACTTCACTGGGGGAAGATGTTGAGTGAGAAAAATTATTCAGGTATACTGAGTCAGGATGAAAGCTCAAATTATGTATGATACACATTTTTAGAAGTGTGTCTAAAGAGTTGTGCAAGTTGAAGTTTCATAGTTAACAGTTTTTTAAAAGAGCATATTAATCACACTATTTGTTAGTTAGTTCGGCTTATTTAGTTTATTTATTGCTCACCTATCTCACTGAGACTCAAGGTGGATTATAGAGTACTGAAAGAGGAGGGAAATGTAATCATGTGGTATAGGACACTGAATGAACAATTATTGATGATGCCACCAAGATATTCAGTGTAAGCTGCCCAATGAACATTGAATTGGACTAGGAATACAAAAGGAAACGATAGTATGAATAGCAAATGTGCCCAGGCTGACCCAGGCTCCTTTCAGATTACTGTTCAAAACTGCATGCCATCAATTATTGGCTTAAATCCAAGTGAAGTGATTCAGAATGGGTGTTTCCATCCACCTATGAGCCATCTCTCTAAAGTGCTGCTCTTTCCCCTTTGCATTTTTCTGTGTGGCATTCTTTTTCAGCTACAACAAGCATATCAATTGTTCCACTATAGCTCAAATCTTACAACTGTTTGTTGTGGATTTTCTGGGCTGTGTGGCCATGGACTGGCAGTTTTTGCTCCTATGGTCTGTTAGAATTTCTAATGTTTCACCCATATCTATGGCTGGCATTTTTAGAGGAATGTCAAGTTGAGATGTGTTTCCCGCCATGGCACAGTGTGGAACGATATATCCACCTCACGAAATACAAGAGCAAATGCAACTGTAAATGAACTCCACCCAGGCACATTTTTAAAAATCTGTTAGTAACCGGTTGCTCAAGTGGATTATGAGGTCAATTTGAAAGGAGCCATAGTGTGAGCACTGTAGAGTGTGGGATTGTGAAGGTGCAAAGCAATGCAGTATCCACTCTCCATATGAAGGTGCTCTTCTGGACCCTTCTGTCCCACTACAGATATCTTCCTGAACATTTCTATCATGCATACTTTGTGGAATGATAGTACTTTGGGAGCCTTCTTGACCTCCTTAAGCAGACTGTTCCATAAGGTACTATCCGACACAGAGAATGCATGTGCGTGGGTAGTTACCTATTTTACCAATTTCCAAAGATTCTGTTCAGATGACTGAAAGTGCCCAGTGACTTCATAGATGCCAGAAACAATATTTCATACAGCTGTGTGGCAGATAAGTGACAAAGCCGATCTATAAACTGCTTAGGATAGCAGCTATGCCTCAGGATATGTAACACAGAGATAAGATGGTGTCACTCAGATATATACTGATATTATGTATCTTGAGATACATTAGCATAGTGCCCCACCTTGGCATGATGTAAACCTAACACTGATGTACCTGTGCTGCTACAGGGGACAAAACTAGGCAGAACTGGGATTGTGCTAGGATTGAGGTTTATCCTGTATTCTAAGCTATCTCAGCCAATGTTTTGCCCCAGTGTCTATGTAAGCATACACATTAGGAGTGAGAATCTAAGGCCGTTTCCCCACTTTTCCTTCTACCACCTTCACTGCGTGCTACTCACTGCGCACGTCATTTCTGGCGCGCTTCCGGGCTTCCCCACGACCCTGCGCTGCGCGGGGTCATCAAAAGGCGCCATTTTGAAGAGCGCCAGGAATGACGCGCGCTGAGGAGGTGTGAGAGCGGCAGCATCGGGGCAGCTGTGTTGTCGCCGCCCCTGTAGTGCGGAGTCCCGCGGGACCCTGCGCTACTTGGCCAGAGTAGCACACAGCAGAAGGTAAGTGGGGAAAGACCCTAAGTCTCTGCACTTGTCTTTCAAAACACCTATGTAGCAACAGAGCTGCTTAGGACACTTACAGTGGAATCTTAAAGCAGAGTAACTGGCTAAAAGAGTGAAACTGCATTGTAAATTTGCAGTCAACCACAGCGCTCTCTGTCCTTTACTCCCTCCCCTCCATAACTACATATTCCTTATTCTGTGGCATCTTGCATAAGGGAAAGCAGGGTAAGTATGCACAGGGTGGAAAGGAGGCCCCCTTTGAGATATGCTAGCAGAACAACACCGGAATGTTGGTGTAAAGTGATGACAGCATCATTATGAA
The DNA here is from genome assembly GCF_021028975.2 of Sphaerodactylus townsendi. NCBI lineage: Eukaryota > Metazoa > Chordata > Lepidosauria > Squamata > Sphaerodactylidae > Sphaerodactylus > Sphaerodactylus townsendi. Next base: position 54,912,775 of record NC_059426.1, read on the forward strand.
TGATTCCAGTCATTTCAACCATTGCTACTGCTCACAAAGCACATACATTCTTGTGGCCTTGCAGTATCAGAGCCCCATGGAGCAATGCAAATAGACTTGTATTGTAACTCCTGACATGAGGTGGATAAATATTGGCCCAGTGACTACCCTATCTCCTGCAAAGAGGAGAGTGGAGGTGAACTAGAAGAACTAGAATCTGGCAGTACCCCTCTCTCCAATCCATAACTCATACCATGTACAGACTGCTGAGTATTATTTGTGAGTCTTTTGGCTCTTTCCCAGACAGCCTTTCACAGGGATAGAGGATAGGCCCATAGACATGGACAGTGTTGACCATATGTTAAGTCTGCAACATGTTTGACGGCTGAAGTAACCAGTGTGTACTAGCTGCACTACTCTAGGGTTGCTGGCTCTATTTGTTTTGCCTGACTTGCCTGACAGTTGTTTGACCAACACAATGCTACCTCTCATGTATATGATGTTTGGAGTTCCCAGCAACATGGAAAGTTTCTAGTGGCCATTCCACAGTCCTCCCGATAGCAGAAGCTGCTCTGGATCTTTTTGTTATGTTTTGAGTTTAGGGCCAGCAGATGCCAGAGGAAGGTGGTGGCATTACCATGCATTGACTGGCTGCTTCCACACATGGTTAATATGGGAGAAAGTGATGACATGCTTCTCCATGACTGAGGTGTGGATGATGTTGCTATAGTTTATAATGTAATTGGTTCTTAGGGGGTGCTTCTTTTGCAGGATGAATGAAGTTGGGACATGGACTTAGTGAACAGGAGCTGAGTAAGTATAGGCACGCACTGCTGTGACATAGGATTTAGGGCTGATGTGAGACAGACCTATAAAGACAATAATGTAGACGCATCCTTGTGCATTTTTTGGTGACTGATTTTGCCTCTTATATTTTGAATGCAGCCTCAGACTTCGGAAAAGCATCACAAGAATGTTTCAAGGAGATAAAAGAGAGCAGCATGATAACCATAGCACAGTACTGTTTCTTCCCAGCTGGCTGCAGGTAGAACACAACTTCAGCTCTGTGGATATAAGCTTTTTCTTTTTACCTCTAAGATTATTACAGTAGATTCTTTGTTCCCCTACTGCATAGCACTTGTTAAAAAATCTTTACAGCAGTTCTTTTCTCACAGAGAATTCAGTATAATTCTCATTTTACTGGAGGAACAGCCAAGGCTGCAAGATGTGTCATCCATGTGACCCCAATACAAAAAAATCTGAACTTAAATCCTAGTCTCCACAATACACATCTGGCTTCATGAGCAGCAGACTACACGGGATTAGATGCAATGGATTGAAGATGGTGCCAGTTGATGGTACCATCTTTGAGCTTCCCATGGCAGCTTTTTGAGTTCTTGTAAAGCTGCCCCTGAGGGTCAGGACACCCTTGGGAATAGAGGGGCTCCTGGCATGGAAGGAGTATGCAGTGGGAAAAGGGAACTGGTAGCAGGAGTGGCGTAGTGGTTAAGAGCAGGTGCATTCTAATCTGGAGGGACCGGGTTTGATTCCCCGCTCTGCCACTTGAGCTGTGGAGGCTTATCTGGGGGATTCAGATTAGCCTGTGCACTCCCACACACACCAGCTGGGTGACCTTGGGCTAGTCACAGCTTCTTGGAGCTCTCTCAGCCCCACCTACCTCACAGGGTGTTTGTTGTGAGGGGGGAAGGGCAAGGAGATTTTAAGCTCCTTTGAGTCTCCTACAGGAGAGAAAAGGGAGAGATAAATCCAAACTCTTCTTCTTCTTCTGGTAGAAACGATCTCCCCTCTTCCTTGTATGAGCTTTTGCATTAGTCAAGGGAAAGTGAGTGCAGGAGAAAATTTCTGATGATTTCTCCTTCTTGTATTCCCCCTGCTTCATTGCTAGGAGCTCCCAGTTCTCTTGAACGTTTTTTTAGGAAACATGTATTGGGAATGGGAAGTCTGCATGGATCTCTTCCATTAATATTTTCCTTTCCTTTTCAGCTTGATCCACATTGCTGCCTTTTTGCTAAACATCTGGGTCTATTGTCATTCTTATTCCAAACATTCATATTAAACCTAAATTGTGGACTCTGTTCTTTTTGCTTCAGTAAATTCGATCCTCTGTAAACAACAGGAATTACTTCAGTAAGGATGAGATACAACTGAAACTTCACAAAGAAGAATGAATGCATTTTTCCTCCTTTTTTTGCTCCAATGCAGCACTTTTGTAATCAAATTGAGAAATTTTGGTAATCAAGTTGTAAAGAAACACCCTGCAAAATTTGCTTTCGTACCTCTGCAAATGAGAATTTGCAAAGAATCATTTTCAGTGGATTTTCACAACTGGTTGCCTCCAAAAACTATTTAGTACTACATAACATTTACCACTAAGTGAGAAAATTATCTGGTGCCTGGATGCAGAATTAGTAAAAAGGATGCTTTCCAGCTGTTGTCATCTTGCTATGTACACTACAATTTAAAAAACTGCTTTGGCTGTTGGGAAGAGGCTGAGTAATAGCAGCAAGAGGAATGCTATTCCTGGCTGTAGCCACTAGCAAGTGCTCTTGAATAGTTTTTCAAGGCACAGAGTCCTTGATCTCCCGCCCCTGCCCTCCTCGCAAAGTCAGAATCTCCGGTTTCATTTCATTAGCAGAAGCCAAAGGAATGCAAGTGAGGCTATGGGGAAGAGCTTTGCTTCTGCTCTGACTGAGGACAGAATCTCATGGGAAGTTCTCTTGCATAAGCTGCAGCGAGGAGCAGCCCACGTATGGGGATCTTGCACACCTCAAGTTCACAGCAGAACCGCACAAGAGAGAGAACACATAACCTTGAAAGCAAGAAACACAAAAGGAACCAATCATCTGCACAGCGCACAGGGAAAATACCATTATCCCACCTTCAATATGAGACTGGTTATAAGATTGCCAGCTGCCTGGAGAAAGCAATGTCTTGTCCCTTTAATGTGATGTTACTTCCCTCTGTTCCATGCAAAGCTTCTGCTGCCTGTGTCCTCACACTAATAATTGTAAAAGGAACACTGACATTAGTGAGCTTCCACCTAGGTTTTGCAGCCAGGTACACTGCAGCCCAGGGATGAGAGGTATGCCACCCCTTTCAGGTGGCATAACTTCATTTAATCCTATGGAAGGATTTCTGATGACAGGGCTCCCCCTCTCCACCTTGCCATGCTGGAAAGCCCTCTGAATGCAGTGGGGTGATGCCATCACCAGCTACCTCAGGCTGCAAATTGGGCTGTTGATGTGACAGTGTATAACAGACTTCTGGACACAGTGTATAACATACTTCTCTTTGTGATACACCTCTGAAGATGCCAGCCATACATTCAGGTGAAATGTTAGGAACAAGATCTACCAGACCATGGCCACACAGCCAGAAAACCCACAACAACCAAAATAGCTCTGTCTTTTGTAGGCAGTGTCAGTCTGCCTTTCTTACAGACAGTCAAAGCAGAGTACAAGATTGAACAGCAATGCAATAAACCAGAATAACATGTTTCATACGAAATGCAGCAGCTGTCCATGAAAAGCACACATAATCTAAAAAACAGAGCATACCCCACTGTTCTTGTAACACTGGCACTTCGACTGAAGCTAGAATTGTGTGTTCTGGGCCACCTGCAAAGGCCACCCATGAACCCAATCGTTTGCGAGGAAAGGGATGAGACTAGCATTCTGTACGTGCACCAAAATGGAACATGATCCTGGCTCAGAAGTCCTGCACCAAGCAGATCTGAAGGAGAGATCATGAATCTGTGATTCAGTGTGGAGTAATGGAAAAGGAGAACTGGGCAGTAGTAAGAGAGAACTGAACTCCTTTGCCAGTAATTGTTGGGTAAAATGGAGGTGTCCCAAAGCTACAGTTTTTCCCATGGCTTCAGAACCAGTTGGACTTCTTTTACAGAGCTATGAAATTCTCTTGGTACGTCTGGTCACCATAAGCCAGTGGTGGCTACTCTTTTTGATCAGAATGCCCACAGGTCAAGTCTCAAGAATTTAGCCTTGCTTTTTAGATCCTAGTACTGACAGACTATTTCTGATTCAGTGTAGTGTACTGTAGTGCTGGACCAGAATTGTCAGGGATCCTAGGCTTAAATCCATAAAGCTCACTGTGTGATTGCAGACTAGTTGTCCTCAGTCTTAGCACACCCTTCCTCAAGGTGTTATGGTGAAGATAAAACAGATCAGGGGAGAACAATGGGTTCTCTGGGTTTCTGACAGAAAAGGTGGAATACAGTGTGATATTGAATAGGTCCATTTACCATCTACATCGTTCTGTTTTAGTCTTGACACCTGAACAAATGAAGCTGCCTTATACCAAGTCAGAAGATCGGTCTACCAAGGTAAGTATTGTCCATCCTGACTGGTGGTTGGTCTCCATGATCTTGGGCAAAGATCTTTCACATCACATGTGAGGGACTGAACATGCATGCAAAGCAGATGCTCTACCACTGAGCCACTGCGCTTCCTCCATTACTGGTTCTGGGAGTAAACAGCAGCACAAACAGGCAGAGTGCCACAACCAGCCTTGCTCTTGTGTGATCATGATCACTCCTGCCACAAAACCTTGCTGCCTTTGCCTGGGTAGACGCTGCAGGTTGTTGACCCATGATGAAAACCTTTGTTTAGATCCTGCAAATGCTGGTGTACTTATCCTAATAGTGCACTCCCTCTATAGTTCATACTCAAGATACCTTTCAGTCAACTTATTTGTGGTGATAAAATGAAATACATGACTTTGTTACATGGAAGGATGAGGGAAATAGGAGTTACGGACAGTGCAGAAAAAAATGCTCAGTGAGTGTACAGGCGTCTAGTAGCAGGGACCTGAATGATCACAAACTTGGAGATACAGATGTTTTGGTGTAGCTTCATTTGAGCCAGAAATCAACTCGGGGACATTGCTAGTGATTATTAAGATGCGAATACCTTTTAGTCTACACAGAGTGCTTTTCTCTAACTATTGGAACTGTGAAGAAAGGCTTCTTAGGCAGCATGTAGTTAAGCAAGCTTAAACCTTGACATTTCTTGTTTTTAACTCAAAAACATGCCCTTTTCTTCAGGTGATGTCTCTGGGGAATGGACAATGAAATGTTTATACTCTCACTGTTGGTGGCAGGTTGGGATGAGTGGATTTCTCTGCTTTCGTTCCTCCATTGTTGTACAATGTAGCCTGCATTGGGTTCTAATGCCACTTAGTTCTGATTTAGCTAGAATAATTTAAAAAATTAACTTCAGAATTTGAACATATATTAATTTTTAGTTCCATCAACACATTTGCCTCTTTTCTTTTGTCTGCGTTGCTGATAAACACATCTGCAGCCACTGATAAAACATGACAAAAATGCTGCAGTAGAGGAATCGTCACTCTGAGACTATTTGTTAACATTGTTTCAACAAGGCAGAGGGAAGAAAAAGACAAAGGGGGACGAAAGAAGCTGAACACTGTGGCAAAGCAAACATACACAGCGTTCTGTACCAAACTTGGAAAGAAGAAAAGATGGGAGGATTCAAAAGACATTAGTTCCACTTCTAAACAGTGAATCATATCTCCAGAAATCCAGAGAGAGGTTTGGAGGAGAAGTTATTTAAAAGCCCCTCCTCGTTGCAGGCAGTTACAAAGTGGTGGTGGTGGTGGTGGGGTTATGGAGATAGTAGGTTATTTGAGAACATTTGCATGGGTTGAATGAACCTTGACTAAATGAAAATGCTTTTCTCTGGTTTCAGGATCTATCCAAACAATTCACAAGTCATACAAAATTGATCGTTTCAATGACTGGGTTGTCTAGATTGATGCAATATTTGGCACATGGCGTGGTGGCCACAATGCAGTCTACTGTTTTATGATGATGCAGTAAATATACATTATGCCAGTTGGAGACAAAGATGAATGTATGGCTTATGTCTCATCATGCTCCTCCCTGATACTGTAGTCCCCCCTCCCATTCTTCCATGGGATGCTCTGAAATTTTGGGATGCTCTGGAAGGGTGAGAGAGAACTGATGAGGAGAATAAGAGAGAATAAGTTCTGTCTGTCTCCTCTTTTACAGCAGTGGGACTATTCAGGAGATTTTCCAAGGTGGCAACTTGGAAGCAATGGCAAGATGACTCTGCCATGCATTCAAATCAGCACTGACCCACTCGAACTACATGTCAGGACATGCTAATGGATCATGCTATGGCAGCCCTAATATTCATTGTTTCCTAATAATATAGTGTAGTATTGGTAATCAACACTAAGGCCCTTTCCGCGCAGCAAATGTATAACAAGTTGCAGTTGGGATAATGTACCCCGTTTTCCTGTTTTCACATACATATGCATCCATGTAGGCAGCAATTGGAACCCACAGAAACAATCCGGGTTGCTGTTGCGCTTTCGCATGGAGGCGCATCTTTTTAAAATTTGCTTTCCACCCGTTTACTTTCCACCTATGCAGGCATGCACAAATGAACCTCACAGCCATGCTGATGTCTCACGATACCACCATCTGCACTTGCATAGCTACTAGGGTTGGTAGATCCCCCCAAAAATCGGGCCCTGTTCGGGATCGGGCCCAGTGCAGACGAATGAGCTCGGATCCCCCATCGGATATCTCCGATTTCATTAGCATCCAAGATTCTCAGATACTTTTTGTGTGTGTTTTCATCTTTTCCTCTTCTGTCCTCCCCCCCTCCACCTTGCAATCAACCCTTCTCTCCTCCCCAGCATCCAACAGCTCCCCGCCACAGGGCTCTTCTCCCCCCTTCCTCCATGGCGACCTCCTCCTTTGCAACCAACCTTCAGGTGGCCGAGCGCAACAGGGCCGCTTCCAAGGTGCCCAAGCTCGGCAAGATGGCAGCAGCACGCGGGAAGAGTGTGTAGAAGACCTCGCAGATGGAGGAGCCTGCCCACCAGCCCAAGGAGCAGCGCCAAAGAGCCGCGGCAGCCTGAGGGGAGCGCCAGCAGCTCGCAGGAAGGGTTTGCGTGCCAATGGAGCCCATTCCACCACCGGCCTCTGCAGAGGCTCGCCTAGCGGCGCCGTGGATCATCTCACTGGTGCCCAGGAGAAGGGTGCAGCACAGCCCACAGATGCAGCGCATGGCAGTGGCGGCTCCTGCAGGGGCTTGCCCGGCGCCAAGCTTCCCAATGCTCCCCTGGCCTCCTCTACCTGGCCCCCTCCCCTTCAGGGGGCGTTGCTGCCGTGTGCTGCATCCGTGGACTGTGCTGCGCCTGACGTGCCCTTCTCCTGGGCTGGGCACCGGTGAGATCCACCCTGGCATAGTTCGGAGGCATAGTTCGGAGGGGTCGGGGTCAGGCCCTTGGCCCTCTGAGACCCTCCGAACAGGCTCAGCTTGGCCTGATCCAAGGGTCGGACCGAGCCGAACCGTTAACCCTAATAGCTACACAGATGTAAGCCATGAATTTTTTTAAAAAAAGGAAAATGGAGGTGAATAAAGTGCCTCCTGCTCAGCTGTTCGCTCACAAGCAGCTGCAATATTGGGGAAATAACATGGGGCAGACTTGTTTTAGGGGTGGGATCTGTGCAAAGTTCCCCCAAAATGGGTTTTTTACCATTCTATGCCCATATTTATTGGCCCATGGAGAGAGGGCCTAAGATAAATAAAATGGGAAGTTGGGTCATACTTAATAAAAACATGAAAAACTATCTAGGGTGGGGGGGAAGCACTCAGCACATACAGGTTTCTAATGAAGTAGATGTATGTTGGCAAAACATACCTTTGACACAAATAGATGCTGGAGTTGTCAGAGCTGGCATATAACATTATCTGCACTCCCTATGTTGCTACTTCCTGTGTTACTAGAATATTCTGGAATAGACTCATACAGAAGTGGAACCATCCTGCTAGTACAAATATATCAGCAGGAGCTCAGACCTGCCTGAGGTTCCAGTTCTACAATACAGTGGACCCTTACCATTAGTGGGGATATGTTCCCTGGACTGCTCCAAAGGGCAAACTCTTAGAAGCAAAACACCCACTCCTCTTGCAAAATTTCATGATTGTGATGATTGACTGGCCATTCAAGTCCATATATTTCAGATTTCTGGTTGTTTTCACATTTCTACAGTCCAAAGCCCATTGCTGTGTCCATTGGAGTTCCCATTCTATTGACTGACTGTAATCTGCCTAGAATCTCAGTGAGAAAGGCAGACTATAGAAGACAGTAATAAATAGATGATGTAATAAATATTTAGTATCAGCATGTATTCCTGACTGAAATTAGTTTATGCCATTCAATCTTTGCTCCATTGCTTTCTTAAGCTAGTACCCAAACATACCAAATCATCTCCATTTTCACAAGTACCCCCAGTTTGGAGGGCAACACAAAACTGTGCTTCAGGGGTGAGAGGAGAAAAAGCTTTTGTTTTTGTTGTATCCATTTTCTGGCTATTAACACCAACACTTAAACCCTTAAACTTCATTTTTTAAAAGGATGCAGTCTTCCTACCCAATTCACGCCTATTATAATTAATTTTATGACCTTTTTAGAAAGGGAGACCACTACATTTTATGCTACACTGCACAGGCAATTGGAAGTTGCATACAAAAGAGAGAGAGAGTGAGAGAAAAGACCAGCACCAAATGTTTAGCAGCTTTTTATTCTATTCAGAATGAGCAATCTATTTAAATCAATTATCAGCTTAAAATGAGCAGCCTGATCTAATTAGTCAGAGCCCCTGGAGGGGTTAATGAATGAAAGGGAGGTGCTAGGCAGATGTGCCATCCCCCAGGATACCTTTCTACTGACCACAATGAATCAGAATCCCTGAAGGATGGGCAGAACCACGAGGCGCAATTGCTGAAAGCAGAAACTGAAGTGCGCAGGAGCAGTCGCTTCACTGGCACAATCCTTCCAAGTTGGATGACTTTTTTTGGTCTTGTTTTATTGTATAATGTGGGCATCAAGCTATCAGATAGGATATGGTGGGGCCATCAGTGAAGTGCATTTGTGAAAAGGGAGTTTCCATACTCATGTGAGAAAGCCAAAGCAGGGAGAAGTAAAAGCAATCTGGCTTTGGGTTAATACAGTGGTTCTCAACCTTCCTAATGCCGCAACCCTTTAATACAGTTCCTCATGTTGTGGTGACCCCCAACCCTAACATTTATCCATTTTACAGATGGAGAACACTGATGCAGAGAGTCTTCCAGGAGTGGCGCCTATGCTTACGAGAGCGTGAGGAGGTACATGACCCAAAGGAGTCATGACCCTACAGATCAGGACCACTGGAGTTAACAGCCACATAGCTGATGGAGGCAGAACTTTGAAGGGAGCAAGCATAACCTGGTTGCAGTCCAAAGGACGCTGCCTTGGTGTAAGCCCCATGAATAACATGGACATTAGTTCTATGTATTTGTTTGCTTGCTTTCTTCATTTACAGTCTGCCTTTCTCCCCGGTGAGGACCCAAAGTGGTTTATGTCTTTCTCCTCTCTGTTTTATTCTCACAACAACCCTGAGATCACCCAGAAAGCTTTGATGGCTGAGTGGGGATTTAAAGCTGGGACTCTCAGATCCTAGTCCAGCACTCCAGTCCCTATGCCATACTGGCTTTCTAAGTAGATTTACTCAGGATTGCTCCATAAATTAGCTCCACTGAAATAACAGGACTTGAAGGTGCTTGTTTAATTAGGTCATGGCTAATATTCTTTGCTTTTCATAAGATAGCTAATGGAGGACTTAATGTATAATGCACTGCTTGTACAAAAAATGACTGACTGTGATTGGAAGGCAGAAAGCAGAATGAATAAATGTTACTTCATTTTCCTTTCCATCTCCTGACTTCTTACTATTCCACTGGGAGTGCACAGATGCTTGTTCTTTTGCACATTATATTTTGGGGACTGAAATGCTAACAGTTTGGTATAAATGGCACTTGGTATTACAGGATTGTTCAAGGTGTGCTTTGGTACAATTTTTATTTTTTTTCTGGTTTTTCTTACCTTGTAGGCTCAGTTGAGTCCCCATTCACTTTTTAACATCCAAGGTGGTCAGAAACAAAGTAGGCATATAAGACCAGTTACAAGAAAAGCAAAACTTGTCTGCTTGCAACAGAACTATCTATTATACACCTGGCTGCATATGAAGATGATGATGGGAACAGAGGGATTTAGGTAGGGTCAAGACATTCATCATCGCAAGCTTTCTGAACAGTGCCAGACACAGGCCGCACACAGTTGAAGTGATTCTCAGCTATGACTTTGGACCCAAAAGCCTCTCAAGATTCCAGCCATAGATGTGGGTGAAATGTTAGATGCTAAAACTACCAGAGCACGACCATGTAGCCCTGAAAACACACAATGGCCAACTTTGTTGTTGTTGTTGTTGTTGTTGTTGTTGTTGTTGTTGTTGTTGTTGTTGTTGTTGTTGTTGTTAGATTACAATATCCTAGGCCTTGGGGGGGGCAGGCTCAAGTTGTAATGAAAGGCCAACAACCAGTTAAAGAATTGGCAACTGTGATATCATCATCATCGTCATCATGAGAAGGATTATGCAAATTTGACTTCCTTGTATACAAGACTCTGATTGGAGCACCTGCCTTACATGCTACTCTTGTGGTTGAAGGAGGAAGCACCTTTACATTTGTACCACAAATGGTATTATTAGCCAGACTAGCTAGGCTCTTTGTCTACTACTGTGGGCTGTACTCTGCAAAGGTAGGCAACTTATGACCCACCAACTATGCCCAGCCCATCAAACTTTTCCACTGGTTGTTAGAGTTCTGTGTTGCTACTTTGCATACCCTTGCAGTTGGAAGAGTTGGGCAGGAAAAAAGGATATATTTTACATCAGGAAATATAAAACATTTTTGGGGGGAAAATGTCCAGTGCAGTGACATTGATGCTCCCTTGAAACTATTCAAGAAACAGCACAGATAACAGAAAAAAACAGTAAAAAAAATTCTAGGCAGTTCCATTTCAGGCTGTAGGGGGTTTAATATTTTCCCAGTAGGGGAGAGGAAGAAACTTCTTGAAGATAGAAAGCTACCATGTGAAGGATAAAAATGAGGCTTAGCCTTTCCCCTGGCATGTTATGGATTTTCACTAAGGTGGGGCATTCAAACAAAGAATCCCACATGTATCTCCTGGATCAGTCCATAAGAGCTTTAACACGACAACTCTGTCAACTAGGCTTAGTGCTTGGATAGCAATGATGAAAGGAATCTCTGATGTTCAACTGGAATTCATAAGCAGCTACTGACAAAATATAATAAAGTTGCTAATAATATGTGTGGAGACATACACACAAATGTATAAGAACTCTCATCATTAAACCATTCACATATACTGTTATAATCCCTACAATAACCCTTTAATTAATTAATTTATTATATTTCATTTATTCTTTTATATTATATATATATATATATTAAATATTCATTTATTATAGCCTTTCTCCACAATGGGGACCAAAAGTAGCTTCTGTTCCTCATGTTGTCTTCACAACAATCCAGGAAGGTAGATGAGGCTGAGGGTGGGTGACTAGCCCAAAATCATCCAACAAGCTTCCATGGCAGATTAGAGATTCAAACTGGGGTCTCCCAGACCTGGTCTGATACTCTAACCACTAAACCACACTGGCTATACTTAGATAAACCATTTTTGTTATCTCTATGTCGCAGAGTGGGGGAGGGCTAGGCAGAGTAACTTGACTAAGGCTGTGGCTAGATACAGAACTGGGGCATTCATTCTCAGAGGTACTATGTTGTCAATATGCAATATTTCAAATTAAATGTTAAGAAATGTTATGAGTGTCTTGCATGCTTGAATGAAAAAAAAAGCCTCCTGCTGAAGTACCCCTCCAAGATGAAGATGAAATGGAATAAGAGTGATGATGGGATATGACCTTTGGCTGCTTTATCAGCTCTTGCCAGGAGAAGCTGTGGCACCGTTTGGCTTCTACTTGTGGCAGATACTTGCCATCCTTTAAAATGCCCAGACAAATGCAAAAACAAATGCACAAGAAATGCTAAGGAACTCAAGAACAAACTATTCATTTCTTTATATTGTCGAAGGCTGTCATGGCTGGAATCACTGAATCACGGAATTACTCACATGCTACACTTCATTGTTACTCAGTTGCCAGGCCACTCCTATTCAGATGCCCTCACCTATTGACATTCACTCACAGGTATATGTAATCCACTTGCTTTCCTTTCCAACTACCAGATCCTCTGAAGATGCCAGCCACAGATGCAGGCGAAACATCAGGAGAGAATGCTGCTAGAACACGGCCATACAGCCCAGAAACCACACAGCACCCCATTCATTTCTTTAATTCTTCCTTTTATTCAAGGAAAAAAGGATCACTGGCTTTACAGTATGATCTCACTGAAACCACGAGTAGGGCTGCTGAGAGCCATCATGGGTCCTCAGACAAAGATTCCACCTTCCCCATTCCCCACCCCCATGTCCCTGATCCAAATAAAATATCATAACAAAAACAATCATCTGGTTTGTTGTTGCTATGAATTCTATAGTAATAACAGAATTGCCCTGTCTTCCCATGTGTCCATTTGTGGCAGGCATAACTCATCAGTGAATAAATTTAGGAGACTCAAAATTGGCCATCAACTTCAGGATAATTGTGGGAGATCCAGGGCCAAAATTGAAAGGCATAGGAATATGGTGGCCCAGATGAGACAACCCCTCCCTCTATGCTACTTGCGATGGCAGCTAAGGGTCTCCATTACTGGACTCCAACCTCAGAATGATTATGGATGTTGCAGGGTCAAAGGCAAATGGAATTGGAATACCATAAACCAGGTTATCTTCCTGATAGGTAACAGGTAATGAAAGAACTTTTAAGCAACCTGTCAAATGTCTATAATACTCAGATCCCCAATCTGCCATGGAAGTTTGAAACATTCTCAGCCAGACATACATCACAGGGTTGATAAGAGGATAAAACGCAGGACAGGAGCACAATGCAGCTTTTCGTCCTCACTGGGGAGAAAGACTGGGGTATTTGTTGCAAATCCATTTTTAATAGCATTAAAAGGGTTACACCATTTGTCATATTGGAAACCTGGATAGATCAGGCTAGCCCGATAAACAGATCTCGAAAGCTAAGAAGGGTAGGCCCAAGCTAGTAGTTGGATGGAATGCTCCAAAGGATTCCAGGGTCACTACATAAAGGTAGACAATGGCAAAGACCTCTAAACATCTTTGGCCTTGAAAACCCATAAGTCAGCTGTGACTTGACAGCACTTTTTACCACCTGCAAGTACCCTTTACAAAGGGCTGTTAGATCTTCCACTTAACTCAGTGATAATGATGAAACAGTGATTCTCAACCTGGGGTCACGACCCCTTTGGGGGTCGAACAACCCTTTCACAGGGGTCACCTAAGACTCTCTGCATCAGTGTTCTCCATCTGTAAAATGGATAAATGTTAGGGTTGGGGGTCACCACAGCATGAGGAACTGTATTAAAGGGTCGTGGCATTAGGAAGGTCGAGAACCACTGTGATAAAACAACCCTGAGCCAAAACTGGGAATTCTAACTTTTGTTCCACGTGTATAATCCCTAAAGGAGATTAAAGTATCCTTTTCCTACTTTGTTAGATCACGAGAAAATATTACCCCCATCATAATATTAACAAAAGTTTGCTACAGTCTGTTGCCAAGCAGGATAGTGATAAGAAGATGAGAATAAGACTTGAAAATAAAGGGGGGGGATAAGCAGAAAAATTGGGTAGAGGGCAAGAGAAACAAATTAGAAACGTATGGGGAGGGGAGAGAGAAATATATGAAAAAGGAAAAGGAAATATTTAATCAATGCCATGAAAAACACAAAACATTCATAAGCTCAGAATGGCATATGCTCTTGTGTGGTATTTGTTTTCCCCCAAAATATGAAGTGCCAACACCAATCACTTCTATTTATTTGTTATTTATTAAAACACATCTAGGCCTCCTTTTGACCTAACGCAGGATGCACAAGGTAGTAAACATTAAAACATTTTACATATTTGCCATATATTTTGGGAGCTCTTACATACCCTGTTTCTCCGAAAATAAGACATCCCCTGAGAATAAGACGTAGTAGAGGTTTTGCTGAAGTGCTAAATATAAAACATCCCCCGAAAGTAAGACATAGCAAAGTTTTTGTTTGGAAGCATGCTCGTCGAACAGAACACTAGAGCATGCAGCTGTGAAGCGGAAAAATAAGACATACCCTGAAAATAAGACATAGCACATCTTTGGGAGCAAAAATTAATATGAGACACTGTCTTATTTTCAGAGAAACACGGTAGTACAGAGTTGGAAAGCGGACAATGTGGTCCATGCAAAACATGTCTGTGCAAAAAGATATTTTAATACTCGTAGCTGACATGGCTAGTAGAAATCCAAGACCGGGAACGAGAGCTCAAACCCTGGTTTCTAATGACTACTATATTGCTAGTTTCCAGCCCAGAAATGAGAAGAGATTGGTGGCAGGACTTTGTGTGGCTATGGCAACAGACGTGACTGGCAGTCCCTCTGCACAATGAAGAAGCAAACCAGGCACCGCCATTCATCAGTTTTCAGAGTGCCCCTCCCCCATTCAAATGAGTGACAGACCAAGATAGGAATAGACTGATGGTCAAATAATAAGATGTGCATGTCTTTTCATGGTGCCGTCGCAAACAACTTTCTCCTAATTCAACATATAAGTCCTCCTAATTTCAAAAGAGATGCTTGAATTAAAACTGCTATTCTTTTCCCAGAGGAAAAACTGATGGGGGGGGGAAGTCACTTGGAATCCTCCCCCCATCTGCCCTTTAGCCATGGGCTTGGAACCTTGATAATCAGCTTCAGTAGGAGTTATTACAATTATTTATTCAATTAATCTGCAGAATGGGAGGTCGTTCATTAACTAAGCCAAATTTGAGGGCAGCAGTTACAACTTTTGCCAACTAGAGCTGCGTTACTTACGTATGAAATGTTTAACTATACCAATATTGCAGCTTGATAATTTTTAGATGTAATTACCTCTTTTATTATACATTGATTAGATTAAAATTAATGCATTATTAAGCCATGATATGTTTTACCATCTAGACCCCTGTACAGGCTCAGATAGGGAGGCTTCCTTTCCTTCCCTTCTTTCTAAGTTAATTAAATTCCTTTTAATTATAATTTACTAAAAAGCTCCACTTTTACCACCATTATGCCTTTTGAACTTTGAAATTCAAGAGAATAAAGGGGAAAAAGCCTCTTAAAATGGTCTTTTGCTGGAGAACTGAACTGTCAGCGAATTCAGGCAAAATTAATTATTTCAGCTTGATAAACCTTTTCATCTATTTGACTCCTTATACAGAAAAGCCAATTAATAATGTCAAACATGCTTTGCCTTTAGGGACCAGCAAGTTCTAATGAGTCTGTTTACTGTAGAGTGGCTAGCGGAATGAACCTCGTGTAGAAATTTTCTAATCGCGCCACACCTGTCAAGCACACTCTCATTATCCGTGTACCAAGGGCAAACCTCATTTTGTCAGCAGTGGTTTTCGAAGAACTAACAACTGCCTGGGGAAGCATACAGGACTGTCGGCCACTAGATGAGTCACTTAATTACCAATCAGAGCAGTGGAAGTGAATTCTTAATGCCCTTTAATACAAACCTTGCCTGCTTTCTGCTGTCTGTATCTTCTCCCTTATCGGAATACCTAATTTTAAACATTCCATTTTCACAAGAAGCCTGTATCATCCTTCCACATACACTTTAATAGGTTATGATTGATGATGTTACTTAGGAGACGGCTATTAATCAAATAGTCATTACAATGCAGGGAGACTCCTTGGCCAGTCTGGAGGCCGGCTTCCCAATCTGATAATCCTAGAACTCCACCAGACGGCAATGACAATATTTTTCTGTGGTGAACTCAAGGGACCTCATGTCCTCTCACTTCCTTTTTGAGCTGAATAGGGTGAACCCATCTGCATACAAACCGGACAGTTTTGGTGGATAAACAAAGAATAATCCTGGATTAAGCACTCACATAAATGGCTTGTGCTCGGAAAGTAACTAATTTTCACCATTGTCCCGTGAGATAAATATTATTATCTCTGCTTTCCAGATATGGAAATAGAGACAAACGGCAGGCTTGTCTCATGCAGAAACAGGGTCTCCCCCTGCCCGAGCACTCTGAAGCTGCATGGTTATACACAGACCTCTGGGAATTCCTTATGTGGCACTATGAATTCATAAGGTAGCCAAACACATCCCCTTCTCTGTCCATCCTATTATTGCCTTTTTCACTTATGTACCTCACCTGCTCCTTTGCTGAACCACAGACAAGCAGGGGCAGCTGGGATTTGTTTCTCATTAGCAGAGAGTACATGAATCTGTCTTATCCCTTGAAAGTGTGGAGACCCCGTGGCCTTGGCTCAGACAGCCATCCTGATGAACAGCAGCCTGTTGAGTTTTTAACTGGGCTGTGGAATTTGCAGATGATGTGCGTCTGACAGTTATTCTTGGCTTCTCGCTACCTTCTCCAACAATGGCGGCCCAGTGCAGCAGGCCAAGCATAATCAAGACCTGCAGTATGGCTTGAACTTCCAGCAACAGGCCCGAAGGCAGCATATTACACTGCCACTTTTGGTTCTTTATCATCTTTTTTCTCTTATAGGAAAAGGGATGCCATGCATAGTTTATGTGTGTTATTACACTGAATTCTCATGGATTCTTGCAGAGGCAGGAAAGACCCACAGTTATAATTCCACATTGACACAAACATGAATAAACAAAATGAGGTCAAAACTACACTTAACAAGCAGTTTCATGATCATTTTAAAGTTATAGATCTATCTATCCATCATCGAGAAGGGACTGCAATTTTCAGACAGATATCAGGGCTTTAGGTGAGGGACAATCTTATATCATACACCTCCTCCCAATTCCTTTTAACCTGCTGGGAAAACAGAAAATTATACTAAATAAATAAATGAATCATTTCCAGTTCCTCCTGAAAATCACAGCCACAGCAGCTGTGTGTGAGTGTCTGATGTGTCATCAAGTCACTTCCAATTTATGGCAACCCTATAAATGAACATCCTCCAAAATGTCTTATTATTAACAGCTTTGCTTAGGTCTTGCTGACTGAAGGCCATGACCTCCTTTAATGAGTCATCTACAAGAAGCAAATGTAAAATAAAATGATTACCGGATCACATGCGTTGTATATTTCTCCCTGAAATTTTAAACTTTGCAAGATCATATAGTTGACTTATTCCATAGCCTCTATGGCTCCATTATGCACATCATTTGAAACAGCATTGTCATTGGGTTACAGCAGTCATTTCCAAATGGATTTTCCTGTGCTGAACAAAGCAAAGAAATGTGAATGACGTCCGTAGTGCCCAATAGTGCAATACTCAATGATGTATGGATACATCCTAGTATAGAAAAATGTACCAGTCTAGAAGAGTGTGATCTAACTTCCTGACAGTTTCTAATTTCTTGCAGTGCTTTGAAGCTACTTAGTTGAGGAATGGTGACTTTCAGGTCAGTAGAAGAATATTGAGGTACTTTTCAGTATAAATGATCTGGATGATCTGAAGGTGGCAGGACTACTCGTTAAATTTGCAAATGACATCAAATTAGGAGGAGCAGTGAAGATAGAGATAGAATTCAATGAGATCAGAACACACTGGAAAAGTGAGAAGACGAGAACAAGATGCAATTCAATAGGATAAGTACCAGGTTCCACATCTGGGTAATAGAAATTGGGAACATGCATACTGAATGGGGGAATACACTACTGAGGAAAGGCTGCAGGACTTTGAAGAAGAAGAATGTGGATTTATACTAAGGTGACCAGACGTCCCGCTTTTGGCGGGACAGTCCCGCCTTAAACCAATCTGTCCCCCGCGGGACACGGGACGCGGGGTTTTTTACCTGTCCCGATTTTGCCTTCTGGGGCGCTCCCGGTTCCCGCCCTGTCACAGGGCAAGAAACAGGGTAGCATACCAGAAGGCAGTGCGGCAGCCTCCCGAGCATACAGCCGCAGGAGCGCACTGCCTTTTGGGGCGCTCCCCGGTTTCCTGCCCTGTCACAGGACGGGAAACAGGGTAGTGCCCCAGAAGGCAGTGCAGCAGCCTCCCGCGCTGCCGCACTGCCTTCTGGGGGCTCCTGTTTCCGGGGAGTGCCCCAAAAGGCAGTGCAAGCTCCCTCTTTGACGTGGCGGCGTGCACCCACCCACCCCCCGTTTCGGTTTAAAAAGGTGACAATCTGGTCATCTTAATTTATACCCCACCTTTCTCTTCTGTGAGGTGAGTCAAATCGGCTCACAAACTCCTCCCCTTCCTATCCCCACAACAGACACCTTGAGAGGTAAGGGGCTGAGAGAGTTCTGAGGAACTGCAACTAGTCCAAGGTCACCCAACAGACTCCATGTGTAGGAGCAGGGAAACAAATCCAGTTCACCAGGTCCATCACTTGTGGAGGAGAAGGGAATCAATCATGGTTCTCTAGATTAGAGTCCACCTACTTTTAACCACTACATTAGTCTGGAAAAGAGACTAGTTGGCCATGCTGGCAGGGGCTGATGGGATTTGTAGTCCATGAACATCTGGAGAACCACAGGTTGCAGACCCCTGGACTAGATGATCTGTATGGCCTCTTCAAGTTTTGTGATTCTATATCCTGAGAGAAGGAAATATTATGTCACTCCAGGGTCTTCTAGCCCACTTTTTCCTTAGTCTGCCATCAGCCAGAAGACTCTCTATTCCTGCTGCTCTTATCTCCTTGAGAGGCTGAATGTCTAGGTCTAGGATATGAAAAGGGTAGGTCAATGACAGCCTATACCAGTCCCTATATCTTCCAGTCATCTTGTAGAACTGACTTGTGGTATATAACACAGAACCTCTGGAAGTAACAAAAGAGGACATTAATTTCTCTTCAGAAAGAAATCAAAGAGAAATGAAACAGAAATCTTACAAGAAGAAAAAAGAAAATAAGAGAAATAAAAAGAAAAAAGAAAAAAGAAAAAAGTAAAATAAAAAATAAATTTCCTCCCTTTAACAACACTAGGTAGAATAATTGTTAAAATCCCAAAGGATTAATAGCTCCTTTCATATAATTCCAAATTATGACCATATAATTGGTATATTTCAATAAGAGGAGAGGTTTTAAAGAACAGATGCTGATGGAATATTGAAATGGCATAAATACATTGGCATACTATAGAGCTAAGCAAGTATCCATGATAGTGCCATTAAGCTGAATGACTGTGGGTGATCATAGCAAGGTAAAGAGGAGGCAGGGCTTAGATCATTATTTTTGTTATAAAATAAATCCTCCACCCCCTCCTTAAGGATTCCTGGGAAGGAAGAAAAGCTCATGAGCATTCTGTTTTATGCCTCCTAGAGTGCATCATGCTGGTGAAAATTTTATTTGTACCTAAATTGAAGATGCATTTTTTTCTGTTTGCTTGACACTTAGCACAGGAGATCTTCTCTGACAGGGCACAATCTCTGAGAACTGTATCCTGATTGGAAGGAGGAGGACTTTGTATTTATACCCTGGGTTGGATTTATACCCCATCTCAAAGTGGCTTATGAACTACTTCCCTTCTACTTCCCTTCTCCTCCTCACCTTGTGAAGTAGGTGGGGCTGAGAGAGTTCTGAGAGAACTATGCCTAGTCCAAGGTCACCCAGCAGGCTTCATGTGTAGGAGCAGGGAAACAAATCCAGTTCACCAGATCAGAGTATGCCGCATTTAACCGCTACACCACACTGGATCTCAAAAACATTACAGCCAGAACTGTGTTTCCAATTGAGACCAACGAAAAGTAACAAAATAGATTAAGGAATCAAAAGAGCTGTAATGACTATAGTAAAAGGAATACAAATATTAATGAACAAAACAATTTCTGTTCACATCTCCACTTTATAAATATATGCTGATGGAGAACAGAGACTGGTGTCCTGGTTGCTGACGTCACAAACACACAATGGTGGATTCCATACAGCATGAATATAATGGGATGAGGAAGGAAAATATCCCATTTGGGGGAAGAACTTTGCACAGGTGTCTTCCCCAAAATGGGCTCAGCCTGCTATATTCATGTCAACCTGGGTTTTACAAAAATTGTTAAACTAGATCTTTTTGCAAAATCCCAGTTTTCAGATGCTTCTGACCGATGTCACCCTTTTCTAGAGCTGGCATTCGCTCCACAGAAAAAAACAATACAAGGTAACTGGATAAAGGAAAATTGAACAGCAGTAACGATTAATTCCTTCTGGCATTGCCATTTGGATGCCCCTCCCCTGTTGTGACTGGCATTCAAAAGAGATTTGATATAAAGTTTCTTTATGTGTTTAATGATTGTCAAAGGCTTTCACGGCTGGAATCACTTGGGTGCTGTGTGGTTTCCAGGCTGTATGGCCGTGTTCTAGCAGCATTCTCTCCTGATGTTTCACCTGCATCTGTGGCTGGCATCTTCAGAGGATCATCTGAAGATGCCAGCCACAGATGCAGGCGAAACGTCAGGAGAGAATGCTGCTAGAATAGGGGTAGGGAACCTGCGGCTCTCCAGATGTTCAGGAACTACAATTCCCTAGCAGCTAGAACATGGCCATACAGCCCGGAAACCACACATCACCCATGTTTAATGATTTTTCTAAAGTGCTTCAGATTTTGCCCATTTCATTTGTAACATCTTTCATCCAGTGAAGTGAAAGTTCACTTCGTTTGTCTAAACGCACTAATATGTCCACAGTTCAATCCTTAGTAAAGTTTCACCCTTCTTAAGTCAGTAGATATGTAAAAATCAACAACAAACTATTTTTTTAAAAAATCATGCAGAGTTTAATTTGAGAACTTGAGCTCATCAGTTTGGCCATTGAACAATAGTTTTAAAAGCACCAGGAAATGCACCGATCAACACAGAGAGCATCAAAGCAGGAGCTACAGCCCACTCCCGACCATTATGGCTCCTGCCCCTGGGACCCTATGGCGTGGTATTTTCCCTGCCCTTTTGATTGCATTGTGCACAGGGCGAGGAGGATCTGACAAACCCTGGCTGCTGCCAGGCCATCTGTCCTTATTCTGTCCCAGTTCCACTTGAGAAGTCTTTCTCTTTCCCAGACACACACACACACACATTACAAATCCATTCAAAGGATTCCACAGGCTTATCACTATACTGTTAGACAACAATTATGCAGAAATCTGGGCAATGGGACCAGTCAGAGCTTTAAAGTAGGAACCTTGAGGAAGTCCCTCGCTTTGCAGAATTTTTTTTTAAAAAAACCCTAATTAAACAGTGGTGTCTGTGCATTCACAGGTGTTACAAAAAACCCCCCACAAGAGACTAAGACTTTCCGCTGATGGAAATAGCAGGTGTATATTAGGGATGGGATTTATTCCTACCAGGAGTTACAACTAGATGCATCATCATGATAGTAGTGATATATCTACTGGATCCAAGAATCCACTTAATAATTGCCATCCCCTATAAGGCACAAGTATAAATCCTTACAGAACTAACCAAAAGGAAAGATTTCTTACTGTTGTTCTATGTACATCAAATATTACAGGCATTTTTTATTTCTTTTGCAGGTATCATGTGAGGCAAATAATAGTAGTATTGCAAAACTTTGGGGAAAAATTTAGTTGCAAACTACTGCGTCTATTCATGATGAATCCAGAAAAGTAACAGATGTTCACTGTGTTCTGAAATGTGTTTCAAGTGATTGTAGGGTTGCCACTTATCCATTCATGGCAGGTATTCCATGTTTCCATGGCTGCCCTCCTATTATTTTTCTCTGGGCAGTGGAAGGAAAATAGGGAGTAGGGATAGCATTACATCTATTACACTATGACTTCTGTGGAAATCCTAAGTCTTTCTGGCATTCACCATGGAGATTTGGGGAATTCCTAGAGTGTCACAGGGTGACTGGAATCTCCCTTCATGGTTTCTGTTGGAAGGGAAATTGTGATTAGTACAACACTGTTTCAAAGGGGTCCATTCTTCCCCCAACCCCCAACCCCCAACCCCCAACCCCCCACTGTTTGCTGGTGCCAGGCTGGCAACTCTAAATGGTAGGTGTGATGGACTGCATAGAAAAATAAGATTTGGAAGTACAGCTAAAAATAGAGTGTAGTCACAAACACCATGCATAGGGAAAAAAACTTCCTAGGAACTGTATAGCACTCTGATTGATTAAACTGACCGGCGCTCTGGTTGGTGGGGCAATCGGCTAACAGGTGGAAGAGGTATCTCTCTGAGAGGGAAACAATTGAACATCCTTTTGGCTTTTGATTTCTGCATGTTAATATCAAGTCCCTTATCTGTGTGTGAAAATCTACCTTGACACGATTTCAGTCAGAGTGTGAATCTGATCTGAAATATGGTGTGCAGCAGCATATGCTGAGAAAAGAAATACACAGACAAAAAACCTGGAAGTTTATTTATTTGTCAAGGCAGAGGTTGAATGGTGAGAGAGACTTTCCACAGTGACCATAAATAAAGGGTGAGGGAAATGTATCTTCTGGGAGATAGAAGAAGAATTCCTAAGCCAGTTAGAAAGGGAATTATACTCAAAGAAGGATACTCTGTCTAGTGTATTAGTCACCTGCTTAATTTACCTCGCTGACCTTAATTTACCTTAATTTACCCCGCGCTGACCTAAGGTTATCGCAGTCAGTTGCCACCCTGGGGCCTGTGTAAGGAATGCGAAATCCCTGAGAAAACCCTTCCCAAAGAAACGTGGCTGCGGGCCGGTTGGGGTAACTGGATAGCAGGATGCGGAGAGTGGGAAGTCTGACCGGGGACATAGCCAGGGTTTCCCAGGGCCCAGAGTACTTCCCAGATTCCCCAAGAGGTGGCGGCTGAGTGTGAAGCTTGGCCCGACCCCCCCTCCTCCTGGGGAGTCCTGGTTGCCTGAGGGCCGGGCTCCACGAAAGGAGCTTTTGCTCCTAGAGCAGGTCGACTTGGCGTGGGGGCCCAGGCAAATCTCACAGGAGTGTTCGAATTTGCACTTTGCCCTGTGGCATCTGCCCAAATTAAACTCCCAGCAGACTAGGCGTGCTCCCTCCCCCTTGTGCATAGGCCGTCTTTTAAAAGAGTGACCCTGGGGGCGGGCAAATGGCTGAACAAACATCGTCCAAGCCTCTTGATTTAGTTTGTCCCAGCGGAGCATCGCTGCAGCCGGATGCATCTCTGCGGAACTCCTCATCGTAACTCAGAGCTGCAGCGTCTCCCCCTATAAGGCGGGCCCTCAGCATGTTGCACTGATGGGTTGCCAGATGCCAACCCCTTAGGGGGTAAGCTGCTGAAATCAAAGCCATATATTCCCCAAAACCCAGCATCCAGTTGTCGAAGCTCTGCTCCGCCCGCTTGCCCTTAGGGGCTGCCGAGGAGGACCCCGTGACCCCAACTGAGGCACCTGGGCGGATAAATTTAAAAATATCCACGAAATAACTATTGAGGGCCCTGTCCTTGAGTTTACGTGAGAGGTGCTTGCCTGGTGGATGCTTGGTGGGCTTAGCACCACTGAAAGGGACTGGTGGGGGTGGATCCCCTGGCGGGAAGCCCAGGCTCCGATCCCTACGTTCACCCAATCCTGGGGGAAGCGCTGGGATGGCTGCCGCATCCTCCCAGAAAGTCCCTTCCCCTCGGGGGGTCACTCATCATCGAGGAGTACTCCACTTGAAAGAAGAGCGGCAGGAGAACGGCGCCTGGATGTACGCCGGCGAGACCCCTTTTTCGGCTTCCCATGATGGCGGTCCCGGTTGCTCCCTCCTCCTTCTTTGACTGATGAAGGGCTCGAGTCCCCTCCCTCTTCTTCCTGTGAAGAGACCTCCTCCCCCTGGTCCCCTGCTGGCTGAGATGGGCCCGCTGCTGTAGCAGCGAACGAAGCTGCCACCCCGGTAGATGACGAGCTTCTGGCCAATCTTGCGAATGTGCTCGCTAGGTCACTAAAAATTTGGGCACTCAGATCAGAAATCCCCGGCTGACTTCCAGGGGTCGGGGCTGGGGCTGTCTCCTGCACCTGTGGCCTGCTTGCCGGTGTGCTTGCCCCCTTTCTCGGGACTCCTGACCCTCTCTGAGAGCTTCTGGACCAGGCGCCAGAAGGCGTGGGGATGGGCTGCCCGGCCTTGGCCCCCGCTGTGCCCTGTGTGGAGGAATCTTGATCACGCCAGGCGGGCGCCTTCCCCGCTGTTGCTCGCCGGGGCCTGCTATGCGAAGGGGGGTCCTTGCGAGCTCCTTGGGAAGAGCCAGGCTCTGGAGGCTGTAACCCTGACCTTAGGGGCCTGTTTTGCCTGGCTCCGAACCCCATTTGGGGTTTTTCTTTTAACACCCTTCGCCGGTGCCATAATGGTCTAAACAGCAAGGAAAAGTGAATGCCAAGAACTGTCTGCCAATCGTGGTAACCCACACCCTCAGACAATTGCAGCCTGCACGGTATGATGCACTAGCTCAGCCAGCTGGATAAGGAAAGAGATGGAGATCCCACAAAACAAGGCAAAAGAAAGTTAGTACATAGCGAAGTGCACTGTAAAAGTAACATTATGAACACTATGCAAAGTGTTTGGTCTGATGGAGTTCTGAAAGAACTGAGACTGGACCAAGGTGACCGAGCAGGCTTCCTGTGGTGAATGAGGAAGTACCCCTGATTCTCCAGGTTAGAGCCTGCACTCACCTGGAGGTCACCAAAGCACCACTCCTGGAATACATCAAAATCAAATTGCCCTAGCCTCCTGAATAGGCACTGGCCCCGGGCTCCATTAAAACCCCCCAATGTGCTGCTTTGTACCCTGTAATTCTGCCCACCCCTTTTAAAAGCCTGCAGGGGTGGTTTTGCATGGGCTGCCTCTGGACTTCTATGGTGGTCTCCCATCCAAGTGCTACCCAGGGCTAGATGACCCAGCTGGAGTTGGGCTGTAGCAGCCCTAAGGGGGAAAGGAAAAAAAGGGGGGGAGAAAACAGGCTCATAAGCCTGTGTGGGCGGGCGGCCACGCGGCCCGTCGCCGCCGCCATGAATGCCGAGGGAAGGGGCAAATGCCCCATGAAACGCGGGAGGGGTCAAGTCGTCGCCCCCATGAAGGGAAAGGGTGCACGCTTGGGCCCGTTGCGCCCATGAACGGCGGGGGGGGGGGGGTTGGCCGCGAGGGTCCAGGCAAACCCCGTGAACGGCGGGGAAGGCCGCTTGGGCCCCGCGAATCCAGGGGGAAGGCCTCTTGGGCCCCTTCCCCTCCTGAAAACTGTGTCCCTCGTCGCCATACCAAAAGTCGACGTGTGAATCCCTCGCCGTCCGGATGCAGAGTGGCCGGGAGACACGAGGCAGGGCCTTTTATAGGCCCCGCTCCCGGCCCACTCTGCTGACGCGTTCTCGCCATCGCGAGAACGCGTCACCACTAATTCCCTACCAGCTATGCGCAGAACAGGGCCGGATGCGGCCCATGAGCTCCTCTGCGCATGCAGCGGAGCGGCCTGCTACGCGCATGAGCGAATAGCCAGGAAGCCTCCGTCGGGCCCCCTCGTCCCACCCGCAATGGCGGCCGCGTCTCAGGCGCGGCCGCGCTTTATACTCAAAGAAGGATACTCTGTCTAGTGTATTAGTCACCTGCT
This sequence comes from Sphaerodactylus townsendi, assembly GCF_021028975.2. NCBI lineage: Eukaryota > Metazoa > Chordata > Lepidosauria > Squamata > Sphaerodactylidae > Sphaerodactylus > Sphaerodactylus townsendi. Next base: position 54,938,333 of record NC_059426.1, read on the forward strand.
TAATTTACCTCACATGGGAGATTTCTGTAGAGTGGGTGCCTAACAATGGAGAGGCTGTAGCCTGAAACCATCACATGCTACCAGAAAGACTTTCTGTCCTGAGGGACCCCAAAAGGCAAAAGACTGGAAAATCTGCCTTACAGTGATAAAAAGGCATAGAGTGGCAACATCTTGTCTTCAAAGCAAACCTGTGTATATTCAAAAGATGAAGGCAAAGTGCTGAGATCCTCCTCTTCCTCCCTCACGGCTGTTCTCTTGACATCTGTCTGCCATGTTTATGAGTAATCCCTACATGACAATGGCCAGTGTGCTATTAGGCATGCCAGCTCTGGGTTGGGAAATTTCTGAAGATTTGGGGGAGTAATCTGGGGAGGGAGAGGTTTGGAGAAGGGACAGAACTCAGAAGGGGATGGGATAATATAGTGTCTCTCTGTCAAAACTGCCATTTTCTCTAGGGAACTGATCACTGTAGTCTGGAGATCAGTTGTAATTCCAGAAGAACTCCAAGCCCCACTTGTAGGTTGGCATTGCCTTCCTTCCTTCCTTCCTTCCTTCCTTCCTTCCTTCCTTCCTTCCTTCCTTCCTTCCTTCCTTCCTTCCTTCCTTCCTTCCTTCCTTCCTTCCTTCCTTCCTTCCTTCCTTCCTTCCTTCCTTCCTCCCTCCCTCCCCCCTCCCTCCCTCCCTCCCTCCCTCTTTCTCTATCCAGCTCTTTTTTAATTAGGTGAGCCTATAAAACTGGTGCAAAAACTACTAGGCTGTTCAACCTGGAGAAAGGCAGGGAAGGAAAGAGAATGTCCCAGTGAAGGCAATGGTAGTTATGGCTGCCAGGTTCACCCTGGCTGCTGGTGAAGGGTGGGGGTCGGTTGCAAGTGCCAGATCAGGCCACTCCTGGATATTTAGGGGTAGAGTCTGAGGACAGGCACCTCAGTGGGATATAATGCCATAGAGCTCACCCTCCAAAGCATCCATTTTCTCCAGGGGAACTAATATCTGTATTCTGGAGATGAACTGTAATTCGGGGGGTTCCCAGGTCGCATCTGGAGGATGACATCCCTAACAGTAGTGGTGTCAGTTCAACCGCTTGTCTCTCACGCAGCAGTGGCGTAGGAGGTTAAGAGCTCATGTATCTAATCTGGAGGAACCGGGTTTGATTCCCAGCTCTGCCACCTGAGCTGTGGAGACTTATCTGGGGAATTCAGATTAGCCTGTACACTCCCACACACGCCAGCTGGGTGACCTTGGGCTAGTCACAGCTTCTCTGAGCTCTCTCAGCCCCACCTGCCTCACAGGGTGTTTGTTGTGAGGGGGGAAGGGCAAGGAGATTGTAAGCCCCTTTGAGTCTCCTGCAGGAGAGAAAGGGGGGATATAAATCCAAACTCTTCTTCTTCTTCTTCTTCTTCTTCCCCATCCACACTGATAGGAATAAGAATGTCTAAGAAGATATATGCAATACTTCTGTGTATCTATATATATAAACGTGAAATACCACTCACTCGCTCACTGACTCATCAACAGAACTCAAAAACCACTGAAGCCACCCACATGAAATTTGGCACACCTGTTCCTTACGTATTCCAGTGCTCACTAAGAAAGGATTTCCCAAAATATTCACTTTCACTTGATTTATTACCTATTTACTGTTTTCACTGCTCATCTCTGGCCATCTACATGAACATTCTAAGGGCAAATCAGCCGCCCAGTCCGCAGACATGCTGCATGAACATTCTAAGGGTGACAGTTCAACACCACCAGCTTCATGTTCTTCACTAACTGCACTCTACCACCGCCCTCCACAATGCATGTGAGCCTATTTGAAAACAAACCCATCAGTCCACAGATAGGCTGTGAGGAAATATGCTGCATGTCACCCCAAAGTTCACAAACAGGCTGCAAAAAGTATGCTGAATGTCACCCCGAAGTAAACAGACAGGCTGTGAAAAAGTACTCCTCCACCCACCCTCATGTTAACAACACCACTACAGCCAAATACTATCAAAACAGATTACAAACCACACTATCACCTTAGACTACTAAACATTTGTCGGGTTTTGCATATGGACATCAGATTGCTTACTGTGGAGACAAGTTTATTGCTCTCGGCCTCCGATCACCCTGTGCTTGGTGTCGTGCTCTGAAGTGGCGGTATGAGTCCCCAGGAATGTGCTGCAGTGGCGGTACAGTCCAGCTCCCTCCCCTTCAACCCTACCTTGAACCTCTTCACAGCCTTCTCGCTCATCAGCATCCAATGGCAGAACACTTCCTTTCTGCATCCCGAAAATACAACGGCTGCTTCCAAATGACGTCTTTTGGAGCCCACCAGGTGAAAGAGAGCAATTTCATGCCAACATTCAAAGTGCATGGACAGGTCTACTGAATGCTGAATGTCACCCTGAAATTCATAGAGAGGCTGTGATGAAGTATGCGGACTGTCACACCGAAATTCAGAGACAGGCTGAGAGGAAGTATGCTGAATGTCACCCCATGGCTAGCAGACAGGCTGTGAAAAAGTATTCCTCGACCAACCCTCATGTTAACCAGACCGCTACAGCCAAATACAATAAAAACAGATTACAAACATATTACAAACCAAGTGGCGAAGCACGTGCATCCTGCTAGTGTTATTATAAACATGGAGAATGTAACATCTAGTTAAGTCCAGTCAAACTAGCAAACTAGCAGAATTTCACTTAAAATTCAAAATCTGCTGTTCTTTTACAACAGAAAGCATTCACATTTTTTTATAAACCCCCGATACAGTAATTAATCTAAAATTATTAGAGAAAGACTAACAACCCCACTAATAATTTGCAAGATGTGCAAATCCTTGAATGGAGCTGTAGGGGCCTGATTGTACTTGCTTGCTGGAACTCCAAGAAAGAGAAGAGGCCGTGAGGGGCGGATGAGGGGCATCTCTAACTTTTATTGTTCATGTTTCTTATTGTGTCAGAAACATATGGAAACAGAACAGAAGTTTTTTTATGAACCTGGCCCATAAAAGCTAATCCCAGCCATCATTTATCCATTTTCTTTTCCTGTAGAAGTGAGCAGACCCAGGGAACCTCTTTTTTTTCTACTTCTTCAAGTGCTTTGCTCTTTCTTTCATGTTAACAAAGGGAGAGAGATTATGTTACCAAACAAGCTGGGCACTTAATGAATACAAACTATTATCAACTGTGTGGATAAAAAAAAATAGACCAAGGTTAAATAGCTAAATATACTGCATTAATCTGAAGTGTGGTCATGACAACTGTGACTTATGGGGTGCCCTTGGGCAGTGGTGGCTGTGTAGCATGCCAGGACCTTGCCAAGCAGATTGTTTTTATAGCTTGGAGCTGCCCCATTGCTGTAGTAACCTCCTTCCCATACAAATCTGATAGTTCAGCCTGGGCAGGTAAGAAACATCTTCTGGCATTCATTATATTCACTGCTACTGTTTGTTAATGCTTATAGGTCACATGCCATCCTTGCTCTGCCCCATGGCTAGCAAAATCAGGGTAAGTGTGCAAAAGAGTTAAAAGAATGTTAGGAAAAACAAAATAAATTGTACACCTGCTCCTATCCATCATCTTTGTAGGCTGCACACCAAACTGGACCAGCCAGCTCCAAATTAATCTGATAGTGCTTTTCTCCACCAGCAAGCTAAATGGTAAATGATTTGGTTTGTTACAGATGTGCCTTACAACAGATAAATGTTACGACCCTTGACGGGTCTAGATATGAGGCATCTCACCGTATAGTTAAGCTGTAGTCCCTTGAGAGAGATACCATAAAAACTGTATAGAATATACTACTGTGAAAATTTGAATATTTTTTTCTTGTATATTCTGTGGATTCCAAAAGCTGTTTAAATTTGATATTTAGTTCATGGCAGGGACAGACAAGGCAGGTGGTCTAATGGGGAAGATATCTGGGACTCTGTTAAACATTTGTTCCTCTCCATGGATGGTAATGCACAGATAATGTTCAAAGTTTTCCTCCAGGCAATTATAATTTTGTGCTATTAAATATGAATTCTGAGATCATTAGGATAATTTTGTGCCATGAAATATGAATTTTGAGATCATTATGACTTAACTGTGCATTTTTCTTGTTTTTTCATAATGTATTGGCATTTGCTTAATCATAGGAAAGAGAGCCAGCATGGTGTAGTGGTTAAGAGCGGCAGACTCTGATCTGGAAAACAGGGTTTGATTTCTCACTCCTCCACATGAAGCCTGCTGGGTGACATTAGCTCAGTCATAGTTGTGTCAGACCTCTCTCAGCCCCTGAAGAGGCAGGCAAATGGAAAACCACCTCCAAATGTCTCTTGCCTTGAAAACACTATGGGTTGCTGTAAGTCAACTGTGCCTTGAGAGCACTTAGACACACACACATACACACAATCATGAGGAAGATGCTACTGCCCTTCTCTAGCTATTGGAAGTCTTTTCTGGTCACACTTCTGTTTTTCTCTGAGATTTTAACAGATAACACCCATTAACTTCCAAGCATATTTTTTATAGCCATAAGGACTGGAATCATATTTTAAAATAATAATAATAATAAAACTATAAGAAAGCTGAATTCACCAAATAATGCCACAGTCTTTTCCTATCCTGAGTCGATGAGGATTTATGTTCCAAGGTCATATTCATGGTAGATTTACGCAGTCATTTCTACAGAGAAATGTCACCACAAAAAGACAAATACCTATAGTATTTCCTGAGTTGATCTTCCTCATAAATGTTATTTACTTTATGCTCTACTAAATCCATCAGAGTCAATGGGGGTGGAAAGGTGTAATTCTAATTGGGATTTCTAATCAAACACACTGATAAACAGAGGAAATGAAAGAATCAAAAATGTGGACCTGTGATTAGAATGGGCCTTTCTTTATTTACTTAAGCTACATAAACAAAAAGAATACAGAAACTAAAATGCAACCAGAAGCCAAACAGTCAATCTGTTTTCCAGACTTCAGAACAAGCTTGCCATTCAGTGAAAGTACCTTCTAATTAGCTTGACTCAAGTGCCTCTAGAATGCCAGTATCATGGGGATATTTTTTGACATATTCAGGAACATGGAGCCACAGGAGAGGTACAAGCAAAACCTGACCTAATCTGTCTGTTGTGGGCCATCTCCCCTGGAGAGCGATGAGTCCTTAGGTGATGAGCAGAGTCCAGTAAGGCTAGACCAAGTTGGGAACCAACAAGGGCAGGACTTGGAGCAGCCAGGCTCTACAGAATGAACAAGAAGTTAGGATTCAAAGACTGAAATGCCTTTGAACAACAGGTAAGTTAGGACTCAGAGCCTGAAATATCTACCAAAGCTGGCCACGTACCCAGCCCTGCTCCAGCTGAAGAAACCCATGCACCTAGCTCACTTGAGCTCAAACATCAACAGAAGCAGCAACACAGGGAGCGTTTGCAAGTTAAACAGAGAAGCGCAAGCCTGCTAGCTCAAAGAAAGCACCTTCTGCAGTAGGGGGAAGCAGGTTCGCAGAGCATATCAGCCTGGACACAATGTAGTATTTTAAAATCACTTTTAAATGGTAGTGGTGTCTTCATGGCAGCCAGAAGGATGCCATCATATGGCTCACAGTCTTGCAAACTTACAAGTCCCAGGTCATGAAGAGTTTTATAGATAATAATCACCACTTTGGAATGAGCTCAGAAATGAGTAAAATGAGTAGTCACCCAAAACAACACTCTAATGCTAGTGTAATTCTTGGGTTATAGTTGACTCCAGATAGTAAACTCAGAGCAGTGTCTGGCATCAGTTCAAGGGAAGAAGCACAAATGTTTACACACTGCATTAGCATGTTTTTCTACTAGAAATGCAAGAGCCAGAAGAACACTACGCTTCATTCTGGATCCAAATCCTATGACGCACAAGGAACTTCATGCGTTTGGAAGGGACCAGGACTCATAGCTTAAAGGTTAAGCATATACTTTGTAGATTTCTAAGCCCTGGCCTGAATAGCTCAGGCTAGCCTGATCTTGTCAGACCTTGGAAGCTAAGCAGGGTTGGCCCTGCAATTGGATGGGAGTCCCGTCCACCAAGTAATACCTGGGTCCTGATGTTGAGGCAGACATGGGGAACCACCTCTGAAAATCCCTTGCTTTGAAAACCTGTGGTCAGCTGTGATTTGAAGGCAACAACAACAGCAACACAGCTCCATCACCAGGACTCTCGGGATGAAAAGACCTCTGCCTGATACTCTGGAGATGCATGGTCAGTCAAAGCTGACAGCACTAGACTGAAAGGGACCAACAGTTTTTCTTGCAACATTGACTGCAGTTACTTTGTCAAAATGAAAAAAAGCGTGAGGCCAAGTCATGCGCTCCATCAAAGATTTTAACCTTAAGTAGGTTGACAGGATCAGCCTGTATTGACTGTATTCGAAGCAATTATGGCTTAGATCTGGAATGTTTGCACATTTCTGGCAATTCCCATGTAAGACACTCGTTATAGAGGGAGGAAACTTCTAAGCTAAGAAAATCCTTGTAAATTGTACTCATCAGCAATCAAATTGCTCTAATTCCTTTATCGCTGATACTGAACCTGATCTGGGATCAACTGCATGATACTATTATTAATTTGTAATAAAGATACCAAGACAGAGGAGTGCATTAGGTCATCATCTCTTGGAAACACGTCTTGAATGCATTACATCTTTTTGGATTGATATATCAAACGATCTAAAGCAGTTTAGCATGTCTCTTCTCTCCTCCTAAAGTCCGCAGAATGGAATCTACCATAGGATGTTAAGGCTTTTTACTACAGCTAAAATTTCCGGTGTCAGATTTCCTGTAATTTCAGAGTTATTTCCCTTCTGTCCTGTAACTTGCAAATAGCAGTTCCCAAAGACAGAATGCTCATAGTCATATCATAAAGGTTATAATGCCTTTTTATAGAAACAGATTTTTCCTCCTGTGATAATCCCAAAGCAGTCCATAAAGTTGAAACTTAAACTGTACTGTATATCCAGTGCAATAAAAAATAAAATAAAATACAGTTGCCCTATGAAAGGGGTCAGTATGCTCAAGGCTTATTCTTTTTTCAGTGAGACAATGTAGTATTTTATGATAGAATATTTCCAGCCACTTCAGGATCCTCTAAGAGGTCTGAATTTGAAGATAGAAATAAGCAATAAGAAGGGGTACAAAGCAGAGGTGGGATTCAAAAAATTTAACAACCGGTTCTGGTTGAGCGGGGTGGGGGGCTCGGGGTGCCACCGGCTGCTTCCGCCTCCTCCCTTGAGCTCCATCGGCAGTAGCCCTGGCTGATAGAGCTTGAGGGAGGAGGTGGGGCTGCAACAGCAGCAGCAGAGTCCAGCAGGGTTTTGGCTGCCAGAGGCCCTGCTAGAGGTCACCCAGGCCTCCCGGCCACTGCCCTAGCCCTGGAAGGCCACCACTGACAGGTCTCAGGCTAGGGCTACAACCATGAGGTCTGGCCAACCTCCAGATAACTGTGGCTGCAAATCAGGCCGCCCAGGCCCGCCATGCCTCCCGGCTGCCTTCACCCCCACAGTGCTTCCCGGCTCGGGAAGTCTCCTCCCTGCCCAGGGCTGGTGCTAAAAACTCAGGGCTGTCGTTGCTCCGTCTCCCAGAGTAGGGGGAGCAAGGGGCTTTTAACAACTGGTTTGGCCAAACTGGCTGAATCCCACCTTTGGTATAAAGACCTTATTCAATTCTTTTCCCTTGTTGCACAAGATTTCTGTATTTCAAGTTCACTCCTTTTTAGTCCTGTGATTCATACTAGGAATGCTTCTAGAAAAAATATAATCAATGCTGAAATTTACCATGTTCCCAGTGCTCAAAAACTGCCTCAATTGCCTCAAAAACTGGCTCAGCCAGCATGGTGTAGTGGTTAAGAGCAACAGACTCTAATCTGAAGAACAGGCTTTGTTTATTGCTTCTCCACATAAAGCCTGCTGGGTGACTTTGGGCCAGTCATGGTTCTCTCAGAACTCTCTCAGCACCACTTGCCTCACAAGGTGTCTGTTATGGGGAGATGGGATGGTGATTGTAAGCTGCTTTGAGACTCTTTATGGTAGAGAAAAGCAGAGTATAAAAACAAACTCTTCTTATTGTTCAAAATAAACTGCTTTTTGAATAGTGTTCCATCAGCACAGTAGGAGCATTCAGTACAATAACTAAAAGGGAAGCCATTGCTGAAGCTGTTACATATTGCCTACAGACAGTCATCAGGGGCAGAGACTAGGATCTGAAAGAATGATGTCGAAATCCCTTCTCTTCTGTGTAACGACCCAAAGGACCCCCAGAATATTATTTATATATATTCCTGCTTTAAAATCATATTGGCAAAAGCCAGTTGCCAAAAGCACTCCTATGGGTGTAGGTAGCAGCATGTCCAAAGGTCACAGGTCTGCTTTACAAAATCTAATCAATGGATGAGTTACTCCAGCATAACCTGGAGGTCTCATTTGAGTCACGAGAATGCTTGATTACCACACCTTGCAAAGATACTGTTAAAGACAAAGAATATGGAAAGCCAACTTGCTATCAGATACTGTCATTTCCCTATCTCTTCTGGAAACCAAGTAATCAACAGATGGTTGCTTCTCTGCATCTCCTCTTCCCATTGTTATGAATTTTCCTAAAGCACCCACCTTTCCCCGGTCTAATGTCTCAGCCAAAATCTGAGCTACTCTGCATAAAGCCATTCTGTGCTTCCTGACTTAATCTAGGACCAATTGATTCCCATTGTCCCAAGGTGTAGAACAATAGAAGAGTCGCTAATTAGCTCACCCAGCAAGCCCAGCATGGGAAATTCCAGAGAATTTAGAAAAAGGAAACTTACAACTCACTTGTTCCCGCCCCTTCCTAGGCAAAAGGGTATAAAAGTGTAGTTCACCTGCAGCATTTTGCTCTTGGCCACATGTTCCTCTCTTGGTCATGTTGGTCTTGAGACACAATATCGTCTTCACTGGGTCTCTGTGCTGGCGTGGATTCCCTGCCTTCTACTTCTACTCTTCTAAGAATCATTAGGTAACGTATTACCCCACAAAAAAACCCTTCCTCTCTATCTCCAATCTATATTTTTAACACCTTTCTATATCTCAGGAACTTGAATGTATGTGCCCTTGTGTCTTACTGTGTGTGTGTATTTTTAAACAAATTTATATAAAGCATTTAAATTCAATTTGGACTCTTGCTTCTCTGTGGAATATCCATTGCTAGAATTCCTTCCTCGTATTATACAGTCTAAAAGATCCCCTCTCGGCCCCTCTCGCTGCCAACGTGAGAGCTCATTCCCCTTTGCTACTTTTAAAATTATATGTGTGCTGTTTACACTTTTAGCAGCTGGTGGAAAATCCCTTTAATAAAACCCTTGCCCCTGTTAAGGCCATAACATCTGGGTGACTATGGGCAGTCACTGCCTGACCTACTTTATAGCGCTTATGCTGTGAGGAGAAGATGGAGAAGACAGCCTCTCTGGGTTTGGGCACTGCAATACCACCTATACCAGCAGGGCGGACCAACACACCGTCGGATCATGCCACTCCTACAGGCCGTTTTCCCTCCCCATCTGAATTAGGTCCTACATCACTCTGTTTTAGCCTATCTGATAGGACAGTTATAAAATGCAGTGAGCTCCTTGCAGTAGATATAAATAAGTATAAAACACATCCTTAATACACACCTGGTATTGCAAGCCAATTATCCTTGTCATGGGAATAGCCATATATCCAGATTAGTAATTGACAATACAGAATAACTGTTCATCAAAAATTGTCTTTTCATTGCTGGAAAGATGTCATCCCACATATATAGCACTGCAACAAACTTGTAGCTCAGAAAAAGTTATCACATACTTTTTTGTAGAGATTATTCTTTCAAAGTCAAGATTTTTATTTTGAAGAACACAGCATTTGCTGGGGGGCAAGGGAAGGAAACTGTGTCAGATATGTTTATTTTCATTTTGCACTGTCATATTAAAACTAACTAAAGTGAAACAAGAGTGCTCAAAGACAACATTTTATTCTCCTGTTACAGCAGCTCCTCGCTTTGCTAGCTTGCTATACAACATGGCTGCCTCTGGAGTGGAGGCCCTTGAGAATACTCATTTTCTTCTTGCTGGTAAGCAGTTCTGCTATTAATGATCCTAGGACTCTTATACAGATATGCATGCTATTAATACTTTTCAGGAAGGAAAAATTTAAACAGATACTGAAAAGCTTGGGTTTTTGTTGTATGATTCTTTACATAAAACAAAGAGAAAGCTATATTTCATGCGTGAAGCAGTTTAAGACTCCCAAGTATGCATTTTTCAAAGCTTAGCATTCAAAAAGACCTCTGGTTTGCATTCATCACTTACAGCAAAATTGTACCTGGTATCCAAACTCCTGTGGAGATTTCTCTGGCTTTGACTGTTTCTGCCAACTTTCATATTTCACAGCACTCATATATCACTATTTAATATACTAATAGGGAAAAATGCTGAAGGAAAATCTTTTTTAAACCTGCGTACAGCTTGTACACATATGTACTCTCACACACACACAGAGCGAGAGAAAGAGAGAGAGAGCGAGTTGTCCATCACTGGATTTTGTGGTTTTAAAAATCATCATTTGAGAAAAGCAAGAAGGAATAATAGCAATAATTTTAGAAACATAACCTATCCATCATTATTATGAGATTGAATGTAATCAAGGGTTTCATTCATGTGCAATTGAAATCAGTATAATATCATCATTGCCTTTAACAAGTGAGCTATGATTACATGTTTTCTAAATATCATCCTTATTGGAATTTTGACAGACACACACTCACACAGACTTTCATTACTGTTCATCATTGCACAAACTCAAGGAACCAACTGGACTCCAGAATTGTCTGAAAGACTTCCCACCGAGCCTGATCATTTCAAACAACGTAGTGAAGTGATTGACATGGGTTGGACATTTTTGTATCATCTCCAGAGATGTATCCCTCTTTCACTGAGCAAGCACACTGTAGTGGTTAGAATATTAGAGTACAGTCAGGGAGGCCGCGGCCCAAATCCCCACTCTGCCTTGGATGTTTGCTTGGTGATTTTGTGGCAGTTATTATTGTTAAACCTAAATTACTTCATATGGTTTTTGTGAGGGTAGAGTACAGGAAGGGAAAACAATATCACAATCCACTATAGGTGCCCATTGCAAAGAAAAGAAGAGTAGAAATATTTAAATAAATAAATAAGTTCATCAATTTGGGTCTTTCCAGATTATGAAGGGCATGGCATGGGTTAGGAGAAAGACAGAGAGTAAATAGATGTTAAAGTCAGTCAGATTATAGGAAGTAATTTTTAAAAGGCTGTGAATTGGATCGCACATGCATGCATGTCGCTTCATTGTTTATCCCCTGGTTTCACAACTCTGCACAAATCACAACTGACCATGTGACATGCCACTATTGCAAAGCAGCAATTGCCAGGCAATATGGAATCTCGATCGGTGATGTTTGAACCAGGATGGTTTGTCATACATGTAAGCATCACTTGATGAGAGTCATCTTTAGATATAAAACACTAGCTGTGTAGCAATAACTGTGGCCCTTTCCGCACGGGCCAATAACGACATCCTGGGGACGGCAAAAACGCCGTCCCCAGGGAGCTGTTCGCACAGGCGGCACTGCCAAATCGCAGCAGCGCCGACCTGGCTCCCTTCCCCCTCCCCCAGGGCGGCCTCAGGCCGCCTCCAAAAACCTCCCTCCTGGAGGGAGGTTTTTGGAATACAGCGCATTCCCGGCGGCGCGGTGTGAACGGCACCGCCAGGAATGCGCTGTTGTCCCCGTCCCTCCCCACTCACCTCGTCGCTGTCGTCGCCCTGCTGGCCTCCGAAGGCCCTCCTTCGCTGTCCTCTGACCCCTGGAGGTCGGAGGGCAGCATGGGAGGGTCTACGGAGGCCAGCAGGGCGATGACGGTGATGAGGTGAGTGGGGAAGGACGGGGAAGAGGCGGGTCGGCCAGGCGACGGTGCTCCGCGGCGCCGTTGTCCCAGCCAGTTCTGGGACCGTCCATGCGGACAGTCCCAGCGTCGTCGGGTCGGTGCTCATTACGCCGACCCAAGCCCTTCCTCCTCCGTGCGGAAAGGGCCTCATTTTCAGCCAACTGCCATGCACAACTCATTTCCACTCCTCTTCAAGCCATTCACCATGCACCTGCAGCTTTGGGATGGGTTTACACAGAATGGGTAAAAAACAACAGAAACAAAACAGCTGAATGGAAAAGTTATTCACTCTCTTGGAGGCTGAATCTTTCTTCTTGGCTATTGAGGTGATCACTTTCCCATTTCCACAAGCACTCACTGGCATGGGGCAAGACCACTGTGGCAGTGATGCCAAGGACTTGGAAGGGACTGTGATGGGGCTGTGACAGTGACCGCAGAAGCAAAAGGGCACCCCTCCACCAGATGCCCTGTCTTCCACAGCAGGGAATGGGGTTTGTATGGAGAGGGAAATAACTTTCCCTATCTTCACAGATACGCTGCTGCTCCTTACAAAGCCAGTATCCAGCTTTGCAAAGGGTGTGTGCCTATGGAGATGGGAAGAACTCTTCCCATCTTCAAAGGCACCTGCTCCTCCTTGCCTTTGTAAAGCCAAAACCCAGCTTTACACAGAACAGTTTTCTAGAGCCTGTTGTATTTTCTCACTCAATGGCTTTAATGCTACTCCTATTATATAAAAGGCTAGCCTGGTGACAACTCACTTTTAGCCAATCACCATGCACAGCTCACTTCAGACAATTGCCATGCACCCATAGCTTGGGAAAGTCACTTATACAGAGCAAGTAAAAAACAGCACAAACAAAAAAGTGTAATGTGGTGGTTACTCACTCTCAAGTGCACTCACCCTTTGAAGGGCAACAGGTATATTTGGTATATATAATCCTGACAAGCAGAGTAACAAGCAGAAATGTGGATTGTGTGGCACGTCAAATTAGAATAGTATATCTCTCAAAAGACCAGCTGTTTTACCTCAGAAGTTCATAAACATAAGGAGAACTTTTCTAGCCCAGGATGTCTTCTAGCTCAGTTATGGCAGTGAGCCTATAATTATGCTTGTAGTGGAAACAAGTAGGGGAAACTGAACCCCACTGACCCTGTTAGACTTCTCAGGCACCAAGGGCTTCAAAGTATTAGATTAGCAACATAGTTGTGGGACCTGACAGACTCTTTAAGGCAGTTCCCTTTCAGCACAGAGATCCTAAAGGGCAGTAATGAACCTTAATGAACCTTATTGATTCCCCTTTTATTAGGACCTTTCAAATAGACACACCCAAAGGTCCTTCCTCTCCATCTTGTCCAATGTGAATTTGACAAGGAAGACCATACAGATATAGTTAATTTGTTGTCTTTAACATTCTTTCCTTTTCATACAACTTGGAGCCTGAATTCTTATATTTAATATTTAGCTACAACAGGGGAATTGCATAACCAACTTGCTTTATCTGGCTGTCTTGCATTATGTTGGATGAAGATAGTTTCAGGTGTATCTGATGAAGGAAGCTTCAGCTCTTGAAAGCTTATTCCCTGGAAATATTGTTGGTCTTCATAGTGCTACTGGAATCTAATCCTGCATTGTGCTCAATTACTTGCTGCCCAGCCTGCAAAGGTGGCTAAGGATATTTCACACTAGATCATTCTGATACATTATTTGTTCAAGTAAGAACCTGACAACTGTCACCCAAGCTTTGAAAACCATGCCGTGAGACTTCATTAATGAGGGGAGGAACAGGAAAATATTAGGGGGGACATTCTCCTAATTCTAAGAAGGTAGTTTTGGGACTGGCCAAATTTGTCCTTGATTGATCTGGGAAAGTTATGGAAGTCCTATGAAAAGTAGCCAAGGTTACCACCTAACTCTAGTGCGATCACATTTTTATAATGCCTATTTTATAATGGCTATTCATTTACGTAATGATTTAAGGAAATACTGCCTTTGCTGGTGAAAAGGATGTGTGTATGCATTAGAGAGGGAGGGAGAGAGATCCAGTTGCTCAGCAATGTCTGTTGCAGAATCATAAATATTCATGTTAGTTCTGCTAAACACTATAGGGAAATAAGGTTTGTATATATAGCTCTAAGCAAGCTAATTTCAAGTCCTCTGTGACCTTTGGTACCACCTTCATTTGCCATTTATCCAATTTTCTTTATCTTGGGTCTCTTGAGTGTTAGCATTACTGATATCTGCTGTTAAAGATAGGCTGGTGAAAACAACAACAGCAACGTATTAACCAGTGATTTCTGCCTGTTGAGGTCTGGACTAGGTCATCTGTGTATGCTAATGACAATAGTAGAAGATGACACTCTTGTTTTTTTCTCTTCTTGGGCTCAAGGACATCCATTCATCCACTTCTTTGGAATCATCAGCTCCCCTCCGAAGCAGTGGAATTGATATCAGGGAACACACAGCATCCTCCTTGGGGAGATGAAGTGGTCAAGTTTCTTTTTTAACGATAGGTTTAGAAAAGCAAGAAGGGTTTTTTTAAAAAAAAATGCTGTTTGGGTCCCAGCCTTTTAGAATGGTTACTTTGCTGAGCACTGACTTTTCACTATATGGGCTGTACAAAATAAAAGATTTCCAGTGTCATCCTGTTCAGAGTTACACCTTTTTAAATCCTTTGGGTCAGATGGATATAACACTGCTTAGGATTGCATTGTGAAACATCTTGTTTCTGTGCCTAACAAATATTTGCTCTGTTCCCCCTCCTTTGTCATGTTGACGGACACACTAACTGGAGCTATGGCTAAGAATCCAGAAAGCCCCAGCTCTGTTTATGAGAATGGCCAGTTCAAATCTAGATGGGTAGCAGCGCTTGACATGATCTCATGCTGCTAATTATTGAGAAAGCTATACAGGAGGTCTCCTAGATGGAACAAATAACTGAGAAATCTCTGGATAAAGGTAAAATTCCTTCAGAGGACTTTGCATCTAAATTTAAAAACATTGAGGCAGTCATTAAGAATTTTAGTAAGAGACTCTAGGAATATAAAAAATTGCAAGTTTACCAGAGAGGTTGCAGATTATACAAAGGGTTTTGTTTATAGCTGGATGGTGAGGGGAGAGAAGAAAACAGGAAAAAGAAAAGGGTAACTTGGAAAGATTCGTCAGAAGGGGAAACTAGTGCCACAGACTATAGGAGCACCTCCTCCACCATTAACTCTTAAAGTCATGATCATACTTGGATGCGGCTGTCAAGAGGAAAAATAGACTTCTCAACAACAGGATTTTCAGGGGCGCAAGGGACCAAGGAAGAGACAAAAAAACTTAGTTATTAACATCTCATCAAAAAGTCTGTCTGCAACTCAGGTTCAAGCTTTAAATTTGGGCATTGTCCCAACCCCTAGGTACAATGCTTTTCAAGCATACATTGACCTTTTAAAACTCACCAGACAGATTAAATTAAGATTGTTCTTTGAGAAAATAGGTAATGAGTATCCCAGGATCCCCTTTAGACCCCAGTCTAAATTTACTCCGACGATGGATATTCCATCGTTGATCACATTTATTAATGTGGTTATTTAAGAAATTCAAATGGCAGAGTCCCCTCAAAAATAGGTGAGGGAAAATGACCTTATAGCAGAGTTCAGAACCTTGAGAATCTGACCAAGGATGAGTCCTTTGTTATTAAACTGGCAGACAGGGGAGGAGGCCTTGTCATTATAGATGCTATGGATTGCTATAATGAAGTCAACAGACAACTGTCAGACCAAGATTTTTACAAATTATTAGAGACAGATCCTACCACCAATATAACGATAATTGTGAAAATGGTGGTAGATGATGGTAATCTGATGGACTACATAGATGATGTGACTGCCACATTTTTGATCAATGACTTCCCAAAAGTTCCTATTTTCTACTGTCTTCCAAAAATCCATAAACATGTTCACTGCCCACCCTAGCAATCCATTATTTCAGGATTGGTTTGTTGCTGGAACTGATTTTATAGTACCTTGACTCATTCCTGCAACCATTTCTGAAGGAGATACTGACTTACATTAGAGAAACCACCTATCTCATTGATAAAATTGAAGGGTTAAAAGTACCACCTAAGAATTTCCCAGTCACCCTAGATGTGTCCTCACTATATTCTAATATTTCACGTGAGGAAGCCAGGACAGCTGCAGAACAGTTTTTTGATTCCAAAATCGAATGCTTTCTACCCACACACTTTCTGTTAGAGCTACAGGACTTAATTCTAGACCACAGCTACTTCAGATTTAATGATGACTATTATTTTCAGGTAAGAGGAATCACTATGGGCTCATCTCACCCACTCCCTCATAAATTTATGTATGACCAGAATCGGG
Organism: Sphaerodactylus townsendi; assembly: GCF_021028975.2. Lineage (NCBI taxonomy): Eukaryota > Metazoa > Chordata > Lepidosauria > Squamata > Sphaerodactylidae > Sphaerodactylus > Sphaerodactylus townsendi. The sequence goes on from NC_059426.1 coordinate 54,954,633, forward strand.
AACTGCTCGATTAGAGACAGGTCAGTTAACCCATTTGTTGATGAAATTCTATTTTATAAGAGATATATTGATGGTCTATTGATGATAATAAAAAAAGAAAAGAAACAGTGGACCCCTTAGTACAGATGCTGAATTCTCTTCAAGACACAATCAAATTCACAACCACAAAAAATGAGACTAAAATACCTTATCTTGATGCCATCATCTCCATTACAGAGAATCAGTCCCTGTCAGTAGCTTTATATAGGGAGGAGACAGACAGAAATGCTTACCTCCACTACCTCTCATTTCATCCATCTCACCTAAAGAATAATTTGCCTTATGCCATTTTTCTTAGGGCCAAAACAGTACTTTTACCAAAGATTACAAAAAGGCTGCAAGGTCTATAGAGGTGTAGTTACTGAATAGAGGATACCCATGGTCAATTATTAAAAAGGCCAGACTAAGAGCTGACAATGCCAAGAGGGAAGCACTGTTATCTAGCAGAGAGAAAACAGTGGCTAGCAGAAGAATTGTCTATAGATACTAATCAATTGTGAGTAACTTGCTGGAGTGTGATTCTCTGACTTTGATTGGGTATAGACAAACTAGATCCTGTAGAATATGCTTGTCAAAGCAGATGTTAAACACCCCAGAGGACCACCTACAGAGTAGTAGGACATTAAAAATGAGGGAACGGCACAGCCTTCTCCCTAGTTCATGAATGCAAGGTGTTAATGATTGCCAGGGAGGACTTTACTAGAAAGATCAATTGGTTCACAAACTGTAATTCTAAAAATGTAATCTATTTGATCTTCTGTGAGTGTGGGCTCATTTATATTGGACAAACTTCCAGAAAACGAAAACAGGGGTGCTGGAGCATATATTGCGCATCTGGAATCGGATTAGATAAACCCCCCTTATTGAAAATTTCCTACAGATCAGCCTTCACCTGACTACCTCTGATACATTGTTCTGGCAACTGTGGAAAAACAAGGCTGTCATGTGAATATGCAACAGGAACTACAAAGACTTGAGACTTATTACATCTTTAGGCTTTAGACTACAAATCTGTAAAAATTAACTTGAATTTGGATTTTGTCTCTATTCTATATCTTATACTGTCTTAATTGGAAACACCTGTATAGCAGGCAGGCATCCTGCATTGCTTTAAATGATTGCTTGCCAGCAAGTGTCTCAAGGACATTAATACAGCAGATTAGAGACTCTCAGATTGCAGTCCAGGAATGGTAATTATACTATGTCTCAATGTTTTTCTTATATATTACATTGAACAATTTGCTGTTTGAAGAGAGTTTTTTCATAATTAAGTGAAAGCACTGATGTATATTTGTTTACTCTACTTTACAGAATTGTGTGAACATTTACTACACAAAAGAACATGGAGTGTAAGTACCATAGAAGGCCCAATTCTTTACAGTATGTTTTGATATGAATTGGTATAGGCATGGTTTATTCATGTTATAGATACTTTGAGCCTTAGAAGATACGTCAAGGCCAGACAATTACCAGAAGCCAGCTAGCTCGAGACTATCTGACTAATTACACATCAAAGAAGCTCTTTATTTTCTGACTAATTTTGATTATGATCAGACAAGGAAAGAGTGTACTGTTAGTTATGTATTTGAAACTGATTTGACTATTTACTTTGCTGAATTTAAGCTTGAGGGAAAACTGTATATTTATAGTTCTTTATTTTTTTGGTTACGTTACATTTGTTTAGCTCATTTTGAAATTACACAGTCATTTGTGACTGTTAGGCTTATACCGTGTAATTTTGCATTTGCTAAGACATTGTTGCATTGTCTTCTCTCCTTTGTCATTATGTAGGATTGCATTGTGAAACATTTGTTTCTGTGCCAAACAAATATTTTCCAGTGTACGATTCACACCCTATCTTATATGGAATCCTATGATCATTTCCTCCCTTATTTTTCATTGCAAAGAAGCCCTGGCAGTTCTATTTGAACAGCAGGAAGGAGGCTGCATTGAACTACTTCATCATTCTCCTTCCAGTTATTTTTTTCAGCTCACAGTTACCCTATATAACGTGATTTTTCACCACTGGAAAGGGTGGGGAATGAAAATCAGGGGAGATCCTATATTTTCCTTTCCCTGTGGCTAAAAAGCAAGTGGGCAAGAAGCAGGTGGGAATAATAGAGACTGTCATTCCTCAAGTAAGATTTTATGAGCCCATCAAAAGCTGTTTCTGGGTTTAGAGCTACAAAACTAGTTTGGGATAGGAGTCATTGGTTGGAAGTGGGAAAGTGGAAAAAAGACTCCTCTTTGACCCATTTTTGGTAGTAAAACATGATATCCAGTCACCACAATATAACACAGTGCATCTCGGATAGCTGAGTGGATAAAAGAAAGATGCCCTTTTAATGTTTTAATTTTTTTTCCTTACATGAAGGGATGGTATCTGAAGTTTCTTAGACAAAGGGTAGGATTGAAAAAAATTGATCAGTGAAAATAAATGTCTGTTTTTTTTTTAAAAAAAAGCTACATGTTCATCACTGTGAACCCCAATAGAGGGAAACAATATTATTAAATTTATGAGAGTTCTTCCTCTGAATATGAAAGGTTATTTGCAGGTAAATAGTTGGCAATTGAGGCAGGCCCTCTGCCTCTGATTTCAGTCATACACAAGCATTCCATGGTGCATTCCATCTGTCTGCTTCTACATATAGACAGAAAAGATAGGATCACCGTGAGCCACACAGGAAATCTTCATGAAATGTGGGCATCCAGTGAAATCTGGGAGGCGCTTCTGCCACGTGCTTTCCTTGCAAGAACCTCCAGTCAGTGTGGTCCATGCCTAAAAACAAGACATTTAACATTTCACACATAAAAATTCAGCCAGTTACGTACTTCAACAAGCATGTATTGGTTTAGTTTAAAATAGTTAAAACTGTGTGTTTTTTAAATACTGTTTTCTAAAACTGATAATCAGAATGTGGAAGTTTAGTTAATTTTCTGTAGAGGTTGCATGTAATTATTTTTTTAAATAAAAAGATTGTACTTGCAACCCACCCAAACAACAACAACAACAACAAACAAACAACAACAACATCTTCTCCAGAAACCTACATAAAGACAACAGAATGTTCACTTTCAAAATCTCTGGTTACATTTATTGTAGAACAACTGAAACTCACACTCATCTGGCATTGCCTACTATTTCAATAGATAATTTGGAGGGAGAAAAAATGTTCAATAGGATTTTGAATTCAGGCATGCAAGAAAGAAGCAACTGAAACTACTGACTGAATTTGGTCAGATTATTAAAAACAAACAAAAAAGGGTGTCTGGTTAGATATTCAGATCTAAATATAATTGCTCAATAATGATTTCTTATATATTTCAAAATTAATCTTAGCAGCTGAGTAGCTTGGGTGAATTATCACATCTGCGTTCCAAAGTCAAAATGTATCTAACCCAGTTTACAGATTTGACTTCTATAGACCTTGTAGAAGGTGCTGAAACCTGAAGAATAACTCTAGTATAGATGCATGTACAATCTCAAAAAAAAATTAAGAGGTTAAATGGGGACAAATCAAAAACAGTGATAAATTGTGTGGTTTTGAATTGTTGTTCTTTCTTGTGAGTCATTTTGAGTCTTGTGTTGCAGGAGAAAAGCAGAATAAAAATATTTTCATTCATCTTCATTGCCTGAGTCAGCCCATTTCATACCAGCCTGGTCCTAGAGACCATTTATGTATTACTGCCATTACCTTTGGTGGTCTTTGTTTGGGTATTTCCTCCAGTGCCTTTCAATCAGTGAGATCCTGGGGAAGGGGGGCACTGATGGATGATATGTTGGCCTAGTGCACAGCGGAAGGACTAGGTGCCAACTCAACCTTACTAGAAAGTTCAGGAGGTAACTGCTTGCAGTATAAGAAAATAAAAACACTCAGACAGTAGATTTCGTTCCAACAGGAATACTTTATCTTTTCTTTCTCAAAGGAACAAAATAACAATGTTTTACTCATCTAACTATCCACTCTCTACTCTAACAACAATCTGAGCCCGAACCTGAAGGTGAAGGAGAGGTACTGAATTGGGTATGCAGTCTTCTTATATAGTTTTGTCCAGCAAATCATTAGCTAGATGATCTAATCATCCTGGCCTGTGACCTTTACAATTCTGCTGACTGTTACATGCCAATCACTGCAGACCCAGACAGAGAGGCTCCGACCTTTACAATTCTGCTGACTGTTACATTCCAGTCATTCTAGACCAGCATATGACCACCTTGCAATTTTCAATATCCTGACATGATAGTGCTTTGTCACTTCTGGAGAAAACCTGGAAGAGACCCAGGATTTACTAGGAGCTCTATGATAAAACCATAGAGTATCTAAAGTGACAGCTGACTTATGGTGACCCCGTATTGTTTTCAAGGCAAGAGACCTTCGGAGATAGTTTACCATTGCCTGCCTCCGCATTACAACCCTGGAATTCCTTGGAGGTCTCCAATCCAAAAATTAACCAGGGTTGACTCTGCTTAGCTTTTGAGAAGATCAGGGTAGCTTGAGGCTAACCAGATCAGGAGTGTCTACAGCCCAATGCTATACTAACCTCCATCTCCTGGCAGTTCCTTATACTAATATAACCCTTCTCAGTGTCTCAGTTCAGTGCAGGGTTGTTGAGTGTGTGATTGAGCAGTGCACAAAAGGGTACATAGGTGGGGAAAGACTCTCCATGTTGCTGTCTGGCGACTCTGATTTTAAAGTCTTTATCCAAAGAAGGTTCAAGGAGCTAATTGTATTGTACATAACAGATATAGACCTGAATGCTACTGTTAAACAGCCAGCCAGCAGCAACCTTAAACCACCCTTGATGCAATGTGACATATTAATTGAAATGTACTTTCCAGTGCGACCGCTTAGCAATTTATATAAGTATCAAAGCTTTTGGTTTTACTGTCAATCTTTGCTTCTGAAGCAAGAGTTATCAAAACCATATGTTTCAAACTGCCACTGAAAGAATGAATTTTGAAACTGTGGCCAGGGAACTCTTATTAGGCAGGCTTTCTTCTGGAAAAATTGCTGGATGAACTTGCTTGGGAGACGGTTTCATCTGCAGTAACATGGACCTCACTCTGTGCATGTGTGTGTAGCTGTTATGAAATTAGTCATAATCATTTGCCCAGGTCAAATGGCAGGCAACAGGAGCCTGCGACGGCAAGGGAATACAGTTCAAAGAGCTACGTCCCTTCAGATATCTGGCTGCATAAAAGCATGATATTTCTTAAGAATATTCACATCTGCCTGTTGTCTGCCAAATGACTGTGAAGAAGCAGTCCGTAGAAGGTCCAATTTGATGCAGTGGGGCTTAGTCCCAGGAAAGTGTTCTTAGGCCTGCAACTTTTAAGTTTCAGAAGTTGACTGTGTTGTTCTGCAGTAGAAGAGCTGGACGAAACATCATATCAGATCTAGCATTCTGAACTTCTGAAGATCAGTTCCAGTTTGTGGGAGGCAGAGAGATAATACTGTATCCTAGCTGGATGCAGTGCAAAATAACTGTTGAAAGATGCATGATCACTGTTTTAGTGTCTTAGAAATCCAGATTAAATTGTTTCAAAATAGGATATTTTGAGTGATGTTTCATTTCGGTTTAAATGAAAAGTTATGTGAAGTAGTCAGAATTCAAGAAAATTGATTGAAAAGCCTTGCAATTTCATGAAAAAGAAAACAGCATGCTTCTATGCTATTATAACCATGAAAATATCATTTGCTGGGGAAAAAAATCAAGCTCTTATGCTTCCTTCAGGGTTTGAATTATATTACTGCAATATGCCATTAATAGATCCTGAAGTGACATTCTGATTTTCTTCCTCCCCATCACCAAGCATACAGTGGCATGTATCCAACCACAGTTTCTCCAGCGGAGCAGCATTTCCATCTACAAAAAGGAGGCTGTAATGCTAGTTAATTCCCTCCACCCACAGCAATGCTTCTTAAGCTTTGTTTAGGGGTGCCAAAGGTATAGAGAAAAAAGTGCCCTCCCCCTAGTGATAATATGTGGGAATAGGCAGCATATGCTTTCTATAGTATAGAAGGAAATAGCATTGCCTGCTAAATAACAGTCCATTGAAAACATTTTTCTTCAAGCCTGTTGGCAACAATAGCTATTCCTGAAGGTTAGGTGACCTCTAGATCAGAATGGGGGGACCTTAGTGGGCTGCCTAAGAAGGGGAAGCAGGAGTCCTGCCATCAGGCCAAAGATGGTTGGATGCATAACAATCTCAACTGTTCTAAGGCTGCAATCCTAGGCTTGCATTCTTAAGGCCCCTTCTGCACAGGCCAATAAACCCGGGCTGGGGATGGGGGAAAACCCATTTCGGTGGGGGGGGGACTTTGCATGGCTCTCACCCCTAGAGAGATGCTGCCCCACGTCCCCCCCAAAACAGGTTATTCGAGAATCACGCTATCTGCGATTCTTTTGTTGTAATGCGGATTGTAGCCACTCACGAGTGAATGGCTGCCCCTGGAAGCGCTTGCTTCCCAGTTTTTAAAAGTCCTCCCTGTGCAGCTGCATAGCCATGTGGGGACCCTCCCTCATAGCTATGGGGGCCCTCCCTCATAGTTATGTAGCACAGGAGGTAAGTTTTTACAAAAAAGATGCACCTCCATTCGAAGGCGCAATGGCAGCCTGCATGGCTTCCACAGGCTCCATTTGCTCCCTGCACGGAGGCATGCAAATGGGACAGCAGGAGAGTAGGTTACTTTATCCTGACTAAAACCCACTCTCCCTGTGCTGTGTGGGTGGAAGGGGCCTAAGATCAGGCTCCACAAAATAATATAGAGCTTACTTCTACTTAGAATTGTTCTCTAGGGATCTTTTTTTAAAATTTACATCAGCCTTTTCCTACTAGGTTGGCACCTAGACTGCCCAGTGTGCCTCTTCCTTGCTATCCTTCCGTCATCAGATGAAGACCTTTTTATTTCAGACAGAGTTTAACATTCAGCTCTAACAACTGAGATCTTAGCATGCAGCCATTTGGCTTTTGTAGGTGCATTTTATTGTAGCTTGATTTTATACGGTACTGTGTGATTTTGTCGTATTTTATTGTACCCTATTGTTATTGTTTATTCTTCATTTATTGGATTTTTTGACCACTCTCCCCCACTGTGTGAGCTCAAAGTGGTTTACTGAATTACCATAGTTTATGGATTTTATTGTATTCTGTAAGTCACCTTGAATATGGACAATAGAAAGGAGTGTTATAAATACTTTCAGTAGATAAATAATAAATAATAGTTAGGTTTCTTTTCCTTCACCCATCCTACTTTTGTACTCCCTGCCTTTTAGCCTCCCTGTATTCTGAGACTTTTGTCTCCTGGGCCTTCCAGTTATCAAAAGCCTCACAAAAGTTGTCCCATCTTAGAGAATTTACATGCTTTTAACCTCTGCCAGCCAACCTGATAACTTCTCATTTCTTCACAGAAAATAAATAGATAGTGTCATTGTGAGTTTCAGTCCCTAAGTTGCTGGCACATTCTGTGACATTACATTAGCTCAGCCAATCAGCTAAATGACCATATAATTCAAATGGAGTCAGGGAACTTGCCACACCTATTGTAATGCATTAACAAGAGAACAGCTGCTTACATCAAAGCATTTTGCTTTCTCCATTGAAGTATTACAGCTACAACTACGCATAGTATGCTGTGGTTCTGAACATGTGGGTTCAACTATTTATAAGACTTTTGCAAAACATTATTATGTTATGTGATTTAAATTTAGTTAAATAGTTATACAAACAAGAAAATCATGTATCATTTTGAAGGCTCTTAGGGAACAATATCCCCTACCCACAAATTAGGTATGATTGTGAGAAAAATGTTTCTTTTGATCAGCCAAGTTTTTTCCCTTTGTAGATACCAGATTAGCAGAATTTTAACTCAAAGTATTATGGCTTCCTACCATAAAAGTTTCAACACTATATAGCCCTTACCCCCACCCCCACCCCCCACCCCAAAAGAGGCTGATTTTAAATTTGCCTCTGGATTTGGTCTAGATAGCAAAATTACTTTATAGTGTAAGAAGCACAATGGTGGTCCATTCTGCACAGCATAAATGAGACATCCTGAGAACACATACAAAAAAGGGCATGTTGGGGAGGAACTCTGCACAGCTTTTTCTTTAGGATGTCCTCAGGACGCCTCATTTCAGCTCTTATTTTGAAAATACTAGGAGGAGGACTTTTTTCCTTCAAGTTGTCTGCAAGATGTTTCTGCCTGGCTGTGCGAAGTTCAGGAGCTCAGGAGGCATCTGATGTTTCCCACCCACCCATTAAGCTTTCTGGTCAGTTTCCTCCTCAGCTTGTGCTGGTGTACTGGTGAAGGGATTGTCCCTGCCCCCATCTGCTAAAGGTTGCCTCAGGATATCTGCTTTGCAGGCTCCAATCCTGGGCACCTTTTCAGCCCATAAATAGTTGTACTCAGCTTGCCCTGCCAATTCCAGCAATATATAGGTTTCCTCTGTTTTAAAAAATTCTTTTGGAGGAGCTGCATTTGAAGATACACAGACATGAATATGAGAATCTTAGCTGCTTGGAGGACAGGTCTACCACCCACTGAAAAGCATTGGCCCTCGCTGGGTCATCTTCATTTTTTCTAACTGCAGAACGAGAACAGACTTTTAAAACTGGTTGGGCAGATAAATTTAAGGGCCTTCTTTGATAAGACTGTTCAGATTTCCACTATCAATCCTTTTAGACGCATATACAGCTTTGGCTACATTTACCAACATAGTCCTTAAAGAAATCAAACTAGTAGATAAAAACCAAAGACCTACCTGGAGAAATTTACCTCATAATACAATTCATACTTTTGAGGAATTGACCAAAGATGAGTACCTCATGATTAAACTTGTTGACAAAGGTGCAGGGCTTGTCATTATGGACTCTGTTGACTACTTAAAGGAAATCCATAGACACTGATTTTTACCAAAGATTTAGAGGATAATCCCATCTCTCACATTAAAAGAAATGTAAAAATGGTTATAATTGATCACAATGATGACAACATGGCTAAGTTCTTATTCAATGAGTATCCTAGAATTCCCATTTTTTATCGAGAAAAAGAAGAAGAGTTTGGATTTATACCCCCCCTTTCTCTCCTGTAAGGAGACTTAAAGGGGTTTACAATCTCCTTTCCGTTCCCACCCCCACCCCCCACAACAAACACCCTGTGAGGTGGGTGGGGCTGAGAGATCTCCGAAAAGCTGTGACATGCCCAAGATCACCCAGCTGGCATGTGTTGGGGTGCACAGGCTAACCTAGTTCCTCAGATAAGCCTCAACAGCTCAAGTGGCAGAGTGGGGAATCATATCTTGTTCTCCAGATTAGAGTGCACCTGCTCTTAACCACTACGCCACTGCTGCTCCCATTTTTTATTGCCTTCCCAAGATTCATAAAGTTACACATCTATCCCCTGACCAACCTATTGTATCTGTCACTGGCTCCTTTATGGAACCTGTGAAGAAATTGCATGCTGAGAGAAGTTTACAGAGAGTGAAAATTCTATCTGCAGCAGTTAAGCAGTTGAACTAAGGTCTCACACAGTAGAGGTTGGCTAGATACTCCCTCTATATATGTGTTTACCTAAGTCAGTAGAGACTGCTTAATATTATGCTGGAACTTGGAACCAATAAACAGTAACTGCATACCGAATAGTTACTTCATGCAATTTGTAATGTAACAAACTTGGGCTTCAGATAAGTTTATTTTCCTTTGCTTAAGGGCCTTCCTTAAGGACCGAAGGCAACGCTATAATCGTTAACCAATTTTGGCTATTATTTTATGGTAAATCGTGATTTTGACAGTATTGATTTTATATCAGCTGATGATGTGTTCTATTAGCCAAAGCTGCTTTGATTTCTGAGGAATGTTTACCTCTCAATACATTAAAGAAACATTTATTCAACACATTGGCTCTGAGTGCTTCATGCTGACCAAATCGGAATCCACTCAGTGGCAAGTAGTTCCTCTTGTTCTACAGAACCCATATGTCGATATTTGGACTTTTTTCTATAAATATTTGTTTAAGAAATTTGCTTAAAAGATACCACAGACATGATTACTTAAAAGATACCACAGACACTTACTTAAAAGATACCACAGACATGATTAATAAGATCGAGGGACTCAAGATTCCACCTGGAGCTGTTTTGGTTACATTAGCTATTACCTCTTTATACTCTAACATTTCTCATGATGTGGCAAGAATTACAACTGAACATTATTTTGACTCTAGAACTACACATTTGCACCCCCACTCATTGTTTTGCTGGAGCACCTAGATTTAATCTTAGGTCACAGTTTCTTTAGATTTGACCATCAATACTACTTACAAATCAGAAGCTTGGTCTTGGGGGTCTCCCCTTGCTCCTGCACTCACCAATTTACACATGGCAAGATTTGAAGACCGATTAATAAGGGATCCTGCTGTAGATCCTTTTTTTTTTGGAGACATATTATTCTACAAAAGATACATTGATGACCTGTTCATGGTGACTAGAAATGGAGAAACAGTGGAGTCCTTTGTGCAGTGACTTAATTCTCTATATCATACTATTAAATTTTCAGCCACGAAAAACAACACTCGCATTCCTTTTGTAGACGTTAACATAATCATTACTAAAAACTGTTCCTTAGCAGTTTTCTTATATAGGAAAGAAACAGACAGAAATGCATATCTTCACTACCATTCACATCATCCCTACCACTTGAAGAACAAAATCCCTATGGGATTTTCCTTAGGGCTAAATGAAATAATACACCTAAAAGAGACTATAAGAAAACTGTATGGTGAAGCTCTTGAACACAGACTATCTCTGGCCAATCATTAAAAAGGCCAGACTGAAGACTGACAATGCTAGAAAGGAAGATCTTCTTTCTAAAAGGCAGAGAGAGGAGAACAATAGAACAGTCAGTTCCATTTCACTCCACATGAGTGAAAAAATTAAGAAAATTATTCACAAGTATTGGCTAATTATACAAGAATTGCCAGGATGCAAAGAATCACCCATGCTAGCATACAGAAAAAACTAGATCTTTGGGAAACATGGTCATTAGAGCTGATGTTAGAAAACCCAAAGCACAGCCATCCTTGGGTGTTTCAGGACATTACAGATATGTGTAGCTGCAATGCATTCTAGCAAATTCATATGGGCCAGAAACCTGCAAAATGATATTCACTAGCCTCACTTTGCATAGTACAAGATCTGGCAGAAAATGCCCAGTCAACAGCACACATACATCTTACAGACCTATTCAAAACATATTTAAATCTTTGGCAATAGACTTTAAAATCCTTTACTGTGGCATTTAATCTATGCTTGAGGTTGTTCTAACAGAAGATAATGTTGAAAGTCCACCAGACACCACAAAGTTTTGTGAAAATTGGAGTTGATTCACTATTGCCTCTGGGATACAATACAGTGCACATGTTTTGGACTTTCCCTGTCATCTCTGTCAACCCTAATCTGAAGGCACACAACTCCAGTGGAGCTGAGCATACCACAATACTAGCAAAATAGTTGTATGTTTTTATGGCTCATTCCCTTTCTACAAGGTTGGTCAATCATGTGTGCAGAAACCTCATAGTGCCTGACACACTGTTGGTGCTAAGTAAATCTGAAACAATCGTCATGGTGGTAACAACATGTCTACATTAATCTACACTACTGGCAAGGCTTAATGCAGGGCATTTGCTGTGTGAGATTAAACTTAAATAATAATCTCTTACATCCCAAATAAATGAGCACTTCCACACCTATAAAAGAATAATGAGAATGGGTCAATATCAGTAGATGCTAGGGATCAATGGCCATTTAAGTCTGATCAGGCAGAATGGGTGAAATAGGATAGTGTTTTTGAAATAAATAAAATGCAACCATAGAATGAACTGGTCTTTTAAATATATCCTTCAAAGGAGAAAGTAATGTATGTTGCAGCATGTGCTTTGCCACTGGCTGACAGAGGGGATGGAATAGAAACAAATATATTCAGAATGGCAGTGATACTCCATGTAATGAGTATTTCCAAATATAATGAGGTATTTTCATGTATTGGGTAGAAAACTTTTTTGATTGCTTTGGAATGGCAGATGTAAAATATGGACTCGGATCAGACTTTTGATGGCAGGAATTTCTACACCACACAGCCGGGATTAGGAATATGTCCATGGCTATTTGAACTGTGTGATCCAGCTTTCAGAAGATTCATTCGGATTGCTTTCAGTCACCAATCCACCCTACAATAACTCATGTAGTCTGAAAGCCAGTGCATTGTAATGGTGAGAGTGTCAGAGCATGACTGGGAAGACTTGTGTTCATGTCTCCACCCATTCATGAAACAGGTTGGTACAGTTCCAAAAACTGACATGGCAAATAGTAGATATTGGTGTGATGCCTTAGGGGGATTGAGTTTGAGGAGGATGTGATATCACTTCAAAATGATGCTCTGGGCTGCTGCTTCTTGGGCATCAGTCTAGGGAGTCTGTTTTTTTTTTTTTTTGCCCATTCTTCAATTCCTTGGGGGCAGGAAATTTGGTATGGAGGCAGGTAATTTTCCACCCTGGGCTGATAAATGGGACACCTACCCATTGGATGTGCTTGGGCCAGTTACACTGTCTCAGCCTGGCCTACCTTGCTTGGTTGTTCTGAGAATATCAAATAATAGATTGGTAGATGTAGGTTTCTAATCTGCCTGTGCTGCTACAGGCTTCGCTTGTTGATGTAGGGTGACTTGTGAACTCAGTTCTAGTGCTTTTGGGGCCACAATTGCAACTGTAGCATTTAATGTCAGGTCGCTGGTGTTATTCATTTAACCTGAATAACACAGACATTAAAGTAACTTATGATCCTTGTTGCATCTTTCGGTTGAGCTCAAAAGAGATAAAAAACCCCAACAGCTGTGCACCAGCAGCAGAAGTGCTCCTTAGAAATCTCTATACAACAACAGACAGCCTCTGGGTCATGTGCAAGGGAGCTCAGTTTACATCTCATCTGCTAAGTGAATATGATGTGAAAATAGTTTCCTGTGTCTCTTAGATGTCAGAGTCCTGAGTGGATGCCAGATAATGAAAGAAGATTGTCCACACATTAGTTTTCATGGGTTCATCTCGGTCATCTCACTCTCTGAATAACAGAAATAAAAGTATCTGTCACTGCAGCAAAGCTGCTGAACGCTAGGATGACAGACACTGTTGCTGCCTAGAGCTGTTTTGTGGCCATCACAAACAGTGGGGATTTCTTGGAATTGCCTTTTTAAGAAAAACTCGCAAAAAGTTTAAGTTCTGGTCTTGGTTTTCAGGAAAATAATAAACTCTTCATGTTTCAGTAGAGGGCTACCATTTCCCAATAGCAAATAGAACAATCATCTCCATCATTTGATTTTTAAGAAGGGCACTACCAACCAGGGAACAAGCTTGCATTACAACTGGATGTCTGTATTTTCAGATTATGAGAACTCCGTGTTCATATTAACAGTGGTTTTAAAAAACCCTTCAAACCATGGTTTCTTATTGAACCTCTGAAGGTTCTGCATGTGTTGGAAGAAGAAGAATTTAGATTTATAACCCACCTTTCTCTCCTGCAAGGAGTCTCAATGGGTTTACAAACTCCTTTCCTTCCTCTGCCCACAACAAACCCCTTGTGAGGTAGATGGGGCTGAGAGAATTCCAAAAGAACTGTGACTAGCTAGCCTGAGGTCACCCAGCAGGTTTCATGTGTAGAAGCAGGGAAACAAATCCAGTTCACCACATGGGAGTCCATTGCTCATATGGAGGAGTGGGGAATCAAAGCCAGTTCTCCAGATTAGAGTCCACCACTCTTAGCCACCACACTACACTTATAATCAGTAGTTGCTCTTAACCACAACACCACACTTATTATCACTAGTTGCAAATAAACCCCAGAATTATTGCTGATTAGATCAGGTGATCACTCTATATAACCATTATACCCTTCCAAGCCCATGTACTATAAAAATCTCACTCTCTGGCTAATTGAAGCATTTGCAAAAGCTATTAGTCTATTCCTTCTTTTTTGGATAAGTGATTGGAAGTTCTGTGGTGAACTGAACAGGCAAAAATAGCCCTTTCCATATAATAAAAAAATGCTGGATTATATTCACGATGCTGCATAACTGACCAGGTGACTTTAAATAGATCCTCAGGATTTTTAGATAGGGCCATCCCAAACTTACCAGCAAATCATTTCACAGACAAATCCACAGACAGCCCTCCCACAAAGCTGTGCTTTGCAGTGTAAAAGTCATCAGGAAAATCATAAAGCAAAAATCTCTACCCTGAAGAGCTTACAATTTAAATTTAGATAGAGGAGGGGGGAGGGGTAGAAGGGTAGAAAGCTGATGAAAGTAACAATTTCTGAACGGGTGCTCCTTGAAAACACAATACCTCCTGGACTCTTCTGAAGCATCTTGTACCAGTGAGGGAAAGCCAATGACGGACTGGCTCTTAGCTTTAGGTAAGAATAAAGTGGGCATCAGGTGGGAACTGTGATGCCTAGAAACACTGCAGTGAGGATCACTGGCACAGACCAAAACTGATGTCATCACATACATCCATAGTGCTGTCCTTGGCAAAGTTACCCCTTCCAAATTGAATGGGTATAATGGTATAACTCTTCTTGGCATTGTATGGCAAGTGTGCTAAGAAACTGATAAATGGCATACTACAAATCATTTTAATGAAGCAGTCCCTTTAAAGATAATGACTGAAATCCAATAGATTGTGTATAAACCTTCTGCTTTTCAGAAGAGTTTCTTATTCGTAGGTCCCACAGAATTACTAAACTTATATTGCAGCACTGCCAAGTTCAAACAGCATTTGCAGAGGAATGGGGGTAAGACTTTTATAAAAGCCAGTGGTGGAGAGTAGGAAATGGTTTGTACACATCAGAATCCTTTCCACTTTACCTACCTCTTGACAAAAAAGAACAAAGCTTAAAAGTTTTATACAACACTATTGATTATTTAAACTGACGTAGTCTTTTATAGGGCTTGTGTCTGCGGAATGTACACTTGGAAGCCCTCTGTTTTATTACCTTCTTGCAGTAAACAACACTGGGGAAGAAGCAGGTGAAAAAGGGCCTTTCAGAATGATTGGTTGAATGAAAAACTATGAACACCCCTGTAATCTGATTCATGAAAATTGGAGATCAAAACAAGGGATTTATTAAAACGAAATTTTACTTGCATGCACTGGGTAGTGATATCAGATAATGCTGTGTTACTCTGAAGAATATATACAAAATGATGAAAGTACAAAGCTCCCCTTCCCATCAAATTCTAGATTCTTGAAACATGAAACAGGGGGAAAGATGTCACCAGGAATCAATTTATTCTTCTCTGATGTTTGCCTTAACATTTCACTGTGCATACTTGCCAGTTCAGGCCACATGCTTAGCTATGCAGGGTGCATTTGAATATAAATGAGCACATTTTAAAAGGTGCTTATGGCAGTGGCATGCTGAATTCCAACTAGAATTAATATCGTAGCACTAGAAGGCAGCTCATCAATATATAACCACTTTAACCTATTATAGTGGTGTGAAACAGAGAAGGCACCATGTGGGAGGCTCCTGTTGAACAAATAGCTGATACTCAGGCAAACAAGCTGCACCACCTGCTTCTAGGAAATATGGAAACCTCTAGGCTCACTGCTGCAACAGCGCAGGAAAAGGAAAGTGGGGACCTTGGCACAGAATGCAGTAGGAAAAACAAACAGACAAAGAAGAAGAAGAGTTTGGATTTATATCCCCCCTTTCTCTCCTGCAGGAGACTCAAAGGGGCTTACAATCTCCTTGCCCTACCCCCCTCACAACAAACACCCTGTGAGGTGGGTGGGGCTGAGAGAGCTCCGAGAAGCTGTGACTAGCCCAAGGTCACCCAGCTGGTGTGTGTGGGAGTGCACAGGCTAATCTGAATTCCCCAGATAAGCCTCCACAACTCAAGCGGTAGAGCTGGGAATCAAACTCAGTTCCTCCAGATCAGAGTGCACCTGCTCTTAGCCACTGCTCTTAGCCACTACGCCACTGCTGCTCAAAGGAAGTCTCCAGCCCCTTTGGTTGCAGAAATATCTTGGAACTTTATGTGTATATACATAACATAACCTAGAAGCCAAAAGGATTGCTAAATAAGAATGGGACTAAATAAGGGTTGGAAGCGGCAGCTGTGCACAAGTGAAATCACCCTTCTGCGCCCCTGGGTGGGTGAATACTCAGGCATGTCCAGTGTGCCACTCCCATAGCAGATCCCACCCTCCACCCTGCCTCTGGATGGGCTCTTGGGCTTCCAAGAGGAGTCGCAAAGAGCAAGGAAGAGTACATCTCCTTTGGCTAAAGGAGCATTATCCTTTCACTTAGACAGCTCTTCAGAACCATCTGCAACTCCTGAGGGCATTCTTTTACCTTTTTATCAAGCCTTAAAGCAACAGGAGTCATTGCAGGCCTGCCAGATCATATAGTACAGTTCTACAGCCCCAGCTACTGTCACCAGGACTACTTGAGCTCTTGATCAATTTCTGACATTTGCTGGAGCAGCACTCCAAGTTCTCTCCTTGCTAAACCTTTAACATCCATCTCCAATTGGATCTATCCATGGTCCTCACTGCCTCTTTCTGCTAACTTCAGACTCCTACCACACCTTGATAATGCCCTCTCTGAAGTCCTGACCATCATAACGCCTACCATGCCCTGCTGATCTATCTCAGTGAACATTAATTGCCATTACACATCTTTCTTCACTGCAAAATTCAGAGTGCAGTGACATATATCTTCTTTTTTTACTACAAGTTATTGGGGGAACAGGAGGTGAAGATTCTGTTGCATGAATCTACAGTAATGTGCAGTTCTGCTCCAGAATTTCCATTCATCATGTGATGGACTCTCAGATGAAGAGAAACAGAGTACAGAGATGGACTCTCAGATGAAGAGAAACAGAGTACAGGTCTCCAAGCTCAGTTCTTCTATGTGTAAGATCTGGATTATTACACTTCTGTCAATTACAATCTTCTCTAATGGGAAACATTCCCTTTTTAAGCTTCTCCATCATCACCATGAAAATCTGTGAAAAGGCCCACTGAAGTGTTGAATTGGGTAGGGTAATTAACAGCTGATTACTTGTAATCCTGAGTTATAAATGATAGATGTGCTGAGTACACCATGACTAAGGTGCCAGATTCATTTGATGAAAGATTTCTGTTCTTGTTTGCTGGTTGACTTTCACATTTATTTCTCAGCACAGAAACATGGCTACCTTTCCCCACAACAAATGTTCTGTTCCTTTACCATGGTGGTTGGAAATGCAACAGGTGCTGCTTCCTTATTACAGGAGCTGCTGCACATACTGCATTTTGGCCTGCCATTCAGAATTATACAGCTGTAAATGATCATTTGTAGGTGTGAGTTCTAAGCCTTTTTCCCAGTTAATACACCTACATCCTACATGCATATACCTACTGTGAGAAACAGCCAACATGGTTTCTCTTTTGAAATGAAACCAGGTTCTAGTACCTGGATAAATGTTTGTTTCAATCACACATTCAGGTGTACATGTGTTGAAAAAAACATGAGAATTTCTCAATGCAGTGTGAAGAAAAATCAAGTATACACTGTACATGGACTGCACATTTGCTCAGTGTAAATTCTGAATGGAACTAGAATTTTTCACTGGAAGGAACTGTTGAGAACCTCTCCTGGTCTGAGCTGGCTTTATTTCTAGGGAAGGGCCAATTGACTGATTTGACCAGGAATTTGAGGGGCTGCTTATTGTGACATGTGAAAGAACCATGAATTTGAAAAAGAGGGCAAACATATATGCAATTCATCTCAAGTTCTAGAACACTGATTCCCAATATGGCAGCCACTGATGTCCTCAGGATGTCTGGCACCCACTTTCTTCTACCCAAACACCTCTCCTCCAAAGCAAAAAGCTCCTCTTGACTTTCTTCCACCTCACTGGAACAGGAAGTATTTTTGAAGACCATAAGAGGCATCAACTTTGGGTCTGCTGAGCATCCATTTACAAATAGCAGCCTCAGTCATAGGAGAATGCTTCACTTGAAATCTCACAATATTCTCTAATGGCTCCTTCGTGTGGCCATTTTGTCATTTGCCTTGCTTCTCACAGCAATCATTTTGTGGGGAGTACCCACCATCCTTTCTCAACATCCAAAAAATGGCCATTGGCTGTACAAAGTGGAGGATCCCCTATGGTAAAGCTGGCCAACCATAATGGCTTAGGCCTTAGGGAGAGGTTCTGGCAGGTGGTAGGAAACATGTTTTCAGTATATAAAGTCTTATGTTTCCTCCATGGCATCTCCACATCCATGAATCTCAGGCCGCTGACACTGGGAAACAGCATGTGCTGGAGACCTGCATCTATACAATGACAATCCTGAGCTGCATGGATCAATAGTCTGACCTGTACAAGGCAGTTTTGTATCTTCAAGACCTTTGGCTTCTTTTTCTTACATAGCTCAGTCTGTATAATATGTAGTCAGAACAGAACATGAATATACTTCCACTTCAAGGACTTTGCCCAGATTTGCTTCTCATGGGATTTCCTCCCTTCACTTACGAATTTGCAACGGACGAAGGGCAGTGGATTTTTATGACGTGGCTTGAAAAACAGCAGAAGATCGGTAGACAAAGAGAAAGGAATTCTCTTGAGAAAGAAGTAATGTTGATAATTTTATAAGGCACATTTTAACTGACAGAACTTGCTTGTTCAGAAATGACAATTAATAATTTCCTGCTTACTTTGTAAAACATTGTGTAAAATTCAGCTGAAACATCTCAGGATTGACAGTAGCCCAATTTTCCAGCGGTAGTGTTAATTTTGCATATATGCACCTTTTGACTACATTAGAATAAAACGTAGACATAAAATTGGGTACATTTTATGGAAACAGAATAGAAAGATCTGCAGACAGATAAGGATATAATGTAGAATTTGAGCAAACATCCTGTTCAACAAAAAAAGGAAGACATAAAATATATAATTGGTGGACAGGCTGCAGCTAATATGGTTATATTACTGGAATGTAGTTAACATAATTTCCATATCATGTTAGAGCAGATGCCAAGCAGCTGTTTCTAAATATATTTAAAATATGCTGGAAATGTTTGCCCTTACATTTGAAGAACTAAAATACCAGAATCAAAGACTTCATTGTTCTTCAGTGCCTGCAAAAGTTTACAATGAGCAAAACTTATAAACAGACAGGCCATGTTCTTGCCTTGGAACGTAATATCCACATTTCATTAGAGCCTCTGTGATGTAGTGGTTAGACCAGCCCTGTTTGTATGTGACAGTTAACATCTGCATGTATGTGCATACAGCTGTTTTTAAGAAAGAGTCAACATATGTGAACATTACAAATGAAACCAGGGATAAATGCAGAGTTAAAACCATACATTCAGCTGCATGTGAAGTGACTGTAACATGAGAAATAACACACATGTAAAATAAAATAAAATGTACACTGTATGTTAACTGTGTGTGCAACTGCAGCACAACTAGAACTGCAGAAAGAAAAAAGGTAAACTGGCAACACTAAGCTGGAATGGGGTTGATCCTAAGGAACACCATCTGCAATTTCCTTGGGTTTCCCCAAGGAAAGAGCTGCAGTGGCATAGTGCTTAAGAGCAGGTGCCCTCTAATCTGGAGGAAACGGGCTTGATTCCCCGCTCTGCTGCCTGAGCTGTGGAGGCTTATCTGGGGAATTCAGATTAGTTTGTGCACTCCAACACAAGCCAGCTGGGTGACCTTGGGCTAGTCACAGCTCTTCTGAACTCTCTCAACCTCACCTAACTCACAGGGTATTGCGGGGGGGGGGGGCGGGGAGGAGGAGATTGTCAGTCCCTTTGAGTCTCCTATATAAACCCAACTTCATGCTGAAGCTCCACACACTGTATCTCACTCTGAATTTCCTGACTCCCAAGAGCAGCTTTTAAGGTGGCATGGGTGCAAATGTGTATGTGAAAAAGTGAGGGGTAGGAAAGTTCTCTTGAAACAAGCAGAGCTGTTGCTCAGGATCTTTGGAGGCAACCCAGTGACAGGACTTAGCAACTGACAAGATCTGAAAGGAAGCAGAGAGAGGCATCAAAAACAACACCAAGATCTAAAGATTCAAAAGGAGGAGGAAATACTAACAGCAGAAAGGGAGAGGATGAAACAAGAGAAGAACGTTTTGAATGAATCAGAAGTTGATTCTGCATGGCACAAGGACATAGGTAAGGGGGGTTCTTGGGTTCAAACACCCCCCATTACATGTCCAAAGCTCCGCCCCATTTGTGTTTTTTGTATTTTAAGTGTTTTTTCAGTTTATGGCCTGCAGGGGGCACAGTTTTTAGGCTAGCAGCACAAAAATTTTAGGGATGTTTTGGGAAACATTCCTGATGACACCACCCAAGTTAAGTGAGGTTTGGTTCAGGGGGTCCAAAGTTATGGACTCCCAAAAGGGGGTGCTCCATCTCCCATTGTTTCCAAAGGGAGCTAATAGGAGATGGGGCTACAACTTTGAGGGTTCATAACTTTGGACCCTCTGAACCAAACTTCACCAAACCAGGGCAGTATCATCAGGAGAGTCTCCTAAAGATACTCTGAAATGTTGGTGCTGCTAGCTTAACAATTACACCCCTGACAGCAGGCACCCCCCAAATTTCCCCAGATTCTCCTTTTAAATCCATTCCCTCTGGCATGGATTTAAAGGAAGAATCTGAGGTCCCCAGTTTAAACATTGGAATTGATTCTGTTTCAGGGTGGAAAATAATCTACCACAAAACAGCATCACTTTCAATGTTGTTTTAACTGGGGACCCAGATTCTCCCTTTAAGGTGGATTTAAAAGGAGAATATGGGCTCCATTGAAAGTGATGCTATTTGGGGTGGATTCCAGCATTACAGTGGCTGCCCAAGTGGGGAGGGTACACAAAACTCAAATTTTGCACTGGGGTCCATTTTCCCTAGCTACACATCTGCCCAGAGGGGAGGGTAGAAGGGACTGCTGGCTGCCAGCTGGGAGCCCAGCCGGTGGGGGGCAGGCGGGGCAGGGGAGTCTACCATCCCTGGCCTCAGAGAGCTGCTTTTATTTATTTATTTTATTTATTTTATTTATGGGGTTTTTTTATACCGCTCTACCCCTGCAGGGCTCTTTTATAAGCACTGAGGCTGGGGCGGGGCTTGGGGAGGCATGGCCATGCTCCCAGTGGCAGGTAGGGGTGTGGCCATGCCCCTGAACCCTCCCCATAAAAATCTGTACCTACGTCACTGGCACAGCAAATGTATAATGGGTTACAATCATTATAAAGGAACCCATTTTTCTTTTCCTTGTTCACATGTGTCCCATGCAGGCAGAGACTGGAGTCCATGGAAACAATCTAGGTTGCTTTCACTCCTTTAACAGAGACACTTTTAAAAAAATTTCCTGTAGCACATGCATAGCTATGCAGGCATGCAGAAATGAACCCCCACAGCCATGCCAATCATCCCACAATATGATCAGCTGCATCTGCATAGTGCTCGATCCCTTCCAGTCCCCCTTTCGTGCTGGGCATGGACGGAGACCGTCCTCATCGCCATCACAGATACACTCCTCATGCAGCTTGACTGAGGCGGATTGGTGCTGCTGGTATTATTGGACCTTACCACAGCGTTTGATGTGGTTGATCATGACCTTTTGGTACACTGCCTGGCTGTCTCTGGGGTAGTTTGGTCAGGGATCACATCTCCCTCATGCTGAGTCACCTGCATTGGCTCCCAGTAGAGTTCCGGATCACTTTCAATGTGTTGTTGTTAACCTTTAAGGCCCTTCACAGCCTGGGGCCCTCATACCTGTGAGACTGTCTTGCCCCATATGTCCCTACTCGACCTCTGCGTTCTGCAGAGGCACACATACTGATGGTCCCCCACCCCTCAATTATGCGACTGGCCTCCATCTGGGCCAGGGCTTTTATTGCCCTGGCCGCAGCCTGGTGGAACTTTCTTCATCCAGCTATTCGGGCCTGTAAAACAGAGCTATTCCGTGAGCCTTTAGAGAACTGGTTGCTGATTGTCTGCTCCCCCGCTTTCCCCCGCTGCAACACAGGGGCGTAACGAGGCAGCCCTGGACAAACTGTAGCCCTGGGCAAAACCTGAGTTGGATGCCCCCCTCCATGGGCAGCCACTCCACCACTACCATATTTTTTTGCACCAGGACATTGGTGCCTACAGGGGGTGAAGTTTTTAGACATATCAGCATATCATCAGGAGACTGTCCTTATGCTACTCCCCAAGTTTGGTGAGGTTTGGTTCAAGGAGTCCAAAGTTATGGACTCCCAAAGGGGGTGCCCCTATCCCCCATTGTTTCCAATGGGAGCTAATAGGAGATGGGGGCTACAGTTTTGAGGGTCCATAACTTTGGCCCCCCTGGACAAACTGCACCAAACCTGGGGGAGATATCATCAGGAGCAGTCTCCTGATGAGACTCCTGAAAGGATTTTGAGACTGTGCCTTCAGAAATGTCCCCAATGCTCGTACACCCAGCCCCCCCATGGACAAGCCCAATACAGAAAACTCAATGCAGAACAAAGATTATTGGGCAAATTTCAGGGATGTTTACCCTGCAGGGCACTTACATTCTTGGATATATCAGCACCAAAATTCCAGGGTATCATCTGGAAACTGACCTTATGGTACCCCCAAAGCTTGGTGCATTTTGGTTTAGGGGGTCCAAAGTTATGGACCCTTAAAGGGAGTACCCCATCCCACATTCTTTTGCTAAGGGAGATGGGGCTGCCCCTTTGAGTGGTCCATAGCATCAGACCCCTGAACCTAAACTGCCTCAAAACCTTGAGGGAGTACCAACAAGTGACAGTCTCCAGATGATACCCTGAGCCACATTTTTGGTGCTGATACAGCTCAAGAATGCCCTCCCTGCAAGAACATCCCGAAATTTGCCCAAGAAGAATCTTTGTTCTGCATTGATGCCTTCTGCATTGCTGTCAATGGAGATTGCTGAGCAGGGTACATCTGTCTGAAGGCACAGTCTCAAAACTTTCAGGATCTCATCAGGAGACTGCCTTAATTATTCCCCCCAAGTTTGGTGCAGTTTGGTTCAGGGGGGCCAAAGTTATGGACCCTCAAAACTATAGCCCCCATCTCCTATTAGCTCCTATTAGATAGGGGCACCCCTTTTGGGAGTCCATAACTTTGGACTCCCTGAACCAAACCTCACCAAACTTGGGGGGTAGGATAAGGACAGTCTCCTGATGATACGCTGAGATCTTGGTGCCGTTAGCCTAAAAATTGTGCCCCCTGCAGACCAAAAATGGAAAACCACTCATAATACCCAAAAACGAACCCAGCATTTTGATGCCCCCCACAAGGTGCTGCCCTGGGCAGCTGCCCACCTTGCCCAATGGGCATTACGCCAGTGCTGCAACATCCTTTTATGCCGTCCATTCGATTGTGATACCTATGTCGGCCCTCCTGGCAGGAGGCAGGAGGGCTCTTGGGTACCACATATAATTGAGATTTTATCTGTATTAGATTTTAATGTATTTATTTAAATTATATGTTGGTTTTATTGTATTATTTTTGTTGTTTTGTTGTAAACCACCCAGAGCCCCTCGGGGATGGGGCAGTATACTAAATTTAAATAATGATAATGATAATGATAATGATAATGATAATGATAATGATAATGATAATGATAATAATAATAAGAAGGAGGAGGAGGAGGAGGAGGAGGAGGAGGAGGAGGAGGAGGAGGAGGAGAGGAGGAGGAGGAGGCTCGAATTGTAATGAAGGCCAACAACCAGCTAAAGATCTGGCAGCTGTGAAATCTACAATAACAACAATATGTGCAACAAGCTAATTTTTTTTAAAAAAGGAGCCTCCCTTCAATGGCAGGCCAATGGCAGGCAGATTCTCCCTGACTGTGGATGGTGCATTGGAAGGGAGGGAGATAAAGTGCCTCTGGTCTGGCCATTCACACAGGAGTGGTTCCAACATGGGATTTTGCAAAAGGATCGCCGGTTTAGTGATTTTCAAAAATCCTGGGTTGAGGGAAATAAAACAGGGCAGATTTGTTTTGGGGATGGAACCTGTGTGAAGCCCCCCAAATGGTTTACTTACCGTGTTTCCCCAAAAGTAAGACAGGGTCTTGTTAGATTTCGTTTAGAGTCATGGATGTGCCCAGTAGTGTGTGTGAATGCAGTTTATAGAAACTTCTCCAGAGACATAAATGTAAAAGGTAAAACTTACATTTATTCAAGCATCTTCAGTTCACAACTTTGTTCCAAGAAAAAGGTAGATAGAAAGAACCCTAGTCTAAAGAGATTACTTTCCCTATGACAAGTGGGCACAACTAACGCGCCATCACGTGTGTGGAGGTGAGAGGATGCTGCAGTGGCAAAGGCCCCACTGAGCAGGTTGCCATTGACCATGCGCTCGGTTCAAAGGCTAGAGCAGAAGTGAAGCTAGCATGGGGACGAAAGGAAGTTAGTGGGCGGTCTCCTGGCCCAGACAAGGAGGGCAAACAAGAGAGGCAACATCACAGTTAGAGTGAGATACACAGCACCCCCCAGTGTCCAGGCATGCAGAAGTCGCTTATTCCAACAGGTCTTATATTAATTTTTTGCAGCAAAAGATGCATTAGGGCTTATTTTCAGGATAGGGCTTATTTTAGGGGAAATACGATACCTTCACAATTCATTAAGGTGGGCTCTCGGCAGCCCCGTTGCTTCCTCCTCACGTGTGATGCAAGCTGCATCTTCATTGGCAGGGAGCACCCCGCTGGATCACACCATCCTGATCTGTAACTACCGGTAGGGCTTATTTTGATGTCGCTGGCTCTAAATGGAATAAGTAAAAAGCTATGAAGAAATAGTATTTTATATATTATCTTAATAGTCTATACAATTAACCTATAAGGTAGATCTGTTTTATCATTTTCACACTGCAGGCAGGAGACTATGGCTGAATAAATGAAAGAGGAAGAAAAGGAACCAGGAGCTGCCTCAAGGCTATTGATGTCACTCCACAAATATCCAGCCTCCTGTTGCAGGCAAGAGACAGAATCTAATATGGAGCTATGCAGGTCAAGGAACAGTACTATGGAGAGAGGAGCTGAAGACAGGAAGCTGCATAAAGAGGAGAGGTTCTTTGGCTTACTGACTGAACATCTGCTTTGCATTCAAAAGGTCTTTTGTTCAGTCATTGGCATCTCCAGCTAAAAAGGATGAAAGACCTCTGCCTCAGACCCTGGAGAACCTTTGCCAGTCAGAGTAGACAATACTGACCTGATAAACCAATTGTCTGACTCAGTATAAGGCAGACTCATGTATTCATGTGGTATCTTTGACCATCTTTCCCTTCTCTTACAGAGGTGAATGGTTGTTTTCATTTATTCTTGTGGAGAAAACAAAAATTGAAAGTGCTGTTCTTGAAATCCTTGGCACTGAATGGTCCGTGCTTTATTGGCTGGGATACCACATCTTTGTGTGTGCGCGCACACACACACACACACACACACACACACACACACAAGCATAATTGCAGAATGAACAGAGATGTTCTCTATCACTTCCTCTAGATGTTTGAAATACCAAGTCCTTCTTCGACATGCACACACGCAACACACTGCCTATCAAATTGACAGGCACTTTACTAGTCAATAATAAAACAGCAATATAGCAATTGCTTCAAATTACATACAATTATTTGAGATGGCCTAGTCAGCAATAGACTTTGAAGTACTTCAGCAGGAACTCATAACAACAGGAAAATAGGAAACATACTGGTGGGTGAAATTCAAGACTGATAATTTTAAACATTGGAACAAATGAGCCCAAATTGTGGCTGGCAATTTCAAAATGAGCCATTATTCCACATGAAGACATTGGAGGTATGACAGAGTCATCCTGGAACATACTGAATTGATCAAACATGCGAAGACAAAGTTAGGAGCATTGGGGGAAAAACATAGAAAATGGGCATCAGAACTATCATCTGCCTTTGGAACAAATAGAACAGATAGCAAAACGGAAGAAAACAATTAGCTGCCTACCATATGATGATCAGCAGTTTTTAGCAGTTATATCTGAGAATGTAATCTGAAATAAAAGTTTTATTCCTAGTGTACAGGACTGTGATGTGTGCAGGGATAATTAAAATTATTCAGTGAAATAAAAAAAGTAAGACCAGCAATACACACATATTTAATGTATTTGCTGCATCTGCTATTTCATGTGAGTTTGAGGCCAATATACTAATTGCATTGGTTATCCAGTTAGTGGTACAGTTGGGTCTGGAGTTCATTCAGAATTATAGCTGGTCTATAGATTACAGATCAGTCTCTTTAGAGGAAATGGTAGTTTCGAAGAGCAAACACTATGGTACACCATAGAGTCTGGTAAAATTGGAAATCCTAGAGTGACATCACATCCCTACTGAACTCCCTCTGAAAACTCCACCCTTCTCAGACACTGCCCCCAATCACCAGAAATTTCCCCAAGTCAGAGTTGGCACTCCTAATTGGTTATCAGTTATCCTTGCTATAAAAATAAGAAAACCCTTACATTTTGAGTGAAAACAGAAGATATGTTACGTAGGCTTATGGCCTATGTAATATGCACTCAAAAATGCACATCATCAATGGGAAGCAAAGAGAACATAAAGGTTAAAAGGGACATTTTAGATTCTGCATGTCTATGGCATAACATGCTTGCTGAGCTCCCTCCCCTCCACAAACTCAGTCCTCCCCAGGTACTGGCCCCAGATCTCAAGGAATTTCCCAAGTTGGAGCAGGCAACTGTAAGTACATATCATGCACAGGTTTATGCCGGTGCCCTAAAATAATTCTTCACTGCACTTCTATGTACGTTACTTATGGTATGACCTTATAAGTGCATCACTGTGTAATAAAGAACTTGCAACAACTAGTGTTGAGGGGCCAAAAACTTTACAGACTATTAACATGTGAGTTTTCAATAAGGCTAACTTGTATCTTTTCAGTTGTACAAACTGACTTTCTTACATTGGTTCTTCCTCTGATATCTGATGTAGTTAGTCCTTTAATTGCCAAAGGCAGCAGACTACTGCAGAGTAGTGTGGTTAGGACCAATAGATGTATTCCCACTCTTCTCTATCTGCATACACGATGGATGATTTTGAATATTACACAACATCCTTGCATGTTGGGTATAGCTATATACCGAGCAGTGTGTGCATGTTCCACTGTGCATGTTCCACTGGCAAAGCAGATTTTCCCCACCTTCCCCTGTCCCCAGGAGACCTCTGTGATCATCACGAAGGCATTGTTATGGGACCTTCACAGACACAGTGCCATACGGGACAGGGGGCAGCCATGTGGACAAGATTGCTGTCCTCCCTCTTCTGTGAGAGCATTCATAGGATCCAAGCATATGTACAAAACACTTGCCTTTGACAAAGGGAAAAATCTCTCAATAAATTCATGATGGGTGAAACAACTGCAAATTATGAAAGCATGCTCAATTGATACAGGCAAATTTGAACTAAACAGCAATTATGTTCGCAGTATTATACAGGAATGGAAGCCTGTTGTGGAAGAAAGTGCAGAAAGATGAGCACAAAATAATAGAACTGAGCAGTCCATCCCCTGTGTACCTGTTACAACTTGAACAGCATTGGTAATTATGCTAAGGACTAATTGGGAACTGCCGTTCCTTTGTTTGGATTTCTATAGGCAGTGAATGTATTCTGCTTCATCTTGGTATGAATCCCAAAGCAGTTTGTGGGACAGACTGCCAGAGTAATTTATTCTGACCACTTGGATCAGGGGATTTTTTTAATAAACTGTGTGAAGACACAACAGAGGCGTAAAGAAGTGCAGCGACATCTGAAGCCTGCTTACTCTGAAGTAAGCTCCACTGGGCTCTGTAGGACTTGCTGCTTAGCAAGTAACAAAATAGAGTCTTGTAGCACCTTAAGAACTAAGACATTTGTTGTGATAGAAGCATTTGCCGGCCAGAGCCATTTTGTCAGATGCATGAAGTGATTATGAAAGTAGGTATATTTTCAGCCTGAAGAGGGGGGCAGGGAGTGTATGTTCACTTTCATTTCTTTCATTGGGGCCCTGAAAAGTATGTCTGATGACAGAGACAAAGGTAAGTACAATGGTATGAGAAAGAAACAGTAGCTGTTCTTCAAAGGATTTGCTGTCCACAAAGGTAATCAGTAGTCTGTGTAGAATCTTTTGGCAAAGTAGCTTGAGTAAGGTTTGATGGTGCTCCATCTTGTAGATGTTGTTCTGCCCTTCATCTGCTATTTATTTTTAATAGGCCCAGGCATTGAAAGGAACCCAATTTGGGATTGGCAATTTGGGAAACCATCTTGATCCTGTTTAGTGAAATGGTTTCATGGGGGAAACCTGAATCCAGCTGTTTAATAAAAATGTTTTTATCACTATGTTCATTACTTACAATTTGCTGTAGGTCCATAGAATATAGTTATAAGAAAATATTTCAAAAAGAAAAAATGCATGCCCCCAATCTATTGTTATCCTGTGTGTTTTAGCACATTTATCCAAAGTGAAACGCCAAACCAAAATATTTATATTACTATAAAATGATTCAGCTTCCCCATTTAACCTGCAGATTTACACCAAGTGATTATTTGATCCCTTGGCTATATCTCTGCTGTTTAAAAAATCCTTTCATCCAAAGGATGTCTTCTTCCCAGCATCAAACTTCCCCTGTCAAATCCTGAACAAATGGAAAACATTTTGTAAAATTGATATGAACTGATATGATGCCCCCCCCCAAAGCAGTTTTGCTTTTTATCAAACCAACTGCACACATTGGCTTACACAGTTTTCATGAAGGATGATTCGATGTCTGGAAAGATACACACCACCAAACTGTATTGGCATGCCATGTTTCTGAGTAAGCTTGCCATGTCTGGGTGTTTTATTATGACTGCATCATCCCAGTGCTTAAGGGAAAAGAAATCTGAAACATCTCTCGCTTTCATTTGCAGAGCTGGCTTGTTGATTTTGCTCCTCCGATTTTATTGGATGACTCATCACTATAAACCAAACTTTGCTTCTTTTTATGAGGCTAATATTGTTCTTCCCCAGCTTTAAGTACCTTTGTAGAGGGGTGCCAATAACAAACAAAAATCAAACAGGGTGGGGATAAGAAAAGATTGCCAAGGCTGCTCCTATAGCAGAACTCACACGTTCTGCATTTTTAATAGGGAACTTTAAACTGAATGATCTTCATGCTGCATATTTGCATTTGAAGGTTTGACTTTGTGGACTCTTTTTTTCCTGGGTTCTGCAAGCATCTAGTTATACTGAACTCATTCAGTATATATCCTATGAATTTTTGTCACCCTTTTGCCAAAGAGCTCAGGATGGAACAGATGCTTCCCTTTTCTTCATTGTACCCTCACAACAATATTGTGAAGTAGGTTAGACTGAAGCCCTGACTTCAGTGGTGGGATCCAAAATTTTTAGTAACAATGGGACTGGGCGGGGCATGATGGGGGCGTGACTGGGCATTCCGGGCCGGAATGTGAGAACCTGCTGGATCCCACCTCTGCCTGACCTGGATAGCCCAGTCTAGCTTGAATTTGAAAGATCTTGGAAGCTAAGAATGGTCAACTCTGGTTAGTACTTAGAGGATGGGAGAACATCAAGGAAATCCAGGGGTTCTACACAGGGGAAGGCAGTGTCAAACCACCTTTGTCTGTCTCTTGTCTTGAAACAGTGACAGAGTCACCATAAGGAAGTTTATTTATTTATTTATAACCATGTATATTCCATCTCAGTGTAACTGGACCCAGATCATCTCTGGCATCACATGACAAAATCATATGGAAAGTTTAAAAATTGAGAAGATTCCTGTTTCAGAAATATTAGTTAGGTCTAGTCCTATTCGTGAATAACTACAGATGCTTATATAGAAAAGTTGGACCACAGATTCTGTCATGAAATATTGATAGTTTACTAAACACTGCTAGTATATTCCCCCCCCCCCCACCTTCTCGCCTTTTTGTTTTCTGGTTTGGGGACAATGCTTTTTTAGCAATGGAGTTGAAGCAAATTCACATATGTGAGCAAATAAGACAATTGCCATGATGTCTCATCATGCATTGAAGAAGGTGTCCCTATCTCTAAACTGGAGGGAGGCTTGTAACAGACATCAGGGAAACATGTGCTCTGCTGTATGCTTTCTCAGACATCTATGTTGGACCATAGGTCTGAATCACTAGGAATTAGCAGCACCAATATAGCTGTTTGGGTTCTTAGTGTGATGATAGTCCTAGCAATGGCATCATAGATGGCACAATGGCAAACCATCAGCATGTTGTCATGGTTAAGAATGGTGGACTAGGTTTGTTTCCCCACTCTTCCACATGGAGCCTGCTGGATTACCTTGGGCTAGTTACAGGTCTCCCAGAACTCTCTCAGCCCCACCTACCTCACAAGATATCTGTTGTGGGAAGAGGTAGGGAAGGAGTTTGTAAGCCACTTTGAGACTCCTTATGGTTTAGAAAAACAGGGTATAAATCCAAACTCTTCTTCTTCTCTGAAAGTTCCTATGGTCTTGTTTGCTGATGCAGCAAATTTTACAGTGAAGCAGTCAGACACCGAAAGGAGGCAGTGGAGAAGCATGCACAGATGAACATGGCTAGTTTATCATCTATATTTAGTCCACCAAGGGGAGTGCACTTTTGTTGTCAAAATAAAGATTTTATATTAGGGGTAATTAATTTAATTTGCAAGGAAGTTGCTAATTTCATTGAAAAGTGGAACGATTCTCCAAATACATGATTCATCGTTAACTCCTGCTCAGCCTTACCCTGCAGCAATTGCTAACTCCTTTGGTGAGAAGATAATTTTATTTTAATTCTCATGCAATCATTGAACAACTTCAAGACAAGTGCCAGCTATCAATCTTTATGAGTGAATTATGACCCTCACTATTAGGGCGTGGTGGAGGAAAGAATGTCATACTTCAGAAACTATAAACCATTTCAAATATAATTTTGTGCATAGGCCATAATAAACATAAAACGATCACCATTTATGACTTGCATGAACAATATGGTTAAAATGGCCAAAATTAAAGACTCTGTGGAAAGTAAGGAAGGCTTTTTTAAATGAAGAAAGATGCCAAAGATTTATTTTTGTTCCTGGCACTGTTCAATCACAATTAATAATGCTTTCTCATTTCTCATGCTTTCAGTTCTCCATTACAGCAAAATCGTTCTTTCTGATCCTTCCAATCCTATTTGCCCAGAAGCAATTGCAGAAACTGCCCCCACCCTGCAACGGTTTCAGTATTTGCATTTTGGGTAAGAAGGAGGAACTGAGCTGTGCAGCCATCTGAAGCTTCTAATGCCTGCGAAGGGATTGTTGAGTGCATAAGAAAACCAAATCATGACTAACAGCTTGAGTTCCTGAAAGCTGCATTGTGTCCACTGCTTGATACTAGATCAGATATTTGATACAGAGTTATGGTAGCAGTATGAACTATGCCCCAAGTAATGCTTCATTCAAGACAAAATATGGTGGCTTTAGGTTAGATTCTTGTCTTTTCAATCTTTCTGAACGATTGGGATAATAATCCTGATGTATATTAGGGGGATGCCTGGAGAGTTCCTGAGGTAATGTATACAATGTGCTTTGAAGACTTGAACATGAGCCTATGTTGTGGCAAATCCGGTCCCTCATGCCCCACGTCAGCTTGAGCAGGCTAGACTTTCTGAGGGAATCCTGCTGCCAATCTCCCACTTTCTACCAGCAGCCTTCCAGACACAGACACCTATAGTTACAGGAGGGGTGTCTATGCTTCATGATACGCATAAGGGATCAGTAGTCTCCTAAGTGTCATTAAAAACAAACTTTACCAATAGATGGTATGGGAATGAGTTGGAAACAGTGATCTTCCATTTTAGTGAGAGACATCCATGATGTCTTCCACTATTTTTTGTACATCTTCATTCTTACCTTTTCTTGTAATGTTGCAAATATTATCTTTGTCACATGCTCTCTATTCTAATGCATAAACATAAATATCAGTACATATGAACCACTACATTCTCTCCTCCTTTTTCCTTCTGCCTGTGTAACTTCCTTCTGTGGTTTCTGTGGGGCAGAACCTGGAATGAGTTGCAAAGAACCAAATTTAAACAACAAAATGGTTTACTTTTCTTTACAATTAACATTAAACATCAACATTTAACGTTACAATTCAAGGTCCTGTTCAGGTTGCATTTCAAGTCCTTCTATTTACAGTCTACTGATATTGCCAAGTCCAAATCTTCTTTGCAAGTTGGCTGGCTCCTGAAGACTCCAAGGGCTTGATGAACAGGTTGCAACATGATGAAGGTCTCCAGGAGAACTCTCACCCATTATAACCACAAAAGAAAACCCTTAACAAGGTGTTAAGGGCTTATAGAAATCAAGGTCCGAGTCTGGTAGCCTTGTTCTTCTGCAAAAGAGCTCTTGCAAGCCTTTCTGCTGCTCCGAGTCTCCACCCCTTACTGGGTCAACCCATTCTGGGCCAACCCATTCTGGGCATGGGGGTTACATTCTCCCCCACTAAAATTCTGTCGTCCCGACAGTAATTGCAATGCAACTTTTGAAATCATTAAACAATGATTTCCCCAGAGATTCCTGTACTTGGAGGAACCACATTTGGTGCGGCATCTGAATGCAGAACATTGGTATCTTTCCCTTTGCAAGGAGTTTCCAACTGTTTCCAAACTTAGCTGCACTGGAAGTTTGCAAAACTCCAGCAAATGTTGCACAAAATTCAGCCAAAAGCAGTTTGCAGAAGGGATGGGGATTGCAAGCTGGAAGATCCCTTCCTTCATATAACTTCCAAACAGTGTTGCAAATTTAAATAGCATCATCTCTTGAACTTTAATAACAAAACAGTTTTCTGAGAATCAAACCCCAGCTTGCTTCACGCTTTCATTGCAAAACAATTTATATTGTCTGCAATCTCACTTCTCAAGCCCCACGTGCTGGTTGGGCGCCATTATCGGTAACCCTCAGCTGTGTATTGTGGGTTCATGTGGGGGCCAGAACCTGGAATGAGTTACAAAAGAAACCAAATTTAAACAACAAAAAATGAGACTTTTACTTTTCTTTACAATTAACATTAAACATCAACGATTTAACGTTTACAGATTCAAGGTCCTGTTCAGGTTGCATTTCGTAAGTCCTTCTATTTCATAGTCTACTGATATTGCCAAGTCCAAATCTTCTTTGCAAGTTGGCTGAGCTCCTGAAGACTCCTAAGGGCTTGATAGACAGGTTGCAACATGATGAAAGGTCTCCAGGAGGGAACTCCTCACCCATTATAACCACACAAAAGAAACCCTTAACAAGGTGTTGGGGCTTATAGAAAATCAAGGTCGAGGAGTCTGAGGTAGCCTTGTTCTTCTGCAAAAGAGCTCTTGCAAGCCTTTCTGCTGCTCCGAGTCTCCACCCCTTACTGGGTCAACCCATTCTGGGCCAACCCATTCTGGGCATGGGGGTTACACCTGCAGAGGCTGGAGAATTTTCTGAATGGCCTTTGGCAAGCCATTTCCTAATCTGTTCAATGAATATTTATAGAGCCCTGTTGGTCTGATAAGCATCACAAAGATAGTAAAGAGTTCTACCAAATGTTGATATTGGGCAATTTGATTCGGCTATGACATTCTGAGCAATTCAAGGACCTAGATGAAGAAGGGCATTGTGCCCCTGTCTAGAAGGGATTATATGGGCACTGGAAGGGGAAAAAACTATGTCAAAGAAAGCCAAAGAGGCATAGGAGTTTTACATACTGAACTACTAGTCATACTTGGGCAGCACAGCCTGTGGACTGTGGCAGTTTGACTTAGGGATGTCAACCTTCAAGTGAATCCTGGAGTGTTCCTGAAATTACAACTGATATCCTACAGAAATCTAGAGAAAACAGCAGCTTTGGGGTCCATGGCATCACATCCCTGATGAGATCACTACCTGCCCCAAACTCTAACCTTCATTAAATCCAACACCAAATCTGCCAGAATTTCCCAAATGGAAGTTGATGACCCTCAATTAGACTAAGATCTGAGCCTCGAGTTTAAATCCCCATACTGCAACAAAGTTCATTGGGCGATCTTGAGCCTGTTACACTTATCTCAGCTTGACCAACTTTACAGGGCTATTGTGTCCTATTCTGTACACTTTGAAGGAGAGGCAGAATAAAAATGTACCACATTGATTCTATTTGACTGGTTATTCAAAGTGTATTAGCAGCTTGCTTTTAAGATATGCAGATACTTAGGCTGGTGACATCTTTTTATGTATATGCTTAACATCACATTTCTCCCTTGTGAGGACCTAAAGCAGCTTTTAATACTGTTCTTTCCTCCTCCTTTTTATCCTCACAACAATAACTCTGTGAGGTATATTAGGCTACATGTGAGTGAATGTCCAAGATCATTACAGTGAACAGCCATGAGTGAACATGGGTCTTCCAGATCCTAGTCTAACACTCTAATCATTCAGGTTCTGACATCTGCTGATATAGTGCACTATGAAGCCAGTCAATTATATAAAATGGTACTATATAATCCACATGTTGTACTATGGCACTCATTCATGAATGGATTTGATTTGTCCATGCTAAGAATGCAATGATTTTCATGCAAATGAGTATGCCACACAAAGGCCATTTCCACATGGCCAGCTGAGCATGGGTGCATGGGCATAGTTTATGACGATACACCCCCCGGGACCATGTGCATGGATGGTTCTGCTGGGCACCCAGCTGATGGTGTAGCCTTCGCACAGGCTGCCCTGCTCCCAAGCAACTCTTACCTCCTGTCACCTTCCGTCACTTTGTGGAGGCCAGGGGACACACCCCCATGGCCAGAGAGACAGCTCTGGAGTCAAAGGCCAGGAGGCGAGTCACCTGGCCTACAGGAGGTAAGAGCCATTTGGGAGGGCTGTGGGGAAAACGCCGGCTTCCACCTGGTGCCATTCACTCACCTTACCCTCCCCCAAGCGAGGTTTAAAAGTGGTGTCTTCACGCCACTTGCGGGGGGAGGCTGCTGTGTGAACAGCGTCCCAGGGACGGTGTTTTTACTGTCCCCGGGGCGCTGTTTTCCGCCCGTGTGGAAACAGCCAAAGTTACAGTATTCAATGATAGCAATTTTAGAGAGTCAATTCCATGATTGCTGATGCCCAAAACATTGCTGATGCCCAAACATTCAGAATGCCTTCTGAACTCTTCAGCACTACTGGATTGGAATAAAGTGGTAAGACAAAAACAACAATAAAAGAATGTCAGACTGATCACAAAGATATGTGACTACTCACCAGCTTTTTGCTGGTTTATTTTTAAAGAAATAGAATGTTAATATCTGAGATGTACTAAGCAGGACGTTTGAACCACAGGTTCTGTTTGGGAGAAAAAATAAACCTCACAAGCCATTAGCAACTGAATGCATCATAAATACCGCAGGCAAGAAAAAAAATCAAATCCTTCTATGCCCAAAGTAGTTCAGTTCATCAGTTTACTTGAGGCAATTCTAGAAGATGAATTCCCATGCTCTTTTCTATGATGAAGCTACGGCAAAATCTTATTTTTTTTATCAGTGATTTAATAATAGCTTGCTGAGTATAAATACTGAAAGGGCTGCTCATATTGAAATTGCACCTGAAAGAAGGCAAAGCTTTTCCCTTTTATATTGATTGTTCAGCAAAAATTAAGATTTGTATATATAAGAGGAAGGACTATTTAGAAAACAGTCAGCTCTAAAACTCTTTGGGTTGGATCTGGCAGAAAGTTTATAGGAGGAAGTCTTTTTCTGCCTTTCTCCAATAGTCTGTCCAGAACATCCTCTCTGAAGATTTAGAGATACTTGTGAAGAAAGTGCAACCTAGTACCAGGTGAAGGAATCTGATACAACTACTTCTTCCTCCTCTTCAATGGAGATCAAACAATGTGTACTTTTTAAAAAAACTAAATTAATCCACAACTTTGGTGGGTGGTGGGATTCTTATGAGATGGCTTGATGGACTGCTGTTACATTTATTTTAATATTTATTTTCTTCTTTTTTCTGTGGCTCAAGGTGGGTTATAATTCTGAACTTTAAAAAATACAATATGCCCCCAATTAACCACTTTCCCCCCAAAATGGCTATAGTTTTTCTGTCAAAAGCTCTAGCGAATAAAACTGCATTTCTTTAAAAGTGTCTCAAAATGACACCCTGCCTCCAAGTTAGGCCCCTGCCACACAGCAAATGTAAGGTGGGTTACAGCCAGGATAAATTAATCCGGCGTGGCCCCAGGCCTTTCACATGACTGGCTGTCCCACAGTCAATGAGCAATGAGCCTTTGCACAGAAGTGCATATTATTATCTTTTTATTTACCTCCCACTGATGTGTAGCTGCACAGGCATGCACGAGTGAACCCCCACAGCCATGCTGTCTGATGTTATGACCCTTTGCACCTGCATGGCTATGCAGATGGGCACCGGGAAATTTTTAAAAAGGAACATGCAGCCGAATAAAGTGCCTTCCTTTCCCTGCCATTCGCTCAGAAGTGGCTGCAATCCAGGATTTTTAAAAAAGAATTGTGGATAGTGCAATTCTTGAATAACCTGTTTTGAGTGAAATAACACGGGTCTGACTCGCTTTAGGGATGAGAGCCATGCAAAGTTCCTCCCCTCAACAGGTTTTGTGCCATTGTTATTCCAGGTTTATTGGCCGACGCAGAAAGGGCCTTGGGAGCTACAGTTGAAAAGGACAAGCTCTAGTAGATGACAATCAGGCTTCCTAGAATGGGGAAACAACCAGAAAGTGTCCACCAACTACCAGCACTTTGTAGAGGATATTTTCTCTCTTCTAGATCAAGGATTAGAGACAGTCATTGGGATCCAAATGAGGATGACATTCTTATGGGATGTCTACTGTAAAGTAGTTCCCAGTTTTATCCTGCCTAGACTCTTCATATAGGTGATCTCCTATGGCCGTGGTGCAAACCTTTGTCACTCCAGATGTTATGGACTACAATTCCCATCAGTCCCTGCCAGTATGGCCAATTGGCCATGCTGGAAGGGGCTGATGGGAATTGTAGTCTATAACATCTGGAGTGACAAAGGTTCACCACCACTGTCCTATGGGGATGAAAATTAGGTGGTTATATCATCAACAGAGGATGCTTCCACCTCAAAAATAAACACAAGGGTTGACCTTTAGCCTGGACTTGTGACAAGCTTTTAATTTAATGATTAAAATCCAATGGAAATATTTCATTTCGTATTCATTGTTGCCAGTTAATTTTTAAGGTGTCACTCTAAAACTCATTCACCTCCCCCCCAAGTACTGCAGATAGAAGAATAAACTTTGTTTAATTACTTCCCATTCATCCTCCTTTGCGTTTCCTTAGTTTCAGAAACCATTTACCTAGCTTTAAAAAAAGTGCTGCTCATTTCCTCAGTGGATTAGCAAGGCAATGATGAAACAGAAGCTTCTGTCTGCTTCATTCTTGACTTGGTGTGGTGTTAAGAGTGACCTTTCACACTCAGAGATTTTTAAGGATTAAGACTGCTTTTAAATCTCAGGCTGGTTACTAATCCACCACTTTCACTCGGACGTTAAATAAGCACTTCCTGATTTACCCTTTAAATCCTGTAAATGTAATAAAACAGAATTTAACCTTTACCTTAGGATTTTACCACTATCTTATGCTCTGTCAAACAAACCTTTATAACAGACATGGAAGAGAAAGCTAATAAGCGATGTCCTGATTTTCTTTTTTAATCTTGGGATATGTAACAAAACATTACAATATTTTAATATATTCAGGTGAAACAGCCAGAGCCCTTGTGGTGTACAAATAATGGGATTCTTTTTCAAAAGGGGGGACATTGATAAGCTGTAATGAAATAGACATTTTCTATGCACTAGGGTTTTGGTGAGAAAATGAGTCTGGAAAGAGTCAGAATGGAAATATATTGAAACATTTCATAAACCAAGGCTCCATAAACTCCCGGACTATTGCTTTGTCTCTCAGCAATGATTACTTTATATACCTTGCCTTGATGTAATTGACACTGAAGCAAATTAGGTTATATAGATTTACTCAAGTTAAATTGCCATTAATTACTTCCCAGACATCTATCAACAATATAAAAAATGTGAATATGCTAAGATACTGGAAGATTTATGAAGTCCTGGTCACCATTTGAGGTTGCTCAGGAAATCTTAAAACAATATTACCAGTGCTATGTTTCAGAATCAGAGCAAGAGGATAGAAGTATGAGCTTGTGGGGGGCTGGGGGATTTTCATTACCCTGTGAATCATATAGGCCTCCTTCTTGTCCATTTTCTAACTTCCTAACAATCCTGTCTATGGCTCAATACTGGTTTTTGTTGTGGGAGAAGAGGGCTCTGATGCCCTGAAAGATATATTTCATAACAGTTTCCCATTCATTTCCACGGAAAGGCTGTCCTAATGTTTCAACCCCTTTGCCTGACCCTGCTCAGATTTTGGAAAATAAATATATAAATACATTTTAGAAATTACATATATAACACGTAATTTCTCTACACCAGCATTTCCCAAATGGTGGGTCGTGACCCGACACCGGGTCACAAAAGCAAAATGCTGGGTCACCTAATGTCCGGAGCTGGGGCTGACCACTCCACCCCCTGTCCTTGCTTGGAGGGCACCACCCACCTGGAGCCGGACCAGCCGGGATGATACAGCAACTTCGGGGCTCCTCTCCTGCCAGCCGACCACCCAGAAAGGGGCCAGGGACAGAGCCACAGCTTGCAGCAGATGCTGGTACTAAAAGGGAGGTGGGGGCACAGGCAGCACCCCGGGGAGCCTCCCTGGCACTGCCATATACAGATGAGTTTCGGTGCAGGGCTGGCCTTGCCCCTGCCAAGCCAGCATGGGCAGACATGTGGCGGGGTGACATTCATATTTGTTTTATTTTACTAATAAATAGGCCATAAAATTTTAGTGGGCCACGGAGAAGAGGTGTTAAAAAAACCGGGTGATAGAAAAAAACGTTTGGGAAACACTGCTCTACACTACTACTGTACAATTTATAAATCAATAAATGTCTGCAGATTCAGTGTAGATTCTGACCCAATTTAAAGTGATATTAAAGTTTCATGTGGCCCAGATAGATCGTTCAAACATAAAATTCATCAGCTGATACATAGCAATTAGTAATCATAAATACAAACTGTACCTTGGTTTCACAGTCAAATGACGGGAAATTGAAAAATCATAGAGCTAAATACTCAAAGACTAACATCAATAAATTGAGAAAAGCTTGCCAAAATAAAGGTACATGTGTGAAGTATCTCTAGATGTAGTGTCTATTAAAACTGCTTAAATAAGGCTCCCCTAATGGAAGTGTTGACTAGTGCTAATAGCACTTAGCAAACTGAAAAATCAAACATCTCAAAGGAAAACAGCCTGGTGTTGATTGTGCTAAAGAAAATTAAAGTGACACACACTCAACATGAACACTAAAAACAAGCCCTAAGCACAAAAGGCATGCACATTCTAAATAAAAATATACCACTTGTGCTGAAATGAAATGGAAAATACTGTAAAAATCGTAAACAAACACTAAAAAATGCATCTCCCCAAGCTAGCAACTTCCAGCTATGCTTACATCATGTCCTTCCCAGGCTTGAAGTAAATTGCAGAAATACTGCTCAGTGGTGTAGTATTAATAAAAATATCTGCAATGAAAATCTGAAAAAAAATCTGTCATAAATCATCTCTGAGGCGGATTCCACATGGGCCAAAAACAGCGGTGTGAAATGGATTACAATGGTGTAAAAGGATTTTGCCATTTTCACCATTTTGACACCATTTTGACACCCATGCGGACACTGTTTTGACACCGTTTTGATACCATTTTGACACCGTTTTGACACCCATGCGGACACTGTTTTGACACCATTTTGATACCGTTTTGACACCGTTTTTGGCCCATGCGGAATCCGCCTGAGAGTGTGTACCATGTAAATATTCA
Organism: Sphaerodactylus townsendi; assembly: GCF_021028975.2. Classification (NCBI taxonomy): domain Eukaryota; kingdom Metazoa; phylum Chordata; class Lepidosauria; order Squamata; family Sphaerodactylidae; genus Sphaerodactylus; species Sphaerodactylus townsendi. Next base: position 54,994,693 of record NC_059426.1, read on the forward strand.
ACTACATAGAACTGATACAGATTTCAAAGAAATTCATTTCTTAGTTACAAAGTGCTGGCAAGTTCTTTTGCAATACAGTAGAACATTTCTGCAGAATGAAAAACAAGACCACTACTTGCAACATACAAAGCAAGACTTATCTATGTACGTGCTTAACCCTTTCTGCCCCATTAGGTGAATTCCCTTTCCCTCTCACAGTTTGTCCCCTTTTGTCCATAGAAAGGAACCGAACTATTATGTTCTGTAGAGAACTGCCTTGCCTGATGAATCATCAATATATCAAATTTTCAGTGTGGCCTCTTCTGAAGATACTTAAATTTGGAGATTGGGGCCATGGACAGACAATATAGATCTTTCTGCAAACCTTAGAAAATCTCCAAGTCTGCAGAAAAATAAACATCTATCTATCTATCTATCTATCTATCTATCTATCTATCTATCTATCTATCTATCTATCTATCTATCTATCTATCTATCTATCTATCTATCTATCTATCTATCTATCTATCTATCTATCTATCTATCTATCTATCTATCTATCTATCTATCTACCTACCTACCTACCTACCTACCTACCTACCTACCTATCATCCATCCATCCATCCATCCATACCTACCTACCTACCTACCTACTTACCTATCATCCATCCATCCATCCATCCATCCATCCATCCATCCATCCATCCATCCATCCATCCATCCATCCATCCATCCATCCATCCATCCATCCATCCATCCATCCATCCATCCATCCATCCATCCATCCATCCATCCATCCATCCATCCATCTATCTATCTATCTATCTATCTATCTATCTATCTATCTATCTATCTATCTATCTATCTATCTATCTATCTATCTATCTATCTATCTATCTATCTATCTATCTATCTATCTATCTATCTATCTATCATCTATTCGTCTTCCCAAATGATAAAAAGAGTGTCTATAGCTTTAAGAAACAGATGCCCTTAATGATAATTGCTAACCAACAATAAGATCTGGGAGATTCAGGTTATAATTTCAATGTGATGTGAAAGCTTGACTTGGTGGTTTGGCCCAGTTATATACCCTCAGCTTATATCCTATTTCAAAAGGCTGTTGTGAGAATGACATGGAAGAGAGGAAAATGATGTTAGCTGCTTTGGATCCCAACAGTGGAGAAAGATTATAGCCTAGTCCTTTAATGACATGTAAACTACTGAGCCACAATGAAGCTCAAAGAGCAGATAGGCTGATAGCTTCCTGATTTTTTCCACACAGTATATATTTTGGGGTTTCATATCTATTCATCTATGTTTGCATGCCTAGAGCTTAAAAAATAAAATTGTATTCATACCAAGTCATGAGTTCCTAGAACCAAGGTGGATTCCGCAAATGGCAAATATAACAGGTGTTGGATGCGATACAAATAGTTTAGGATTGGGGGGGGGGCTTCACACAGGTCCCATCCCCAAAATGTGTCTGCCCCATTTTATTTCCCTCAACCTGGGATTTTCAAAAATTGCTAAACCAGCAAAATCCCAGGTTGGAGCCGGGTTGGAGCCAGGTTGGCCAAGCAGGAGGCGCTTTATTTCCCACCCTTCCACCACACCATCCACAGTCAGGGAGAATCTGCCTGCCATTGCACTGCCATTGCAGGGAGGCAGAGGCGTACCTCCCATTGGGCAAAGTGGGCAGCTGCCCTGGGCGCACCTTGTGGTGGGCGACAAAATTGCAGGTTTGTGAGGGATTTTGTATTTTCAGTGTTTTTCTGTTTTTGGCCTGCAGGGGGTGCAGATTTTAGGCTAGCAGCACCAAAATTTCAGGGATTTTTGGGGAGACTCTCCTGATGATATCACCCAGGTTTGGTGAGGTTTGGTTTAGGGAGTCCAAAGTTATGGACTCCCAAAGGGAGTGCCCCCATCCCCCATTGTTTCCAATGGGAGCTAATAGGAGATGGGGGGCTACACCTTTGAGGGTCCATAACTTTGGACCCCCTGAACCAGACTTCACCAAATCTGCGTGGTATCATCAGTAGGGTCTCACGAAGATACTCTAAAATTTTGGTGCTGCTATCTTAATAATTGCACTCCTGACAACAGGCACCCCCCTAAATTTCCCAAGATTCTCTTTTTAAATTCACGCCCTTGCCACCAATGCTTGTGTTCTTTATTCCTTTTATTGTCTCAGTGCCTAATAAACGTTGTTGTCGTTGTTGTTGTTGTTGTTGTTAGTATTGTTTGTGTTCTTGTTGTTGTTGTTGTTGTTGTTGTTGTTTATTTGTTGTTGTTGTTGTTTATTTGTTGTTGTTAAATCTACCCTCTTCGACATGGATTTAGAGGGAGAATCTGAGGTCCCCAGTTTAAACACCATTTTAAAAAATGATGCTGTTTGGGGGTGGATTCCAGCATCACTTGTTTAAACTAGGGAGCCCAGATTCTCCTTTTAAATCCACCTTAAAGGGAGAATCTGCCCCCCGCCCAGTGTAAATAACATTGAAAGTGACGCTGTTTCCCCCAATTGGGGGGACTGGATACAACACCATAAAATGTTTTCATAGCAGTAATAAAACATTTTGAAAGCATTTTGAAAATGTTTTCCAAATATTATTTCAGCTGTGTGGCATGGCCCATTGCTATGTTCAGATTTGTGAGTTGGGGGATGTTCTATAATGTGATGGTGACTTTGAAACGACCTGGTGGAAAAAATCATTGTTTGGTCATGGTGGGGGAGGGTGGCCACCCATGGGGGGGGCATCAAACTCAGGTTTTGCCCAGGGCTCAAGTTCGCCTAGGTACGCCCCTGCAGGGAGGCCCCTTTTTCTCTTGTTTTGCATATTGCACATGCACAGCTACCCAGGTGCAGTTGACTGTATTAAGGGACGATCAGCATGGGGGATCATTTCTGAATGCCTGCACAGCTACTCATGTGTTGCAGAATTTTAAAAAAAGATAGAGAGAAGTGTCTCTATGTAAAGGCAGATTGTTTCCATGGAATCCAATCGGCACGCATGTGAATGAGAAAAAGCAAAACGGGTTCCTTTATAACAATTGCAATCCGTTATACATTTGCTGCGCGGAATTAACCCAACCTCATATCTGCATAGGATCACAATACGGGGAGCTTTTGGTCTTCACAACAATCTGTGAAAATAACTCAAAAAGCCCACTTAATTGGGGGGGGGGGGTTCTCTTTACCAAACGTGAAGATCATGGCCAAAAATTCCTGAGAGACATCAATGTCAAACAGACATGAAGCAAAACAATAGGATTAAATGAGACCTGGTGGGCTCTTTTTTTTTGAAAAAATTAACAACATCTTTAGCCAGGAGAGCTTCTATTATTCAGTATTAATTAGCATCTATTTCTTTGCAAAGACAGAACAAAATTTTATTGAGTGGTTAGCATTCAGACAGGTTATGACATTTGTATAGCAATTATTTTTTAAACTAAAAAGGCGCCTGCATTCTTATGTATAAAACGTTTTTTATAAGCTGTGCACGACCAAGGAATTTTTTATGGTACTGCTTAAACAGACTGAAAATACTAATTATGATTTAAAATATCTTGGTTATAGACTTGTAAATAGGCCTGTGTAACACTGAGAAAAATGAGCACTATGTCTTGCAACCAAGATATGATGCAACATTTGTCAGTGGCAAGTTGAAGATTTAACAAAAATAGGTTAGGAAAAACAGAACTTTATGTTTTCCTGGTATATAAACAGGCTAAATACAATTCTGGAGTTAATGCAGTCTTGCAATTAATGTTCCCACTCTTGTTCTAAGCCACCTTGGGGACACTGGGAAAGATTATTCAATAAAATATTTAATTAACTTATATATCTATTTACCTATTTATTTATTGTCCACCTTTCTCACTGAGACTTGAAGCAGATTAAATAAAGTAAGCTAGTGCAATAAGTAGAATGAGTAGACATAGAGTAACAAATACATATTAGTAGTATAGCCCACATTCCTATTCCTTCTTATCAAAATATCTTCTTTAATCATTCTGTTGTAATGCAGCCCTATTCCTTTATAGAAGTGGCTTTCTGAAAAGCTGGGAGAATGCGAGCCTTCCTGACCTCCACATTCTGGATTTCTTCTATTTAGCAGTTAACAGCGGCAGACTCTAATTGGGAGAACTGAGTTTGATTCCCCACTCCTCCACATGAAGCCTGCTGGTTAACCTTGGGCTTGACAGGGTTCTCTCAGAACTCTGTAAGCCCAACCTACTTCACAAGGTGTTTGCTGTGGAGAACAGAAGTGAAGGTGATTGTAAGCCACTTTGAGACTTTTTAAGGAAGATAAAAGTGGGGCATAAAAACCAACTCTTCTTTTATTTCCCGCTTGGACACTTCTTCAGTCTTATCGCCCTCATTCCCAACCCTACATTATACAAACTCCTGTATTATTGGTCTCTTTTTATTTTTCTGTATGCAGGATTTAGGAGTTAATCATGTGTTATACATTTGCCAGTAAGGGAAGAAATATATATATAACATTAGATTTCTGTCATGGTTTCTCATTGTCTCTGTTCTTTAGAATAGAGATATTTGTGTCCAAATTCATGACAACATTTCTTGGATAGCACCAGGGTTCCAAACTAATTGTTCTAGAGGCACACATCAAATGATTGTAAACAAGCAAAAGTTTCAAATAAGATGCCCCTTGACAATAAATTAGGGTAATTATATTTTTCTGGATATTTGTCTATATTTGTCTTACATCACTTTTCTCCCCAGTGGGAGACCAAAGAGCCTTACAAATCACAAAAATACAATTTGAAGGTGCAAAAAAACCCGAACACAAAATACCATGTCTGGGCTAGTTCTGGCTCTACTGACCTTGCTCAGTGAGGGACAGAGGCAGCAAGCTATAGGCTAAGAGCCAAAGATCAAGAACCTTAATGGACATAAAAGAAATTACTTGGGGTCCAATCACCACTTTGCAATAAACCTTGCTGTGTTACCTTGGGCTCGTCATCCTTTCTCAGCATAATCCCACAGGATTATTGGGAAGATAAAATGAACATGTATGCTACTCAAAGCTCCTTGGAGGAAAGGCAACAAAAAAATAAGGATGTCTAGACTTAGCTTAGGCCATACATATTCAGCTTGTGCATGCTGGAGGAAAGTTGGTCAAACAGAATCATATGCAGCTTTTCCAACTTAATATATCTATCGATGTGGATTATTAGTAGAAATGTGTATTATTAGTAAGTATGCCTGAATTTCAGGCAAATGTGTCTGAAAGGTAAACATAATGCATTTGATTGAAGTGATCAGGTGTGAACTGATTGCTGGATCTGTTTGGGTCAGTGCTGAATGACTTGGATGCCTTCCCAAACTGGTTCGCACCAATTTTTTTGCAAAACTGCAGATGGGCGACATACTTTCAGACCAAATAAACAGGATGCCATTAATAAGGCTAAGGACTACTTGATGAATTCTGATTTGTGTGTGTGTTTAAAGAACTGCTAGCTGAGCGCAGCAGTGGTGCACAAGGACAAGGGAAAGCAGACTCTGTCAGGCAGTGTAATGTACATGCACACAAAGCTGATTATACTGGTAGGAAGGAATATGTTGAAGCAACCTTCCTAACAGCCACAAACAAGTCAACAAACAGATGAACAGTCCAGCAAAAAAAAAAAAAGGTTCTATATTGGAAATATAGATCAAGAAAGTGGATTTCAATCATATGTTCTGGTGGCATTCTGTAGATAGGGAATTTTGGGGAAAATGTTTGGTGAAATAAATCAAAGGATAGGGTGCGAAATTGTGAACAATCCAAGGTGTTTTCTGTTGGGACTTTTACTTAGTCATATTCTAAGAATCCAGGAAGATATGATAGTTGACTTTTTTTCCACAGCAGTGGAAATGTCAGCCATACAGAATTGGAAAAAAAAGTGAGATGTTTGAATATTAAATCTTGGATAAATAAAGTGTGGGAAATAGCAGAGCTGTCAAAATTGACTGAACCAGTTAGGTTGGGAGATTGTTCAGCTGGCTGAGTTTATCGGTATAAAGGAACCTGTTTTCCTGTTTTTGCATTCACATGCATCCATACAGGCAGTGTTGGAGCCCATAGAAACAATCTGGGTTGCTGTTGCGCCTTCACATGGAGACACGTCTTCTTTTTTTAATTTACTTCCCACCTATGCATATTTACGCAGGCATGCACAAATGAACCCCAACAGCTATGCTAATATCTCACAAGATGACTATTTCCCACGAATTTTTTTAAAAAGGAAAATGAAGGTGAATAAAGCACTTCCTGCCCGCCCATTTGCAAGCTGCTGCAACCTGGGATTCTTTAAAAGACTCACTAGTCTCAATTCTCAAAAAAAAAACCAATTTGGGGAAAATAACACAGGGCAGACTCATTTTAGGGTTCTGTGTGAAGTCCCCCCAAAATAATTTTTTTACTGTCCTGCACCCGTTTTTATTGGCCTGTGTGGAACGGGCCTCAGAACCTCATCACTGAACGGGTTCCTGCCAAAAGTTAGTGGAATTGAATTTTTACTTAGCACCTTTTTATTGGTCCTAAAGCTACAGGAAAATCAAGAACTGATTTTAATATTTCTGATCAATGTTGCTGTGTACAAAAACAAAGGGTCAAAGGCTGTTTAGATATATTTATAGATAGATATATTTATAGATAGATATATTTATATATTTATATATCTATCTATCGATAGATTGTTTGTTAGGAGGAGTGTTATGATCTGATTGAAGAAGGTCACTGGTGGGGGTTAGAATTGCTGAAATGTACCTTGTTCTGTGTCTTGAGCCAGTGAAAATGCAAGGCAGAATAACATTATGAGGACTTAGTGCAAGTGCTACTTGCCACATTTTAGTTTTCTGTTTGTGCAAGAGCTCTAGTGCAAGCAGTGGGCTTCGATGCCATGTGTGAAAGCTGTACCTATCCCTGCAGTTATGAATGCATAGGATGTAAGAATGAAGGAGCATTGCCTGCATCAACATAGTTCTTCCTTGAAGCTTGGGAGGGATTTGCTCCTGATAGAACAGCTGAGTTTAATAGAGTTTAGTAATGTCACAAGCATTACAGCCTCCAGTAGTCTTCGCTGTGGATTCCCACCCAGGTGTTGACTCAGTCCAAGCTCATTTAACTTATGAAATGCTGACAAGATCACAGTGTGAGGTAAAATAGCTGCAGGGAATGCTCTTTAGCTGTAATTTTTCCCCTTAAGTGAGAAAACTATTCTGGAGATGAGCATATTTAAATAAAGGGTAGCAATTATGGATATAAAGGATGGGAATCGTGACACAATAGCATCATGAAAAGAGAAAACAAGCTTATCATTTTAAGTAAGTATAAGAGTTGAACCAAAATATAGTGCTTATTAGTACACAGGACTTTCTACTGAGGATTTTTTGCAGATTCAGATGCCCTGCTAGTATATGTGTGTGGGCATAGTCATCACCATCTCTTAAAAGCTAGCAAGACTATCTTGTGACTCACTATGAAGTAAAGACAGCTGTGTCATAGAACACTTCAAGAATATTAATTTGTGGTAAATTTATCTCACTCTTCGAACTGTTCCTCATATTACATGGTAACAAAAATGTGTCATACACTTGCATATGATAGTGTATGTGGACCTATATAACATATGCATTTGCATCTATGAACTTATTGTGTGCATAATGTGTTACATTTTCACTTGTATATATAATCAATCCTCTTTACCTCAGCAGTTGAGCATAAGAATTTTCCCTAGATAGTTAAGGTTCAATCATATTTAGGAAGCAAAATTATTCTGAAGTAAATTCTAAGTCCCCAGATCCTCAGCTTTGCAGGCTTTGTGTGTGTCAACTGTGTAGACTGTGTAGACTGTTAAGGATTTTCTTGTTCTTAAATACCAGTCATGGTGATTTGAAGACAGGGTTTTAACAGTTTCCCTTAAGTGTCATCTTCCTAACCTGAAATGCACCCCTCCACCAAGTAGCCCTTTGCCTTTTTGGAAAAAACACAAATACTACTAGTATGCTGCCTATATTTTTCCACCAACTGAGTAAATAGCATCTCTCAGGTCAATTCTGCATGGATCAAAAGAGATGGGTGTAGGGCAGCATACAGTCTATTGGAGAGGACGTGTAGAGCAGCATACAGTCTATTGGAGAGCACGCCCCCAAAACAAGTCTGCCCCGTTTTATTTTCTCCAATTCGGGTTTTTCAAAAATCGCTAAACTAACAATCCTTTTGAGAAATCCCGGGTTGGAGCCGCTCCCACGTGAACAGCAAGACAGGAGGCACTTTATTTCCCTCCCTTCCACCGCGCTCTCCACAGTCAGGCAGAATCCTCCTGCCATTGCCCAGCCATTGTAGGAGGTCCCTTTCCCTTTAAAAAAAATGTTGCAAGTTGCATCTGGGTAGCTTTGTGGGTACAGCTGGTCATATTGTGGGACAATTGGCATGGTTCATTTCTGCATGCCTGCATAGCTATGCATGTTTTGCTAGAAATATAAAAAAAGAAAAGCTTCTCCATGTGAAAGCAGCCCAGATTGTTTCCATGGCCTCCAATCGCTGCCCACATGGAACGCATGTGAATGGGAAAACAGGGAAAACAGTTTCTTTATCACGACTGCACCTTGTTATACATTTGCTGCGGTGAACTGAACTCTCTCTCTGTGTGTTTGTGGTCTACCAGATGAGGCAGGGAAAGGTTTAACCCTTCTTTTCCTCTTGTGTTGTTGTCCTGACTTGAACTGACACCCCATTTTTCACAGTTAAAAATACTGTGGGTACCTGTTGATTTAATTACCACCCCTCCAAAAAATATAATACTTCTCCAGTACTTCTAGAAATTCATATAATGTCACAACGTTAATGACTTAACAGTACAGTCCAACTCTCATCTATGCATGGCTCTGTAGTGGTCACTTTAAATCCAACCACAATCAGGTAATTTTATGTAGGCCATTCACAAACCCAATGGCAGCAGCAGCAGCAACATGGGAATTTTGCAGTGGTGAGGTAGAAATTGGCTTACCTGAATAGAGATTAATGAGGCTTTGGACTTCAAGCAGACAACCTCACAACTGTAGGTAGGTATTGATTAGTGTGCGGCCATGTTATTTTTTTTAAAGCAAGATTAAGTGGGTTTTGACAAGGGCTGTGTATATTCTGCATTGTAAAAAATGTTCCAGTTCTGTCCCCCAAAAACTTAGATTCTGCATCCTCTCCAATCTGTTCACATGATGTGTATTAACCATATGTTCATATATTTGCTTGTTTTGCAGAAAGTACCCTAATAGTTCTAGTAATGAGGAATGGCAAGCCACAAAACTTGTTTAGAAACTTGGCCCAGAATACTGGTACCTCTACTGAGGTCCTCTTTGCCCTGATAAAATTCACTAGATGAGGCCTGCCAGCCAATCTTTGTCATAGAGAATAATGTTAAAAATTAGACCGCCACACTTGGCCCTGCTTTTTGTGAACTTGCATGAATTGTATTCATGATGAATACAAACAAACCAAACACAAGGCCTTCAGTGCTGAGAATGACGCAGATGTATCCCAAATCCATCTTCTTAAAAGCATTCCATATTAAGGTTGCCAGGTCCTTTCTGGTTTGTTGGTGGGGAATGGGATGGTTGGGTTGTTAGATCCAGGTTGGGAGATTTGGGTATGGAACCTGGAGAGGACAGGGATCTCAGTGGGGCATAATAATAATCCAACCTCCGAAGCATCCATTTTCTTCAGGAAAACTGATCTTTGTATTATGGACACGAGGTGTAATTCTGGGGGGTCTCTGGAGGCTGGCAACCCTACATATCATACATGATTGCATTAGCTCGTGCATTGATGGAATGTTACTCTTAGGTGACCACTTTAAGTTGGTCTTGTTTAACTTGGGGAGGGGGCTGGGGGTATAATGTTTGCTTTTATTTCTATATTTGCTTTATAGTTGCATGCCATGGGGGGTGGGGGTGGGCAGGCTGGAAAGCAGAATAGAACTGAAAATAATAAACAAAAAGGGGGTATTTTTGTAAAGCACATTTTTACCATTCAACTATGGTTGCTTCCCAATAACAAAATACATTTTAACAATTGCTTTTTGACCTATTTAAGTTTCCATTTGGAATTTCCATGTGAATGGTTCCATTCCAGGAGAATTTTCGATTGTTTTATTATTAGAGCCCAAGTGATACATCTCAGAAGCTCAGCTGATCAAAGAAAGACTTTTCATTTTAAAAAATCTTTTGTAACTTTGACTTCTTTCTAAAGTATTAATGAAACATTAGCTTAGCTTCCTCAAACAAAATGGTCTGTAAAATATTAAGCTTCATTTAATTAAACACTGTTGTCATAAGAGTTAGCAGTCTAAATGTTTCTTTCTTTTTTTGATCAAATAGTAATTTCATTTGCACTCACAAGTTACACTTTATTCAAAGGTCTCTGCAACAGAAATTTGCATTTCCTTTCCCAAAAAACAAAATGAAGGCATAGCAGTCTGAAATGTGGTTTAGTCTATATTTGCATATTAAGCTGGCATGCTGTACATTTTGAGAAACATGCACACAAACACACATAGAGTAACATTCACTAAAAAGGCTAGAGAATAAAGCTAGTCCACATCAGTGCAGCAAATAGCAAGTTACTGCCTTATAAAAATGAGTTTGGACATGTAGCTTTTGGTCAAGTACATACAGGTTGAGAACGCTATGTTTGCAGCACTCTCATAAAATACCAAAGTCAGTTATTGGTTTGAACTGTACTGTAAATGGGATAATATATTGTTCATGACCCCCCAATTCACTGCAATGCATTGTGATGAAGTCACAGTGAAAATGATGGTACTTGTAACTCATGCCTGACTTGTTCCACAGGCTTCAATGGTACTCAGTCATGACTAACTGTAGTATTTATTATTAATTTTTATTAGATATGTTAGAAGAGAAGAAGAAGAGTTTGGATTTATATCCCCACTTTCTCTCCTGCAGGAGACTCAAAGGGGCTTACAATCTCCTTGCCCTTCCCCCCTCACAACGAACACCCTGTGAGGTAGGTGGGGCTGAGAGAGCTCCGAAGCACTGTGACTAGCCCAAGGTCACCCAACTGGCATGTGTGGGAGTGCACAGGCTAATCTGAATTCCCCAGATAAGCCTCCACACCTCAGGCAGCAGAGCTGGGAATCAAACCCGGTTCTTCCAGATTAGATACACGAGGTCTTAACCTCCTACGCCACTGCTGCTCGTCTCCTCGGCCTACTCTTCCCAGCTGAAAGACTGGCACAAAGTGGCTTACACACATAATTAAAATATGTGATAATACAATACAAAATTCAACATGGCAATAACCTCTAGTAATACCAACAGTAAAACTGAATTAATTGTATCTCTAATGATGGGGACCAATAATTTAAAATTTCCATAGGCTCCAACATGGGCCCTAGTATAAAAGTAACATTACTCCCCCACCCCAATTTAAATTAGTTTTCAATTTTACCACACTGGGGGTAGAAAGGAGGGACAAATTTTAGGAGGCCAACAAGTTGGACAACACTGTAGCTGCTTCAACCAAAGGACCGGTGGAACATCTCTGAAGATAGACAGTTCCGCCAGGCCAGAGCCTGGGCCAAAAAAGCTGCCTGGAGACCATGTTGGAGCTACAAGACTTTATCTGCAAAGAAGCTCACAAATGGCTCACAGCTGATAGTCGAATCACTAATACTTTTGGAGCCAAAAGAAAGGAATGTAAGAGTCCTAATCACCTTTGTGCCTGATGAGGGATCTTTGTGCCTGATGAGGGAGCACAACTTCATCTCTCAAGACCTAGTTAAGTACTCTACATAGTACACAACACTGGCATAAAATCAAGCACTTTATCTCAAAAAGGAACAGAAGATACCTTCATTTTTTTCTTCAGGAAAGTGCCTAAGCCATCCTTGGTAACCAACTGGGCAGAGAGGACCCCAAAACATATGCCTCATAGGGCTTTTTCACACACACAGTTTGTTCTGGAATAAATATATGTGGTCGTCACGGTTTGTGGTATTTGTTCACACACACTTGCGCCGGAATGTGCTTCGACCTCTAATCTGTCACCCATTCGAGTCTTTACTTCAGATTTTTCCTGTCGCTCAATGCTTCTGCAACTTTTTGGGATAAAACAGTTTCCCTCCACAATCCAGTGCCTATGTGCAAAACACAATGCGAACAAGCAACTTCTAAGAATCACGCCTACTGTTTGATGCCATTTCCTCCTGCCAATCAGGATGCGCTAGACATTGCCAGTTGCGCACACAGATTTTACAGTTTTGTTTCCGTCTCACTCGCCTCCCGCCCCTCCTCGCGGTCAGTCATGTCATGGCGGACCGAGGAGGGACCTGATTGCTGTGTGGGGGGAGGAGGAAGTGCACCACTCCCTAAAGGCAAACTACAGAAACTTGGATGAGGGGATGGGGACGGCCCAGCAGCCAATCAGAACTCTCATTTGTATTGCATTCTGCGACAATGCAAACCATCTGGGTTTCTGGAGCAAGAAGAAGATCCATATCAACCGAGTGATCTGTGAATGATGTTGAGCGACAAAACGGCAACAAAAAGGTTGAGAAGTCGCTGCGGATTGCATTAATTCCAGAGCAAACCTTGTGTGCGAAAAAGCCCCTAGTTGCTCACTTTAGTTGTAAAGGCAAAGAAGAACAAGTACGGACAACTCAGAGCATACAGAATGTAAAGTATTTAAAGAAAGCAAAACCCAACAGCGTCACAGACTTAAACCATGTTTAAATGTTCAAACATTAGGGATCTGAATGGATCTTTGTGGTTTTAAAATGAAATATTTACTTATTACAATGGTTCACCTGGATCCTGTTCAGGAGATCTACTTGGACAAGTTTGTTTACTTCCAGGTAAATAGGCCGAGTATTTATCATGTGCTAGAATAAGAACAAAGGACTTAAGTCAGATGGGCATGTTGATATGATCCTGAGCGAGGATGAAGTTTCTCATCAATAGCTTTGACTATGAGGTGACTTCAAATGTGTGTTCCTACCCAAACTCTTGTCAATGAGTAAAAGTTACCAAGGTTTAGACAGAACTGGATTGGGGCCACCCTGACTTTTATCTGCTGCTTCATGAATGAGCAGGATACAAAATATTTTATGACTGCATTTACTCTTCATAACAATATGAATGAGCCACTGAATAACAGCCAAGTCCCTCATGAGTGCCAAGGAAGGGTGATTAAATTATAATCACATTGGATTAATTAATCTATAATATTTGCTCTGTATATGAAGAAGGGGAAAAATCTTCCTTCAACATAAAGGTTATGTACTCTTGAGGTCTGTGTCTTAATAAAGAAAAGGCTTGGGGAAAATGCATGACAAGCCCTCCAGATATGATATGTCGTTAATGTAGACAGAAGGTTATTACTGATATAAAATACATTCAATGTAATTATCAGCTGCAACAAATAATCACAGGGATGATAATGAATAATTAACATTTTTATATTTCTGTAGTAATGTGTCTAATAGATAAGTGCACAATGTTGAATTAATTTATTATCCTATAGCATTTTTTTAAAAGAAATTAGACCTGCATCGCCAAAATATATTCTCCATGTGGGTGCAAGATATTGGCTTGAAATACAGATAAGGTTTTTTTCTTTGTGTTCAGATTTAAGTGTATGAGGGGGTGCCCTAAATACACTTAAGTAGAGGACTGGGCTACAGAAACCTTCTTAATAAACCATTTATTGATGTTAACATGGCTTTCAGTGAACACAACAGCTATTAGTACTCAATCCTCTCATCATTTTTCTTGCAAAACTTGCATCAACATCAGAAGGATTGTTGTACGAAACATGATTTAGGGTCTGTATAAATGCCATTCAGTGCTCAGATTCTCCCAGTCCTAAATTATTTTTGCTGAATTATTTTTGGCAAGGATTCCATGTACAATGACCTAAAACTTCCTTTAAGGAACTCAGAGCAAATAAACATAGCACCAGTGGCCCCTGTTTTATCCTTACAACAATGCTGTGAAGTAAGTTGGGCTGAGACTGTCCCAAGGCCACTCAGTGAGCTTCACAGAATTGAATCCGTATCTTCATAGTCCTAGCCCCACATAGAACTTCAAGGTAGCCTTTCTCTATTTCATGTCTTCACATTCACAGTGGAAACATATTTGCAGAGGACTTTCCAAAAGTTACTGGCGAGACAGCTTAAGAACATAAGAACTAGCCTGCTGGATCAGTCCAGAGTCCATCTAGTCCAGCACTCTGCTACTCGCAGTGGCCCACCAGGTGCCTTTGGGAGCTCACATGCAGGAGATGAAAGCAATGGCCTTCTGCTGCTGCTGCTGTTCCCGAGCACCTGGTCTGCTAAGGCATTTGCAACCTCAGATCAAGAAGGATCAAGATTGGTAGCCATAGATCGACTTCTCCTCCATAAATCTGTCCAAGCCCTTTTTAAAGCTATCCAGGTTAGTGGCCATCACCACCTCCTGTGGCAGCATATTCCAAACACCAATCACACGTTGCGTGAAAAAGTGTTTCCTTTTATTAGTCCTAATTCTTCCCCCCAGCATTTTCAATGAATGCCCCCTGGTTCTAGTATTGTAAGAGAGAAAAATTTCTCTGTGTCAACATTTTCTACCCCATTTTCTACCCATTTTCTGCATAATTTTATAGACTTCAATCATATCCCCCCTCAGACGTCTCCTCTCCAAACTAAAGAGCCCCAAACGCTGCAGCCCCTCCTCATAAGGAAAGTGCTCTAATCCTTCAATCATCCTTGTTGCCCTTCTCTGCACTTTTTCTATCTCTTCGATATCCTTTTTGAGATGCGGCGACCGGAACTGAACACAGTACTCCAAGTGCGGTCGCACCACGACTTTATATAAGGGCATAACAATCCTTGCAGTTTTATTATCAACTCCTTTCCTAATTATCCCCATCATAGAGTTTGCCTTTTTCACAGCTGCCATGCATTGAGAGTTGACATTCCCATGGAACTAATATCAACTAAGATGCCCAAATCCCTTTCCCTGGTTCTGTGACTGATAAAGCACTGGACCCTTGTAGTAGTGTATGGTGAAGTTTGGGATTTTTTTGCCCCTATGTGCATCATCACTCTTACATTTTGCTACACTGAACTGTGCATTTTGCCATTTCTGGAGCCCACTCACCTAATTTTTCAAGGTCCCGCTTGGAGCTCTTCTTCACAACTCCTTTGTGGTTCTCAAGTACCAATCCCTACATAATTTGGTATCATCTGCAAACTTGGCTACCACGCTACTGACCCCTACTTCCAGGTCAGGTTTATGAATAGGTTAAAAGAGCATCAATGGTCCCAACACGGATCCCTTGGGGACAATTCACTCCCTGCATCTCTCCATTGTGAGAACTTCCCCATTTATACCCACCCTTTGTTTCCTGTTCCTCAGCCAGTTTTTAATCCATAGGAGGACTTCCCCTCTTATTCCTTCATTGCTGAGTTTTCTCAACAGTCTCGAGTGAGGAACTTTGTCAAAAGCCTTTTGGAAATCCAAGTAGACAATGTCCACTGGTTCCCCCTTATCCACATGCCTGTTTACACCCTCAAAGAACTCTAGTAAGTTTGTAAGACAGGACTTGCCTCTGCAAAAGCCATGCTGACTCTTCCTCAGCAGGTCTGGCTTTTCTACATGTTTAATAATGCTTTTCTACATGTTTAATAATTTTATCTTTAATGATAGATTCTACTAATTTACCAGGAACAGATGTCAAACTGACTGGTCTGTAATTTCCTGGGTCCCCCCTAGACCCTTTCTTAAAGATTGGTGTGACATTGGCCATCTTCCAGTCTTCAGGGATGGAGGCAGATTTCAGGGATAAGTTGCATATTAAAGTGTGAACATCAGCAATTTCATGCTTTAGCTCTTTAAGAACTCTTGGATGAATGCAGTCTGGCTTGTGTGTATGTTGGATCTTCACATACATATCACAGCTGCTTGATCAGGGCATACTCAAAAAAAAAGTTCATTGAAGTCAATGGATATAGTATTTCAGTCAGTGGCAATGACAGTTTTGGGAAACTGCATTTTGTCCTAGTGTACTTTCTGATGACATGTGATTTAGCTATCTTGCATAAGCTAAGCCACTTTGGGTCTGGTCTTTGCCTGGATGGCAGTCCTTTTGGATACTTGATGTACATTGTCTGGAATTCCACCATGGAATTGAATCTGTAACAAAGTATAATTTCTCCGGAAGCTCCAGCTGATCCAGAATGCAACAGCGAGGGTCCTGATAGTAACCCCATAGCAGGCACAAATTCAATCAGTGTTCCACCAGCTGTGCTGTCTTCGGTTGGAGCACTGAATCAAGTTCAAGGTACTTGAAGACTTATTTGTTTCTGTTGTAGGGGGCAAGACTACATCAAATGAGATTATATTACCAGCGAGTAGATTTCAATTGAACCAGAAATGTCCTAATAGTAAGAGCAGCTCAACAATGGAATTAATTTACCTGATAGTAGTGGGGTCAGTCCTACTGGAGGTCTGGATAGTCTCATACCAGGAAGCTTATATTTCCTTTACTGATATGGAGGTTGACTAGACAGATTACAAAGCTTTGCAGAGATTTCTTCCTTATTTTTCTAATACAAAATATATTTTTGCACTAACAATGCTTTTACATGTTGAACACAATCAAATATTTCTTATAAAACTTCTACTTTCCTAAGCCCAGGTAGCACTGATAACTGTTTTGACTCTAACTGTCCAGATTACAACCAGTCTTTAATACAGATCTTTGATACATGGACTCTCACAATTGTCTCCTCTTCCTGCTGTTGTTCAGAGATGTCCAATCCCATGGTTAGGAGCCACTAGTATTGTTATGAGGGGGATAATTTCTTTTTCCCAACATTCATAGCCACTGATTCCCCTTATTCAGTTTTTTTCCTGTTTTTAAAAGAAAGATTTCTCTTTCATTTCTCTTGAAAGAGAAATCAGCACGCTCTTCTAACCTCAGCCCCTTCTGTTCTTTCATGTTATACACTGTAGAGTAGCTTTCTAGCTCTAGTTGGGAGGACATTGCTCAGCCTACAAACACTTACAGAGTATAATTTCTGCAATTCTGCAGAAACTCCCTTCCTGACTCTTCGAATGTCTCCTAGATAAAAACAAAATTGATCAGAACACTCTTTTAGAAACCACCCTGCATTTCTCAAAATTTCCTGCAAAGTCAAGAATGGGAAGGCCATTTTCATGATCATACTGGGCTGTTTAAATGATAGTTGAAGTAGATGGCTTGGATATTTCAGAATTTAAAATGTTCTTGCCTTTATAGTATGAGAGAAGAATGATTTTCCCTCTCTCTGTGCCCCGCCCTCAAATTTCTGTTTATATGCCATTCTTTCATCTTCCTTTGCCAATTGTTCATTGACAGCCCCACTGCAAAATAAGTTTTGTATTTCTGCTTCAGTATCTGTCACTGCTCTTTGAGTTCTGCTTTTTAAATTATTATGCTACTGAGATACTAAATCTTTTCATTTTCCTGTAATGCTAACGTTTGCACAGAAGTGAGGTAGACACAACTAAGAGTGGGAAAAAATTCATTTCAAAAGGTAAAGATGCTTTGTGGCTAAGCCAGGTAGTAAACAGTTTTTCTCCTTTGTCCAATGTCATCTAGAAATAAACTTACATATCTATACAAGAACAGATTTTTCACACTTCAAGAAGAGAGTAGTCTCCATTCCTCTTTTAATGTTAGGTCTACTTTACTGAGTAAGGGTTAGCTTCAGTCTGCTTATTAAGCCATATAATCAATTGCCTAAGGTCATTTCAAGAAATCATATTGGTGTCTTTTCCATTCCTGCTCCAATGCACTTATCTCTTGGACATGGTGTTATGAAGTTGTATGCCTGAAGCCCATGAAAACTGAACATTTCATCCTATTTTAAAATTTGAAGTTTCTTCAAAGGAAGATCCAGTTGAGTTAGTGCACATTCTGACATAACATTTTTCATATAATTATTTTTCCATACCTGAATGTGTTGGCAATGTCTCCGAGGGAAGATTGTGTAACAGTACATTCAGATTAACTGAAAAATATCATTTGGGTGTTAGAATTAGATTTCTGTGATTGTCAGTGACAATAGCTGTGAACTCCACATCAGCTGTTTACTTTCTGTCAAGGATGAATATCTGAAAACATGGTTACCTATTTCTGAACACGTGCATGTACCAACACAGGCCAGTTGGTCTGTTGTACACTAATAACACATTCACAGAATCTCATCTATTATTCTGAGCAGGAAAATAACTTCTTGGGGACCTTGCATTTATTTCACAATACAGCCAAGTAATATAAGGTGGACCAATCAAGTATTTACAGTTTTCAGCAATGTCACTATTCTAAACAGCCTTGAACTGCTAAAGTGGGATTTGTATTTGGGTTCAGATAACCATTTTGCCACATATATTCTTAATCTGAAAAACGATCCTTCTGCTCAATTAGAAGAATAATGTATTAGTCACTTAGGCCACATGAATCAATCCCTGAAACTGTACAAAGTTAGTAAAAGCCATTTGAAAAATTCAAGGTGGCTTATTTAAAGTCATGACGACTGCCACTAAAAAAAGAATACTGGCATTTATCCTTTATCAAGAAAGGATAATAAATCTGATGATGAATCTCCAAAGAGGGGGGGAGGGAAGGTTTCTAGGAACAAAAGACATTCATCCAATAAAGCATGCAAAGTCTGCATGGAAGTCAAAACCTGAAAACATTGCCACAGTGAAGGGGGTTTTTTTGTTTTTTTTTATATAAACAGACTGCCCAGAAGAAGCTTTTCTTACAGGTGCTCACTTTTGGCTTCACCCTTTCTTTTAAAGTATGGCTGATTGTCCTTTCAGAACCAGTCCTCTTGTCAAGACTTTATTTGCACAGCTACTGATAGTAGGTTTCATCTATTGAAATAAATGGTATCATAAGACTGCCCATGCAGAGGCGAGCCATGGGGTCTATGGTGCCAAATAGCCCTTTTCATCTTCTTGAAGCTGCAGACTAACATGGCTTCCTTTCTGAAACTGGAGCATGTGTTGCCCTTGTATGCATGAGATTACGCCGTGACCTTTATTAAACAGTTTGAATTTAGTTACCTCCAAATGGAGAAGCTTCCCATTCATCCACTATAATCTGTGAAGAGTAGATTAAGCAAGAAAGACTTTTGATAACTTTTAATGCCCAGCCATTTCAGATAGACTACATCAAGGAGTTGGAAGTGCTATACAGGAAATCTTCTAGCTGGTGTAAAAAAAATCCAATTTCCTTATCTTTTTAAAAAAAAGAAACTTCTTTTCATTTTCTCTCTATTCTTCTAATATGATAGTTTAGGTCAACAATCTAGCCCCCGTAACAAGCCGGATTGGGGCCGCCAAACAAAAAAGGCATCTGATAAGTGGGGGCTGGGAATGAAACCATTGGTCCTCCTACTTAGCAACATACCTTTCCTTCTCCACTACACCAGCTGTATAAACCTTTCCCAAACACCTTTGCCGCAATCCCCTGTTTTGTGTGTGTTTTCTTCTGGGGATTAGCGGATTTGCCTGCAACCTGCTCTCTTGGCTGAAAGGAGAGACTACAGAGTACAAACGCTGCGTCGAGTTATCATCATATCCTGGCTGGTTCTTATCATGTGCAGAACATTTAATAAAAGAGATGGGGCAAAGGAAACAAACAGTATAATGGATTTGCCTTCCATTGTAGGAAACTTGGATCCAAAAGCCGTGTTGAGTCAGAAATGCAATGAGTTTCTGTCTGATGCTGCAGCTTCAAGTTAAGCATTCGTTCCTATCCTTTAAAAAAAACACCCACATTTTAGCTATTTCTGGCACTCCTGGTAATGTGCACCCTAGGGAGGGATGTGACTGGAGCAGGAGAACAGCCACAAGACAGCAGTGAGTTGCATTGTGAAGGATGGGCAACAGCACCTGCTCCTATTATGCCTGGCATTCACTGGTGCCATTTTATCTTTCACAGCACCCAAGATATATCCCATTCAACGCCCCCCTCCTCTTTTATTTTCTGCTTTTATGACACTGAACATTTACATTTTCTATTCAGTCTCGTCACCCTGTTCACAGTGCACCCAGAACAAAGCCATGTGAGTTTATCTATCATAATGATACAGGCCACATGCTGGTTTACACTCGTAGGGTTGAATCTGGGAGATGCATTAGAGCTGAAATTATACATTTGGTTCATATGTGACAAACACATTATTTGGCAATATGTGGATAAAAGCTGTAACTTCAAAAATGCTCTCAAAAGGACAATACACATGATTTGAGCACACACACACACACAGCACAGCACAGTGTATACAGAATGACAGTGTGGATCCATGATCACTTAAGGACTATTAGCTATCATATGAACCCTACTTGTTTGCTTTAGCTCACAAATGAAGCCTAGTTCCACATTCCATTGTCACCTGAGATCAGATTAATGACCAGAAGGAATACAGCTTTGTCAGCAATGGTACCCTTACTTTAGAAATCTCCCCCTCGGGAAGTCTGCTAGACCCGCTCTCATATTGCTTTCTGAAAGCAGATTAAAACTGGTGCTGCACATTTACCATGTTTGATTTTTAAACATGGAAAATCTCCCCTTTCCAGCTTAGAGGAGAATTTGTCAATTAAGAGCACCCCTTCCAGAAAACACACACTTTTGTTTGATATTTTTAGTGGTCCATTTAGCACAGCACTTCCCACAACGCAGAAGATTTTCAAGTTCCAGCAATCATTATATGCCCTCTACTCATGTGGTTTCTGTCTCATTTGATTTCAGATGCAGCCAATTCTTTGTGATGCTCATGTACTTGTGATGCTACAGTGGGGCACATAGGAGAATCTCCTAGAGGTATCCTAGATAATGTAGGGAAGTGTGTAAAAATGCAACAGCTATCTAGGATTGCAACCAGACATAATTTAGTGTTGTGCTATGAGTCCTTTGTTTGCAACTAGGTTTTCTTATGTGGCCAAGACAATCCAAGAGTTTAATTACTGCTATATTGAAATGATACCATGGTTGATTCTGCATAGCAAATACGGGTTGCAGGCATTAAAAAGAAACCAATTTTCCCTTTTCCCATTCACATGTATGCCATGCGGGCAGCAATTGGAGCCCATGAAAACAATCCGGGTTGCTTTCAAACCTTGGCACAGAGACACTTCTCTTTATTTCCTGCAGCACATGCATAAACTGTGCAGGAATACAGAAATTAACCCTTGCAGCCATGTCAATCATCCTACAATATGATCAGCTGCACCTACGTAGCTGTGAATGTGCAACATGCAAAAAAAATTAAAAAGAAAAAGGGGCTTCCCTGCAATTGCAGGGCAGGCAGATTCTCCCTGACTGTGGATGGCGGAGTAGAAGGGAGGGAGGGGAATAAAGCATCTCCTGCTTGTTTGCACGGGAGTGGCTCCGCCTCCAAACCAAGATTTTGTAAAAGGATCACGTTTTCAAAAATCCCGGGTTGAGGGAAATAAAATGGGGCAGACTTGTTTTGGGGATGGAACCTGTGCAAAGTGTGCTCCCCAAAAAAACACAGTTTGTATTCCATCCTACACATAATATCCAATGAAGTGTGGTTGCAGTCTTGGTTTGTGAATACCTCTGCAAGAATTTTCAACACAGTATGAAATCCTTCTCGTCTATCATGTTTTTATGTAGTTATCACACAAACACTTGCTTTTCAGTTATGCTAATGTCACTGTTAAAGCTGAACTCTGTGAGAAATGCCCCTGTCACTTGCTAAAATGATACAACTTGGTAAAAGTAAGTAGTGCATTTAAAAGGTGTGCCATGGAACTATTGTTTTCACTTGTTAAGGATCTGATTCAACATCCTCTGCCAAGATGAGAGAATGCCCCCAACCATTTGATTTATCTTGTCTATTCACTGGCAAGCAAAACAACTATCTCCGGATGGTAGAAGGTCCATCTTTACAATTCTCATTGCAGCTTCTAACTGATATCCCAATGGGAAGACTTATATCTTCTTTTTCTGTTATGCAGAATGATGTGTGCCAAAGGTTATTTTGGAATATTTACAGCTTTTAGCTGTAGAAGCGGAGAATAAGGGAAAGTAATAGATGATCCAACCTTCTTAAATACAATTGAAGGAACTGTATATAACTATTAACAAGTGAGAACCACATGTACCTAGATGCAACTCCTACAAATAATAAAGGAAATTAATTCCAACATCTAGCTAATACACATTAAAAAAATTCCAAAACTCTCATGTGACAGCCATGTATAGAAATTAATATCGGAGCCAAAGGAAACAAACATATTTCCTGTGGCAAATGTGGAAGTAAAACTCATAGAATCATAGAATTAGAAGAAACCACAAGGGGCATCAAGTCCCTCTGCCATGCAGGAACAAACAATCAAAGTACCCCTGACAGATGGTCATCCAGCCTCTCTTTAAAAACCTCCAAAGGAGGAGACTCCACCATACTCCAAGAAAGTGTATTCCACTGTTGAACAGCCCTGAACTGTCAGGAAATTCCTAATGTTTAGATGGAATCTCTTTTCCTTCACCTTGAACCCATATTACTTCTTGTCCTACTAGTCTCTGGAGCAGCAGAAAACAAGCTTGCTCCCTCTTCAACATGACATCCTGTCAAATATTTAAACATGGCTAAAATGTCACCTCTTAGCATTCTCTTCACCAAACTAAACATACCCAGCTCCCTAAGTCTCTCCTCGCAGGGCATGGATTCCAGACCTTTTACTATTTTGGTTGCCCTCCTCTGGACATGTTCCAGTTTGTCAATATCCTTTTTGAATTGCAGTGCCCAGAACTGAACACAATATTCCAGGTGAGGTCTGACCAATGCAGAATGGAGAGATACTATTACGTCCCTTGATCTAGGCACTATAATCCTATTGATGCATCCCAGAATTGCATTGGCTTTCTTGGTTATATCACACTATATCTGTCACCCATCCTATATCTGTGCATTTCATTTTTTTCTGCCTGAGTGGAGTATCTTACATTTATCTCTGTTAAAGTTCATTTTGTTAGCTTTGGCCCATCTCCCTAACCTGTCCAGGTCATTTTGAATCCTGACTCTGTCCTTTGGGGTATTAGCTACTCCTCCTAATTTGGTGTCATCTGCAAATTTGATTAGCATGCCCTCTATTTCATGATCCAAGTCATTGATAAAAATATTTAATACCACTGGGCCCAGGACAGAACCCTGTGGCACCCCACTAGTCACTTCTCTCCAGGATAAAGATGAGCCATTGGGTTCGGTCAATCAACCAATTGCAAATACATCTAACAGTAGCATTGTCCAGTAGCATTGCCTATTTTACTAGCTTACTTGCAAGAAAGTAATGGGGACCTTATCAAAAGCTTTACTACATCTAGGTATACTACATCAATACCATTCCCTTTGTCTACCAAGCGTGTCACTCTATCAAAAAAAATACCAGTCTGGCATGATTTGGTTTTGAGAAACCCATGTTGACTTTTAGTGATCACACTGTTCCCTTCTAAGTGCTTACACACAGTCTATAATAATCTGCTCCAGAATCTTTCCTGGTATTGGTGTCAGGCTGAATGGATGGTAATTTTTTGGGTCCTCTTTTTTTCCTTTTTTGAAGATGGGGATAACATTAGCCCTCCTCCAGTCCACTGTTCTCCAGGAGTTCTCAAAGACTTTAGCAAATGGTTCTGAGATTACTTCTGCCAGTTCTTTTAATACCCTGGGATGTAGCTCATCAGGGCCCAGAGATTTGAATTCATTTAAGGTAGCCAGATATTCCTGTACCACCTCTTTATTTATTCTGTGCTGAATTTCCCCTACTATATCTTCTGTTCCAGTTTCCCCTGGAAAAGAACTGGTTTTTTTTAGAAAAGACTGAGGCAAAGAAGGTGTTGAGTAATTCTGCCTTTTCTCTGTCCCATTAGCCATCTTCTCCATGCAGTGACCATATTATATCCTTTTTCTTCTTTTTCTTACAAACCAAAAAACCCTTATTATTATTTTTAACCTCTCTGGCAAGCCTGAGCTGGTTCTGTACTTTAGGTTCTCTGACTTTCTCCCTACACATCCTGGCTATTTGTTTTTCTATTTTTTGTACACGTCCCTTTTAAATCTTAGCTCAGTTGAAAGGTCTTTTGATATCCATGCTGGTTTCCTTAGACACCTCCCATTTTTATTTATTTATTTTTATTTTATTAAACTTCTATACCGCCCTTCCCCGAAGGGCTCAGGGCGGTGTCCATCAATTATATAAAACAGTTAAAATCCATTTCACACCCAATCCCAGTTAAAAACCATATAAAAATTATAAAAATTCAGATGGCGATTAAAATTGTTTCCCCTTCCCCATTCTTGCACCCACAGGAGGCCAGATATTTATCACAGAAGTGTGGTGTTATCCCGGCTGGCCAAATGCCTGGCAGAACAGGTCCGTTTTACAGGCCCTGCGGAAACTCTGTATGTCCCGCAGGGCCCTGATCTCACTTGGGAGCCTATTCCACCAGGTAGGGGCCAGGGCCGTAAAAGCCCTGGCCCTTGTAGAGGCCAGCCGGATCACTTTGGGGCCAGGGATCACCAGAAGGTCCTCCTCCAAGGAGCAGAGGGGCCTAACAGGTGAGATAGGGAGAGACGGTCCCTCCTCATTGGAACTGTTTGAAATTGTGCCTTCAAGATGTCACTTTTAAAAACCCATCATGCACGTTTTTCTGTTTTAGTATTCCTTACCATGGGATCACACCCAGTAGTTTCCTGGACAAGGCATGTAGCACACTTCTTTCTGTGATACACCTCTGAAGATGCCAGCCCAGATGCAATTTTAGGAACCAGATCTACCAGACCACAGTCACATAGCCCAGAAGGCTGACAACAACCAGCAAATGTTAAGTTGGATTGGTTCCATAGAAAACAAACTAACAGTTTAATCATGGTTAACTTCTGTTGCAGGATGCAGAATAGTGTAGTATAAATTTAATATCATCAGATCTTGGAAACTGAGCAGGATCAGTACTTGAAGGAGAGACCAACAAGGAAGACATTGCGGAAAAAGACAATGACAAACAACCTCTGTTTAATTACTCGCCTTGAAAACCCTATGGGTGTCTGGCTGGAAAGCTGTGGGTGGGAGTACAAACACAAAGACTCTGTGTCATGTCACCTACAGTAAAAACCTTGAAGTGATATGGCAGCTGTAGGAGTTGCTGGAAACTCTATGGTTATATCATAGAGTTTCTGGCAGTTCCTAGAGCTACCCCATGACACTTCTTTTTTAACCGGAAGTGATGTGATGACACAGCTGGCATTTAAAAAAAATTCTCACAGACATGCTGAGTGGAATCAGAACATAGGAGAGTGGGGGAGGGAGCTTGGTAGCCATATTTTAACATTATTTAGTCAATAATAATCTAAATGTGCTTTTGTTTCTAAATTAAAATTCTAGTAAGAAATGTTGGCATCAAGGACTTAAAAGTTAATTTAACAAAATATTTGGCTACTGACCACACCACAGGGTTAATGCAGCATTTACATTTCAAGAGTGGAAAAATCTCATTTGACAAATTTCTTGAACAAAAATTGCTAGCAGTAGAGAACATTCATTCAGATTTTCAGTGAATATTTCCCAAGAAAACTACATTAGCAGATGGCATCATGGGGCCAAATACCACTGAAGCTGAAAACACTAGGATGGTTTATTTAAATGTGGATGATAGATCACTTTCCGCCACTTAATAGGCAACACTTTTCTCTTTTCTTCTTACCAGTAATAGCTTTAATTATTCTCTGTACCACCTTTTTCCCTTGCTTTCCTTTACTTCATTTGCAAGAAATCGCCATCTAGCTTATTTACATGTGAACAAGGTGGAGCATCATGTGGTGAGTTCCTAAGCCAGACACTGAATCCCATTCAATTCTCATTTCCTCTCTGACAGACACCATTGAATCAATCATGTTTGCCATACCCTCTTCATGACCACCTATGAGATCCCAAATCACTTTTCATCTGCCATGTCAATCACACTCAGACCATGTCCACTTTTCATTACAAACACACTGTCATGTGACTGGCTAATCTGTCACCCCCCTGACAGTGGTTAGGGTGCCAATTGATTTAATTAGCAATCAATTAGCTTGTTACCATTGTAAGTAATTACCTTTTATAGAGCAAAGAGTACAGATGGCCACAGCACTAAAACTCAGCTAATAAAACTGCTTTTAACACCCCTCTCTCCATACAAAATCACTAGCTCACAAAGACTTGGAGAATTATTGGTGACATGCACATGGCTTGGAGACCCCAGGGGATTTCTTTCTCCTTTCTTATTATGCTGGCAGACTTTTCCATTAATGGGTCACAGACAGTATTTGTGCTTTCAGAAACAGATCTTGTTAGAGATGTTGTTAATGTATAAATTATTTACTTTGAGTGACCACAGTAACTAATATTTGTTAATGACTCTGGGCACAGTCTATTGCAAAGTTCTCACAAGTAAACCCTATGGAACTGCCATGATCTTTTGCAAAACCCAGTGCAAGAGTCTTTCCCATTGGCTTGTACCCCACACACTATAAAAGTTATTCATGGAGCAGATCTTTGATGAAAATTTAGCTCAATGGCACAGCAAATGCACAAGGTCTGAGGTCAATTCCCTTTCCCTATCCTCTCCAGTTAAGACCATCTCAGATAGCAACTACTAGGATAAGCTTTTCTCTGCCTGAGGTCTTTGAAATCTGTTGCTGTCAGTCAGAATAAATAATATGCAGCTAGATGGACCAATAATCTGATGGTATAAAAAAGCTTTGTGTGTTCAGCATTGCAATGGACATTCTTAGTTGGTAACAGAGAAATTTCTACAATTCAAGTATGTATAAAGCAATTTAATAATAGCATCAATGTAAGCTGATATAACATTGTAAATGTATGACAAGATTGCATGCAAATCATCTTTGTACTTCAAAATTATCCAGTTTAAAATAATGAAACCAGTTACTATTAAACTAACTTGAGTGCACAGAAATTCAAGTTTCAGTATCTTGTCCAAACCACAGGAGTTTTTGCACTGATAACTTTGCACTGCGCTGGGATCAAAGTGTCAACACCATCGGTGTCTCACTGATCCCAAAACATTTCAACATGTTGGATTTCTTTTTTGGTTAAATTGTGGAGATGCTGATAGGAAGAGTGGTTGGTTCTGTTTTCCTCTTTGCTCACCATTCACAACCTAACTTGAAGAAGTTAATTACTGTTTGTCACTTATATTACCTAACATGCACATCCATGTATTTTAAAAAAATCTGCTATCTTGCCATTTCAAATGCTACTGCAGTTGTATGTATCCTGCCTGTCTGCCATTAAATTCAATCTGCAAAATACTCCCAAGGCACACAATGACTCGCTACATTAGCTCTGTGGTGAACAGAAGAGTCAGTAATGAGATGAGTAAGTAGACTTGTACTCCATTCATCATCCTGTTTGCTTCAATATAAGTGTTCTTTTATCAGCTGTATTGGTACTGATGTCATCACACAAGGCATAAATCACAGCAAATGTGACAATGTCCTATTAAGGGTCATGGTCTAAAATCATTATTGACAAATTAAAGACCACAGTTAGCCATTTTTTTCCCAGTGTATTCTCATTTTGAGATATGGTTAGCACTTTATTGAAGAATGCAGATTGAATAGTCATTTATAGCTAGGAGTAGCTATGAGCATTAACATACCAGCCCTCGTACTATTTTATCCAAAAAGAACATGATGGAGGTATTGAAAAAGGCATGGAATTAAGAAATTAAAATCTGATCAGTGGAATATTGTTGGTTCAACACAGGGGGCTTCTTTATGATTGATTTCATCAAGGCTGCAAACCTTTGATCTGGGAATAAGACCTATTGAATACAATGGGGTCTGACATCTGAACAAATATGCACACGAACAGAACTCAAGAGCATTTCTATGTGTGGCATAGAGCACTGAGCAATAAAAATGTGGAGATGCTTATCAATGTGGAAATGCTTATCAATGGCTATTAGGCAGGGCACCTAATGCCAGGTACTATGGATTATGGACAGGAGAAGAACTTTATTGTATACTTGTGAATACCCAGAGACAGACCCAGGTTGTCTGTTGTCAGATCTGGTCCAACAAAACAGTTCTTATTTTCTTATGATGTAGCAGATATTCAGTTTATGAGTGACATTGTATAGTCTTATACATGAAGACAGTTCCACCTCACATTTGCAAATTTAAACCAGCTGGGTTACCGAAACATACTTAGAGGGGCTTACAGTGATCAAATAACTCCATACCTTACTACTCACCATCCATTCTCCATTAGAGGAAGACTTTTCCAAGTACCTCTAAATAATCAGCTGGACCCTGAAGACTGTTGCAATTAGATACAATTTTATGAATGTTTAATTTTTGTTTTCTTGGCTGAACTCGCTTAGGTTGGTCTCAATTTAAATTTATATTACTTGCAAAGGCACATCTTTCTTGGTAAGATGTGTCCTTTGCAAGTAATATCCATTTAAATCAAGACCAACTTAAGCGAGTTCAGCCATGTGGTGTTTAGCTTTCTGACTGCTGCCGTGCCATGCCATTGTGAAAATTGAGATATAGAACACACATCTGCCCAGCTATTGTCCAAGAATGATGTAATGACTGCCTTGTTTAGGTGTGGCAGGAAAAGGTGGCGTGTTTAATCATAGGCTCTTTGCTCTAATAATTCCCTCTGTTCTTGGCTTTCAAATCTACTCAGCTCCAAAATGCCACTTATTAGGCAAAGCAATCCTTTATAATACTTATACTTCACAAACTAAATTAGATGTTATTATAACAAAAGGAGACAATATTAACATGAAGTTGAAGATATCCAACATTTGTTGGCTTAGTGTTGGGAGAGGTCAAGGATGTAGAACAATTGAATACTTAGTTCATTTTGAGCCTATGGGAAGAACTGAAAATCTTGCTGGTGTTTTGCAAGAATACTCCTCATGTGGCAGAATCAAATTATTTGCATAGACTGAGGATCTGTGAAATCCAAGTTCCACCTTTGCCACAGACTTGTTGTAATAGAGTAATTATCTTTGTCAGTTTCCCTTATATAAAATGGGACTGGTTAGGACCTATTTTAAAGGGCTATTATAAGGCTGAACACACCAAAAATTACAAAGGGCTTTGCAAATTATAAGTGGCTCAGAAAATAGAAAAGAAAAGTAAAAAAGGTAAAGTTTAACTTCTGGTAGGGTGTGTTCATGAGAGAGAGAGAGAGAGAGAGAGAGAGAGAGAGAGAGAGAGAGAGAGAGAGGTTAGAGATTTCTTTTCATCCAGAAAAAATAACCAGGGAAATCAGGAGGAAATATATATAAAACAAAATGCATAATTCATAGCAATGCTAACATATAATGTTATCATATGTGGTATATTCAACTGTTCTAGAAGTTTAAATTCATCCTGATGCAATCTCCCAATCAGAAGAAAACAGTGTCACTTTGTCCATTAATGGACAAAGTTTATCCGTTTGTCCTGTCCCCCCTCCCTTGCATGCCACCCCTCCCTCCCCTCCCCCTCTCTCCGCTAGGGTGGGTGGGCCATGTCCAGATGCTGGGGCCCTCCTTCCCCTCCCTTGCATGCCACCCCTCCCACCTCCCCTTTCCTTGCATTCCAGCCCTCTCTTCCCCCCCTCCCACTCCCTTCGCTAGAGTGGGTAGGCCATGTCCAGATGCTGGGCCCCCTCCTTCCCTCCCTCCCTCCCTCCCTCCCTCCCTTGCATAAACAGAGTGTCACTGCATCAGAGGAACTGCCAATTGATTCTAAATATGTCATCATCATACCCACAGTATTTACATCAATGGTGGACAGCCGCAGTCACATTTGAACAATAAGCATATCCTCCATGATGTGTTCCACGTCTATCATACACACAGGAATTACCATTGTTTATTGATGTAAATTGTCTTACATTTTTTTAAAAATCTGACAAAGTTCTTACAAAACATTTTATATGAATAAAACTTCATCTTTAAAAGCATTCAAGTCATTCTAAAAGAGAAATTATTGCATAACATTTTTCAGTATTCCCAAAGATCAAGTTTTTCAATGGGGACAAAAACTGTGGGGAGAATCCTTAGGAAAAAATGGAAGCACATTTCTTTCCTGAATTTTGCAGACTTTTCCACCATAAGCTTCACATCTCTAGCTGTGTGAGAGAGTTAATAGAGGTCCCAGGACTGGGACACATGTATAACAGGCCATTTCAAAGTAAAGACATGTATTAAAGGTAAAAGGTAGTCCCCTGTGAAAGCACCTGGTTAATTCGGACCCATGGAGTGATGTCACATCCCAATGTTTACTAGGCAGTAGGCAGTCTATGTTTATAGGGTGGTTTGCCATTGCCTTCCCCAGTGGTCTGCATTTATATCCAGCAAGCTGAGTATTTATTTTACCAACCTCAGGAGGATGGAAAGCTAAGTAAACTTTGAGCCAGCTGCCTGAAAACAACTTCCATTGTGATAGAACTCAAGTGATGAGCAGAGCTTGGACTGATATACAGCTCCTTTGCAGCCTTAAGGGCAGGTGCAGTATCTTAGCGAAAATAAAGGCAGGATAAGGAATACAATAGCACCGAGAAGTGGGTTGAAAAGGCCACAGCTGAGCTGATTAAAGCAGATGGAACATCAATGAGGCATAGGGCACCAGGCACCAGGCAACCACCCTATGAGTCAATGAAACATATCCTCCATCAATATATTGGGGAAAACCCAAAGTGGTGAACCAGTGGTTTTACATGGGCGCAGACCTCTAAGTGGTACCCTCACCACCTGGGAGTGGAGCCATGTAACTGTTATCGTGCTGAGCATCCACAGTAGTACACAACTACATGGGTGTCCCTAAAACAGGGAGGCAGGCATACAGGCACAGCCTCCCCACACATGGATCCAGCCTGAAGTCCAAACATCCTGCCTAAAACTAAGGCAAAATAGAACAGAACATCAAAAAAATGAACACAGGGAAGGAGGGAGGGTCTGTTGTGCTTGAACACCAAAGCCAAAAGCCAGGTGGAGGAACCTTTAAAAAAGAGGGGGAGGGCATGACACAACCAGGTTTGTGTCTTGTTCCAACCCCCACCCCCAAAAGACTGCCCACCCTCATGGAGTCATTATAGGCTGCCATCAGGAGGGGGGTAACTAAGCCCTGACCAACATGCAGGCTGGATGGAAGGAGTCAGGGAAACACCTGCCCAGCTGTGCTGGCTCTGTTTCCAGGTTGGTGTTGTACCTTGCAGCTGCAAAGGCAGACTTTGCTAAACCTGTGGCTGTGATTTACATGCAAGTTGAGTCCCCTTGCTGGATCATTTTGCTGCTGCTGTTTGATGACTGACTTGAACATTGTGTCAGGAAGTTTAACTCCTGTACAGAAGCCATTTGTGCAGAAGGATCATGACTGAATCATACAGAGGCATAGCTAGGAAAAATGGAGCCTGGGGCAAAATCTGAGCCACCCTCCCACACCACGACCAAACAACGTTTTTTGCACCAGGTTATCTCAAAGTCAGATCACATTATAGAACATGATCCAACACACAAATCTGAACACACCCAAAGCTCCCTAATTTAAACAACATTGAAAGTGATGCTATTTTTGAACGGGGGTAATCCACCCTGAAACAGCATCACTTTTAATGTTGTTTAAACTAGAGAGCCTAGATTCTCCTTTTAAATCCATCTTAAAGGGAGACTCTGGGTTCCCTAGTTTAAACAACATTGAAAGAGATGCTGTTCGGAGGGGGGGGGATGCATCCCGGAACAGCATAATTTTCAATGTTGTTTAAACTAGGGAGCCAAGATGCTCCTTTTAAATCTCCCTTAAAGGGAGAATCTACCCCAAAACAGCATCACTTTCAATTTTGTTTAAACTAGGGAGCCTAGATTCACCTTAAAGGGAGACTCTGGGCTCCCTAGTTTAAACAACATTGAAAAAGATGCTGTTCGAAGGGGGGGATCTACCCCAGAACAGCATAATTTTCAATGTTGTTTAAACTAAGGATCCCAGATTCTACCAGATCTACCAGACCATGGCCACACAGCCTGTAAAACCCACAACAATCAGTTGAATCTGGTCATGAAAGCCTTTGACAAAACTTTCAATGTTTTTTTAATCTAGAGAGCCCAGATTCTCCCTTTAAATCCACTCCGAAGGGGGTGGATTTAAAGAGAGAACCTGGGGAAACTTTTAGGGTACCTGTCAGGGAGCAATGTTTAAGCTAACAGTACCAAAATTTTCAGCTACCTTTAGGAGACTCTCCTGATGAAACCACCCAGGTTTGGTGAAGTTTGGTTCAGGGGGTCCAAAGTTATGGAAGCTCAAAAGAGTAGCCTCATCTATTATTAGCTCCCATTGGATGGGGGATGGGGCACCCACTTTGTTGGTCCATAGTTTTTGACCCCCTGAACCAAACTTTACAAAACCTGAGTGGTATCAGCAGGAGACTCTCTGGATGAAACCATCCAGGTTTTGTGAAGTTTGGTTCAGAGGGTCCAAAGTTATGGAAGTTCAAAAGAGTAGCCCCATCTACTATTAGCTCCCATTGGAAACAATGGGGAATGGGGCACCCCATTTGGGGGTCTATAACTTTGGACCCCCTGATCCAAAGTTCACCAAACCTGGCTGGTTTAATTGGGAGCATCACCTGACAATACCCTGAAATTTTGGTGCCACTAGCCTAAAAACTGCGCCCCCTGCTGGCCCACAACATAAAAACACTAAAAATACAAAAAATAGAAATGAGCCGAATTTTTTTCTGCACCCCCAATGGTGGGCTCTTGAGACATTTGTCTTTGCATATCCCCATGGTGGCTATGCCTGTGGAATCATATCTTAGCCAGTGGACTATACTGATAATTTCAGAACCCTATTTGGGTGGAAAGGTGACATATAAATATTTTAAATAAATAAAAATAAATAGCTTTTGCTCTGCAGCTTTCAGCCAGTTTTGCATCTGTTTCTTCTATCTACAGAACCTTCTCAGTCACCAGTGAAGGCACATATAACTCCTCAAGCCATGCTCAAGTATCTGTCAAGCACAGAACCATTCGCTTTTTGCCCCTCTTTACACCAGAACAGTAATTTCAGTGAATTAGTTAAATGACCTACAGTGGATTCATTGCCAGCAAAAACATGCATTCATGCAAGTACAAACAATTTGGCCATTTATGCATGCAGTACTTCCCCTGAATCTGCTTGCTTCACAGTGGGATTTCCCCTTGTTCCTTCGTTTACACACAAGTAAGCACCCCACTGATTCCATTCGAGCCACTATTTTGGCTGCCCTCTGTTTCTGCAACCTCCATTTGGGGAAGTTGCCCGAAACCTTATTTTGAGGGGTGGGGGAGCACATTCAATGCTCTATCATTCCTACAATGGACCCTAAGTGTTACGGTGTTGATTTTTTTTAAAAAAGAAGCCCCACCGCCCCCCCAAAATGCTGTTTGAAGAGTAGGCAGAACTGCCCACTAGGGAAGGTAGGAAGGAACAGAAAACCTGAAGGAGGGCAAATGCACACTGGTTTCCTTTGCTTTCCCTGCAAAGTGAGACAAAAAGTTGCACTGTTGCATGTTTCGGAAACTCCACAAAGAATCAGAACTGACAGGGCAGTGAGTTCTAAAGAATGAGAAACCTGTCCGTAACCGAGAATCTGACCCAAAGGAAATGTACACTCTCTGCAGGCCAGGCCACAAGTCCATAAAAGGCCTTTGACTGCTCTTTCTTATTATGTTCATTATGGGCACTGTGTGCCAAAAACACTGTAGCAGATAAAAAGCTTGATATTCATCTTTTTGTTAGTCTAAACTAAAGGTTGAGAAACAAGATTTTTGAAAATGCACAACAATTCCTATGAGGCAATAAGCAAACATGCTCATGCAGATTCATCTTTATCAGGGCAGCTTGGCAACGACTAATGAACACCAAATGACTGACACCCCTTAACAAGTAAGTCTGATCTGAAAACGTGATCTTATCTTTTGACCATTTAAACTTTGGAGATGGTGGAGTTAGATGTAATGGCTGTGAGGGCAGGAAAGAAATAGCTGCAGCCCAGTATTATGCAACTCCACGCACAGTTGTTTCTTCCCTTAATCTGTTCTGTGGATTGGTGGAGAAAGTGACCTGACTGAAGGTGTCAGCATCATTGCCAGTTGGTTGGCTATGCCCATATATGGCTGACATGGGAGTGTCACTTTATACCATTCTATAGGGTTGCCAATCTCCAGGTGATGGCTGGAGATCTACTGTCAGTCACTATTACAACTGGGTTTGGCCTGGCCAGGTCCAGCTTTAAACTGCAGGCTTCAGAGGTAGAGCCCACAGTTTAAAGCTGGACCAGGCCAAGACCAAACTTAAATTGCACCTCCTTCTCACACAATAGTTTGAGGGGAGGGTGCACAACTCAGGCTGGGCTGTGCTTGCCCTGGACACTATTTTTAGTAGATATATCCCTGATTAGCTCTTATGCTATATAGAGGTGCTGGTTCTAATAAGGCTATGGTGGCATTTTGTATTAAATAAGAATTCCAATCTCTCAGGTATTCCAGTAAGGTGCTCTGTTCTCATTTAATAGGGGACAAGTCCACATCTGCTGCCACTAGTAAAAATGGAAGGGGTACAGCTTGGAGGTTTTTTAAAGTCCAACAAATAATCCCTTAGAAAATGTAGATATTTTTGGTTTTATATTGGTACTTTTTAAACAAAAACGAATGTAAATTACTTCCCTTGTGAGTAATCTTCTGTTTCAAAAAGAGGAAATCTTTAATGCTGTGAAAGTGGATCATAGCTTTCCAACTGTACAGCTGGGTGGCACTATATTCTGGGGAAGATGTTTAGGCATAAGGAGCACAAGGAAGTCCTGGACAGAAAACCTATCCCCATGTTTGCTTGTTTGCTTCATTTATATCCCATTGTTCCACCCAATTGGGGATTACAAAGCAGCTTTCTGTTCCATTTTATCCTCACAACAATGCTGCGAAGTTGGGCTGAGAATCGGTGACTGGCCTAAGGTCTCCCAGTGAGCTTTTGTGTCAGCGTAGGGGTTTGAACCTGCGTGTCTCATATCCTTGTCCAACATTCTAACCACCACACCATACTTGCTAATCATATTGGGGACATGTACAGAGATGGGGGTAGGGACAGTACACACGCCCATTCTCTCTCCCTGCATATTCAGCCAGTGCACGGATGGCTCATTTGTACAAGGGAAGAGACAGTGGATATAACATGGTCTGGCACTGATTCTTATTCCCCAAATAGTTAACCCAGCCCATCCTCTGACAAAAAAAATAATCTTGTGTTGGCTGCTTGTACTGTCTTGAAGCTGTAGTTCACGGTATTTGTAGATGTGGTTTAGATTCTAGTCCACATTTAGTTTCTTTTTCCATTTTGGGAACTGACTGAATGAGACCAGCACTTAGGTGTTTGCTGAGTAATGGGCTGATCACTTCTGAGACAGACAATGTCTGTACTGACTGTGTCAGTTTGACAGACAAGCTGTTATTTTCACTCTTGACTCCCTTAAGCAGTTTCAGTGGAACAGCCTAGTTTGTGACTGCAACATTTAAACTTAAGAAATAAAGACTGTATTACCAAAAGCACAGTCAGGGCAAGGTTCTTAATACATCCAGATTTAGGAGCTGTTTCACATTTAAATTCCAGCTAAAATTCCTTAGAACAGATACCAATTTTCCAAGCTCCTTCTTATGTCCTTACTAATTCATGTAACAGGTTATGTTCAATCTATTTGATGCTTTGATGTTATTGGACAGACAACCTTTGGATTCAAATTTCTATGGAATCATCATAACTTTAAGTGTTTAACATTGTTTTTTAACATTAGTTCTTTAAGCATTGTGCAATAAAGACACATAGTATATATTATTAATTTTAATTTCTTCTGCTTTTCCCAACTTTCTTTGGTTCCTTCCCTACTAATTTGTGTATCACTACTTGGAACTTTCAAAAGAGATATTCGAACACACATAGCTAGTCAGAGACACCCACCCATGGCCATACTTAGATTACAGACATGGTTCTCTTGCACTACACCCAAACTGCCTAACAGATTAGCAATGATCCCATTTTTCATAACATCAATAACTTCATAGGCAGGGCAAAGAGGTTAGTGAAGACTAAATTTAGTCCAGTTTTTCCCCTTCCTATTGCCAACTGCATAAAAAGTGTCTGGATCTGTCAGAGATATTGGGTGGAAAGGAGTATGGAACTCTGCAAGCACAGCAGTAAGCAGGCAGCCCTTGCTGGGATCCTAGCAAAGGTCATTTACCTTCAGTTAAGAAAACAGAAAGTTAGTAGTGAAATCCTAAACAGGGTCACACCCTTCTGAACCTATCAACTGCAGTAGACCTAGGAATGTAACTCTGCTGATGACAGCACTGCAAGGGAAAGATCTTAATTAAGTATACTTAAAAGTAAGTCCCATGCTATTCATTTCATCTTACTCCCAGGAAAAAAGGGATTTCTTAGGATTACTACCTAGGGCCTGTTCCGCATGGGGCAGTGAAGCGGCTGCACACCAATATAAATGATACTGGTGGAGCCCCGGGGTCGTTCACAGTTTCCGTGCGAGGAGCCCTGGAGTGGCCGTGGCCCGCAGAGGTGCTTCCACATGGAGGCATGTCCTTTTTATTAAAAACTTACCTTTTCTTCCCTGTGCAGCTTCGCAGGGACAAGGGGACATGCCCCTGGGGCCACAGCAATGCATCGGGGTCGGAGGGCAAGAGGTGTGGCCCCTTGTGCCTGTGGAGCTGGCTGGGGAGAGAAGGTAAGCTGAAAAGAAAACAGAACATGCCTAAAAGTGGCGCCTGAACGTCACCGAGTGTTTTTGGTATTTTTGGTATTTTTGAAAAAAACTTGCTCACTGAGCGAGTTTCAAAAACACTATTTTCCTGCCCGGTTGCAGAGGAAAAGCACAGTGCTGTCTCATTTTGGAGGCAGCAGTCATGCAAACTGCTCCCCCGGAAAGGTGTTTTTTACCATGCCTAGGTTGCTGTTTTTGGTTTGTGCAGAACGGGCCTAAGACATGTTCATCAGCACCTCAGTTTTGCCTAAAACCCAGCTAATGTTAAGCACTCTGTTTCTCAGTCCAGCTTTCTTATGCAACATAAATCAAAACTGTTTTCACAAGTGACAGTTAAATTATTTTTGCATATCTGTGTATGAAATTTGAATACAGAACTTACACTGCATATATATGACATGCTCCATGCTAAAATAAGATATGAGCATCACCTGCAAAAAAAAAGACATCTGAGCCAAGATAAGAATTTCTGAGCCAAGATAAGAATTTCTTAAAGGATGAATAGATTTCCTGCAGACTGCATTTTAAGCTTCGAGAAATGTATCGTACTCAAAACCTAAAACAATTTAGAAATCTATATGACTTGGAAAATTATGGAAATAATTTTCTCCTATTGAAGATGCTTTTTAAACGAAGCCTATTGTTTGTTTAATAATTTTCATAGATCATTGTAAAACATTTCTTAAGCCTGCACATTAGTAGTAATCAAGAATTCGACATTTAAAATAATTGGTTGAGAACAGTAGCAAAAGAAGTATACAGGGTTACTAATATACACCAGGGTTTAAGCTGACATGAATTTTTATCTTAATTATCAGACAAATTTGTACTCCCACTATTTAATTCAATTTGCATGCATCGGTAGGCACTTATTAAAGGTAATATTACATCTGTCATTTTAAGACTGGTGAGAATTTTATCATATGAGCTGCATGAAACAGCCACTCTGTTATGTAATGAACTCCTTTGTAAAGCTTAAAATAATCAGTATTTGCATCCTAATTAACTATTTGGAGGAGGAGAGGAGAAATGTTTTTGCAGCAGAATTACAAAGCTTACATTCTTTGCTATGCAGATGTTTGTCTCTTGCAAACTATTTGAGTGTAGCACCTTTGTGTAAATATTCAAATTTATATTAATATTGCACACTGGAAGAAAATAAATGTAGCCATAAAGGTGGTATGATATTCCATTGTGGTACACATCTTTCTTTTGGGTAAAAGACATGAGTACAATTACTGTAATATTTCTACTGAATCATACAATAGCTTTACTGCAGCTTCTGGTCACAAGCCAACACTGGCAAAATCAGTGTTTTCTTCCTTGGGCAAAATAACAAGATCATACTCATGCTATACTGGCAAAAGATCTATTAAATTGCATGTAAATATGGGAATACATGGTGTCAAAAAAATTAACAATACAGAAACTTTCCAAGTCAGTGATATGTGCTGAAAAGTGTTTTACAAGCTCATCAACAACAGTTGTAAGAATTGTCTGGAAAAAGCATAGAGCCTAACAGGAAGTAAGCAGGACAGAAATAGGTAGGTTGTGTGTAAATGTGTGTAATAATTTCCCATTGTCACATTTGGAACCGCTATCACAATCAGTGATTGACTTGACAATAGCCAACTTTCCTTATAAGAAGAATGATGGAAGACAAACAAGGAAAACTGGTTGGGATTAATTCAGTTCAGATCTCAGCTCTACCACTTCTCAATGCTATGGCTGGATGTGAAAGTTCACAACTGACACAGAATAT
The DNA here is from genome assembly GCF_021028975.2 of Sphaerodactylus townsendi. Classification (NCBI taxonomy): domain Eukaryota; kingdom Metazoa; phylum Chordata; class Lepidosauria; order Squamata; family Sphaerodactylidae; genus Sphaerodactylus; species Sphaerodactylus townsendi. The sequence goes on from NC_059426.1 coordinate 55,033,326, forward strand.
TAGGGTGGGAACTGTTGCTAAGGAGCAGCAATCACTCAAATTAGTCATCTACTGGTTTGGCTCATGTCCTGCATGTTGATTGATACTAGGAAACCAATTATTTACCAAGCCATTTAGCTGTATCCTAACAAACTTCAGATCCTCTGAAGATGTGAGCCACAGATGCAGGCGAAACATCAGTAGAAAACTAACAGAACACGGACATACAACCCAAAAAACCCACAGCATCCTAAATTTGGTCGTCTGTATTTGTATGATTAGAACGCCTTCTTGCAACTACTGCCGCATCCACCACCCATTTGCTATCACTATTTCCAATGGCCCATAGTTATAAAGAAACAAAATTCTTTTCAGATTTTGGAGTTGAGACTCACTATTTAGTTGTCTCTGTGTGCCTGTGATTCCTACTCAAGAAATCTTGTGATTTGATCAGTTCCAATAATCATTCCATAAATAGATGGTGCTGATCTGACAGGCACAACAAGCAGGCAATGCTGCTCATTTAAGAGATGGATCTTACTTTGAAGACATGGCAGATGTGCCATCCCTGTAATTTGTGCCATCTCAACCTGTATTCTTTTCTGTGGTTATACCATCTGGACCAGCCCCGTGGAACAAAATGTTGTTCACCATCTGTAAATTTCTGTTCTTTACCATCTAAAATAGTTTATAGTTTTGTCATATTTTATGGGGGTTTATATTGTTTATTATGTCACTGTACACCGCATCTTAAGTTATTTCATGCTTGACAAGTAGACAGTTTTAATGACCTGACCATGAACATGTAGAATATATGCCTTTTGGCTATTAATTGAGAAGATTTAGTCAATTTTTTAAATTTATTCCTTAAATAAATTCCTTTTTACCAAGGTGCAACCTGGCTATGGACCAGAAAGGACTAATAGATTAACACAAAGCTGTTTGAAATGGTAGGGAAAATAAATTTTGACAACAGCCCAAAGGAGTTCACCTCATATGTAGCTGAAGTTCATGACAAAGTTCTCAGCATATATAACCCACAATTTCTGGAATTATTTTCAAGGGCAGTACTATTTCTCATCTTCTTGACACTTCTGTTCCATGAGGAGCATTTCTTTAATCTCCATGTTGCAGCAAAAAGTAATTGCTCAGGAACAGGCTAGGGTACAGCAGCAGGGGGTGGGCAGGGTTCAAAGGAATCAAATTTTGGGTCAACAGTCACAGTACTGATAGTGTGTTGTTATAAAGTCAGTGCCCCATTACTGAGGGGGAGGGATGGGTTGGAAATGAGACTTTCACCAAACCATACCCTGTCACATTGACTAGTGGCAGAATTGCTTTAGGGATAAAATGAGAGGACCATGTCCACTTCCCTGAGCTCTGTGAAGGATTTGGAATATAAATGTGAATAAGAGAATGACACAATAGAGACAACCAATGTGTAGCCCACTCATGCTTTTAGAAGTCTCATCATTTGCTTGGATTAGGTCTAGGTGGTATGAGATGAGCCCTGGGGAAAGGCTTGTTTGAGACCCACAGTGGCTTTCAGAAGCTTTGGCTCAGGAAAATGTAGCACAGCAGTTATTAATCAGTGCAGTGAGCAAAATATATATAAAATGGAAATGGATCACATATAAAGAGTTGCATTCACAATTCAGAAAAGCTCCACTGAGTTGGTGGCACTTGTTTATCCATGGAACTGAGTGACCTTTCTTCAGGGCTCCCCCTTTTCAGCACATATCAGTTCCCATGGACAAACTTTGCATGTGGATTCAACAAGGAACCAGATTGGCAGCTCCAGATCACAGTCAGAAACCTGAAAGAGGAAGAGAACAGCATGAGAAAACACACACACAGAGAGTCCAGGTTCCTTCCAGCAGAGGCGTGCCAGGGGTAAATGGCGCCCGGAGACAAATTGTCTCCAGGACACCCCCCCAGGCTCTACCCCTGCCCCGCCCACCTCAGCTCCGCCCCCACTGCCCTCGACCCTGCCCATGTTACCAGCAGCCTGCAATCTCTTCTGACCTCCCCTCCGGGCAGGCCAGAAGAGACTGCAGTCCCGGCCTCGGAGACCTTCTTTTATAAGCACTGAGGCTGGGGGGGTGGGGCTTGGGGTGCAGGAAGTCCCACCCCTTCCTGCTCCCCAAGCCCCACACCCTCAGTGCTTATAAAAGGAGGTCTCTGAGGCCGAGACTGCAGGCTGTCGGCCAGCCGGCAGGGGGGGAAGGAAGGGAGGGAGGAGTCCAGGGCGGGGTTGAGGGGGCTTGGAGGCAGCAGGAAGTCTTGCTGTCTCGTCATTTCTGCGTGCCTCGGACGGGGTCGAGGCACGCGAAAACGACGAGACAGCAGGACTTCCTGGTCACGTGGGGGGCCGATTTTGCGCCCCCCACGTGACCAAAAGAGTGGCGCCTGGGGACAAGGGGTACCCCTTGTCCCTAGGCAGATACGCCACTGCCTTCCAGTAAGACCTCTGTTTCGTCTTGCATAAGAAAGGAGCAATTAAAATCCAAGTCCCAAGCACTGAAGACCTTATTTGCTTGTACTGATCATGGAAGACCTGATGCAGCTGCTTGTGCATTGCACCCTTACTGAACAAACAAACAAAAAAGCTATAGGAATTAATTTCTAGAATTCACTGCCACATGATGTAATAATGGGCACAAGCTGTGGAAGGGGGATTAGAAGGTTTCATAGAAGATGAATGTATCAGTTCTTATATTAGCCATGATGGTTATATGGAACACCCATATTTAGGGGCAGAAAAGCTCAAGGTCTCAGACCCTGGAAACAAGCATAAGGGATGGGTTAATTTTATTTTATATACTTCATTTATAGTCTGCCTTTCTGGTTGAGACTCAGAGCAGAGGTTGACTTCTCGTGCATACATGTTTCCAAGAGGCATGTACTGGCTGGCTCAGAAAACAGGATGCTGGATTGAAATATAGACGGTCTGATTTAGCAAGCTCTTTTCTTTTATATATGAATGATAATATGTATGGAAAGTGGTGGTGGAAAGTGCCATCAAATCACAGCTAATGTATGGTGACCCCATAGGGTTTTCAAGGCAAGAGACAATCAGAGTGGTTTACTATTGCCTGCCTTCATGCCATAACTCTAGCATTTCTTGGAGGCATCCCACCCAAATATGAGCCTGACCAAACTCTTCTTAAATTCTGAGATCTGGTCTATACAAATCAGGGTTTTTGAATGTCGTACTAAATATACCAAACAGAGAATTGTTCATACTTTATTAACTAAGATGTGTGTTGGGGGGATGTTAGGATCTTTTATATCTCCTTGTTACTTGTTTTGGGAAATCTATCCAAAGTGGTTTTAACTTAGTTCAATGGGTTGCCTCTTCTGCCCTCACCAAATTCAAGAAAATGTTCAGGAGCCCACATAAAATGAACTTACACAAAGGACTCTTTCTCTGATTTCAGGAAGATAGCAGGCATACCTATTCTACAGACTTTTAAAACTCCCACTTTCAGAAGAGGCATGAGGAGGCAGGAATTGGCCTTCTTCCCTAGGTACCTCAAGAGTCAGTTGAAGTAAGGGAAAAAGGGGTTGGTTTATTTTTTTAACAAAAATATTGTTTGTACATAAGATGAGCTAAGATCTCTCCCCCCCCCACCCCCGACCTCACTGCTTTGTCGCTCTGTGCTTCATTTCTCCCAACACAGTGGAATCTGCCCACTAGAAGATACGCTTAAAGCAAAATATGGGGGGGGGGGAGGGAATGGGATGGGGAATAGTGTTAACCTTCCTTGCCTGCCTGCTGTGTTTTTGTTTTGAAACACCCCGCTACTTTAAACATGTATATGTGAAAATGGAGTAATTTAAAATATAACTTAAAAAGTCCAAAAGATCTCAAATTCCGAATCAGCAGTTCTCTCTTGCGCACAGTTGATTTGATTCTTCTTCATCACAGATCTCTGTTGCATTCCTCTCTGTGTTTATGTGTGTGTGTGTGTTTGCTACTTACTATCATGGGGGAGAAGTACTCGTCTGCTCCACACACACACACATCTGCCCACCACACCTGCTGGCAGATGCAGAAAAAGCTTTACCCCTGACTAACAGGGGTTGAAACAGAGAAAAATAAAGAACCAGACTTTTTATAGGATTAGGAAGCCCTCTGAAATCAGTGAGAAATTGCAGTAAGTTGGTAACTAAAATGCTGTTGTGCACAGAAATACCAGTGGGAGAATCCTTTTTGGCAAGCCAACTGGCCAATTCTCCTGTTGGACTACGTCTCTATCAGGCATATATCTGCTGAGTCATTCTGTCTCAGTGCTTCGTAAACTGAAACCAGAATAACAGTCAGATGAGAAAGTTTACTGCTGTCCCAAATTTCACAAATGGTTCTGCTTGGATTTAGAATGTTTACTGTATGCAGGAACAGGCAGGGTTCAGGTCACAGCTTGACTACTGAGTATCCTACTGCACTTTGCTACTATTTACCAATGGTGCAGAAAAGCTTTAAACATTCCCTGACTGAATATGGATGCAGATGGATCTCTTTCTTTCCTCCATCAATCTAATGTTCTCATAGCCCATTCACTCCTCAATCTCCCCGGGGGATTGATTATATTAATAAAATGCAGCAATTATCATATGTGACTCTTAAAAATTATGCTAGATGCTGACTCTGTAGAGAAAGAGAAGCTGGAAAATAATACCTATGTCATTCTTTTGTGATTCATGTTTACCACTTGGAAAGACAATTACTCTGAGATTCTTTACTATGCACTGGCTAGTAAAATGTAGGCCTTAAAGCATTTGGCTCCAAAAGATCAGTTTTAATGCAGTGACTGCAGAAGTTTTAATCTGATCAAGAAAAGGGACAAAAGAATGAATGATTTGCCTAGCATCTAGAAAGTCTTAGTGAAAAATCCTGAACAATATGACAAAGGAAAGGGGGATGGAACAGTCATTTAATGTTTTGTCAAAGACCAGTCCATCAATCTCAACCCCCTCCCCCCACCCCAATTGTGAAGAGAACAGGTTTTCCATGCCTGTGTGTTGGGAGGGTGCCAAATGTGTGTTGCCATTTGATGGTAAGAATCAGTGTACACCTGTTCCTACCAGCTGCCAACATAACCTATGTCAGAAGGATATGTCATAGCCGCACTAATTCCAAACTGCTCGCTCCTTCGATGTGACAGACAGCAAAGACAGAAAGAGGAACTTGGGGACCAAAAGAGGAGGAGTTTATCCTGCCATTTTAGGAACACAGATGTGTGAGGAGTGTGATAAAAAGGAGGAAACATCTGAGGGAATATGCTCAAACAAAAAAGCAAATGTCATTTGCATTATGTAATTACGGACAACCATTGAGTGCATTGTAATAACACTCAGTAGGGCAATGTTAAACCTACTGCGAGTGCTAAAAGGGCTTCAGCTTGGAAAAAGGTCAGTGTGAATTAGTATATATTTGCAGATTAATTCTCAGTGTTCCTTCATAAATTTTGTAGGTTAATGGGAGTGGAGTGGAGCAGGGCTGACACTAATTCAATTCAAATAGCACCAATTCAGAGTGGACTATCTACTAATTTGTTGCAATAATTTGTTGCTTGGAACATAGAGATATATGTGAAAATATACATGGGTGTGCATGTTTATCGATGGTGTCTTTGTTGATCACATTAAAGTCATTTTTCTCCCTTTTTCGCAGCTGTCCAAGGGGAGAACCTAAAGCCCTTAAAAGCAATTGTTCTTTTAGTTTGTAACAGAACTATACACTATTTATTTATTCAAAATCCCAAGATCAAATGCTCAAGTGTGCACATACAGGCAAGACCTTTGCTTCCCACCTTGCCACCAGTCTCCTTGAGCAAATAAATGACTTGTCTTGTGACGTGAATGATGCTGTAATGCGCTGTAGAAACATACAGCTATAAGAGTGGTACAGCTTAGCTAAACCAAAATGCTTTTCTGTCCCTCTTCTTGCCCCTGCAACAGCAGAAAGGCCAAGGCTTTGCACCTGGTTTAAAAGATTTTCCAATGATTGGTTCGACTGTCCATTGACTGATTTGTGACTGTTCAGCAGGCTGCTTCTCTGCATTTCTTCCTCACCTTGCAGTACAGTGCATTTTGCTTTTCAGCCATGCCCATTCTTGCTGTTTAACTGATCCACGCAGCAGGCAATCCTTTAAATAGACAATAAATAATGTAACCCTGAAGAAGGGCCAAATGTGCATAGCGAGCCAATCCAGCCATTGTGCCTACATACCTTGGATATTATGCTGGTGTAACATGGAGATATAGCACCCTGTCAGTGCTATGCTATGGTCAGTGTTGGGCACCACAAGCACTGCTGTGTCAACTGGGGACAGGGCAGGCCCTGTGGTTTGGCCAGAGTTTGTCCACTACCTGAGGCTCCTCAGAGCAGAAACCTCTCAGAATCAGCAGCAAGTTATGCCAGCAAAAGCCATGGCATACCACACAGATGCCCACACAGTGGAAATGACAAAATGCCCCCTCATAGCCACAGTCCCAGTCACAAGCCCTGGTATAGCATAGGAGGGTGACTGTGGCTACACCCAGACACACCTCTCCCCAGAGACTGCCAAACCCCAGCACCCAAATATACTTCCTCTAACACTACATAAACCTCACCTAGGGCATCCTATCATTCAACAGGCATGGGATTCCTTCTCAGAGGTCCCTGCCATGCACCCTTAGAACTCACAGCATTGTAGCTGGGTAGGAGGAGAGGTACAGAGAGGGCACTTAGCACAACTGAGGGAGCACTTAGAGCCAAGGGGTTAAGAAAAAATTCATGCAATGTGGCTAAGATTTAAGATCCTTTAAAGGACCCTCATCTTCAGAGACACAAAGTGAAGGGGTGACCATACACTGATAGGTAAGAAGGGGCAGGAATCCAGGGGCCACCTGCACTCCTTCTCACATGCACTCCAGGCACCACTTCAACAATGCAAGCTCCCCTACCCGAGGCTAGCACTGTGTATGGATGTGGGGCAATCCAAGGCAGGCCCATCCATCAGTACACCCTAAGTCAAGAAATGGGGGGTACACCTTGGAGAGCTGCCTAGGAGGGGAGCTACTGTTGAGTGCTCCCTCCCTGAAGGAGGGGGACAGGGAGTGACTGGATTTGGGGTGTCTGGCAGCTGCCCAACTGTGGAGCAGTTGGTGAAGCCTTCAAGGGGCCCATTTCCTTGTAGGATTGGAAGCCCTGAGCCATGGTGGTAGATGCAGCAGTTGCAGAGCACTTCCTCACTGGACCAGTCAATGTCTTTTGGTGGCTACTACAGGTCAATTTGAGGGATCTTCTGGCAAATGGAGCCTCCTACAGGGTTTGTACTGTAGATCCTGTTGGGACCCCACCCCCAGAGCCAGAGCCAACTTTTTGAGGGCCCCTACCACCATTGTAATAATTTTCTCTACCCACTGCCAGTAGTAGTGTGCTTGGCAGTATACCAATACAGAAATAAGGGGGAAACCAAAACACTGAGAAAAAGAATTGTGATTCAATTCTTGGGATGAAGAGGAGGATTAGGGACTATAGCATCCATAAAGCAAATGGTGCCTGGGAAAAGTTCTGAAATTGCACGCAGGCACCCCGCCAAAAAAATTGCACCCTCCCCCAGAAATTGCACCCCAGGAAGGGGCAGAGTGAAAGGGTGCCCTTGCCTATCTCTCTGAGTCTCCAGCGGGTGGGCACCAGCCTGACAGATTGGTAGTGAGCAAGCAGGGAGCAGCCAAACAGTGGGTGGCCTGGCCTGCAGGATGGTGGTGGTGGTGGTGGATCCTGTAGATCCTGTTGGGACCCCTCTGTAGATCCTGTTGGGACCCCTCCCCCGAGGCGTAGCTCCAAGGGGACAGGGAGTGTGATGCACTGGGAGCCCCCCTGCAGGGGTGTGGCGAGGGCATGGCATGACGTGGCAGGGGTGTTCCAGGGCGAGATGGGGGTGTTCTGGGGTGGGATGGGGTGGGCGGGATGTGGCAGGGGCAGGGGCAGAGGACACACCATTGCACCAGGTGCTTTCCCCCCTCGCTCCATCTCGCCTCCCCCGATCATGGCGGTGGCAGGTATGACTTCCATGCTGTTGTCAGTACTGCACATGTTTCTGTTTGGCATCTGTGCAGCTCCACATTCCTCCCTGCCCCACTTCATTGCCACCTGTGACTTCCCATAGAGTGGAGCCTTCGAACATTCAAAATGTGCAACTCAGGAATGCCCATTCTGGAATCATGGTTGTTGGTCTTTCTGGTGTCACTGGAAAGAACACATCCTGCTGGCTGCTGTGTTCAGCTTGCATGGGGAATAGTGTGTGGTCTGAAGGTGTTCTAGCATGGAGTACACTATCTCTGAGTTCTGCACTCCCTCACAGCTCTGGTGGTATCTGATAAACAATGCCACTTGGTGAAGGCACACAGGAGGCCCAGGGTAGATGGAGCCCAGGGGGGCTGCTGCCAGGGGTTTTGAACGGACATCTCTGCCAAAATGGTGGATGGGCCATCAGTTCCCCTTTTTTGCAGTGGTAAAATATCAGTGCCAAGGTTTGCATGCTACTGTGCTTCCCCTACGTGGGGATTCAAACAGGCAATCCCAGTGCCTTCCTTTAGCCATGCCTTCCTTTGCAATGTTTTCTACTTAGCTCCATGTGGCTGCTGGTGATGTCAGGGCTGCAGTGGAATGCCTAATGCTGGGCGGCATGCTTCCTTTGCATCTGCCATACTGGCTCTGGTTATGAATTTAGTCTTAGTGTTCAGGTGCTGCTGTGTCTGAATGTGAATTCTGTTTTCTCTTTTAACTTTTGTTCAGGGAAAGGGGCGACTAGCTTCAAACAGGGATGGCTGCATGTGAGCAGCATTTTTTCATGCCAATCATACCTTTGCTGAGGGAGGAGTGGATGTCCAGTCGACCACATGGGCTCCTTTCCCCTATGAGTGTGGGGACTCTCAGGCTAGGTTTCTGTGTAGGAATTTTGCAGTTCCCAGGTCTTTCCTTCCTGTCTGTTGTCTCTTGGAGGGGCAGGGGGGTGGCATGAAGGTGCAGTGGCCAAATCAGCAGCTGGTGATTGGATGTAGCCAGAGGTGGGATCCAACCAGTTCTCACCACTTCTCTAGAAGTGGTTACTAAATTTTTCTGAGTGCCAAGAAGTGTTTCCTAAAGCAACCTCCCTGCCCAATAGGGACTGGAGGTGTGTGTGTGTGGTGGCGCCACTGTTTGAATCCCACCACCATCGGAACCTGTTACTAAAATTTTTGGATCCCACCACTGGATGTAGCTGTGCGTGCCACTCAGAGAGACATGATCAGGAGCCACTGCTTGTTAGTACACGTTGCCAGGGTTGCTGTGGACTCCAGTGTACTTCAGGCCATCTGTGCCTCACAGAGAGCTGTGCATTGCTATTTTCCCCTGCAGGATGTCCATAGGGAATGGACTGGTGGAGCTGCTGTTGTGCTAGTCTCTGGCTATCTCTTTATCCCTCTGGATTGGGTGTTAAGTCAATCCCAAATCATAAAAATCCCAAATAAATTCTGTGTTTTAATAAAATCCTACCCTTCAGTATTCATCTAGTGACGTTGATGGCTGCTGATCAGTTTGAATCAGCAGTGTCTTTGCACATGTGCAGTCTTGCAAAACCTAATGCAAACTCATTCAGCAGGCATTCACACTTGTTTGGCATTAATCAAACAGGCTGGGTGATCAAATGGCATTTGACTGAAGCTTTCATAAGTTGTAACTTCAACTGACAAATAGATGTGTGATACCTATGGCATGGTTCTGCAACACCAAAAGTATCATTTGTCCCCAATGAAAGTGTCATACAACTGTTTTATGAAGTTGTTCTGCCTCACTCAGAATAGGCTCTGGGATATCCAGATTCAAATGCCAGCTTTGCCATGGAACCTCACTGGGTGAACTTGGGCCAGTCACAAATTTTCAGCCTTACCTACCTTATGTGGTTATTGGAGGATACAATGGAGAAAAGGAGAATGGTATAAGTTGCTTTGGACATCCATTGGGGAGAAAGGTAGAATATAAGCATAAGCTTTTTATTGTCATTGTGTACGCACAACGAAATTTATAATAAACGAAGTAAATAAATAATAAGCATAGCTACAGATAAGGGACTGATTAAAAATACATTGGTTGGTGTGTGGGAAGAAGAGAAGGAAGAAAGCAAAGGTTAAGAGTATGGTACTACAAGGAGAATAGACAGTGGAAATAGTGTGGAGAGGACAATATAAGAGAAAGTGAGGTGGCCAGTCCAGCATGCCTTTATAGGTTCTCCACCTTACAGGTGGGCGTGGTAGCCAGCTCTTTTTAACTCAGCAATAGTTCTCCAAGATAGAACCTGCTAGGGGAGTGAAGGAGGAGGAGATGAAGATGGGGAGGGTAGATAAAGTACATTGTCTGGTGTGTGGGAAAGTGAAAAGGAATCAGGAAAAGAAGAAAGGATAAGGGAAATTTCAGGAAAGGGGAAGAAGAAAGAGTGGTTGAAGGGTAAATGAAATGCCTCTCTGCAAGTCCCTGTGAAGCCCCTACTTGTTATTATCACTATATTTACTTCTCATCATGCCCTTCACAACATGCCCTTCTCAACATGCAGATACTTAAATTCAGAGATTAGGGTCCTGACCACACTTGATTGATGCAAATACTTGTGAATCCCCCATTTGTATTGTATAAAGACTTACAAAACAGCAGTCACACAATACTCTAAACAAGTGCAACAATTACAAAATTGCCATTAATAATATATGTTTAAAATCAGTTCCACATTCTTCATTGGAAAAGTCAGTAATCTTTGCCCAAACGAGTTTTCTTTAGTCAACCTTTTGTCAATAATAAGGGTATGCAATTATTTCTCCTAATAAAACAACATAATTCAACAATTGAGTTGGATCTAATAATCTATCAGTGGAGGGCACGGATGGTCACAGATATTTTCCAAATTCCATGCTCCCCTCTCCCCAGCAATCCTTTCTGAGCTGCAGATGTCTACTCCGAGATGCAGGATTAATGTGAACTATTAACAATATGCATCAGGAGGCAGCAAAGGCATATCTGCGTAGGGACATGGAATACCCCATGTGACCAGAGAGTCGGGCCGAGGGAGGCGGAAGTCTGATGAGGCATGGAGCCTCATCAGACTTCGGCTGCCCCAAGCCTAACCCATGTCGTCCTCTTTGATGACATGGGCAGGGCTGAGGGAGGACAAAGTCCACACCCACATGGATTTTGTACATGCTGATCTACCCTGCATAGTCTTTTAGTATTCAAAGGGGGACTTGCCCCGCCTTTTTTTAACCACCAGAAAAATGAGTTGGATCTAACCCTGTGACTTCAAGCAGAACTTGGAGATCAACGAAATTCTGTATGTTTGGACCATTATATTTGTCCAAGATCTTTCAGATGTTGTCCTAATCAGCTCCTATGACATTGTACTAGTATAGCATCCACCAATCAAAAATCTGAAGCCTGGATCTCAAACTCTTTCCCAGCATATAGCAGAAGGTGATGCTGTAGAATTTCTGAACCTGCAGATTTGTCTGAATGAAAGGACTCTTCCCTTGTCTTTCTATTATAATTTTTCACTAAGTATGACACATGCAAAGATTAGTAACAGGAAAAATGAATATGCTGGACAGAGATCCTAATCTATTTGTTTCCCTACAAACAAACATGGGAATGTCTAACAATTAGAATTTACTTAACTGTTACAATGAACTAATTAAGAAAATAATACTGAAAATGTGTTCACATTTTGTTCTTTGATGGCATTTAATAAAATTCTTTTGTCTGAACACAGCAGGTACATTAAAAATAACTCCTCTTCTAATGAAGTCACTCAAGATTATCAGTTGGGCTAAATTGGGATTATCAGTTGGGCAGAATTTCAAGAGGTTAGATTCTCAACAAAGGAGCTTCCATTAGGAGTGGTGAAGAAGAAGGAGAAGAAGGAGAAGAAGGAGAAGAAGAAGAAGAAGAAGAAGAAGAAGAAGAAGAAGAAGAAGAAGAAGAAGAACAAGAACAAGAACAAGAACAAGAACAAGAACAAGAACAAGAACAAGAACAAGAAGAACAAGAACAAGAACAAGAAGAACAAGAAGAAGAAGAACAAGAACAAGAAGAACAAGAAGAACAAGAACAAGAACAAGAACAAGAAGAACAAGAAGAACAAGAAGAACAAGAACAACAAGAACAAGAAGAACAAGAACAAGAAGAACAAGAAGAACAAGAAGAACAAGAAGATGATGATGATTATTATTTGGATTTATATCCCCCCCTTTCTCTCCTGTAGGAGACTCAAAGGGATTTACAATCTCCTTGTCCTTCCCCACTCAGAACAAACACTCTGTGAGGCAGGTGGGAGAGCTCCGAAAAGCTGTGACTAGCCCAAGGTCACCCAGCTGGCATGTGTGGGAGTGCACAGGCTAATCTGAATTCCCCAGATAAGCCTCCACAACTCAAGCGGCAGAGCTGGGAATAAAATCCAGTTCCTCCAGATCAGAGTGCACCTGCTCTTAGCCACTACGCCGCTGCTGCTCCAAAACAAAGCCCTGTTTTGACATGCCCTCCTGTATTCATTTTTAAGTGAATGCAAGGTTTACTGCTGCCTTGTATTGCTATTTACAGAACCTGTAAATCTGTTTGGGTCCTAGTGCCTACCTAGTTCTTTCAGTTAGGCACTAGGACTCAAAGCATTCTAAAACTAAGAAGGTCCAGTATGTGGTGAATGATGTCACAATTTTGGGTTTTTTTTCCTTTGAATGAGAGTAGTTGCTTTAAAATTAAGCTTAATTTACTTCTAGGCAAGTGGCATTGTGTCCAGGAGGAGACTGTGGGCAGGGACAGGTCAGAGAGGACACTCTTTCCCTGGTCCTGGCCCTGCCACCAGTCTCTTCCTAGCTGCTGCTTGCCTGGAACTAAGTTAATATTAATTTTAACACAGCCGTACACAGTTTTCGGCAGTGATGAGGGGAATGTGGGCCATTTCTCCCCCCACCATTCCCATAAAAGTCTATGGTTGCTGTAAAATTAAGCTTAATCTACTTTCAGGCAAGTGATGACGGGGAAGAAACTGGGGGCAGGGACCAGGCCAGGGGAAGAGTGCCTTAGTCTCTTCCTGGCCATGGCACCGCTCACCTGGATTAAGCTTAATTTTAAAGCAACCACATTTTTGATGTGCTGGCAGGGGGACATGGATGATATTCCCCCCGCCACCCATGAAGCTCTCTTTCTCCCCTTATTTTCCCTTCCCTCCTTTCTCCATCTCCCCCTCTTTTTCCCTCTCACCCCTCTTTACCTTTCTTTGTCTCCCCATTTTTCTCTGGCTGGAGAATACACTACTGAGTAGTAATGTGTGAAAACAGGAACTTGGGGTACGGGTAGATAGTAAGTTAAATGTGAGCAGTGAGTCAGTGTGATGCTGTGACAAAAAAAGGTTAAGGTGATCATGCGGTGTTTCAATAAGAGCATAACATCCAGATCTCAAGAAGCTGGGTGGGTACAGTTTGAGAGCTTAGCCCAGGTGCCAGTGGCGTAGGTATAACATTTTTATGGGGTGGGCTCAGGGGGCGGGGGTCAAGGGGCAGCCACACCTCCCCACACTCCGCCCCTCACCCTGCCCCTCAAGCTGGAGGGAATCGTTCCAAACTCTATGAAATTTAAGCCAAAAGAATTTTGCATTGGATTTCCCAAAGCTGTACCTGGACTTTCTGGGGAATTCAAAGCTCTTATCAAGCAGCTGAAATGAACTGGCTGCACCTCTTCCCATCCTCTTTCAGCCTTCAAAGGCTTTCTTTAAAGGGTGGGATGGCTCTTCGTTCTCTTTTCTGTTGCATTTAGAAGGTTACTGTAAAGTGGATTTTAAGTAACTTACCACTAACATGTAATTAATTTTGCTAGCCCGAAAAATCACGGCTCCCTCTCAATCTATTTGGAAAGCCAGGAAAAGAAAAGGTAAGCCTCCGAACGTGGCTGTTTGGCCCACCAAGAACCATCCCCACGTTTATTAGGGAATTGTGTCCGTGGTCACAGGCATACCAGGCACAAATTGCAGATTGGGAGATTGCAGAGAAGCTGAATGAATTCTTTGCATCTGTCTTCACCCAAGAGGAGGTGAGGAAAATTCCTGCACCTGAACCAAGCTTCTTAGGAGGTGAATCCGAGGAACTAGCGAAGATAGTGGTAGACAAGGAAGAAGTTCTGGCAGCCATTGATAAACTAAATGCTACCAAATCCCCTGGCCCAGATTGCATTCATCCAAGAGTTCTTAAAGAGCTTTAGCATGAAATTGCTGATGTTCTCACTTTAATATGCAACTTATCCCTGAAATCAGGCTCCATCCCTGAAGACTGGAAGATGGTCAATGTCACACCAATCTTTAAGAAAGGGTCTAGGGGGGACCCAGGAAATTACAGGCCAGTCAGTTTGACATCTGTTCCTGGTAAATTAGTAGAATCTATCATTAAAGATAAAATTATTAAACATGTAGAAAAGCAAGACCTGCTGAGGAAGAGTCAGCATGGCTTTTGTAGAGGCAAGTCCTGTCTTACAAACTTACTAGAGTTCTTTGTGGATAAGGGGGAACCAGTGGACATTGTCTACTTGGATTTCCAAAAGGCTTTTGACAAAGTTCCTCACCAGAGACTGTTGAGAAAACTGAGCAATGAAGGAATAAGAGGGGAAGTCCTCCTATGGATTAAAAACTGGTTGAGGAACAGGAAACAAAGAGTGGGTATAAATGGGAAGTTCTCACAATGGAGAGATGTAAGGAGTGGTGTCCCCCAAGGATCCGTTTTGGGACCAGTGCTCTTTAACTTATTCATAAATGACCTGGAAGTAGGGGTGGGTAGTGTGGTGGCTAAGTTTGCAGATGATACCAAATTATGTAGGGTGGTAAGAACCACAAAGGATTGCGAAGAGCTCCAAGTGGACCTTGATAAATTAGGTGAGTGGGCTAAGAAATGGCAAATGCAGTTCAATGTAGCTAAATGTAAAGTGATGCACATAGGGGCAAAAAATCCAAACTTCACATACACACTACAAGGGTCAGTGCTATTAGTCACAGACCAGGAAAGGGATTTGGGCGTCTTAGTTGATAGTTCCATGGGAATGTCAACTCAATGCATGGCAGCTGTGAAAAAGGCAAACTCTATGCTGGGGATCATTAGGAAAGGAGTTGATAATAAAACTGCAAGGATTGTCATGCCCTTATATAAAGCAGTGGTGCGACCGCACTTGGAGTACTGTGTTCAGTTCTGGTCACCACATCTCAAAAAGGATATCGAAGAGATAGAAAAAGTGCAGAGAAGGGCAACGAGGATGATTGAAGGATTGGAGCACCTTCCTTATGAGGAGAGGCTGCAGCGTTTGGGACTCTTTAGTTTGGAGAGGAGACGGCTGAGGGGGGGATATGATTGAAGTCTATAAAATTATGCATGGGGTAGAAAATGTTGACAGAGAGAAATTTTTCTCTCTTTCTCATAATACTAGAACCAGGGGGCATTCATTGAAAATGCTGGGGGGAAGAGTTAGGATTAATAAAAGGAAACACTTCTTCACGCAACGTGTGATTGGTGTTTGGAATATACTGCCACAGGAGGTGGTGATGGCCACTAACCTGGATAGCTTTAAAAAGGGCTTGGACAGATTTATGGAGGAGAAGTCAATTTATGGCTACCAATCTTGATCCTCCTTGATCTCAGATTGCAAATGCCTTAGCAGACCAGGTGCTCAGGAGCAGCAGCAGCAGCAGAAGGCCATTGCTTTCACATCCTACATGTGAGCTCCCAAAGGCACCTGGTGGGCCACTGCGAGTAGCAGAATGCTGGACTAGATGGACTCTGGTCTGATCCAGCAGGCTAATTCTTATGTTCTTCTTAAATGGTGCCTGGAGACAAACCCCCCTCTGGGTGCCTCCATGTGTGGAGCCCCGCTTACTCATGGGTAAGCAGGGCTCCAGCTCTCCTCCCTGCCAGGCAGTTAGAGGTGGCAGCCCCTCTCTGCTGCTAGGCAGGGTGGCGGTGGCAGAGGCCCCTCTCTGCCGCCACCGTGGCCTCCCTGCCAGAGCCTAGCAGCTGAGGGGCGAGTTTCCCCCGCCCTCCGGCTGCTAGGCAGGGAGACAGCAGCGGAAGCGTTGGTAGCCCCTCTCTGCTGCCGCTTTCCTGCCAGTGCCTAGCAGCTGAAGGGCGAATTTCCTTTGCCCTCCGGGCAGGCTGGTCTCTTGTGAAGCTTTCACATATTTCTTAAAGGGGCAGTTCCCCAAAGATTGCATAAAAAGGAAAGTACTAAAACTCAGTTTGAAGTTCCTTCCCCTTTAAGCAATCTTTGGAGAATTGCCCCTTTAAGAAATATGTGAAGATGTAATGGGGGGTTGAACCCTTGAAAAACCCTCCCCTTACCTAGTCACTGCCAGATGTCATTTTTGTAGATATGTCTGTCTGCTAGTATCTCTGAGCAGAGAGTGTTCTGAATTTGAGCTGAAGTGAATTGGAAAGTGCTTCAGAATCTTTTTGCAAGTAAAACACAGGAAATCCAAGAGAATACTGTACACTAGCTATTATTACAAGAATTTGGTTCTTGCCACAACAATGAAGTTTTTTAAAAAACTTACTCTGTAGTTTGGAATCCTGGGGATTCCAAGGGAAAACGTGGGGATACTACAGGGAGTTGTGAAGAAAATAGACCTCCGTCTGTCTGTCTGGCCTTCGTTTATGAGTACTTATTATACTACTGTTTTAGTAAGTGTATATTGGCAATACAAAATAATGCATTAATATATTTTCCCTAAGTAAAGTACAGTATAATGAGACAAAACTCAGCATCTTGGGGACATTGGAGTGGAAGGCTGCTGTCTTCCACTAGGCATGATAATCTCTATTCAAAATTCTGGAAGCACTTGACTATTTTGGGCTGCTTCACACAGGAGAATTGTAGGGTTGCATGGAGCTTAACAATGCATTAAATTAAGGAGATCAATATATAAAATCAACGCATACACATAACTAAGGCCATAGGCAAAGTAATGGTTGGGGAAATTAGTTGTAATGAAAGGCCTTAGCTACCACATTCAAAGACCGTACAAAGCAACTACAGCTTACTACAGTCCCCATCAAGGCCTACAGATTCAAAGAATAAAGTGATAATTTAATAGCCATTAAGTTAGTCTGCAAAATACAGAAATATTAATTAGGGCCTTTGTAATTTGTAGCTAATTCTGTTGTCTGCTTATTTGTGTCCTGAAATGAGGGCCTTGATGAAATGTTTAAATATCTCACAACCGGCCAAGATTAATTTATACCTCAGCTAGTAATTTTCTCTTCTATGGCTTGAAATTGCACTCTAGATAATTTTGCATAGTAGTATATCTGTGTGTCAGGATCACTAGCTTGCTATGTCGAATGGCTCTTCAGAGCTGACAACTGGATAATAAGCTTTACTTTCAGCCAGCAGAGGAACTCAAGAGCAAGAATGTAGAGATAATGTGAATATAATTCATTATTCAAATATGCAAGTGATGAACTGAAAACAAAGAGGGAAGAGTAATAATGGTGTCATTATTTTTATTACTCTTGTTTTGCAAACGTAGCGTGAAACATTAAAGTAGATCTGGAAGAGATTTTCAGCTGTACAATGACAAATTTACTTTCTTGGCAATATTGATAAAAGGAAAGTAGAGCAGACAGCTTTCTGGGGAAGGTATGCTACACTGGGGAGATGTACGATTAATTTTTTTTCCTTGCTGGTCTTTTTCTGCTCTTTAAAATTCACATCATTACTTACCCTTTTTAAGGTCTGAGCAGCGACTGGAAGAAAAGTGTGCTCATGTTCTGGTGGTTCATTTTACTTAAGGCAAACTTCAAAGCTTTTTTGACTCTGCATGGCATGACTAACAAAGGCCAAAGGAAGCTTTTAGAAATACTTACCATGCAACAAAAAGGTACATGCAGGTGACAAATTAATGTGCTTCTGTGACTTGCAAATCAAAAAGGATAAGTAGAACTGAAATCTGCACAACGTGTGACCCACAAAGCCAAACTCACGAGCTTCTAAATCCTTCCATCCCCTTTTATATTTCCTGGTAATCAGCAAAATCCAGGTTCCCAGCCCAGATGCACTGATGTCAGTCAGTTATGTATATCAACAGGTGGTCCTGGGTACTGATGCACATACAGATACTCATCTTCATTGACATCAGCTGTGTGTACCTAAGACTGGTTTACACTCATGGATCCAACCAGCTTTTCTGCTGGTTAATAAGACAGAAAGAGAGTACATTTTGACTACTGAAAAGGCTATGCTGAAGATCATGGGACCTGCATAGACAAAAAACTAGTGGGAGGGGACCCTAGTAAGAAGGAGAATTGGCTGAGACTGAGTAGAAAAGCTGTTGGATCCAACCCATGGACATTTCTTGCTGGGTTAGGGTTAGAAAGGTCAGTTGAATTCTTGGTGGGCTTCCATACAATATATACCCAATGCCCTATTCTAGAATTCTCCGAGCTCTCTACTTTAAGTAGGTAGGATTATATATCTTTAGCACTTGCTTCAGAAATTTCCTAACTCAAAGAAATGCACTATTGCAAAATACTAGTGTAGGGGTACACAATAAATAAGAACCTAGTTTCGAGACATCCATTGCCAATGAATTTCTTAGCCACACTATTTCACAAATGTCACTTTCTGATCCATGTTCTTACCACTGCAGCTGCCTTTGTTCTATCAAACTTTGACATAATTACGACTTTAAGACCAAATTATCCATGTCAAAGGTATGCCAGCACTAATGAGCAAACACACCCTGGCTCCAAGTTGGGCTATCATCCTCTAGGTCATAGGTGTCAAACTCATGCCCCTCCAGATGTTATGGACTACAGTTCCCATCATCCCCTGCCAGCATCATCCTGGCAGGGGATGCTGGGAACTGTAATCCATAACATCTGGAGGGCCACGAGTTTGACACCTGTGCTCTAGGTGGATCCTGGAGATTTCCCAGAATCACAAGTGGAGGAGAAGTTGATCTATGGCTACCAATCTTGATCCTCCTTGATCTCAGATTGCAAATGCCTTAGCAGACCAGGTGCTCAGGAGCAGCAGCAGCAGAAGGCCATTGCTTTCACATCCTGCATGTGAGCTCCCAAAGGCACCTGGTGGGCCACTGCGAGTAGCAGAATGCTGGACTAGATGGACTCTGGTCTGATCCAGCAGGCTAGTTATTATGTTCTTATGTTCTTATGATCTCCAGATGAAATCAATAAGTTCCCCTGGAGAAGGTAACAGCTTTGGCAGCTGGAATCTATGGCCATAGACGCTGCTAAAGTGCCTTCCGAAACCCTACCTTTCCAAGGCTCCACCCCGCCCCCAAATCTCCATCAATTTCACAATCTGGAGCCAGCAACCCTACTTCCAAGCATGAGGTGGCCTTCATTTGGCAGCCATTTTTCATAGCTTGCATTTCACAGTATTCTTAGATGATGTTACTGACTCTGTGCTGACAAACACAGGGTCCAAATGGTTAAGACTGCTCTCCAAGGGGTCCCCATTGCCAATTTTTAAACAGAGGCTGGATGAACACATGTCAGGAGTGTTTTGATTGTGTGTTCCTTCATTGCAAGGGGTTGGACTTGATGGCCCTTGGTGTCTCTTCCAACACTATGATTTCATCTCCCCAGCTGATAAACTATAATGCTGGTTTGGGAAGGCCTGCGGAGGATAGGGACTTCACTGGGGTAAAATGACATAAAGTTCACCCTCCAAAGCAGCATTTTCTCTAGAGGAACAAATCTCTGTAGTCTGGAAATGAGCTGTAATTCCAGGAGGATCCCCAGGTACCACTTTGAGGCTGGTATCTCTTCTTGTAGGTGCAGCACAGGAGACAACATAACTTCAAATATGAGCTTTTGTACTTACATCAAACGAAACCAAATCAAAGCCCTAAGCCCTTCACCTCTCAGGTTAGTAATTTCTGTCACATACCCATTGGAAAGATGCCTCTCCATTGGTTAGATTTCTGTGTAACTGTGCTGATTGGGAAATATCCCTGACACATATACATCAGCTGTTATAGAGCTTCTAGATCCAGGTTTGGAATCTCTTAGCAACTCCTGCCTTGGAGAAGAGTGAGTGAGGAAGGTGTGATACTCCCCCTTGCCACATTCCTGCAATGCCAACAGAGAGGCATAATATTGTTCACTTTTCATATGTCAGACTTTTCTCCCTCCCCGTGGCTGTAGTGGCCGCTACTGCTCCTCACCCCCTCCCTCCTCTTTGGGGTGGACCTCAGCCTATGCTTAATATGATCAAAGCACTCCCCCTCCCATCTTTGGCATTTGGATTTCCAGCTCACACTTTCAGAGTGGAATGCATTGGGCGGGCCAGAACATCAAGGTGGGAAAAATACAATAGTTCTGCCCTGGATCTGCTCCTGCAGTTTTTGCACAGCAAAAACTTGCTAGCTGTAACAAGACTGGAAAGATATGTGCATAACCCATTCCAGTCTACACTCTGGATACAGCATTTTATACCAACTGCAGCTTCTGGACAGTCACAAAGGACATCCCCACATAGTCCACAATTCAGTAATATCATCTAGATGTCACCAGGGCATGCACTACAGTGGCAAGATCTTTTCCACTCAGGGCAGCCTACAGCTGGTTCGCTAGTTAAAGCTGATGAAAGAAACCCCTGTCTAGTACTGCAGTCTATTTATTCAGGTTCAAAATAACCTACAAGCTGTGAACTTGCTCCATTAGGTGAAGAGCAACTCCATCCAGAGCTGGGATAACCTATTTTCTTGGTTAGACCTTTCCCCTGCCTGTAGCACCTCCTTTTTGTCAAGAAACCATTCTCAAGATTGAAAAATAGTTGAAGAATTAAGAAGAGTTAAAGAATTATGCAGCATCTGACTGAACAACCTTAAACAGAAGGCAGTGTAGTCATTTCAGAGTAGATACATTCTTACCTACGTATGTTGTTGAAAGGCAAGATAGAAGTCTGAAAAATAATAAAGTATCCTCTTACAATTAAATACACCTTATAGTAATAGGCTGAAGGAGAAAGAGAAATGGATGCATGATAAGTGAGATATTTTCACCAGTAAAAGATAACCCCATAATTTAAAAAAGACAGAATAGGGTGTGCCCTGCAAGTCATAGTTTCCATCAGCTACCTGACTGTTATCAGTTAATTTATGATTTAGTAGGGAATTTCTGCCCTGATCTAGTCCTGTCTAGCCCAATCGCTTCAGATTTCGGAAGCTAAGCAGCGCTGGCCTTGGTCTGTATTTGGAACCCATCAAGGAATACCTGGGTAATGAAGTGGAAGCAGACAATTGCAAGTCACCTCTAAACATCTCTTGCCCTGAAAACTCCATGGGTTTGCCATGTCAGCTGTGACTTGATTGCAAAAATGAAACAAAAAGTAATTTCTTCATAACAACACAAAGAAATAAGCTTTCTGAGTTCAACCATGAGAACATAAGAAATCTCAAACTGGAATAGATAATTTTTTAAAGGTATGCTGTCCAATAATGACTAGCCAGCTGCATTTAGGAAACCCCTGAGGATATGTGAGAGACCATACCCTTGATGGATTTGCTGCAGGTGCCTTGTCATCAGAACTGTACTACTTCTCCATATAATAGAAGATAATTTCTTTTTGGTTGTGATAGGTAGAATCCACCTTCGGTCTAGTCACAGCTTCTCGGAGCTCTCTCAGCCCCACTTACCTCACAGGGTGTTTGTTGTGAGGGCAGAAGGGCAAAGAGATTGTAAGCCCGTTTGAGTCTCCTACAGGAGAGAAAGGGGGGATATAAATCTAAACTCTTCTTCTTGGGAGAAGAGCAAGCTGAATAATTTTTTTTGAAATACATAAACATAAACAGTACCCTCAATTCTCCATTAATCTGCCCAACCCTTTTCTAAACCCACCTCAATTTATAAAATCACACATCTTCCAGCAATTAATTGCATTTTGGGGGTTATGCTCAAATGTGTGAGAGAGGACAAAAGTTCTCTCCACACATTCTTCTTTAACCTAGTGAGTTTGTGTTTTAAAATTCTGTTGGATAAAGAGGAGCAGTTAATCAATATAACCTTTAATTGATTTAAAGCTCTACTGTTTTGCAAAGTAGTTGGAATAACTAGATACCTGACTGACTTCTCTGGCCTATTTAATGACCTATACATACATATTTATTTGGAATGTGGGAGTATGATTGCAGAATATAAGAACAAACATCCCATAATGAACAGATCATTTCTCTTTCTTTTTCCCCCCATCTACCAATTTATTTTCATCAGCAGAAAACAATCATGCTGTGAATACATTTTTTGGCTATTAATACTTATTCTTTGGTGCATAAACAACACAATTTGAAATTCTAGCTGGTTTTGTAGCTATGCTTTCGGTGGAAAGAAACTGATCTGCAGAAGAACGAAGGCTTGGTAAGTGGAATGCATTTCATCTATTTGAAATAACTGCAGAACTCACAGCATTAAGAGCAAAAAAAAACCCTTAATGAATATCGCAGTAGTCAGCACCAAAAATAGTGCAATGCAGAACTGCATTTGCTCTGTCACAGGGATGACTGACATTTAATTATTGTCTATTTTTGTGCTGATAATTTCATCCTTATCATTCATTGTTAAATCCTTTTCGAACCCCAAGAAAAATGAGATCAAGTGACAAAAATGAGATAATGAGATCATGTGCAATAGAATAAAATTATATCTTGTAAGTAAGAGGCAATTCAGGAAAGCAGGTTATTTTATGGGACTAGAGAAGCTTTGTGAGGGAATGTGAATTAAATATGGTGAGCTCACAGAAAATCTCTGAGAGAGACTGGGCTGCACAGCAGCTCTCTCTTCTTGATTACAATTATCCTGTATGCACCTTATGAGATACTATAAACTCACAAGATAAGTGAGACACGGAATTCAAGTCTTATTAAAAATACTTTCTATCAAGCTCACCATCCTTTTACACCCCATATCCTTTTCAATTCATGAATCTTTTTTGAAGGCCAGTCATAATGGCAGTAAATCTGGATTTTATTTCTTTTGGTCATTCTTAGTTTCCAGCATGTTTCCCAATCGCCTTTTTGCCAAATCCATTATAACATACCAATATAAACCAGTCTTTTTCAGATTCAGAGGCCTAGTTGCACTTTAGTGAGTGAAGAAAGGTGGCTTTGGCATACATGAAAACTGCTGGTATCATCACAAAGAGCAGAGAATCAGCTATATTATAGAAAAGCTTCTACACTACCACTGGAATCAAAGCAAGGCCTTTCTACAGTAGGAAGATCTGTATGTATGTTTGAGGCAAGTGCCCCCTTCCTTTGACTACTACATTAATTCTGTAAGCCAGTCCTTACATGCTAAATAAGACAATTATGCATGCAAATACTATCCTATGCTCTGTAAATCCTGTATATCAAAACAATAGGTCGCCTCCAAATAACTGAGAGAGGAAGGAGTGTAGATGCTAGGCTTTCAGCAAACACTTGCCCCAGAGCTTAAGACTGCACACCATGCTGCCATTGCTAGGGCCTGTAGCACTCCATAAACTTACCCTCATACAAGAGGGTCACATGCATTCTTGTACAAGTGGAAGGACAGCTATGGATAATTAGTTTCACTTGTGTCTTGTACAATACTTAAGCAGGAGATGTAAAAGAACTTTCTCATGAACTGAGTGGAAGGGCAGCTTTAGATCCAGCCCAAGCCACTGACTTTCAGTAAAGATCATCAGCACAGAATAAGTTAATGTCACTAACAAACTCCGGCTCCACCTTGACAGAGGCGGGTCAGTGTTGCTGATGCTGTTAGATCTCACTGCAGCGTTTGATGTGGTAGACCATGACCTTTTGGTCCACCACCTTGCTGATATTGGAGTAAGAGGGTCAGCCTTACATTGGCTGGCCTCCTTTCTCTGAGATCGGGAATTGCAGGTGGCATTGAGGGGAGAGATCTCCAGGCGTCACCCCATTGATTGTGGGGTACCACAGGGGGTAATTTTCTCTCCAATGCTTTATAATGTCTACATGCACCCCCTGGCAGGGTCCAGAGTTTAGAGCTGCAGTGCCACCAATATGCTGATGACACCCAGCTCGTGTTCACAACGGAGGGTCACCCATCATCAGCCCCTGGTGCTCTCCAGTGTTGTTTAGAGACCTTTGCTGGTTGGTTGAGAGCGAGTCGGCTGAAACTGAATCCAGCAAAGATGGAGGTCCTATGGTTGGGCCGGTGAGAGAGGCTGGTGGACTTTTGTCTACCTATGTTTGATGGCGAGGCCTGACAAATAGCCTTGTCTGTCCATAGTCTGAGAGTGATCTTGGACCTAGTGTTGTCATTGGAGGCCCAGGTCACCCAGACAGCCCAAGTGGCTTTTTACCATCTGTGGCAGGCATGGCAACTGGCCCCATACCTCTCCAGCTCTGATCTGGCCGCAATGATCCGTGCAACGGTCACTTCCAGGCTGGATTACTGTAACTCGCTATATGCTGGCCTACCCTTGGCTGTGATCCAGAAGCTTAAACTCATGCAGCATGCAGCAGCCAGGCTCCTTACTGGAGCATCCAGCCAGGACCGGATTACACTAGTCCTGTACCATCTTCACTGGCTGCCTATCAAGTTCCAGATCATGTTCAAGGTTTTGGTCTTGACATTTAAGGCCATGAGCGGTCTCGGGCCTACATACCTGTGGAACCGCATCTCCCCATATTGCCCTTCCAGGGCACTCTGTTCTTCGGAGGAGTACCTGCTGGAGGTCCCCGGCCCCAGAACTATCCGGCTGGCCACTACGAGGGCCAGGGCATTTACGACCTTGGCCCCCGTTTGGTGGAACAGACTGCCAAAGGAGGTTAGGCCCTGCGGGACCTACAGGGTTTTTTCAGGGCCTGTAAGACAGCCTTGTTCCACCAAGCATTTCCACCTGGCCAGCCGGGAAAATAAATGAAACTACCTCGGCTTCCTATGGGTATGGAAGGGAGGGGGAGTGGGTTGTGCTGCCAACTGTTTTAATTGTGTTGCCATCTGTTTTACCTCTGGAATGGTTTACTGGTTTTAAATATATGGTATTTTGTGTTGTTTTATGATGTTGTTCGACGCCCTGAGCTCTTCGAGGGAGGGTGACTTATAAATATAAATAAATAAAGTGGTTATAGCATGAGAAGCAGATGGATAGATTGTGGCAGTTCTTCTGTAGGTTTTTATTGTTAATTTAAAAGTTTTATAGTTCAGTCCTGAGTAAAGACATGCTCTTCCAAGTCTTGGCTGGAGTTGGAAGGGTGTAAACTTGCTTAGACTTCACTGTTCAAATAGTGTTTCTGGGGACAATAATGATCCAAAGGTGAGGAAAACAATAACTGAACAGTGTTCCTACTTACTAATACCTATCCACTTGTGCTCATTGACATCATATAATCAAAATCAAATTTAATAAGTACGATCCTGGGCCAGCAGTATAACTATAGTACATAAAAAGGAGTACTTAAAAAGGAGAACACACAACCACTACATAAAGTTAAAACATTAATCAAACTAATTACAAAGTTTGAAAAGTATGAAAACAACTGTGATAAAAAAAAGTTTTAAAATTCTTTATGATTGGACACTTACCCACATCATAGGAGATGTTAGAGTTCTTATCCTCAAGCAAAACTTTGATCAATAAAATATCTGTTTCAGTTGTGTGAGTTTGTGTAAACTGAATTAACAGGTGGGGGGGGGGGTGATTAGTTAGTTCCTTCCCTGAATATAAAATTCAAATGCAGAAGAATATGTGTGATTGTTTTCATATCCCTTGGGTGGCTGCATTTTGTATGGCATTGTGAGGGCAGGGAGAGGAGATGAGAAAGGCACATTGTGGACCGAAATCCCTCTGTCTGCTGCTGCATTGGATACTATCCATGTTTGGGGGCTGTCTATATTTGGATACCCGCTTGCCTGACCTCATCAAATCTGAAGCTATGCAGGGTTGGCTAGTATTTGGATGGGCAACCACAGGGTCATCAAGCAGAGGCAAGCAAAGGCAAACGTTTTCTGTTAATCTTTTACCTTGAAGCCCTGAAGTCATAAGTCAACTGTGACTTGATGGCAAAAAAAATCAGTCAATACCTCAGAATGATTATGGCAGGTCATGTTCTGTTAATCTTCTTGAGGCCACCCAGTATGTCTCCTATTCATCCATAAAGTTGGAGAAAAGAGAATGCTGCACAGGAAATGAATAATACAAGAGATCTGTTATTTAGGCTCTGACTTAGGGATTGGCCTGTTTGCTTTTAAACATGCTGAACATGAACTAAAAAGCTGTGTGTTTGGTATTAACTGCAAGCCTATTGATAATTCTGGAATAATGCGTTATCAAATCTGTCATTCCAGATCAAGTGAAAATTCTTCTGGGTCATTTGTTTGTCAGACATAAAGAGAGTTCTTTGTTTTTATTTAAAATTATACTTGAATGAATTATTTCTTCCTCAAAAAATGGGAAAAATCCAGTCATATGCCCTTGTGTTGTCAAAATCCTTGTGGCTCTAAATAGGGCTTTTTAGTGTCTCCCTGTCAGTCCACAAGCTTAACATGCCTCCCTCAGGCAAAGCTGAGACTTATGACTTGCTAACCTATTGACATCTACAAGCCCGTCAGTGTGAATATGGCCATATCAGATAGTGGCTTTGACAGAGACTTCCCCACACACGCAGACACTCCAGTCTGTTGAGCTACGGATGCTACTAGTCCTTTACAGCACTCTAGAAATAATGCTTTAAACACAATTTTAAATAAAACATTTACAAATAAAACTCCAAAGATACATTCAGTTGCTCTGTTATTGATATCAGAGAAAATTTCTGGACTCATTAGAAGTGGCTGAGTTAAACATGGAAAATTTAAATATATTTGTTGCAAGGACACCATGGAGAATGTATATAAGAGCAGGCATGCATCAAATAAATATGTGGATAAGCCAGCAAAAATAATTTTAATGATTAGCAATGTTATCATTTCACATATTTAACAAAATAGCTCTTCTCCACAGAAACTTCTTAACATACTGACACTGGCAGTGTTACCCTCAACAGAGTTACCCTTTTATGTCCATTGAAGTCAATGAGCTTAGAAGGATGTAACTCTGCTTAGATTGCACTGTAAGAGCCTCATCCTTTGCAAGCTTTTATAAGTCTCCATGTATCTAATAGAGCTCACTCTTATGTAAGACTTCTGATATACACTTCCTTGGAAATAAGTCCCATTTAACAAGATGGAACTTACATTGGACTAACCATGCAGCATTAGAATATTTTTATATATATGTTCATGAAGATCTTCCTGTCATCACATTTGTCTAATGGCCAAAGTAGCCATGACATGTTTTAATGAGTTGGGTCCAGGTTCCCCAGACCTGACACACTTTCCCTACAGCCAACAACAGCCAGTACAATACAACTGGAGCCTTATTCTGTTTGGAACTGCAGCATGGTGGGATGAAGGGCTCCATTTTCCCAAACCAAAACAGTGCCTGGAAGGAGTTACATTTCCCCTTTTTGTAGCTGCGTATGCACTGAATACTGCACATACAGCTGCAAAGGGGGAAAACGTCTCCCTTGGGCTGCTTCGGAAAACCCAGTTTCAAGACCTGAATTCAGTTCCTGACAGTTTTTTTTTTTAAATGACAGCTGCTGTGTGACTTCAGGGAAAGAAAGTCATGTCTAGTATGGTCATAAAAGATTGTAGCACTGAAGAAGAAGAAGAAACTTGATAATTATACATCTGTAAATTTTTAAGATACTTTTCATAGCTTACAGTGAAACAAAACAATTTAGCTCACTACCTCAACAAACTTACCTCTAAGTTGTAACACTGAGGAAGAACTGAGAACCATTCCACACTGGCCCCCACAGTGGCTGCACACCAGCATATATGATGCTGGTGTGGCCCCAGGGCCGTTCGCACACTGAGGTGCAAGCAGCCCCAGAGCAGTTGCAGCCCACAGAGGTGCCTCCCTATGGAGGCTCCTCTGTTTTATTTCTCCACACTTACCTTTTCTCAAGGAGGCATGGCCATGCTGCCCCCCAACCCCTGGGGGTCAAGGGGCAGTGTGGGCGTGTCTCCTCATCCCTGCAGAGCTCCTCAAGGAGAGAAGGTAAGTGTAGGGAAAGCAGGAGGCCCCTAAAAGCGGCGCCTCCAACTCAGTGCCATTTGCATAGTGCCAGCTGGGGAATGCTGTTTTCCAAAAGCCTCACTCATTGAGCAAAGCGGGAAAACAGCATGTCCCCTCTGGTTTTGGGGATAAAGCATGGTGCTGCCTCAATGTAGAGGTGGCAGCCATGTGAACAGCTCCCCTGGAATGGTGTTTTTACCATTCCAGGGGTGCTGTTTCGGGCCTGTGCAGAGAGGGCCTGAGGAAAGACAAAGGTAAGAGTCTATAAGGCATCCCTGACACTTTTTGGGGGGCTTTTGAAAGACTTTGTGTGCTTATTCTTTCAATCTTTTATATTAGGCTATCAATCTCAGTCCCTATAGACCACAGGTGTCAAACTCGTGGCCCTCTAGATGTTATGGACTGCCATAATGCTGGCAGGGGATGATGGGAACTGTAGTCCATAACATCTGGAGGGCCACGAGTTTGACACCTATGTTATAGACTTTCTTCAAAGGATTCCCCTCTAGATCCCTCTACCTTATTCACTGCTAGTTGCTTAATGTTCTTTTAAAAGACACTTGTGAATCACCACGCTAGTGCTGCTGCCGATGGGGAAGAGCGAAGTTGACGACCCCATTAAAGGAGGCGGGCGAAGGGAGAAGGACCCATGCTAGGAGAAGGGTGAGCTGCCACCAGGAGAAAGGAGGGGCTGAAGCGGGATCTCATAAAAGCTGCCTCCTTGTCCCGGCCATGTGCTCAGCCACGATTTGGTCAGACCTGTCAGACGCTCCGCGCGACAGTCACTTGTGTGAGTATCCTTGCCGCGGAAACAAAGCTGGTGAGGACAGGCTTACGGGAAGCTGTTTAACCTCCTCCCCTTCGTCAGCGCTGGCGAGCAGGGCTCCTCGCTCACAAGAAGCGCACCCTTCCCCGGGGACCCCTTCGCTTCTTACTGGGGTACCATAACCCCATCGGCTGGTTCTGCTGCTCGCTAGGCAGGCGCCACCAGGGTGAACCTCCACAAGATCCTTACCTCTTGGCGCCCACGCCGCTGCGCGCAGGGGTTGGGCACCTTCGACACTGCTCGGGCCGACACGCGCAACCTCCTCACCCACTTTGCGGGGCAGGCTCCAGCTCGCCGGGCAGGGTGGGTGCCTTTGTCGGGTCGCTCGGCCAGCATGCTGCTCGGCCAAGTTCTGCTTGTGGTGGGACGGCCTGGCGCTGGCGGACCGGGCCGGGTCGACACGAAGCCGCCCCACTTGCTCACCCTGCTGCTCTGCGGGTGGTGCCGCTGCCAGCTCGCCGGGCGGGAGCTTCCCCGCCTCGCCCGCTTGTCGGGCGGGTCGTTCCCTCGGGCGACCGCACTCGCCGCAGGCCCCCCTTCCTTGACGGCCAGCGCAATTAGCTCCTCCTGCCCCCCGCCCCATAGCAGAGGCTGGGGCTGCTTTCGTGCGCCTTCCCCGTAACGGGAGGGAAGTGCTCTTCGCCTCGCCAGCTGAGGAGCGCCTCCTGCCTCTGCCCCATAGTAGAAGTCCGGGTTGTGCTAAGGCTTCCCGTGAATCGGGGAAGTGCTCTCTTCCATTCTGGCCAGCGCCAGGGAGTTTCTCGAAGCTCCTCGCCAGCCGCTGGCAGGGTGGCTCGGCCAGCCGGGCCGGCCAGCGCGTGCCCTGCCCCGTCTGCCGGGAGCGGCCCCGGCGCCTCTTCTTCCAGCACGGAAACCGCCTGCTCCGCTGGGCCTGTCCTCCTTCCCGGCGCCCGCCTGCCGCCCGCGGTTTCCCGCCGCCCCGCCTGCCAGGTCGGCGCTTCCAGCTCCCGCACGCGTCTCCCACCCGGCGGGATGTGGCGAAGTGAGGCTCCCTCCCGCCCCGCCCCATAGCAGAGGCCGGGCTGCTGCGCCTTCTCCCAAGCTCCTGCCCCATTGTAGAGGCCAGGGTGGGGTTGGTGCTGCCGCTTCCCAGGCCAGGGTGCCTCCGCCGCCTCGCCAGCCGAGCCCCTCCCAGAAAGCCCCGGCCATGCAGAGGCCAGGGCTGCTTTTGCGCCGCCTCGCGGACAGCGAAGGCCTCTTTTGTTCCTCGCCGGCACCAAAGCCCTCCCAGGCCCCGCCGCCTACAGAAGCCGGGCTGCTTTTAGCGGAGGGTACCTCTTTTCACCTCTCCCAGCTAGCGCCGTAGGCTCTCCCAGGCCCCGCCTCTCAGCAAGGGCCGTATCAGCGGGAGTAGCTCTTCTCTGTCTCTTGGTCGGGCACTGGACACTCTGTGGCACCGCCTCCCCATAGTAGAGGCTGGGCGATTTCACGCTCTTCCCTCAACGGGGAAAGCTCTTTTGCCTCCCAGCCGGCGCCAAAGCCTCCCGGCACGCCTCCAGCAGTGTCGGGCAAGGTCGCATGCTTCCCCACATCAAGCATTGGCTTCGGCCATTACCGAACCCCTTTCAGTCTTTCACCTTGTTGCTGCCAGGGTGGTCGCCCATGGCTAGTACCGTATTCACGCCTCCTGTTTGTGGTGGACCGCATTGTAAGTAACGGCCGGACGCCTCCACTACCCCGAGGGGTAAAATGCTGGGGCGCACCGCAGGCACCACCAACATCTTTGCCTTGAATGCTCTTTGGAGGTCGCCATCAGTCGGCAGGGTCTTGATGGCAAAGCTTAATAACGGGTGTTTGCATGCGGTGGGCTTGGAAAAGGACAGAATTCCATTCAGCTACGGAATGATTTCTTCTGCCCGCGGGTCCAGGAAGGGAGGTGCCAGACTTTGCATTAGCCTGTACGATCCGCCGTGGTCGGGCGATTAGGTCTTCCCCCCAACCTCGCAGCTCCAGTGTTCAGGTTCTTGCCAGATATTATTCTCCTAAAGACCCAGCTCATGAGCCATTAGTTATCCCCGTGAGGTCGACCAGGGAATTTATTTGCCCTTGCAGCCCAGTTCCACCGCTGGGACATTTGAAGGGGCTGCCTGTGGCAGAACGACAGAGCACCAGACAAGGGAGCAAATTTTGCCTCCATCAGGCCCACTTTACTGAGTCATAAAGTTGGGAGTTGCTGAGTCCAGCCCACCCCCACTCCACACAGAGCATCCCTGACAGACGTTCGGCCCTGCTTTGAAGATGAGACCCAACTGGGGGAATGGACTCCTCCTGGGCTCCACCAATTCAGCACCAACAGCTCATATAGGTTGCTGAGTTGGCAGCGGCCATGGGGCCTTCGTTCAACCCTGCCAGCGCAGGAACCCAGTTTGATCCAGAGGGAGGTGCAGGAAGTCCAAAGCCCAATTAGGTTCAACAAGGCCTGGGAGTATGGGCGCGCATTATCTTTCCTTCTGAGTTTGGTTGCTGGCCTTGTAGCTCCACTCTCTTGATTGGCATCAGTGCTCGATTCAAACCGATCCTTCTAGCTCTTCTGATCCCAGTGGCAGCTGGCGCAGGCTGGGGATCGCACTATGACCTTCCCCATGTGACAGGCACACACCTGCTATCACCGACCTGCCTACGTGCCGCTGCCGCCTCGCCCCACTGGCTTTCCCCTTCTTCCTCTCCCTGTGGGGAGGGAGGCTCAACAGCTCACCCCCCCCTGCACCCTCGGCTGGCTCATCGAAGTAGTAATGGCTCGCCCCTGCAGCGGGCGGGCGGGGCGTGAATGGCTTGCCCCTGTCTTCCGCAGTGGTGCTTGCTCATTGGTGCGGGGGGAGAGGCTGGGGCTCTCCCCACCAGCCATTGTGGGCACTCTCTTGCCCTTCCTCGCGTGGGGGGGGGCCCCAGCAGCTTCGCCCATTCTCGGCCCCGGCATACCGGGCGGGCAGGCTTCCCTGGTCGACGCCGCCCCCATCCGCAGGAGCCCCTCCTCGCTGCTGGGTGCTCGGCCGTTTATTTCGCGCGTCGCGGAGGCCAGCGGGCGGGCAGGCTTGCCCAACCCTCCATTGGCGATAGTGACGCCCGGCATCATCGCGCCCCCCACCTCGGCCTTGTCAGCTGGGCGGGCGGTGGGATGTGAGTGCAAGTGAGGGTGGGTATGGTACCGGCGGCCAGTTTGCGAAAAGCTTCTCGGTCTCCACACATTGCGCACCCGGCTAGCCGGTCGACTAGGGCATGGGTTGTGTGATGGTTATGGAGGGAGTGGCTCCTCCCCGGCTGGCTGCCTTCCGGTGTGTATCGACCTGCTCGGCATGGCCTTGCCCGACCTGGAGGGTTGGGGTGGTCACAGATAAGCATCGCTTAACCACTTCAATGGCCCCCTTGGGCAGGTGAGTGCACGGGCACGCCAGACAGATGCACCCCTGCTCCAGAGTGGTTTTCTCTGCTGCCCCCAAATGAGCCTCCGCTGCCCGAGTGGGGAGTCAGGTTTCACCACTCTGCCACAGGTTGGCCCCTCCAGTTCCTTAGTCATTACCGAGGAGCTCTTCATGCCAGAGATTCTCAACATTCCCAATGCTGTGACCCCTTTAATACAGTCCGCAGGCCAGGAAGCCCCTCAACCATTAAACTGGTATTGATAAAATATGAAAAGCCATCTCATTTTCGATTGTCCTAGGCTTAATTTCTGTGAAAGGGTCGCTCAACCCTTCAAAGGTCCTTAACCCCCAGGTTGGAGAACCTCCGCTTTACATGAAAGGTTTGGATTTAAACCTCGCCCTTCTGTCCCATAGGGATTCTCACCTTTCCAGACCATAAGGCACACATCGGAGGGCGTTCCACGCTTAAGCTGCCTAGCGACCATGGAACACAGGTTTGGGTTCATACCTGCCTTTCCCTCCTTTAGGGAGCCTCTAGGCCTTCCGCCTGCAGCACCCATTACGGGAGAGGTCCACAACAGCTGGCCGCAGGGCAATGGGGGAAACAGCTGTCACCGGGGAATGAGATAATCTTCCTGGCAGGCCGAAGTTACAGGTGGTCCGCCAGGGTCGCCTCATGGGCAGGCACGCATAACCGTATCGCAGATGCACATGTTGCAGAACCCTGGGTGTCGGGCTCCCCAGCCACCAGCTTTTCATGGGGCAAGCGTCTGCGGCATGGGTCGCTGCCCCTGCACTGGTGGCACCTGGGTAGTGGCTAGGGCAGCAGGGCGAAGTTACCCCGCCACGCCATTCTCCTCAAGCAGGGTGGTGGTGGTAACCGCCCCCCCACCCTCCAGGTTAGGTGCTTGCGACGGCCACTCCGGCCTGGGGCGGGAAGATGGTGGACAGCACGGGAGGCGCGGGTGCCGCAGTGACCGCAAGAGGTCCTTTGACCTTGCACCCCTCCTTGGGCCTCGGAGTTCAGAAGGACGCCAGCAGAAACCCCACGCAGAGGGGGCGGGGCACGCCTGGCCTTTCGTGTATGCATTGGTGCGGCAGTGGGCCCCCGCATGTTGGTTGGGACGCAAAGTCATCCCCAACAAGTCCTCGCCTGACCGGGGACATAAGTGAGGATCAGAGTCCCAGGGCATGGCAGGCTGGCACGCTGACATCGGTAACCAGCTGGACGATGGACTGCACTGGGCGCCCCATACCCACCCATCTTCGTCCCGCTTTATCAGAGGTTTGGCCATGGCGCAACCAGCAGGCAACCCCTGGGCTGACCGTACCGGCCTCTCGCCCTGGGCAGGTCAGGCACCCTGTTGGGGCAACGTGCAGCCTGTTACAGGGTTGACCAACATTCTTGTGCAGGAAGTATCTTCCAGGCGGAGGAAAGCCGCATGGCTGACACGCTGACTCAATGGCCATCGGGATGCGGGTTCAGCAACCGGGTGGCCCGGCCGACAGGTTGATCCGCCCATGCAAATAATCACTGGAACAGCGTAGCAGCGACAACCCCTTGGGGGGTCCCTCGGCAGGGACTCACGTAATTAGCAGTGGGAACTCCTGGGACCGTTCCCGGACGCTGGTCTGGGGCATCATCACCGGAACAGAGTCGGGTTCATGAGGGGCATTCTCACTCGGGTAGGGGTGCCACCCCGGTTAGGTCACATTTGCATCATTATCTCTGCAGGTTCGCAGGGCGGCGTAGCTGGGGTCGCCGCCCCACGCGATGTCACCAGGACCCGATCCCCTGATGGCGCCGCTATGTTCCAGCCTGGGCGGCCGCAGGGGCTAGGCCTGGGAGAAGCAATCTGGCCCACGCCCCAGCGTTAACGCTGTAACGCAGTCTTCCCCTCTTAGCTGCTCACCACTGCCGCTTAACCCCGGGCGACCTCCCTTCCATTCACAAGTAACGGTGGTTCGGGTAGAGGGTGCCCACCAGTTCGGCAGTGGCAAGTCTCCACAACTAATGCATCTCCTGGCTGCTTCGGGAGCCCCGGGGCCATCTCCGCCCAAGGCAATAGAAAGCCCTGGTTCCAGGTGGCCTCTTGCTGGCCTTTGGGAGCCCCTTGCAGCAGTAACTTTGCGCAGTCCACACAGAGAACGGACTGGAGAAGCCCTGAGGGTGGAAAACAAGCTATCCAGGGTGACTTCACCTGCTCACCTGGCTGCGACAGTTCAAGGCTGGCCAAGAGCTTCAGTGACACTGCAGGCAGTGACAGCGAAGCAACTTGGCTCGACCGGTAGCGACTATTTGCATTACCCGCCTGACTCTTGGCTGGATGGTGGGTCCCAGACAGACCGTGGGTCGCACCCCGGGTCAGGGCCACTGTTACGCGTCATGGTAATGGGTGCCTTATCGGGTACAGGCGGCGGGTCATATGTCCTCGCCTGCAGGGGCTCGGGCTACTCTTCCTAACTTGTCCTTTTCTCAGTTCTTCTAGAGCGCGAGGGTGGTGTGTATTGTGGCCACTGCATTGTGCATTGATCTCGCTAACCACCTCCGCATCTAATAAGCTGCTGGGCTTTGCGCGTTTTCCTCCTTCCTGTGTTACCACCCCGCTGGCAGTTGCTGGAGAGACATGCCTGGCGCAGGGCCTGGGCCCCTCTGGTTGGGGTTGATGTGGTCAGGGAGGAGGGATCAATCGGCCGCGGTCCTCGGTTTGTACTGGCGTGGTAGCAGAGTATCGCCCACCGCCCCATATCCTTCCGTGATCCGGCCGGACGATCGGTGGTTCACCTCGGCAGACCGCGCACGCATGGGTCAGCGGGCTGCGTTGCATCCAGTGGTTTTAAGGGAGTGGTTGGGTAGAGAAGGCGATGGAGATCGGGGTGGCCCCTCGCGGTTCTTTGTGGCGGTTTACGCGATGGGTATACCGGAAGGGAAGGGGAAGGGAGCTACGCCTTCCCCTTGGGAACGGCACGTAAGAGGCTTAATCACCTGCTCTAACCGGGCCGGTGGGGAACACTTGGCCAGGGAGCGCCCGGCCGCAGAGTTCTCGCAATGGAACGAAGTTCGAACGCAGGCATCTCGCCTCTGCTGAGCTGTCGCGACGCCACCCCGCTTGACCAGACCCAGACCTTACGCTTAGCTCCTCACGCTTGCTCAATAAAATGGTTATACCACTCTTATTACCCAGCAATTGAGTACTGTGTATTATTGTTAAAAGGGGACTCGCTATCAAAAAAGAGATCCACCGACAGCAAAAAGACACTTGTGAATCACCACGCAGGCGCAGTTGTCGGGATGGGGGGAAGAGCTTGTCGACGACCCCCCCCCCATTAAAGGGAGGGCGGAAGGGAGAAGACCCATGCTAGAGAAGGGTGAGTTACCAGGAGAAAGGGAGGGGCGAGCTGGACTATGCCGTTTCCCTTGTCCCGCTGGCCATGTGCTCGCCAGCTTAAGGATTTGGCTCCACCCACCTCCTAAATTTTATGTTAATGCATGCTTACTTTGTCATAGCCCCGATGATTGGCGGGTTTACGATGGGTATGGCTCTGGAAGGGAAGGGAAGGGCTAGAGAATTACGCCTTCCCCCCTGGGAACGGCAACAGCGGCAAGAGAGAGGCTAATCACCTGGCCTAAGCCGTCGGCGGGGAGGACATCTCTGGCCAGGAGGCGTCACCGCAGCAGAGTCTCCTCGAATGGAATCCAGCTTTCGGAATCCAGGCATCCGCCCTGCTGAGCTGTCGCACGTCACCCGTTTGACCAGACCCAGACCCATGCTTAGCCTCACGCTTCTGCTCAATAAAATGGCTATGGCCAATTTATTACCCAGCAATTGAGTACTGTGTATTATTGTTAAAAGGGGACTCGCACAAAAGAGATCCACCCTCGGACAGCAATAGATGTAGTGCCTAGAGCTTACAGTACTTTAAATGAGATCTTTACAACTGATGAATGGTATAATCTGTTAACTTTCACAATCTGAAGTCAATATTTATTTATTAATTTACTTCATTTATTGCCCACCATTCTTGCTGAGACTCCAGGTAGATTACACACTGTAAAACAATCCACTCAAATAACAGGACACATCCAACAAACAGTGCAATAGAAGTAGGATCCTAACATTTACAAACACCAAGAAAATGATCAAACATGACACATGGAATAAACTATAGTCTTGTTTCTATATAAAAACATTCACTATTCCATAATACTCCAGCCTTATTCTCTTTATAGAAATCACCTCCTGAATAATTCTATGTTATGTAGTCTGCAGAATAACAGAGATTGGGGGGTCTCAAAGCAGGCCATTGCACAAAGTGGGAGCCACAACCAAGAAAGTATGCGTACAGGCAGTTGTGGATCTTACCCATTTGCAGGGTGGCACTTTCAGAGGTCTTTGCTTGCATGAGAAAAGTTGTCATGGTGGAATATAACAAGAAGATGTGGTTCTGCAGATGTGAGGGTTCTGCAGATGTGTATCATATTGTGCATCACATTCCGCGTGTATCACATTCTGCAGATGTGTATCACAGATAGTATCACATTGCCGAATGAATGAATGAATTATGATTACTAAAGACCAACTCAGAAGCAAATCATGTCACATTGTTGATTCACATTCAGCCTTTTCCCCCCAGGTAACCCCTTATAACATCTTCTTAAAACCCCAAATCATTTAGATTCAAAGTACCTGAAATACTACTCCAACCCACAGCAGTCTATCTGAATGGTTGAACAGATGGCTCTCTTGCGGGAACCTGCTTTATCTGAAGTCTGATTGGTCAGTACCCTCATCATGGTCCTTTAAGCCAAGTTATACAATTGCCTTTCACAAGATGTGAAACTCCAATCCTTCCAAAGTGGAATAAAGATGATTTTTATTCTGGAGTCTTTGAGGTTGTGTTGCCATTTGTTTTTATTACTTCTGTCTTTAAAAATTTGGGCGTTGTCTTGCTTTCATATGTGTTTCATTCTTGTTTTAATCTGCTTTTACTGATTTCATTTTGACATGTTGCTAATATTAAAATTAAAATGCTTCCTGTTACTTTATATTGGATTTGGAGGGATTGTTGTATTTTTGTATGATTTCTTTAGGTGCTCTTACAGGGTAGAAAGGCAATTTAACTCAACTAAACCAAGGAAGGGCTGCTTACAGCCACTCTTCCCCAATTTTTAACATAGCATCTACATCAGGATGGGCAATAGCCATAATTTAGTTTGGCCTCTGATGACCTTAAAGATAAAACGTGAAGGTAATCATCTGGTCATTTCTGACCCATGGGATGATGTCACATCACAACACTTACTAGGTAGACTATTCACAGGATAGTTTGCCATTGCCTCCCCCAGTCATCCACATTTTGCCTCCAACAAGCTGGGCATTTGTTTTACTAATGTCAGAAGGATGAAAAGCTGAGGCAACCTTGAACCAGCTACCTAAAACTGACTTCCATTGGGATTGAATTCAGGTCATAAGCAGAGTTTTAACTGCAGTGCTTAAGTTTACCCCTCAGCACCATGGGGCTCCTACTGATAACCTTAGCAACTTTCAGTCAAGGTACATTTTCAAAAATACCTGACATTTTCCACACTGCATCAAGAGCCCATTCGGTTGAGTGGTGTGATGAAATATTTACATGAAATAAGGGAAGGAAAACAATTTTGTTAAGTTGTAAGTGGTAGAAATGGCATCATGATTATTTTAATGAGGTGAAGAATGTGCTTGGCTTGTCTGGCAAAATGTGTTACCAGTCTTTAGACATCAATCTTGAAAAAATAAATTGCCCCCTTCAATTTCCAAATACACAAAAGAACTATAGGAACTAATCTTAATCCGTACAACTCAATAGAGAATAATGAATCATACCTACCTAAACTTTTGCCCTTATTCCCCCTCAAATAAATACACTTTCTCTTAGAACAGGTGTAGTGTGCATTTAAAGTCATAATATTTGTTATAAGTAGAGACCATCTGAAGATATACAAGGAACAAAAGATAGTGATGATCATTCATACAGGAAGGGACTGGCATTTAATTCACTGACTATTGTCTGCCTATTGCAGTGAATATGCAAAATGAAAAACAGGTGATTGCCTTGTGTGGTTATATATACTTATCTTCTGAGGGTAGAGTGTAGATGAAGAGAAACTTTTGATCTGCAGCCTGCACAGAAGCAACTCAAGTTAAAAGAGCAGTGTCAGATTTATTATAGCACTGAAAAGCACTGATATTATGTCTGCCATTGCTCAGTGACCTCTTTAGATTTTTGCCATTTTGGCGCTAGATTTATTATCTCCAGTGGTTTAAATGCAAAAGGATATGTCCTGTTAATATTCCTGTTCTTCGCAGGAGCAATGACTTCCTGTTTTGCCAGGATCATGGGTAAAGAAGACACAAACCACAAGTGCCAACACCATGTAATTTTTTTGGGTCCTGAACCGCTAATTTCTCAGCCCTTCTATGTGTTCTGTCAAAATGCAGCCTGAAAGTCTAGACCAAGAGATATCTATGAGAGAAAAGGCACATCAGTATTTCAAGCCTCTGAAATTTATTCTTGCCATCTGACAGTTGCTTGGAGATACAATCTCAATTTTTTGCAGTAGTCCCTTCAAGGGGATATTTATGGCAGATACAACTGTAATTATTTACCTGTAACAAAGTCCAGGTCTGCCTGCTCCAGGTGATTCAGACAACAGAAGGACACAGGAGAAAATATTAATCTTTTCCTGGTCCATTCTGTGACCTTTTGCGCCCTGCCTCTTCCTCATGCCTCTTGAACTTGCTACTGTTCTTATCATTTTGCTGGCATCTTTTAGTTTCTTCTTTCAGACTTTTTTTTAAACTTTCCGGTCAGTTTCTAATGCCCTGAATGTGGTAGAGTCCATACAAAGAAAAAGAATCACCCCAACACATCTCATTGAAACAACAGGGTGATTTCAAAATGAATGATAGTAATTTAGCATGTTTGAAATAATTTCTTGTAAGTTCAAATATCAAGGGTCTGTCTCGTTGGTATCACAGGCTATATCATTCCTTTAATGTCATTCACTATGCATCCCAAGTGCCAATGGATATATTCATATTTTTTAAAAAGCTGCAATTTTTGGTTTTGGTTACCACATACTAAAATGAATTGGCAAATCTTCCATTGGATCCAATTGTTGTTGTTTTTTTTAATAGAAACTGTTCAAAATACTTTTATTCCTGAAAAAATACTTTTATTCCTGAAAAGAATGAGATAATCACAAAAATCTTTTTCCTTTTCCATCGTTGTGAAGTTTCCCAGCTGAAGTGCCCCCAAAGGCCACCAAATAACTGCAATTAGGCTATGGGGTGGCTGCAATCAGCATGCATTTGCAATGGGGAAGGGGACCACACTGGCCATTTTCTGATACCCTTAGATGAATGGCAAAATCCCTTTGCTCTGGATTCCCTTTCACAGCAAACATGCTGGGCTGGGTCAGCACCTTTGAAAGAAAGGGACACAAAGCACCATGAACAAAAGCATCCAAAGTATGGTATCTGTCATCAGGTTTACTACTGTAATATGTAGATTGATCAGTATCTTTGCTGCCTCACTTGGACCTTTAGATGGGTAGAAAGCAAACAATGCCAGTGTGGTGTAGTAGTTAGGAAAAGTAGACTCTAATCTGGAAAACTGGGTTTGATTCCCCACTCCTCCACATGAGCAACAGACTCTTATCTGGTGAACCCGATTTGTTTTCCCTGATCTTCCACATGAAGACTGCTGGGTGACCTTGGGCTAATCACAGTTCTCTTCTAACTCTTTCAGCCCCACCTGCTCTTCAAAGAGAAACCAATGATACTCCAGAAGACAATGAAGAAAACAACAAAAGGCCTTGTCTTTGTGTGACTCCAAAATTACCCTCTGCTCCCTTGTTCCTTCTAAATCCTCTTTCCCACTGTAAGTGAAAGGGAAGGTGGCCAGGC
Source organism: Sphaerodactylus townsendi (assembly GCF_021028975.2). Taxonomy (NCBI): domain Eukaryota; kingdom Metazoa; phylum Chordata; class Lepidosauria; order Squamata; family Sphaerodactylidae; genus Sphaerodactylus; species Sphaerodactylus townsendi. The sequence goes on from NC_059426.1 coordinate 55,073,604, forward strand.
TCTTCAGTAGAACACCCAAATATGCATGCAGAAGATAACAGGTTCAATCCTGGGCATTTCCAATTAAAAGGAGCAGCTAAAAGTGAGGTCTCACCCTGAGACCACAGAAAACTGCTGCCAGTCAATATGGAATTTGATAGATCAACAATCTGATGGGGTATAGGGCAACTTCATGTGTTCAAATACTTCCAAAGCTTGGTTCAAATAGCCAAGAAACCATTCTGTTCTGTAACAGTAATTACAAATGACTGATTCTGATAATCTTCTGGAAATAATGCAAAAGGAGAAATGTAGATGAAAGCTGAAGTGCCACCTGCAATTTCTGCTGCTCACACCCAGATTTGCTCAAACTGTCCATTCACTTTCAGCAGCAATCCTTTTTCCAAAAGGGTCCAAAAAGAATGAGAAGAAAAACTGAAATAATTGCAGATCTGACATACAGATATTCTTTGACATTGTCTTCTGAAAGAGAGAGAAAAAGATCTATTCCTGTTTCCCCAAAACTTCCCAGAACTTCAGCTGCCCAAAGTTTTACATAGGTGACACTTCAATAATTCATATAGCAAATATGAACAAGAGGTCTTTTCCAGCAGAAATCTTATAGACTTTACATTGGAAACCCTGGTCCCATACCTCATGCATTCTGGAATCCTGAGAATGTGCTCTGCATTCCTCATTTACAATTACAAGATCCTTGGTGGGACATTCACTCAGGAAACAATTATCTTCAGTAGAAGCATATACTCTTTGCTACCTTGAAAGATAGCAAGGTCAAGTAGGACTCACTAATACTCTCCACTATTGCTTACATCCCAAGATAGGGCTTTTGGGGTTTCAGTTGACAGTTACCTCTTACTGGGCCAAAGAAATACTGAGCAACCATAATAGATTCAGGTGAATTTGCATCTATTGGTCCAGGCAAGGTCATTCTTACAGCTAATTCAGCTGACTTTTTGCCTTGTTTGTTTTTCAATTATATTTTTGGGCATGGCCCCTCTTATCCCTATTCTTCATTTGGATTCCCACTGCTTCAAATGAGAGTGTAATTTTTCTTCTGATGCAGCAGTAGACAATAGCCTGCAAAGACTGCCAAACAGCAAGTGGTGATTCGCTAGTATTTTTTAAAGCATAGTTTCAGGAACAAAGAAGCCTAACTTGGAAGGTAGAGTCTATCCGCACCTTTAAGAACATACAAATGTTGCTGAGTAAGTTATCGGGAGGACCTAGTAGTGACCCCGTCTGTGTTTCTTATGTTAAGTTGGTCAGAGAGCCATTCTCTGATGTATATCCATAGATGGCCAAGTATGAAATGGTACTAAAATAGAAACACAGCAATAAACATAAGCTGCAAATAAGTCACCACTACCATGTCTCCAGTTCCAGCAGTCTTCTCTTCATCTTCCTTTCTTTTGCCCCTTGCCTCCTGCCTTCTCCCTCTTTAATTCTCTACCTTCTTCCCTTTTCTGAATCTCTCAGCTCCTCCTGACTGGCCACATTTCCCATCCATTGACATTCAGTTCTTCTGTACCTCCTTTTCTAGGGCCACCTGATTCTGCCACTCATCCTTACCTACATTTTTCTTTGTCATTTCAATTTAGCCTGTCCTGATGAGTCTCCCACGTAACTGATACTGGAACATGGATTAGAAATGGAAGAGTTATAGTTATTAGATTCTTATTTTTGTGACCATGTTTTTCTTCATGGTGATCCCCTACTTACTCAAGTCATTCACTATAACTCTGATGTTCAGTTGTACCTCATAACAGTTCTTGATATTTTCCCATTGTTCCTGTTAGGGTTGGAGATTCGGCCAGTCCAAATCCGAATTTTTACCGAATCTGCACTGATTCGGACGGATTCGGACGAGGAGGGGCCGAATCTGAACTGTCCGAATCCTAACAGATCTGAATCCATGGGATTCGGATCCTCTCCAGCCGAATATGCGTTTTTATTTTTTTGCGGGGTTTTTTTTCGACAGTTTCGGCCTGCAGGGGCGCATTTTTTAAACATATCAGCGCCAGCTCAGGAGTATCATCAGGAGACTGTCCTTATGATACCACTCCAAAGTTCTGGTTGTGTGAGATTTGAGTTTAGGGGCTACCGAAGTTATGGACCCCCAAAGGGTGTCCCTATCTCCCATTCTTTCCAATGGGAACTATGGATAGGGCTACCCTTTTGAGGGTCCGATAACTTGGCCCCCCCTGAACCAAACTGCACCAATTAAACTTGGAGGGTATCACATCAAGGACAGTCTCCTGATGATACACTGGAAAATATTGGTACCCTACGATACAATCTACAAATGCACCTGCAGGCACCCCCAGAAATTTGCACAAGATTCTTTGTTCTGCCGTGCGACTTAGCTGCATTGCCTTGTCCAATAAGGAAATTCTGATAGAGGGCTGTGGAGTGCACATTTTTCATGAAGTAAACCCACAAAACTTTCAGGGAAGTATCTTCAGGGAGAGTCTCTGGGATGACACCATCCAGGTTTGGGGAATTTTGCTTCAGGGGCAGTGGGAGATGGACCCTACCCTTTTCCCCAAAGGTCCTTTATAGAATTAAATCCCCTGAAAGGTAGAATTCCCCAAACCTGGATGGTGTCATCCAGAGACTCTCCCTGAAAGATACCCTCGAAAGTTTTGTGACCATACCTTCAGAAATGTGCACCTCACAGCCCTCTACCAAAATTCCCCATTGACAGCAAGTACAGCTAAGTCACTGTTTGGAACAAAAGAATCTTGACAAATTTCTGGGGGGTGCACCTGCAGGGGACGCATTTTGAGATGTATCGGCACCAAATTATCAGGGTATCATCAGGTGACTGTCCCGATGTTGCCCACCAAGTTTGGTGCAGTTTGGTTCAGGTATGGACCCTCAAAAGGGGTGCAACTATCCCCCATTGTTTCCAGTGGTAGCTGATAGGGGATGGGGGCTACACCTTTGAGAGTCCATACCTGAACCAAACTGCACCAAACTTTGGGGGTATCATCAGGACAGTCTCCTGATGATACCCTCCAAGTTTGGTGTCGCTAGCTTTAAAAATGCTGGTTTGCGTGTTTCACCGCTCACTCCAGCAGGCTTCATGTGCAGGAGCGGTGAAACATGAAAACCGGAATTTTTAACGCTAGTGGCACCAAATTTGAGGGTATCATCAGGAGACTGTCCTGATGACACCCCCCAAGTTTGGTGCAGTTTGGTTCAGGGGGGGCAAAGTTATGGACCCTCAAAGGGGGGGCCTCTATCCCCCATTGTTTCCAATGAGAGCTAAGGAGATGGTGGCTACCATTTTGAGGGTCCATAACTTTGGCCCCCCTAAACCAAACTGCACCAAGCTTGGGGGGTGTCATCAGGACAGTCTCCCGATGATACCCTGATATTTTGGTGCTGATATGTCTAAAAATGCGCACCTGCAGGCACCCCCAAAAATTTGCCCAAGATTCTTTTTTCTGCAGTGACTTCTGCATTGCTGTCAATGGGGAATTTCTGGTGGAGGGCTGTGGGGTGCACATTTATCAAGGTACAGTCACAAATGTTCAGGGTATCTTCAGGAGAGTCTTTGGATGACACCATCCAGGTTTGAGGAACTTTGCTTATGGGGGCAGTGGGAGATGGACCCTACCCATAACATTGAACCCCTTGAAGCAACGGTCACCAAACCTGGATGGTGTCATGAAGAGACTCTCCTGAAGACACCCTGAAAGTTTTGTGGGTTTACCATGAGAAATGTGCACTCCACAGCCCTCCCACAGAAATTTCCCATTGGCTGCAATGGAGCCAGCCAGCCACCACAGAGCACAGAATCTAGGGGAAATTGTTTAAGTGACTATGAGGGGTGCAGTTTTAGAGCTACTGTCACCAGAATTTCAGGGTATCATACAAGTACTGTCCCTATGATACTCCACAAGTTTGGTGAAGTTTGGTTGAGGGGTTCAAAGTTATGGACCTTAAAAGTGTAGCCCCCATTTCCTGTTAGCTTCCATTGGAAACAATGGGGGATGGGGCACCCCTTTTGAGGGTCAATAACTTTGCCCCCCCTGAACCAAACTGCACCAAACTTGGGGAGAATCATCAGGACAGTCTCCAGATGATATCCTGAAAGTTTAGTGCTGCTAGCTTTAGAATTGCACCCCCTGCAGGCCAAAACGTGTAAAAACACCAAAAATTCAAAAAAATAATAAAATGGACCCGAATTTTTCGGATTTACCCGAATTTTCGGGCATATCCGAATCGGCTATGATTCGGATTCGGGCATACAAATCATTTTATGCCCCAAAATACCCAAATCCGAATTTTACCGAATTTTTTTAGTATTGACCAACCCTAGTTCCTGTTACTCACAGTAGTTGTTGTCCTTTGCATGGGCCAGAGCCCCTGAATTCACCATACTCTCAAACTTCTTACTGTGTGATGGCTAGATATGGTAGTGTCTTCACATACCAAGAAAGTAGACGAGGAATCTCAGTGAAAGAGCAGTTTATACTATGACTTCAAGCTTCATGCAAATAGGCTGTGTTACTTGTTCGACTTTTTGACCTGTTGAAACATCAATCAGGAATCCTAGATGAGGAATCTTTGAAATCTCTTTATTCAGGGCCAAACTAGATGTGATTAGGCAGCCACATCTAATCATTGAAAGTGATTTGTCAAGTTTGCAGATATATATATATCGCTTCAAAGGAGCACATAGGAGAAGGGAGCTAACATCGCCAATCATTACCTAATTGTATTTTTTTTCTTTAAATAAATTTTCTTCCAGCCCTGCTCTGATACCAGAAGTGAGTCAAGCGAGGGGAAAAATGATTGAAGCCATAGAATGTACCTAGATACTGCAGGACAGGGAGAGGCCATCATTCTTCTCACACATGTGCACTTTTCTTATAAAATATAGATCCCCCCATGCCCTGATTTGCATGTAAATGGAGCAGATGCCTAAAAACAGATGGTTTCTCCGCTGCATTTAGTGTGGCCCTCTGCCAGCCAGAACATCAATGAAGGAATCAAGTTTATACCACTCATCACATCATTCCCCTCTTCACAGGACAGGGAAGGAATCTCCCTCTCAAGGTCAAAACAGACATGTTTCTATGAGACCTGCCAGCCACCTTTCCAATGTTTTAAAAGGATAATTGCAGCTATGTAAAGCACTGAGTCAGTGCAAGGTAAGTATTTAATTTTCCTTTCTGTAGTTCCATTGAACAAAACTTAGATCCCTACATGGGCTATTAAATCTAGAAGGAAAAAGAGAAAGCACTTGTATTTTTCTCACTCAAGTTTAATAACAGTATGGAGGTATTAAAGGAATGGCAAAGGAGAAAAAGGATTAATCCCCCCCCAACACACACACAACATGACCATGCTTCAAATTTGAACCTTTTCCAGCTGCTATATCCCTTTTTAAACTGCTGATAGGACCCTCAGTTTTCCAGTAAACTTTCCTCAGTCCTGCTATTTGTCTGGCTCTACAGTGTTGTGTAATGGAATTATGCAAACAGGTGTGAGAAAGGGTCTGTGTATTGGATAATAATATTCCAAAGGTATGGCATCTAACAGGTTATTTCCATAAAGAAAAATCATACATTCTCCAAACTCAGCCAACAATCTGCAGCTTCCTTATAGTTTTTGATGTCACCTTTGCCTCCCATGCATGTGACAAAAGAAAAGTAAAATTTGCTATGGGAGATGTGAAACTAAGCACTGGCTTAGCAACAGATCCTGGAGGTAAAGGGGCAGGATCCAGAGATATCGAACTTGTGTTCATATGCTGATACCAGGTACAATCTTAAATTGAAAACAAAACTCTGCAAGTTTCTTTTTATGTCTAAGAAAAGTGCTGCCTGTACAGGGAGGTGTATTGAAGTGTATTGATATATAGCTCAATTTTGCTGAAACAGCTTTGGGCTGTAGCATGTTAAATAGCAGTGAAATATTATTTAAATCCAGAAATTCAGCAAAATCAGTGTAGAGCAGAAGTACATATGGTCAGCAGATCTGCAGAAGAAGAAGAACTAGCACTGCTTTGATATATCTGTGTTCATTCCCCTTTGGCATACAAAAAGCCAATGATAGCTGAAGATGGAGTCCTTAGACTATGAGAATGGGAGAAGTCACGACTCATGAAATTTGCCCTTCTATACCACAATAGTTGGTTAGTCAGTTAATTTATAGACTGCCTGTCAACTAAAAGTCCCCAAGGTATTTTGCAACACAATAAAATAAAGGCTAGTGAGATACAATTAAAATTGAGCAGAAATCAATAAAAGCAATGCAAATCAATGTAATACCATAAAAGATCAATACATGTTTATTGAGTCCAATTGATCTTACAAATAGGTATGATGAAGATGACAGCACTAAAGTACAGGAGTCTTTCAGACAATCCAGGCCACAGTCTTCGTGCTGCTGTCCCTAATGCTCAGTTTCCAAAACCCTTTACTTCAGAGGGTGTAGATTCAGTTCAACCTGGACCATTTTCTTCTTGTCCTCTTTTTTTCCCCATTCTGCCTCTACTGAAATGAAATACTGTCTCCCCAGACATGGATCCACCAGTGAATTGCATGGAACTTAAGGCACCTAAATATGGATCATCAAGGAGTTGCTGCTGTTACCTGCAAGGGCTGTGGAATGTTCGTTTTCTGCCAGAGGATATGGATAGCTACACCTGCAGCAAGTGCAAGTTGGTTCCTTTGTTAGAAGAGAAGGTACAGCAGCTTGAAACACAAGTATCTACACTTCAGCACATTAAGAAGAACAAGACTTTCCTGGACAGAATGGAATAGACAGTATTGGATGGAGAACAAACCAGGGACATCTCTGAGGTGGATGACAGCTCTCAAACAGAGGAGGTGGGAAACTGGAGAAATGTAACCGATAGAAGCAGAAGGACCAGGGAGCATTCTGTGAATTTGAAACTATAGAATCATTTTGAGGTTCTCTCCCTTCTTGATGAAGATAAGGAACAGGCATAATAGGAATGGACAGAGAATGCACAAGTGACAGAAGGTTCAACCCATGAAATGTCACCTGTAAAACTCCAGAGGAGATGTGTGGTGGTGGTAAGGGACTCCCTGCTAGGGGGACAGAAGCAGCAGCTTGCAGGCCTGACAAGATGTATTGAGAGGTGTGCTGTCTCCCTGGGGTAAAAATCCATGATGTCACAGAGAGGCTGAGAAGACTTGTCAAGGCCACTGACCGTTATTCCTTCCTTTTAATCCATGTCAAAACAAGTGACTCCACTAGATGTAACTTTCAAGACATCAGAAAGGATTTTGAGGCTCTCGGAAGAAAGCTGAAGGAACTGGATGCACAGGTTGTCATTTCATCTCTACTTCCAGTTGAAGGACATGGGCCCAGGTGGGAAAGAACAATAGTGGAGGTGAATAATTGACTTTGCAGGTGGTGTCACCAGGAATGCTTTGGCTTCTTGGACCATGGTCTGCCGTTTCATGAAGAGAGACTACTGGCAAGGGGTGGGTTACACCACACGGCTATAGGGAAGAGCATTTTTGCTGGGAGATTGACAAACCTCTTTAAGGGCTTTAAACTGAGATTTATGTTGGAAGGAGACAGTGCTCAAGTGGCCAGGATTTCATGAAGTGCTACAGATAGTAGTCTGAAGATTATAGAGAGAACTGAGCGAATAGTTCAAGAAACAATGGTGGGAGGGGAAAAGGCTTTAATAAGGGGGAATGAACAGTGGTGGTATTCAAATATTTTAACAACTGGTTATTTACAAGCAGCATTTTAACAACCGGTTCTGCTGGTGCAAACCTGCTGAATCCCACCACTGGGAATGAACCATGGCTTTAGATGTCTCTACACTAATGCAGAGAGCATGGAAAATAAGATGAAAATCAAAATATCCTGAGGATAAAATAAGATTTTGATTTAAATGTGCTGATTACAATAGAAGAAACAGATGCCATAAGTGTTTTTGTTCCTCTTCTCCATTATAATCCCTAAGCATTTTACAATTTTAGTATGATTAAATCCTGATTTTTGCTGTAATTCTAATTTTTCACTCTTTGTTAAATTTTTAAGTATCCTTGTGGTGTTTAATTCATTAATCTTCAAACCAGCTAGTTTCCCAAATCAGTTTATTTTTTCTAACATTATATTATATTAATTTTTTCTAGTGGTTCATCTAGGAATAACACCAGGTCATCTGGGTATGCTCTAAGTTTATAATTTTCTTGTTTACTTTTATTTCTAATATCTCTGTTTAAAGCTTCTAAAGTCAAAATAAATAATGAAGAAGCAAATGAAGATTGAAAGAGAAACAGGGGGACCAGATCAGACAGCCCACTGGCAGAACATATCAAAACAAAAACATAAATGCCCAACCATATCAGGACGACTAGTATAGGATTCATGTGCATGGTTTACTAACCATAAGGCAGATGAACTTATTCTGTTTCCCGTACACATGAAAGCAGCTCTAGCCCATGAAAAACAATAATATACACTTAGAGATAAACATCATCTATAAAACATCTTAGCTTTATGAAAACCTATATGTTCCTCTTTGAATTAGGTCACCACAGAGAATTTTACAAATCAGCACATCTATTTCATGTTCCTTTTCTTAAAAAAAAATGCTTGGCAGCCTGAAAGCCAGACACTATGACCCATAAGCCATAGAAAACTTAACTCGGGGCTCTTCGGGTGCTCTTCAGTGTGAATGTGAGGAGCCATTCTGTGCCTGCCTTGAAGCTTGAAGATAAAGGGCCTTGTTAAAGCCCTTTAAACTGCATTTATATTGAATTACTAGTGACAGCAAGTATATCAATATGGTCGCCCCCTTCCCAACAAACCCCGCAAAAAAAGAAAGAGGCAAAACACCCTGCTGAAAAAGGAGACTATGCTACATCCCCCTCCCTTCCCTCCAAACTCTCTCTCTCTCTCTGCTGTTGCAGCCAGAGAAGTTGTTTTAAAATACTGTCTTGTTTGAATCAAAGTTGTAAAAATCCTTCCAGATCATCAGGGAGGGCAGAAGCAAAGCAGGGAAGCTGGAGTGGAAACAAAAAGAGACCCTGCTTGGGTTGATGTTTTGCAAAAGCCAAAGAGAGAGGCTTGCTTTTAAAACAGAAGCTTGTCTGAAAGAAAGCTTTTTTAAAAAAATGCCCTCCCAATCATTGGACAAAGCAGAAGAAGAGCAGAGGAGGTGCGGTGAAGCCAGAAAGAGACCCTGCTTGTGTTGTTCCTACTGAGGTATTGATACAAGCATTTAGGGAGGCTGAGGGGGAAGCATGCAAAGCAACATGAGGAAGTGGGGAGTGAGACTAGGTGGACTGACTGTGGGTGAAGGGAAGAGGTCCAGGGCAAAGTTGTGCTCACTGGCAATTCTGCCTCCTCTGGCTGCAAAGCAAAATTAAATTTGTGCTAGAAGTTGCCCTGCTTGCTCCAAGGAAAATAGAAAGTGAAAGCGGGGCTTGAGGAAAGAAATGTTGCGGCCACACCCATTTGCCCCCATTCATGCAGCAGATGCCTTGTGTGTAATCAGCTTATGGCTTGATTTCCCATGCATGCCGACATGATTCTTTTAAATTTCTCTCATTTACATATGCATGCACCTCTGCCTTTGTATGCATACAGTTTTGCTTTGGTAAAGGTAGACATTGATAATTAAACTGGCATATCCAGAGAAGAGCCATCATTCCCAATAAAAATGGATGGTCTCTGTTTGAGAACTTCTCTCCTAAAATGATGCTGTCCTGCTATTCTTTCTCCACACACATCCTGCTTCCATTGCTCCCCTAATGCTAGCAAGTCAACCCCCAGTTTGGAAACCTCTGACCTAATGTATCATTAGTCATTGGAACATCTATAATTTCTATCTTGGCTGTGTCCCTTTTAATCAGGGTTACTAATTAGAGACTTCTATCATGAAAGACAAGGTGCTGCTGAATTTAAACATACAGTATAACAACTAGTTAAACTGGGGGTTTTGTTGCCCCTCTCCCTTCGTAAAGAAACTCTTATCTAATTCTAGGCCTGAAGGGTGCCCCTTGTTGTCTGCTATTCTTTAGGTCTGACAGAAAATCTTGTAAAGCAATCGCTTGTCCCACTAATTGTAATAGCAATAAGTTATCTAAAGTATCAGCTAAATATTTGAAAGGATGCCAACAACATGTTAGCTCCTGTGTGTGTGTATTTTTAATCAACACAGAGTAAGATAAGGAAGTAAAATTTTAGGGAAGCACTGGTTTTGTTTGGAATGTTCTAAAGTAAACAGTGATGTATCATTTGTTATTGGGTCTGTTTTATGGGCAGTTCCTTTCTCTAAATATAAGCACACAAATCACCACTAACCACCATCTCAATCTCTGGTCAGCTACGTACTCAGACCAAGATTGTCAATAACAGATATTTATTCCAAGTAACAGATATCTTTCCCATGTGGGATCACTACATTGAACTGAAATCCTATGTATTTAACACATCTACTGGGTAAATTGTTTCTGGAAGACATTGTTGTCCAGCATCCATCAGCATATTTTCACTGGAATAAAAATATGTATCTGAAAAGTTCTGCTACTAAACTGCTTTTTGTTGTTGTTGTTTGGAATATTCAGCTCAGAAATCCTGTACAACCATTTGCTGTAGTCTCAGAATGCCAATCAAAGCATTTTATTTATTTATTTTTATTTATTTATTTATTTATACTTTGGGCTTTTATACCACCCTATCCCCGAGGGGCTCTGGGGCTCGGCCAAGTAGCCTTATACATGCTTAAGGGGGACTCACATGCTATGGCCCACAGATGTCTAATGATTTAATTTTACAGATTAAATGTCAGTGTCAGGTTCCTTTTGTTATACCTAAGGGTGTCTTTGTGGACAGACAGTCATTCTGTACTTTTTAAAAGTGTGGACCTTCTTGGTGGAAAGTGCTGTGAAGTAACATCAACTTATAGGAAACCCATAGGGTTTTCAAGGCAAGAGATGAACAGAGATAGTTTTCTATTGCCTACCTCTGCATAGTGACTCTGAACTTCCTTTGCAGTCTCTTGCCCAGGTACTAAGCAGGGCTAATCCGTGCAGAGCCCCTACCCATCTGCTATCTAATCCTGCCTCCAAAGCATTGAAAGCCACCATGGTAGCAGTGTGGAATTTCCAATGTATATATAGTACTTACCTGCCCAGACTTTTTTTCTCAGCAATTGAAATAAAGTAAGAAAGATTTTGTTCAAGAAATCTCTGAATTAGGTTATAGTTTTAAAGGGAGACAGAGGAATTAAGGGAGTGCTTCTACATAAATAGGGTCCTGAACGTTAAAATGAATGATTCCTAACTGCCTTTGCCTAACTCTAGTAACAAGAATATATCTCTTGCATTTCTTCATCTTTATCATCCTGTAAAGGAAATACACATCCGCATGCACCAATGAAATGTAGTCAAGATATTCGCTAAGAAGGATACTTTGAATGGTTTAAGATATGCTGCTGAAAAAAGTTTCAGAGAAAAATTTGACAAAGTCAAAGCAACAGAAAAATGCAGCTGCAACAAGACTGGAGTTGGGTGAGAACCCATCCATAAATAGTTTACTGTGACCTTCAGAATCATTAGACATCTGTGGACCATAGCGTGTGAGCCCCCCTTAAGCATGTATAAGGCTACTTGGCCGAGTTACAGAAAAAAGCTACATTGCATTGGCAGTTTAAACAATGTTGACAGTGTTACCTGCTAAAGTATGCAATGGAGTTAGAATATGCCACCTCATAGTTGATATCATTCAACCAGCCCCAAAGCCTGTGGCACAACGCCTGCTGAGTTTTTGTGAAACTGGATTGCAAACCCTGGTCTCCTCCTTAATCTCAGTACTTTTCTAATTCCCCAGTCATGCCTTGTATCAGTTTACTGAGTTATCCACACTCACCTACAAAACATTTACTTCACTTCATTACTCCCTGGCCAAAATATCTTCTGAAGGCCGTCATGACAGATTTATATTCTGACCATCAGACAGGAATGAAGTTCTCTGCTTTTCCTTTACCTATACTACATAAACATGTCCACTGTAACGGGTATAGGACTTCTCAGACTGAGACACAGTACAATCCTAACCACAGTTACATCCTTTTAAATCCAATAGACATTAATGGACTTCGAATGATATAATTCTGTTTAGGATTGCACTGTTAGCGTATAGTATTCTTAGGCTGAGGACTAAGGTGAAATAGACAACAACCCCTAGAGAGCTGGACTGTGTGTGAATAGGAAAACCGCTCCTTCTCTTCCAAAATATGTCAGAGTTGATGTGTTTAATAGCTGTGACAGGCCAGGGCATTTTAAAAACAGACAGATTTAACAGTGACAGTATGATCCAAATTTTATTATCAGGCTGTCTTGCTATCTAGAAAATATTTCATTTACCAGTGTAAGTTGCAGGGTACATATTACTTTGTATTCCAGAGGATACACTGTAGAGATATTTTTGTGTTGAAAGGAAGTGGATTCAATGCACTGATATGCCTACTGCTTGCATAGTGAAAAGATTAGGTAAGGGTCAGTACACTGGGGAAGTTAAGACATGAATGTTTTTATGGTCTGTGGTGCATTTCTTTTATACACAACTCAGTGAAACAGATACTCATTCAAGAAGATTAAATGGACTGGCGCGAGAAAAAAATAAGACATTGTATTAAGCACACAGGTGGGGATATAATCTCATTTGCCAGTAGGCGATTTCAAGAAGGTGGACCTCTGTTTCTTCAGCATGTTCTGTCTTCTTTGATGAATATTGAGGATTGTCAAAAATGTGACTGGCAGCTTTCTCATTAGATGTCTTAAAATGGATTAAAGAAACATAGACCCACCATACTCAGAGATAGCTATTCTTCACAATATGACTGACCAATCATCAATATACAACAACAATGCAAGCCTTTATTGGCATATAGCCAATCATCAATATATTGCCTTGCATGTAGGTTTCCCATGGACATGGGTCTGGCCATTGCTGGACTTCCTTGTTCATCATCCAGCTGACACACCCTGGGAGAATGATAATCAGAACTTTATGGGAAGGTTATGAATCACATGGACATCTATATACTATTTCCCAAGTATGTCCCCAATTATGGATATATAAATCCATGGATTGGGGCCACACTTACACTAAACAGATGCTTCTGCAAACCAATGATGGTGTTAGATAGGAAGAGCTACAAAGCTGGGGGTGAGTGAATTGTCAAGGGTTAGCAACAGATGCAAAGAGTTGCAAGGGTGGGATACATTGATGGAGAAAAGATGGGGCAAAAGTGAGAGGTAAGTTGACAGATAAAAGGAATGAGAGATGGTGAAGATAGGGAGTAGATTGACAGAAAAGGGAGAAGTGGATTAATGGAGAAGGAGTGGGGCACAAGAGATAGAAGTAAGTTAACAGATAAGAGGAGGGGAGAAATGGGAAACAGGGGTAAATTGACAGAGAAAAGGTAGAGTAGATTGACGGAGAAGGGAGGGGCAAAAGGGATGGGAGTAGGTTGGCAGACAAAGGAAAGGGAGAAGATTATTAGAGAAGGGGAAGAGGGAAAGAAACAAAGGGTGGAAGGGTTGTACCCTTTCTGCAAGTTCCTTGCAGGTCCCCACTTGTTATAGTTTATTTGGATACAATTGTTTTGCGGAGTGAGGCATAAATAAATATTAGAGTTCATACTTAGTGTGGCATTTCTTGTGAATTTTAGGTTGCATATTTCTCTTTCTTAAGGACTCCATCTTGGGTTTTTTTCTCTTTAATTGTGAATCAGTTGGCTCAACTGATCTTTAAGAGATATTTGGCATGACATCATAGCCTGAACATCAAAGACTCAACCAATAGGAATCTCTAATTTTTTTTGAGGGGGGGGGCCTTTTCTTATATAGCTGTTCACTATTTTGTTTAGTTCGGTCATTTGTAGTATTTTGACTTGCTTTTGAGCCATCTTTGCTTAATAAATGCCTGGAGAAAAAAATAGATATAAAGTTTAGTGGCTTTATGCTTAGGTGAAAATTTCTCTCTTGATAAGCAAAGGTAATCACTAGGAAGAATCATGATATCCTTGAACTTGGTCTTCAATTGTGTTGACGTGATGTACTTTTATTGTTCTAAACATTATTTTAGTTCCTGGTTTGTTTTATTATTGTTTTATAGTTCTTCTGATGCCGGTTTGAATACAGACAGTAAAATGGTAAGACATGAGAATTTTAAATAAATAAATAACAAATCTCACTATATCCCATCCACATTATAATAAACCTTTGTCTTCATTCTCCAGATAACCATGCTGCTTACTCTTCCTTCAGTTTTTTATTAGCAAGAACTATATCTTGTTCAAAAAAGTCTCAAAATGGATGATGAAATGGTGAGAGACTGCTGAATAAGAAGCTTGATTTGTCTCCAATTGCTACTTTTTCAAAAATATGACTAATGAAGTTCTCCTTCTATGGTGAAATTGTACCACATCCATTGTTTTATTCAACATTTAATCAAGTGATACGTAAGGGGTGACAGCATCTCTGGTCACTAGTCACATCACAGGCAATATCTTGTAGGTACCTAACATTTGCTCAACCAGATTCCTCATCAAAATCACAATAGCACTGAATGAGCTATCAGAAACAAAACATAATATTCTGGATGCTTGCAGTGTGTGATATCTCTGCTGCGCAAGTACATCCTCAAGGGACTATCTGCAGTGAATGAAAAACAAAGCACCCGCATGCACACACGCGCACACACACCACTAGGGTTGGAGATTCGGCCAGTCCAAATCCGAATTTTTACCGAATCTGCACTGATTCGGACGGATTCGGACGAGGAGGGCCAGGCCTGAACTGTCAGAATCCTAACGGAGTCCAGATCCATGGGATTCGGATCCTGCCAGCCGAATTGCGTTTTTTTTATTTTTTTGGGAGTTTTCACGTTTCGGCCTGCAGAGGGCGCATTTTTTAAACATATCAGCACCAAAATTTCAGGGTATCATCAGGAGACTGTCCTTATGATACCCTCCAAGTTTAGTTGAGATTTGAACTAGAGGGGGGGCCAAAGTTATGGACCCCCAAAGTGTCCCTATCTCCCATTCTTTCTGTGGGAACTAAGGAGATGAGGGGCTACCCTTTTGAGGATTGTAACACAACTGAACTAAACTACACCAAACTTGGAGGGTATCATCAGGACAGTTCTACCTGATGGCACTCTGGAAGTTAATGGTACTGATACATCTACAAATGGCACCTGCAGGCACCCCCAGAAATTTGCACAAGATTCTTTGTTCTGCAGTGACTTAAGCTGCATTGCTGTCAATAGGGAAATTCTGATAGAGGGCTGTGGAGTGCACATTTTTCATGGTAAACCCACAAAACTTTCAGGGTATCTTCAGGAGAGTCTCTGGATGACACCGTAAGGTTTGGGGAATTACACTTCCAGGGCAGTGGGAGATGGGACCCTACCCTTTTTTAAGGTCCCATAGGAATTAAACCCCCACAGAGCAAAATTCCCCAAACCTGGATGGTGTCATCCAGAGACTCTCCCTGAAGATACCCTGAAAAGTTTTGTGACCATACCTTCAATGAAATGTGCACCTCACAGCGCCTCTACCCAAAATTCCCCATTGACAGCAATGCAGCTAAGTCACTGCAGAACAAAGAATCTTGGGCAAATTTCTGGGGGGTGCACCTGCAGGGGACGCATTTTGAGATGTATCGGCACCAAATTATCAGGGGTATCATCAGGTGACTGTCAGTGATGTTGCCCACCAAGTTTGAGTGCAGTTTGGTTCAGGCTATGGACCCTCAAAGGGGGGTTGCATACTGTGGCCCTATTGTTTCCAGTGATGGTAGCTGATAGAGGGGATGGGGGGCTACACCTTTGAGAGTCCATACCTTTGGCTCCCCTGAACCAAACTGCACCAAACCCAGAGGGTATCATCAGGACAGTCTCCTGATGATACCCTGAAAGAAGTTGGTGTCCACTAGCTTTAAAATGCTTTGGTTTGCGTGTTTCACGGCTCCACTTTCACTCCAGCAGGCTTCATGTGCAGGAGGCGGTGGGAAACATGAAAACCGGAATTTTTTAAAGCTAGTGGCACTGCAAATTTCAGAGGTATCATCAGGAGACTGTCCTAATGGCACTAAGTTTGTGGTGGGGTTTGGTTCAGGGGGGGCTGAGATTATGGACCCTCAAAGAGGGGGCCTCTATCCCCCATTGTTGTTTTCAATGAGAGCTAAGGAGATGGTGGCTTACCTGCATTTTGAGGAGTCCATTAACGGCCCCCCTAAACCAAACTGCACTAAACTTGGGGGGGGTGTCATCAGGACAGTCTCCTGATGATACCCTGATATTTTGGTGCTGATATGTCTAAAACTGCGCCCCTGAAACACCCCCAAAAATTTGCCCAAGATTCTTTTTTCTGCAGTGACTACTGCATTGATACTGTCAATGGGGAATTTCCTGGTGGAGGGAACTGTGGGGTGCTGCACATTTATTTCAAGGTACAGATCACCAAAATGTTCAGGGGTATCTTCAGGAGAGTCTTTTGATGACACCATCCGGAGTTTGATGTACACTTGCTTGCTTATGGGGGCAGTGGGAGATGGACCTACCCATAACATGATGAACCCCTTGGAAGCTAGCGGTCACCAAACCTGGATGGTTGTCATGAAGAGACTCTCTCCTGAAGGAATTACCCTGAAAGTTTTGTGGGTTTACCATGAGAAATGTGCACTCCACAGCCCTCCCACAGAAATTTCCCATTGGCTGCAATGGAGGCAGCCGAAGCCACTACAGGCACAGAATCTGGGGAAATTGTTTGGAGGTGAAGGAAAACTATGAGGGGTGCAGTTTTAGGAGCTTACTGTCACCAGAGGGAATTTCAGGGTATCAATTTACAAGTTACTGTCCCTATGATACTCCACTGAAGTTTGGGTGAAGTTTGGTTCAGGGTTTCAGAAGTTATGGACCTTGTAAAAGATGTAGCCCCATTTTAGCTGTTAGCTTCCATTGGAAACAATGGGGGATGGGGCACCCACTGAGGGTCAATAGCTTTGCCCCTGAACAAACTACGCAAACAGGAGAGAAATCATCAGGACAGTCTCAGATGATATCCTGAAAGTTTGAATGCTGCTAGCTTTAAAATTGAACCAAGCCGGAGCCAAAACAGTGTAAAAACACCAAAAATTCAAAAAAATAATAAAATGGACCCGAATTTTTCGGATTTGCGAATTTTCGGGCATATCCGAATCGGCTGTGATTCAGTTCGAACGCATACAAATCATTTTATGCCCCAAAATACCCAAATCCGAATTTTACCGAATTTTTTTAGTATTGACCAACCCTAGTTCCTGTTACTCACAGTAGTTGTTGTCCTTTGCATGGGCCAGAGCCCCTGAATTCACCATACTCTCAAACTTCTTACTGTGTGATGGCTAGATATGGTAGTGTCTTCACATACCAAGAAAGTAGACGAGGAATCTCAGTGAAAGAGCAGTTTATGCTAGGACTTCAAAATGAAGAACATAACAGAGCTGGGTTACTTGTTCGACTTTTTGACCTGCTGAAACATCCATCTAGTATTCCTAGCTGAGGAATCAGTGGATTTACAATTTTACAAACAAACAGCAATGTGCTGCACTCTGGTTATTCAGGTGCATCTTATTTATTAAAATTTCATTATTATCCTTATAGTTTTTTACTCTGCCCGTACTCCAAAATGCTTGTTTCTCCTACCCATTTTATCTTCCCAGCACCCTAG
This sequence comes from Sphaerodactylus townsendi, assembly GCF_021028975.2. Taxonomy (NCBI): domain Eukaryota; kingdom Metazoa; phylum Chordata; class Lepidosauria; order Squamata; family Sphaerodactylidae; genus Sphaerodactylus; species Sphaerodactylus townsendi. Next base: position 55,091,332 of record NC_059426.1, read on the forward strand.
TGAGGTAAGTTAAGAGTGAGAGGGAGAATTACTACCCCAAGGTCATCTGTGGGTTTTATGGCAGAATAGAAGTTGAAAGTGTGTCTCATAAGAACATAGAACATAAGAACAAGCCAGCTGGATCAGACCAGAGTCCATCTAGTCCAGCTCTCTGCTACTCGCAGTGGCCCACCAGGTGCCTTTGGGAGTTCACATGTAGGATGTGAAAGCAATGGCCTTCTGCAGCTGTTGCTCCAGGACACCTTGGTCTGTTAAGGCAATGTTGGCAATCTCAGATCAAAGAGGATCAAGATTGGTAGCCATAAATCGGCATTCTCCTCCAAGTAAATCTGTCCAAGCCCCCTTTTTGAAAGCTATCCAGGTTATTAGTGGCCATCACTCACCTCCTGTGGCAGCATATTCCAAACACCAATCACACGCTATGCGTGAAGAAGTGTTTCCTTTTTTATTGAAGTCCTAATTCTTCCCCAGCATTTCTCAATGAATGCCCCCTGGTTCTAGTATTGTGAGGAAAGTAGAGAAAAATTTCTCTCTGTCCAACATTTTCTACCCCATGCATACAATTTTGTAGACTTCCAACTTCATATCCCTCTCAGCCGCCTCTCTCAAACTAAAGAGTCCCAAACGCTGCAGGCCTCCTCCTCATAGGGAAAGTGCTCCAGTCCCTCAATCATCCTTGCTTGCCTCCTTTTCTCTGCACCTTTCTTTCTATCTCCTCACATATCCTTTTCTTTTGAGGATGTGGCGTGACTCAGAACTGGACACGAGTACTTCGGCGCAATGCGGTCGCGATGCCACCTCGCTTTTATAGAGTATAAGGAGCATGAAACAATTCCTTTTGCAGTTTTATTCTCAATTCCTTTTCTAATGATCCCCAGCATAGAGTTTGCCTTTTTCACAGTTGCCATGCATTGAGTTGACATTCCCATGGAACTATCAACTAAGACGCCTAAATCCCTTTCCTGGTCTGTGACTGATAGCACTGACCCCTGTAGCGTGTTTAGGCTCTGTGTAGGCTCTTCAGGCTTCTCTTTAGGCTCTGTGCAAATGTTCATTTGTGACCAATACCGAGATGGCAATCCCATCAGTATCCACATCCAATGTTCAACAGAACATCTTCACTGGGGCAGTTGCATTCATTTGATCTGTATGTTGCATTTTGCAATGTATATGATAACGTGAATTGACTCTATGGGCGATTTTGCACTCACCGTGTGAACTCAAGTTCAACCTATGTTCAACCCAAGTGCTCCCCACATCCGGTGAATCCGACATGGGTTCATCCTGCTCTGCTCCATTCTGCCATTAAATTTTTTCTGGAGCTCACACCTCTCGTAGGGTTGAACTCAATGCCAAGCTAGGGTTTTAGAACTCAACCTGCTGAAGCTGACGTGGAGTGGGGGACTCTTACGTCCGGGCTTCGCATTCACCCATTCAGCCAATCACAGACGAATGTTTTGGGCATGCGCAGAATGGAAGACTCATGCCGGCAAAAAGCGCGCCTTTCCCCCCACTTCCATATAACACTGACGACCATGCGCAGTAACAAAGGGCAATGAAACGGCAACATTTTTCCTTCACAGCACCATTTCGCCCAATCAATCGCACCTCATCCCTCCCTCCTTTTGGGTGGCATGTTATGAACATTTGTCATTTTGGAGGGGAAGTTGCCATTTTGATCTGACTGCTGACAGCTGAGCACAGTTGAGTCACGGCCAGCAGTTGCTCCACCTCAGGATCCACAACAGACAGTTCTGACAAGAGGATCAAAAGATGTGTTTCCCGCGCAAAATGGAAATGAAAGCTACGAGCGTAAGAACCTTGCACCTTCTTACGCACATTGCATTGCGACATCAATGCTACGTAGCTGTAACATTAAAAAAATTGGGGGAAAAGGGACGCATGTTCGCATTCCCGCCCGAATGCAGCAGCCAATCAGGCACGACGAGTGAATGATGCACTGAGGTGATACTGCCCTCTGAACTCGGCTCCGGCAGGACAACCTCGGCTGCTGTGGGAAGTTACGAGGGGATTGACATAGGTCAACTCTTTCAGCCTGATGAGTCGACCCTATGTCAATTCTCAAGTGCAAAATCGCTTTATGTGTAGGCCCTGTGCCAACATTTCACTGAGAGCAAGAACACTTACATATAATGATCCTTGGTTTCTTAATCCAGCAGATTCTAATGAGCTTCAGCATAAAAAAAATAGATCCACAACTCAATGGTAGAGCATCTGGTTTGCATAAACAAAGTACCAGTTTCATTCTGGCATCTCCAGTTAAAAGGATCTGGTAAGAGGGGATTTGAAAGACCTCTACCTGAGACCCTGGAGAAATGCTGCTGATTGGAATAGACATTGACAATTTAGACTTTGATTGACCAGTGGTCTAACTCAGTAGTTTACCATGATGTGCACAGAATAGTTGTTATAAATTGTGCAAAGCAAAGGATTTCTCAAATATATATTTCAGAGGCACCAGCCCTTAAACACTAAGGATTAAGGAGCTGAAGGGCTCCAAAGCGAAATTGTAAGGATGGAAGGTGAGAGGGCTTTCCCTTATTAAGTATTAAGGCTCAGCTTGTCAGTTTGGTATTTGAAAGCAGTGGGGTCAGGTGAGTGGTGCTGGATAAATCACAGCAATTTGAGCTATCACTTCGCTCTCCTATAGCGTCTGAATTTCTTCCATATTATAACAGCTCCTCTTTTCTCATACTGAGCGAAATCCCTCATTCTGAGCTGCTCTTGAAAGACTTCAGACAGCTAATTTTGGACGTTTCCCAGATCTATATTCCCCAAACATTGCTTCGATTGTGCAGTAAGGGAACTCAGAGTCCCTCCCCCAGCCACCAACCCTGTACAAAGGACATCTGCTTTTACTATTTGGTTTAGTGTGGGGTTGAGGTTAAATGAGAAAGGAGTGAGCTGATTGGCCCCAAAGGATTGATTACACTTGATACATTGAATGTCTGATTTTTGTATTCCTTGTTCTTATTTGTTCACAGCCTGTATGTCAAGGTACACTGTGGCTGCAGCTGTTTCCATCTAGAAATAAAGTTAATGTTGTTGGAGAAGCTTGGCAAACCAGGATAATCTACTAATAAAGCCTGTTTTGGTGGCTTAGACTGGATTCTGAGTCAGGCTTTAGCAACTAGAAATCTTTGGAGTGTGGAGTGGGTGTTGGCATACTAAAGTATGGTCATATGGACCAAAGGATATCTTTTTAAAAGTTTGCATTCAGAAGCACCTTTAAAACCAACAGTTTTGCTTATGCTATAAGCTTTCATGTGGATGAACACTTCTTCAGACATCTGAAGAAGTATGCATGCACACAAAAGCTTATACCAAGAATAAAACTTAGTTGGCTTTAAAGGTGCCACTGGACTCAAACTTTTTTCCACTTCAGACCAACAGTGTTACCCACAATATGAATCTACTATAAAGTATATCAAGCATTCATGAGCTCTAGTCACATTGCTTTTCACAGCTGGATCAGATTCCTTTAAAAATGGCCCAAACTTCAGAAATCAAAAGCATTATCACTAATATGAAAATACTCTCCATAATGTGCCATTATCCTATTCATAACTGTCTGTGCAAAATTAGTTGCAATTTTTTTCATGGGATTTGTGACTTGTGTCCACCAATTGTAAGTTACTCATAGAATGCTCAATTGGCTTTAAAAATATTAATGTTTTTGAAAAACTTCTGTGTGATTTGCAATCAAACCGAGAAACAGAACCTTTGGTGACCCAGAGGAAAATAACACACAAGCTACTGTAAAATGAAATTTTGAATACTATGTAGCATTTTGGATCTGTTCTGTAACTCAAATTTACTAGCTTTCAAGGAATCTAAACAATATAGGAAGCTGCAATGTCTGTTGCTTGTCTGGAAAGAAAGGACAGAAAATATGTTTCTATTTCTCAGTTACTGAGCCATTACTCTTGCACAGTTGCTTTAATTTTAAAAAGTACTTAGTAGAGTTTAAATCAGTATATCTGCACTGGCTTCTATTGAGTTATGCTCGCATCTACCTATTCTGGGTCAATAGTAGCACCTGTTACTTTAGAATATTAAAATCGCAATCTTGTCAGTTTTCCTTTGGGCAATATTTTGTGCCATTCCTTTCCATTTTCTCACATTCCCTTTCCTTTATGGGTGTAAATATGCTGACATGTGAGCCATTTTTGCAAAAGATGAGGAGACCAAATTTATGCAGCATTGGATTTTTGTTCCTGATGGAAAATAATAATTACCCAAACAGAAGCCATCCTCTGGAAAGTTAAAATGCTCATCCAGCTTATTCAACAGCATTTAAGAAAAAACATATTGTCAGGATCAATGACATATAAAAAAAGCGAGCAAAAGAGCAAGATAAAGACATCTTCTATGTAGCCCAAGAAATACTGTGCAGTAGGAAGCAACCCAGAGACAGCCCAGAAACAGCTGAGCTGGCAGACAATGACAATCACAAGCAAGACAAAAGCAAGAATAAAATAATTTACCAGTCATTCTTGTTAAAGATAGCACTGGACTAAGACTTCCATATCGATTCTCATCTCTCACTCTGCCTCACACACTCACTCTGCATTAAACATACAATCATACATAGCATAAAGTATGTAATAAATGGTTCAGTGGATCCAAAAAACTATTATTTCAGTTGGCTTTACTTCTCCTGCTGTTCTCTGGTTTGTGTAAAAGTAAAGGCTTGCATTTATGAAAACTGCTAGGGAAAAAAATTCTGTTTTTGTTCTTTTAATGATAGACTAGCAGGCACAGTTTGGGATTCAGTGGAGTGGGGGGAGGGAGGGGGGGAGGGAGGGAGAAAAAAGTTCCCTTTTATGAACTTTTCCAGCCAGCAAGTGGAAGGTGGAATGAGATTTGAGCAACACCACCATCCTCTAATTCAGTAGTGATGCTATGACACAGTTTACACTCAACTAGAAGAGCTGCTGACATTTTGTTTTACAAACAATGCATACCAAATTTTTCCATAATAGTATGAATACTTAGAATTCCTTCTGAGAGCTCATATGGAGTTATTATTGTCCCAAATTCATTCAGTCATCTAAGATTTGAACACAGGTCTTCCCAGTACAAGTAGCAAGACTAGAAACTTGGGAGGAGGGTAGATTTTTAAGACCAGGGCACCTATTCCACTTGGGAAATGCCTCAATCACATATTTTATATAAATCATTTGAGAGGCAATGAGGCAGAGTTGACAGAAAAGGATAGTCAGAGATTGTCATAGACTGAAGGGTTTTTTCCCCACAGGTGTTGGGAGTACTAGATAATTTTGAGGAAAACTTATGCATTTAGTCAGTGATACTGGCTCATTTGCTAAAGGCTTTGCCAAATGTATAATGAAGCTTCTTATATTATGCTCCAGTCTGAACATATATTTTAACCTTTTCTCACATATTGGTAGGCAAATTTCAGCTGGTGAAGAAATGGAATTCAACAACAATGCATTTGTATACTGTGACAGAACTGGGGCTTAATTGTCAGCTTGATGAAAAACTTAACAGCTAACTCCCCCCACACACACACACACACACACATACACACACACCTCACTGTCCCCATTCACTTCTGCTAATACTTCTTCTTTCCTTGATCCTTAGCGAGCTACACATGGCCAATATGGCTTCCTGAACTATAGAAAGTGACTTAAATCATTTTCCTCTCTTCCATTTTATTATCATGAACACTCTGTGAGGCAGTTTAGTCCAAGAATATGTGGCTGGCCCAAAGTTACCTAGCAAGCTTCCATGGCCATGTGGGGATTCAACACTCTGCATAAGTTCCAATGCTCTTAACCATTGCACCACACTGAATGTCTATTAGCCCAGTGGTGGGATTCAGCACTATGCACCACTTCGGCTTGTAATGGTGCTTGTAAACAACCAGTTGTTAAATTATTGGAATCCCACCACCGGAACCAGTTGTTAAAGTATTTGAATCCCACCACTGTATTAGCCCATATGATGGTCCCCACACTACACACCACCATTACAGGACCAAACTCTGCACAATAAAGAAAGGAAGCTGCTGGCAGAATATGCAAGGTGTGTGGATGTTGCCAAGACAAATTGCTATTTGTTTCTGAACATGTGCAAGCAACACAGCTTTGCACAGAGGTACAATGTATCATCAATCAAAGTTATATTGCAATTCCCTCCCAGCTTGTGTAAATAAATGTTTGTTGATTCCGTACTCATCTTTTCTTCCATCAGAAAATCCAAGGTGGAGCAGGTGAGGTTTGGAAGTGGTTACCCTGGAGGCATTGATCAGGCTTGCTGAAGTAAAGTTGCTGTATTTTGAGCTTTTAAATCATCCCCTAGGACCTTGCATTCAGGTAATCCAGTTATCTGGGAGGAATGCTGTCTCAAACTCTGTGGGTAAATAAGATATGTCATTCTCAGATTGGCAGTGCTCTCTCCCCTACTTTACCTAAAACATGCACCGTGAGTCTCAAAAGATGTACTTATATACCTTACATGTGAGTCCTTTTTGCCACCATCTTCAAACTTTTCCTCACAAAATTCCATATTTTCTTTACTATCTTCCATATTTCCCACATCATCGTCTATCAGTGTAGCAAGTGTTTTGCAAATAAAAAAGCTCCCAAGAATACAAATTTCACCATCCCCATATTGTATTAGGGTATTTAAACAGCTCGTGTAAATGGCATGAGATTACTCCAAAACCATGCTGGAATACAGAGAAAGTATTCAGTATGGATTTGATCAATGCAAGTGGTTTGTACTTCACTGCCATAACTCTTAATAACTCTATAACAGGAAGACTTAGGCCCCTTCTGCATGGGCCAATAAACCCAGGATACAGATGGTAAAAAAAACATGGGGGGGGGGGGCACACAGATCCCACTGCTAAAGCAAGGCTGTCCCATGTTAAGTCCCCTAAACAGGGTTTTTTGAGAATCGCACTATCCATGATTCTTTTTTAAAAACCTGACTTAAAACGTAGCTACGCAGTGGAGGAAAGTAAGTTATAAAAAAAGACGTGCCTCTGTGCAAAGGTGTGATAGCAACCTGCATTGTTTCCACAGGCTCCATAGAACGTGAAAACAGGGGAGAGGGTTACTTAGAATAGAATAGAATAGAATAGAATAGAATCTTTATTGGCCAAGTGTGATTGGACACACAAGGAATTTGTCTCCGGTGCATATGCTCTCAGTGTACATAAAAGAAAATACATTTGTCAAGAATCATAAGGTACAGCACTTAATGATTGTCATATAGGTCTAGTAAGCAATCAGGAAACAATCAATAGTAATAAAAACATACTTTATCCCAACTGCAACGTGCTCTAACAGTGCTGCACAGAAGGGGCCTCTGAATCATAGAAACAGAAACATAGAATAGAGTTGGGAGAGGCCACAGGGGCCAATCTCCTGCCATTCAAGAACACATAATCAAAGCACTCCTGAGAAATGGCCATCCAGCCTCTATTTAAAAACCTCAAAAGAAGGAGTTTCCACCACACTTCAAGGCAATGTATTCCATTGTCGAACAGCCCTTACTGTCAGGACTTTCATCCTGATGTTTAAGTGGAATCTCTTTTCCTGCACTTTGAATCCATTACCCTTGTTCTAGTCTCTGGAGCAGCAGAAAACAATATTTAACTGACTTTAACTCAAAGTGGACACATTCAAGGCCCTCTTATTCCATTTCGTTGGCTGTTCATATTGTTTCTAGTCATGATATATGACCATTCCCAGTTTTCTTGCTTTCTTTTTGGTAGAAAATGTCACCAAATTTCTAGTTCAGCTAAGAGCCAAACTACACAGTGAGCCTAAATGGTGTTTGGGGGCATGACTGCCTCCCCATACCTCCCCACCAAGCCCTGCCCCCCCCCCCCCCCGCCAGCCAGCTTCTGCCCTCCCCAGGAAGGTGGGGTGTTGCGGCGGGTAACCCAGACAGACACCACGGATGCCTGCCATCAAGCCCTGCCCCCTGTCTCCCTGCAGGTCAGCTTCTACCCTCCCCAGGGCCTGGGGGGGCAGGAGCCAGCCTGCAGGGAAGCTGGAAGGGAGGTGGGGCTCAGCAATGGGCAGCTCAAGCACACGCCCTGCACTCTCCTCATGTGACAAAATGGCATGCTCCTAGGGACATGGGATACACCATGTCAACATTAGCGGTACGCCACTGAAACTACATGTTACTGTTTACATGAGTTGCCAATGAGGACTGGCAGCCATTCTGCAGGCATAAGTCTCTAGTGGCAACTTCTGTGTAGAACCACAGCAGGAAGCTGTTTTGGATCAAAACCTCAGGATGGTTGGAGAGACTGTTGTCTTCCCCCTTAACACCAGTTGTAGAAACCAGGTCTTCCCCCTTAACACCAGTTGTAGAAACCAAAACACCATGGAGGCCACAGGCAGGTTTTTTTCTTGTAGATGGCTGCAAGCATTCAGCACATGCACCGCCTCCCAATGGGTTAATAATATAATATCCCCCATAGGTCCCCTGGTCTATTTTGGCTATGAAAATGGTACAGTATGAAGGCAGGAATCCCTCCTCTTCCAATCTAAATCATGCCCTTGCTGCCCTGTTACACAGGAGTTGCCACAGAATAACTGCCAGTCCCCCTTGGCAATTCATGTAAAGTATAGGTTGGCCCTAAGCTTGCCTACTGGCCAACCCTTTATAAGGTGAGCAATATACTATTCGTTTAAGGTATGTAAGATTTCTTTTACCTAACCACTTTCATAAAGAAGATACTTTCCTTATTGCCAAGATGCAAAAGTGGTATTTATTTTGAATATAATAATTTATCAGGGCATTTTATGCAGTGTCACTACAGTCTAAATGCACTGAATTCTATGGCCCCTTCCACACATGCAGAATAATGCACTTTCAATCCACTTCCACAACTGTTTGCAAGTGGATGTTGCTATTCCGCACAGTAAAATCCAGCTGCAAAGTGCATTGAAAGTGGATTGAAAGTGCATTATTCTGCATGTGCTGAAGGGGCCAAAGGGTTTAGACAGGAGTAAAGCTGCATAGGATAGCACTGTCAATTTCTTATTTCAACACTCAAGCAAGGTAGAGAATACATTTTGCCATTATTCAATAAAATGTTCTTCCAGAGACTGCAGATGCGTTTTGGTTTTTTTAAAAAAATCAAAATTGATAATACATTCCCAACTTGATGAAATTAACAGGGAAGAAATGTGAATTTTTTGCCTGTGGGATTCTGGAATCAGATCTTGGTGTTTGGCCTGAATATTTTCCCTTCTCTTTCTCCAGTCACTGACAAGTATTATATAAGACACTGCATTGATTGAAGACAAAACAAAAGCTTGTGAATGGAGCAAAGATTGCCGTAAACATTCTGTTTTCTGTGCAAATAATTGTACTGGGGCGGGGGATTGACAAAGTATCTCCTTTGTAACATTTGAAAGACCCCCAAAATGATTTTAGTTGTGCATGTTTTTTTCAAAAGAAACTTAGCTTTACAACTTTAACCAAGGCTGATGGCAAAATGCCTAGATAATATTGCTAGCAGCTTGTTCTTCTGTGTCACCCACCCTTCATCTGGATGTAATATCTCAATATTGCTCCAGAAGATTGAATTTTATTTAGGCTTTAAGCATGATAATAAAAAAAGCAAACCAAATACTTCAATGGCAGGAGCTTTGTCAGTTAAAGGAGTTGGATTTACAGGGAGGCAGCTGCATAGCTGACTTTATCGCGTGCAGCCGATTAATGAATGCTACCACTTGTCAATAGAAAGGAGAGGTCACCAGAAGAATATTTCTTTTATTTTTGCAAGATTTTTGAAGGTGTACAATGTGGCACTTGGTGCTCAAAACAATGATCCACTTGCAAAAGGACCAATAGTGTGCAGTACAATTGACTCTTTTGCCATATTTATTTGACCATGGGTCCTGACCTGGATAGCCCCAGGTTAGCCTGATCTCAGAAGCTAAGCAGGGTTGGTCCTGATTGGTATTTGGATGGGCAACCTGACATGGAGGCAGACATTGGCAAATCACCATGACATGGAGGCAGACATTGGCAAATCACCTCTGAACATCTTATACCTTGAAAATCTCACATGTCTACTGTGACTTGATTGCAACCACACATACACACAAACATTTTGAGCATGAATCAGAGTGGTCATCTGAATAATACCAATCCAAAGCATTATGAAAATATAGCTATTTTGTGGATCCTTTTCAGTTAATAATACGTGAACCAATCTTAGTAGAGAAGAGATGAAGAAAAGAGCACCCAAGAAGTTTCAGGACTGCAGTCATGGACATTCCTGATGCTGAGGGAATTAATGAGTAAATGTTAAAGTCACCTGATCTTGGAGTGGAATGGTCCAGTGGTCCAATGAATGGAGCTTTGTGGCCCACACTTAACTCTGGTAAAGGAACAATGCATGGTAGAATATCACAGACAGAGAGATGTCCAGAGATATTGAGCAATGTCTGTTGGGAGAGGGGGCTTCTTTTAGGGAAAATTGGATCTTCAGAGTTATGCAGAGTGGCCCTTAATCTCCTGGGAAAAGAGGAGTCCTGCCTTTTTGGGGAAAGATGAGAGACAAACATCAACCTTAATGTGTTGGGTTATTAATCTAATGGTTGAGGCATTTGCTTGATGGCCCAAGCTTGGCAATGCCTGAAAGGGGGGAAATAGTTGATGGAATTACAACTATACAACAATGTCAATGCAAATGAGAAGGTCATTTGAGAGATTAATTAAAGAAGAAGTACTTGGTTAGTGTAACACTGCCCAGGAACACTCATGGCAAACAGATTAACAAGTCCTTTGTCTCTGCAGAGGTAAATAGTTCAGGACTGGAGATGGGAATGCTTTCCAGGGCAGGGTCACTGTCCTCTCTTAATGCCTCTAGGAAGCATATGAGATAGGTGCTTTGCATGGCAGATATGGGCGAGGGCATGTCTAGACAACTTTTTCTGTGTCCTTGTGGGACACTAGCCAATGCAGAGAATGGGCTATCCATTTTGGCACTGCTCTGCTAGGTACCCCAAGGGTTGGCAGGATGAGTAGAGACATGGCTGTCTTAAAAGCAGGGCTCACCTGACCCACCATGGTTCGATCTGGTAACAATAGTCTCACTGCAAGTTTACTGTCAAATTAATTCGTGTGCCCAGACAGAGTGAGTCCAAGTGAGGTGTCACTTTCCGGGCCAGATAAAGAGGAAAGCAAAAACTAATTTCTTCCAAATGTATTTAATTTTCTGTAGAGTTGAACAAAACTCTGAGATCTGTGACTGAATCAGTCAGAGCTAGGGGTGCTGACAAATTCCCAGTGACTATGTGCAGCAGGCAAACATATTGTTTCCAATAGCTTTGATCCCTTATGAGCTCACTGTACAAATGCCTCACCACACCATCTCACTGGAACATCAGGCTTAACCATTTCTGCTGCAGCTCAGTAGCTTTAGAGGTGGCAGTTTGAGTGGCATCACCTCCATCTTGTTTCAATTCAATTTCAGTTTGTTCTGCCTCAGCTATTTGACTGATAGGCACTGACCAAGGACAGAAAGGGCAACTTCTGGTGAAATCAATAAGGAGATACAGAGTATGGTGGCATGGCATACTGATGATACTGACTACCAAAACAGTGTACAGTCTCATCTACAGATATTACATAAACATTGGAATGAGACTGGCTACTGATCCTGGGGGACCCCACAGGACATTTCCTGTGCTGCTGATCCTGCTTCAGATGCTGTACCCCAATTGCACCATCAGTAATGAATGATAGGATATAATTCCAGCTTTCAAGGGGCACCAGGAAATCTCCAGCTATTACAGTTGATCTCCAGACAACCAAGACTAGATACTACCGAATATTATACCTAAGATTTTCTGCCTCTAAACAGATGAACTACCACTGGGTCATGGTCAAAGCTTGCTTCTCTGAAACTTTAACAATAGATGTTAAATTACGATTCATATGATGCTTGCACAAGTACTGGCTATTTTAATTGAAGTCACTGCAGATCAACTGTATACAAAATCATCTTCAAAAGCCATTCACACCTATAATTGTATCTTTTCTTCCCCTCTGGATATCCCATGGGCAGAAAACACCACTGCTATTTTGCAAAGAAGATCACAGAATAATGTTGAAAATCCAATCATGGCATGTTCTTATGATATTTATAATCATATAGGGTGGTTTCTTTTTTGATCCAGAACTGATTTTTCCATTTGATGTAGGATGGGTAGAGGGCATTATTCCTTAGAGCACAAAAAATGTACAATTGTGCTGAGTAAACATTTAAGAAAAATGACCCACAAATGAGAAGAGAACACAAGGGCTTCTCATTCCTTATTAGGCGTTATTTAAGGAATATTTAAAGAATGGGGAAGTGAATCCATATTTTAGAAGCATTTCTGCCTCCTACTGTACCTTACTAAAAGGATTTATGTGCAATCCTCTTAATTGGTACAGGCCCTGCTGGGAAGAAGAATGTGCCAACACATTCTTCATTCTGATTAGGCTCCAAGGAATATATTGTGCTGTGAGACAATTACTTTTATTTCATGAATTGGTTGAACAATGAACACTGTGCCATGTTTTTTTATTTTTATCCAGGGCTGCATTGAGGTGGAGAAGGGGGGGAGACAAGTAGCAAGAAATGTATGCAAATAAATACTGAATCACACCTGTAAGCTATTGTGAATAGAAACCCACAGCCATCAGGCTTGCCAGCCAAACACATATTTCACAATTAAGTGAGCAATTACCCATTCTTTATCCATTGAAATGGGATGCACTAAATCTATTCCCTGGCTATCAGCCCATTTAAAGAGCAGGCCATCCATCTAGGTACTGATTAAGTGGATTGTGCTATAGGTGGTGCAAAGAGGTACACTTTGCATCTCTTCTCCAAGGTGCTGACTGTCCTTATCTCAATGTGTCAATGATAGGAGATAAAGGCTATCAACACCTTGCAGATAATTTATGAAATCTACCCAAGGAGTTTTTTCAGTCAGATTTCCAATGGCTCCATCAAAGGCAGCTTGAACAATCTGAAACCCAAAATCTCTGACGCTTTTGTGTTCCATTTCCAAATATTTGTGTCTGACTTCCATTCATAATCGCTATGAGCTACAATCTTTCAGTTCATGACTTTTTGCTCTTGAGATTTTTGCCTCTCATGTGAGAAGAGCAAATGTAACTAGTAAGGCTGGGGATCACAGTGTAATTGCCTCTAATCTACCTCTATGACACAGAAAGGGGGCTAATATACATAACTGAGTACACAGGCACACCCTGTGTAACAGTCAGATGTCAGTAGCAAGTGATTCTCAGTTCCCTCACACATGGTGCTTGATTTAGATTGGGATCATATTAAAAATGAAGGAGCTTCAGTCTTCCTACCTGTACCAATTCCTGACCTGAAACTGTTCTGAAACTGTTTTGTTCTGTTCACTGTCTGGCCCTTGGGGAAACTAAAATATATCCCCAAAAATGGCCAAATAGCCTCCCAGGACAATTTCAGGTTAAGAAAACAGTGCAGGGGAAGAATGTGTGATAAGTCTTGATCTGAATCAGGCACCCTTACACAGAAATTGAGAAAAACCCACAACTTGTGCTTAACTGTTACACAAGGAGACGAGTTCAGATTCTGGGCTCTCTATGGTAAGTGAATCAGATATAGCTAGCCTAAAATAGACAATTAGCAGTCATACTAATTGTTGTTGTGCATTCTTTTTTTCACAATGCAATTTGGTGTAACATATCTGAGTCCCATTTATATATCTAGTAGCAATATGTGATTACCCATCTGCAATGCTTAAATCCGTGAATTGGGATGATACAGATGCTAAACAAACTTTTGTACGAACTTGGCCTAGGTTTGTGGAAAAATCTGAAATGTTTACACTTTCCAAAATTAAAATTAAAAAAAATTGACAAGTACATAGACAGCACACTTGCTTTGCTTCTGTTGAAGTGGCAGCAGTGGACACTGGAAGCCACTCCAAGGCCAGCGGTGGTGACAGAGGAGATGCTATGGACTCTGAGAGGTTCCAAGGCACTGGCACCACCATGGCCAGGCTCCACAGTGAGTGGCTAGCCTATAATTGTACTGGATCAATAATAGGCAGGGAAATAATGGGATCACCCCTATGCAAGTTTCGTGAAGCGGTGGGAGGGGGCTTATAAATCTGGTTTATTACAGAAAAAGCTAGACTTTCTGAGACACTTGATATTATCTGATTAGAGGAAGCTTTCATATATGTAATTTCCCAGAGGTGGTCAGTGCTGATACAAAACATAAGAAGTCTGTTTCATGAGATTCTTCTAAACATGTAGTGTTAGATCCTAGGTAACAGAACCTAGTCAAGAATGGTAAACTTTGGCTCATGTAGTAGGCATTACATTTTAATCCCATTCTTCCACCAGGAAGTTCACAGATACATTTTCTCCTTACAATAATCTTGTGAGGCAGTCTACAAGATGACAACTTGCTGTAAAACACCCAGTCAGCTTCTCAGATTGAGCAGGGATTGAAACCTCACATGCACTATTTTGACTCTACAGTTGTCTCTCACCATAAGAACATAAGAACAAGCCAGCTGGATCAGACCAGAGTCCATCTAGTCCAGCTCTCTGCTACTCACAGTGGACCACCAGGTGCCTTTGGGAGCTCACATGCAGGATGTGAAAGCAATGGCCTTTTGCGGCTGTTGCTCCTGAGAACCTGGTCTGTTAAGGCATTTGCAATCTCAGATCAAAGAGGATCAAGATTGGTAGCCATAAATTGACTTCTCCTCCATAAATCTGTCCAAGCCCCTTTTAAAGCTATCCAGGTTAGTGGCCATCACCACCTCCTGTGGCAGCATATTCCAAACACCAATCACACGTTGCGTGAAGAAGTGTTTCCTTTTATTAGTCCTAATTCTTCCCCCAGCATTTTCAATGAATGCCCCCTGGTTTTGGTATTGTGAGAAAGAGAGAAAAAATTCTCTCTGTCAACATTTTCTACCCCATGCATAATTTTATAGACTTCAATCATATCCCCCCTCAGACGTCTCCTCTCCAAACTAAAGAGTCCCAAATGCTGCAGCCTCTCCTCATAGGGAAGGTACACCAGTCCCTCAATCATCCTTGTTGCCCTTCTCTGCACTTTTTCTATCTCCTCAATATCCTTTTTGAGATGCGGCAACCAGAACTGGACACAGTACTCCAAGTGCGGTCGCACCACTGCTTTATATAAGGGCATGACAATCTTTGCAGTTTTATTATCAATTCCTTTCCTAATGATCCCCAGCATCTTTGCTGCTATGGTTGCATAGTCAAGAGCAGAGAAGTCAACTGGTGTGAGGCAAAAAAGAATGTATCTGTGGTAACTGAGCTGCTATTAACAGGTTGATTCTCACAGTGTTCCTCCAATACTACTCCAGCGCTGGAGGTTAACCAATATGCTTCCATGGCAAACTAGAGAACTGCTTTTTCCTGGAAGCATTCTGTGATCCAGAATGACATGAAAGAGGCACATGGGTCACTTCACACATACCTTTTTAACAGTTAGAGATATTTGAAGAGTGCACCTAAAACTGTGAAGTGTCTATTTGACTTTTGTGATGGCAAACACATGTACATTTGTCAGGAAGTTCTGAATGGGTACAGCAATGTATGCTTCGTAGCAACCCCAGCTTTAGATGGCCATGATCTAAGGAGCTTCCCAGTTTTAGCTCTTAGCCAGGCTCCTGGGACAATTGTTTAGGAAGAAAAGGAAAAAATGATTGGACTGTGACATGATGGTTCATTTTGGACATTTCAGAACCAAAGAGGCTACCCTTTGATCCTCATAATTTGCCAATTGTTGCTGTGTTTCTTACTTCATTGGGTCATAACATCAGCTTCAACAAAAGATAGTAATTCATTATAAGACATGACAGAATTATATTGACAGTTTGGCATTGGATTTTGAGAGGGTTGGCTGGTGTATACCATTATCTAGTCAGTATCTTCTTGATTTGGCCAATGTTTGAGACACTGGGAATATCCTGTAATGTAAGGAATGTTTTCAAACATTTACACTGCTATGGCTTGATAGTTGAGATAGACAAGAAGTCTGAGAAAGAAAGAGATGGATCAGATAATGGATATCTCACAGTTCATTTAAATAGGGCTGTTCCCCTTTAAATACAAACTACAGGAAAGTGTTTAAAAGGAAACACAAGGCTATAGAGAGACCTATGTATTCTATCAATAGTTGTTCCAAGAAGGTTCTGTTTTTATCAACAGTAACCCAGTTTGCTAATACACAGCCAGAGCTACTTGGTGATTGATTGCACTCAGGGCCAATTGAAACTCTGCTAGCTTGAAAATGGATAGTGTATAGACCAACAGCGGTGGTGCAGTTTTTCATTAAAATGAAATGGAAAAGTGATTTCATAATTCTTTCTGTCTTAGGTGGTTTTAAAAGAATTTTAGACAGTTAAAAATTGCATGGATTTTAAACCATATGTGAGAGGGTGAAAAAAAATAAGGGTTTGTGTTTTTCCTGTTTTTTAATATGAGCCAGATGAAACAAAAAGATTGTTTCCTTCCAAACTATAGGTCAAGTGCCTCTATAGGCTTTAAGATGACTCTGTAAGTTATCATGTTATCTTTCTTTCTTGACAGTGTACCATTATGTGGTGTATCATTTCAGCATTTACTATCTTCAATGTCCTTTTATCTTCATGCTGGGATTTCTTTTAAAATTCCAGCCCATACATTTGGTTTCATTATATAAGTCTGGCTTTTACGAAACAGTTTTTTAAAAAATAAATTGTTCTTCATTTTCTTCAGTTTCATATTTGCCAGTTCTGACCTGAAACAGAATATTCACTTTGTTGATTTTTATCACGAGAAGTTAAAAACAATGCAGCCAATGATCTATAAAAAGGCAAAAAAATGGGGAAATATGTTAAGTTGCTTTTCATTAATATCCTTGAAGGGGAGGAAGGCAGAAAAGGCATCACTATAAATTACAAAAAAAATTGTTTGCAAAATTCAAATAGTTTGTCCTTTTGTAACCCCTCAACCCCATTCTGAAAGTACTGTTGTATCCCTTTCTCTTCTGTGGCTGTGTTTCTTTCACATAAAAATAAATTGAAATAAGTGTTTGATACCAAATGTTACCAGTGTTAACACTGCAAATATGGTGTTAAATTATTTATTTAACATCTGGCAAATATTAGTCAAGCTGCAGCACAGATAAATTGAATAAAAGAATGTCTATGCCAGGAGGAGGAAAAGAGAGAGAATTGCCTAATGCTGTAAGTAGATCGAATGCTTCACAAAGATTTTCTCCCCCTTTCATAAAGGGTGCATGTCCAAGGCCTGCAAAAGTGGGCAGAAGGCAACTGCTTCCCCTTAGCTAAATCTGAAGCCATCAAAGCAGTTTTAAGGATTTTGTTTAATCTTGAAAACCAAATTCCATGAAACAAACCTGACAGCAAAATGAGATCTTATAACACATTTTTGTTTTCTGTTTTCTAAACTCCTCCTTCAAACACAGCTTTCCAAATATTTCATTTTATTTTATCCTACTGTTGGCTTTTTGTTTTTTGAGCAAAAAAATTAATTAAGCCATCCATAAAAGATTTGGCCAGTTCGGAACACAGCACCAGATAGAGTTACCTTGGAAATCAGGGGAGGCATAAGAATGAAGAAAGGCATTACAGGAAAATGACACATTGAAGTTCAGCTATCAGGGGAATAAAATAAAAGGAAATGTTGTTTGGGTAGAGTCAAGAGACACAGACACTCTTTTGGTTAGAAAATTACAAATAGAAACTGCTGGCTTACTTTAAATAAATGCACATTGAGTGGGGAGGGGGGTTTACTCAAAAACAACTGAGGGCTTATCGAAATAGAATGGAAGAAGGAATAATGATAACATATCTAATGCTCATTTTCTTTTAAATTCTTGGATTACTTGATATTGCTTGAGAATGTAAGGAAAACTGATCTCGTATAGCATCAACCAAAATAGTGTGTTTTATACCTTCCCTCTATTGTGCGCAGCATTAACTAAAAGAGAGGAATTAAGATTCCAAATACCATTTGTGCTTAATGGCATGTGTGCACCTCTTTCTTTATATAACAAGTTTATTCTCATTTGCCATTGTTTTAACTATGTGACAGGCATATTATTGGGCCAAATCACTAAACCAGATTCACATTGAGTGTGAGCTGAAATACAAAACATGATTATTAAAGATGTATTTGGAAATACACCTTACAATGCATTTTTACCTGAAAATAGAAAACTTTATATCTTGTGGTTGTTGTGGGTTTTGTGACCATGGTCTGGTAGATCTTGTTCCTAATGTTTCACCTGCATCTGTGGCTGGCATCTTCAGAGGGAAGTCTGTTACACACTGTGTCCAGTGAGAAGAGAATATTTTTAGTGGGGTATACATTGTCCATGTCCCAGGGTGGAGAACGAATCAGTAAGTGTTTGGGTGGAACTTGCTATGCAAGGTGTGGTTGATAGTATTGTATTGCGGGTGGGGTTTTTCCAGTTCAGGGAGTGATTCACATTTGCATTCCCTGCAACAGCAACAGTGAATGCAAACCCTGTGTCTGGGTGGAGTCCATATTCTTTGAACCGAGCATGCCCTTGGCCTTTGATTCTGGTGTTTTGAAGTACTGGTAGCCAAGTTTTGTTAATTCTCAGAGTCTCTTCCTTCTTGTTGACGTTTTCTTGATGTTTATGGATTTCAATGGCCTTCTTTCCGCGTTGCAGAGACTCCAAAACTATTCCGGCCTTCCTCACAGCAAAAAGGACTTTTAAATCCCCACAGGCTAACCATATATATGACTGCCCGGAATGCATATTATTACATGAGAGAATCCACACCACTCGGAAAGAACTTGCAACCATAGACAAGGAGTTACTACTACTCCACATCCACATCAGTCAAAAAATGAGAAGCCAAGACTGGGACAAAATCAACAACCTCACATACAGAGAAATGGAGAAAAACATTGCTAGCCACACAAAAAGACGGAAGCAGAAATTCAGCAAAATCTAAAAACATCAGCATCGACAGAAACCCTCATTGGACACTTCAAGAATCATTATAAATTTGACTGAATGGCAACTTTCCAGTGATGAAACATCCATCCTGGCCAAGGGAGGCAATTTTGCTGTTACTCCTACCAGAGTTCCCATGGAAGACATCATTGCTAATGTAGAATCATTGCTAATGTAGAAGTGCAGTGATAGGCAATACACATATCTGGAAACACATATTTCTTTACTGATTACTGATCCCACTGGATCTGACGGTTCAATTGTAATCTCAAAACTTTTAAGGAACCCTGGTCCCATATACAATCAACATCTTTCAAATTTTCTTTTGGATATAAGCAAATGTAAATGATACTTTATGGTGTGTATGTACTGTCTTAGTCTTCTTATCCTTTTATATTTTGTTATAACTGTATGCCAATAAAGGCTTGTTCATTCATTCATCTGGAAACACTGGTGATTTTACACCATTTTTTTGTGTGAGCAAGTTTGCAGGTTGCGAGTCCCATGGTTTGTGTATCATCAACATTGTTTGAGACCTTTGTAACATTTTATACTAACATTTTCATATGTAACCTGTGTTTCTGGTCTTAACAAACTTATTGTGCAAAACATATAACAAATATTATTATTTTATTATAGAATTTATAGTTTACAGCTCAATCTTTTAGGCTCCCTGTACTTTTCTGGTTGAGTTTCCCCCACCCCATTTGTTGTTGTTGTTTAGGTTTTCAGACCCATCAGGAAGGCTTCAAGGAAGTTCTAAAGGCAACTACCCCAAAAACCTTCCCTGGGTGACCCCCATCTGAACCTCTGTTAATGTTAGTTTGTGATGGGAAAGCATCTGGGTTGACCTAAATCTTCAATTTGGTTGATGGAAATTGTCCTTCAGAAACTCTGGGCTTAAGCCACTTACAGACTTTAAAGATCAAAAACAGAGCTTAGAAACATATTGGAAGCCAGTGTACATGCTATAGTACTTCAGAATGGGACATGCAATAGAAGTGGTAAAGAGACTTTGTTCTCTCTGCATACTGTCCAGTTTGGGATCAGCATCTTGTCCTCTGATGAACCAGCAAAGGTGAGGGAGCAGATTCCAATAGCTCACTGCTAACTCCCCCTCCCCATTTGCAAATGTTATAATTAGCAGGTAGGCAAATATGAAGCAGAGATGGGAAGATAGATAACCAGGTTGGTGAGAAAATAGTTACCATGCAATTAAACAAAGGGTGGAAAAAAGGGAAGAGTGGCAGGATGGCTTAAAATGAGAAGTGTAAAATGAAAGACATTCTGGGATACAATTGAAGTCAAGAAGATCTTTGGTGTTTTTCACCATTCATTTTCGCCATTCATAACACTCATGCACTGGCGTAATGTCCATTGGGCAAGGTGGGCAGCTGCCCAGGGCATCACCTTGTGGGGGGCATCAAAATGCTGGGTTCGTTTTTGGGTATTTTTAGTGGTTTTCCATTTTTGGCCTGCAGGGGGCGCAGTTTTTAGGCTAGCGGCACCAAAATTTCAGTAATAGAGATCAGGAGTCTGTCCTTATGTTACCTTCCCAAGTTTAGTGAGGTTTGGTTCATAGATTCCAAAGTTATGGATCATTGTTGGGTGTTTCTATCTTCCATTAGTTTCCTAATGGGAGTTGGTTGGAGATGGGGGCTACAGTTTAGGGGGTCCATAACTTTGGTCTCCCTGAATTAGTAAACCGCACCAAACTTGGGGGGAATCATTAGGGCAGTCCTCCTGATGAGACCCTGAAAGCGGAGACTGTGCCTTCAAAATTGTGCCCCCCCAGTTTGCAATTCCTCATAGATTAGTATCGTAGAATTCTCATCGTAGAACTAAGATTCTTGGGCAAATCTCGGGATGTTCTTGGAGGGAGGGTATTTCTGAGGACGTATCAGCACCAAAAGTTCAGGGTATCATATGGAGACTGTCATGATGGCAACCCCAAGGTTTGGTGCAGTTTGGTTCAGGGGGTCCAAAGTTATGGACCCTCAAAAGGGTAGCCCCATCTTAGCAAAGAATGTGGGGTGGGGTACCCCCTTTGAGGGTTTATAACTTTGGACCCCCTAAACCAAACTGCACCAAAATTTGGGGGAACCATAAGGACAGTTTCCAGATGATATCCTGAAATTTTGGTGCCGATACATCCAAAAATGCGCCCCCTGCAGGAACATCCCAGAAATTTGCCCAAGAATCTTTGTTCTGCATTGAGTTTTCTGTATTGCTGTCCATGGGGGTTGCAGGCTGGGAAGGGGGGGGCGGGATTTCTGAAGGCACAGTCTGAAAATTTTCAGGGTCTCATCAGGAGACTGCCCTGATGATACCCCCCAGGTTTGGTGCAGTTTGATCCAGGGGGCCAAAGTTATGGACCCTCAAAACTGTAGCCCCCATCTCCTATTAGCTCCCATTGGAAACAATGGGGGATGGGGCACCCCCTTTGGGAGTCCATAACTTTGGAATCCTTGAACCAAACCTCACCAAACCTGGGGAGTAGCATAAGGACAGTCTCCTGATGATATGCTGAAATTTTGGGGCTGATATGTCTAAAAACCTCACCCCCTGCAGGCACCAATGTCCTGGTGCAAAAAAAAATTGGTTGTGGTGGAGTGGCTGCCCAATCAGTATCTAACCCAGGTTTTGCCCAGGGCTACAGTTTGCCCAGGGCTGCCTCATTACGCCCCTGCACTCATGTATTAATGTGTCTTTTTCCAGCTGTTTATCATATGACTATATATCCTAGAATTGAATGTCTGTCTTTTACTGAAACTATATTTTGTAACTGTAATACCAAACTGTATGTTTCAAGTCAACTATGTGTCTTAGGTCAGGAAGACCCTAAGGCTGTTTCCACACAGGCCAAAAAAGTCGGTAAAAGGATAGTAAAAACAGCATTAGAGGTGGGGAGTTCACATGGCCATTGATGCAGAAACAACACTGCAGTGTTGCGGCAACGCTCCAGCGGGCCCACAACAGTTTATTTGAAAGTCGCTCACCTAGTGTGTCTTTTCAACAATGGTGCTCCGCAGTCAGCGTCGTGCAAAGTGCCCACCAGGAATCAGTGCCGCAGAGCTCCCCACCCCCCCCAATGGCAGCTCACACTGGCCAATCCTGGTGCTGAATGACCATGACTGGGAAAAAAAGAACACCATTTACAAAGCACAGCCGTAAGAAGTGCCGATGTGCTTCTTGTCTACGGAGCACCCGCCCATGCGAATGCTCTGTTGCTGCAGCGTTGCCAATAACACTGACAGCACAACACTGTAATTGGCTGTGCAGAAACCACCTAAGAGACTACATCATGGACTTTTGTTTGTTACTTGGACTCTAGGGTTACAGTATTACAGTTTCCCAGGTTCTGTTCCTACTGCTTTCCTGTTTCAACCTAGTTAGTGTTGCATGCTATGCCCTTAGATCACCTGGCTTTTTAATATGTCTTCACCTCTCCTCTGTCTTGAACATTTTGTAACTTTCTTTCCTTTTCTAAAATTCATATTTATTTTCTCCTTTTATATCTTTTATTTCCTTTTTACTCACTCTGCTATATATGCTTTCCAGCAGATTCCTCTGGCCCAAATGCCCTGTTGTTAAGATTGACATAGGAAGTTTTCTTCAAAGTCAGGGAAAAAAGCACCAAAGATGGAAGGAGAAAGTGAATTAAACAGTATAAAATTACATTGTTTTAAATTAGTTTTTTAAAAAAAAAAAAAAAAACCTACACAATACAGAAGGCTATTGATATAAAAACATTTTCTCTAAACCTTCAGAACCCAGAGTAAATGCAACCCAGCTCACATCTGGGTGAGGCACAAAAATGTTTTGGGGAATTCTGGCTTTCGACTCAACCCTCACAAGAAGAAATAAGCATCTCTCTTCAATGGGCATTTCTTGTAGAAATGGTTTTTAGGACTTATATTGTGCCAATGCTCATTTCAAAAGCCTGAGAAGATAACAAACTCAAGTTCTTCAGTCAATCTATTCTGCGTGCCACCATCTTAAAATGATGAGAGAAACAATTATAAGCATATGAGGAATAGGATAACAGGACCAAGGGTGTCAGTTATTGCATATAGCTACCATTGAGTTCTCCATGTTGCATATAATTTTTCAGATGAGATATAGTCCTTCTCTTGATCTCTTAAGATTGTACGTCAGAGAGAAACCAGTACTGCAGCATTAAATAAGTAAGCATGAGCGTACACCTAAATTTATACCCTTTATGTCCTTTTTTCCTGTCCAGGTCTTCTACAAATAAGTGGTGGCTGGAGATCCCCCACTATTACAACCTGTCTCCAAATGATAGATATCAGTTCACCTGGAGAAAATTGATGTTTTGGAAGGTGGACTCTATGGCATCATACCCCATTGAAGTCCCTCTCCTCTTCAAATCATGCCCTTTTCAGGCTCCATCCTCAAAATCTCCAGGTGTTTCCCAACTTGGAGCTGGCAACTCTGTCTACAGATACTATCCCTGAAAGGCTGAAGGGCCAAATGTCTTCCTTTCATGTTGCCTCTCAGTGCACATGAAGGCTCCATTTAGTCATTATAGCAGATAGCCCTTGATTAGGCTCTGCTACAACAGCCTACTTCCATGTGAGACACAGGCAATATGTGGAGAGGGTTGCCAGCTCTAGATTGAGAAATACCTGGAGATTTGATGAGTGGAGCCTGAAGAGGGCAGAGTTTGGGGAGGGGAGAGGCTTCAGTGGGGTATAATGTCACAAAGTCTACTTTCCTAAGCAGCCATTTTCTCCAGGTGAACTCATGTCTGTTACCTGGAAATCATCTGTAATCCCAGGAGTTTTCCATCTAGAGGTTGGCAATCCTTATGTCTTTCAAAGTTATTAATTAATGACATTGTCAAAATAACTTTCCCTTATCAACCTGTTATGGTTACATGCTTTAATTGGTTTAGTCAAAGTTTAGTTAAAGTTTTTGTTGATAAATTGATTAGTGGAAATTTCAATCAGTAAGGACTATTACTTGCTTATTTTCTGAGGTTATTTTAGTTCTTGTGTCTTTTTGCTTAGTGAGTGAAGACCTTTCCCTATAACAGTGGTCAATACCTTTGGGGAGCAAACCTAATTAGGTTTACTCAGAAGTAAGTCCAATTTTATTCAGTGGGACTTGCTCATACAAAAGGTTTTTTTTAGGATCATAGAGTTTATTTGTTATTGCTGCAGATGGTGAGACTTACTTGCACAATAAATACACCTGTGGGGGGGGGGGGGGGGGGGGGCGGGGGGGGGTGGGGGGAGGCGCGGGGGGCGGGGGGCGGGGGGGGGGGGCGGGGGAGGGGGGGTGGGGGGGGGGGGGCGGGGGGGGGGGGGGGGGGGGGGGGGGGGGGGGGTAGGGGGGGAAAGAGGGGCTGAGAGGGGGGGGGGGGTGGGGGGGGGAGGGGATGGGGGGGGGGGAGGGTGGGGGGGGGGGGGGGTGGGGGGGGGGGGGGGTGGGGGGGGGGGGGGGTGGGGGGGGGGGGGGGTGGGGGGGGGGGGGGGTGGGGGGGGGGGGGGGTGGGGGGGGGGGGGGGTGGGGGGGGGGGGGGGTGGGGGGGGGGGGGGGTGGGGGGGGGGGGGGGTGGGGGGGGGGGGGGGTGGGGGGGGGGGGGGGTGGGGGGGGGGGGGGGTGGGGGGGGGGGGGGGTGGGGGGGGGGGGGGGTGGGGGGGGGGGGGGGTGGGGGGGGGGGGGGGTGGGGGGGGGGGGGGGTGGGGGGGGGGGGGGGTGGGGGGGGGGGGGGGTGGGGGGGGGGGGGGGTGGGGGGGGGGGGGGGTGGGGGGGGGGGGGGGTGGGGGGGGGGGGGGGTGGGGGGGGGGGGGGGTGGGGGGGGGGGGGGGTGGGGGGGGGGGGGGGTGGGGGGGGGGGGGGGTGGGGGGGGGGGGGGGTGGGGGGGGGGGGGGGTGGGGGGGGGGGGGGGTGGGGGGGGGGGGGGGTGGGGGGGGGGGGGGGTGGGGGGGGGGGGGGGTGGGGGGGGGGGGGGGTGGGGGGGGGGGGGGGTGGGGGGGGGGGGGGGTGGGGGGGGGGGGGGGTGGGGGGGGGGGGGGGTGGGGGGGGGGGGGGGTGGGGGGGGGGGGGGGTGGGGGGGGGGGGGGGTGGGGGGGGGGGGGGGTGGGGGGGGGGGGGGGTGGGGGGGGGGGGGGGTGGGGGGGGGGGGGGGTGGGGGGGGGGGGGGGTGGGGGGGGGGGGGGGTGGGGGGGGGGGGGGGTGGGGGGGGGGGGGGGTGGGGGGGGGGGGGGGTGGGGGGGGGGGGGGGTGGGGGGGGGGGGGGGTGGGGGGGGGGGGGGGTGGGGGGGGGGGGGGGTGGGGGGGGGGGGGGGTGGGGGGGGGGGGGGGTGGGGGGGGGGGGGGGTGGGGGGGGGGGGGGGTGGGGGGGGGGGGGGGTGGGGGGGGGGGGGGGTGGGGGGGGGGGGGGGTGGGGGGGGGGGGGGGTGGGGGGGGGGGGGGGTGGGGGGGGGGGGGGGTGGGGGGGGGGGGGGGTGGGGGGGGGGGGGGGTGGGGGGGGGGGGGGGTGGGGGGGGGGGGGGGTGGGGGGGGGGGGGGGTGGGGGGGGGGGGGGGTGGGGGGGGGGGGGGGTGGGGGGGGGGGGGGGTGGGGGGGGGGGGGGGTGGGGGGGGGGGGGGGTGGGGGGGGGGGGGGGTGGGGGGGGGGGGGGGTGGGGGGGGGGGGGGGTGGGGGGGGGGGGGGGTGGGGGGGGGGGGGGGTGGGGGGGGGGGGGGGTGGGGGGGGGGGGGGGTGGGGGGGGGGGGGGGTGGGGGGGGGGGGGGGTGGGGGGGGGGGGGGGTGGGGGGGGGGGGGGGTGGGGGGGGGGGGGGGTGGGGGGGGGGGGGGGTGGGGGGGGGGGGGGGTGGGGGGGGGGGGGGGTGGGGGGGGGGGGGGGTGGGGGGGGGGGGGGGTGGGGGGGGGGGGGGGTGGGGGGGGGGGGGGGTGGGGGGGGGGGGGGGTGGGGGGGGGGGGGGGTGGGGGGGGGGGGGGGTGGGGGGGGGGGGGGGTGGGGGGGGGGGGGGGTGGGGGGGGGGGGGGGTGGGGGGGGGGGGGGGTGGGGGGGGGGGGGGGTGGGGGGGGGGGGGGGTGGGGGGGGGGGGGGGTGGGGGGGGGGGGGGGTGGGGGGGGGGGGGGGTGGGGGGGGGGGGGGGTGGGGGGGGGGGGGGGTGGGGGGGGGGGGGGGTGGGGGGGGGGGGGGGTGGGGGGGGGGGGGGGTGGGGGGGGGGGGGGGTGGGGGGGGGGGGGGGTGGGGGGGGGGGGGGGTGGGGGGGGGGGGGGGTGGGGGGGGGGGGGGGTGGGGGGGGGGGGGGGTGGGGGGGGGGGGGGGTGGGGGGGGGGGGGGGTGGGGGGGGGGGGGGGTGGGGGGGGGGGGGGGTGGGGGGGGGGGGGGGTGGGGGGGGGGGGGGGTGGGGGGGGGGGGGGGTGGGGGGGGGGGGGGGTGGGGGGGGGGGGGGGTGGGGGGGGGGGGGGGTGGGGGGGGGGGGGGGTGGGGGGGGGGGGGGGTGGGGGGGGGGGGGGGTGGGGGGGGGGGGGGGTGGGGGGGGGGGGGGGTGGGGGGGGGGGGGGGTGGGGGGGGGGGGGGGTGGGGGGGGGGGGGGGTGGGGGGGGGGGGGGGTGGGGGGGGGGGGGGGTGGGGGGGGGGGGGGGTGGGGGGGGGGGGGGGTGGGGGGGGGGGGGGGTGGGGGGGGGGGGGGGTGGGGGGGGGGGGGGGTGGGGGGGGGGGGGGGTGGGGGGGGGGGGGGGTGGGGGGGGGGGGGGGTGGGGGGGGGGGGGGGTGGGGGGGGGGGGGGGTGGGGGGGGGGGGGGGTGGGGGGGGGGGGGGGTGGGGGGGGGGGGGGGTGGGGGGGGGGGGGGGTGGGGGGGGGGGGGGGTGGGGGGGGGGGGGGGTGGGGGGGGGGGGGGGTGGGGGGGGGGGGGGGTGGGGGGGGGGGGGGGTGGGGGGGGGGGGGGGTGGGGGGGGGGGGGGGTGGGGGGGGGGGGGGGTGGGGGGGGGGGGGGGTGGGGGGGGGGGGGGGTGGGGGGGGGGGGGGGTGGGGGGGGGGGGGGGTGGGGGGGGGGGGGGGTGGGGGGGGGGGGGGGTGGGGGGGGGGGGGGGTGGGGGGGGGGGGGGGTGGGGGGGGGGGGGGGTGGGGGGGGGGGGGGGTGGGGGGGGGGGGGGGTGGGGGGGGGGGGGGGTGGGGGGGGGGGGGGGTGGGGGGGGGGGGGGGTGGGGGGGGGGGGGGGTGGGGGGGGGGGGGGGTGGGGGGGGGGGGGGGTGGGGGGGGGGGGGGGTGGGGGGGGGGGGGGGTGGGGGGGGGGGGGGGTGGGGGGGGGGGGGGGTGGGGGGGGGGGGGGGTGGGGGGGGGGGGGGGTGGGGGGGGGGGGGGGTGGGGGGGGGGGGGGGTGGGGGGGGGGGGGGGTGGGGGGGGGGGGGGGTGGGGGGGGGGGGGGGTGGGGGGGGGGGGGGGTGGGGGGGGGGGGGGGTGGGGGGGGGGGGGGGTGGGGGGGGGGGGGGGTGGGGGGGGGGGGGGGTGGGGGGGGGGGGGGGTGGGGGGGGGGGGGGGTGGGGGGGGGGGGGGGTGGGGGGGGGGGGGGGTGGGGGGGGGGGGGGGTGGGGGGGGGGGGGGGTGGGGGGGGGGGGGGGTGGGGGGGGGGGGGGGTGGGGGGGGGGGGGGGTGGGGGGGGGGGGGGGTGGGGGGGGGGGGGGGTGGGGGGGGGGGGGGGTGGGGGGGGGGGGGGGTGGGGGGGGGGGGGGGTGGGGGGGGGGGGGGGTGGGGGGGGGGGGGGGTGGGGGGGGGGGGGGGTGGGGGGGGGGGGGGGTGGGGGGGGGGGGGGGTGGGGGGGGGGGGGGGTGGGGGGGGGGGGGGGTGGGGGGGGGGGGGGGTGGGGGGGGGGGGGGGTGGGGGGGGGGGGGGGTGGGGGGGGGGGGGGGTGGGGGGGGGGGGGGGTGGGGGGGGGGGGGGGTGGGGGGGGGGGGGGGTGGGGGGGGGGGGGGGTGGGGGGGGGGGGGGGTGGGGGGGGGGGGGGGTGGGGGGGGGGGGGGGTGGGGGGGGGGGGGGGTGGGGGGGGGGGGGGGTGGGGGGGGGGGGGGGTGGGGGGGGGGGGGGGTGGGGGGGGGGGGGGGTGGGGGGGGGGGGGGGTGGGGGGGGGGGGGGGTGGGGGGGGGGGGGGGTGGGGGGGGGGGGGGGTGGGGGGGGGGGGGGGTGGGGGGGGGGGGGGGTGGGGGGGGGGGGGGGTGGGGGGGGGGGGGGGTGGGGGGGGGGGGGGGTGGGGGGGGGGGGGGGTGGGGGGGGGGGGGGGTGGGGGGGGGGGGGGGTGGGGGGGGGGGGGGGTGGGGGGGGGGGGGGGTGGGGGGGGGGGGGGGTGGGGGGGGGGGGGGGTGGGGGGGGGGGGGGGTGGGGGGGGGGGGGGGTGGGGGGGGGGGGGGGTGGGGGGGGGGGGGGGTGGGGGGGGGGGGGGGTGGGGGGGGGGGGGGGTGGGGGGGGGGGGGGGTGGGGGGGGGGGGGGGTGGGGGGGGGGGGGGGTGGGGGGGGGGGGGGGTGGGGGGGGGGGGGGGTGGGGGGGGGGGGGGGTGGGGGGGGGGGGGGGTGGGGGGGGGGGGGGGTGGGGGGGGGGGGGGGTGGGGGGGGGGGGGGGTGGGGGGGGGGGGGGGTGGGGGGGGGGGGGGGTGGGGGGGGGGGGGGGTGGGGGGGGGGGGGGGTGGGGGGGGGGGGGGGTGGGGGGGGGGGGGGGTGGGGGGGGGGGGGGGTGGGGGGGGGGGGGGGTGGGGGGGGGGGGGGGTGGGGGGGGGGGGGGGTGGGGGGGGGGGGGGGTGGGGGGGGGGGGGGGTGGGGGGGGGGGGGGGTGGGGGGGGGGGGGGGTGGGGGGGGGGGGGGGTGGGGGGGGGGGGGGGTGGGGGGGGGGGGGGGTGGGGGGGGGGGGGGGTGGGGGGGGGGGGGGGTGGGGGGGGGGGGGGGTGGGGGGGGGGGGGGGTGGGGGGGGGGGGGGGTGGGGGGGGGGGGGGGTGGGGGGGGGGGGGGGTGGGGGGGGGGGGGGGTGGGGGGGGGGGGGGGTGGGGGGGGGGGGGGGTGGGGGGGGGGGAAGAGGGGGGGGGGGGGGGGGGGGGGGGGGGGGGGGGGAGGGGGGGGGGGGGGGGGGGGGGGGGGGGGGTGGGGGTGGGGGGGGGGGGGGGGAGGGGGGGGAGGGGGGGGAGGGAGGTGGGCGGGGGGGGGGGGGGGGGGGGGGGGTTGGGGGGGGGGGGGGGGGGGGGTGTGGGGCGTGGGGGGTCAATGAATGCCCCCTGGTTCTAGTATTGTGAGAAAGAGAGAAAAAATTCTCTCTGTCAACATTTTCTACCCCATGCATAAATTTTATAGACTTCAATCATATCCCCCCTCAGGACGTCTCCTCTCCAAACTAAAGAGTCCCAAACGCTGCGGCTCTTTCCTCATAAGGAAGGTGCTCCAGTCCCTCAATCATCCTCGTTGCCCTTCTCTGCACTTTTTTCAATCTCTTCAATATCCTTTTTGAGATGTGGGCAACCAGAACTGAACACAGTACTCCAAAAGCGGTCGCATCTCACGGTTTCTTAAGTATATGGGCATGACAATCCTTGCAGCTCGGATATCAATTCCTTTCCTAATTATCCCCAGCATAGAGCTCTTGCCTTTTTTTCACAGCTGCCATACATTGAAGTTGATATTCCCATGGAACTATCAACTAAGACGCCCATGAATCCCTTTCCCCTGGTCTGTGACTTCGACAAATTTGAATCCCTGTAGCGTGTATGTGAAGTTTTCTGGGATTTTTTGCCCCTATGTGCATCACTCTTTACATTTTGCTACATTGAACTGCATTTGCCATTTCTTAGCTCCACTCACCTAATTTATCAAGGTCCGCTTTGGAGCTCCTTCGCAATCCTTTTGTGGTTCTCACCATCCTACATGGCCTGGTATCATCTGCAAACTTGGTCACCACGCTTACCCACCCCTACTTCCAGGTCATTTATGAATAGGTTAAAGAGCACTGGTCCCACACGTGGATCCTTGGGGGACACCACTCCCATTACATCTCTCCACAGTGAGAATTTCCCATTTACACCCACTCTTTGCTTCCTCTGCTTCAACCAGTTTTTAATCCATAGGAGGACTTCCCCTCTTATTCCTTCATTGCTGAGTTTTCTCAATAGTCTCTGGTGAGGAACTTTGTCAGTGCCTTTTGGAAATCCAAGTAGACAATGTCCACTGGTTCCCCCCCCTATCCACATGCCTATTTACATCCTCAAAGAACTCTAGTAAGTTTGTAAGACAGGATTTGTTTCTGCAAAGTCCATGCTGCTGACTCTTTCTCAGCAGGTCTTGCTTTTCTACATGTTTAATACAATTTTATCTTTAATGACAGATTCTACTTAATTTACCAGGAACAGTGATGTCAAACTGATCGGGTTTGTAATTTCCCGGGTCCCCCCTAGATCCTTTCTTAAAGATTGGTGTGACATTGGCCATCTTCCAGTCTTCGTGGGATGGAGCCCGATTTCAAGGATAAGTTGCCTATTAAAGTGAGAACATCAGCAATTTCATGCTAAAGCTCTTTAAGAACTCTTGGGTGAATGCAATCTGGGCCAGGGGATTTGGTAGCATTTCTTAGCTTGTATCAAATGGCCGTCACTGTGAACTTCTTCCCTTTGTCTACCACTATCTTCGTTAGTTCCTCGGATTCGCTTCCTAAGAAGCTTGGTTCTAGGTGCAGGGAATTTTCCTCACCCCTTCTTGGGTGAAGATTAGATGCAAAGAATTCATTCAGCTTTTCTGCAATCTCCCTGTCATCTTTTAGCACACCCTTTGTTCCTTTGTCATCTGTCCGGCCTTACCGCCTCCCCTTATATATTCCTGCTTTTGATGTACTTGAAGAACTGTTTGTTGCTGGTTTTGATGTTCACAGCCATGCGTTCCTCATAATCCTTTTTTGCCTCCCTTACAGCTAACTTGCTTCTCTTTTGCCACCATTTGTGTTCTCTCTGGCATTCTTTTTTTATCAGCTAACTTGGACTTCCATTTTCTAAAAAAAGACACATCTTTTTTTTTTCCTAATAATTTCCTCAACCTCTTTGTTAACCATGGTGGCTTTCTTTTGGACTGGGTGCTGCCTTTTCTAACCTGTGGAACACATTCCAGCTGAGCTTTTAAGACTGTGTTTTTAAATAACCTCCAAGCATCTTGGACATTTTTGACTCTCTTGATTTTCCCTTTCAGCTTCCTGCGCACTATCCCCCTCATCTTTGAGAAATTTCCCTTTCTGAAGGCAAATGTAACTACATTAGTAGTTGTCACTTGTTCGCATGCAGAGATACTGAATCTGACAGCATTGTGGTCGCTGTTCCCTATCGGCTCAACAACACTGACTTCCCGCACCAGGTCCTGGGTCTCCCTAATCTTAGTCCAATATACCACTGTACCACACTAGCTCATTAACACCCATCAGCACTGTTAAATTAACACATTAATTTAGCTCCATAATATTTTTCAGCTTTCTTGTAGCACATATTAGGGAACAGTGATCCATCAGTTTTTTCAAAGAGAATGGCAACTATTTGGAAACTTTTTCCTACAACAAAAACAAGGGCAATCATAAATAAGTCTCCAGATGTTAAAAAGGAATTTGAGCTAATGTTTGAATTTCCCAGATGGTACTTTATTAGTCATGCTCTCAAAGAAAAAAAATGCTTCACTTCATGGAGGTGACAAATACCCTTTAGAAGAGTTCAAAACAGAAACAGACGTCAAGGCATATACAAGAAATGTACAGGTTAGTCACATTGCAGGTGTTATGTTTCTTCTTCCACTTCAAAAAATCCACCATGTCTTTGAAATTATTGATGCAACTTTAATGTAATATTAAAGCATCTTCCTTACATATAGTAAGCACACTAATTAGTTTACAATTAAACCAACGAAAGAGGGCCTAACCATAAACAGGATCATGTTCAGAAATGAAGAGCAACACGACAAATTTAAGTAATGCTTATTCAAATCAGTAGGCCTCAAAATGCATGTCATCTATACCCTGTTGACATATGGTGGTACAAAATTATGACACAGACCCAATGCTGTTCCATTTGGCTATCTTTGATTAGGTGGTAAGGTGACAAAATTTAACCTAGAAGGACCAAAAAGAAGAAAAAGTAAAAATCTGCAGCTGGCAATGAGAGTCTCACTCACCACTATTTACTGAGAGGTGATATTTTATGGATGTCAATGTGGTTTTAATAACTTAGAAAGTTTGTATCATTTGACTTATATTTCAAAGCCAGTACCAAGTCTTTAGGCAAAACATGTCAGAAGCAGGATGCCCTTTTGGGTTTTTTTTTTACCTGCCCCTTTTACCTACAAATAGATATATTACATTGATCTTAAGAGTTTAAACCTAATGTGAGCCAGAACTATTTATTTCTTCTAACCTATTGTCAGTACAGCAAGCTGTATCTTTGTCTAATGGCTTAACAAAAACACTTTAAAATAAATTTAAAAATTGAATTTTTGTAAAATTACCTGGGAAAGAAAACTTGGCAAGCACTTTGAAGCAGCATCTATTGATGAAAGCAGTTTTCCAGAGGGCCTTTCTGCACAGCAAAATTAATGCGGGGTTCAGCCAGGATAGATGACGCCAGTGCAGAGCTGGGCCCTTTGTATGGTGCTGGGTGGGTGGCCCCGTAGCCAACGTGGCTGGGCGATGCGACTTCTCACACAGGCCATCTGTTGTGGCTGTCCCTGGTCCTCTCCGCTGCATTGCAATGCAGCCGGCCACAAGCAATCCCCACACCATATTAGGTCGGTGCTCTCCTGCATGGCTACACAGGAGAGGGGCAGGGGGTAGGGAACAAGAAAGCTGCGGCCAAGTAACATGGCTCCCATGTGGGAGCTTGAACCCTGCCTTCCCCAAAACAATTGTGGAGAACGCGATTGTCATTTAACCCACCCTGTGGCTGTTAGCACAGGTGAGGGACGGGTTAAACCCATGTTAGGGGCGGGAACCGTGCAAAGTTCCCACCCAGTATGGGGTTTTTCCCTCCCTTAACCCCGTGTTTATTGCCTTGTGTGGAAAGAACCTAAGCCAGTCATCTGGCTATATGTCTGGGGGGTTTGGGGGGTTCTTCTCTGGTGCTGGGCAGGAGAGCCCCAGCTGCTATACTGAAGCTTGAAACATCGGCAAGGTGAGCTCCTATAACTGACAATCTTGCTGCTAACTTTTAAATTAGTTCAACTTTTCAAACCATCTGCAGGTGGGGGGGGGGGAGTGATAAAACAAGACCATAAATATTATCAGCAGGAAAACCAGCTATAAAACAAGTCAATAGCCTATCACAGGCACAAAATAGTATTCAACAGCATAAAATGTCAATAAAATAGCTCTCAACCAAGAAACAAACCATAAAAATAGTTTTAAAAGAGGGAACCATTTCATTAAAAGCATGAGTAAAGGGAAATAGTTTAACTCGATCCTTGAAAGGCATTAAAGAATGTGCAGGTGAATTTCAACTGGGCAGGCACTTGAAATGAAAGAGACCACCACTGAAAAATCCCTGTCTGGTTACCACATTTTTGCAGACTCAGAGAGCAGGGCCCAGGAAGAGGATCTTAACTTGGGTGTGAGGTAAGGGAATGTGCAAGGGAGTGGCCCTTCGAATATTCTGTCTCCAATCCACTTAGAGTTAAAAAACCAGTACTTTGAATTTTGCACAGAAATGAACAGACAGCCAGTGCAACCCTTTTCAGATCAGGGATGATACAATCCCTGTATCCAGTCCATGATAGTAGCCTAGCTGATGCTTTTTAGACCAACTGAAGTTTCCAATCATTTTTCAAAGGCAGCCCTACTTAGAGTGCATTATTCTATCCTGGTTGTGATCAGAATATGGATCACCATCAATGTGTTTAAAGGAACATCTATAGTTGGCAGATCAGCCAAAGCTGATTAAAGTGACTAGTTGCCAAAGGGGAAACCTGCGCCACCAGCCATGGACCAGCATCAGCAATACCTCCATCTTACGAATCTCCTTTCTTAGAGGGAACACTGACACCTTAGTCCTTGAGGACCTTTGTTACTAGCTAACCATACCTCAGTCTTGTGTGGGCTGAACTCCCATCCTGTTACCTTCCCTAGGCATTTGTTTAGAACATCCACAGACCAACTCAGCTGTTAGGAACAAAAGGAACTGGATGTCATCTGCATATTGATGGCACCTCATTCCAAATCCCTAGACTCCTAGCAGTTTCAAAAACATAAGTTGTTCATGGAGACCCATTTGTGTTCACCTATAGATTAACAGCTCAGCCACCAGGTATTCTTAGAGTTTACTGGAGATTGTTTTGGAGGAGATTGCATCTGTGTAAAGTAGCAGGCTGGCATGACACACATTCTGCTGGCAGTTGCATCTTTTTGAATAATCATTTTATATTTTTTACTGCACTTCACTTTTTGTTTATTCATAATCTATGTGCTGGCTGTGAATCTATGACAAAAATATAATGGGTTGATTCAGATAAATATGTTATTCATTATCTATGACAGCCTAGTCTGTAAACTTTTCTTCACATGGTAACTCACAATGAGATGGCCTTTAATGTTTTACAGGCAATAAGGGCAAAAGTTTCTTTGAGATGAGATTATCATCACATGAATACATTGTGAAGAGGCCATTTGAATTTAACTGGTGAAATTAATATGAACCTATTCTATATCTATTAGTCATATAATCAAATATTAGCCTTCTGAACCATAGTACATATCCTTGTCCAGTCCTGTTACATATACAGTGTTTAAAAATGAAAGCAAAACTCACTTAATTGGAGAAGGCAAAACTGGAGAATGCAAACATAATGGTATAATACATAAAATAAACAATACAATAAAACAAATTTATAAAATTGGAGAATGACACACTAACAGTGCAATCCACAAGGGGGAAGAAAAGAGTTGTAGAAGTTGCACGAGGGTGCACCAGTGTGAGTGCTCTATACACTGGTGCAAGGGGCAAATACACTGAGAGGGTGTATACTAACATGGGTGGTGGGGTACTGCATGGCTTCATAATGCCCAAATATGGAAGCTGCTGCTGTGTAAGCACTCCTCCAGCACAGGATGCCACAATAGTGCTGGAGGAGACATTCTGGGGGGTATTCCCTAGGGTGGAGTTTCCTATGGTTGGCTTCCTGTGGTCTTCCAGCCCAGGACACCCCTATTAGCTGATGTAAACTTAAGCCAGCTAAAAGTGTGGTATAGCCCATTGGAGTTTGCAGGCAGCTTGGGATTTCTGCTGTTTTTCATTCTTCCCATGTTACCTGAAACCCCTTTTCAGGTAGCATGACTGTGCACAGCAATGCCACCACCTGGCCACCATGAAACTGCCTCCCTTATAAAGTGCATTGCCAATATCAGTATCATATATGTGTTAAACAGTGTACCAAAACTGGATGACAAAGATAGAAAGCAGTGCAAAAATCATATGGTACATACAATAAACAATGCAACTGCAATTGCTAAAAAAATCCCATAACATTCCCTTTATAAAACTTAGTCCCTTTATAAAAATTAAATGGAGAGCATTCAAATTACTGGGGAAAAGGAACATTATGTTGCCCTGAGCTTCTTGGCCAAAGAAAAAAAGGATGGAAGAACAGATTGACAGAAATTGTAAGATCAACTGTGTGCAGAGGGCTTTTTGAACACTGTAATCTGTATATAAACACTG
Organism: Sphaerodactylus townsendi; assembly: GCF_021028975.2. NCBI lineage: Eukaryota > Metazoa > Chordata > Lepidosauria > Squamata > Sphaerodactylidae > Sphaerodactylus > Sphaerodactylus townsendi. The sequence goes on from NC_059426.1 coordinate 55,127,082, forward strand.
GAAATGCAACTCATAATGTTGCTGAGCCAAAATTTCACTCTGGTAAAGAAAAATAAAGTTGAAAGATTGAAACTGTATATATGTAGACACTGAAAAATAGCTATCCTTCACTTTCTCTTTATTCTTTTGTGAAAGGTGTCAGAAGTATGGAAAAAGTAAAGAGAGAAGAGGGTTTTTTAAAAAAAAATCAAGCAGAACGAAAATATCAGTTTTCATCAAATCCCATTTGCTGCTAGAAATTTAGTCCCATAAGAATTCAGTGACATAATAAACTAATTTTCTGGAAGCTTTCACTACTAGTATAATTAAGTGATCAGCAAGCAATCCTATACTTGCAATTTGTCTGTTTCTTTCCTCCCAATCCTATTTTAAACTTCTTTGGAGCATTTCATATCATTTACGCAAACCATATGCAAAGCACATGTGTTCTATCTTAAAGGTATGGAAGCAACATAAATTTCACACACTGAATATGCCAGACACATGTGCACACGTCCTCTAGCCACATGTATTTAGAATAAGGAATAAATCCAGTGATGTTTAATTTGTGCCTTTTATTTGAGAGATGGCAACAAAAATCTGTTATGTGCGATTTTACTTGGTTTTTGTCACAGTGCTGTCCAAGTTGTAAAAAGTGGAGTGCCAATAATTTTTACAGTTCAATGGATTTTACTTATGCACATACATTATGATTTAGTATTGGAAAGTATTGTGGAACAGGAACTGCTCTGAGCAACCCCACATCTTGTCAATCTCAGAAGTCCTTTGGGAGTTTTTAATGCACACTAGTAAGCCTAGGCCAAACAAATTTCATTGGTAGAAACCACTACTAAACAATACTTTTCAGTATACTCAGCTGGGTGGGGGTCTTGACAAACAGACTGAGAGTTAGCCGAAAGAAGTGCAAATATAGAGAACATTCGGGATGACTTTCCAATCCACTATTCAACCCCTCTGTATTCTTTTTACACAGCGTTCAAGGTGTAGGCAAAGCTTTATGTGTAAGAAAAGCTTTAAAGAATCCTGGAGCAAACCAAAAATTGATCCCAACTAAAAGTTTTTACTCAGGAAACATCATTTCAAGTACACAAAAAGATACATGAAATACCTATCATTTCTATATTAAATATTTTTGTAATAATCTTATTACAAGAGAAGAATGCTATTCTTACAAGAGAAGAAAGTCAGAGAATGACATTATCCATGTGTAACTATTAAACTGGTAGTATATAGCTGGATTCTTATTAAGGGTTTAATCTTTTTAGATTAACAGGGATGTAGAATCCTTTCACATATTGTCTATTCTGGGTTTTCTGGGCTGTGTGGCCATGGTTTGGTAGTTTCTGCTCCTGACATATTCCCACATCGATGGCTGGCAGCTTCAGAGGCATGCCATGGTAGACGCCAGCCATAGACATGAGGGAAACATATATTATTAGACTGTGGCTACACAGCCCGGAAAACCCACAACAGCTAGTTGATTCTGGCTGTGAAGTCCTTCAACAATACTTTCAAATATTCTTCTTTTATTTTTATCCCATCCTTCCTCAAAGGTGCCAAAGGCACAGTATGCAATTCTGCCTTCTTATCCGCCTAGTTCTGTGGGGCAGATTAGGCTGAGAGAGAATGACTGGCTCAAAGTCACCCAGCAAGCATCAAGGTAGAGTAGGGATTTGAACCTAGTCTCTCAGATCTTGAAGCCAACACTCTAACCACCATGCAGCTCTGGAACATGAACTATCGACTTTTAATGGATCTATGTGTTCCACTCATGCCAGACAGACATTTGATCAACTGCTGGCCATTGGATGCCTCCATTTTTACTTTCCCCTCTCAGAAGACTATTACCATTTAAAATTTGCATACTTGCTAAGCATTTAACATGGGATGTCTGATACATCATGTTTCAGCTGGTGAAGAGTTCTGGAGTACTTGCAAGCCTGCAGCCATTTTATTTTGGTTGGTTCTTAAAAAAAATCATATGGCTTTTTTATTTGAATTTTGCTTTGGGCCGATGTGTCTACATGCACATTATATATAAAAGCTTAATATACAAAATACATGCTTGTTATTCCATTTTAGGAATTGATAAAACAATTAGAGAGTGTCATCAAAATTATAACTTAAGTTGTTTCTGACAGGAAGCCTTCAATTTATTTATTATCAAAACAAGGTAATAGATTTCCCAATGCTGGTTCAAAGACATGGAATTTCCTGCTTCACGTAAATGTCTACAAGGTTCTACGCACTATAGTGCTAGTTGTATGAACATGAATGTGGCAGAAGTACTCACCATATACCTTCTGTTTTGATTCTATAATCAATAAAATTTCTTATTTGTGGAAATTTGTATTCTGTGATGTAAAATTTCTTGTTCTTCCAGTATCAATCAGTTTTGAATAAGCAGCATGTTATAAGGAAGATTTCTCACAATCATGAATCACTGGGAACTCCTGGCCTAAAAATGGAGAGTTGATACAGGCCTCAAACTAAAAAAAATGCTTGTGGTAGCAGCCTTCTGCAGAAAAGATGAAGGCTGTTTCCGCACAGCCCATTAATGGCGCCCTGGGGACGGGATAAACGCCGTCCGCAGGGAGCCATTCGCACAGGCGGCGCTGCTGCAATGCAGCAGCGCCGACCTGACTCCGCTCCCCAAGGGGGAAGAGGCGGCTCCGTGCAGAGCCGCCTGCCGTCTGCCGGCCTGTCTGGAGGCCGCCCGCATGCTTCCATGCGAACGGCCTCCGCCTCCACGGCCGTGCGGAAACAGCCGAAGAGAACACTGTGAGGCCAACCAAGTCACATTTGGCAGTCACTCCCCCATTTGTCCACTCAGAACTTGCTGTTCTAGATGTGAGGATTTCCTGCCACCAATCCACTCTCCCAGTCAATAGAGTGGCACTCAAAGAACAGAGTGGTGTTATGTTATTGTTGCCCTGACTTGGATACCCCAGGGAAGCCCAACATTACCAGATAAACAGCATTGGCCTGGTTAGCATTTGAATGGGAGACAACCAAAGAATACCAAGGACCTAGTTGCATGGTAAACTACCTCTGAATATCTCTTGCCAGGAAGATGCTATGGGATTGGTTGTCATAAGTTAGCTGTGACTTGGAACTAGACCACATGCATTATATGTTATGTGTAGTCAAGTTGCTTCCCTATGAATTAATGGCCTTCAAAATGTCCTGTCATTAACTTGCTTTGGTCCTGTAAACTATAGACTGTGGCTTTCTTTATTGAGTCAATCCATCTCATGTTGGGTCTTCTACTTTTTCTACTGCCTTCAACTTTTTTATTTCCCAGGAAGACTTGCCCTGTATCTTATTGAAGTTAAATTTGGGTGCCTTCAGAAAAAAAACAAAAGTCTTGCAATACATTTGAAATGACAAAATTAACATTAGTCTATCTGCATATGGAATGTCATTCCAGATGGCTGCTAATGCTATATGAATTTCAGAGAGCCATTGCTTTCAATGCACTGTTGTTTTGCATGGAGACACATTAGTCACACTTTTGCTTGAATAATTAAGGTGACAGAAAAAATGTAGAGATCATGTACTGTTTTTACTGTCACTCAATTCCAGGTTCAGAAAGACAAAAACATATCCATTTTATTATCATGGCTAATAGGAAATGCCAACCTAGTACTATTATAATGTTTCTAGTCCTAGTAGCCCACTAACAGAAGGGGAAGGAAGGAAGGAAGGAAGGAAGGAAGGAAGGAAGGAAGGAAGGAAGGAAGGAAGGAAGGAAGGAAGGAAGGAAGGAAGGAAGGAAGGAAGGAAGGAAGGAAGGAAGGAAGGAAGGAAGGAAGGAAGGAAGGAAGGAAGGAAGGAAGGAAGGAAGGAAGGAAGGAAGGAAGGAAGGAAGTTCCTTCACATACACACTACAAGGGTCAGTACTATCAGTCACAGACCAGGAAAGGGATTTGGGTGTCTTAGTTGACAGGTCCATGGGAATGTCAATTCAGTGTATGGCAGCTGTGAAAAAGGCAAACTCTATGCTGGGGATAATTAGGAAAGGAGTTGATAATAAAACTGCAAGGATTGTCATGCCCTTATATAAAGCCGTGGTGCGTGAATCTCAAGACTTGGAGTACTTGTGGTTCAGAAGGATTCTGGTTGCCCACATCTCAAAAAAGGATATTGAAAGAGATAGAAAAAGAAGTGCAGAGAGAAGGGCAACTTGAGGATGATTGAAGGATTGGGAGCACCTTCCTTATGAGGGAGAGGGCTTCAGCATTTTGGGACCTCCTAGTTTGGCGAGGAGACGTCTGAGGGGAGACATGATTGAAGTCTATAAAATTATGCATGGGGTAGAAAGGAAATGTTGATAGAGAGAATTTTTTCTCTCTTTCTCACAATACTAGAACCAGGGGCATCCATTGAAGAAATGCTGGGGAGAAGAATTAGGATCTCAATAAAAGGGAAACACTTCTTCACGCAACGTGTGATTGAGTGTTTGGAATATGCTGCCACAGGAGGTGGTGATGGCCACTAACCTGGATAACTTTAAAAAAGGGCTTGAGACAGATTTCATGGAGGAGAAGCTTCGATCTATGGCTACCAATCTTGATCCTCCCCTTGATCTCAGATTGCAAAATGCCTTAGCAGACCAGGGTGCTCAGGAGCAGCAGCAGCAGAAGGCCATTGCTTTCCCACATCCTGTAATGCGTGAGCTCCCAAAGGCACCTGGTGGGCCTCACTGCGAGGAGTAGCAGAGTGGCTGGACTAGATGGACTCCTGGTCTGATCCAGCAGGAGACTAAGATTCCTTATGTTCTCTTAAGGAGGAGAAGGAAGGAAGGAAGGAAGGAAGGAAGGAAGGAAGGAAGGAGGGAAGGAAGGAAGGAAGGAAGGAAGGAAGGAGGGAGGGAAGGAAGGAAGGAAGGAAGGAAGGAAGGAAGGAAGGAAGGGAAGGAAGGAAGGAAGGAGGAGGGAAGGAAGGAAGGGAAGGAAGGAAGGAAGGAAGGAAGGAAGGGAAGGGAGGAAGGAAGGAAGGAAGGAAGGAAGGAAGGAAGGAAGGAAGGAAGGAAGGAAGGAAGGAAGGGAAGGAAGGAAGGAAGGAAGGAAGGAAGGAAGGAAGGAAGGGAGGGGAGGGAGGGAGGGAGGTGAGGTGAGATGGAGGGGGACGGACGGACGATGACTAGGATCGAATAATGAGGATCTGGACATAGAGCTGAGACAGGCAGACGTGATGAGACTGAGACAGACTGGACAGACGGATGGAGCGTAAGGGAGTTGTCAAAGGAAACTTTCTGCTATGGCTGGATTTAACTGGTTTTAGTGGGTTTTCCAGTCTGTGTGGTGTGTTCTGGTAGATCTTGTTCCTAACGTTTCGTCTGCATCTGTGGCTGGCATCTTCAGAGGTGTATCACAGAGAAAAGTCTGTTACACACTGTGTCTAGTGAGAAGGGGAAGTTTAGTGGGGTATATATTGTCCATGTCCCAGGGTGGGGAACCAATCAGTAAGTGTTTGGGTGGAACTTGCTATGCAAAGGTATGGTTGAGTGCATAGTATTGAGAGTGGGGCTATCAGTCGATTTTTAAGTACTTGTAGCCAAGCTTTGTTAATACTCAGAGTCTCTTCTGTCTTGTTGAAGTTGTCTTGGTGTTTCGGAATTTCAATGGCCGCCCTGGGCAGTCTGACATAGTAACCTTCCGAATATTCCAGAATTTCAGTGTTTTCAAATAAAATGTTAAATCCAGTTTTGCTTAGGACATGTTCTGCTACTGCAGTTTTTTCAGGATGGTTAAGTCGACAATGTCTTTCATGCTCCTTAATACGTGCCTGAATGCTGCTTTTTGTGGTTCCTATGTAGACCTTTCTACAGCCACAGGGTATGCTTTAGACTCCTGCAGAAGTGAGGGGGTCTCTCTTGTCCTTTGCTGAGCGTAGCATCTGCTGTATTTTCCTGGTAGGTTTGAAGATGGTTTTTAGGTTATGTTTTTTCATCAGTTTCCCTATTTGATCTGTGATTACCTTGACGTATGGTAGAAATATTTTTCCTGTGGTGGGCTGTTTCTCCTCAGTCCTCTGTACTTCTCTTGGTCTTAAAGCTCTTCTGATTTCTGTTGTGGAGTAGCCATTAGCCTGCAGAGCCCAGTCTAGATTATTGATTTAATCAGGGAGGAAGTGAGGTTCACAAATTCATTTTGCACGATCTGTCAGAGTTTTGATTATGCCCCTTTTTTGTTGTGGATGGTGATTGGAGTTTTTATGTAGATGCCAGTCTGTGTGTGTTGGTTTTCTGCATATTGTGTGGCCCAATTGGTGGCTGGGTCTGCGAAAGACCAAGACATCTAAAAAAGGCAGTTTCCCTTCTTTTTCAGTTTTCATGGTAAATTGTAAGTTTGGGTGGATGCTGTTAAGGTGGTTCAGAAAATTCAGCAGTTCCTTCTCACCATGGCTCCAGATTGTAAAAGTGTCATCCACAAATCAGAACCAAGGTTCAGATTTCCTGAGTGCTGTTTTGAGGGATTGTTTCTCAAAAAGAAAGAAAGATTCAACAATGGCTGTACATTTAATTGAGAGGAGAATAAGAAATGATGTTTTTTCTTATGAAAAGTTAGAATTTATATATAAAATTATATTTGGCAATATGTGGAACATTATATTGAGCCATAGAATGGCAGTAATTTCTTAATGACTAGTTTTATAGAATTTTATTTAAATTATAATGCTTTTAAAATGTATATACAATTTCAATGTATCAGCTTTAAAACATGGTTATAGTTATTAAGTTTACACAATCCAAAGGACAAACAAGGAATCCCAAATATTTTAACAAACACTTGGGAAATGATCATGTCAAAGGTTTTGCTGGCCTAATGGCCGTAATAAAACTGAACTGAATCATGTCAAAGGTAAGCACTTTTACATTCCATTTATCTGTATTTATTTATAAACAAAGAAATAAATTTGATTTCAGTCGAAGTCATTTGAAGTCAGCAGCACCTTTGCCTCATTCACAACCTTTGGAAAAACTATCTGGTGATTTTAAAGGTGCCTATTATGAATAATGTATATTTGGACAGAGCAAATCTGTTTGGATGTCCTTTTTTACTCTATGTTTCTTTCCTCTGAAAGCAAAAGACAACATTTCATTAAGTGACCAGATGATTTGTGAAGTCTTCATGTAAACATGCATAGGCATGAAATAATTTAAGTCTTAATTATAGAGAGAGAGGATAACTTGTCAAAAATATTGTATGACGTAACTCTGTGTGTGTGTGTGTGCGCGCGCGCGGGCGCGTGCACGTGTGTGTGTGCATGTGTGTGTGTAACGTGCGGGGATCAAGCCAAGGTCAGCAGATCCTGGAATGTGACAATGTGTCTCACTGAAGGAAGAGAGCAGGTGAAAGAACTTTGGACAAAACCACTAGCCAGAGAGTCCTGTCCTGTGATTTATAAAGCAGGGTGCATGCCAGAAGTTGCTAAATACTTGCAGGCTGTGTGAGTTACCAATCACACAGAGAAACTATAAACTCCCAAGGATAATTTGCTATTTTTCTCACTCTGTCTAATCCATATAGCAGAGGTAATTCATGTCTCCAGCATTTTTAGATAGCACAACTAAGCAAGCACACTTGAAAGCAAGTCCTGCTGGAATCAAAATGTTGAGGCTCTGTCTGTTTCACCATTCTGTACCTTGTGCCAATTCTAGCCAGTTTTGTCTTAGATGAAAACAACAACAGTATCCTAAGCATCAGTAGCAGAGACAGAGCTGCAATGGGGACATCTGGAGTGGCTTGCCCCGGGTGCTGCCATTGTAGTCACATGGCAGGAGTGGGGACGGGGTCAGGGCGTGTCAGGGGCATGTTGGGGCGGGAGCGGGCACGTGGGCAGTTCATGTCCCAGGCGCAGTTTCCCCTCCCTTCGTCACTGATCAGAAGGGGTACGAACTCTGGGTTGCAAAATTTCTGGGGGGATCTTAGCAGATATAATGGCAGAGTTCATGCTCTAAAGTGACCATTTTCTCCAGGGTAGCTGATATCGGTAGTCTGGAGATCAGCCTTAATTCGGAAAAATCTTTAGGTCCCACCTGGAGGCTGGCAATCTACAACTGGCTGATCATCCTGTCAGCAGGGGGATTTACTAGCAGCAAAAGAAGGCTTCGACCTGCATTTCCAGTATTATGGTTGCCAGTGACACATCCGTGGTCCTGTGTTTAGGCATAAACTTTAAGGTAAAATGACTTTTACAATAGAGGCTTTGCCCAAATAGCAGGGCATCCCCACATTACCAGCAACATGATGCCATCAGTTGCAGAGTATGCTGGAAGTGACATTGCTGCATCTCGCAGGAAGTCACATCCTGTTCACTAGGTTTCTAAATTCATGTCTAGTTTGAATGACATCGCCACTTTCACTTTACATTTTGCATAGTGGTGCCTTGAAGTGGGAATCTGGAATCAGAAACCACATTACATCTCCCTGAAGGCCTCGTGTAAAAAACAAAGGCTTAGCTGCCTAACTAATTGCACATTCTTTAAGCATATTCTTGGAAGTACAGCAGCAAGATCAAAACAATTCTGTAGCAGGCATGGCAAGATGTTTGGAGAAGAAAGTGACAACAGTCACAGCGAAACAAGAATGAATGAACACAGTCAGTTGCAAGCCACAAAGTCTAATGCTTCCAGGCTTTCAGAGCCCTGTCACCCAGCAAACATAAAAGATGCGACATAAAGGGTTTTTCACACATTACATTTCGAAACCAGTCATAGTAACAAGTAAAACTGAGAATCAGCCTCAGACAATCCTACTGGGAAGATCTCCCTGTGGTGTTTTATATCTTCTTGATTGGATATTATTATTATTAATAATAAGGAAGCTGATGAAACTGTAGATCATGTGCTCAGCTGCTGCAAAAAGATCGCCCAGACTGAGTATAAACAGAGGCACAACTTAGTGGCCAAGATGATCCACTGGAATTTATGCCAGAATTACAACATGAGGTCAGCTAAAAACTGGTGGGAACATTGTCTAGAGTAAGTCATGGAAAATGTGAAGGTCAAAATCTTGTGGGACTTTTGAATCCAGACAAAGTATTGGAACATAATACACCAGACATCACAGTGATTGTGGACAAGAAAGTGACCATTTTCAACATAGTGGTACCTGGTGACATCAGGGTCACTGAAAGAGAACATGAGAAGGTCACTAAATACCATGATTTGAACATTGAGATTCAGTGACTATAGCATAAGCCAGCTGAGGTCATCCAGTGATAATCCAGTGATAATCCCTGAGCACCATTCCAAAAACACTGGGGCAGCACTTGAAATTTCTTAAAATCAGCAAAATTAACATCTGTCAGATTCAGAAAGCAGCCCTCCTGGGATCCGCGTGAGTACTATTCTGATATATTTCAACTTCCTAGGCCTCTGGGTGAGGCTCAAATTGTAATAAAAAGCCAACAACCAGCTAAAGAACTGGCAGCTGTGACATTAAAAATAATAATAATGCTGTGATAGTAATATTACTGTTTCAATTATACTACTATTGTATATGAAAGATTTCACATAAAAACTTGATATTTGCAAACTGTGTTAGAAAAACATTAATCCATGTCTAATATCTTTGTCTCACTGGGTTTTTTAAATGTATACCTATATATTTAAATCCACATATCAGGGTCACACAGAAAAAGAAAAAACGACATGTGCACAGGATCACCAGGATGAACAAACTTGATTAATCTATTTTTACATGGAAAGGCCCATTGGATGAGCTGCAAGCAGAGTAAACTGCTGGGAAGATTTTTTTAAATCGCTGCAGTAACACAGAAGCTCCTGAAAGGGGGAAGAAAATGGCGGGCACTACTATACGAAAAGCCAAGTCTTGCTGATTGTTGTCTAATGCACTATAAACGATCTCTCATCAAAGTTCAGTGTTTCATAGTGCATAGAATAATGTTTTTGATGATGGTGGTGCTTAAAAATATTTAATGCTTTTAGAGAATTAGGACTACTTTGAACTGTGAAAACTGTGGAAACACTCTACTTTCACTTCTGCCAAATGACTACCGACTGCACTTAGATCTTTTGGTGAGACAGGGTATAGTGTTTTGGATATATATTTTGTGACTGGAAGACTGTATTCAAAAGATTTGAGGCTAAACCCTGTGCAAAATTCCTTCCCCAAACATGTTATATTCCAGCTTAAAAACATTTCATTTGTGTTGCATGGAATGTGGGCTGGGAGGTGGTTCTGCTTCCAGGTCTTCCTCGGAAGTAGCCTGGCTGCACTGTGTCCTCAGGTTCTGTCTCAGAGTTCTCTGTGTCCTGGTAAGCACCCAGGGGCTGCCTCATGACAGAATGGACCATTGTTAAGATTATAAGATTAGGGTTTGGGAAAACACAGTTGAAATCCTTGGCCCTTTTCACACAAATCTTTTTAAATGTTTTGAGGCAGGAAATAAAATGTTTCCTCCATGGAGTTCTGCATTGTTTTTATCCCCAAATGTTTTATTTCTAGCCTCAACCCATTTTAAATGAATTCCCCTTTAAAACGATTGTTTGGCTGAAATGAAGCACGGACTCAACACAGAACTCCAAAAAAACACACAGGCCCTTTCCGCATGGTCCAATAACGACATCCTGGGGATGGCAAAAACTCCGTCCCCAGGGAACCGTTCGCACAGGCGGCGCTGCCCAAATGCAGCAGCGCCGACCTGGCTCCCTTCCCCCTCCCCCAGGGCAGCCTCAGGCCGCCTCCAAAAACCTCCCTCCTGGAGGGAGGTTTTTGGCACAACAGCGCATTCCCGGGGGTGCTGTGCGAACGGCACTGCCGGGAATGCGCTGTTGTCCCTGTCCCTCTCCCACTCACCTCGTCGCCTCCGTCACCCTGCTGGCCTCCGAAGGCCTTCCCTCACTGTCCTCCGACCCTTGGAGGTCGGAGGGCAGTGTGGGCGGGTCTACGGAGGCCAGCAGGGCGACGGAGGCGACGGGAGAGGGACGGGGAAGAGGCGGGTTGGCCTGGCGACGGCGCTCCGTGGCGCCGTTGTCCCAGCCAGTTCTGGGATCGTCCATGCGGACGGTCCCAGCGTCGTCGGGTCGGCGTTTATTATGCCAACCCAACCCTTCCGCCTCCGTGCGGAAGGGGCCACACAAAGAAATCACATAGTGGCAGCTAGGAATCATTTTGAAGGGGTGAGTGTAAACCTATAACATGGCAAAGGAGGGGGGTGGAAAATGTTTTAGGAATGTTTTAGGGGATTTGTGCAGAAAGGGTTTTTACTCTGCCATTCTAGGTGACCCTGTACCAGTCTCACACTCTCAACTTAACCTGTCTCACAATGTTGTTATCAAGATAAAATGAAAAGGAGGAGATAGCCTGCTCCATAGCTTTTAGCATGTTCATGAGCATCTTAAAACATCAACTCAACTTAGCCAATAGGAAACAGAGGTTTCACTATTTCCATAATGTTCTTTAGCAGATAATGCTGCTTGCTTATAGGCTGCATAAAATTGCACCGTAACTCAGAGCCAATGAGAGAGGGAAATTCCTGGATTTGTCGTTTGCATCTTCAGAGAAACAATTTATCTTCCAGAGAACTAGCAGTTTGTGCTAGTCTATGTAAAGTTGTGTAATTGAGTATTCTGGGAGATTAAAGTGGTTTCCCACCGGTTTTAGTATTGCTGTTTTCAATGTTTGGTTTGTGCCCATTTATTCATTTAAAATTGGCCAGTTTACATGGGAGGAAGTCATTGCAAACAGAGAACAAATTTATTTTAAGATTATTTTTAATGTGAGAATTAAGTATGCTATGATTTGCTTATTTATGAGAAAAGTACTAGCAAGACAGAGCGCAAGCAAAAAGACAGCCAATGGGAAATGTCTGCCCCACTCCTAAGAGGGCAGTGAGTATTAATGCCGAACATCTCCCAAAACAAAAACTTCCTACGCAATTCTCTTTGAAGTCATGAGAACTTTGCCATGTGTAATCGGCTGCAGAAATTTTGTATGCAGTCTGAAGAAATGTGCAGGGTCCTCCCTTCACAGGCAGATGGGGGGAAAGTAGGGGAGGGGGGAAAGCACCTTCATGCGAAGGTGTACGCCCTGGTCAACTTGCTGCCTGTCCACAGAACAGGGGCTGGGGCAGGGGCGGGTTCATATCACCTGCCTTTCCCTCACTTTTATTGGCCCGTACGAAAAGGGCCTTAACAGTGTTACTCAACAAGTAATGAAATTGTCCCAGCGTTATTCAACAAGTAATGAAATACAACAATGAAATAGTCCCAGATCTCCTAGTGCACAGGAATGCCGCCATTGGTGCCAGTGCAGGCTCCTGCAGCAGAGGAGTGCCAGCACAGCTACAGCATTCATGCCTGGCTGTGGATATGCCATGTATCTCCCCCATACTGGTATAGGTGCCCCCAGTGCCAGCATAAGTGCTACTAAAGCTTTTTGGATTGGCAATGGCACCGGGGTCATGCTGGCTCCAGAGCCCTTTCACCACCACCATCACGCCCGCCCCCCCCGTGGATTGCACTCTAGCTCTGCTTACATGGAAATAGATTATTGCCCAAACCTTTATTGTTTTTACAATGTGATTATAATTACTGCTAAAATAATGTTTGACCTTTGTAAACCAACTTTCTGCCATACCAATTTTTTCAGAATCAGCAATAAAACAATTAAAAAACAGAAAGAATGACACATTAAACCATAAAACAGGCAACTGACACTCTACTATTAAATCCCCTTGCATCAATTAGGTCAAAAATAAACCAGTTATTTTTTAAAAAATCAAATGCCAGTATTATAAAAAAATGAATGTTTTTCAATTTCCTCTACAATTATTATAATGAAGTAGCTAGAATTACTTCCCTAGACAGAGAATAACAATGACTAGGTAGGCCAATTTGGGTTTTTTTGTTTTTTAAAAAATCCTGCCCTTACTGAATCTTGTTTCCATGAACGAGCGGGATACAAGAGCAGATTCTGAGTCATCACCCAAATAAGAGGAGGAGGCAAATAGAGGGGAGGGAATAAGCACTGGAATATTTAAATGAAGATAAGACAGAAAATGCACACCTTTGGTGTAGGCTGGGTTTCTTGCCAGCTAAATAAATTACTTTCGGATTCACATACTTAAAAAGTTTTCATTTTAAATCCAAAACTGTTTTGAAAGATCTTGCTTTAATAAAACTTATGTTCCTCTTAGCTGAGAGCTTGAAGTGGCTCTTGGGTTATATAACACTGGTAGAAGATAAATTTTCATAAACTTTGTTGCTGAAATCTGGATGTTCTAAATCTTTTTCCATGCTCTATATTAATGTGGACTTCATAGCTGTCACATGATACTGATACATTCCAAAAGTTAAAATACAAGATTATTCTTCAGCCATTGAACAAACCAGCAGGAATTTTAATCAAGACAATATCCAATAATGAATAAAGACTGAATGTGTTTGGAAGTCATCCAGAATACACATTTGGGAATTTTAATCTTGATCGCCTTTGAATTTTGAAAAGAAGAAGAATAAAAAGTCGGCCCATTCAGATCATGCCATTCTGTCTGCCAGCAAAAAAGAGAGCCATCTAAGGTATTAAAGCGTTTCATCTGTACAGACACTGAATATTGCAAATCTGTCTCAGTAATTGATACCAGATAAGTCAAAAATGAATCTATTGAAGGGGGGGAGTTGTTTCAGTGAAAATGTGCTACAGATTCGTAGATGGAGCAAAAATATTGATAATTTGTATTCAAAATTGTTCAGTTGTTTGGTGTGATAATATGAAGGAAATTATTTTTGATAACATATGATCAACAAAGGAAATCATTTCTGATAATGTATGATAAATAAATCTGATGTAATAAGAGCTGGGATGCAATAGCAGCTATTTATCAGAAAAAAAAACTTTGGGATGACATTCTGATAATGCCGAAGTCCATGGCAAAATTCTAAACTGCATACACAGTTTGTTACTACTGTGAATATTCAGAGAGATAATCTATTAAATTCTCCACAATAAGGAGCTTAGCATATTGGACATGGACCATTATTTATTCTGATAGTTTGTGGATCCTGCAATAGCATTAGAATAATCAGTGATTTCAGTCAGTGATAGGAATTTATATAGAATCATATTGACTTTGGATGAATAGGCGAAAATATCCACTGAAATAGATAATCATTTTTGTTGTTTCATAATCATCCCATAAGAGAGTTGTTTATGTATAAATAGAGAACTAAAACTCAATGGCGTAGCACCCATGGGACGGGGGGGGTGCGACGTCCCAGGAGGAGCAGTGGCTGGGCCGTCAAGGGGGCGTGGCGGGGCATGGCAGGTGTGGCGGGGTAGGTGACACTGCAGCAGGGATGCAGGGCATGCGTGCGCCCCAGGCGCAGTTCCCCCTCGCTCTGCTTCTTCTGAGCAATAAGGATTGATTCAAATCTGTATCCATCAGGTCCATGAAATATTGCATTTGAAAGCATGGTAAAGTCCAAACTTTATTCAGCTTTCCCTCACTGATGTGTGACAATCCTGTTGGAAATAATCCAAAAATTTCAATTAGTACAGAATGTGATTGTTCATTTTTGACCTCCAGGAACAGCACAGAAGAGTTCAAATTCTGCAGAGAATGGGTTTTTCAGGTATTTTAGAATTTGCTATTGTCCTTAGTATTCTTAGAATAATAAAGTGTTTTCTGCCCCCATGCAGGGAATAATTAAATATGTCTCAGAAATCTAATCAAGAAAATGCACTGAAAGGATTTGTTTGAGCTGGCAAATCAATGCCAGGAAACTGGCTCAGAAGGTAATGGGATCTTTGAGTCAACAGCATTGGTGCTGAAGTTCCTTGGGTTTGAATGGATTGAGACACTCCAGGAAAGCCTTGCTCAAACTCCAAGAATATGACTAGCCAACATCTGTTTAAGAATTTTGTTATTTTCTCGAAAAATATAAATGGAAAGTCAGTGAATATTTAAGAACAGTCTTTATTTCCTCATAAGGAAATAAAATTACATTAGTAGTTGAGTGAGGATAATATAAAAAAGGCAAAATGTACATTTTCTGTTCATGGTTGGTCTTGAAGACTCAAAGAAATTTAAAAGTTTTCCCCTCTCTAAGAATATGGTTTCTAACCATCTATGAATTTATGGATCTACTTGATTTAGCCCACTGGTTTCTCTAGCTTAATATCTATCTATCTATCTATCTATCTATCTATCTATCTATCTATCTATCTATCTATCTATCTATCTATCTATCTATCTATCTATCTATCTATCTATCTATCTATCTATCTATCTATCTATCTATCTATCTATCTATCTATCTATCTATCTATTTGGGTGCTGTGTGGTTTCCGGGCTGTATGGCCGTGTTCTAGCAACATTCTCTCCTGACGTTTCGCCTGCATCTGTGGCTGGCATCTTCAGAGGATCATGATGCAGGCGAAACGTCAGGAGAGAATGTTGCTAGAACACGGCCATACAGCCCGGAAACCACACAGCACCCAAGTGATTCCGGCCGTGAAAGCCTTCGACAATATATCTATCTATTTATTTATTTATATACCGCCCTCCCCAAAGGCTCAGGATTTGTTTGAGCTGGCAAATAAATGTCTGGCAGAAGCTCTCTGGCAGAAGCTCTCTGGAGGCTTAAAACAAATGGTTCTCCCAAACCACCTGCTGTTTGATGTTGAATCTAAAACCTTCTGCATAAAAAAGCAAGCATTCTACTTCGGAGCCACAGAAGATTTACCAGTTTGGGAAGGAAAATCAGCAGGTTGGCTCCAACCAGCTTCTTTCTGCCCTTTGATTACCAAAAAGGATATGCTGAGTGTAATGGGATCTACGTGAACAAGACCATTTGGAATTGGAGTATGGTAGGAGCAGAACTGGGTGACATGGGAGCAAAAGAAATGGTGGGATTGAATCCACTGTGCAGAAGTGCAATTCCTTTGGTGATCACTACTCTTGGCAGCTTTGTGAAAAATATTGCTCATGAAATACATTTTGGTTCTTTCTCAAAAAAGTCGCACAATGAAAAAAAAAAAGGAATAAAACTGCATACTACCCAATAGAGCCACAACAAGGAAAAAGCTGGTGAAACCTATGTGGAGCTACACTGAATCAGAGGAATGAAATGGAATGAGAGGAGTTATGTGACTAATAGGCTGGTTGAGAGGCTGGCACAGTATCAGGAGCCTGATACCTCAGCCTGAGCTCAAACTTTCTGTGGGCCACTAGAAAAGACCCCAAAACGGTTGAAGGAGACCTACCTCCCCTTTTTCCTTTGACAGATGAAACTGTCCATGGGACCCAACTCTCTTTGTACATTAAAAGTCTTATGCGGGAAGCTATAAAATAACTTAAGCTCAGGAAGGAATGTTCTGCATGCTAAAAGAGTAGAAGAGGCTAATAGAGTTATATACGTTTCAAGTGTAGATATAATCAAGTGTGTACAATATAAAGCAGAAGGTTCATAATGATGGGGGGTGAAAGGGGGGAAGCTATTTTGCAGTAGCTCTGTGAACTTTGGCTGAACTTTGCTGTTTGGCAGCCTTCAGTAAGGACAGCCTAAGATGAGGCATTAGGGTTTGAATCTGAGAAGCTGACATCAAGCAGACAGCAAGACATGATATCTTATTTTCCTGAGCTGTGCTGACACAAATTGAACTCCGCTTATTATTTTCTTATGCCTGTAAAAGCTGCACTTGGAATTTAAGCATTTTGCTCGCAGATGTTGAGAGGAGGGCTGCTTTGTCTTCATTTAAATAATTTGCAGATTGGTTGGAAGCATTAGAAGATAAATACTCATTTTTCATTTCAAGTCGATGTGATGAAGAGGGTGATTTTCCCCCCTTGTCTTTTTCCAAAGTTAAGAAGCCAGGATTCCATGTGTTAAACAGTAAAGGGGGGTGGGGGTGGGATGCCCTATAAGATATGTGACTGTTTCCAATCACCAGCAATGATTTTAAAGACTTTTATCAACTGTGGGTTCTTTTGTTCACTGGAGGTTTTAGGTTGCGATACTATTCAATACTAAAAGATCCAGGCCTCCTGCACTGAACACACAAGCCTCAGAAAGCTGCCATCCTTTTGAGCTGATTCTTACGATATGCAATAAAATAGATTCATATAGTTTGTTTTCTTCTAAAATTTGCACTACTAGTAGTAGTCAAATGTTGTTGCTTGTGGTTATAAGCCATTTCAATTCCCTATGACACAGTAAAATAGAATATAAGATAAAAGGGATACATTTAAAACTCTTATTACATAAAGTAATATAACTTAGAATGCAATTCAAAGGGGGTGGTGAATGGAGCCTTGGAAGCCGTGCCAGGATTGTGCCAACTCGAGTGCTAATCCTGCTGACGCAAGGGATGAATACACCAGTGAAGGGGCTATTATGTTGGCAGCAAACTTGGAAGCTGTCATGCATTCCTGCACCCCCCAATATTACATGATATTAGAAAAATTCCACCAGGCTACAAGACATTTCCTGCAAACTCAGCTGACTAGGCCTCAACCTCGACTCCTTTTCAATGTCCAGTAAAAAGTACATTTTCCATGCAATTAAAACTAGATTGGAATATATGGAGAGAAAAGCCCTTTTGCCATCTAAACTTGGGCTCATTCCGCACATGCAGAGTAATGCACTTTCAAACTGCTTTCAGTGCTCTTTGAAGGTGTGCGGAATAGCAAAATCCACTTGCAAACAGTTGTGAAAGTGGTTTGAAAACACATTATTTTGCGTGTGCGGAAGGGGCCCTAGAGTTTGCTCACCACAAACTTTTTGCATTCACACAGCTTATAAACAAGCATCTTTTTATCTTTATATATGGGTCTCTCCATCACTCAGAAGAGCATTTGTGCTAGCAAGACTGAATGCCTTCCTGGCCAACGTCTTATTGGGAAGATTCACAGGCATTCCACACATGAGCCACTCTGCCCTTGCTGAACTAATGCTCCCAACTCAATTCCCCCTATTATTTTGGGATGCTCTTTATTCATTTATTTTCGTAAACCACTTCTCCATTTAATGAATACCAAGGGGAAGAATCACCTGACTAATGCCACATTGACTCAATTCCTGTTAAGTGATCAAGACCTTTAAAAAGGGCTTGGACAGATTTATGGAGGAGAAGTCAATCTATGGCTACCAATCGTGATCCTCCTTGATCTCAGATTGCAAATGCCTTAGCAGACCAGGTGCTCAGGAGCAGCAGCAGCAGAAGGCCATTGCTTTCACATCCTGCATGTGAGCTCCCAAAGGCACCTGGTGGGCCACTGCGAGTAGCAGAATGCTGGACTAGATGGACTCTGGTCTGATCCAGCAGGCTAGTTCTTATGTTCTTATGACCTCCACTTCCCTACATCTGTAGCAACTTTTCTGGCTAAAATTTTAAAACAGAATTAACTGAAAATTGTTGAATTTTAATTGTTTTCCGATTTTAGTACATGTCCTGTTATTTAACTTTATCCAAGTAAAATTGAATGAATGCCATTAAAGGTAATTTGAATTATAAAAATTAAAGTTTCTGTATTACATGATACCTTTGGCAATTGTTGCAACATATTTGACCCTTAACCTTTTTGGCAGCAAGGGCAAGAAGTGAGACATTATAAGTAACGAAAGGATCAGTATCGGATATGAGCTTAACCAGCTTTTCTATTTCTGTTAAACTGCTATCTAAAAATAATTTATCTAAGAATTTGGCACTGTGCAACTAAAATCATCCAGTATCTACAAGCCATGTAGAATTATGACAGATGTGAGCTCTTCCAATTCTGCAATAAACCTAGTAGTGGTCTCAATTACCCTAGGGTCAACCACTGGCTGGGATGGTGCTGCAGTTCTCTTGCCCCACAATATTTCCATAATACTTAAAATGTTAATTGTTGTGAATTCTGTTGGAAGCTGCTTTGAGCTCAACTTGTAAGGAAAGGATTGGGTAGAAAGCAAAGCAAATTCATAAACGCGTTAGAGAATAGAGGAAAATTCTTTTGCCAACATTGTGTATATATAGATATCTATAATCATTTTTCAATTCAACAATAATTTCCAGCATTTAATTAGTCTGGAAGCCTATCATAAGACTTTTAAAAATATATCATTTGCTATACTTAAAATATATCTGCACACCAAATTCAACTGAATTCAAGACTGGATTTTTTGTAGTAGTAATTTACAGATGAAACTTTATTACATAGATTATTAGCAATATGTCAACTGTTCAACTAATAGACAGGACACTTTTGTGGTTCTATTATGTTAGAAGTTTCATAATGTAACTGTGATCCTGTGGTCAGCCTTCCCCCATCCCTCAACCCAAGCAGGACAATTCCTTCAGAATAAAAATTCAATATAGCTACACCAGCAGAACCTCCCACCTTATTCTACTGCCACCATCAGGTAGGAGATCCCTCACCCCACATATTGGATAGAGACAGAAGGGGGACCTGGAAACCCCAATGACCATGCAGGGAAGGAAAGCTGAGAGCTTGCTCCTCTCATTTGCAAATCCTACAAAAGATTGTTTGTGGCAGTGACTGAATTCAGAGAGAGAGAGAGAGGCCCCTCTTGGCATTGGGGAAGCCAAGGTTGTGTGTGCCAGGCAGATAGAGGCTTTGGATGGCCGCTAGGCCCTAAATGCCTTGGAGAGCACCATGTAATAGGGCTTATAGGCCAGAGTAATCTGTGTTTCAGATGTCCAGACATGATGGGATTTTGTAGTGGAGATTAGAGTGTCTGGGCGTACTTTTATTCTGAGTACAGGGCCATGAGCAGATGTTTTGGGTGGGATCCAATGAAATGTACTGGTTTCTTGCGATGTTCTGTTGCTGACTTTTTCCTTTCCATTTACTTCATAATATGAGGAATGAAATCTTTTATAGTCTGTTTCCCATATTATGATACATATGGAAAAAGGAAAAGACAAAAAAAACCAAGCCAAGCTTGACCATTCATTCTTCTTGAATTTCTGGGTGCCTGTAACTTGCCATAAAAACCTCACATACTGTTCTTTAGAAATTGCTCTAAGATAGCCAGGCATGCTGAAGAGAAGAATATCTTAGTTCATCTGGCAGCAGAGTAGTGCTGACTGGGCCTCTGCCACTGCTTTTCTGTCCCTTAAATAAATCACATTTCAGTGATTGACATCACCTAATATTACAACTGCTGCTATTGATGTATTCTTGGCACAGTCCAGGAGAAAAGACATCACAATCTTGTTGCTAAGAGGCCTAAAAATCTAAACAAATGTCAGATATCCGTTACTGACAAGCCTGTACAAAAGTATCCTGATCTCTAATAAGGAAGAGTATTGAAAATGAATATTTTACTCTCTTTTTTCCCTCTCGTAATTTTCCATAAAATTTCCAGGCATTGGAAATAGTTGCCAGCTGGCAGTTCTCTCAAATGGGTAAAGTGGCACTTGAAAAATAAAACACAGTATCCTTCATGCTTTGGATGAACACAAGATTTTTCTCTGCTATAAAAGGCGAGTTACTGCCAAATTCAAGGGGGGGGGGATATTACCAGCTATAATGGAAATGCACTAGTTAATGATGAGGTTACCAAAAAGTAACAATGGCCCCTTCCACGCATGCAGAATAATACACTTTCAATCCACTATAACAATAGTTTGCAAGTGGATTTTGATGTTCCGCACAGTAAAATCCAGCTGCAAAGTGCATTGAAAGTGGATTGAAAGTGGATTATTCTGCATGTGCGGAAGGGGCCATAAATGACTAAAATAATTATTGCTATTATACATCTACTGCTTTCTTGCCATGTGAAAGGTTTTGTAATAAATAAAGGTATGTAGAAATGGACAGCTATGTTCCAAGCATCATCCCACCCACATTGCTGCCCAGTCACTAATTCTATTCAGTGCTGTCTTAGGTGACATCTTGTTTTTATTTGCCTCTTATTATTTGGCAACAAGCTGCTCCATTAATGACCACAAAAATTCTGAGAAGAAAGTAAGTTGTCAGTTTATGTTGCAGTCCTCAAGGGTGAAGGAAAAGAATACAGAAGAAGCCAGGCGAAAATTAGATGCTTTATAATGAAAAGTACTTGGTTTTATGTATGGTTACATAGCTGGCAAATAGTCTCTCCCCTTTTACACACATATGGTTCTATGACTCTTAATAATGGTGTGGAAGGACATTTTCCAAACTAGTCATGCAGTAACAATGCAATTTGTATTTAGAAATTATCTGAAGGAATTACAGTTATGTTGATGTTTATAATGAGGAAGCAAAGGTTTTAATTTGTATGTGGGCACAAGGAAGAGAAGGACACATTAAGAGAGTAAAGGGTTGCACCTTTATTAACCTATCAAAACTTATTATGGGAGAAAGCATTAAATGACAATCCTAGCCCTGCTGCAGATAGTAGAGTTAAAGTAGGACAGTGAAAGTGCCCCTTCATCTTAAGCTTGGGTGACTCCGCCCTGATTCAGAGCCTATGGCCTGAAATGGTGGGATTCTGTTCCTTTTGGAATGGGGGAATTAACAAGAGCAGACTCTTGGCTTAGCAAAAGATTGGGCAAGCTCGAGATCTTTGTTGCCTATGCATATTGAAGTCACCTTTTGAAAGAAATCTGTAGGAGAACAAATAAAGTTTAACAATTTTATTTAGGGATAATGGGGGTACACAAGCACTCAATAATCAAAGCAGCACAATACACACACAGTCCCAGGATATAAGCACTGCTGAATGTATAAGTTTGGAATAAATGACTGGTACTGGGGGGAATATGGGTTATAGTCACCTGATCTTGGAAAGAAAGGATCTAGTGAACAGAAATGAGTGATCCATGTTTAGGTGTGGTAGAAAAAAGAATGACATGTTGTGGGGCAATATGAACAGAGAGGCATCCAAAGATATTGAACAATGACTACTGAGAAAGGGGGCTTCTTATAGGGAAAAAGGGACCCTCGGGCTATGCAGAATGGCCCTGAAGCTCCCAGGACCAAGAGGAGTCTTGGCTTTTTGGGGAAAGACAAGAGACAGACATCAACCTTTCGTGTTCAGTCATTAATCTAATGGTTGAGTCCTTAGCTTGATGGGCCAATCTTGAGAATGCCTGAAGGTGAGAGGACACTGATGAAATTACAGTTTTTATAACAATAACAATGTAAATGAGGTGGCTATTGAAGAGAGATTAGTCAGAGGAAAAAGTGTTGGGTTAATACAATACTGGCAAGAACACTTGGGGCAAATATCTTATCAAGTCTTTGCAGTGTGGATAATTCAGGGCTAGAGATGGGAAGCAACAGCTTTCAAGACAGAGGCATTGTTTTCTCTTAATCCCTTTAGGAAGAGAACGGTGGCAATTTGCAAGGCAGATATTGGCAAGAACAACTGCAGACAAGATTTTTCTATTTCCTTGTGGATTTACTAGCCAGTGCAGAGAATGGGCTCCCCATTTTGACACAGAACTGCTAGCCACTCCAAGTGTAGACAGGATGGGTAGAGACACTGTTCTTAAAACAGAGTCCCCCACCCATCATGGAGCGGTCTGATAATAGCTCTACCTAACTCAACATCAAGTCCACATCTATGCATAATGGCCACTGACCACTCCAACATGGCTTCTCTGCCAAATGGGAGAACCATTAGCACATTTCCTGGAAACATGGATGCAACAAGGCATTTGTCTTGGAACTTAACATTTAGATAATCAGATTAGAATGTTCCTGTCAAACTCAGATTCCTGACCCTTGTAGGCACTGAACCAGCAGTTAATAGGCCAAAGTAGAATAGTCACATTAAAATCAGAAACTGGGAGGTGAGAACTAAGAATCTGAAACTGGTACTGAATCAGTTCTTGGGGGGGGGGCTTAATTCCACAGAGTGACAGCAAAAAAGATTGGACAGTATCTGAGACTTTTGTACCAGATGGCTATTTCTTACATTATTTGAGTGATTTCTCTTTCCAGTATAAGATAGCCAGTAAAACAATCTTAGTGAACGTGGGGTAGAAAACCATGACAAATTGGAGCAGTATGAGTAGATACTTGGCAGAATTCCATAGGAGCTCCCAATATCAATAACCGGAGGATTTCCATGGACTTTGTAGATTTATGGTTTAGCTTTGATTGATTCAGAGATTGATTCAGATATTAATAAATCAAATAATTGAAAAAATGTTTTCATTAATTATATTCGTTTTATTAATTTTATTATTTAATCTAAATAAGAGATAATTCAGTAATATTCAGTTGTAAAATTCATTTGAAAATAACCTAATTGAGTATGAACTTCACTTGTTAATTTTGAAAGAATTACTAATCCAGGTGAAACTACTTCTGACTTTCAGACCTGAACTCAGCCAGTTCTGGCTGGTTTTTTTTTTTCTGACAATGTCATGGTACCTGCAATGGCACACTGATTTCAGTTACAGTTGCTCCACACCATTTTTTTAATTTCTGTTTCCCAAGGGCTATAAAGATTCAAGGTGTCAGGGAAAGAAGACAAAAGCACACAGTAGATATGAGCCTGATAGGAACATGTCCAACCCGAACCTATGATCACAATAAAAGCGTGTGCCATTTCTACCTATAGATTTATTTCCAATTACAATATAGCTTCCTGGTTTAGCAAGGGAGACTGCTTGCTCACATTTAAAGCAAGCATTATTGTGCCTTTCACAAAAAACACCTGGGCATGCAGATGAAGAAAGATAAATCCGACACCTTCTCATGCCTTAGCACATTGTGCAGCACAGTTTGAAGAATGTAATTTTGCCTTGGCAAACCCATCCCCAGTTTTCCATGCCTTTAGCTCTATCTGTTTTAGAATGATTCAATTCCACTTCCCACCCATGTAAGTAGCCTGGAGGTAGGAAAGAATTATGGAAGATCTTATAACTTGTGTCTCTCTGTGAGTACCTTTTTTTTCTGTCTCCATTTTGACAGGAAGAATCTTTTGGGTGAGGAATATAAGGGGGTCTTAAGGGGGTCTTTCTGTTCCCTGTTTTTTCTTCCTGGCCACCATCATATCCTCTCTCCTTTTCCTACTTCTTTCTCTCCTTCCCAATTATTAACCATTTTTTATTTTACCTGCCCCCTCATATTTAGCTTTATTTATTACATATCTACTTTATTTATATCCCACCATTCTTCCCACTGGGAGCCCAAAGCAGCTGGCATCATTCTCAACGTCTCCATTTTATCCTTGTTTTATCCCTGCGATTCAGATCAGGCTGAGAAAGAATGATTGGCCCAAGGCCAACCCACAAGCTTCCATGACAGGGGGGACTTGAATCTAGATCTTGGAGATTCTAGTTTGATGACTGCTACTACACCACTCTGGCTTTCAGCCTCCTTCCCTTACCTCCCCCTTGCAGGCTGGGACAAATCCAGTCAAGTTTCAAAACTTGTGCAGTAGCAAGTTTCTCAGGTGAGTTATGTGGTGGCCACTGCCAGTCTGGTCAAAGTTGTGGTGGCCACTGCCAGTCTGGAAGCTGCTACTGGGTCCAGGTGAGTTATGTGACATTGTGTCATCATCTTTCAGTCTAACCTACCTCAGTGAGCTCCCCCTTGCTGGCAGTCTTTAAGCTGCAGCTGGACAAACACTTGTCTGGGATGTTTTAGGCTGATCCTCCATTGAGCAGGGGGTTGGACTAGATGACCCTCTCCAACTCTATGATTCTATTATTCAATTTCTCCTTCCATAATGCAACTTCTAACATAGCTTTTTCTATATAGCTAGTACATTGTTTCAGTTTGCTCTTTCTTCAGGTATATCAGAGTAGTGTACACAGTTCTCCTCTCTTCAATTTTATCCTCACAACAACCCAGTGAAGTAAGTTAGAGTGAGAGAAAGTGAGTGATCCAAGGTCTCCCAATGAGTATTATGACAGCAGGGGGAGGAAGCAACTGAAAACAGGAATCCAGGTTCTAAGTTAACAGCCTGACTACTATTCCATATGGATTCCAGACTACAAAAAGCATTCCTACAACAACTGAAGGAGCAGATTTGATTGCATCTGGAAGTTACAAAACTGCAGTGGGGATTTTTGAGTAGAACTGGGGGATGTAGAATGAGATACCTGAAACTGATAATGGTTTCATGCGGACTTGAAAACATTAAATTATCCACCATAACTAGTCAGAAGTGCTAAAGTTATATTTGCAATAGTGCATCCCAATGACGGTTCTCAAGGAATAAGCAAAACGTGCAAGCTATTAAGGTAAAGTGGCTCTCTCAAGATGCTGAAAATTGTTCATGGGAAACATGACAATATGTCTCAAATAATAACCTGAATTTCACCAACACCAATATACCAAACATGATTTTGACAGATTGAGTAGGAAAGTTGAAAGAAAATTGGTGCACCTGCTTCTGCTGCAAGGGATTAATGGGAACAATTAAGAAGGATAAAGACATTGCAGAGGGAGTTAAATGACTTATTTGCATCACTTTCCAGGGCTTGCCAGGGAAACAATTACTCTTATCTGGAAATGAAGATGATGAGCTGGCAGACACTCTGGTGTCAAAAAGGGATTCTTTTTAACGAACACAGCAAGTGAAGAGCAACAAGTCACCAAAACAGCCGACAGTGTGCAAAAAAAAAAGTTTTGACAGGACTTTCAAGTCAAATACTGAGAAGACAAAATCATATAAAAAGGAAGTTGCCATACTGGAATTTAAGTATCTCTGCTTATTGAATCAGCCTTCAGAATTTTATGGAATGTAGTGTAATTAGGCTCAAATAATGCTTTTTATTCACTTGATGCATAAGATTCAGGACTGATAATGGAAAACAACCCCATTTCACAAGAGGAAATCATGCCCTTCAATGGAAGTCCATCGAGCAGATCCTTTTCTTGAAAATGTTTCACTTTGGATTTTTTAAACATCTCCTTTGTAAAGAGTTATTAAACAGAAGCAGCAGCCTCAGTGTACAAGCTAAGCTTACAGCCCTCAGTGTACTTTGACTGGAGAGGAACCCCACTATTGATATGAAATACGTCAGAATATAACAAGATGGAGACCATCTGGTGAAGTCATACCTCTCCTACAGTAATGTCAAGTTTAAAAAAGAATACAAGATGGCATCATTGAATTTTTCATTCACTGCAGTTACTAACTCAAACTGGGTGTCTTGGGCAGGAGATTTCTTATACTGAATTATGTAGATTTCTTCAATATCTGTTTCTGGTCCATCTACTTCTTAATACTTCTTCTAGGATTCATAGTCCAATAAATGTAATTAATTTTGTAGGTTTTACCATTGTGATTTATAAGAATGAACAGACCATTGAATTCTTTAGCAGCAATTTCTATAAACCTTTATCCTTCACCCTTCTCGAACAGATTTTACATAATTTATTTTTTAAAACCAGTCTTTCTATGGAGAGCTTCATCTAGCCTTTCAATCCCTGTGCAGTTCATTTGAAAAATACATGTCCCATGATGTCATTAGCTTTGCTTTTTCTGGGGTTAATAATGGGGTGGGGAAAGTCAATTAGCAAACCCACACAGGAATGGAAGGGTTAAAATGCCATCCCCCTCCCCCATTTTATGGCCTCAATCTCCCTAGTCCAAACTGGGGCATTATTCAAGATTTGTTTTAAAAAACAGGGGGAAGATCCAGCAGAGGTGTAGCTCCAAGGGGACGGGTGTGTGTGCACCAGGTGCACCGCCCTGTGGGGGTGTCGTGGGGCGGGGTGTGGTGTGGTGGGGGCACTCTGGGGTGGGACAGGGGCAGAGAATGCACGTGTGCACAGGGCACTTTTCCCCCTTGCTATTCTTCTGTGATCCAGTCACTGATCTCCCAGCGTTGTATTTGTTTTGGACCTAAATGACCAGCCACACCAAAAGCTTGCTGACTGCACAATGTACGGAACCAGTCCTTCTGCTTTTTACTTTCCTTCCATCTTTCTTCTCACAACTTAATAGGGGACATTACTTAGCATCTCTCTGTGAACATCAGTTAAAGCCAGTGTTCAATGTTCAGAAGTAATCAAAAGGACAAGACACAAGGTATTGACTTTCTCCTGCTGCCTTGGAATATAGTCTACTATCCTTATCAGCCTGTTTGTGAGATACAGCAGAGAAAGTTGTGGCAGTCAGACACAGATGATTAAAATGACCAGAGATACACCAGGCAAGATGAGTAAGGTGAGGTCTGTTTTGTGTACAAAGGTGTTGTGAACTAGAGATCAGTATGAAGGTCTCTGGAATAATTCATGGGATTCTTTTCTAAAAAGTAAATCATGTATTTGAGTTTATCCCAATTCATCAGAGTAAAAGTTCTTCAGTGAGACTAAACTACAGCATATTTATCAGCGACTAAGAGGAAACAATTGTTTCCAAGATTCACAGCGCAAAACATGTTTGAACTCCATTCTAAAACCTCTTCCTTTGGTCCCAACAGTGTCCATTTTCCAAACTATGTAAGGGCCATATACAAAGAAGGCCAGTACATGTATATTTATGTACATTATGTATTTTGGATTTTAGTGTTTTTAAAGTGTTTTTCCCAAGAGCTCCTACTCAATGGGGTTCTGAGGAACAAGTTGAAATATGAATCTATGGCCCTTTCCACACCGCAACGGTGCGGCGGGTGCATCGGCATAAACAGTGCCAATGCACCCCTCCGGGACCGTTCGCATGGATGGCCCCGGGAAGGCAGCAGGCGGCAGCGCAGCCTTCGCGCAGACTGCGCCGTCGCCGAATGCCTCCCTTGTCTCCTGGCTTCCAGCTCGTCGCAGAAGCCAGGGGACACACCCCTGCAGCCTGGAGCGACGGCTCTGGAGTCGCAGGCTGGGGGGCATGTCCCCTGGCCTCTGCAACAAGCCAGAAGCCAGGAGACAAGGTAGGCATTGGGGAAAGGGGGGGAATGGTGCCTTCCAGCCGCTGCCGTTTGCACGGCAGCGTTTGGAAGCCGCTGTTTCCGAAATACCTTGCTCAGGGAGCGAGGTTCAGAAACAGCAGCTTCACGCCGCTCGGGGGTTGCGAGGCCGCCACTGCTGCGATGCAGCGGTGGCGGCCGTTGAACCCCTCCCCAGGGATGCTGTTTTTAGCGTCCCTGGGACGCTGTATTCTGCCCATGCGGAAACAGCCTAAGTAACATTAATTTCTCTGATTTTAATACATGCTGAATTCTGATTACAAGGGGAGCTATTCTTTCTGGATGTTACCTGAGAGCCAGTTAATGTGATGATGCAGTAGTAAAACTAGAAACTGGGAGACCTGAATTTAAATATTCTGCCATGGAAACTTGCTGGATGACTTACAGCCCAATGAGGTAGATTGGTGGTGAGGTAGATTGGTGGCCAGAGACAGCATCCACACCATCTCCAATAAGGTTTCAGGCAACACAGAAGAGGGGAGGAAAGGAAATAAAACCCAGTATCCTGAAAACTCCCACAGGGAAGACTGATACATGTCACACTTTAAAGTTGGCACTGCCCCCAGGAACACCCCCAGAATTCAGAGCAGCCTCTTGTGAAACAGGAACAATGCTGTGGAAGACCACTTCCTGTTTCCTGCATCACAGCACCCTACCACTGAGGTAAGTATCTCTGCCTCAGCATTGATGCCACTTGCCATGGGCACTGGCACAACTCTTCCGCCACTTCCAGTGTGGCTTCAATTCCCCCTCCCCTTGGATTGCATAGTTCGACTAGTCACACACTTTCAGACTGATCTACCTCACAAGGTTGATGTGATGATAAAATGGAGAATAAACCATGTAAGCTCTTTGGGTCCCCATTCGGGAGACAGGTGGGGTAAAATAAATACCAGACTGGAAGTATTGTCCTCAAATTGGAATATGCTATTTGTTGAGATATTGTGTGCATCGAGGAATGCTGCTGTAAATTTCGTTGTGCGTGCACAATGACAATAAAATGCTTATGCTTATGCTTATATTCCTTTCCCTATACCCCTCCTTTCCATTATGTGCCCTTGCACTTCTCCTGGTTTCCCTTTCTCATTGTCGCAAACTATTCCATGGACTGCAAAAAATCACATCTAACAGTTACAATGTTAAGTAAATTGTTTTGAATGTTAGTTTTTTCAAATGTAGCAATTTCTTTACCTCTGACAAATACAGAGGGGATTAAAAATTCATGCACTCTTACTACAAAACTGATAGCCATAATGTTTACATGGATCCTAGCCAATGTGAGGAGAGTTCTGGTTGCAGGAAAGGACTTTCCATTTTGTAGCCTGGCTGAACATCCTGAAATGTTGCTCTTAAGAGGACAGTGTGGGATGTGGCACAGTGGGAACTGGTGTTCCTTCTTTGCAGGAACAAAAGACAGGCGGGATTTTAGGACAAAAAGTAAAAATGCTCTAGGGAAACAGGCAATTTTCATCAGTAGTGAATTACATAGCAAGAAGCAAGAAATAAAGATGTTCACAGCTAAGGTGACAAATATATGTCTACTAGGATTCAGTAAATGTCAGGGGTATTACTCCCAGGATAAATCCGGCCTCAGAGAATTTGGAAGGCATGAAGTGTGATGCAGACACATAGTGGGAGTGTGGAAGAATGCTTCTATTTTGAGATGTATTTAAAAGGCTTTCTCACAGATCCATGGAGGTCACAAAATATTTTTATTTAGTTCCAATAAGGTCAGAGCTTGAATGACAAGCTCCATTTTGGTCACAACAGCAAGGATAAATCGAATATAGCCAGGAGATTCTAAAGCAAAGACATGAAATGTTGATTCAAGAGTTTGGAGGAATGTCCTTCAAGAAGAACCATAAAGGAAACAGAATAGGAAACAGAATAGGTATCACTTACACAAGAAGTGACAACAACAATACTTGACCACAGCTAATAAATCATTGTCTGATAATAATAAAACAGAAGAATTATTTAGTGGAATTTAAAAGGACTTAACAAGGGATTAATGAGGATTCCTTGTACTTGGAGTGCTTTGGAACCTCAGTGCATTTTTATACATGAGACTTATCTTTTTTAAATTTACTTTTGTACACTCTCTGTAACCCACAGTGGCTAAAATATGTGTTTGACATCCACATTTCTGTCTTTTATTAATGACATTCACATGGACACAAACAGTATGAGAAAGCTTTGATAATTAGTTTTAATGTATCATATGAAAACACCCTTGGAGACTAACATTCGATACAGGCCAATAAAAATAGAAAGATACAATATATTCTCATAAGCGGCATTATTTAGAATATGAACAGGAAGAGCCATGAAGTTCACTAGGTAACACTGAGCTAGTCACTTTTTTTCAGACTAACCTCCTTAATAGAGTTGTTGTGAGGGTAAAATAGGAGGAGGACGACATATGCTGCTGTTAGCTGCTGAGGAAGCACAGAATAGAAGTGTTGTATGAAGCTGAACATCTTACCACAAATCTAAATCCTCCACACATTCAATCCCACTGTGTATTATTCTTCATATTTGCAGTATTCCATTGTCAAAAGCAAGTAGAAAGCTAGAACCAGGGGCTTCTGATCTGAGTGTCATTCCTCCTTGTGGGAAGCCACCCAGGTTTGTAGAGAGAAGCCTGAAACAGTTCAGTTATTCAGCCATATCCAATATAGCTTCACCCTTTCCCAGGTAGATTATTGGCTTCTACTGGCCTATCAATAAATGATTTTGGATGAAGTCAGAAGGTGTAGGTTCAGCTGCTTATCTGCACAGCTTCCTAGGTGCTTTCCAAGAACCTTTACATGGCTACCTTTAGCCCTCCCCCCTTTTCCTGCCTTAGGCAAGGAATTATCTACCTGCAGCCCTAATTTCCCACTCCGGAAACATTGGGGAGTAGGGAAAGTGACCTCATATGGTAAAGACCAATGAAACTAGGGGAGGCATCCCAGAGTATCATTAGCCAGAAATGCTATCACGTCCTCCCCGAACTCTGTTCTCCCAGGCATCACCACCTCCAGGCAGTGTAGGGAACCACAGCACCTATTTCCACATATCAAGCAATTATATCCTGAGTAGTGGCATTGCTGCCATGCGGTCATCCGAGGACAAACACCCCAGGTGCCCCGTGGGTGTCATGTGGGTGTGTAAAAATCTACCCCCACACTTCTGGGAAGGAGGAGGGGCATGGTTGGGCCTTGCCTCTCGCAGTCCCCCCCCCCCTGCAGTGCCCCGCAAGCTGTCCTTGGGAAGTGTAGTTCCCACCAGGCTACTTTTTCAGGCTGTTTTTTCCAGCCAGCTGAACTCAGGTAAGTGGTGAGTGTGTGTGCCATGGGGGGTGCCATGGGGTTGGGTGCGGGGCACCATGGGGGGTACTGTGGGGGTGGGTGCCATTCCCCCACGTCAATTCCTGAGCATAAAACAATGCAGTCCTTTGGTCTTATGACCTTCCAATTTCAAATATCTACTCACAGTAACCTCTGAGGAGAACCTCTCCTAATTGGTGTGGGCTAGAAGTGAAGAAATATGTGCCATTGATTCACAATCAACTCTTGGTGACCCCACTCATGAGCTTTTCAACACAAGACAGCAGCAAAGGTGGTTTGCCTTTCTTCATGAAGGAGTCCTTATCTCCATAGGTGGTACTGACTGTAGCTGTAGACTGACATCAGCTCTGCATCTCCCAAGCTCTAATGATCTCAGGCTAAACTGAGCTAAACTAGTGAAACAGTTAAATACCAATAAAAACTCTACTGTATTTACTCAAAAGGAAGATGATTCCGAATGTAATATGACCTTAAAATGCTATTCACTCACAAAACTGTATGCAAATGCAAGACAACTTTCTTTCTTTTTGATGGCATACCCATGGGGGGAAAAAACCTAGTTTTGCATTTGACTGGATATTGTAGTTGCAAAACACCTTCTCCAGGTGCTGGGTTTGGGGTGGGGGGGTTAAACTGCTCCACAGCGGTCATTATCAGAAGCTAGAGGTTAAGCATAGCAGATTGGAAACATCTGTTTTTATGTCTTTAATTAATAGTACTGGTCTAGGGAGACCAAAATAACCTGATTGTGATTGTTAATGCCCAAGAGAGTTAGAAGGTACCTTTGCCACTTCAACTCAAGCAGAAATGTTTTGGGATGCTTTCCTTGGGATGCACTGCAAAGATTTCAAATTCAGGCCTGACTTGTCTGAGGAGAAGAATACCTGCTTTTGCTGTCTGCGGTTTAGCACAACTCCAGGATCTGCTTCTCACAGCACATTCTTTAAAAATAGCCTATTAGCCTCAAGCAATGTAGAAGGGCATGATTTTACATTGGTTGCACTGCTAGACTAGAATTACTTTTAGGTTGATCCTATAAACTGCCCTTAAATGGAGTGCAATAAAACTGCATCTTACATTTGACTAGCGAATCAAAGATGCGTTTGCTTTTCTTAAACTTCCCTCACCATTCACTGAGAAAGCAGATTTAATTTTTTTTTATTCCTGGACTGTCATTGGCCATTCTTGTTTATCGCCATGTCTAACAGTATCATGCAGAAGACGAGTTCTTGTACATAAGAATGATGCAAATGTTATGGAAAACATGTTCAATGCCCCATGTTCAACTGGAGTCAGTTGTGAGCTATATCTGTTCAGTTTGGCAATGAATTCGTTTCATGTCTGTTGAACAGATTTGCATCAGGTTTTTGCAAAAAAAAAAAATCCTAAACCTATGCATGCATGCAGACACTGATGTGCCAAACAGATCAACAGTCATTAATGTCAATAAAGATTACCTAGATTAATGCCAAAAGAGTAAGATTTTAAACACAGTTTTTATGACTGAGTTATACAACTTGTGGCTGATTTAACTGACAATTTAAACTGCGTGCCAGGAGGAACATTGACACTGGATGCGGGTGAGGGTGCATACGTGGGTTGTTCTATAGTCTGCTCTTCAGATGGAAGAGCTGAATAGGTGAAGCAACCTGTTCAGCAACCATGATCAGGGAACCAAATGGGCAAGCTATCCACTGAACGAACTGCTCCCTGTTTGCAACTGGCAAGCAGGACATGAGCCAAATGGGTGAGTGTTTTAACAGGATAGTTTTTCATGATTTGAAATGCTGCTTCATCAATACTTGGATCTCAGAGTCAACATGAAGAAGCTCCAGGTTTCTGCAGTCTTTTAAGACGTGGAGCTCTTTAAAAATGCAGGTGGTGGAATTCTGGAGCATGTGGCTTAAGACTTTAGGAGGGGTGTCATGATGCAGAGGCGTAGCTCCAAGGGGATGTGGCGGAGGCGCGACACACCAGGCATGCCCCTGTGGAGTGTGGCGGGGGCATTCCAGAGTGGGACAGGGCAGAGGATGCACCAATGCACCGGGCGCTTTTCCCCCTTGCTACACCTCTGCCATGATGTTAAAGGTATTTCCATGTTAAAAAAAACCCTCACTGCCTGTAGCAAACCAACAAATGTGGGAGAGGACTACTTTAACATGCTATCTTACATTAAGTGTGGAGTTTTTGTGTAAAAGCCATCAATGTCATTATTTCCATGTACACATGCCTGCACTGAAACTGTACCAGAGCAGAAACTCAGAGGTCCAAGATACAAGTTGTTGTCATTGCTACCTAATCTGATTCTTCTTAAACGAATAGCTAAAGATTTACTGATGCCAATAACTGCTCAAATTGAACTTAGAAGTGGTGAGCCCATCCTGTTCCCTGGTCCAAAGTCCTGCTTACCATTACACATTCCAGCTGTCCCTATGTGATCCACACAGGTATGCTAGAGCGTGCCAGCAAGAAATATTCATCCCTCGGGTGGTACATGTGTTTTTAGATTCATAATGGTATAAAGAAAAAGAGGATTTGTGGTTGTAATATCATCTGACTTCTGTACCAAACTAGAATATACCTTCTTCGCTGGAGGAAAAAATCAGCTCCTTGGTGTCTATGTTAAGAAAAGTGGCATTGATAAAATTGTATCTGTTATCTTTAAAATTGCTTTAAACTAGAAGCTTGGCTAACAAAGGACAGAAGTTGCTTTTGGATTAGCATATATGTCATGTTTAATCAATCAAGGGAGAGTTGTAATTACTTTACTCTTTTCTTTGCAAACTTTAAAGAAGGAAAGCCATGAACCTATAAAAGTAAGTGTCATCCTGTTGGGATAGTTAAGAGTTTTACAGGTAATTTGTTGCAGATTTTATGCAGATAGCTGATAATTATTTCCTTTCAGGCTCATCTGCCAGCCTGTCATCCATTTTTAACACAGCCATAAGGAGTACAGATGCAGCAATCAAATCTATGTAACTGTATGGATTGGGGAGGGGTGATGTACACATTGCAGGTATTTTTATTGAACAACCAGCTAACTCCTGATATTATTAGTGCACAGAGTAAATGTGACATGGTATCAACTTAAAACTATGGATTTTGTGACTCTAAACATATACAATGATGAAACAATGAGGTGTTTGCTTGTTGTATTCTAAGTTCTGGATTTTTGTTCGCTACACATTGATGAAATTGTTGCTGAAATGAAAAGTCTGACCCTACTTAAAAAAAAACCCCTCTTTTTTTCCAATTTGATTGTCGTTGAATTGAAGGCTTCGACCCTACCACTTTGCCGTCAAAAGGTTCATTCACTTCAAAGTGGCTCATGTTGGTAAAAGCACTTTACAGATCAGGCTGCAAGTGACTGTTTCTTTCAGCACTGAACCCTTGATTAGCCATAGCCCGAAACAAAAGGAATGCATAGCTGCTCCAAAAATGACTTAAATTGTCAAAGGACACCGAATTGCCTGCACCACAATCAGATGAATATGTTTCAGAATATGCTAAAACGGGCACAGCTGTTTAACTTTAGAGTTCAGTTCCGTCACCTTAAGATGGTCTGTATTTTTCTGCTTCACGGATTAAATCTCTACACTGGGAAATTTTTGGAAGAACATCCAGAAAAAGAAAACAGAAGAGCATTTCAATAAAGCTGGATTTGATATAATAGTTTGCCTGAGTGATACAAAGAGTTCGTTTTTCTCTGATTCTTTAGAGCTCGGTTACAAGGCTACTGCATTTTATTCCCCCAAGGAAATCAGAGCAATAGACATGATTCGCCTCTCCTCCATTTTGCCCATATGGGCTAGTTTGGCCACAAAAAATTGACTGCCATAGACTCACTCATGAGCTTACTTTTCTGATCAGGTGTTTGATGTGGCATTTCTAGCATGCTACTCTGACACTCTTGCCACTGTACCACACTGTCTCTTAATATTTCTATGTTTCCAGTCCTGAAGGCAGTTTGATGATAGACGCCTGTTCATAATATTAATTGACAAGGACAGGAATTCATGTCATTAATTCAACTGAGACAAAGTTCTTTGTCGTGGAAATACCCTAAGATTAGAGTAATCATGTTAGGATGCCCAGTGATATATATGCATATGTGAACTCATCCACAGTATTCACTGGATAGGTAAAGGTTACTAAAATTGCCCTATCTTGCTGCAGACACCATACTGGTCCACACTAATTCTCTTGAATTGGTAGCAATACTAGTAAAAGAAATGTGCCATATTCTTCAGGGGATTGTGAAATATTTCTCTATGTTGACTTTTCTTTACAGCTGCCATACATAGATTTGTTGCAGTTTGTCTTGGTGAGCCTATAGAGCCAAGCCTCATTCAGATATGGTCTAAGTATTTCAACAACTACTTTGCCAGGGGACTGTCACAACCCAAAAGTGTTATGCTGATGTCACAATTGGATCCAGTTTGTCACCATGGCACAAATGTTCTGCACTTACTAGCCAAACTCAACATTTCATTGGGGATCCACGAGCAGATGGGGAAGGGGGTAGTGATTTAAATCCGGAGTGTGATGCCAGGACAGCGAGGTGAGCCCTCCCTCACCCCCCAGATCATTTCCCTGATTAACATGCTTTTTACCCAAGTTGTTGTAAACCTCAATAAGATTGCTTCCACATGGGAGATTTGCTGAGCCCTGGCTCTCAAATGGAAATGGGTAGCAGTGTTAAGAGCATCCATGCCACACTGCTTTTCATCCATTTTCCTTGCACACTTTCCCATGGTTTGTTCTGATGATTCTGCAGCCTGCTTTGCTCCAAACTTTCGGATCACAGGTCAATTATGTCTTCCAGGATAGTTATGGGACTATAGTTCCCATCATCCCCTGTCAGCATGATGCTGGCAGGGGATGCTGGGAACTATAGTCCATAACATCTGGAGGGCCGTGAGTTTGACACCTCTGTTCCAGAAGCATCAGCATCATACTGGATTTTCCCACAGTGTGGCTGGGAAGGTGCAGATTTCCACATCTCCCTGCCCACATTCAGTACCGCATTCCATTCCTATGTCACTAGAGAATCATATGTTTTGGTGTACTATTGTTTATTATGATTTTTACGTATTATAATTTTATTATTTTTAAATTATTGTGAGCTGGTCTGTGCCTGCTGCAGTGGAAGAGAGCAGGATGAAAATCTAAAATAAATAACACTTTAGTGATATGATTACTTAGTACTTTTATAAAGCCCTTTGGTGATATAGGTAGAAGAAATGGCAGGGGTGAGAGGACAAGGAGGAAAGAATGGGAAAATGCCCTGTGAGAATATTCTGTGAGAACAGTCAATGTCTCTGCATTTGCAGTGACAATGGTTGGATCCAGAGTACATATTTCTATAGCTGCAAGAATTGCTATCCATGACCTATCTCTTCTTACACAAGTCTGAAACGCCCCCCAAATTGTGTTCCAACTATCATGTATCCTCAAAAGGCAATGCAGCACTATTGGAACTGGGATTTGTTTTTGTTTTTCAAAAGCAGCAATGCTTGACAAACAGTAGGTAGTATTAGTGCATTAAGCACGGCATGCAGCTAAAGTGGCACATATATTCATGACTTGCAGTAATACATGTCTATTGCTTGATGTACATCCATATCTTCAGCACCAACAACTGTGCTTTCTCCAAACACTTCTTGTCAGATAGGTTCTGATTTTCACTGCTAGGATCTGATACTGTTCTAGATCTTCTGCTAAGATATTTTCAGATTCTGGTTTTCGCCCTATCTTGCTGCTTAGAACGGGATGTGCCTGTGATGACTTACCCTAAGAACCGGTTTTTCTAAATACAGAATCAAAGCAATCCCATGCAAAGTTACTCAGATCTAAGTTTGTTGCTTTTAATGGTTAGATTGCAGTAATTCTGCATAGGAATTCACTGAATGTCTACTCATGTCTGCTCATTAACATTTGCTTTGGGATAAGTAAAATGCAAGAAAAAAATGTAGTTTAGGGCCTTACAGTTCTTGCATTGTGGTAAACTCCACCAAGATTGATTATTTAACCACTATAGGGACATGTAACATTTGTCTCTAATTTGCTGCAGCTACTCGTTTCATCTAGTTATACATACATTTGAGTATGTTTCAAAACAATGAATTACAATTTAATATTGTTCCTAAGAAACCCTGCAGTACATACATTTATGACAAATGAATTTATGGTTTAAATTATTACAGAACCTGAGGGAACTTTCTTTCACAATCAGTGGCATTTAGAAGAGAAGAAAAAGAGAAATGTGATCTTTATTTAGAAGCAGTATAAAATATATACTATGATTTTGAGCCCTGAACAACTCAGCTTCCTGTTTTAAAAATATATATATCACTAAAGTACAGCCTCATATGTTCCATGTCAATACACAAACAACCCTAATATTTTTATTATTGTAGTGTGAATAGTTAACAGAGAAACAGAATACTTCTGAACTGGTGGTGAAAAGTGCTGTCAAGCCACAACTAACGTATGGCTATCCCCGATGGTTTTTGAGGGATTGCCAGCAAGATGTAGTGGTTAAGAGCAGTGGACTCTAAGGTCTCTTCCAGATAGCAGCATCGGCACCCCTGGGGACAGCAAAACGCCGCCCCAGGAGCCATTCGCGACAGGTGCAGCTGCCGCGCAGTCAAGGCTGCCCTCGCATCACCGACCAGCGCGAAACCGGCATTTCCCAACCTCGCTGGCAAGCGAGGTTGTTGGGAAACGCCAGCTTGGAGCCGCTGCTGTGTGAACGGCAGCGGCTTCCAGGCACCTTCCTCCCGGACAGTAATCATTTAAACCTGGGCGGCCCTCCAGCGCCGAGGCCTGGGGACATGCCCCTTTGCCCTGCTAATTCTGGAGCTGTCACGCAAGCAGGGCAGGGCGTGCGGTCCCCTGGCCTCGTGACATACTGGAGGGCCGCAGGACAGGTGAGTCGCTCTGACAACAGCGCAGCTCTGCGCCGTCATCCCTGCCGTTTCTGGGACCGTCCATGCGAACAGTCCCAGAGGGGTCGGGTCGGTGTGGATTGTGCCGACCCGACTCCTTCCACCTCCATGCGGAAATGGCCTAATCTAGAGAACCACATTTGATTCCCTACTCTGCCACATGAAGCCTCCTGGGTGTCCTTGAGCCAGTCATAGTTCTCTCTCTCACCTACTTCACAAGATGTCTGTTGTGGTGGGGAGGTGACCGTTAACCACTTTGAGACGCCTTTTGGTAGATATAAAAACTGTTCTTTTTTTAAGATTTCCCCTTCAAGTATTATGGCTCAGCCTGGTCTAGTTGAAGACCCCTGGGAGGAAGACTCAGATGGAGAGGAGGGGACAGTTTTGGTTCTAGATCCCCAGACACTGCCCGTAAATGCAGAGTCTGACCAGTCATTAGTCTCCACAGGACCAGGTCTAGGGGCTCAGGCAGAACATGCAGACAGGGATCCATAGCCAGGTCCAAGCTCTGAGATTCCCTGGCCAGGGTCTAGCTCTGTGACACTTCAGTCTCTTCCCAATGAGCCAGAAGGAACCCTGCCAGCCCCCCTCAGCCCCAGGAGCAACGCAGGAGGAGACTGCATGCCAGGATACAGCAGAGGAGACGCAGTAGCAGCTTAGCAGCCATGGGGTGAGCTGACTTGATTGTTAAGTCCTTACAGGAGTCAGACTAAGGTAACCCAGCTGCAAGAGGTTATCGCACTAGGGAATGGGAGACTGGCTATAAAAGAGCGGCTGTGGCTGAGCTATCTTGTGGAAGCAACGTTTTGTTTCAGTTTGTAGGCCACTGTCTCTGTTCCTAACCTTGTGTACTCATTAAACAGCTGCATTCGCAGAATCACTGTGTCTGGAGAGTCTGTTGGTAAATGAGGGCCGGTCTACGACACCCAGTACTAACCAGGACTGACCACATTTAGCTTCTGAGAGCTGATGAGATTGTGTTATCCTGGACCATCCAGGTCAGGACACTTCTGAATTTGCTGGGGTTTAATAAATTACAAAAACTAAATGCTTTCTGGAAGGTCCAGGCAAAGATTAAAATGTGAAAACATGTTACTTCTTGAAATGAAAACAGCAAATGTGTTCAGAACCAATATAACAAGGGGACAGAATCCTACTGTCCCTCATCACCCCAAGAGCCCATGGCGTTGGACAAGTGATGTGATTTGTTTTTATACAGAGTTCTGGCACCCACACACAAAGCATGTCATGTGGTTGTTTTAGTTTTCTATGGGGATAAAGTACATAGATTGGTAATGGAGAATTTTTCATTCTGCCCTCAGTCTACCAACCATTATCTGGTGAAAGTTGAGTCACAGACAATCGAAACATCCTCAAGAGTGACGGCAGAAGGCTGATGGATCCAGAGGGGTTCCTGAGATCTCTTGGGGATTTTCTAATCAGCAAGAATGGTGCTCCTGTTTATTTATTTGAATGTATTTATCCTTCACCTTTCTAGCCAGTGGGCACTCAAGGCAGCTTATTTTCCTCTCCATTTTATCCTCACAACCTTCTGTGTAGGTTGAGAGAGTATGATGGGCCCATGGTCACCTAGTAAGCTTCCACGGTAAGAGTGGGGATTCAAACCTAGGTTTTCCAGATACTAGTCTGATACTCTTAACCACTACAGCACACAGGCTGTCACTGATCTGTGGAATATGAAGATGACCTGAGCTGTGGACATGATTGCCCCTGAGCACTCTCTGTTCTTGCATGGCATCCGGAATGGCTCTTGGTTTACTGAGGAACTTCGTATAATGAAACATTTAGGTAGACAGAGCATAAATAGACAGAGAACTCAAAGCAAATGCAATCAAATACAGATGATAGCACATTATCATACTTGTTCCAGGGGCACTGATGGGAGCACTGTGAGCTCACTTTCCAACCATCACTGTGCCTGCATAATACCCTCCATTGGAGCTTTTCCAGAATAAAAAGGGGCTTTTATTTCATGCCTCAGGGAATGCTGACCCAGAAAGCATACAGGCTCTCTATGATTCCCTTGCAAAGCATTCCTTTGGAATGCATCTTGCAGATAAAATTGTTCTTATCTGCCATGACTTATACAGTACGGTTAGACTGGTTCAACTTCAAGTTATTGTTGGAGCACAGTCTATTCCTAGCTGTATGGATAACTTTCAGATGAAGTGGACAACTTGCTTTGAAGGGTGCTGTCCACCATGTCCAGCTTTGCTCCTTGCTATCATGGATAATAATGTCATGCAGAGCTGGGTTGGTTGACTGAGTTCAGGAGGTAATAAATGCCTCTATGCAGGAGGGTGTAGTTTCAAATTCTTTTTAAAAGGCAGTTGTACGACACCTCCTTCAAAAGGCATTCCTGACCCGAATGGCCCAAACAGCTGCTGCCTAGTAGCTAATATTCTAGTCTTGGGCAAGGAACTAGAGTTGATGTTGGCTAAACAGCTTCAGACAATCTTGGAGGAGTCGGACTACCTAGACCTATTGCAGTTTTAATTCAGGCTTGGCTTTGGGATGGAAATAGCTTTATTTGCTCTTACTAATGATCTTTACTGGGAGAGTGACAAGGGAGTGCATCCCTGTTGATTCTCCTAGACATCTCAGTGGCTTTTGATATCATTGACTATGGTATCCATCTGAACAGGTTGGCTGAGGTGGGTTTAGTGGGACATCATACTTCACTGGTGGCATTTTTTATTGACCAACCAATTCCAGAACGTGGTAACAGAGAACTTCTGCTTGACCTGTAGCATTTATGCTATTGGATATGACAGGGCTCTATCTTATCCTTATGCT
Source organism: Sphaerodactylus townsendi (assembly GCF_021028975.2). Lineage (NCBI taxonomy): Eukaryota > Metazoa > Chordata > Lepidosauria > Squamata > Sphaerodactylidae > Sphaerodactylus > Sphaerodactylus townsendi. The sequence goes on from NC_059426.1 coordinate 55,168,014, forward strand.
ATTTAACATCTACATGAAGCCTCTGGGAGAAGTCATCTGGAGACTTAGAGGGTGGTTCCACCAATATGTGGATCACACCCAGCACTATTTCTCCTTAATACCTAAGCCAGCTGGTCTCTGGAAGTCCTGAATAGGTTCCTGGAGAAGGTAATGGGATAGATCAGGGGTAGGGAACCTGCGGCTCTCCAGATGTTCAGGAACTACAATTCCCATCAGCCCCTACCAGCATGGCCAATTGGCCATGCTGACAGAGGCTGATGGGAATTGTAGTTCCTGAACATCTGGAGAGCCGCAGGTTCCCTACCCCTGGGATAGATGAAGCTCTATCCTGACAGGAGATGAGGTGCTTTTGGTCAATGGAGAAGCTGTGTGGAAACTGTCAAGCCAGACTGTCTTGAATGATGTTGCAGTATCCTGAAAGAGCAGGATCATAGTGTGGGGGTACTACTAGAGATTGACCTATGCCTGAAGATTCAGGTCACCTCAGTGGCAGGTAGCATCGTTTATCAGCTCTGGCTGGTTGGCCAACAATGGCAGTTTCTTGGAAAGCATTACCAAATCTTTCAACGTCCAAGGCAGATTATTATAATCAGCTCAACATGGGTCTGCCTTTGAAATTGGTTTGGAAACTTCAACTGGTCCAAAATGTGGTGGTCAGGCAACTGTCAGGGGTTGATTAATAAGATGTATCATCCCTGTGCTGCACTGGTAACTCATCAGTTTCTATGCACAATTCAAAGAGCTGCTTCTTATCGTTAAGGCCCCAAACAGCTTGGAGTCAGGGTACCTGAAGGACTGCCTCCTCCCATCCTATCCAGCCTATCAGTTGAGATCTACCTCTCAAATCCTGTTCTCTGTGCCCCCCCCCTTAATGTATAAAGTGAGTGGCAATTCTGTGATGGCACCTTGCCTCTGAAATGCCCTTTCCTTTGAGTCTATCCTGGCACCTACTTTACTTTCTTTTAGGCATCAGGTTAAAACATATTATTTACCCAGGTTTTTAATTAGGGGTTTTATCATAGCTTTTTAATGCTCTGCTTCTATTTTATGAATAGTTTTTATGCTGCTCATGAATAATGACTTTTTAAATGCTATTAATTGTAAGCCACTTCAAGCAGAGAGTATTCTAAATTAATTAATTAATTAAGGAAGGCATGAATCCTCTGTAGTAGCTAACACTCAGATGGAGATTCAGGGCCTTGTTTGTTACATTTTCAGCTATGTACTTAGCACTTTTTGCTATTTGACAATGAATGTAATGTATCTTTCCCAAGAAGGTATTTGCTAAGCAGGTTGATAAATGTTTGGTGATAAATTGGATGCAACTGGGTTGGCTCAATTAAATCCAATTAAAATCATACCAACACAGAATATAAATAGCATCTGACTTCAGTGCAAAGAGGGGCTAGCCTTTACATTCTCAGAAGATAATTCTACTGCCTGACAGATACATACCAGAAGAGCATTCAGAGTCAGATATATTATAGAACTAAATTGCCAGAGAAATCAGTACATCAATGGTGTAATGAGTGTGGCTGCACAAAGGCACTGAAGTGAAATAAATTCATGCACACAACACACAGTTAAGATCATATTTGAAGGTCTAGCAATAGACAGCCAGGAGCTGCTGTCTATGTCCAAGTCTTTCCTTTAGACATTGTCTGACAGTTATTAATCTATCATTGCAATATGGCCCTGTGAAGAGCATGTGGGTGTAGAATAGCAGTTCAGAGACTGAGTTATGAATCTGGAAGTTCCTGATTCAGAAGTGAGCTCATTTAAGAATTTGGTGGGTGGCCTTCAGCAAAGCAATTTCAGCCCCCACGTTAGTGTGAAAACAATTGTACAGGGCTGTGGCAAAATTCACAAGATAGGGCGTGCAAAGTAATTTGAATATTTGAAAGTACATTACAAATACTAAGAGAGGTTATAAGGACTACATGTGTTGGGTTGAACTTTGTGTTCAGACACACATTACTGCTGAACATCTGTAAAGCAGGCATTGGAGATTTTGAGCAGAAAAGCAATCGGTGGAAGAGTCTTAGGTGCTTGACTGTTACTTTCTCCTTCCTTCATGTTCTCCTCCAAGACCCAAAATAAGCCCAGCTAGAGATAAAATATATGTTATTTTTTGTTTTAACTGGTTTGATTATGTAATTCAGAATGTTCTGTTTTTAATTGTTATTCGCATATGTGAGCCTGACTAGACAGAAATGTGGGCAATAAATAAATAACTAAAATGCCTGAGTGTGAAATAATGCAGGGGAAGCTGCTCCATTCCACTTGATCTGTGTTTGACAGTGTCATGCTTTTGAAGACATGGGCCTGCAACTATTATGTCTAGCTCTGCCCTTAGGATATGCTTGTATTTCTGACTTGCAGTGTCAAGGCCAGACCTACCTCATAATGGCTGTGGTGGGTTTTCCGGGCTGTGTGGCCGTGGTCTGGTGGATCTTGTTCCTAACGTTTCGCCTGCATCTGTGGCTGGCATCTTCAGAGGTGTATCACAGAGTAAAGTCTATTACACACTGTATCCAGTGAGAAGGGAATGTTTTTAGTGAAACTCGGTGTGTAACAGACTTCTCTCTGTGATACACCTCTGAAGATGCCAGCCACAGATGCAGGTGAAACATTAGGAACAAGGTCTACCAGACCACAGCCACACAGCCTGGAAAACCCACAACAACCAGTTGAATCTGGCCGTGAAAGCCTTCAGCACTACCTCATAACGTTTATGAGACTGAATCAGATAATTGGCTCATTTCAGCTGCTGCATTTAGTGTTATATAAAATTGCATGGAGAACTATCTCAAGTCCATTTTGTACTGTACATAATAAGGCCATATTGTTCCACAATCTGTGAGTCTTTGATGGCCACCAATGCTCAGTGAAAATATTTTTCTACATCTAATCTCTTCAGATACTAATTGAAAGGCAAATCTGCTGTCCAAATGGAGAATTGGTGATGACAAAGAAAATTCTTGAAGACAGCCTGCCTTACATGACTTTAAAAGGGGATTGCATGGATTTATGAACTTTTGGTCCATTGCAAATCATGGTAGCGGAATGAGAACTTCGAGTTCAGAGGTAAATTGCCTTCATTTGTCACATACTGAGGAGCCATCAGCAGGTGCAGATGTTTATGAGTTTCCCTGTGGCATCTTACTGGAAACTCTTGGAAACACAAAGCTGACATAGATAGATCTTTGATCTGATCCACCACAGCAACTCTTATACTCTTATGGCTTTAATTAAAGGGACCCAAAATCAGTTTCACTTCCTCTTGAATCATTCTTTTCCCATGCCACTTTCGAAACTCCTGATTTGATTACAATATATGTTTAAATAAATTCAGAACTTGCATGTAAATAGATCGAAGAGTTTCATGGTCAGGGCTCCTTTGCTTATATGGACTCATGAAACTCTTACAAATTAATCATACACTTTGCATTTTCTAAGAAAGAAAAGTTATTTGCATTAGAAAGGCTTGTTAGCACATCCTACAAACTGGGAGACATTAGCAGAACACATTGTCATATGGAATGGCCATGTTATCATTTTGATTTAAAAGCTGTCTGCAGTAATGGGCTCAGTATAACCTTTTGCCCTATTAGACTTCTACAAAGAAATCTATCTGGTTGAGGGTTAAATGTAGATCACACAGTCACACAACACAGTCTGTACACTTTCCCTTCAAACTGTTGTGGGAAGAAAAAGACTTGCCAAATCACACCTCACTTATTTTTTTAAGTAGTACATGTGGTTTAACTTTGCACCCACTTTTCCACTTGAAAGCCTAATGTTAGCACCCTAAGACACCTGCTTTATATTAGCAAAATAATTTAGACACCAAGCAATGGAACAAAAGATGTGGATTATCAGTTGGTATACAGATGACTAGAGAATCAAGGTATCCTTGGATTAAAAATACACTGCCCTGGCAAAATGCAACCCTATTTGTTTTTTTTCACCACTGAGCATTGCGCAAAATCTAAAGATAGGGTAGTTAAAACTGCAAACAACATCTTGCTTTTATGTGATGAGCACCTGAAAATCCATGTCCACCCTTTTGACAAGGGCATTTTTGTCATTCCACAGTAGCAAAACAAGTGCAAGATTTGACGTGGTCTGCACATATGGCCATTAAGGGCACCAAGGTTTGCTGGAGGGTCACCTTGTTTTGGCTCTGGATCAATTTCATGGTCTCAGCTGTCCAGATGATTTGCACAGAACACCAGCAGAGTAGAGCAACCTGCTGTGAATCATCATCCAAATAATTTTTTAAAAAAACCTGGCAGTTGCCCTACACGATATCCCATAATATTAAAAACTTTTTTCCACTAGCATTAGCTAGTTGCTGTTCTTGTCTTTTTATTTACTTGTCTGGGTGGCTATAAATTACTTTTGTGCTCTAATCTCTGTTTTCCAATATATGCTTAATTGCCCCATGCAATATTAAGAAAACAGAGTGAGAGATAATGGATTTTTGAAATAGCTACTTTCAGCTTGATCTGGACTTCAATATGCTGCTTTGTTAGCATGCATCAGTGGATGGCACTCTTTTATACAATACATGATGTGCAAATTCCTTTTGTCCTACTCAACTCAGAGCTTTGAAAAAAGCTCAATCGCTAGGGATTGCTTTTATCCAATATGTATCATGCCTTTAGCCAAGAAGTACGTTAGAAGTGTTGTGGTAGTTGGACTGACTGCAGCCACCTTCCATTACCAGTTAGGTATATACAATCTTTGATCCTCTACTGGTGGGTCCATCTTGCATACCAAAAATCTATTGCTTCCCTCCTATTATTGTGCCTTTACGCATTTTGTGTGCTTGCCTCAGGCCTCTCAGGTGGGGCTTCTGGCGAGTCACCATTTCTATTTAACTGCCATTCAGCTGTCTTCAGCACTCTCACTGAGGTGGGGGCAGAGGCATAGCTACCATGGGGACATCCGGGGACAAGTGCCCCGGGCGCCACCTTGTGGTGGGCGCAAAAATTGCAGGTTCGTTAGTGGCTTTTTCTATTTTTCAGGGGTTTTTCCATTTTTGGCCTGCAGGGCGCGCAGTTTTTAGGCTAGCAGCACCAAAATTTCAGACTATTGTCAGGTAACTCTCCTGATGATACCAGCCAAGTTTGGTGCAGTTTGGTTCAGGGGGTCCACAGCTATGGACCCCCAAAATGGGTGACCCCATACTCCATTGTTTCCAATGGGAGCTAATAGTAAATGGGGTCCATTTTGAGGGTCCATAACTTTGGACCCCCTGAATCAAACTTCACTAAACCTAGGTGGTATCATAAGGATAGTTTCCTGCTGATACCACCCAGGTTTAGTGAAGGTTGGTTCAAGGGGTCCAAAGTTATGGACCCCCAAAAGGGGTGCTCCATCCCCCTTGTTTCCAATGGGAGCTAATGGTAGATGGGGCTACCCTTTTGAGGGTCCATAACTTTGGGCTTCCTGAACCAAACTTCACTAAACCTGGGTGGTTTCATCAGGAGAGTCTTCAGAAGATAGCCTAAAAGTTTGGTACTGTTAGCTTAAACATTGCTCCCCTGACAGGCACCCTCAAATTTTCCCCAGGCACCCTCAAATTTTCCCCGCCTTCAAAAAATAGCATCACTTCCAATGTTGTTTAAACTAGGGAGCCCTGGGTGTGTTCAGATTTGTGTGTTGGGGCATGTTCTATAATGCGATGGTGACTTTGAGATGACCTGGTGCAAAAAATGTTGTTTGGTCGTGGTGGGGGAGGGATGCTGCCCAAATTGGGGGGGGGCGCAAAACTCAGATTTTGCCCCGGGCTCCATTTACCCTAGCTACACCCCTGGGTGGGGGGAGGGTTTTTCAGTAAGCAGCAATCTTGGGGAAGACAATAGAAGGTGAGTTAGAGTCTGGACATGGGGCAGAGGCTCCAGACACTAGGTCTCATTCCCTGGAGCTCAATGAACAAGTCCTTGGTTAAACAGGCAAGACTTTTTGAAGGAAACACTATTGATGACAACTAAATATGGATAGTCAGGGAGTTGCTGCAGTCACCTGCAATAGCTGTGGAATGTTTGTTTTTTGCTGGGCGATGTGGGTATTAACATCTTCAGCTTGTGTAAGCTGGTTGTTCATGAGTAGTGTTATACATCAGGGATTATTACAGCTGTGAGCAGGTCCATGGAATCCTGGAAGCCATATTGAGAGCATCTGGGTAAAAATTAAGGGAGAGAAAAACAGCAGTGATCTCATTATGGGGGTCTATTACAGACCCCAAACCAGACTGAAGAGTTGGATGAAGCCTTCCTGGAACAGATGACCAAACTTTCAGAAAGGAAAGAAGTAGTGGTAATGGGAGATTTCAATTATCCTGATATTTGTTGGGAGTCAAACTCTGCCAAGACTATCAGATCCAACACATTTCTCACTTGCCTTGCAAACAATTTCATGATCCAGAAGGTGGAAGAAGCAACAAGGGAAATGGCTATTTTAGATCTGCTTCTAACCAATAATGATGACCTGATTAGTGGAGTGGAAGTGGTAGGATCCTTAAGTGGGAGTAATCATGTTCTCCTGGAGTTGGTTATACAGTGGAAAGGCAATACTAAGTGTAGTCAGACAACATCCTAGAATTTAAGAAAGCAGACTTCAGTAAGCATAGGAAACTACTGTGTGTGATCCTTTGGTTAAAAATACTAAAAAAGAAGGGATGAATAGGAATTCCTTAAAAGTGAGATCTTGAAGGAACAATTTGAAACATTTACAGTGAGGACAAATGGGAGGTGTCTAAGGAAACCAGGATGGATGTCTAAAGAATGTTCAACTGAGCTAAAGCTCACAATGAGCTGAGACAGAGAGATTAAAAACAACAAAAATGGCCTTTTGGGGTATATCTATAGAAAAAGAAGAAAAAAGATAGGATAGAGTCACTGAATGGAGAAGATGGCAAAATGCTAATAGGGGATGGAGAAAAAGCAGAACTACTTAACATCTTCTTTGCCTCAGTCTTTTCTAAAAAAATAAAACAGTGCTCATCCAGTGGAAAATGGAACAGAAGATAAAGAAGGGGAAATTCAGCAAGGAATAAACAAAGAGGTGGTATAGGGATATCTGGCTACCTTAAATGAATTCAAATCTCCAGGGCCTGATGAGCTGCATCCCAGGGTATTAAAAGAACTGATAGAAGTAATCTCACAACCTTGGGTGCTGTGTGGTTTCCGGACTGTATGGCCGTGTTCTAGCAGCATTCTCTCCTGACGTTTCGCCTGCATCTGTGGCTGGCATCTTCAGAGGATCATTGAGCCATAGTTTTTCCAATTTCCGTGTGTCTTGGAACAATTTCTCCCCGTAGAGATGTTCAATGTATTGTCGAAGGCTTTCGCGGCTGGAATCACTTGGGTGCTGTGTGGCTTCCGGGCTGTATGGCCGTGTTCTAGCAGCATTCTCTCCTGACGTTTCGCCTGCATCTGTGGCTGGCATCTGTGGCTGGCAGTATGATCCTCTGAAGATGCCAGCCACAGATGCAGGCGAAACGTCAGGAGAGAATGCTGCTAGAACACGGCCATACAGCCCGGAAACCACACAGCACCCAAGTGATTCCGGCCGTGAAAGCCTTCGACAATCTCACAACCTTTTGCTATAATCTTTGAGAACTCCTGGAGAACAGGAGATGTCCCGGTTGACTGGAGGAGGGTTAATGTTATTCCCATAGTCAAAAAGAGGACCCAAAAAAGTACCATCCAGTCAGCCTGATATCAATACCAGGAAAGATTCTGGAGCAGATAATTAGACAGATTGTGTGTAAGCACTTAGAAGGGAACAGTGTGATCACTAAAAGTCAACATAGGTTTCTCAAAACCAAATCATGCCAGACTAATCTCATGCCAGACTAATCTCATCTCACTGCCAGCCACAGTGACAAGCTTGGTAGACAAAGGGAATGCTGTTTATGTAGCATACCAAGACTGTAGTAAAGCCTTTGATAAGGGGCCCCATGACATTCTTGCAAATAAGCTAGTCAAATGTGGACTAGACAATGCTACTGTTAGATGGATTTGCAGTTGGTTGACTGACCAAACCCAAAGAGTGCTCATCAATGGCTTATCTTCATCCTGGGGAGAAGTGACTAGTGGGGTGCTACAGGATTCTGCCCTGGGCCTAGTGCTAGTCAATATTTTTATCAATGACTTGGATGATGAAATAGAGGGCATGCTAATCATATTTGCAGGTGACACCAAATTAGGTGGAGTAGCTAATACCCCAGAGGACAGAGTCAGGATTCAAAATGACCTGGACAGGTTAGAGAGTTGGGCCAAAGCTAACACAATGAACTTCAAACAGAGATACATGCAAGATACTCCACTTAGGCAGAAAAAATGAAATGCACAGATATAGGATGGATGACACCTGGCTTGAAAGGGATCTGGGAGTCTAAGTAGACTGCAAGCTGCACATGAGTCAACAGTGTGATGTAACCAAGAAAGTCAATACAATTCTGGGATGCATCAGTAGGAGTATAGTGCCTAGATCAAGGGACGTAATAGTACCTCTCTATTCTGCATTGGTCAGACCTCACCTGGAATACTGTGTTCAGTTCGGGGCACCACAATTCAAGAAGATTATTGGCAAACTGGAATGGGTCCAAGGAGGGCGACCAAAATGGTAAAGGGTCTGGAATCCGTGCCCTGCGAGGAGAGACTTAGGGAGCTGGGCATGTTTAGTTTGGCAAGGGGTGACATGATAGCCATGCTTAAATATTTGAAGGGATGTCATGTTGAAGAGGGAGCAAGCTTATTTTCTGCTGCTACAGAGACTAAGACAAGGAGTAATGGGGTCAAAGTACAGTAAAAGAGATTCCATCTAAACATTAGGAGGAACTTCCTGACAGTTAGGGCTATTCAAAAGTGGAATACACTTCCTCGGAGTGTAGTGGAGTCTTCTTCTTTGGAGGTTTTGGTGTTTGATTGTCTGTTCCTGCATGGCAGGGGGTTGGACTTGATGGCCCTTGTGGTCTCTTCCAACTCTGTGATTCTATGATTCTATAGTCAGAATACTAGAAGTAACAAATAGCTCAGTGTAACTTACAGTGCACCTTCTCTGTTAATATACAGGGGCAGCAATCCTTCCTATCATTCAACATAGGTATCATAGGCTGATTCCACATGGGCCAAAAACAGCAGTGTGAAAACAGGGTTTATACTGTTTTCACACCATTTTCACACCGCAGTTTTTGGCCCATGCGGAATCAGCCATAGATTGTGCTGAGATTTACAGTTAGATTGCTGTGTCCATAGTCACAGCCAATTTTTGTGTTTTCTCTATTACGTACCTATCAAGAATGAATTGTAATTCATTTCAAAAAATAAACTGGAAGTGGTAGTACCATCTGATTAACTTGGTTCCCAGAATATCCTGACTCTCCCCATTCAGTAGCAGTCATTCAGTTGCCTGGTGCTTCTTATCATGCTTGTTGACACTCGCAAAGAAGCCCCTTTTTGTGTTCTTCATTACAGTGTCATGGCACACATGTCATGCCACTGTCTTTATGCCAGGATTCATGATGGCAGGAGCTAGTCATTGTGTCACTCAAACATTAGTTAGTGAGGAGCCCATTCCTGTGCGATTCTCCACTTTCCTCTGCATTAGTAGCTCCTGCATTAAGCTGCTTAGACAACATGTCTGTTAGTGGTCATGTTTTTGGCTTACGGACATGACTGTTCTGACAGGCGTGCCACTGAAATGGTATTTAATTGATTACAGCTCTTTGATTTTGGAAAAGAAATCTCGAATAGATTGTGAAGGTCCGTAAATACAGTATGAAAGTTGTGAGTTATGAGTGACATTAGATTTCCAGCAGATGTTTCTGCCCTGTGATACAAACCAATTTAACAAGTCTGCTTACAGATGGTTTGGGATATTTGGGGCCTCATGACATAGTGAATTGCTCTCGTTCTCTCGTTCTCTCTCATTTTTCACCATGATCCATTTAAAAAACATTTTTGAAGTCTATGGATGGTTATTTGAGGGAACTTCCTCAAGTATATTTCAAATCCAACAAAAAGTTTGGTACTATTATAATAAAATCAGAGACAGCCATTATGCTTCCGGGAAGCTGTCATTTCCTAGAAGTAAGGGGGAATGGTTTCAATGTCAGGTGTTACAAGAGACATTGAAAAGATTCTGCCACAATTTTTTAGCAGTCAGATGCCTTATAATATTGATCAATTATAGTAATGCTTTAGATATAAAGCTCACTGGATGATGTTGAGCTTTCTCTCACACACAACAAAAGCTGCCGTATAAAGATTTTTTGAGGACCTAATGAAGGAACATGTATATTGTCCACTGCCATCACAAATTATGGGGAAATTGTGACATTTACTCAGTGAAGAGATTCGAAAATCTGAGCCAGCTGAATGACCCCTGGTCAGAACATCTGACCAACCATTTTTTTGCAAGTACCGGTAACTTAAAGCTTCATCTGGATCTGAGATGTGAGCTTTCAGCCAGTCATTTGAAGCTTGCCAGCTATGCTAAAAGAACTAGCAATCAATTACAATCTGTAATATTCTCATGGCTCATCGCCATTTTCAGTTTGACTGGAGGCCTGCTGGACTATAGATTTTTATTTAAATTGGTATTGTTTGAGTGTATTTTACTTTGTAAGCCACTTAAAGCCCCACAATAGAAAACAGCATCATTATAAAGCCCACATGGTGCAGAGCTTAAAGTGTTGGGCTAAGATCTAGCACACCCAGATTTGAATCCCTACCCTGCCATGGGATCTCACTGGGTGATATTAGCCACTCATTCTTTCACTATCAGCCCTACCTCTCAGGTTAGTTTTTGTGAAGATGAAATGGAGGAAGGGAGAACAATGTTGTAAGATACATTGAGTTCTCATACCAAAAAAAAGGGGGGGGGGTATAAATATCTAAATAAATAAATCTGACCAAGGATTATGGTAACAGCTCTGAGATTTGTCCTGTGATTAAAATAAAGGCAGTCAAATTCTTTTTAACAATAATTTAAAGACAGTTTGAACAAGGGAGTTCCTTTCACGCATAGCCCTATGGTTGCCATCTTGGAAAACCAAATTCTTTTTTTAAAAAACCAAGCTCCTAAATTAAAAAAAAAACCTTCAAAATGTGCTGCAAGGCATTTTCTCCCAGCCCGAACCCTCAAGCAAACTGGTTGTTAGAAGAATAAAATGGCGGAGTCCTAAGGTAGGAGAGATTTGGAATGGCAAATATGTGTGGGAAGGATACATATGATCTTCGGAGGAGGAACTGCCACAACAATGAATGGCACATGTGTTTCTTTCAGATAGTGGTGGACTGTGGGGGATGTCCAGCACATAGAGGACTAAGAATTTTGTGTGTCCCTGGGATGTGGACAATACAGCAGAGATAATATCAAGCAGCTACCAGTGACCATGGAAAAGACATCCTATGTCCATGGTGGCGAACCTATGGCACTCCAGATGTTCATGGACTACAATTCCCATCAGCCCCTGCCAGCATGGCCAATTGGCCATGCTGGCAGGGGCTGATGGGAATTGTAGTCCATGAACATCTGGAGTGCCATAGGTTCGCCACCACTGTCCTATGTGTTATCAGACCCTGGGGATGTAAGGCCAGGTCTGGGAAGTCTAGAAGGAAGGTATTACTCAAATGTAGGTCTCCTTCAGGTGCTAGAGAATAAAGGGAAAATGTGACAGTAGATGAAATGATGATGTTAATGATGCCTTTTCATTTCAAAACCAAGGCTAGTTATATTTATAAGGTAACTTCTATAACAAATCAGATGCTTGTCCAGTCAACTGTGGTGCTAATGAGTGAGTACTGAATTCTGTTCCTGTATTGAACAAAATATCCAATAAGCAAAAATATACGAATATACTAAACATGCTCCAGAAAAGACTATAGAAGAATATGAAATCTAGCTGTCACACAGAAATCAACTGGACTTAAAAGTGACTAACTTGGGTTGGATTATGCCTGCATTTGTATTATTATGCCCAAAGTGATGCATGAACAGATAAGTGCACCTTATAAATAATTCATGTCAGTTTTGTTTATCTGTAGCTTAGTTTTAATGAAATGCATTATAATTTAAGAGATGTAAAACCCCAAATCTGAAATTGACTTACAGCACACCCACGTGCAGAGTTATTTCAGTCTAAGATCATTGAGATCAGTGGGTTTAAATTGGAGTAATTGCCTGCACTGTTAATCATTCAACCTCATATAAACTTGTAAAAGGGCCAGTTTACATCCAATTGTTTTACTACTCATCCAGAGGCACAGCTGGGGAAAATGGAGCCCAGGGTGGACTCCAAGTTTTCCGCCCCTCAACCCATGGGCCTGTGTAGCCCCCTGCTACGTCACGCCACCCCCCCATGCTCAGTTCTCCTCCCCCCTCCCTGCACCCCACTTACCCGGCGGGGCCTGGCAGGGTGGGGGGAGGGGGAGGTGTCTGAGGGTGATTTTCTGCCCCCACATGACCCCAACAGTGCCTGTCCCCACCCCACCCCCTTATAGCTACACGTCTGAACTCATCCCATTCCCTGTTACATACATAATGAGTCAAATAAGAGGTCAATCATACTTTGCAACAGAGATAAAAATGAAACATACCTTCTATGGTTCCTACTCATTCATGAGAAAGAGTCCCTGACATAATATTAGGAGTAGCACAAAGTCTGCAAACAGCCATTTCAAAATCCAACTCACTTTGTTTTCAAAGCCCATTTTATATTGAGATGAACACATCATATGAAGTAAGTATATACATAGCCACGACAATTTGTTAACAATTCAAAATGTTGTGGCTACACTGTGGGAGCACCCAGCTGGTCATGTGGCTACCACTGACATATGCTCCCAATTTGCTCAAATTGCAGATGCTCTAGGGTCACCATGGACAGGTCATGCATGCTTTAAAATCAACTATGTTAGAATGCATGTTCTGCTTTTCCACCTGCACAACTGGCATCATTAATCAAATTGACTCATGCAGGGCTGATTTACAGGGTTGAACGATAGTCCCAAGTGGCAGTGCAACAACCTGTAACTATCTTGTGATCCTACCTTCTCAGGCAGTGATAGAAAGTTAAGGAGACCAGCCAGGCAGCCTTCTCCCTATCCAATGTGCACCCACTAAGCAGGATTGAGGCAACTAGTAAACCCTTCTCTTTTGTAAGTTTTTCTTTCTTTCTGGTGGGTGCTTTCAGTGTGATGAAGAGTAATGCAGAATATTTTCAATCTGGTTTCCATGAATGACCAACAGAGCCTAGACAGACAAGCTTCTAGCTCCCCACCCCAGAGAATGGGAAAGAACACAGGCAAGAGATGAAGAGGAAAGACTGTGAGGACCTGCATGCACAAAGCCCTTATGATCAAATTCTGAACCATTCTGAATGTCTCAAAAAAGGAACGTTTAAGTTTTGAGGGTGCTCGTTACAACTGTGCAGCTGTTAATTCTGAACTACAAATACATCAAGCACATAGCCCAACAAGCACATCAAGCACATCAAACACAAAACATTTGGCCAGCGGGGGGAGTGTGTTTTTACCATCTAGGTCTCCGGTGGGTTCAGTTGAGGGGGAGGATTACGGCCATCTATCTGATATAGTTCCTATTATAGTTATTGGTTACAAGTTTGGATTTTATTGTTGTTTTAAACTATTATACAGGTCATGCATGCTTTAAAATCAACTATGTTAGAATGCATGTATAGGGCGGCCTATACATTGAAAATATAAATAAATATAAATAAATAGCATAGACTAGGTGACAAGTATACACTGAAGGCAAATCAGACAAATGCAGACATAATATTCCCACCAGTGCAAAGTTTTCTGAACAGGTCTGTTCATGCTCATAAACAAAGTAGTTTGCATTTCCCAAAATAGGTTTTCCTTTCACCCAGCTCTATGTCAACCCGGAACAAAGACAAATCATGTAAAGAAAAAAAATCAAATTCCAGTTTAGATACTAATTACTTTTGTACTCTCCAGACTGCTTAGAAGAGATGCTGACTTTTTCAATTGCTAAATGAGGTGGCTTTATAGAAAAGTGTCATTGTTGCACTGATAGTCAATAATTCCTCTCAGAGAAAGCTAGTCTAATCTTGGCAACAATATATGCTGAAACCTCAGAGAAAATCATTCTAAGCCTAAATTGATCAAGGCAATACACAGAGTTGATCAATATATTGTTAGTATAATCACAGTGAGTGGTTCTGAGGCACAGCATGCTTATGAATATACAATCTAGTATCCATCATATGTGGAATGCAGATAAGTTTGCTGAGGATGAATAAAGGTAGCCTAGGTTACTGCTTCATTGTAAATGGGATTAATGAAGTAGAAGATCATGTGGGAAGGCAAACAGGGACACTGGAAGAAATTTACTAGTGTTAACTAAAAAAGATATGGTAGTGATAGTATATTTTTGACATCCCAGGCTTCAAGAGGCACCACAAGGTCAATACAGCTCCTTCTTAGTTGGACAAGTACATCGGAAAATATCATTTTGAGCCATTTATGGCACAATCAGCAAATTTACTTAGAAGAAAACTCCACTAAGTTCTGGTTGTGGTGGGTTTTCCGGGCTGTGTGGCCGTGGCCTGGTGGATCTTGTTCCTAACGTTTTGCCTGCATCTGTGGCTGTCATCTTCAGAGGTGTATCACAGAGGGAAGTCTGTTACACACTGTGTCTAGAGAGAAGGGAATGTTTGGGGTATATATTGTCCATGTCCCAGGGTGGGGAACCAATCAGTAAGTGTTTGGGTGGAACTTGTAATGCAAAGATGTGGTTGATAGTATTGTACTGCGGGTGGGGCTTATCAGTCCAAGGAGTGATTCACATTTTGATGTCACATTTCAATCCTCACTGCACTACAAGACTCTGACTAAGCTGACAGGCTCTCAAAATGTTATGGAGCAAAACCTTTCACAATATGAGTGGTTGTTAACCATTTGTCAGCAGAGATATAGAAACAAAGAAAGGATATATATATATAGTGTGTGCCATTGCTTCCTCAGACAAATTTATGAAACAGCTCTTAAAAGTATGCAAGTGTCACTGGTCAGAAGAGAATGGGATCACTAAATTTACCACAAGCCAATCTAAATATGTTTAATTATGTTAAACATAATACAAGCCAAAGTGCTTGTCATGGTGGTGCAGTTAGGTAACTTTAGACTCTGGGCTTCATGGCGTAGAAGGTTAAGAGCTCGTGTATCTAATCTGGAGGAACCGGGTTTGATTCCCAGCTCTGCCGCCTGAGCTGTGGAGGCTTATCTTGGGAATTCAGATTAGCCTGTACACTCCCACACACGCCAGCTGGGTGACCTTGGGCTAGTCACAGCTTTTAGGAGCTCTCTCAGCCATACCCACCTCACAGGGTGTTTGTTGTGAGGGGGAAGGGCAAGGAGATTGTAAGCCCCTTTGTGTCTCCTGCAGGAGAGAAAGGGGGGATATAAATCCAAACTCTTCTTCTTCTTCTTCTTCTTCTTCTTCTTCTTCTTCTTCTTCTTCTAGATGCTAGAATACATGTCAAATGCACAGCAATGTCCTCTGCTGAGCCCATAATCTGGGGTGCTGGACCACTCACTGGGCCAAGCTTACTTGGGGACCTCATATTGAGTTCTTTTCTATCATAGTTGTCATTACTATCTGGAGGGACCTCTTCAGGAATAGGTGGGTCATTTCTGATGTGGCAGTGATTAAGGCAGTTAACTGTCAGACCTCACATTCTGAGTCGGTCATGTGTCCAGTGCACAATTTTGTTTTAGTTGCCTCTCTGCTGACAGTATATTGCAAGTACAGATAATGACATCGCAGATTTCTTGTCTCACTTTCAGGAGGAGAGGTTCTGGGCATGGGCCTCTGACTTGAACCATCACCCAGAAAATCTATTCCCAGAAGAGCTGTGGGCACTTGCCAATGAGTGATCATGCAGTAAATACTCCGCTCCATTGCACTTTACACTCAGTGTTCATACTCTCTCTATGGCAGCCTTCCTTGCTTCCCTGAAGGATGATGAGTGGGAGCAGTTTGTTTCTATTCTTGGAGTCCTTGGTGCTTCATTACCTAGCCTAGCATATCTGATGGAGAGGGTCCTGGTCCCCAAGAGTATGGGAATTCACTTGTTTGCTCTTGGCTTTGCTGATCCATGGGTCTCTTTTATTGCCAAGAGGCCATTGAGGGTTAGCAGAAAAATTCTCTTCTGGTGTCTGATGCTCTCAAGCCCATCACTCTCAAGATCCTTAAGGGGCTCTTGCAACAGCTGCCCACCCTCTGCTGGCTCAAGTTCAGGGTAACCCCATTCTCAGCCATCATACTCAGCTGTCTATGGGGTCTTCCATAGCTGTGAGCAGGTCTCATCCTCACAGTGGGATTGTTCAGGGCACACAATCTAGACATTAGCATATCACCACTTGGGGGGCAGGATCTCTGCATGGTAGTGTTGCAGTCCAAGACCAGTCAGAAGGGCACCCATCCAGGTTGAGACAATCATGGAATAACTCGTCAAAAGGCCAAAGCTCTCTGCTCCTTTCTTATCCATACAGACGGGACTTTCCTCACAAGGTTTTAATTCACTAGAATATTTGGGTGACCTTGACCAACCTGGGATTCCAGCTGAGGGACTTCAGGGCACATTCCTTTTGCACAGGTGAAGCCATGGAGAGACTGGAGCTAGAGCTCCCATCCTCTCACATGCTGGATCCATGTCTCATACTGCACTTGTGTTCCTATGATTGTGAACAATAAAAGCAGTGGCCTTTCCCCCTCCAAATCAATGTGATCTGCTTTTTGTTCTTCTTTGTCCTCATTTCTTCCTTCATTTCCTTGGTCCTCAAACAATATCCTGCTTTGAGGGCCTCTGCAAAGCCCAAGAGCTGAGCTGGACTTCCATTCCAAAGTTCAGTAGCCAACTCTAGCACTATCAATGTCCTGTCAACAAGCTGGAATCCAATCAAAGAGTTACAACCCGCACCACCCAAGTGCTTTATGTTGCTATAGAAAAATTAAAAGATAGCCACTGCTCCCTGACTACTGTTGTCTTAAAGTGTGCAATTTTGAGAATTAATCATGACACTATTTATTCATTTTAAAAATCTGTCACTTTTTATAACTATTTCCTCTGGTCTAGGCAACCCACAGAGTATTAGAAAGCACTCTGTAATCTAGTTCATAAACTGCTAAATTGACCCTGTGCTGTGCATCTCCTCCAGAAATGTAGATGGTAGCCCTAAGACACTTACACAGCTGAAGAAGATGCCCTGGTAATTAGGCCCCACCAGATATCTGGTTTGTTCAGCTAGATGGTTTGTTCGTATTTTTTAATGATATGGACTAAGTTAACTAACCAGTTTTCATTTGCTACTTTAAATGAAAACCTCAGATTACATTCATAACAGAAAGAATACAGAATAGGAAACAGCATTGAGCTACTTGGTAAGGGATACGTTGTGTTTCCTCTCTGTCAGGTTGCTGAGTGCTGGTGAATGTAATTTATTAAACTCCCCTAAGGATTTTGATAATATTGCCTGAAGTATCTATTAAGGAAAATAGTTAAGTGGGAAATTAAGACCTAAAGTTCTGTCACAGATGAAAATTAAGTGATAAGCACAAAAAAGAAGAAGAAATGACCAGTCTGCTGTATGAATCAGCAACATAATGGTGTGTCCTATGGGATAAATGCTATGGCTGGTGTTTTTAATCAATTCGGAGAGGATAAAATAAGTACAAACTAGTGCAGCAGTCTCGTGAAATATATAGCAGAATTAGAATGCTAGATATTACCTTGGCAGATTGAATTCTGTTGCCTTCTGTGCAGTAAATCGCTTTGGAGGGCGCACATTAAACAGCTCATGCACTCTGATGAGAAGCGAATTAGTTGTAAACTTCTCCAATCTTGGGACCATTGTAGACAGCGACCCAATGAAGACATCTCTTCAAATTCAATAGAGAAAGACAGTCAAGACTGTAAATTAGATATTAGGCTACATGGAGAGGATATAGTGAAGAAAATATTATTCCATTATACAAATCAATGGGGCAAACTCTTTTTGAGTACTGCATTTAATTTGGTCCTCTAATCTACAGGAAAGTCATAACAGAAAAGCCATAAAGAGCAGGAAGATACGTGGCACAGGAGAAATTTGGTAGATTCTAGCAATGTAAAGCAGGTTTAGTTTTAAAATAGAGTGTATCAACATTGTGCCATTCATCTTAGGTCATGGCTGAGAGGTTCCTGGCCTGAAATAACATCAGGGAACTGCTGTTTGCTTCAGTGAGGTATGTTTACGTGCATTCCTTAGTTATCCAAATGGAACAAGTTATGACTCCCCTGGGCCATTTCTTGTTGGGCACATGGCACAGGGGGATGCTTTAGCCCTCACTCGCTTTGTGCTCCATAAGCACCCCAGTTCAGGGGGGATATGATTGAAGTCTATAAAATTATGCATGGGGTAGAAAATGTTGACAGAGATAAATTTTTCTCTCTTTCTCACAATACTAGAACCAGGGGGCATTCATTGAAAATGCTGGGGGGAAGAATTAGGACTAATAAAAGGAAACACTTCTTCACACAACGTGTGATTGGTGTTTGGAATATGCTGCCACAGGAGGTGGTGATGGCCACTAACCTGGATAGCTTTAAAAAGGGCTTGGACAGATTTATGGAGGAGAAGTCGATCTATGGCTACCAATCTTGATCCTCCTTGATCTCAGATTGCAAATGCCTTAGCAGACCAGGTGCTCAGCAGCAGCAGCAGAAGGCCATTGCTTTCACATCCTGCATGTGAGCTCCCAAAGGCACCTGGTGGGCCACTGCGAGTAGCAGAATGCTGGACTAGATGGACTCTGGTCTGATCCAGCAGGCTAGTTCTTATGTTCTTATGTTCTTATGCACCTTTAATTTCAGCTTGAAAAGCCACTGGGATCTCCAAACATGGTACCCACCCCTTCCTGGTGCGTGTCTGATTTGGTCTTAGGACTGTAATGCATACTTCTTTGACACGGTCCTACTGAACTGAGCAAAATTTGCTTTTGGTAAATGTGAATAGGCTTAAAATGTAAAATGGTAATGGAAAGACATTCTAAATACACATAAGATCTTTACAGATCTCTTCTTCTCAAATCTATCTGAGTTAATTCTGAGTGCATGATTATGAATACATCAAAAAAGAAAAATGCTGAATTTTGCAAAATAATTATTAACCTGAACCTCAACAAGTCTTATGTCTCTGCTTTGGCATTATTTTCTTCAGTCAGCAGTTGATGCCTACCTATAAACTAGAAAGAAATACAGAAGATTAATAGATACCATCTTCGTCATATTATTCAATACAACTACACAGTTTTGAAAATTAGGTCAAGGGAGGATAGGAGAATAGTGATTCATTACCAAGACTGAGAGATGCAGAATTACCTCATCATGAATTCTAAGTCATCTGTTTTTCTCCATTGTCATTGCAATGAATCATCATCACTAATAAATTGGGAAGTCAAATAACATCTTATACTGCCTGGATAAACTGGTTGCCATCTGACATCTGTCTTCATTAGCAGAGCAGTAATAAAATTAATGAAAAACACTTAGCTCACAATACTTGGAATCAATCAGGTTGCCTCTAGGTTACGTAGTAAGTAGATTCTCCATTGAAGGGTCCTCCTCAGAATGATACTGCATCACTGTACAAAATGGCACCACTCGTTAGGAACTGGTTACATGTTTCCAAAATGTATCAAAATCCTTGTAATTTCTGAAATGAGACATTGATATTAACATAATTTACTGGCATGGACGTGCATGTATTAGCAAACAGCTAGCTGCTAGAGATTGTAATCTTTACAATATGATTTTTATGAAAATGAATAAATCATTCAAAGAAAGTTATATTGGATCTGTTGAAAAAGACTGGAAGCATTAGTTATTTTAATATGGGCTCATCTCTTCTTAAAATTTTTGTTCTGAACAACCCTGTATGTAATAAAGTCAATGAATGATGGGGTAGGTCCTCTAGCTACAGTGTAAGATTAAATCAGTGAGGGGTGAATAACCATTGATTAAACATGATGGGAAGGCAGTTCCATGAATCAATTAAAACAGTTCTTGACCAGTTCTTAACTTGAATTCCCATCTTAACTGATTGCAAGACTGCAAACAGTATATTTAAAAATCTGGGTGCAATTCATTCAATGTGGCTTTGGGGAAAGTTTTGAGTCATTTTAAAATAACTTGCACCTGAACAGGAATAAGTAGGCTGTGCTCAGTATTGTTTCTAAAAAGAGGACCAGGAAGGAAAGCAGAATGTCAATAATGAATGCATACGAATTAGGATTTAACTTCAAGCAACTTTCATATGTGTTAAATGTGATACTGTGTCTTAGAATTGGGGAAAAATAAATTAGAATGTTGCCAGTAGTCCAGAGGCTGATACTTGCAATAAGCTGACAAATGACATTATTGTCTTATAAGCATATTATGAAAATATGGTTTTGGTATCTAAATAGGATCCATATAGTTTTCCTATTGGTCTTTGAAAACTGATTGCCCTTGTATATACAATTTTTGGGGATCCAAGTTTTCAAGAACTTCATAAGTTTCATTTCCTTCTTTGAAGAA
The DNA here is from genome assembly GCF_021028975.2 of Sphaerodactylus townsendi. Taxonomy (NCBI): domain Eukaryota; kingdom Metazoa; phylum Chordata; class Lepidosauria; order Squamata; family Sphaerodactylidae; genus Sphaerodactylus; species Sphaerodactylus townsendi. The sequence goes on from NC_059426.1 coordinate 55,188,637, forward strand.
ATTTCTTTAGATGCCTTATACATTCTGCCATATGTTGTTCGGACATGAATTCAGCATCATTTTTCCCTGACAAACTTGCTCTACAAAACAAAACAAAAAAATGCCATGTCCAAGAAATGGAGCCAATAGGAGATAAGACTGATATTAAATCTAGAGGGGTTGAGTGTCTCATTTCCCTCTGTTGAAACAAAGCTGTTTCTGATATTTAGTAGGGAATACATGGAAAAGATTTCAGAGAGATCTTGGATTTTGTACAGCCTTTATGGTAGTTTGCATAAAATGTTGCCTATAAAGCTAAAGATTATCTTAAGGAAGGTGTCGTTTTGATATTACTTAATGAAGTCAATTGTATCAGTAGACTAACTACAGTAATATTTCTGAAATCCAAGATCCAACTATAATATGAATCCCACATATATCTGCAGTGTATTACACCTAGTAATCACCTTCTAGAAGTGCCAGTTTGATGCTGAAATGTCAAGGATCTCTAGAGATTCCCTGGACAGTGATCCTTTTGAACACCCCAATACATTTAAATAACATTTAAAGAAATACAGCTTTAAGAAGGAATGTGAGAGAAAAGGGTGTGCAAATAGTAGAAATATGGAATAAGTACCATTGACCTTAGTAAGGTTTACGCATTACTTTCTGTCAGCATGTAAATACAAAAAGACCCCACACATGCACATGTAGGAGAAAAGAGGGAATGAACTCACCATGCTTAAGAGGCAAGGCCTATCTAGGAATACAAATTTGTTCATTTGAACCCTTCACTGGAAAACAGCAACATGCTCCCATTTTGCAAAAAACAAACCAGAAAAAACTCTGATTTAGAGGGGAAAATGAGTTAAAGTGAAGAATTCTAAATCTCTAGAGTGGATTTCTAGCAATCTAAAATAAAACTATGAGATTGAAACTGTTGGCCAGGATCAACAACCAGCATGCTTTCAACATCACACTTCTGATGGGGTTCAGCTGACTTGGGGCAGCAATCCCCATGCCAACAACGGGGCATTTTTAACATGCAAAAAAACCCTCTAGGAGTCCAGCTTTGCAAGTTAATGTCGTTTCCCCCACCCACCTACCTTCTTTCAACTCAGTGCAGCCTACAAGATGTCTTCTACCCTGACAAAGGTGATCTGGCCACCTGAATAGTAACACTGAAACAAGATTACTGCAATGCACTCCAGATCTTCCTTCAAAATCAACTTGGAAATTCCAGTTGATGCAGAATGCTACAGCTTGGTTATTATCAGGAACAAGGTAGAGTATGTTTATTATACACTCACAGTTACAATTATTATACACAATTATACACTTGCTGCCTACTCAATTTAATGTACTGACTATCATATACAAAGCCTTTCATGGCTTTGATCACACATCTGCAAGACCACCTCTCCCTTTTCTCCATCACAATAGCTTCACTCATCTGATCAGGGCTTTCTGCAGCTGCAACCCTGAAAATGGGCAAAAGTGTCCATACATATGCATGTTATGTGAAAAAAAGAGGGTTCATCTCCTAGGTCAAATTGCTGAGTCAGCAATAAGGAAGGAGCCAGAAAGTCTGGAGCAACTTGTGATACCGCACATGCAGAATAATGCACTTTCAATCCACTTTCAGTGCACTTCGAAACTGTGCGGAATAGCAAAATCCCCCTGCAAACAATCGTGAAAGTGGATTGGAAGTGCATTATTCTGCATGTGCGGAAGGGGCTATAGTCGACCTTTAATGTGAATGGTGCACGAGACTGTGACTCTGTTCCTATGGAAGACTGTTGGTGGGCAAAGTGCTAGCTTGAATATTATAAAGGCAGTGTATAGAACTCTATATGAATCTTTAGGCTTCTTACTTATCTTAGTGCTTAGTCCTGTGTAGCTTAAGAACTTTGCATAGTGCATTGCATAGTGTTTGTATAGTAGTGCAACTACCAAGTAAAGCCTTCCTGTGGAAAGAACAACTTGTGTGAAGTGTCTTATTCCTAAGAAGGTCGGAGACTGCTGAGTGTAAGCAGTTGGACTACTAGACCTCCTTATCTACTATGGGTAGCTCTGCTCTACTCTGCTGATAATGCATTCTCTGGTGTAACTCCCACCTTATGAAATGCCCTGCCTGCAGAAGTTAGGAATACATTCACTCCTGGATTTCCACAACCTACACAAAACTGGATTATTCAGATGGAACTAGGATTGTACTGTGATGAAATGGTTTGGAAAGATGCTTTGGCAAAGGGATATGGAGTGGAACTGTATACTGTACTACTGCGTATAATATTCACTGTCTGTTACTGTATGCTCCTTCAGTGTAGTTTCTGCATCATTGAACATGTCTTATTTAAATGCTTATGCTTTCTTTCAGCTCTATTTCAGATTTCTGCAATTCAAACCCTATTGCACTGTTTATTGGATGTCCCATCCTAACACTGTGCAATTCACCCTGAATCTTTGTAAGAATGGAGGACTATAAATAATGTAAGTAAATAAAGGAGAGAAAGAAACATGAGGCAGCTGGACTGTTTAGATTCGTGGATCCCCAAAGCAACATGAGCCCTGGGAATTTTGTATCCCTGGTTTCCTTCTTTCCCTTGGTATGATATTCACATGAATTAGAATTTCACTTCAGTTTTGCAGACCACAAACCAATTTTCTCAACTCCCACAAGTGCTAAAAGTGCTTTGGTTATTGCAGAAAAGCTGTACATTGAGTGAAAACAGAGTAAAAGTACTCTTGCAGATCACAGCCATTATGTACGAAATCCCTTTAAAATTAGGATGAGTGAAACTTTCCCTATTATTTTACCAATATTTCTGCCGCACTCAAAATGACACCACATGTTTGAGACTTTTATCTGCAAAATCAGATCAGTAGTTCCAATTAAATTGTAATATTGAATGTTAGCTGATAGAAGTTGCTTGGAATCGAGCATTATTATATGACTATGTTATATTATATTCTAAAACTGGCCAAATGTTTGGATACTAAAATCCAGTGGCTGGAGCTGTGAACAGGCAAGACATATCTTTCACCAAACTGAAAAGGGCCCTAGGTTTGCAGAAAAACCTGAAATCTTTCCAAAAAATATACTGGGGAGCTTTAAAAAGCCAAAAATGATAAATGGGGCTTCTGTAACTTTAAGCAACAGGTTCCCTCAGTGACCTTTCTAGGAAAACACAGGTATGGTCCTGCCAGTAGAGGCAAGGAAACTGGGGAGGGCCCTTTCCAGACCTATTTTGCCTTTTGAGGGAGGACTCATTGGGGACAGGCCTAGAGTTACCAGCTCCAGGTTGGGAAGTTCCTAGAGATTATGTGGTGAAGTCTGAGGAAGGAAGAGGTTTCAGCAGAATATAATGCCACTGAGTCCACCCTTCACAAAGCCATTTCTGCCAGGGAAGATGGTACTGTCAACCTCCAGGTGAGAGCCAGAAATCACCCAGAATTATAACCAATTTCCAGTGCCAGAGATGGGTCCCTGAAGAAAATGGCTGCTTTTGAGGGTGGAGTCTATGGCATTATACCTTGCTGAGATTGATTTCCACCCCAAACTTCACCCTGCCAAGGCTCCACCCCCAAATCTTCAAGTATTACCCAAGCTGTAGTTGGCAACCCTAAGGAGGACTGAACTCTATAGCTGGAAGATCTGTTGTGATTCCAGGAGGGTTGCTGCCGCAATTGCTGCTGGGAGAGGGGGGGAGGGGTACTGTCACATTCCAGAAACTAGGATCCACTGGCAGATGTTTAGTTCTGCATGCAATTGAGCTTCCCTCCAAGCTCCCTTTGTGATCTTATCAGAATGGAATGAGATTGTGCCATAACTCCACAGGTTTCACTGACATGGTAGGGTGCACTACATATGCTTAGAGGTGTTCACTTCTCTATTCAGATAAAAATGTGTGCACAAATTATGATTAACACTCTCACACAAGCAGAGCAGCAAGCTCTTTTAAAATTCTCTGCTAGCCCATCCTTGTCCTCGTTCTATGTTGCACAAATCAATAACGTAAAAGAGATTTTCCCCTCAATCCTACTGGGATGGAAGATGGGAGAACTGTTTGGTTTGCTTTTTAGCATTTGCTCTTTAACATTTGACTGACTGACTCTGTGTTCATCGCAAATCACACACATTTTTCACATAGTTGTTTCTGAATTGCTTTTTCCATCTCTGTTCCCTATCTGTCATCTGCTACATATACCTTGTTGTTAATGATTTACAAAAGAGATGGTTCCAACTTGGAAAGGTGGAAGCGCTACATAGCTAGGAGGTTAAGCTACAGAAGAATGAGAGATAGGGGTATTGAATAGTCTGTAAAAGATGAGAGCCAGCATGACATAGTAGTTATGAACAGCATACTCTAACCTGGAGAACGGAATTAGATTCCCATGCTTCCACATGAGTAGCGTGCTCTAACCTGGAGCACTGGTTTGGATTCCTCATTCTTCCACATGCAGTGTGCTAAGTGGTCTTAGGCTACTCACAGTTCTCTCCAAACTCTCTGTCTCACGTACCCCACAAAATGTCTATAGTGCAGTGATGGCGAACCTATGGCACGGGTGCCAGAGGTGGCACTCAGAGCCTCTCTGTGGGCACGCGCAAACAGAGTACCCCCTCCCCACACATATAGGCTGGCCTGGGCCGCTGGGCTCGATTATTAGCATTAAACCTAAGACCTAGTTTTGGGGAAGTAGTGTAGGTAACCCTGTTAAGCGCTGTTAAACCCCACTGATTTTCATGCATAGAACTAAAGTGCGATCCTTTACCTGGGAGTAAGCTTGTTGCTGGCAATGGGGCTTGCGTCTGAGTAAACCCTCCTAGGGTCGTGATTCACCCGGTTGGAAGAGTTGCACAGTTGATTCAAAACGAAGCCATCGACACCACCAAACTGACTCCTGAGTAACACACGCCTCAGAGTCAACCATTTTTTCTAAACAAAAACCTCAGTATTCAGGTTAAATTACCATGTTGACACTTTGCGATAAATAAGTGAGTTTTGGGTTGCAATTTGGGCACTCAGTCTTGAAAAGGTTCGCCATCACTGCTATAGTGGTAAAGGGAAGGGAAAGTGGATGTTGTAAAAGCCACTTTGAGACTAAAGGAGGGGTATAAAACCAATTCTTTTTCTTCTTCTGTAGCAGCCAAATTGGAAGTTATTACTGTAGTTTATTAAGTCAACTGAGATGGCCTGGATTTAGCTGACAATAAGATATTACAATTATTCTTTTAAGTTTCCTCCTATAGCTTAGAGAGAAAGACCCACAATATTGGCTTCAGCTGGCAACTGTCTGGCCTTTGTTACTCCAGCCTGCTGAAAAGCCACCCCCAAAGGTAGGGAGAGCTTTGTAAATGGAGCAGGATGTAATGCAGGGAACTGCAGGGGAAACTTTGGAAGGAAGAATCCAGTAGCAATCCCCCACTTTTGCATGAAAGGAAATGCTTTTCTACGGAAGGGGGGGGGGGATAGATGCTGAATTTAACCCAATTTTCAAGAATCCTTTTACAAAATCAGAAGATAAATTCTGACTTATTTCAAGCTTTCCAGATAAGACATTACTCATGAAAGTAAACATCAGGTATGAATAGAATTACACACATGTACATTCTGAGTTGGATCAAGCCAGCTTTTCCACTTGTAAAAAAGAGAGGAAAAGGAGAGGAGAAACTTCCATTTGACCACCAAAAAGGTTATGCTAAGGATCACTGTATCTGCATGAAGGAAAGCCATGTGGCAACAAGGATTATAAAAGGGACGGGAACTGACTGATTGAAAAAGCTGACAGGATTCAATTCTATATGTAATTTGATTTTTTAAAAGGTTTTATTTTCTCAATATCATGCCGTTGTTTTGAAGACAATACAAATTGCATTAGGTTGAAGAAAATATTAAGTTATAGTTATAAAGATATGCTAGAATTTATGCTTGTGCAAGAAGTCAGATATTCTCTATCAACCAATCTCATGTGAAATTTCATTTAAAAAAAATTTTATTTTCTCAATGTTATGCTGTTGTTTTAGAGACAATACAAATCACATTATGTTGGAGAAAATATTAAGCTACTGTGATAAAGATATGCTCAAATTTATGCTTATGCAAGAAGTCCAATATTCTCCAACAACCAATCTCAAGTTAAATCCTAAATCTAATGATAAATAAAATAAATACATAAATTCCTTTAAGGTAATGTATAGTTTTATCAGCCATCAGTAAAGCGAAGATTGATATATTTGTATATAAGACTATGAATTCTGAAAGTATCAACAGAAATAAGATTCCCCTTATATTTAATGGACTTATCCAAAACAATATCTTCTTGTAAAGAAATAATAGTTGTAATTAAGGAAATCATGGACAAAGAGTCCCACAGCATCCTTAGCTTATTGTTTTGGATTATAGAAAAATGCTGTGAGACAGGAAAATTGAATACCAGTGATTAATACAATAATTATGCCAAGAATTGAAATTGCTTCCAAGTAGAAAATGGAAACTCTTGTCTGTTGAAAAGCAATCAAGGTGAACATGGAGCACATTACTGATGGTGAAGCTCGCTCAGCTGATGTGATTAGAAAAGGAAAGAGAGAAGGAATGCCTTGAAATAATTGGCATTTGTTTTCTTCTGGAATAGAAGATAAAACTGAGATATTTCGAGGCTCTTCTTCTTGATTCACATTAGTGAATGTCCTGCTCTGTTTCTAAAAATAAGGAAATTATATGTTGTGTATATTTTTGTTTGTGAAATGTATATATTTTGGATGCACAGATTAGAGTTCATTTTGGTTATGCCTGCTGCAATGATAATCAACAGGCATTTCAGAATATTCTAACTGCATACCTTTGTTTGGGCAAGCATAACCGTCTTGTGAAGATGGAGGTATTTTACACAAGGCCTGACATAATTTCTGCATGTGCTTGCACGGTCACTAAATATTATTCTGTGCCAATCTGCAGTATGCACATAAGGTATTATAGGAGCAGCAGTGGCGTAGGAGGTTAAGAGCTCGTGTATCTAATCTGGAGGAACTGGGTTTGATTCCCAGCTCTGCCACCTGAGCTGTGGAAGCTTATCTGGGGAATTCAGATTAGCCTGTACACTCCCACACACACCAGCTGGGTGACCTTGGGCTAGTCACAGCTTCTCAGAGCTCTCTCAGCGCCCCCCCCCCACCTCACAGGGTGTTTGTTGTGAGGGGGGAAAGGCAAGGAGATTGTCAGCCCCTTTGAGTCTCCTGCAGGAGAGAAAGGGGAGATATAAATCCAAACTCTTCTTCTTCTTCTTCTATAGACCATTGGTTCCTGGATATCCCACATTCACTATTATTCTGCATGTACCTGTAGAAGGCACTTGCTGCTCACATGCCTGCTTTGGAACATCCCAGTTCAACTGCAAGGTGGAAACTGTGGGGCTATTATTTTTATTCACTTTTCCATGAACCCTCTGAAACAACTTACAATGAATAAAACTACTAATACAAGCAGCAGCAAAGTTGCAATCAAAACTGAATTAAAGCAATAATTGGACAACACAAACTTTGAAAATGACTGATTGTATGAGAATAAACTGCCCTTTGTCTATATGTAACTGCCAACAGTGAAGGCACCAAGCACACTTTTCATGGGAGGGGAGCATCAAAAATGTGATCCCTCAGAAGAGAAAATCCACACACAGATGATCTGTGTAACAGGGCAAGTTCTTATGGCAGGAGATAATCTTTCAGCTAATTAGGCAAACAACATGGCTGCTGATCATCCCTCTGGCCTGCTCATCAATCACAGGATAATTTAGATACCCAAAGCCCTGGACCCTGGTGTGTCATTATTTCCTGTTATTGTATCCAGTCACATGAAGAACTTCTTGTCAGCCAGGGATAAGAGCAGGTTCTGCTGCTTGACTCTTCTGCTAAGTCACATTATACGCACACACATGCTCAACAATGCTGAGTTGTGTGCCTGTTTTGTTGGGAAATACTGACATTTGAATTTCAGTTGTCAAAATATCCTGATTTATTTTGGTTTGTCTTGTTTTCCTTTGGTAGCTGCACATTAGATCATGGCACATCCATTCATTCACACTTCCCATACTCTGATGATCTTTTGCCGCCTTCTAAGTGATATGAATTAATGAGTGATGTGTTGATTGCCTGGAAACATTAATGTCTTTTTGAAACAATTTCATTGAAAGCAATAAGAGGGACCATTAGCCCAGCTCTCATTGTTCTGTTAATCATGTCTAGTGAAGCTGGTTAGTTTAAATCTAAGAAACTACATCCAAGGTTGACACTGAAGTTTTATTGAGGCTAGTGTTGGCAGTGGAGTTAATTCAAGGGGTCTCCAGAACAGCCCTGGAACTTGCCTGTAGTCAGATGGCTGTTATACAGTTATCCAAGGAATTTGATCCAAGAGACCACATAAAATAATGTGCTGTGATAATTCAATCTTGATGTCTCCAAGATACAAACCACTTCATTCAGTCTTAGATTAAGTCAGTATGAACTGCAGACATTAAGTACCTTTAACCTAAGAAAAATAATATTTTACCATCTGGTTACAATCTTATGCAAAAGGGGGGTTGAAGAACAAAATCACCCCAAGGTATTTTTTATGAAAATTGAAAGACCTGGCATATAAAAAACAACAGATAAATGTGAAGAAGAGGTCGGGTTTTTTTTTTTTTGTTCAGTAAGTTTTGCATGGTTATAAATCAAACCTAAATTCCACCCTGAAGTATATGATTGCCAACTGTAAGGTTGATGAAACACTGCTATTTCCCATACTGTATCACTGTTAGTCAAATTCTCCAACTGATCTTAGAGCTGCCTATTACACGATGTTATCTAAATAGTTAGTATAACTGATACTTTTTATCATACCACTTTATGACAACTTCTGCTCCTACAACTGATCAGAAATTTTTGTCAGATATAAAAATTGTCATATAACAAAATAGTAAAAATAGTCTCATTCAAACTGGACATGACACTGATAATGTATACTCAGGATTCCTCTAAAACTTTTAGTATTGAATTTCACATTGCTCTCCCTCACTGTAGGGATGTATGTTCAGATATTGCTAAGCTGAAAATATATCCAAAAATACCTTATTGTTATATCCAGGATTTGCTGTTGTGGGTTTTCCTGGCTCATTGGCCATGGTCTAGTGGTTTTAGTTCCTAACATTTTGCCCATATCTTTGGCTGGCTTTTTCAGTAGCATGTGCCACAAACACATCTAGCTTAGGTCCCAAAAATGGGTCCTGAAAAATCCAGGAAATATCCAGGATTAACCTGAAATATTGGGATCCAGTGTTTGGTGGCTCCCAGGACTTTATTTTTTTTCTTCTCCTTTTCCCATGTTTCTGTGTATCCAGGTCTTTGTATCAGTTTGCCATGTTGCTTTGGATAGGATTCTGTGAGTTTCAAGTGTTTAAAGTTCTTTTTTTTTTCTGGAGTTGGTTTGTGTCAAGTTCATTATTTTTATGAGTGGATTTTCCCATTTTATACAAAGATTCTTGCATTTTACATAGGTTTATCTTGCATTTTTAGGTTTAGATTTTCACATTTTGTATTGGTAAGTCTTAGCAACTTGCACTAGCATTATTATAGGGAGATTCTTGGATTTTACATTTTAAGACCTTTTTTCTCCATAGGAAACCATGGAAGATGACTGGGGGCATCTTTTTCAGGGAGTAGGACTCCTAGGTCCAATTGGCTTGAAATTTGGGAGTTCTTTAAAGGATAGGCACTATCAGCTGTTATGAAATCTTGTGGCCAGGACCTTTAAAAACTCTCACCCTTCCCTCTCCAGAAGTATTCACTAGAGCAAATAACTGAGCTGAAAAATATTGGAAACCCAATAAAATCTGGATTTGAACACCATGCCTGTCTTTGAAATCTGGAAAACTGTGAATATTGATTTTTTTTTTGCCCCAGTATATCTGGATCTGAAAAATACCAATTTTGGCTGCTGTACACCCGTATCTCATTGTATAATCTGGAACAAACGCAAAATACTGTGTCTAACTTCATCTCCTGTAGCCATAAGATAAACATTAATCTGTAAGATCAAAATAGAATTCATACTGTGGCTTGGACAAAGTTGTAACAATGTGCAGAACATTATTTTTGTTTCCCATACCAAATAAAGTATCCAGATAGATAAATAAACAGACCATTATGAAGCACAAAATGTTTGTAACAATGTAAACCAGAATTTTCTTAAGAATGAATCAACAGATTGTCTACCACATGTTATGCGATCTAGTAACTTATAAATATAAATTTGTGCTTCTTCACTTCCAGGGTATCCTTTGAGGTTCATGTCTGGACCTGATTAATTATGCTGTGCTTGTAGGAAGAGTTTCATAGGATAGTAGTATTACTTTAAGACATAACTCTCTGAACAATCAACTCATATCTTCAGTAGCCTATATTGCGCATATGGCATATACATGCAAGTGGGAGGTTCCCGAGGACTTAGAAGGTCAAGAATCATATTTTTCCCCTACTTGCTTTTTCTCTTTGCCTCCCTTTAGCATACCTGCATCATCTCCCCTTTCTTTCTTAACCCTTCTCTATATAACTTTTTCTGTTTGTCCCCATGGCGATCTCTGCCCCTCCCTCATCCACCTTTTTCTGCCCCTCCAACTTTAGCTGTCAAAGTTTTTCTGTCCCTCATCTCTCGAGATCCTAGGTGAAACACTGTATTTTTGAAGACATTGCTTCCATGGTTTTAAGGTTTTTGTAACCAGAAATGTGGGTGTGTTTTTTTGTTGCTGTTACATTTCATATTTTTTCTGAAAAATAAAGTTTGCCCCAGACCTGTTGAAAAATTCCTCTCTGTTCCTGGCCTTGTTATGGGGATTTTTTGATCTATACTCTATAGCCAAGTTCAGAATCAGATACAAGTGTGGGCTATGAGGAACTCATAGGAAGGAGGAAAGAAGTCACATTCTTCTTCTCCTGGCCACCTCTGTCTCAGTGCCCACAAAGCAGGGCACAAATTGGGAAGAAAAAAAGATGCTTTTGACTTGTAGCTTGCCCAACCAGCTACCTCCATTTACTTTCCTCTGTGGCAGCACTAACCATCTTATGGCACTCCATTACTACGTGTCTATATGCTCTTGCTGCCTGCCCACCCTTTTCTCCTTCCAGGCTGCTCCAATTCTACAACTACTAATGCCCACCATTCCTAACAATGGCGGCAATGATCTCAAGATGCAACATCATAAGATTTCCTTTCCTTTACGTTGCTTGCATAAGCGCAGACGGTGGTCCTACACTTTTAGCATTTTTCTGAAAAACTGAACTGTACAAAAATGCCCCCTGTCTCTACAGCCCCGACTGGGTTACTTAATCCACACTGGGGTCAGGATCAAAATGATACAATAATTTGTCTACACATGACCTCTATTCAGACTGAATCAACAAGCTCAAGAAGGAGTTTAGTGGGAACAATCCTGCTCGGACATCCCAGTGTGAACTGAACAGGACTAAGGCTAACTTTTATAAGAAGAAGAGTTTATATTGGATTTATATCCCCCCTTTTTCGCCTCTAAGGAGATTCAAAGGGGCTTACAATCTCCTTTCCCTTCCCCCCCACCCCACAACAAACACCTTGTGAGGTATGTGGGGCTGAGAGAGCTCCAAAGAACTGTGACTAGTCCAAGGTCACCCAGCTGGCATGTATTGGAGTGCACAAGCTGATCTGGTTCACCAAATAAGCCTCCACATCTCAAGTGGCAGAGCAGGGGCATCAAACCCGATTCTCTACACCACATTGGCTCTCTGTCTATTTAGCTATGAACATAGTGCCAATCTGCGGTGTCAATGAATGCCTTTGTAATTAAATATTAGCACTGTTCTATTTCCAACATAAGAGGTTCTTTGTTCAAAGCAATCAGCCATGCATTATTGAAGTGTGAAATACTGCGATTCTTTCACTGAATGGCCAGAATCCCATCTTACCTTCTTAAAGGTAGCCAAACCTTGTTTGTTAGATTTCAAGTCATCATATGTCAGAATATTCATAATGTTTCACAAGCCAAAATCCAATCCATCAAACAGAACAAAAATGTCTATTCTAACTTATTTCAATGTGTTTTAAAATAATGGTTGTATGCCCCAGCACTTATTTCCCAGACCCCACTGACAGGCAAAGTGAATCCATTGTTTTGTATGTACAGGGTTAATTTTCAGGTGCATTCCACAGCTTGATCCAGCAAACTTTGTTCATGCCTTTCAAGAGACTCCTCCTGTATGTCAGCGTTGAAACATCAAGCTCTTAATGCCTTAATTTAAGAGTAGTGTGTCCCAATGCTGTCTCTTTCCCATCAAGGAAAATCCAAGGTATATGCAGGTGTGCTTCTCTAGGAAGAAAAAGAAGAAGCAATAAATAATTTGTTGACAAGATAAAGCCACAGATAAAATTATGAGTTCTGCTCTGATTTGTGTAGACATTAGATATCTTAATTTTATTGTGGAGAGAGATGATTATATATAAATATATTGCTTTTAATTATAGGTTAACTGACTTGACTGTCTTTGCCTTTGACATTTGAAAAAATAGAAGATGATTTTCAGAACTGCATAGTACTTAGAATTGTGTGTGGGGGGGGGGGTCTTTTAGATCTTTTTTTAAAAAAAATCTGTTCTGACAATATCAGCCATGAGCTATTTTTATTTTATGATTACTGTTCTCAGTTGGATAACATTCTCTCTTGATTTAATCAGAAAAGATAGAGTAATGTCAGAAGATTTTGTTCTCAGCATACCACATTGTTTTGGCAGCAAATTCAGCCTAAGCATTTGCAGGTGACTGGAGGCCACTTCTAGAAGGGATCTGGATATCCTCCTTCCAGAAATATTTGCAGAAAGCTCAGAATTTCTGAATATTGAGAGGCGCAGGAAAGAGTTTGTCATTCAGCGCCAAGCTTTTTCTTTTTGACACTTACGGATCATTCCCTTATCAAGGTCGATACTGACTGCTCTGACCAGCAGTGGCTCAGGCAGAAGCCCTTCATACTACCCACGACTCGAACCTTTTGAACAGAGGTGCCAGAGATTGAACATCAAAAGCAGATGCTCTGTAACAGAGTCATGGTCTCCACCCGCCAGCAGCAGCAGCAGCAGCAGCAGCAGCAGCAGCAGCAGCAGCAGCAGCAGCAGCAGCAGCAGCAGCATCATCATCATCATCATCATTATTATTATTATTATTATTTAAATTTATATACCACCCTCCCCCGAAAGGCTTTATTGCCTTTTTGAGTTAGTTCTAAAATTCTGGACTAGAACTAGCCTAGATACACTAATTTCATAATGTCTGTGGATACCTTTATAGCAGTGGTGGCGAACCTATGGCACGGGTGCCAGAGGTGGCACTCAGAGCCCTCTCTGTGGGCACGCGCAAACAGAGTACCCCCTCCCCACACATATAGGCTGGCCTGGGCCGCTGGGCTCGATTATTAGCATTAAACCTAAGACCTAGTTTTGGGGAAGTAGTGTAGGTAACCCTGTTAAGAGCTGTTAAACCCCACTGATTTTCATGCGTAGAACTAAAGCGTGATCCTTTACCTGGGAGTAAGCTTGGTTGCTGGCAATGGGGCTTGCTTCTGAGTAAACCCTCCTAGGGTCATGATTCACCCAGTTGGAAGAGTTGCACGGTTGCTTCAAAGCAAAGCTTCAAACCACCAAACTTACTCCTGAGTAACACACGCCTCAGAGTCAACCATTTTTTCTAAACAAAAACCTCAGTATTCAGGTTAAATTACCATGTTGACATTTTGCGATAAATAAGTGGGTTTTGGGTTGCAATTTGGGCACTTGGTCTTGAAAAGGTTCGCCATCACTGCTTTATAGTGATCAATATAATAACCTTACATTGTTTTGAGTTCTGAGACCATCCATAATTACCACAAAAAAATCACAGTTTTGATGTAATCCACCATACATTCTTCGGAATAAATTCCATTGAGCTCAACAGGATTTTCTCCACAGTTTTCCATTCTGCTTTGGGAAATAAAATGCTTGTCCAATCAGAGAGCCACTGCCCAAATTTACAGCGGAGGGGGCTGTGATATTCCTTAGGGAGCAGCAGTGGTGCAGTGGTTAAGAGCACGTGCAGTCTAATCTGGAGAACTGAGTTTGATTCCCTGCTTTGCCACTTGAGCTATGGAGGCTTATCTGAGGAACTAGATTAGCCTGTGCACTCCAACACATGCCAGCTGGGTGACCTTGGGCTAGTCACAGTGCTTCTGAGTTCTCTCAGCCCTGTCTATCTCACAGGGTGTTTGGGGGGAGGGTGGTTGTAAGTCCCTTTGAGTCTCCTACAGGAAAGAAGGGGGGGTATAAATCCAAACTCTTCTTCTGAAACCACATTATGTTTACTGATGCTTTTGGAAGTATCTTCGAAAACAGAATTTACCCTTCCTCCAATGCTCATTTGTTTTCTTTTGCATTTATCAGCCATACATTCATTTTGAAGTTGGGATTGCAATTAAAAATGAACAGCATTCTGCAACTGTTTGCATTAGGCAGCCAGCATCATTCACCATCACATAAACAGCTAGTTGCTAGCTGATGTTGGAGGATGTTCAGAACATATGGAATTGTTGGGGTTTATAGTCACTGGAGCTTTCCCGGCCTTTCAGTTCCTTTTCTGAAGACATTAAAATTACTGGTCATAGCAATCCCACTGGGAAGCTTGAAAGACTGGGAAGAATAATGTGCAGGAAAGATAAGGCCGCACTTGGAGCCTATTTGGGGTTTAAAGGGAAGTCCTGTGGCTAGGGTTGCCAGCTGTCTGGTTTTGCACTGGATAGTCCATTATTTACACTTTTTGGTCTTGGAAAAAAGCTAGGAAAGAACAGACATATAAATGTGTTTTTTTAAAAAAAATGTTTTTATTACTATTTACATCTCTCTCTCATGCACGCACACATGCATGCACAAACACACACTATGAGGGGAAAACCTTTACTCTCAGAGAAAGAGTGAATAGGTGGGCAGGGAGTGACTAAGGCCTGTACTTAACCCACCCCTCCTTCATTTCCCCTCAGCCTTTGCCTCTGCTATCACCTTCTGCCTTAGACAAGGTGTTGTCACTCCCCCTCCCTCCCTCCCTTCCTTCTTTCTGTCTGTCTCTCTCTGTCTGTGGGAAAGCACTTCCTTCTCACTGCCATCCACAGGGCCAAGAGAGAAGGATGGATTCAGCACAGGCCAAATATAACAGGTGTAAGGTGTTATACGAACCATTTGTGTGGGGGGGGGGGGGACATTACACAGGTCCATTCCCAAATACAGTTTGGCCTGTTTTCTTCCCCTCAGCCCACAATTTTTGAAAATCCACAGTCCTGGGTTGGAGGCATTCCTGCATGAACACAACAGGCAGGAGACGCTTTATTCCCCTTGCTTCCACCCATTCACTTTGTTCCATGCCATCCACTGTCATGGAGGATTCACCCACCTGCCATTCTGTGCAGGTTGGAGGCAGATTCTCTGGATGCTCAACTGTGTGCAAAGTCCTCCACATATATTTTCTCCCAGTGGCAGTGAGTATGATGGATCTACAGTAACATATTCATTATTGCTCAGCCATTAGAGGGAGGTCTCTTTTCTTTTCTTTTTTCTTTTGTGTGTTGCACATGCACAGCTATGTAGGTGCAGCTGATCCGACTGTGGGATCATCAGATGGGTGTGGGCAATGGAGGGATTCAGCAGGTTCGCACCACTTCGGCAGAACCAGTTGTTAAAATGGTGCTTGTAAACAATGTTGTTAAACTATTTGAATCCCACCACCAGAACCGGTTGTTAAATTATTTGAATCCCACCACTGGGTGTGGGGGTTCATTTACTGTATGCCTGGGCAGTTGTACATGTGTTGCAGGAAATTAAAAAGAGAGAGAAGCATCTCTGTACAAAGGTGTGAAAGATAGAGTGAATATGACCTGACAGGGTTTGATGAATTCTGGTGACTTCATCAGTTCTGCTTTTCTGAGGCATTGAGGAGCAGCACTTCCTTTGGATGTCAGTCAAAGCTGAAATGAAGTTACTAAGATAAAAGTACTAGTGGAGAGAAAAAAGAGATGGAAGGGGAGGCAAGGCAAAGTAGAGTAGGCTGAGCTTCCATTTGGACTTCCTTTCTTTACACCGCTGCACATTGTCTGAGAAAACATTACCACTTTTGAGCATGTGCAGTGCTTTTATCTTATCAACAAGTCATAGCAGCTCCCCTGCGGCAGGCCATGTAGCCAGAATCATTTCTGCTTTTCACAGGACCAATCACAGCCCTTTATTAGAACTTTATTTACAAAATAGAAAGGTCGCTTTCTGTGAGGCTATAAAACAAATTTGGGCAGAAATGGGGAAAAGAAAATGGAAGAGTGAAAGATAATAACTGATTAAACAAAGGGCTATCTTTTCCCCACTATTTACAATATTATAAACTGTTTTCCTAAAAATGGGACCCATAGCTGTGTGCAAAAAAAAAGAAGCTTACAAACTGAACATGCACTGTAATGGACCACCATCACAAACAAACTAACACTGAAAATAAATCACATGAAACCAAATGCGTTATCTGCCTTTAATTTAGGAGTGCACACAGATGTTTAAATAACTCTAGAGCAGGTTGAGGCAACTGGCCCCTGCAATGAAAAGTACATAGCAGTAAAATGTGGCACGTTAAACCTGTAACAGATTTGCAGTGTCATCCGAAGCTGAATTATACCCTTCCAAGTCCATTGGCTTCAGCTGTTATCAGAGTGAGACTCAAGGCAGATTACAGAACTAGGGACAATGCAAAAAAGTCCAGTTTAACATGTTCAGCAAACAGTGCAGTATAACTTGATCACAAAACTGGAAAACAATGAAATTAAAACATCCAACAAAAAGCCCAACATCTTTCATAGGAACATAAGAAGAGCTTTAATGTTGGACTTGGTTCTGAGTGAGGCTCAGGATCTGGTGTGAGATGTAGATGTTGCACTGATTGCAAATAGTGACCATAACACTATTAAATTTAGTCCCAAAGACCAAAAAGAGTCGTATTTAATTTTGAAATAAGGTGACTACTTGAAAGAAAGCGGAATAGGAAACTCAAGAGAGTCAAATCCCTAGAGGACAATCAGAAAACTGTATCATAGTCCCCCTTTACTAAAATGAACAATTAGAGCCAGTGTGGTGTAGTGGTAAAGAGTGGTGGACTGTAATCTGGAGAGCTGGGTTCAATTCATCACATCAAGCCTGCTGGGTGACCTTGGACATGTCACAGTTCTCTTAGAACTCTCTCTCAACCCACGTGGAGACAAGCAATGGCAAACCATTTCTAAATATCTTTTGCCTTGAAAACCCTACAGGGTTGCCATAAATCAACTGTGATCTGATGGCACGCATCTGAACAATCCTGTTTTACACATTCTGCCGACCAATAAAAAAGTGGGAGTCTTCCTGGCGTAAGGCCACTGCACTGTTACAGTGGCATCATTATTCATAGATCCATTTTGTCCAGTGCACTAAGTGCTATCCTCAGTTGGCAGATTCATTCACACATACTGACATACAAATATTTTGGGCTGGGTCTGTGGATCAGTAGCAGAGTTTTTCACACAGAATTGTATTTGAGAGGGCAGAAAGTAATATAAGGGATGGGATTTCAATTTTAATTTTGAAAAGAAAAAGTGGTCTCAAAGGAAGGGCAGTGTTTGGGGAAGTGGCAACACAATGTCCTTTGACCTGAAAGTGCCATCATACGACATGACATCACAAAGTGACATAACATCCTGCTAAGCCCTGCCCTCCCCAAACTCTGCCCTCCCAGCCATTACCTCCAAATCTCCTGAAATTCCAACACTTGGCAGCTCTAAATGGGGAGGGAAAGCATCAGAGTGTATTAAGGAAGGTAAGGAGAGCTGTTGGGGAGAGTGTCCAGCATTTTTGTCAAAATTGTCTGGCAACCCTACCTGATGAAGGTCATTACCAGTCATTTGGCGGGGGGTAGGGCATGGTACTCGAGAAGAGACAGGCAGTCACTTGTGCCTGTGTGAGTATTTTCTAAGCATTCTGCTGAAGATTTAAAATGTCTAACATTTTTTCTATTTAGCAGATATGCAAAGTTTTGGTGAGGCACAGACTTGTGTAAGATGCCTCCATCCCCTCAGGAGCTGATCGTCGCTAATTATATTTTAAGAATTAATATGCATATTGAATTTTAGACGTCTGAATTGAAGCCATTGCACTTGGGAAGTCAGCTACCAGAATAACAGATCAAATGGTGGACTTACAGTCTCTCTGTCTGAATTTCCAGTATTCTCTGAGACAGTGCTTTCATTCGTTCCACTTCCTGTATGGGTATAGAGGACAGTGTTTCAGACACTTGGAAGCGGCATTATATTGTGGAGTTATCATTGCACTATACATACATGGTTTTTGGTGTCTTGTTATGGTCTCTGGTCAAATCACAGCATTAATAAGACATTCAAAATATCTATTCGCTTGTAATATTTTATCTTGATTTCAAAAAAATAGCTGCACCCTAAGTAAGGGGCTTGTAAATAAGATCAGACAATAATATCCCCAAATATTTTACACCAACATTCACTAGAAACAACTGGACAAATACTTGAGTGTTATTAATTTGAAAGTGGGGGGGGGGGGTTGTGGTTTCTTGATTCCCCTTCTTTCTCCAGATACACTACACAACATATATGACTTACTGTTTTGACTACTTGAGAGGAAACCAAATACATCTCGGTGATTGTCAGTGCTGTCCTAAACAAAGTTATATCTTTCAAAGCCCATTGGTCAATGACACAGTACTACTGTAGGTAAAGTGATCTAGTTACTCAGAAGAAATGTATATGATTAACCTTTTTACAACCTTTTTAGTTTGTTTCCCAATTAATCCTTTCAAATACAGAACTTTCTAGGACTTTTTTTTTCATGCCTACAGCTGGCTTTATACTAATCAGCATGTTTTTCAGTGGATTAACTAGGGTGCTTCAACCATTGATTTCTTAAGGGTTCTATCCTGCTATATGAATGGAGACCCAAAAAATGGCTTGTAATATTTACACAACGCCATCTGAAATATAAGAACTGTTTTAATGTTTAAAAAGTATAAAATCAACAGACACATAAAGAAGAGATGCAGGTATGAAACAAAGAAAATAGATTGAAAAACAAAGTTTGAAAATACTAGACTAAACCACAGGAACATAATACAAATTAAACCCACACAACAAATGGAGAACATATAAGAGACTGAACAGAGTTGGGAGCAAGTGTGTGATTGTGTCTTGACCTGCCTCCCTTTCTTTCTAAGTAACTAAAAATTTTAAGTAATTTGCAGTGCAATCCTAAAAACACTTTCCTGGAAGTAAGCCTCATTGAATAGACCGGAGTAGGATTCTCAGTAGACCAGTTTAGGCTTGCTCCCTGAGTTATTGGCACCACCCACCCAATGATGGTTGCAACAATGTGGAGGAAAAAAATGTCCTTAATTGATGCTTAATGGATGTTACTTATCAGGTGATGTTATTTACCCGCATGTTATGAAAAGCTCCACCTGCCTATTTCCACTCATTAAGCCTCTATTAAAGGGGAAGGGCATTTTTGTCCAGGTAACTGGCAGCCTTGAGCTTCTAGGTATTGACTATAATTTTATTTGGGCAGGTTCCCTATGAGGCTACCCAACAGGGCCACCAGTTAGGCTCACCTTTGCTTTTCCTAACGTGCACACACACAGTAGTCAATGTGTGGATTATAATGATGACATTCAGCTCCAAGAGAGGCATTCAGACTGATCAGCCCACAGTTAGCTTCTCACCCACCACCAACACACATACGTACTCACAAATGTTTCAAAGTGTTTGCTGATCTTATTAAAGGCTGATATACCTAACTTGCTAATTCTGCTGCCAACTCCTGAACTAGGACCTAAATAGATGAAAGCAGATCTATTGAAACTAAGAACTTCCCATCTACAAGCAGTTCAGGGGTGGGGGAGGAATTTCTCCAAGCCAATTTGAGAAGGTTCCAAAAAATTTCTTGTTCAGCCCCAATGCAATCAGCTAATCCTACAGAACTTTATAGAGACAGGGATGATAGGTCAGTTTCTAGCTTGCAAATGGCTGTCAGAGACAGGCTATTTAAAGTCTTTACTTGTCCTCTCTGGCTGGCCACACAGCAGGAGTGTGTCATTTTCTTTAGAAAGAATACAATTGTAGCAAATAATGGATCCCAGCTAAGAATGGGATCCTTCTTTAGGTTGATTGTCATAATTTTCAACACCAATTTGCAATTACAGGTACTATCTATGGCTGAGATCCAGAGAGATCTTTTAGGCATGCCCTGGTGGTTTGGGCATGCTCATGACAATTTTTTTTGTCTCATAACTCATTGTGTGGTTCTTCAGATCTTGGCCTATAATGCTCATAGTCTCTTGACAATTCTATTGTGGATCATTTTGTATAACACAGTGATTTTATTTATACTATTGCATACTTTTAGAAACAGGCAGTGATTTTACTGAAACTTAAGATGACCCATCTCTAAATAGGGCAAAGGAATGGAATCTAAAGTAATAATTTAGTCTGCATAAGCTTTGATTTGAAAATTGAGGCTATCTGCTAATATGGATTCCTTTCCATTTATATAAGCAACTTTTCTATAATGTTGTTGAAAGTTGTTGAGGAAAGTTGCTGAGAGGGAGACTGTCAGGGAAGGAAGATTTGCACCTATTAAAAGGAGTTATTCATGTAAGCCTCTTCAACAATAGCAGAGATTAAACCCTTTTACACTGACTTTGAAGACCTATGAACTCTAAGGTTAAGTGGGGTATATAACAAGCTATCTGACAGCCACATCAACAGTTGCCTTATCCCTGAGCTTATCTTATCTTGGAAAACCTGATCCATAAGCCCGTTAAACAGTCAAGAATACTTTGATTTAATCTGGTTTAAATCCCATTGACTTCAGTGGGTCTGCATCAGTTTAAATTCAAATTCTAGGGCTTAAATAGTTTGTGAATTTGGTTGTAAAACACTCCATGTATTCCCATAAAAATGTTTTAATGAAAGTTCAGTGGGGATCCATAAAAAGAAGCTGCATGAATTGTTTCTCAATAGCATTTTGAAAGTTTGGACCCACTTTTAACTCCATTCTAAAATATATAAACTATTTTATTGTTTTACCAAATATATCAGCTTCCTTTTATGTTGGCATTTGTTTGTTTCTCTCTATCAGTTCTTCTCTAGCCCTTTGTTCTGCTTTTAAGCTTGTTCCATTATCCCCCCTTTCTTTCTCTGTGTGTGTGTGTGATTCAGCTATAAATGTATTTATTTATTTGTTCGATTTATAGGCCGCCTCACCCCCGAAGGGCTCGATGGTTCCAGGTTCAGTTCATGATGCTTCCAGTTAAAAGGTGACATGAAGAACCCTGACCTGCTGCCAGCTCAGTGGACAATACTGCCATTGATATACTAGTGGTCTGAACCAGCTCAGTGGACAATACTGCCATTGATATACTAGTGGTCTGAACTAAAGTAGTTTCATGTATACTACTTGTCTCTTCTCTTAAAAAAATTATAGTGTTGGTCTGGTCCTCATAATACACCAGCTGAAAATCAATGTAGTGCTCTAAATCACAGACATTACTAAATAAATTATGATCTGCCACCTTAGTTTCATTGCCAGTGAGTATTCTTTGCAGAAGAACAAAATGTCCCCATGGAACATGGGTTATCTATACTTTCTCTCAACGAACTTCAGCATTACCTCTAAAACTGCAAACTCACCAAAAGCTCCCTAATTCTCTTGTACAACCATGTGAAGATCACTATCTTAAGTGCCGTCCTTCTGTGCCGTCCTTTCACTGTTCCTGGATGACAAAATGAAAGTGCTAATTTACATCCTATGCTCTTAATGCATGGAACCAATCCACCATGGCTTGCACTTTCCTGTGACTGCTGCCTTCTTTTGGTGCCAAGAGAGCAATTAGTGACTGAGGAGTAGCCTCAATTAACCAGCAGGAGTGATTATCAGGCCAGATTACCATCTTCCAGAAGTAAAGATTGGTGATAACCAGGTCAGATGGAATCATCTTCACCTCTCACAGAACTGCAGGACAACAGCAAGACATACTATCCCTCAGGGAAGTTAGATTACTGCAGGTCATGTTTGCTAAAACTAGGCCATTCCAACTTACTGTAGATTTGACCTGACTCAAAAGCGATATAATTATCAAGTTAGACACCATGGAAGAGTCCTTGCCTAAGTGCTGAAATTGTTACTCAACTTATGCTGCATAAAAGTGATGGTCCTTCTACTCTCTTTTTCATATACTTGAAACATAGCACTAGGTATTTTTTCTGATATAATTCCAGAACCAAATTAAACAAAACCATATGAACTATCTGTTGTATATTCCATTGCTCCATTTGCATAGTGGTATTTGTTAAAATTATATTAAAGTGTTATGCCTGCCTGAAGCTACAGCCCTACAGCATGTGCAAGTGGTATTGTGTTAAATACATTCTCTTTTTCACTCCTGCATCACCATATCCAACCCAGTATTTCTGTTCCCTCTTGAAAGAAAATCAACCATAAACATATCCTAACATCACAATGACAAAAGTTCTTGTATCTTTGTCTTCTCATTCGGTGACCTTTCATGTGTGTGTGTGGGGGGGGGGGGTTGCAATAGCCAGCAATTATTCAAAGTCCCGTTTCAATCCCCACACCAAACAGAGAAATTCAGTGGATGTTTAACAATCTTCAATTCTCTCTGCTTTCTGAAGTATGTGTCTGGGCTACAGAACCTCACTGTGTGTCCCTTGTATCCCAGTTAAAAATCTGTGAACTGTAATTAATGTCCCTGCCTTTAAAAGTCTATTTTGTCGACCTGAACACAAACACTTTTGTTTTGTGTTGCGTTAAATGCAACATTAATTAAAAGATCATAATCATTAGGTGGCTTTCCCCATGAAATACTAAAACAAGGAGAGCCAGTCTGTGCTGGTCTTTTGTACAGTCTGCACATCAGAGTCTATACGGCATGCTTCTCTTTCATGTAAATTGCAGGGGCTGCAATTCATTGGCTTGGATTACCAGCTCTGCAAAGAGACCCTTGTCTGCTGTATGGAAGGACTGAAAGACAATAGGGAGAATACACAAAACAGAGGTGGAGGGAACAGAAGGAGAGAGCAACCAGAACAAACCAATAAACAGTGAGGTCTTATGACTGCACCTCTTTCATGAGGCTGTGAAAAGAAAATGAGTTCATCTCCCCATATCTGCTCACAGCCACACAAACATATCATGGAAGGAGCCATTTTCTGTTTCAGTTTTTAGCTTTTGGAATGGAGGTTGGAGTTTGGCTGCTGCCATCAGGGCCTCCCAAGAGACCTTCTTGAAAGTGAGATGGAGGATCTCCAGGGTGTTTCTGATTGAAATGAAATTTACAAATAAATACATGACTGAAAGAGAAGGGCAATGAATAAAGGTGAGACTACAATGACCCAGTGGAAACTTCTTTGTTGGACAAAGTAGGAAACTGGGAAATGTGCACGCATTTTCATTAAAAACAGTGACAGCTCCGTAAAATTACAAAGTTCTTCAATTTATATCGAGTTTTGTAACATGTAACATTTTAAGGTGTTATTAGTACCAATTAATACAGAATTTTCAACAAACAACATTCTATAGAATGCTTATCTTGTCAACATTCAACACAGCAATCCTGAATTATAGATTGCTTTTACTTTTTCTGTGATCTAATAGCTACAACTGCATGTGAATTAGGAGATCTAGGTACACCTTCTGAAATGGGCTCTGTCCATTCTGAAATTGGGTTGATTACATATACATTACATATGATTACATTACATATTGTTGTGGCATTGTTCATTTCATATCTGGTTCATTATAACATTCGTCACAACATTCAAGTAAAATTGTTTATTGTTAATAATTTCTGAAGCATTTCAGAGAACAAATTATATAATGATAAACCCTTCTCATTCAGGCTGCCCCTTGAGGCAGTTTCCATTTTGCTGGATGAAAACTGGGGTACACAGCCACTAGCTCTAGGGTTGCCAGCCACGAGCTTGCAATCAGTGGGAGTCTGGGGGGCCAGGGATATGGTGTGGCATTATCAAGCTTATATCACTTCCAAGCTTCACAACTTCGTGCTGCAGTTCTCCATATTTTGTATAACTCATACCTTGAAGACGACCCCCGCCCGCCCCGCCCCATAAGAAAAACTCACAGAAATCTTCAATATACAAGGCCATTCCCGCACGGGCAGAAAATGACGGCCTGGAGATGGTAAAAACACCGTCTCCAGGCCGCCACTCGCACGAGGGGCGCAGCTGCAGCGCAGCCGCGCCGCCCTCGCGCCGCCCGCCCGGCCTGGAGCCGGCGTTTCCCCAGAGCGCTTCCTAGCGCTCTTTTTGGGGAAACGCCGCAGTGAAGCCGCTGCCGAGCGAACGGCAGCGGCTTCACTCCGACTCCCCCACCCGGCACTCACCTTGTCCCTGGGCCTCCGACGCGTCGCCGAGGCCTGGGGACACGCCCCCCTGCCCTGCTCCGCTCGAGCAGGCGCGCAGGGCCAGGGGGCATGTCCCCAGGCCTCTGCGACGCGCCGGAGGCCCAGGGACAAGCCGGGTCATGCGAGCACCGGCGCTCCGCGGCGCCGGCTGCCCGCCTCTTCCCAGGACCGTCCGTGCGGACGGTCCCAGCGTCTTCGGGTCGGCGCGAGAAGCGCCGACCCAGCCGTTTCCGCTGCCGTGCGGAAACGGCCCAGGTTAGTGGGAACAGAGAGTGAGCTCACAAAATGGTACTGAGGAGGAAATTTGGGGACAGCAGAGTGATGTGGAAAACATTTTGGAGACTGCACAGCAATGAAGCCGTTTCAGCCTAAAGAATCATTTTTAAAGGAGATTCACTGAAAACATTTTGAGATTGGAACTCCATGGAGGAAACATTTTATTTCCTGCCTCAGGACGTTTTAAAATGTTTGTGCAGAAAGGGACATGTTGGGGTTCACTAGCACAAGCAAGATACTTATTACATTACTTTGTATGCCTATCCAGATACAATGTATGTGTCCCATGTCAGTTAGAAATAATCCGTGAATAATTTCAGTTACTTCCTTTGCAAACTGTCCAAAATAATCAAGAAATGTTCAGTTGTCTGCTTCGATGTAGGAGAAAAGTGGTGATTTATATATCATATGCCAATTGCTACTGACATGAGACAAGTATATTTTTTACACAACTATGTCTGAGTACAAAAGAATTTTAATTAGCAGGTATCTCAGTTCTAAATATAAAATGCCTAATAGACCACACTATTTTCTTCTGTTCTCTTTCCTAGCCGAAATCAACCTAAAACCAATCCAATATGCCATTTCATGTTGAATGCAGTTACCTAACATGTGGGGAAAATATAGCAAGATAGTTCAGGCAAGGCATTGTGCTTGTTTTAAACTTTAGGAGGACTCAAACAACTTCTTTTTTGAGCCACTGCCTCATAATTTGTTGGTTTGCCAAAGTAGTTTTACACAAACTTTATTAGCATGTATAAATCAAAGTAGCTTCATAAGTTATATGGCAACAAAAACATTTATAAATATTATTCTTGAACAATGCACATGGACATTATATTTATCAATCCAATAACCATTTTCATGTATGTATTTACTTACACTCTGTCTTGTCTCCTCAGACTAAGTTATTAGAATTATATATGATCATATACAGAGTTATTTCATACATATATAGTTGCTTCTGTGATGGAAAAAATATCAAGATGCTGGGTAGTTAATGGGTTTTGCTCAAGCCAACTTTTTTTCAATTCCCTCCTTATTACAACCATTATCACACAGGGTTTTGTCCATCCAGATGACATAATCCTCTGCAAAAACATCTTTGGTGGACAAAGGGAATGCCCTCCTTCCTTTTAAACCTGTAAAAAAAATTAGTTGGATCCAGTTGTCTTTTTCACACATACCCCTTCTTATAATTCTGTGCTGTATTGTAATTCTTAATCTAGGCTACATTTCAGTGTTACATTTAACAGCAGCTAGTGAAAATGTGAACACACACACAGCTAATTGCTGGGTTTATGCTTGAATGTTATGTCTCCTTTCACAGTTAAAAACTAATTCCATTTACTCATCATGTATGGGCACAAGGTTTAACTGGAATTTCTATTCCTCCCACAAATCAGGATTCTAAACTTTAGAGTCCTGGTTTAGGATCCTGGTCAGTGGAGAAGAAAAAAAATCATCTAAATTTTGCCACCCAACCCTATGTATCAGAGCAAATCTCACTGAGCTAAGTACCATTTATTCCCAAGTAACTGTACATAAGATTGCAGCCTTCATTTAAAAATGTCAAACAGCAGACACTTTGATTAGATGAATACTTGGCAGGGACTTTTCTCCCATTAAAAAGCAAAGACTAAAGGCGCATTTTACATGAACTCAATATGAAGTGGAACCTGCACTCCCAATGAACATTACTTTCAATAACAGTAATAAATTGTTCATATTTCCATACCTGTGATAGAATGAAACTATTTGAAACATGTCTAGTACTAACCAATATGGCAAGTATGGGATGTTTTCTCTTCCCCCCACCCTTTCTTGTTAACCAAATTATTCTACAAGGCCAGCCAGTTAGTTGCTTAATTTCTTGAGATTGTTTATTGATGCATACTGAATAGTCTGCTGTTTTTTTGTAATGCTGAGTGCTTACATATACCATAGTACAAATATGTTAAATAATGCAATATGTTACACACGCACACACACACACATACCAGCAAATCGACTTACATAATAGTGCAACTTGCTGTAAGTGAAGAGCCTTGTCAGAAACAAGTCAGTTCAGGCAAAGATACATGTGCATACTTGGCCTAAGAGAAATATTCTTGTCACATAAAAATCCTGCTATTAATCAAAAATCACATTATAGCTTCTGGAATGAAGTTTCCTTTACTACTCTTTAATCATAAGTCCAAGATAAGATAAAATTGGTAATTGTACATTCTCTTTTGATGGAAGATAATAGTAAAGTGGTACAGAAATTTGAGTTACAAGAATATATTCACCCTGCTAATAGGCTTTCATTATGTGGTCTTTACTGATTTATTCATTAGACATTTTCTACATATATAGAAAACTTTAATTGGAAGTTACTTAATACATTGTTACAAAATGTTAATTCATTTTTTTCTCTCTAATTCAACAATAATTTACAGTAGGAAAGCTAGCTTAGTTGCAGAAAGCAAGAAACATTCACCAGTGACATTGTTTGGACAATGTTGATTACATTTCCTAAGATGATTTAAGAAGCAGGGAAGCCAGTGGTGAGCCTGTGTATGAAAGCATTCACACAAAGCGGTCCTTCACTGCTCACCTAGTTCACTGGCAGAAGGATGTCATCAGCAAAAGTTAGAAGCGTAAAGGGGTAAACCTGAATATACTTTCTCAGAAACAAATTCCACTAAAATGGCATTTTATAGTCTACTTTTCTCACCAATGGGGAGCAGTTTACAATGTTATTATCCCCTCCTTCATTTAACTCTCACAGCAAAAATAACTGTGTGATATAGGTTAGGGTGACAGGTTTAAGCTTCCAGTGAACTTCGACAGCAGAGTGAGCAATTGAACCTGGCTCCCAGATCCTAACTTAAATACTGTGCTACACCCTGAGATGATTAGGGTTGTACTATTTGGCTGCTTTTCTGGGCACAATTGAAATTTCTCACTGAAATTGATGGGATTTACTTTTGAGGAAACAGGGGTTCATGCTGCACAAATGAAAACAAAGAGGACATTGCAGGTGAGCTCCCAGTCTCCACATTGCTTTTTTATCTCATCTTCCTAAAGGTACCTATCCATTTATTTATTTCATACACTTTCTTTTTTCTCTCTCTTTTAATTTTCTGGACTACAGCACCACTAATTTTATTATTATCTATCTAATACAATTTCTGTATTATTAAACTGTAGGATTGTGTTGGAATGTTCTAAACTTCCCTGACCTAGATGGCCCAGGCTAGCCCAATCTCATAATATTTTGGAAGCTACACAAGGTTGGGCCACTGCGAGTAGCAGAGAGCTGGACTAGATGGACTCTGGTCTGATCCAGCTGGCTTGTTCTTATGTTCTTAAGGTTGGCCTGGTCTGTATTTGGATGGGAGACCACTAAGAAAGTCCAAGCTTGCTGCGTAGAAGCAGGCAATGGCAAACCACCTCGGAACATCTCTTGCCTTGAAGTCCCTATGGGGTCCCCATAAGTTGGCAAAAAACCAGCATCTACTATTGCTGCAAGCTACAAATAAATAACACATGCTTCCAAGAGAATATAGTGGTGACACAATGATAGAGCATTGATGTGACAGAATGGGCCATACCACATAACATTGCAGGACATTTTGGAAAGTTTCTTATATTAGTAATTCCTAAAAATGGCAAATTAGTACTCGTTTGAGAAAAGGAGAAAGTAGAACCTTTCTGTTTTATGTGCTCATGTTTTTATTGGCAGGAAGTTTTTGCATGGGTGGGAGCATTAAAAATGTGACGATTCCAAATAGCAGTCTGAACTGGCACTGTCAAATTCTACCACCTCATTCTGTTCTTTTGACTGGGCCTAAGAATCCATTGAATCCTGGACTGACATATTTATTAACACGTGTTGTAAAATTTTCTAAAGTGCATTTGAGCGCACCAAAGATTAGATCATAAGGCATTTATAAGTTCTCTTGGTATCACAAAGGACTTGGTTCTTTTTGCTTGTTCTGGAATAGAGCTCTTTAAGAAATCTTCTCTAGAAATGCTTCTAAATGTAACTTTTGGTCTCTGGGCAATATGAAGCACATAGAATTTGGTGGGGCATTTAGAACTTTTTCATGGGCCCATTGCAATTGACAATTTATGAAAAATGTACTACTGTTTATGAAATGGTACTATTTTTTTCTCAGCAGAATCAGAGAAAAAGAGCAGAAACAGAAATCAATCATACAGCAAGATACAAATCATGGGCCCCTTCCGCACACGCAAAATAATGCGTTTTCAAACCACTTTCACAACTGTTTGCAAGTGGATTTTGCCATTCCACACAGCTTCAAACAGTATTGAAAGCAGTTTGAAAGTGCATTATTCTGCATGTGCGGAATGAGCCATGGACTTCCATCTCTGCTTTTGGACAGTGAGAAGAAGACATAATCTGTGGGAACAGCTCAGCCTAACAACTGACAAACCAAGTGTCATCAACGTTCAGGGTGAGATGACATGAAATAGGATAAGAACACCTACAATGCCTAATATAACACCCCAGAGCAGTGTTATATGCTGGACAGAAGTATTGAGTGTTCAGTTTCATTTCATTATCTAATGGAAGATGCCCTCCTGATCCTTCGTGATCCTTTGTGAAATCAAATAAATAAACTCCCAGTGTACGAACTGCATACAATTAAATGTGGGTGAAATCAATATGGGAATAGATTACTGCAGTTTTGAAAAGGCAAGATCAAATGAATGAACTTATAACATCTAGCAACACATATCTGCTCTGGTACTGTTCCTATCACTTTCTAAGTTTCATTTTTAAAATGTCCAGGGTAACCATTCCTTTTATTTATTCGTTTCTAAGTCTTATATCTCTCCCTTCTTCTAAATGTTGGTCTCCAAGATAACAAATAGTTAAAAATCTTGCAATTAAAGGGAGAAATAAATCAGTCAGTCAGTCCAGAAGCCAGTAAACATTACATAGAAGCGTAACCAATTTCTTGCCATTATAAACCACAGAAACTAAGACTCATCAGATAACCATCACTGGCCTGGGCAAATAAAGTTTTTATTTGGCACTTAAAAGGTATAAACATGAGTGCCTCTTTGCCTGGGGAGAGACTGTTGCCATCAAGAGCTGTTACCACCTGCTTAGCCCTCCCTGAATTAGTCAATTGATGGCAGGTAAATTTGATCTTGGAAAACATATGAAGAAGAGGAGTTTCGATTTATATCCCTCTTCTCTCATGTAAGAAGACTCACTTACAAACTTCTATTCCCTTCCTCTCCCCACAATAGAAACCTTGTGAGGTAGGAGGGACTGAGTGAGTTCTGAAGGACTGTGAGTAGTCCAAGGTCCCCCAGCAGGAATGCAGGAGTAGGAGAACAAGTCTTGTTCACCAGATAAGACTCTGCAGCTCAAGTAAAGGAGTGGAGAATCAAACCCAGTTCTCTGGAGTCCACCTGCTCTTAACCACTATACCACACTGGAGAGACATGATGGACATGTATTGTATGTGTTTTAATTTGTAAGAAATTTTGAGTCCACAGAGTGAAAAAACAGGTTTTAAAAGACACAAATAGTAAGCAGTTATATTTGCATAATCTATTCCAATACTGGCATTTGTTATAACAGGAATTTTAAGTTTTATTTTTATAAGCAGGAATAACCAATTCAAACTCACAGAGGTAATTTGGGGAAAAGATACATGTTGTTCTACTTTTCTCTTCCCGAGTTTCTGACAGTCTGCCATTCTGCCATTTAGTTTTATGACTGAAAAATAAATACACTGGAGCAAATTAATACAATGAAGCAATTGCAGCAAGTACTATATCAGGCAGCAGGCAGCTTGCAAGAAATTTCACCTGTAGTGACAACTATGGGAATTCACTGGGATAACATCCAAAACTAAGACAGGAGGGTCATGACTGAACTGATATATGAATTAATCATGAATATACTGGTCTATTGAAGTTAGGATTAGTCCAATTTGTAGAGGAAAACAATACTTACACACTATGTACTTCCTGCACATCCATAGTTTTATGTTGCCTTGCCAGCTCCAAGTTGTGAACTATGTGGAGATTTTGGGAGAGGAGACTGAGGAGTGTGGGGTTCAGAAAGGGAAGGGACTTAAATGTCCTTGAGTCCACCTTCCAAAGCAACCATTTTCTCCAGGCAAACTCATCTCTGTTGCCAGATCAGTTGCACTCTCAGGAGATTTCCAGCCCACCCATAAGATGACAACTCTAACTTTATGATAATCAGGGTTAGAATATCACAACCATGATACATGGGGGGGGGGGGGTTAAACCTTATTTTTGGAATATAAAAGAATAGGAGGAGTTGGGGGCAGGGATAATACAGCTGGATATGTTCAATTGTTGCTTGATTCTCAACTTTTTATGTTAATAACTTATTTTTTATTCTAAATAGGCCACTACCCACCAGGTGACTCCTCCCACACTACTGCTGGAGGCAATGATACCCATCCTTGGTGCTGTTGACCAGGACTGAGTTGAATAGCTCAGAGCAGAACAGAGACTTCTCAACTTGGCTTGCTCCTTGGCCACTTAAATTTCCAAGTCCTCTCCTGAATACTGTTTCATGCGATATCGAAGAAAATGTTTGTTAGGTTTCCAAACTAATATAAAATAGACAATATTATGGTAATAGTCTTGTAGTTCAGATTTCAGATCCAGCACTTATAATAGTATATAGAGCAGGTTGTTACAAAAAGTCAACTGGAATAGAACAGAGAGAAAACACCATACTTGGAAGAGAACATGTGATGAAACACAAAGGATACAAGCAATGTTGGTAAAGCAAAAATAAAAACTGTGTATTCAAAGGGCACAAATATTTAAAGTCTATAGGCATAAGTAGAAAATTTAGACACAAGCAAATATTGAAAATATTTCTAATTGTTCCAAAATTTATGTTGCTAGATTTTGGAATATGAAAATATCTCAGCAATGTACAATACATCCACAGTCTGGGCGGTGGACAAGAGTGATTTTTTGACAGTGTAATCCCACCTCATGACACTCAACACTTACAAAAATTACAGTAAATAATTTTCCAGCTTGTTCTTTCTTTTCTCTTCCATAAGAAATAACGTACAAAACAGTACATCAAATATAAAAAACAATAATTAACATAGAATGGTTTGGGCCTGTTGTGCTCAAACAGACCAGTAGAGTCTCAGTCACTTTCTGGCTTTTGTCTAGCTGGGTCTCCAAGAGATGGATAGGCTTGCACCTTTGCTTTGCCGAGCCATCTGTTCTTCTCTTCAAGGGTTCCAATATAACCCTAGAATATCAATATACAGTTCATAAGGAACTTGGAGTTCTTCTGAGATGAACTACCTACAGCTTCAGGCTCTCCAACAAATCTGGGAGAATTCATATAATAACCATTGCAACATACATAACAGAAAACCAAAGTACCACCTATTAGCCAGTCAATATGAACATAATCCTCCCTTTCAGCAATCATATGCAAATATTCTCATGCCTGTAATATTAATATATAGTTCATAATGAACTTGGAGTCTGTCTACCTACAGTTTAGGCTCTCCTTCAAATCTGGGAGGATTGTGCCTTTTCTTCCTTATATGGGAATATCCAAACTCTTTAGCTCCCCTAGTGGAATTTGGGCTACACTTAACTTCAGAGATCTGATGGCATCAGGCTATATCACGCTGTGTTCACTCCTGGATTGCATTAGACTGTTAGACATAGAAAAAATAGAACCAAGTGCCTATTCAATTCATTAACTATATAGAAGAAAGGAGGGCAGTCATTCTGACAGGGCTCAAAAATTCAGCACAGGGATCCCAAAAGAAGGCAGTAGTTTTGCATTTGAGAGTTACATTACCATATAAAGAAGATAAAGGACGATCATTATGCCTAGAGACTAAAATTACCTACATGCAACACTGGCAAAAGGATCCCACATCTTGCAAGAGGTAAAACATGAGAAAATACAGCAGAAATAAGGTATTCCTCTGTTATATCCCTTGTCAGAGGTTTGCTAAGTTCTCCTAGAAAATGCTTTCAGCCCAGCTTTCAAAAGCTTCCATTTTGGTTAGATTCAGTATCTAAAGTTTTTCACAGGAAAATTCAATAAATATCTGAGGCCTTAAAAGACTTAAAGTGTAGACTGAGGACATTTTAGGCTGTGTAAAAAGGACTCAGGAATATCACTTGAGACTAAAAAGGGCACTAGAAAGAACTAAAATAACATGACTAAAGCTCAGCAAACAGAAGTATAAATTCAAAGCCAAAAAAAGATAGGTGGAACATTAAAAGAACAAGCGTTCAGGTATACCTTAGCAGACCAAAGCAAATATGCCATTCTCTAAGGAGAAAGAAGGACTACATATATTCCTGTTTGATCTATATCATAGGGAAGTTAATACAGGTGAAACAGGAATGCTAAAAACAATTCTGCATAAAAATTCTCAGTAGCTTTAGGTGTATAATGATAATCTACGCTGAATAACTTTTTGAACTCAGATGGAATAACAGGAGCCATTTTCAGATGTTTCATTTGACACACCAACCATTTGTAATGAGAGCACACATTATCTATGATCTTTCTGATTCAAACAAATGCCATTTGGAAGGAATAATTTAATGAGCATATTTTTCATATTTGTTACAAATAAACAGATGATTGAATTTTTGAGGGTACATATTCATGTCCAAAGTTGTACACACATTATAAAAAGATGTATTGCACTATTCACACAAAATTGCAACCATACATATCAAGGAGTAGGAGTAGTATGGGATGTTGTGTGGTTTCTGGGCTGTATGGCCATGTTCCAGTAGCATTTTCTCCTGACATTTCACCTGCATCTGTGGTTGGCATTTTCAGAGGATCTGATGGTAGTAAAGCAAATGGAGTATATATACCTGTGGAATGTCCAGGGTGGGAGAAAGAACCATTTCCCTGCTTTAATGGTTAAATTGTTTTTTTAAAAGCTTGATTTGCATGTGTTGAGTGGGATACACCCATTTTAGCATGTGAGTAACCATGAAGAGAGCATAATCAATTAGTGAGGGCATCTGCATAGTAGTAGCCTGGCCTTTTGATCCCTTTGATTGCTTACTGCCTAGAGACATCCTTTGTCTGGGTCATGTTCAATAGCCCTTTGATTGATTGCTGCCTGGAGAAATCCTGTGTCTGGGTGGTGTTCATTAGTCACGGTCTTGATTAGTGTTTTTCAGTACTGGTAGCCAAATTTTGTTTATTTTCTTGGTTTCTTCCTTTCTGTTGAAATTGTCCATGTGCTTGTGGATTTCAATAGCTTCTCTGTGCAGTCTGATTTAGTGGTTATCAGAGTGGTCCAGAATTTCTGTGCTTTCAAATAATATTTGGTGCCCAGCTTGGTTTATCATGTGTTCTACTACTGCTGCTGCTGATTTTTCTGGCTGAATTAGTCTGCAGTGCCTTTCATGTTCTTTGATTCATGTCTGGGTGCTGCATTTGGTGGTTCCTATGTAGACTTGTCCACAGCTACACGGTACACGATAGACTCTTGCAGAAGTTAGAAGATCCCTCTTATCCTTTGCCAAACATAGCATTTGTGGGTCTGTAGATTATAGGTTATGTTTCTTCATCAGTTTCCCTGTACAGTCAGTGATTCCCTTGATGTATGGTATGAACACTTTCCCTCTTGGTGGCTGTTCATGGAGGCATGCAAATGAGGCAAGAGTTGAGAGCAGGTTCCTTTATCCCACCTGCAATCCAATCTCCCTGTGCCATGCAGAAAGGGCCTTATTCAGTGATCTTGGACCAGTCACTGTATTTCAGTGTAGCTTACCTTAGAGGGTTACTGAGTGGATAACATATAGAAGAGAAAACCATGTACATTAGCCCAAGATCCTTGCAATGAGTGAAGAGTAAAATATATTAAAATGCAAGTAGTATCAGTCTGATCCATGGAATCATATGATGATTTTGTTTTTTTTCTTACAGCAAGTTGAAAATGTCATCCATTTCTCCTGAGCATATGACCTCCCTGGGGGTGGGTCACTCCCAATTGACTCCCAATGGACTCATATTGACTCATGGAGGTACCTTATTGTTGCTCTGCAGTAATAGCAACTATGGATGCATAAACCTGTACATTTTGTGTTTTATTGGGTGCTATAAAGTCTGAGGAACCTGCTTCATCCCCTCCTGAGTTCTCTTCCAGAAATCTAAATCTGAAGGATTGTTCTACATGAATATTAACTTTTGCACTCATTTTAGCATCTTTTTTTTAGATATCTGGTTTATGAATCTGTTTTGTAATCGATTAAATTGCATTCCTTTATGTGAAATATTTTAACATCCTTTTTTTTACTTTCCAGAGTTGTGAATATGCTGACATTATTTGGTTTTCCTTACTATAGCAGACTTGAAGGAGTATTAATCCTCCTTTTGTAAACCAACCAGGCTTAAAATTATAATTATTTCATCTAGTCTAGGTGTAAGTGGATATTACTGCAAACTGTCTCCCTTCCCCAGTTACAATGAATATTTTCATGCCATTCTTCTGTTTTTATTCTTTAGAAATCAAGTCAACTTCTTTTTAGGTACCAAAGATTGTAAATGGATTGATCTGGCCTATTAATGTTGCTTTCACATAAGTTATTGTTTCTTATCTTTGCAGACACACACATGTGCCTTCCCCCTCCCTTCAGCTAGAAAGGGCCAGCTCCTTGAAGCTCACATAGATTCTTAATAGAGCAACAAAGGAGTGTATCTGTCCAATTAGTGCCAAAGGAGAAAACAGTATTAATTCTATGACCATTCTAAGTCATAATAACCTTACAAAATGGTCAATCCTTACTTGTCCAAATAGTATTACTGATCACATTAGGACACTTGGTATAATCACTGTGCAAAGGGAGGGGGGTTATTCCTAGCAGGCGAACTTCACTCAACCTCAAGTCACAAAGAAGCAGAACAAGCATCGTGAAGGGAAGAAAAACAAAGACAAAAAAGAGGAAAAGATTACATAGGAGTTTTGTAACAAAATCTATATTTATGCTTGATACTCTTGGCCTTGACTGTCCTCATTATTTCCAAAATCCTATGATATGAAACAACTGAATTTATGCAAGCAATGCCTTTGTGTTTAGACATTCCAGGGTAAAAGCAATCCGTCTCTATTGGTTAATTACTTTCTTCATGTGCAAACAGATTCATGCTCACTCGAAACCACAAAATTGCTTCTGGAATCTTTATTGAGCTTACCTATATTTCTGATAAAACAGATGCTTGTTATTGCTATTTCATAACTAATTATAGTTATTTAATTAACTATATATCTTCAGGGCCTTGCTTTTTTGCAATAGTTTGTTTTGGAAGGGATGAAGAGAAGGACGGGGACACAATACACTGGGGAGATACAATACCCCATACAGAGGCACCCAGACTCCCATAATAGCCAACCACCCCAGGAAAGCACAGCTGAGAATTACCTTGCCGCCGTTGCTGCCTGGGAGCGGGCAGGCAGAGGCGGGGCCATTCTGCTGCTGAGGTGAACACGTAATATAGGTGGAGGGATGAGGAGGGTTCCAACCCTCACTCCCCTATTGGCAGGGGGCTCACAGCCAGAGCCACCTCTGCGCCCCATAGGGCAGGTTGGATTGTTTCCTCTTGCCTCTCCACCATCAACATGGCAGTACCAGATTCCTCCATAGGCAATGCTAACAATGTCTTCTTCCAGGGCATTGCCAGGACTTGCATGTAGCCCTCAGAATGCATGGGCCAGCTGAGCTTGGCAATGGGGCCCCCCACCCCTGAGCAAAAATCAAGTGGGAGCTCCAAAGCAAGGGGGCAGGACACCAGCCTGGGTGTGGGGGAGGGTCCTTGAGACAGCTGCAAGGTCCATGGACCATCAGCAGGCATTGGGCTCGAGGTTCCTGCCACAGCTCGCAATCATCACTGGAAGCACATGAGGTTGTGCCGCCACTCTTGCCATCGATTCCCCCAGCAGCTCATTGTCCGGCGAGTCTTCCTCAGATGAGAACACTGTCCATGCTGGTGGCTCTTACTGGAGGAGGGATGAGGATGTTTTTGGGTTGCCTCATTGGTTAACCAGGCGTAGAAGGTCCAGCTCTGACAGCGGGCCCAGGGGCCAGCCGCCACACACAACTCTGGGGAAAGTAAGGCCAGAGACCCTTCAGGATCTCATCTAACTCGCAAACTTAGAGAGCGGGATTTAGATTACTATCATGTGGATATCTTTTCCCTCCTGAAGCCTGATGGGTTTCATGGGGATACAGGAAAATCTTCTGTCAAGACACAGAGCGTACCTTTGATAACTGGATTCAGGGTTATGGGCAGTATCAGGCCTTAATCTCCGTTGCCTACCCAACAGAGGTTGGCATCTCATGACCATATGTGTAATGTCTTATGGGCCCAATTCATAGCAGGGGATGCTGCTGCCATTAATTATGATAAAGGCTTTTGGAAAAGCACATCCCATGATGAAACTGCAAGCTGGGACCTTATGTATGACCAGGTCTGTAAGGTCATCATTCACCCATACTCCAAGCCTCAGGGTGACCCCTTAAAATGATGCCTTCCTATTAAAAGGGATGGGTCCCAGCTAGTCTATTGAGAATTTAACCAAGGGAAGTGGCAGTGGCAGCGGTGCAGATCGGAGCATGTTTGTGAGTCATGCTTTTGGCTCCACCCCAGGTTTTCCTGTGGGAAGGGGGTAACCAGCTGTCCTTTTGAGGAGCCTGACCCACCAACCCTAACAGGGGGTAGGAGGGATGGGGAGTCGGGGGGTCGGGCACCTCCATCACCTCCTCTTAGTTCTCTAGCTGGGCCAGGTTTGGGGAAGCTAACTGCCCCCCCATCTGGCTTGGCTCTCTGGTGTCCCTGCTGTATGCTTATCCCAACAGAGCAGCTGCAAAATACTTGCTAAAAGACCTTACAGAGGGCTTCAGGATCCCCTATGAAGGAACCCAGGTGGCCACAAATTGCAGTAACCTAAAATCTGCCCAGGACCTGCACCATGTAGTAGCCTCAAAAATTGAGAAAGAATGCAGGGTTGGTCCTTTTCCTGAAACCCCCCTTGCAACTCTGGGGGTCTCGCCACTGGGGGTGGTCCCAAGAAAGCTCCTGGGGAGTACTGCATCATTCATCATCTATCCTACCCCAAGGGTTTCTATGTTAACAATGCCATTGATCTGAGTAGGTTAGCTTTTTCAGGACTTTGTGAAGGATCAACTTTCAAAATAGAGGGAGATGTGATGACATGGCTTCAAGAGGTTATAATGCATCATAAAACTGACACCTTCACTTGTAATTTGGAAAGATCTGAAAGTAGTTATTTTAAAAAATTGGAAGACTCCAGGGTGAGCCGAGCTGGTTAGTAATTACACAGTGCTGTTTGCTCTCTTTATTAGCATTAAAATTTGCCTTGTTGGATCAGTGTCACTTGACCAAACAATATCGCTTTCAGCGTTTCCTTGATCCATCCTCATGTCCACTGGCAAATAGCATCAACCATCCAGGCTTCATTATATATGATATTGGAAACAACCTGCTGACTGGGTAGTAATGAGAGTAAACAATCCAGGTATTCAGCACACTGGCAAAACTCTCATAAATGTTAATGACTAGATTTTTGTAATTAATTACAAGGTAGGAGTTGCAAAAGTCAGAATATGATAGATGTTAGAATATATTAGATCCATATGAAATTCTCCCCACTTATACATCAATTGTTATATGAAGGAAGAGTCAACCAATTTAAACATTTCATTTGATCACTATACACAGACCTCTCCCAGTTTTCCACAAGATCCATATGGGATTAAGTCATAGGCAAGAACAAACATGCATTTGTAGAGCAAAAACAGCATTGATTCAGCAATTCTAGATACATTTGAACGTGTATTTTCAAACAGCAGTATTTTTGTCATTCATGAATTTCAGCAGTGATATAATGATTGATCTATATGACTTGATGTTACAAAAAGTCCAGGTGATTCCTGCCTTATTTGATTCCTGCCTTATTTGAAAAGACTCCTGCATTTGAAAAGAAACTACTTTTTGCTTGGAAGGCAAGAGCAGTTGCATTCTTCTCTTCAACAGCCTAGTTAGTCTGAACCCCCCAAACTAGGCAAACACTTACAAGCTGCCACTGAAATTTCCATTAGCTAGTCATCAAGCCCACAGTACATCTTTGTGAAACTTCCCAAAGTTGATGCATATGTGAACACCAGTGTGAAAATACTGTTGCACATAGATTTATCCTCTGGGTCACTGAGAATTTAGACCATTCTTTGTGTCACTTTTTGCAATGAATTACAAGGACCCCAAAATGTATAGCTGGGTCAACACAGGGGTTTGAACTTGGCCAAGGCTCTATTGAAACTAATGCAAGCCTACAAGTATTTAAACATAAATTACAGGTTATTTTTTCAACAAAGAAGGATGACCTGCTTAATGAATTCAATCAAGATCAGCTGTATTCCCACAGGTTTCAAGAAATAGAAAAGAGGAGCTTGGATTTATACCCTGGGTTTTTTTTAACTGTAAGGAGTCTCTAAGCAGCTTACAAATCCCTTCCTTCCTCTCTCCACAACAGACACCCTGTGAAGTAGGTTGGGCTGTGAGAGTTAAGAACATAAGAACGTAAGAACTAGCCTGCTGGATCAGACCAGAGTCCATCTAGTCCAGCATTCTGCTACTCGCAGTGGCCCACCAGGTGCCTTTGGGAGCTCACATGCAGGATGTGAAAGCAATGGCCTGCTGCTGCTGCTGCTCCTGAGCACTTGGTCTGCTAAGGCATTTGCAATCTGAGATCAAGGAGGATCGAGATTGGTAGCCATAGATCGACTTCTCCTCCATAAATCTGTTCAAGCCCTTTTTAAAGCTATCCAGGTTAGTGGCCATCACCACCTCCTGTGGCAGCATATTCCAAACACCAATCACACGTTGTGTGAAGAAGTGTTTCCTTTTATTAGTCCTAATTCTTCCCCCCAGCATTTTCAATGAATGCCCCCTGGTTCTAGTATTATGAGAAAGAGAGAAAAATTTCTCTCTGTCAACATTTTCTACCCCATGCATAATTTTATAGACTTCAATCATATCCCCCCTCAGACGTCTCTTCTCCAAACTAAAGAGTCCCAAACGCTGCAGCCTCTCCTCATAAGGAAGGTGCTCCAATCCTTCAATCATCCTCGTTGCCCTGCTCTGCACTTTTTCTATCTCTTCGATATCCTTTTTGAGATGTGGTGACCAGAACTGAACACAGTCCTCCAAGTGCAGTCGCACCACAGCTTTATATAAGGGCATGACAATCCTTGCAGTTTTATTATCAACTCCTTTCCTAATTATCCCCAGCATAGAGTTTGAGTGGAGTTCAGAAAGAACAGTGACTAGCCTAATTGCAGACGGGGGGGGGGGGCATGAGGAGGCTTGCAACCCATGAGGAGGCTTGCAACTGGTCTGGGTCACATGGGGAGTGCATTTGGCTGCCTGATCACTGCCTCTGCTTGTCCACTCACCTGCCACTGTCACTTGCATGCCCACCTGCCACTGCCACTATGGTTACCTGTCAGCCCACCTGTTCCCCAACTCCAGAGCTGTGATATCTCCCATGGCATGTAGCAGGTCACTAGTCCACACTGAGCCGTCCCCCCCCCCCCCCCCACGGCATGTCTTCCTGCCTTTCCCTCCCACCATTTGTGGAATAGCAGCAGCAGCAGAGGTGGGTCTGGCATCACGTTCTCACCCTGAAGGTGTCAACAGGTAGCAGCAACAGGACTTCTTCCTGAGTGACAGCGACCAGACATGTGCACTGGTGAGGCTAAGGCAGGGCATGTTTCGATCCAGCAAGGAAGGGAGAGAGTCTGGCAAGTGCACCCAGCCTTAATGGTCTTTGGGCAGCATTCTTCTGACTGAGAACTGTGTGCTCCACATGGCTTCTTTTCAGTTCCTGATCCAAACCAGTTCCTCCAGTCCTTCTCCACCTGGGTCTTCCCCTTCTTCTGTCTTAACTGTCCCATCCCCTTTTTTTCCATTTCCAATTACTCTGGAGGTGAGGAGGTAGGGCTGCTGCCACTAGGCTGAAGCACCCTGAGGGCGCAGTCCAGGGAGTGCAGTCTGGGGGGGCACAATTTCGGTTCTTGCCATTGGCATCATTTTATGTAGGTATGCCCCTGGACTAGCCCAAGGTCACCCAGCAGGCTTCATGTGGAAGAGTGGAGAAACCAACCTGGTTAACCAGATTAGAGTCTGCCACTCATGTGGAGGAGTGGGGAATTAAACCCAATTATCCAGATTAGAATCCACTGCTCTTAAACACTACACCAAACTTATTTAATCTCGGTCTAGCAAATGATAACTTATTACATCTTGGGAAAAGTAAATCTCTATTAACTATTAATACCTATTAACTATTAATGCCTATTAACTATTAACTATTAAAACCAGAGCCCTTTGGGGAGAGGGCAGTATATAAAATGAAATAACAGCAACAGCAACAATAATAACAATAATAACAATAATGATGATGATGATGATGATGATGATGATGATGATGATGATGATGATGATGATGATGATGATGATAATAATAATAATAATAATAAAAAGATGTAGAATATTTCATTTCAGTTCCATGAGATTGAACAGTATACTCTCCCCAGTTCTTTGGAATCCTCCCATATCTAAATATCCCAGTTTAACACTAGAAATCTAACAGTCCCTCACTATTATAGAGCATTTATGCTCACATGTCTAAATGCTGCCCCTTTGGCAGTCTTACATGGGAGATATCATAACTTGCCTTATTCAAGTAGGTTTTGCCAAAGTGATTTGAAAATTGCTGGTTTTGGATTGCCTTACTATAACTCTTACCATGATTTATGAATTGTGCTTATTTTAATTAAGTTACTTTTCATAGTAATAAGAGATAATTTAGTCCCTTGTTTGCTGGTGTATAGAGATCCAAAATGTATGTTGCCAGTGACCCAATTTCATTCCACCATATTTTCCTTAAAGAAATAAAGATTCCCTATTTGCTGTTTAAGGTCATAGGAAGGAAGGAAGGAAGGAAGGAAGGAAGGAAGGAAGGAAGGAAGGAAGGAAGGAAGGAAGGAAGGAAGGAAGGAAGGAAGGAAGGAAGGAAGGAAGGAAGGAAGGAAGGAAGGAAGGAAGGAAGGAAGGAAGGAATTATGACAAGACAAAGGGAAAGGATCGCTACATAGTATTTAAAAAACAGTTTAAGTAGACTTAGTCTTAGAAGCATATCAATATATTGATACAAAATACAACAGAAATGTCTGACAGGAAACAGCAGCATGTTTACAGTTTACAGGCACATTCAAAATAAATACCATTAAGTCTGTGCAGTTTTGGGACTATAATTACGTCTAACAAAAACCAACATTGTGTAGCAAAGTCATTCTTTACCAAAAGCAGCAAGGACCACCAGCCCAGAAGTTTTTCTGTGCCAGTGGGTGGGTTCTAACCAGGTGGTCATTTTGTGCCAGTACTGGAACTTCAACTCCAAACCTTATGCATATAAAATTGGACCATGAGACTGTGAACTTTGCAGGCCAAGGGTTGCTTATGTTTCTACAGTGAGCAGTGCCACTGAGACTAGCTGGGGGAGTTTTCATGTACATATCTGAACCTGCCTGTACATACTATTTAGACAACATGGAATAACTCTCAGAAGCCTGTATGGATTTCTTTGACTTATAAATACAGTGGAACCTCAGTTTCCATTGCCTTCGGTTTTCATCGGTTTCGGTTCTCATCGATTTTTTCAGCGAAAAATTTGTCTCAGTTTTCATCAATTTGCCTCAGTTTTCATCGATTTGCAGTAAGGTGTAGGTGTTTGTGGAGAAAAATCACCTGGACTAAGTTGTTGCAGGCCATGTCTGCAACTTGTTTAATGACAGTGTCTTGCCCCATTTCAGACAAATTTTAAAGAGGCATCAAAAACAGACCTCTTTGGACAACTTTCTGGTGCGACATTGGTCCACTGGCTCTGAAGCTGGTCCTAGTGTTATTGTTTGTTACTGTTTTCAGCATTAAACACTAGGTTTATTCACCAAAAATGTGTTTTGGTATGTTTTTGGGAGTGCCTAGAACAGATTAATTGGATTTACATTGATTCCTATGGAAAAGTTTGCCTCGGTTTTCATTGGTTTCAGTTTTCATCGATTCTTTTCGGACAGATTACCAACGAAAACCGAGGTTCCACTGTAGTAAAATATACAAACGAACAAACACAAGAACAGACCTTTAAAACTTGCCACAAAGCTTTTCCTTCTAGAACCTGAAAGGGCCCTCCAGCATACATTGCTAAGGCCATTATTGTTAGATGATGATGAATATAGTAATAACAACATAACCATTAGTATGTTTCAATGTCTAAATTGCACATTGGCATATTATTCACTGAAGGTGTAGGTGTAGAATCACTTAACAAAATTACAGAATTCACTTGCAGAAGACACAGCAAAAGATACCTCCCAGGAGAAGGGACCTGTTTTGATCCAACCCAATAACTACAGCCCCCATAAGCAACTTAAATATTAAATGCTCCAGTGCAACATATACCAGGATCAGCTAGCCACGAGCTATTTATCACTGACCCAGTGCCACTGTTGATGCTTCTCATCATATCCACTTCACTGCCAGGGAAGAAGACCTTGGGGTAGGGGTTTTCTTTCAAACATTTAATCTGTACACACCTCCCTCTGAGCACCTATGAGTGTTTATAGATAAGATCAGCTGTTGCAAGGGGAGGAGTCGGGTTGTCTGAATAAATTACAAGATGGGGAAAGTCCACATGTTTAAAAAGAAATATTTGCTTCCAGGCTGTTACCTC
The DNA here is from genome assembly GCF_021028975.2 of Sphaerodactylus townsendi. Lineage (NCBI taxonomy): Eukaryota > Metazoa > Chordata > Lepidosauria > Squamata > Sphaerodactylidae > Sphaerodactylus > Sphaerodactylus townsendi. The sequence continues at coordinate 55,232,282 of NC_059426.1, forward strand.
GTATACCAAGCGTCAGTACAGAGTAAATATTTTGCCAAGTTACAACCTGTCCTCAAAATCTGGTTCTTGTTTGTTGTATTTAAATAAGGAACACTTGACACATTGTAGTGCAACTTTTTCCAAGTCAACTGTGTTAATTATAGGTTTCTGGGAACATTATCAAGAATGCTCTTGAAATTCATTTTTAAATGCACTGTAATGATTTTTTTCCCCACAGCACGAATCAACCCAGCTTCTTTGAATATTGCTTAAAGCTTTTCAACAGACAACTTTTTTAGTGACTTTTGTCAAGCTGAACTTGGGATTAATTTGACTACAGGTGTCAGATAAAAACAGAATTCTTGCAGGAAGGCTAAGAACCGTGTGGGCAAAATATGAAAGCAGAACAGCAGGTTGGTCCCAACTCTGAATAGCTGATGCAATTAAAATACTTCCGGTTCCCCTGTAAAAACCTTAAGTGAAAAGATGGGATGGGATATATATATAGTGCATTTGGGAGGATGCTTTCAAGAATTCCCAGTTAGCACATGCAAATAATTGGTATTTGTTTGGGTTTAATAATTGAAGCTCCTTTGGTAACATAACATCTAGAAAATAGCATTCACAAGTCATGTTAAAGACAGCCACTTGTGTTGTCCAGTCTTCAGAACAAGCAGGCTCTTTTTTTAAGCGGGTGGTTCATATGCTGCCTGCTTTTCTGCTGTCCTTTGCCATCTGCAGCTCATCTTATCATCTAAAGAAATATATGAGTTTCTTCAGTGGTCCCACCCCACCCCCTCCCCACACTTCCACAGGTTCTTCTTCTTGATTTGTTTGAACACCATCTGCTCCATATAACAAGTGGCGCAGTTGTAAAATGTGCTAGCAGTGAAAAAATGTCAATAATTTTATGCTTGGCTTTGGGGAAATCAAAACGAGTTGGGCGAGGAGAAGCTTTGTTTTTGAAAGTAGCATTCTAACAGCCGGCATTATAAACAAGCCCCAGCTTGCTTTTCTGGGACAGTTGACACTGATCAGATGGTTGTGCCCCCTCCCATTCAGCCACAGAAGCCACTTAATTGAGTCCACCATCTAATCTATTGAAGGAAATCCTGATTGCCATCCAACCCCCACCACACACACACACACACACACATTCTTGAATATATTTAATGAGTTCATACTATTTAAAATATTTAACAGAATTCCCCTATAGGGCAGATTTTCCTATATCAAGTCACTCAGTGTTTACCCCACAACACACAATGAATGATGAGGAGACTGAATGTTTTTAGACTTGGAAGTAACTACAAAGCACTTGTGAAAGCTTTTGAAGACCATGGAAACGAGAATGTGTGTCATGGCATAACATTACCACAGGGTGGTGGAAGCAGTGCAGTTCCTTAATGTACACCAGGGCAAACTTTAAAAGAATAGAAAAGAGGGGAAAAAATCCGCCTGGAAGAAGAATTTGCGAGTCACTGTCCCTTGCATTTAGTTGAAGGAGAGGTGTCAAAAATTCAGTTTAGCTGATGGAAAATCCAGATGGCTAAACAGTTGACCCATAGATCATCCCTCTACCAGGCTTTTAGCACCCTCATCTCGATCCTCATAATGAGGCAGACACTCCTTGAACTGCTGCAGTTCTATGCATTGGCACGTAGCTTGTAAGAAATTAATTTTAAGGACGGCTTAAGGATAGAAATCGTGCTGTGGTCAGGCCAGACCTTGCGCGCTGCAAATGGGTTGTTGAGGGACTACGGTTTAAGTTGAATACTTGTAGAAGTTGGCTCACAGCTGTCTTTTGTTTGGAATTGTGCTAACAGGATATTTTTTTTCAGGAATCAAGCAACTGTCTTTGGATTTAATGGATCTAAGAAATATATACCATGTGCAATAATTTTTTTAATATTGAAAGTATTCTAGTCTCTCAGATGAGTAGTCCAAAATTCAGATGTGTATCTCATGAAGAATAATTTATTTGCGATCCTTTGTACCAGGAAAATAGCAGTGCACTTTGCATGGAGAGACAATGGAGGTGGGATCAGAGTTGTAGCATTTCAGGGACAAGAGGTGCCAGTTGGTAGAAACCCATGGCACTGCACCATTCAGGGGAAGTCTTATGCTCTTTTCCAAAGAAGAAGGGATAATGACAGGTATTAACAACTGGAAGCTGTCTTGTCATATATACGGTACTTCTTCACACTGACATTGGTAACCCCATTCAAAGGTTATAAGACTACAAATGAAAGCCAATGATGCTTGTTAAGTTTCTTACTTATATTACTCTACAAAGTCAACAATGTGATACATCTTTTTAAAGAGCTGGGACAAGGTGCTAAGCACAGCTGAGTTCTTAAAATAACGTAAAAACTCACATCAAATATTTTAAATTGTTTTTCTCTCCTTGTTTACATCCCTGTGAAGAATGTGTTAGAAATACCACAACGAACAATACCAGTGATCTTTTTGAGGGTGCAAACAAATTTGCCATGGTATGTCAGTCATATGTGTTTATTTTACCTTAAAGAAAAAATTACATCGTGTCAACCGTAATCTGTAGAAAAATCTGGAGGGGAATAAAACCCCTCTTAATCCACTCTCAGAAATTCTTCTAAATTGCGTGGAATTTTCTTGGGCATTTCTTTACTTGCCACCTCTAACTTTCACTTTAACCATGGAATAGGGTTTTTTTTTTAATTTCAGGGACATACATAACACTTGTGCTGTACTGCTGTTTATGGTATGATTTGTTAGTGAACTTTTATGTATGGGGTGTCTGCATCTGGTAAGGTCTACAACTGCACCTCTTTGACAGGTCCAGATGTTGTGAAGATAAAATACCTCCTGTGTGAGGAACTGGCTGGAATCAGGATCTGTGATGGGTGTTCTTAATATAGTTTAAAAAAGCATCTGTCTTAAAATAATCCCAACATCTTACTTCTCTGTTTATTGTTCTGTCAGATCTTTTTTGGTTACCAGGGGAGCCACCATAAAGGAAATTTGCAACCGCAGCTTACATTTTCACCATTATTAATTTGGCTACCTTAATGAAAGAAAACCAGAATCAGCATTTTATTTTTCTACCTCAGTGATCAAATTGATGACACCAGAAGAAAATGGGTTTTCAGCCAATATTTGAATTGAAGTTAGCAAGAAGTTGGTATTGAATAAGTAAAGTGAAAGCAAACAGCAAGGCAACATAAAGGATCACTGCTTGACTCTTATGCTTCATAACTTATTAGACTGTGGACCTCTTAAATATACTAATGATAGTTGACCCTTATTAGTATTTCTGAATTAGCATTTCCTTGGATGTAAGCAAAGGGTTTGGAACACACTTTAGGCTTACCACTTACCATAGTACAGTATATACTTGTGTGATTCTCAAGTCATTTACATTTCTCACAGCAAATAGTAACTTAAGCATGGCACTGAAGCTGTAAGTCAGCTATGTCCTGGAAAGGATTTGCACCATAACGATCATCTTGAGAACACAATGTACAATCCTAAACATAGGTGGTTTTTACACCTCTCTGCCCACAATATAAAAAGTTAAGACCTTACTATGGTAGGCAATGCATTGAAGAAGGTTATTTTAATAAAACACCTAGTATTAAAGGCTGTGTATATGATACTAAATGCAATCTTGCTTCTAAACTTCAACTAAAACCATAGGAAAAGGTAAGGGGAACAATACTTTTAATTTTAAAAAAACTACTTTGAAATAGTAACATTACATTGTATATGCCAGCTTTAAAATATCCATATTTCCAAGGTTAATATCTTCATAACAATACCTGAAAAGCTAAATTATTTGATTCTCTATGAGTCTATATTATCACATTTGAGGTAAATAAAAGAACAATTATGATTACTACTATAGCACAAACAAATGTAACTTATCAATAAAATCCATTACGGGCGACTTTCTAAAAGTGCTGATACATTTTCCCACATCATTTTGTGCAGACAAAAACTGTTTACCTTTCTCTTGCTCAAGAAGATTTACAGATATGCCTCTCGTCTGTTTTGCAGATGTTCTTTGGTGAGCTTAACAGTAATACAGACTGTCATCAGGGTTGTCTTCAGATCTTTGAGATCATTTTTTGCATTGCACAGTACATATTTTATTGGATGTTTGCTTGATCTGAATATATATCTGGCATTTGTGTGTGGGCACATATGTTCCTACTGTTATAAACCTCTATGGTGAAACCTTCTCCATAAATGCCATGGATAAATATATTGGCACACACACTCTGCAATTTCCCAAATAGTCACAAAGGAAACAATCAAAGGTATAGGTTAAAATTTTGCGATCTTATATGTCATTCGTGTGTTTTTTTCAAAATAAAGAAGGCAAGGCTGTAATTATACTTTAGATTAATCCAAACAATTGTGAAACAGAATTTTATACACATTTTAGTTTTTATTTCTTAGGGCTCCTGTGATTTCCCAACCTGTTGCAAATATTTCTTTGCTTGATATTGGCTCTCTTCTAAGACAAATGTGAGTAACTTCCATAAAATTCGGAGAGGAGAAAATGGATTTCTGAGAAACATTTTGTCACCCCCTGCCCAAACACACACCCAGTTTCTCAAAGAAAAGCTATGTTTAAGTCTTATCTTTTATCTAGTTGTGTGTTTTATTTATTCATTTAAATTGGCATTTGGATGAACTGGTTTAAATGCTTTTGGACTCACATTTAGCCAAGAACTATGGCTTGTGCTATTTTTTGTAAATTGTGTATAAAATTTGCTTGACAAACATATTAACACTTTAATCATGTCAAACATTTTACTTAATAGTAAGAACCAGTGAAGTCAATGGTGCCTTTTTTATAAGTAAACACAGAAATGACCAGAGCATTAGCAAAACAAAAAACAAAAAACACCCACAGACATAAAAAATAAAAAAGTGAATTTGCTGCTGAGTGCAAGTTTTCTACTAAAAACTTAGTTATATCTCTCTTTATTTTTGCTCCTAAATAAGTGCTATAATTCTAAATTTCATTTCTCTTAATTTTAGTTCAATATTATCAAAACCTGGCTGTTCATATCAGGGGCAAGTAAAAATTTAGCAAATATATAAGGTCTCCAACTGTGCAAAATCTAGAATCCCTTTCTTTCTGATATCTTTTTTTAAACTATGATTGAAAATATACTGCACTTTCTAATCAATCTCAAAAAAAATTTTCGGAGAAACGCCATTAAATAAAATATCAACCAGTCTTGAGCCCTGAATTTATTTAGAATAAAAACCTGTTAAGCAATCCGTGATTCCTTCGTTCTACCTCTGACCAGTGAGCAAAGCCTGATACTGTATAAAGCATACTTTTTGATGCCTTCCTTAGATTAAATTTAAAATGTTACAGAACAAAAACAATATCAGAAGCTTTATATGAGCAAAACAATTGAAAATTTAATTGGAAATTAGCCCAATTAAGTTGAGAGCACTTATCTCCTGTTTTCACTACAAATGCATCAGTGTTGCACCCAAGTGTATGTACATTTTAAGCAATTTAAAAGATTTTCAAGAATCTTTTTCTTGGTCTAGTAACCCATGCAGGGAATTTATTAATTAGTTCTTCCAATGTAGAAAATTCACTAGAAAAATTCATTTTCATGGCTTTCTCATTAATACAAAGCACCCAATATCCCAGTCATAACTCCAAGAAGTAGATGTAAATCATGTTGAAATCAATAAGACTTTCTTACAAGCAATCTTAAGCGGCTGTGTAAGAAAACACAACAGTGTGGAGGCCTGAGTTCAGATGCATTATAATCAGCACCGATGATTCAGCTTCTACTAAACCTTAATCTGCTACTAATTGGACACTGGTTTCTGGAATGTTATTTCATCAATGTTGGTTTGTCTGGGGGGAATTATTCAGAAAAACTATGAGAAAGGTACATTCATGGCATAACAATTTGGTTGGCTGACCGATATACTATTACCCCATGGGCTTGGGTCCACCAGTTTCTATGGATGGAAGGGATTTCCACCTGTGGAGTTTTTTACTTTGGAGGGGAGAAACTTTTCTGAAACATTTTTGGTCCAAATTAGAAAAAATTGAAAAAATGGTGCACACCTCTAATCCAGGGGTAAAATAGTTTTCCTGGGAATGTTCAGAATTCCAGAAATCTAGAGTCCGTAAGAGACTTTTAGAATTAAAATGTAAATATACAAACAACAATATCGACTTTTTCTGAAGGTAATAAGAACAGTTTTCTCTACCTCATACTGGCCCCTTCCACACATGAAGAATAATGCACTTTCAATTCACTTTCACAACTGTTTGCAAGTGGATTTTGCTATTCCGCACAGTAAAATCCAGCTGCAAAGTGCATTGAAAGTGGATTGAAAGTGAATTATTGTGCATGTGTGGAAGGAGCCACTGTGGGTATGGGAGTAGCAAGCTGATCTGGTCGCCAATTCACATTTTATGTAAGTACATTAGTTGTACATTTGTTGGTGATGTCAGGCTGTACTGTGCCATAATGAAAGACATGTGCATGTGAAAAGGAGATGTTTACTTGTGACCATACAGGGGCATATAGTTGTCATGGGTTGGAGATTTATGTTTGGTTGTTTTCAGCATTAGGGGTGAGCATCATTTTTTGATACTTTTTGGATTTAATAGTCCTGAAATTTTTTGAAAGCCTCAAAAAAGCCAAATTTCCATACTGGGTGTGGTTTTGGGTGTGGGGGGGTTAAAATTGTTCAGGCTTATTAAACCCGAACCCAAAAAATTGCAGCTGCCTCCAAACTCCACATGAGTCTTAGAGGCAGCTGGTGGGCAGAGCTGAATGTGTGCTGCCTGCTTCCTTCAAGACCTACATGGACTTTGGAAATGGCAGCACAGAACTAAATGCTGGACCTGCCCAGTCTGAGCCCAGGGTTCAGCTCTGTGCTGCCTCCTCTGAGGCGGCAGCAGCAGCAGCAGCAGGCCCAGCCACCCAGCAGGTAAGTGAGGGGTCGAGCGAGGGGGAACGGTGTTCCTCTGTCTTTTTTTAATGGTGGTGAGACCAAAGAGCCGATAGATTCGAAAAAAATCAGCATTTTGGGAGGGATCCACTTCTGGTTTCCCTTTGATTGCTGCCATTTGGTTGAGGAAAACCCCACTGAAAAATACCTTTTTTCTCAATGCACACCCCTACTTAACACATGTGTGCAAGCACATACCTGTGCTGATCACTTGACAATTTCCACTGCTAGAAATCAGCACACCAAATTGCTATATACATTTTTAAAACCTATATTGTGCAAATTTATACTATTGATACTCCTTCATTCATCCAGCCCAGTATTGTCTACTCTGACCATCAGTAGCTCTCAAGAGTATCAGGCACAGAAATAGCTATCTCAGTATCCAATGGAGATCAAGAGATTTTTTCGATTTACAGCCCCAGCAATTTTTGAAAAGCCCCCCCCAAAAAAACCAAATCCCCATACTTCTACATGTCAATCATATTTTTACTCCTTGACCATAGCCTTTGTGTGAGCATATGTACAAAAGTACTGTTCAGTTGCAACAAATGCGAATTCTGCATGGGCCGCGGGAGCAGTGGGGCACTGGGGTATATGACACTGGCGTCAGCCTGGGGCCATTCGCAGCCCCAGAGCTGCCACATCTCACAGCAGTGCCTCTGCATGAAGCGTGCCTTTTTTAAAAAAACAGTACTTCCTCATCCCTGTATAGCTCTGTCATGAGGGGACACGCCCCTGTGGCCCTGGCAACAGCCCAGGGATCGGAGGGCAGGGGTGTGTCCCTTTGTCCTGACGGAGCTATGCAGGGATGAGGAGGCAAGGTGTTTTTTTTTAAGCAGCGTGCTTTTAAAAAACGCGGCCTTCCCCCCGGTGCTGTTTGCTTGGCACCGGGTGGACGTCACCACTTTCCAAATGACTCACTAGTTTAGCGGGTCAACTAAACACCGTTTGGAGGGGGAAAGAGCAGTGCTGCCTCAATGTGGAGGTGGCAGCTGTGGGAAGTTCCCCCTCCAAATGGTGTTTTTACCGGGCTGGCACTAGTAATTTCAGCCCATGCAGAATCTGCCAAATTCACTGCATCCCCAGAAAGGGGCTTTCAAGGTAAATGCGAAGCAGAGACGGTTTGCCGTTGCCTTCATCCACAGAGTCTTCCTTGGTGGTCTCCCAATCAAATACCAACCCTGGTTAGCTTCTTAAATCTGACAAAATCAGGCTATACTTTGTTCCCTCTCTGCCTTCCTGTGTAAAAATTCTATTTTATTTAAAAATCCATCACAGCAGCTCACACCAATACCAAGCCAGTTCTCACCACATTTCCAAGGTGCAAAAACATACAATGGGCAAGTACTCTAAATGCATCTCATTCACATGAGGTGTTTCTCCCACAGAATGCTTTATAAAGTCCTTGCCCAGTTGCCGCTGACTATTTTAAACACAGCAATTTGAGGTTCTGTGTGGAAAGCTGTGAACCCTTCTGGATAAAAGCCCAGCTTTTAAAGTTAACCTGATGAAAACACGACATAGTCAAGCCGTTTCTATTTTTATTTCTCTCCTGAAATGGTCAGCCCACACAGATGCTGCCAGAGGGGCTTACAAAAGTTTGAAGAGTTAGGCCAGGGGAGAAAAATGGCTTTTCATCTTGGTCTTCCCATGCTGTTTAAACTGCAAAATAACATTATGTATGGTGCTCACTGGGTTAGCCATATAAAGCAGACTGATATTAATCCTTCAGTTTGGAAAGAGGAGAAGGGACCAAAAATGGATTTTCTATTTCCTTGTATCCAAACTTCCCTGGCTATGGCCCAGTTCACATACAGCTGAATTCTCTTGGGAGACAAATGCACAATTACTTTTAGCACAGCATGTCCAATACACCCTTTTAGTCTCAGATTAGTGAATTAAAGCAATGAAAATGAATTTCACATACCAAATCTCCAAAATCCTGAAGACATGCCACACTATGGGATCACGCTAAGTATGGTTAAGGATAACTTGCCAACCCTATTACAATAAGGATACTTTGGCAGCTTTTAGGTGTTCACATACACCAGCGGGGGTGAAGTAAGAACCTGGATAGCTCAGACACTGGGATTTTCTCAAATACAGGAATGCAATTGCTACTAGTACAGATGGCTCACAGTCCACCTGTGAGCTGAAGGGGGATTTCTACACTTGAAAACTGGATTATACTCATAATTTATAAATAGACAAAAACTAGACAAGGGGCTTTTTTCCTACATCTTACTGGCGATACGGACTCTTGTTCTCTTTCTTGTTCTCTCCTTAGGCTTAGACTTGCCCAAGTGCTCCTATACCTGGACATATTCCATTGTCTTTAAAATAATTCTAATTAAATAAAGTATTTACGATGTGGAATTTGGCCTGGGGGCAAAGGAAAAGAGCTTCTGCCTATTAGAAGGGGAAGGGGTATTACATGGAAGGGGTATTATACAACACTGATATGTTCCCTCCAGGTAGAAGAGAAGAACAGTTTGAATTCTGACCCTACTGTTCTCTCCCTTGTAAGGATTCTCAAAGTGGCTTACAAATGCCAACAGAGACAGGGCTGAGAAAATTCTGAGAGAACTGTGACTAGCTCAAGGTTACCCAGCAGGCTTCATGTGGAGGAGTGGGAAATGAAACCCAGTTCTCCAGATTAAAGTCCACTGCTCTTAGCCACTATGCCGCACTGGCTCAGGTGATGTTTAGCAGACTTTAACCATAGCCTTCCTTTGGATTGTCCTTTATTTACAGAGACCCCTTCCTTCTTCCAGCACCTACATATGAAAATGTGGGGAAACCGCTCAGTGATAATGAGCTAACAACATATGAGGTTGGATCAAAATGTCTTTCCTTTTGGTGGTAAAGTGAGGAAAGGTCACTTTCATCCACCAAGAAAGGCTGTACTGGGGATTGGGGGTCAGGGACTGCATGGACAAAAGCCATGTAGGCAGGAGTACAGATAGGAATTGGATGAGATTATGGCCATGTAGGCACTTGTGGTTTCCTGCGCTTACATGCCCTTCATGTTAGATTCTCTGTAACATGTGGGATTCTCCATGACACATTTTCCCCCTCTCCCGAATTCACCACACCTCAGAGCAGAGAATCTCTATGGTTTCTTAAACCACTGAAAGTGTGACTTTTCCTCTCACATCTGAGGTAAAATAGGCAGCACGTGTTTGACTTGCATCAGGTTTTTTTGCTCCTCCCCGCATTCCCCTGCCCACCCAACAGCAGTTCCTCACATTCTTCAGGGCAACAATTCTGAGCAATAGGAAGAGCTTTTTTATTTTAACGCAGCCAGTCTGTCGCTGGAGCAGTAGACTGCAGAAATCTACATGAAATGTACTTGGTCTAGAAAAATAACACTCAACCCAAAACAGCACACACCATAAAAAGGCAACAGAGAGCTGCGTCCCTCTCTGAAGGTTGCACAGACAGAACAGGCAGGTACAATCGCAGCTCAGCTCAGCTAGGGACACTTCACAGCAGGAGAATCCTGTTTAAACTGTGGGAAAACCCCAGTGTCAGGCTAATGGCTGCACAGTAAGTACTGCATGCATAAAAGGCCTGAGTGAAAAAGTTGGCTAGATTCAACTCATGATCTTTTTGTAACCCAGGGTGAATACTCTTGGCTACTATCATAGTGCTTGTCCTTGGATTGTTGAAAGAAAATCACACCCTTCCCTGCCCCCTCCCTCCAATCCCTCACCTCCATATCTCAGAGAATGTCTCTGGCACAGCTGGAAAATGCTAAAGCAGCTAACAAAAGAAACAGCAGACATATCTCCTTTTGTTCTTGCTATTCACATTGAGTATTAACATGATGATTTCAGGAATTACAGGGATGGTGCCAGGGGACTGTTTAAACCTTAAGCAAACAGCCAGCAGTTGCTGTGCGGAACTCATTCTGCCTGGTGCTCACACTCTTTGGGTTGTATCCAGCAAAGAAAGTGGAAATTATGAGAGGAGCTTCACCCCATAGAAGTAAACTTCCCTGCTTCTCTCCTTACACTGCAGCCCACCTGAAATGCTGCCCCCAGGGTTCAGGGGGACCCCAGGGGGTGATCATGTTAAGATCTGCATAAGAGGAAGAAGTGAGAAATTAATGGATACAGGCCAACACGAGTGGTCCTTATAGAACTGAGGCTCATTCCCACACGTTTGTACCGAAATAATGCATTTTTCAAAGCTTCACTTTTACCACAACTTTGTTGCACCAGTGGGATTTTCCGTTCCGCATTGCACACTTCTAAAGAGCACTGAAAGCAGTTTGAAAGTGCATTATTCTGCATGTGCGGAATGAGCCTCAGTTCTATAAGGACCACTCGTGTTGGCCTGTATCCATAGAACCTTGTATGAGTTTTTTTTTGAGGGGGGCATTGAACTGGAACAATGCCAAATTGCCAGAGAGATTTCCTCTCCACAACCCAAAGAGCGGGAAAACTATCAAGCATTATCACTAGAACCAGAATTCTACAGCAAGACCAGTTCAATTCTACGATCAGAAAAATGATGAAATGGATGTATCAAGCACTGAAGACTGAGATGTGTGTTCAGACAGCAGTAATGGAGCAAGATGATTTTCAAAGATAATAAGGCAGGTACAGTGCTGAAGAACAGGCAATACATTATTTATTTAAAACATTTTTATTGGAAACATTCTCATGCTCCCTTCCCAGGAATCTGCCCAAGGCAGCTTACAAAATAAAAATAAATTATAGTTGGAGGGAAGGGTCTGCAAGGCTAAAACCGGTGAGGAAACAAGAATGACAGACAACATAGTTGCATTCAAGAGATACAACAAGTACTTCTTTGCATAATGTTTGATTATCTTGTAGAACTCACTGCGGCAGGATGCAGTAATGGCCACCAAACCATTAGGCGGGTTTTTTTAAAAAAAGAACAGACAAATTCATTGAAGAAAGGTGATGATGGCTTAATGGGTACTCCACATTCTGAGAGAGTATACCTCAGAATGCCAGTTGTTTTGGGGAAGGTGGAAATCTGCCCTTTGTGCCTCTGAAGTGGACTTTCCATAGCATCTTGACTGGCCACTAAAGAAAGCAGATAATGGACCATTAGTCTAATTCAGTAGGCTTAGGGGAAAGTTATATATTAGAAGCAGGAAACCTAATCCCCTGTATATTCTCCCACTCCATTGCCCAGAATATTTTTATCTAAAGAATCATGTTGGTAACAGCAATTGTCCAGTTCTACTCTTGTGGGAAGGAACTGGAGGGGAGGCAAAAACTAGAAGGGGACAGTCATTCAGTAAAGCCACCCACTTGTTTCAGTGGGGCACAAATGCTAGTGGTAAGAGCATGTGTCAATTCACAGGAGACCAGCCTCAAAATTACTGGCAATAATGTCCTGGCTTGTTCCTCCCTGCTTACGGAATCAGGGCATTGCTCTATCAAAGTCAGTGTTGTCTGCTATGATTGACATCCCAGATTTCAGGAAGATGTCTTTTATGTTGCCTGAGACCAGATCCTTCATAGTAGTGATGTCAAGGGTTGGGCCAGGGGCCTTTGGATTGAAATACAAAGCAAATGTTCTACCACAGGTCCATCGCCTTTCCAAGCAAGAGGCTTTAGAATGGTGGTATATGGTTTGAATGTTGAGAAACTTTTGTTGCACACAACAAGGAAGAAGCAATTTAGGCTTAGACTGGCAAAATGCCAATGCAGAGAGAGAGAGAGAGAGAGAGAGAGAGAGAGAGAGAGAGAGAGAGAGAGAGAGAGAGAGAGAGACTGAACTTCACCTACTTAACTCAATTTTGTTTCTGACACATACTATGCTGCACCTTCAGGATGTCATAGCTCCAAAGGAAACTCACTCTGTTTCTAGTAACTTTAAATTTAAGAAATGACTGGAGAGTGACTCGTGGCTGGAATGTGCTGTGCTGGGAAGACTGTTCATTTGGCAGCCCCTAAAACCACCAATTAGACCAGGAAACACTGGCTCAGTTTCATATTGTTTTCGATATCACTCAATATCTAGTTAATCAAAAAGTGGTTACTTCATGCATTGGATGTTTCTCACGTAGATGCATTATCCATCTGATTTCTCACTCGAAAGCTGGGCTCTCCCAGAGGAATCAAATGAATATATACAGTGCTACAATGATTGACACAGTCAGGAATTTTGCTGCTTTGTCATGTATTATGCTTGTACACTTAATGCTGTGTATGCAACTTATTCTAGCATTAGGCTTTCTCTACAAAGGAAGGATGGGGAAAGGAAGAGAGAATAAGCAGCCATCCATTGCAATTAATCTTTTTTCTCCTTCCCTTTTTAGGCCCTGGAAATGAAAATGCCATTGCTAAGCATATTTCCTGGGAAGTCAATCTCACAGTAATCAGGGAGACTGACTTCCAGCTAAGGATGGTTAAGATCAGGCCATGTGCCACTTCCCATCTAATATCTGGCCAATTTACATATGGAGACAGAAGTAGCTCATCCCCATGAGCATCCACACCAGGGAGCTTTGCCACTTCTTTGTCTTTCTTTCAGAGATAGCCCCTCTTAAATTTTAGGAAGATAGGACAAAGTTTCCCCACCCTATAGCTCGTTAAAAATTTTCCACTTGTAGATTAGACACATAACTCTGTGGGTATCGTGAGTTTTTCCATCCTTTCCCAGGACATTCAGGTGGGCAAGTTTTTAAATCAGAAATCAAGCACTCAGATAACAGGGGCTAGCCCAGCTATTCCCAACCAGGGTTCTGTGGTACCCTGGGGTGCTGTGAGCATGTCCCGGGGTACCGTGGCAACACCACCAGCTCCTTTCTCTTTTGTGGTGCCGCAAGGTCAGCAGCCAATTCCCACACACGCACACACCGTACTTCCCTTCACCCTGGGGAGGGGGGACAGGTGGGAGATGTGGTGCATTAATGGGGCCCTGGGAGGAGGAAGGTGCAGGGTGGGGGTGGCTTAGAGGGAGTACTCATGGGAGATCTATATGAAAGAGTGAGGTCAAAGGAGGTGCACAACTGTGATGTCGAAAAGGTTGGGAAACACTGGGCTAGCCGCTGCTTGACATCAGCATGCTTTCCCTGCTAGGGTCTGGCTAGACAAAGTTTTTTTAAAAACAGCAGATCATGGAAAGATATGGTGGAAAGAGGGGAGATGTTTTAGCTCCCCTCAGAGGGTGGGGCAGACAGCGTATGTGCCCTCGGTGCTGTCCCTTGAAGGGAGTTCCAGGTGCCCAGGCTGCCAACTGCACTGCACTTGGTAAGTTTTCTATGAATTTCAGAATTGAAGCACAACTTTCTGACTTGCACCAAGAGAGTTGCATGAATCTTTTACAAAACTTGGGAGTGGGAACTGCATTCTCCAGATGTTCCAGGAACTGCAAATTCCCATCAGCCTCTATCGGCATGGCCAATTGGCCATGCTGGTAAGAAGTGATAAGGAATGTAATTCCTGACCTCCCAGGAAAACCTGAGTCCTAAGTTAGGGACCTGTGGTTTTCCAGATAGCTCAGGGTCCACCTATCAGTTTCGTCAGCATGGCCACTGGCCATGCTGGTAGGCTGATGGGAATTGTAGTCTCTGAACATCTGAGAGTCAGAGGATTCCTACCTCTAAGGCTAAGCCCATGGCTTCAGTGGGTTTAGGAGGGTGTATCTGCTTAAGATTGTCCTTTTACTAAAAATGTTATTTCAATACTTGGAATTTCTACAGCTTACCAGATTACAGATATTCAGAGACAAAGTATTTTCTTACTTACAAAGAATATAAGGCTGGCAATACTTTTGCAAAAAATATATATCTCCTGAGGATAGCCTCAGGACATGTTCTTGGAGCTCTTGGAATATTTAGTGTCTGGGTCGCAAAGGCCTCCGTGGCCATACTCATATCTTTTTTTGTTTCCTGATGAACATTTTGGGAGCAAATTGAGTGAAAGCTTTACCATGTTAAAACTGAGCTGTAAAAATCACAAGTGCTGCTCATTTTCTTGCAGGTCACACAATAGTCATCAAACAGCAACTGCCTACTTAACTGGAGTAGTTTGAAGCTAATAATGTAAACGCAAAACACATCATTATCTGATTGTTTCCCTTTGAGTCATCCTGGGTCCAAGCAGACTGTTCAGGCATTTCCCTCCTTTTAAGAAACTGGATTCAGTTACTATCAGAAAACCACAAATCCCAAAACACTCAAACTTTTTACTGGTGCTTGAGGTGGGCACTGCTCCCATGCTTTTAATAGTCTTTTTCTCTTGGGGAATGAAGTCCGTTCTTTGAACTTCTCCTTTCCTCAAAGCCTTCCAATTTTCCAAACTCAGCCAATTTTCCAATGCACCATCTTGAAATCTTCTGATATTCATACACTCTTCCCTATCCATGCCACACTAGAGGTCAGCCAATCACTATCTTCTATCTTCACTTCCATTAATCTCTTGTAGTTGCTTGGTGACACTGCTTCCTTGTGACAGCATTTTGTGTATTTAATATGCCCTCAGGCTTTTTCACACAGGCATCTTTATCTCTTGGAAGTATCCAATGATGACTCTTGGGTGAGAATACATACTGCATATAGAACCTCTGTCTCATGTGACATTTCATGCAATGTTTTTCATCCCTTCAGCTGCCATACATTTAGAATCAACTAGAAGTTTAAAAATACATGCACAGTTCCTCATTAGTCAGGAAATGAAACATGACTAATCAGAACTGGGCATGCATTTTTAAACTTCTAGTGGATTTTGAATTTTGGTGCCTTGGATCCCATGTAGATTTTCATGGGTGGAAATAAGGGGGGGGGTAATTTTTTCCAATTCTTTCCTCCTGCAGCAGCTCAAAGCATACCCCAACATGCTTCTCCTGAAGTGTGTGGAGGGAGGAGAATATGAGGTGTTCTGTGAAGGGGGTGGTTAAAATTGCCCTTCTTCTTGCACCCACTTCTCCCCCCCCCCCTTTCAGCAGAGACTAAAGGAGAGCAGGCATCTTTAAGATCCCTGGCCTGAATGAATGCTGATTAGGCATTGTATTCGGCACTGTATTCAGGAGGCTTGCATTCGGCTAGAATATAAACTGAAAGATTCGGCTTTTTTTGCAATTTGGCCATGTTGAATTGCCAAGCCTATTATCAACCACAAATTCCCTTTGGTGCTGCTTCAATTGACTATTTCAGCAATTCAGACTGTGCCCTATAATATATAAGAGATCCAATCCAATCAGGTATCAATAATGACTATGCTTACTTACTGCCCTTCCTCAATAGCCCATGAAAAAGAGACAAAACAAGCCTGGGAAACATTTCCATGAAAAGGGTAAATAGTTTCTTTTTCAGGTCAGCTCTACCAAATAAGCAAATATATCAATATCCATCTTTGCACTTTTAATATATTTTCTCATCTGAAATTTTAAGTACAGTAAATTTGACGTTAATCAAGTATTAACCACTGCAACACTATGGAAGTGAAGTTTTTCACTATGTACAGTATAGGCATACTGGGTGAAAATGGCACCCAGGGCAAGACCAGCTCCCAGCACCCCACCCGGCTCCCTATGCCAGCCCCTGTTTGGCTCCTTGCGCCCCCCCCCCCCGCATGCCCTACTTACATCACCAGCAAGGAGGGCAGGGCTTGGAAGCAGGTGGCTCGGACAGGTGGCTCGGGCATGCACCATGGCAGCAGGCCAGCTTCTGCCCTCCATGAGCCAGCCTGTCACCCCGGTGCCTACCTGGGCTGCCCACCACCAGGCCCTCCTCCCAATCTCCCTGGGAAGGGCAGGAACCGGCCTGCAGAGAGGCTGGGGGGCAGGGCTCAGCAGTGGGCAGCTCAGGCGGGTGGCCTAGGTGGGTGCCGCACTAGTGGGCCAGCTTCTGCCCTCCCAGGCATACCTGGGGGTCAGAAGCTGGCCTATGGCCATGGCATACAGCTTGGTCAGCAAGCAGCACCCCAGCACAGGGGGAGCCACTGGAGCTCCCCCCTGTGACAAAATGGCATTCGACCAGGGACATGGGATACCCCATGGTGTACAGCCCCTGGTGTACAGCACAGCAGTAGTCTTTTCCACACAACAACAATAAGTTGTCACAGAGACAACTTTTTAAAAAGCATCTCCTCATTTTTTTTTGTCCAGATAGGATGGACAATAAAGTATTTGAGGAGACAGTGGTTTTTTTTCCTATCCACCATTTTCCACTGCTTGAATCCTCCATGCCACCGCCATTTGTTGAAGTTCCCCTGGGACATTTTCTCAGCTGACATCATGGCTGCCTTCCTTTTCAGGGATTAAAATATATGAATGAACATATATACTTTTCCTCCTGATTTCAACAACATGTCATTTCCTCATTTTTAATTTTTTTTGTAAGATATCTTTGATGCTACAAAGACGTGATGGGAGAATCATGCCAATCCTCATAGTGAGTCTCCATAGCTTCAAAGATACCTCACAGAAACATTTTTAAATGGGGAAACGACTCATTGCTATAATCAGCAGGAAAAGTTAAGTCGTTATTTATGGTCAATGACCAAATATAATACAAATCTCCAATGTAGCAAAAATATTTATTTATTTATTTATTTTATTGGGCTTTTATACCGCCCCATCCCCGAAGGAGGGTAGAAGAGGCAATCTATCCAACTTGCCAGTGTCTCCATCCATAGACCATGCATTGCTGGTAGGCCAGGTATCACCTTCCTTGCTCTGTTCAGGTATCCTTCACAGGCAGGATACTGTCTCCCCTATACAGCACATTGTTCGGGGGGGGGGTGAACACCACCTTTCTAGTGCAGTGCACTGGATGCTGCCTTTATCACTTCAGGAAGGATGAGTACCACCTCCCTCATACTGCATTGGGCTCAAGTGAATTGAATGGAGTCCTTCTGGAAGGTAGAGAGGACAAGATATCCTTGTGCACATAAAAGCCACTTCGTCTCTGTCTACTGCCAAGGGTTCTCTGTGCAAAAATGAAACTGTGGTCAGAGTACTGCCTCTAATGATTGTGTGAGCAATTATTTATGTAGTCATTTTTATCAACCTTGTTTTTATGGTTGAATATCTTTTATTTATGCTGTTTATCATGGTGTTTCTTTCCTGACACTTTTATGGAATGGCATTATATACATTTGATAAGTAAATAAAAAATTACAGAGACTTGGCATGCTGAATTTTCTGGAAAATTTCCCAGTGCTTTATTTTTTCATGGAAAAATTTCAATTCCCAAAGATTCATAGTTTCATTAACTAAATATCAATGAATAGATGCCACTACTAATACAATACCAGAAAATTTGGCAGGGGATTATCCCTAGGAATTGTGAGAGGGGAAAAGTGCGCTTTATTGATTTTAAAATGGGGGGTGGGAAATAAAATGGGAAGAACATGCTATATTGCCTTTATATTTTTACAGTTCCTATAAATATAATTTCCACCTAAAGCATTGAATTTGTTTGAATGTGTCACTTTAACAGCACCTGAATGTTTTTCTCAAATCATATGCAGTATTTGTTATTAGCAGGAAATAAAATTAATGTAAGATAAAATCTATTTACTAAATATAATTCAAAATAAAAATGATAAATCAAATACTCTATTTAGGGCATTCAGTTATTTTCCAGAGAGGTTTTTTGGGGGGAAATTTCCAGAAAAAAACAATTCTATTTTTCTGAAAAGTCCATATAACTGATAAGTATGTGGCAATATGTTACAGTGTAATTCTATGAAGAAGGTACTCCAGTCTAACTTTTTAAATTTAATTGGTTTAAACTGGCATAACTCTACATATGCTTGCACTATTACATCATTCCCTCTTCATTAAGCAGTATATTATACCTCAGAACACAAAAGTAATATGCTGCCTTTCTGATATATGTTTGACCACACATAGTTGATTCCACTACAGTCCAGGCCAGGTGTGCCAGGTGGTGTTCTTTTGAAAAATTATCAGGAAAATAGCAACTTTGTAAGATTCATAATATAAACTTTAGATACCGGTGTGACCATTTGTTTTTGACCTATATAAAGCATACTGGGCTATAAACAAGATTGTATGGATTGATATTAGTTCTGTGTTTGTGCAGATTATTTATTGACTTCTGAAGAAGATCCAGTGGGATCAAAATGAATCAGGGGTTTTTTGTGCTACATCCTGGAATATTTTATATATGAACCTAACTGTTGAGGCTTTGTTAAATATTTTGTGATAATGTGATATTTAATGTGTTTTTAGATATGGATGTATATTTTCTGTTTAGATTTTTATATATAGCTTTTTATTAAGAGTAAAGCACAGTGAAATAAAATGTGTATTTAATAGATTTTAATAGATATCTATTAGACGTTTCAATGCCTTTGAGTCATAGCTTTTTTTTAAGGTTGAATTTGGCATTCTTTTCCCTTTCTTTGGCTGCCAAGGAAATACGAGACCCAATAAACCCCAAAAACCCAAAAATCATCAAAGTAAAAAGACTAAAGCGAGATTAAATGTACTATTAAATGCAATATAAAACAATACATACCAGGCATTTGAATATAAACAATGTCAAACAAGTACTCGGTATTCAACAATTCAATGCATAAAATGTCATATTAATGCTCAATGACATTCTAATAAAAGCTGAACTATTTCAACAAAGATCTTTCTGCAGCACCATCTGCAGAAAGTAAAATAATCCATTGTACAACTCACCATTAGCCCAAATAGCAAGAAAGATCCACTTCTTCAAATTCAATTAACTTGATTTGTCAATAAGAATCTGTCACTCATACATCCAAATATCCTTATTATCTACCTGTCTATCCTGGTCTCATTCCACCATGGCATTCATCATTCCAAAAAGATATAAACAAGAGCCACTTTCCCACAAATTTATCAGGGTCATTGACAGGGTTTTCATATTCCAACATACATAAATTAACATCTTTTTTTAAAAAAGACTGTGTTCTAGGCAGTGAGTAAACCATTCTAGAATGGGGGAAAACACATCGTGATTTCCAGTGTAAAGCTATGCACTGTCTGGCAAGTCTAATTATGTTAATCATTACTTCTAAATCAGTTTCATCAATACGTCTTTCAGAAAACACAACAAAGTAATCATTGGGGTTACTAGGGATGCAATATTCAGTTCTCTCATGTATCCTATTGAATATCTGACACCAAAAAATGCTGAATTAAAAGATGGGACCAAAAACAGCACAATCAATCTGCTCTGCATGTGCCACATCCCCAAGGAATATATGAGTATATATAACAGATCTGTAACAGCCCTAATAGCACAGCCTAGCCTGTGGTGGCGAACCTTTGGCACTCCAGATGTTATGGACTACAATTCCCATCAGCCCCTGCCAGCATGGCCAATTGTAGGGGCTGATGGGAATTGTAGTCCGTAACATCTGGAGTGCCAAAGGTTTGCCATCACTAGTGATCTAAGTAGGGTCAGCAGCACTCGGATGGCTCACCACAGAGAAAGATCACAGCTACTATGCAGAGGAAGGCAATGGCAAACTACTTCTCCTCAACCCTGGCGTTGCCTTGAAGATGCCATGAAGTAACTTTACAGGGTTGTCATGATTCAAGAGCACACTTTATTCATGACACAGATGGGCTAACATGTCTAGTATTAAATGCCAGTGAGATGTCCAAATGTTCAACAGTGGTGGATATAAGAGCATCCCATGTTGCTTGTTTATTTCACCCTTGAGATTGGGGGAAAGGTAAGTTGCAAAGTAAAGCTCCTACGTCCTCAATATGTATCTGAAAACTGAGCTTGGACACATGCTGAAATAAATCTCTTCAGTCTGTAAGATGCCACAGAGCTCCTATTTTGTAATATCCTCAGTAGTATCTCCATGTGATGGTCATCTGTTAGTACAGTTCTGGCAAACTTGCCACCTACATGGAGAATTACATAGATTTTGGCATTCAATTAAGTAATTTCAAATAAAGAAAATGTCTTTTTAAAAGTACTTATTCATCAGCAAGTTCCATGGACATTCAAAAGGCCCAGAGCTACAATGAATCAATGAAAAAGAACACATCATGGCATTTTATAGAACGATCTGGTGCCAACAACTACCTCCTGGGGAGGGCTAGGCTGATTCATTTGGCGCAAACATCAAAAACATCAGTTGAAAGCAGACAAGAGACCATCCTGGAGGGCTAGAAAGAAGCTTACCTATCGGGTTGGGCCATGGGATTGGCCTGGGAAGGCTGAATGGGAAAGTGTCATTTGAGAGACGCACTAGCCTGGGAAAAGAATTTTTTAGAGAGGGCCAACATTAATAGGGCAGTACTTCAATAGCTCCAAGCAAGCCTCAAGAACCCACTCGTGGAGTTATATTAATTTTGTTTCAGAAGTCCTCAGTCATTCGCTCTAAGCTTGTGCAGAATATGTTAAAGAGACGCAAGCCACAACAAAAAAAGAAATTCTGCATCACCAAATAACACGCAAATCCCTTCAAAAAGTACAACATTCCTACATAAATGTTGGAGTGTACCATATCAGCAACCTGCAATTAAAAAAAAACACCTTTCAAATAATTTTCTTTGGTAGGTTTGTAAATAATACATTTGTACTTTTGTTCAAAAAGAAAAATATCTTGTATACTTGTCCCCCAGTGGGAATGCTCAAAATCTCTTTGTGTGAATCACTCATATAAACAGGCATTGATCTAGTGATCTGTTCCAAATGGAGGAGCGCAGATGTTATTCTGGGTTTTCCCCATATAGAACAGGTTTACATTCACTTCTAGAGACATGGATTCCTCTGCAGGCTCTGTTCAGTTTCTCCCCACCCCACATCCACCCTATTTAGATTACTGGAATTTCAGCATGTGCAAAGGATTCATGTGCTCATCCAACTATACATTGATCTCTGATGAATAAGAAATGTTCATTTATTACAAGCTATACGTCAAAAATTCAATCAACTCAGATTTTAGAAAAATGACAAATTGTGAGAACTATAAAAATTCTGCATAGATTGTCTGAAAGTTTTATCTCATTAATCAGCCAAGTGTTATAAAGACATGACCTATTACAGATGCTCCTGCTAGACTAGATTTCTCCTGGTTATCTGCAATTTAAAGATAGATATAAAAGGAGTTTCAAAATCTGTGCATATTGTGGATTCTGATAGTTCCATGCACAGTATTCTTAAGTCCTAAATTTGAGCATACTTATAGGTCAAACAGGCTACATGCTGTCCTCCTAATAAACTCAATTGACCTTTCTTTTGAAATGGGCAATGCATGGAATTTTTTTTGTCTTGCTACAAGTGCACTAGATCCACGATCAATCTGGTATGCAGTACTGGAAGATCATATATGTAGTGCATTTATCCCATATGTGCAGTGAAGTGTTTGGTACTTGTGATGCTGGGCCAAAGTTCCATACAATGCCATTTTCAAAAGGGTAATTTCATTCCAAACTCTGAGACTTATGGGCTGGGTTTGATATACTGAGCAGCAGTATCAATTGCTGTAATTCCATAAACCATTGCAAGTTTTACAGTATGATAACCAGTGGTGTTGCGCCCACAGGGCAGGGGTGAGCGTGACGCCCCGGGTAGAGTCGCAGCAGAGGCGTGCCAGGGGCGTTCCGGGGGCATTCTGGGTGGGGTGGGTGGTGCTGCAGCAGGGGTGCAGGGCACGCGCATGCCCCAGGCACAGTTTCTCCTTGCTCCGCCTCTGATGATATCTATGAATACCTATATTCATGTGGCTTTGAAGTGTACTCATCGCTACAAAAAAAGTTGGAGTTAACAATGTGCTAGATATAAAATATGAATTAGTGCTGGATATTGCTTTCCATATCCAACTTACATGATGGGGCTCCCAATTTCAGCTTTGGAAATTCCTGGAGATTTGGGGCAGTGCCTGAAGAACAAGGGAGCTCATTTAGGAACTGATGTCACCCTTGAGCTCTATATACTCTATACACTATACACTACATACTATATACTACGCACGGGCGTGCGCACACGCGCACTCACACACACACACACACACACACACACACACTGAAGTTACCATTTCTTCCAAAGGGGCCTGAATTCTGTAGTCTTGAGAACAGTTATAATTCCACAATCATCCCAGGTCCCACCATAAAGTGATTAACCCCAGTGGTAAATACTGTAACCAAGCATGTGTAGAAGTCTTAAAAGAAACCATTCAGTGTGTGGACTACCAGGTAGTCCTGAGATTTTTGCCTGCCACTCAGAAGCATAAAATCAAAGCAACCATATCAATTCATTTCACATCTTGGTTCCTCAGCTTCTGCAACTGAATCTTCCTTGTGTTTTCTAAATGGAGATAGCAACCATGCAGGGCC
Source organism: Sphaerodactylus townsendi (assembly GCF_021028975.2). Taxonomy (NCBI): domain Eukaryota; kingdom Metazoa; phylum Chordata; class Lepidosauria; order Squamata; family Sphaerodactylidae; genus Sphaerodactylus; species Sphaerodactylus townsendi. The sequence continues at coordinate 55,255,544 of NC_059426.1, forward strand.
CTGACTCAGATAAGGACCATGGTGCAGGGAAAGGAGGTTTAACCACTGTCACCCTGAGCAGTTTTGTGAATCAAAATTACCACCTCTCACACCCTGATATTCTCCTAAAGTGGGAAGAAGACAGGCAAAGGTAATTTGACTGACTTTTCCCACTTCCGTGGCTAATAGTAGCTGGAAGGGTTGGGTTGGTTTGTGAAAGCATGAGAGGAGAAAAATTGTAAACCCTCTGTCCTCTTGCTCCTTGCTCCCAGTATAAAGCAGAATCCCACATGGTTGATTCCATTTTGAAAGAACCAGTCACAGACTTGCTGATGACACAGTGTTGGCCCTTGCTGCTGTTTTATGTATTGCCCAATTATGAGGCATGACTGAAGTAATGAGGGACACTTGTTCATAGCTGACCATCAGGATTGCATGCGTAAGAATAAAAAGGGAGGAGCTGAGCAGAGTGACTCACAGAGATACAGTTACACTCTGCCAAGTTCAACTCATTTGCCTCCATTCCCTGGTTTAAATCTTAGGTTTACATAACTAAGGGCTTGTTTTCTACAAGTTCCCTGACCTCTAGGTGCTTGCTGTGTGGGGCTTCTGAGGAGGCTCATTAAAATTCTGAATTAAAATATATTATGAGAGTTTCCATGCAAACCTCTTTCATTTTGGAATGTTAAGATCAGGGGGGGGCGAAGGAGCAGCTGAAGATTGCTATGAAACTGTTTAGCCATATCTAATTCGGCAGTGTATTAGAAAGACTTTCAGCCTAATACACTTGAGTCTATTGTATGTACTCAAACATTCCAGTCAACCAGACTGATAAAACCAATTTAACGGGTCTATTGGCAAGAGTGAGCTCAGATTTTCTCAAAATCATATCTATGTCTGCGCATGCAAAGCAGCACATTTTCACCTGCTACTTTGATTGATTGGGTTTTTTAAAAACCCTAATGAAAAACAAAGCAACTGACATGCTCTCAGTGTATTAGAATTTTCCCTTATTATTTTTGTAGCCAACACAAGAAAGTCTGGTGTTTTAAAAGGATTCACAAGTACTGCTGAACATCTGCAAAAATCAAAAATAATGCTGTTACTGGTTTCACAATGAAAAGATTTGTTTCAATTTTAGGGAGCTGATTGAAATAATGTATTGTGTGTCATTATTCTTACAGAGGGTTATGATATTCCATTAGTAATTAAATCCATACTAATTGGAAGCATATAATAATGAGAAGAACAAGGTATCAGCATTTGTGCCCCAAAATTTCACACGTTAGGGCATCTGACAGGATCAAATATAGGTACTGGCTGGCCCCGCCTCCTCCTTTTGTTTTGGACGTTCACAGACGGTGCTGCTGGTTGCTGCAAGTCTGTCTGCCCGGCGGGGATGCTGAGGCCACGTGGGCCGAGCAGCTGGTGAGAATGGAAGGGGGAGGGGGCTCCCTGCCGTTTTTGCGCCCCCCACATGACCTGGCAGGGGCACGCCCAGGACAAGCTGCCCCGGATGTCTCTGTTGGCGCTTCGTCACTAAGAGGCGGTTCCTCAGATATGCAGGTCCGAAACCACTCACAACTTTGAAGGTTAAAACCAACACTTTGAACATGATCCGGTACTCAATCAGCAGCCAGTGGAGATGGTACAGGACCAGTGTGATCCAGTCCTGACCTGACACTCCCAACTACTTCACCTGTCCCCAAACTTGCAGGAGTTTCCCAACTTAGGTAACTGTAAGACACAAGTGTTATTTCACTAGATTATATAAATTTTCCTTTTCTTTGTTCCTTGTTTTCCCTCTTTTAGTTGTTTCTTCTCTTTCAATACCTCTCCATACAGTAAATGAGTTAATTCTGAAGGTGGATTTGGCATTTTTAAAAGAGTATTCAAATATATCTTTAGTTTACATGTCTTTGGTTACACCACATCTTTCTGCTCCTACCTGAAATTGTGACCCTAAAAATTGAAAGGCATCCTCGCTGGCTCAACAGTGTTCTTTATTGACTGTGTTGTTTGTGTCTAGAAAAAAAATGAGGGGAGAAGGAGAGCATTTTGGGCTTGCACCTGAAATTCCAAGGGATATGCAAACAAACAAACAAATAAAAACAAACAAACAAACATTTTTGGCTTGTTTTTATGTGCAGTTGTTTTTATGCGGAGTGCTATTAAGCCCAAATTCAAAACGCTCTCTCATTTATTTATTTTTATTCTGGTCAGGGGTCTCAAAAGCTGGAAGTGGTCCCAGGGCTCCTTGTACAGCTGAGAAGGTTTGTATCTCGGTAACCACACAGAGGGTCACTTTTCTTCTGTGGATCGGGTGCATTTCATTTCCTTTGACAACTATGATTTGGTCACCAAATGTTTCAGATAACTGTCATGAGAGGGCATTTACATTTTCAATCATACATTGATGCAAAGGAATTATATTAAGACCTATCTAGTCAGTTTTATGCAGGTTTATGCCAAACTCAGTGGAACTTACAGGAGAAAATGCATAGGATTGCAGCTTTGATGTCATATTAAACATGCAATTGCCTTATCCCATTAAATCCATTAGAGTATCTTTTTAAATTTGGCCATCTGGATTAGCAGGTGTCAGCTGCATTAAAACTAGAATGAATCTGGCTAATGGTAATTCAAACAGTCAGTTTAAGACCCAGACATGTTTCAGTGCCAATTATATAGGCAGCAATTGTTCTCTAGCAGTGGGCAAGCATAGTCCTTTCTCTGCTGCTAAAATCCTGTAGCCTCGTAACACTCCACACATTTATTCTGTCAGGAGTGTTAACATGAAAGACCGAGCTTCATCAAATTTATATTGACCGTATCACAGATGTTGTGTCAATAATTCTCTTGTACTAGCATTTTTAAAGTTAGGGCTGCCAGCACCAGGTTGGGCAATTCCTGGGATTTTAGGTGGATCCAGAACAAAGCAGGGAGGGACTTTAATGCCATACAATCCACCCTCCAAAGCAATCTTTTGTCCCGGGGAACTGATCTCTGTTGTCTGGAGGTCAGCTGTAATTCTGGGAGATTTTTAGGCCCCAACTGGAGGCTGGCAAGCCTATTTACAGCATGTACCACCAACAGTAGCCAGCCATATTAGGTCACCTTTTAAAAAATTGCTTCTGGAAGAAGGGCCCAGAAGGCAAATAATGCCAATATCAGTGAGTTTTCCAAATCAAACTGGAAACCAAGGGCTATTCTTTATTCCAGTTTCTCTTTGCACTTGTCTGCACTCAAACTCTACCCAGAATGTCAATGCCATCTTTCATAGTCAGCAGCCATAGTCAGTAAATCTAGACACTTTTGTTAAGCACAGAAGTCCCCTTGCGCCACCCAACAGCACGGGCTTAGTCAAGCTAGTGTTGTCACAGCTGAAAAACAAATGGACAAGCTGGAAGCCAGCAGGATGCTGAGGAAGGGTCACCTCCTAGAGAGTATGAATTGTTTAAAATTAAAATTTGGAGCATGGCTGGTCAGAGAATGAAATGTCAAGTGTAAATTCTACTGGCAACCTCATGCACCAATAAGACCTCGCTCAAAATCCATCTTTTATTTTCAGACATTACACCAGGTTTATTTTCATCTGTTGTAATCACATCCTGAAGTGCGTGTGCTGAAAGCAAAATCACTGATGGTTCATAGCGACGTTTCTAAAGCAATCTTATTTTCATCATGCAGAAGAAATAGACCTGTATACAAACGATACAGTGTGTCTGCCCAAATACAACCCTCATCTCTTTTCCACCCATCATCTCCCATTCATCTGGTCCACCAACCAGGCCCCAGAATGCCAAAGAGGTCCAGTCTTGTCACTCTGAAGAACCCAGAAATAATGAGCAAAATAAATCTTCCATAAGTGGAAACAGCCATGTTATTTCAGGAGCTTGGAGATCTAGTGAAGGCCATGTGGAGGGGGTAATTTAGCAGTTTCTCTAATGTGGTTACATGTCTTTGCTGTATACTGAATGGCATATGTGTAATAAAGATGAAGAGCAGCTGAGTCGTTTGTACGGTAACTCAACAGCCTTGCACATGCCTGTATGTGCTGATGTAGATGGGATGGTCAATCAAGAGAGCTCTTTTGGAGAAAGTATGATGGACCAGGAAAGCACTTTTCTGAAAGATACTGGCCATGTTGATCCTCCAGAAGAAAATAATTGGATAATAAGTTTTGATAATCGTATCAGCAGGAAAGTTTAGTCACTTCTCAGAGTGTGAAGCACTGCCGTTGGTCAATGAAAAAGGGTAGAAAGGACCAGAGCTAAACACACCAGAGCTAGACTCTTCGTGAATCCCCAGCTTTCTTTTTGAGGATATTGGAAGAATTCAGTGTAGGAACTCCAAGGGGAAAAAAGTAGAAAGACAATGTAACTTGAGGGCTTAACTTAGCTTTCAACTAGATGGGAAGGAGGTGATTTGGAGAATAAGATATTGCATTTCAGTTGTATGTTATTTGTTTATTTGTTTTTTATGTTGATGGAAGGGTGCATTGTCTTGATGTTGTTTTAATTGCTGTTTCCTGCATTGTGGCTAATAAACCATTTCAACTTATTTCAACCTAGTTATTGAACCAGTGTATGTTCCTTATGGATCCATGTTTGCCTACTGGGGCAAATTGGGATCTAGCTTTTCACACCCTTGTGTGGTAGAGCACAAATGTTTTCACAGGAGGACATTGCTTTGGGGTGGGACTACTGGGACCAAAAAGTCTGACTACTCCTTTTCAATTTCCCAGGCACACAACCTCTGACTAATAATTCTTCCTGTTGTATCCAGGCTTTGCCTGGTCTTCCCACTATTTTTTTATCTTCAAAGGTCTCCAGGTCTCACTTTTTACAACCTGTGTGCCTCCTGCTCAAAAACAAATCCACGGCCAGTCCTGCACCGCAAATGTATAATGGATTGCAGTCGTTATAAAGAAACCTGTTTACCTGTTCACATGTGTCCCATGCAGGCAGCGATTGGAATCCACGAAAACAATCCCGATTGCTGCCAAGCCTTTGCACAGAGACACTTCTCTTTTTCTTTTAATTTCCGCCAAAACATGCAGCCAAGCAGAGATGAACCCCCACAGCTGTGCCAATCATCCCACGATATGACCAGCTACGCCTGTGCAGCTTCACAGATGCAACCCACAAAATAAAAAGAGGAAAAGGGGCCTTCCTGGAATGTCTGGGCAGTGGCTGGCAGCTTCTCCCTCACCATGGAGGGCACGGGGAAAGGGAGGCAAATAAAGCACCTCTAGCCTGGTCGTTTGTGCGGGAGCAGTTCTAATCCAGGATTTTCCAAAAGAATGGCTAGTTTAGTGATTTTCAAAAAACCTGAGTTGGGGAAAATAAAACAGGGCAGACACATTTGGGAGGTGGGACCTGTGCAAAGTCCCCCCCCCAGTAGGTTTTATAGTGTCCTGTACCCATGTTTGTTGGCCCATATAGAATGGGTCCATGCTATAGCCATCTCTCATTGGATTATGGTTCTCTTCTTCATTCTCATTTCTTCCCTATTGAAAATACTTCTAATGAAGTTATATTTTTCTTCCATCATTTTGAGACCACTCCTACATTTCAGAACAGGCTATTACTTCCTATCTTCAGTTTTAGCATCATTTTGTCCTCACACCTGAAGCTTTTTACCTTTCCATGCTGATTACTTCTCCACTTAATTTTTCTTCCATCATTCACCACTCAAAGAGCTCGTCCAGGTGATTAAAGAACCAGCTAAAACCTCTTAGGATATTTGAACTTATATTGATCTCTTGCCAACCACATGATTTCTGTCCCCACATAATGTGTAGCCCTTCAAAAAGGGTGTTATGGTCTGAAGCCATAATTCCGCCCATTTTTAAAGCCGGGTTTGCTGTGATCTGTAATGCTAGGAAGTCTATAGAGCTCGAGGACATGGACTACATTTTTCTGTTTCCACTAGAGATGCACACTAGCACCAAAAATTAGATTTGGAATTCCAGTTCAAAATTTGAAATATAAAAAATCTGGAATCTCTGAATATCCAAAACTCTATTAAAGTCACTAAGAACAACCATTTTCCACAAAAAGGGCAACCATATTTTCTCTTGGCCTTCTGATACTTTTCCAGTGCCTATGGCAACCTCAAAGTGTTGAGTTGTGGCCACACAGCAACAGTCGGCCACCATTGCCAGACATCAATGCCAGTAATGAGGAAATAGCTTCAAACTGAACCTGAACAACGCAAATGCCACCAGGATGGCACAGGGCACAGCATACTGGACCAGAGAATAGTCAGTTCTGGGGAGTGGACAGAGACTTGAGGCAGAACTGGCAGGCAGAGGTAAGCAGCAGACAGACTGATAGTGGTGGATGGGTTGGAGCTATCCCAAGATCATTAGGTGCAGCACAGTTGAGTGAGTGAACACAGTCCTGGAGAAGCAGCTTGGAGAAGGGAAAGGACAGAAAGAGGAAGCAGCAGTCTGAAGCAAGGCATACCTGTCCTGCAAATTGAAGTATGCCCAAAGGCATAGCTCCAAGGCGGCAGGGGCATGATGCACCGGGCATGCGCCCCTGTGGGGGTTTGGTGGGGTCATGGCAGGGGTGTTCCAGGGCAGGACAGGAGAGTTCCAAGGCAGGACGGGGGTGGAGAACACCCCAATGCACCAGGCACTTTTCTCCCTTGCTACGCCTCTGAGTATACCATTCTCTCTTTCTCAAAGAGGAACCTCAGGAAACCCCAGCAGTGTTCCTGCAGTGTCATCTTCTTCTACCACACCCATGTTTCATAAAGCTGGCAGACTCCCCCAAAACAATGCCATCTGATTCTGCTACAGCAGGCACAGACCAAAAACAGGAAAATCACATACACACATACACAGACAAAATCTATTACCTAATCACAATCTATCTGTCTGCACCTAACAAATTTATCCTTGTGCCTGATACACCTCATATTTAATATAAAATTACACTAAGGTTAGAGAAGAATGAAGAACACAGAGAAGGCTATTTCAACATACAGAACAAACAAGGCACTGCAGGGGATCTGTATAAGCCACTATGCCCATCTTTCAGTTGGAATGGATCAAAGTGAAAGTACCTTCTAGTGTCCATGCCTGTTTCAGGATTTCATAAAGGCACGTATACGTCACTCACAAGCTTTGCTCTCATCCCATTCCTCCCTCCCTGGGCAAGACTATGGCAACGCCAACTAAGGAACACTAAGATCTCTGCCCCATCACCATTTTTGACAAGCTGTCTGAAGAAGAACTCAGGCAAAGCTGTCTGAGCAATGGGTTTAACTTTCCTCCTCTTGCAATAAGCCTAGCCTATTTCCAGTAGAAGTCAGTGGGATTCTGAATACAGGAATTATTCCAAATCTCTAAACCTATAAAATCGAGGTTTAGAATTTTTCATAACTATTCTGAACATAGCATTATTAAGTGCTTTCAAATATTTCTGAATCTGAGTTGCACATCCCAAATCTCAGCCTCTCATGAAGTCCTATCTGCCATTTCTCTTCTGCAAAATGGATGGGGAGGGGCATTTTCTGATTTTTAAGTGGAAGGTAAAAGGGAAATGACTTAATCCTTCCCTCTTCCATCTTCACCATACCATGGCTTCCCCTAGATGCTTCCCCCTCACTGAGATTCTATTCAAAACAAAAAGAGGCTAAATGTCATTTCATAGAAGATTTTCCCATGAGGAGGAGGCTATAAGTACGCTAATTTGCCACCATTTATTTGTTTCTTTAAAGCTAGGCAGTCTTTTATCCCCTCTTACTCATATTTTTAAAACACTGCTGCTTTAAAACCTGCACAAATCAATACCAACTGGGGTATGTGGGGTGGAATCATATCAATCAGCCAATAGATACACCTGCAGCTCATGAAACTGTTCCATGTGGACAACTGCAGTGGATTTGCCACAGGTTTTCCAGCAACTCAATATCACTGTTGGGGTTCTCAGAACCCTCCATTTTAAATAAATGTTAACCAGTAACACTGGTAGTTATGACTAAAATATGGATGTAAACTTCTGGGGTGGGGCAGTTTTGTTGCCTATTGGGTTTGGTGATCCATTGTATCTATTCAGGTATATATTGCATACAAGGCCAAGGAGACTTTTCTCAGATTTGGTCCAGCCACCTCTAGAGAGTCTACACCCCATGGGATAACAAGATCAAATCCCCACTACCGTTGCTTAGCATAGGTTTTCAGGAACGTTCACCTGTTCACAGCTTGAGGGATCTATTTCCCTCGAGCCGAATACCCACTATTAGCCTTAGTTATGGGTTTCAGAACACAAACGACCGTTAGTTTGTGTTCTGAAACCTGGCTAAGACAGTAGTGGGGATTCGACTGGGGAGGTCGTCCCTCAAACCTGGTTAGTTTGTGTTCTGAAACCTGGCTAAGACGGTAGTGGGGATTCGACCTAAGTAAGCAGAAAAGATTCTTACTGTCATACTTAAGAGCTGACCATGTGACTGTCACTTCCTGAAGAATGCCCCTCTGGCTACAATAACTCCAGTACACTGATGCTATTGGAACTATTGTTATGAGAAGAGAAGCATGAAATAGTTTCCTTTCCATTTCTTCCCATGTGCACACAAACCTCAGAGCCTACAATGATGTGCAATCTAATGATAATAATCTCAGCATTCTGGGGGTGTATATTTTAACTTCTGTGTTTATTGTTTCAGTCTGCTTACAAGGCAGCAGTGTCACCTGAATGACCCACACTTCTATGATTATTTTGAATCTTATTAAGCTTAGCATCAGTCAGGTTTTTTTTAAAGGAGGGCAGGGAATGAAGAGCCTAATTTGTTAAACATTTTGAACTGGCAACCGTGCTAGCCACCTGGTTGAACCTGAGGTTGGTCTAAAATTGGCCTTCATGCAGTTTCCTGTAAATGTACAAAGAAACCAGATGCTCCTGTTGCGACTCTACCTTCTTCAGGTCAGCATCTGGCATTTACAATTGCTCCCTGAAAGGAAATGCAATTAATATGCAGTTCTTCTCTCTTGTGCCATATTAAGCAGAGAACATATTACTGGAGACAATACACTTTATAAACTCCTCCCCCACACAACCTGTCTTTCGCTCGACAAAACTTCCAGACCTCTTCCTAAATAAGAAAACCTCTGAAGCACAAAAGCAGGCAGCCTATAAACATGTGGCTGAGGGGAAAATCTGTAGCAAATGGGATTCATATGTTTGCTATTACACTACTACTTGCAGGTGCAAGGCAAAGCATGGAATTCTCTTGTCATCCATCTTTTAAACTCCTTACACTTTAATTCTTCTGGTGCTTCATTTTCATAGCTATAAAAAAACAGAAAAGTTATCAGTCTCCCTGTCTTCAAGAAGGGAGACTGAAAAGAGAGGCAGAGTTGCAAAAGTGGCTCCCTGAATTTATATAGCTGATCCACTAGGGCAGCAAAGTCCCTTTGCTGTCAATATTTGACCACACAGCCACTAACAAACAATTGAATCTCTGTTTATGATTGTACAGAAAGGTAGAACTAAATGCTAGAGATAGTGGACAAAGGAGTTACAGATGGAATCCACAGACAACAAAACTAACTTGAGTTTTGTCCCTAACTTTGTACCCTTCAGGATTCCCCAAATATCCAACTACAGTGGAACCAAATGAATTTCACTTGTAATTATTCAGAATAAAAGCAAAGGTTAATCTTCCTGGCTCCAGAGTTTTTTTAAAAAAATTATACTTTGATATGTGAAAACCTTTGATGCAGGAACACTAACCATCGTAACGAAAACACTGATCTAAAAGATTTTCATAGCTCAGGATCAGGTCCTTACAACATTTTAAAATGTCTTTAAAATGAATGCAATGTTCTTGTGGCAGCCATAAGGATGCCAACATTTTTAGTTTGGCTTTGGGATCTAGATGCCCTTCAGAGTATTCCAAATAGCTTTAGAATTACCTACACTATTTTTAAACTAGCATCCAGAACTCTGGAGAGTTCTTATCCTATAAGTCATTGCAAGCTTGCTAAATTAAGTTATAAAAGCAACAAATTTGAAGAGAGAATCTTTGTCACAAATGGTCAGATAGTACCTATTCTTTCATGAGGTTGGCATCAGAACACAATGGTAAAGGACTTGTGGGGAATTTTACTTTGAGGAGGAATTGGCAGTTAGCTATGACAATTTTTATCAAAGTTTTTATTTATAAAATCTTTCTGTTCTAATCCAGCTTGGATGCAAGTTTGGGAATAGCACAGGTAGTAGTGGAGTTTGGAGTACCATCTGTTCTTTTTTGGATTGTTTCTGTCTGCTCTCCCGAGCCCCTGATAAATGTTGACAGGGTCCTTCTAACTGTGAAGGTCACCACTTGTAAGTTGGATCCTTGTCCTTTCTGGCTAATAAAAGCTTGCTGGGATATGGTGAGGGAGCCTCTAATGAAAATCATTAGCACCTTGTTATCTGGAGAGTATTTTCCCAAGGTGGTTATAGAAACCTTCCTTGGTTCAGAAGGTCATGGCCCGTTATAGACTACTTTTCAACATGCCTTTTCTAGTGAAAATTATAGAAAGAGTGGTGGCAGAGAAACTCCAAGGTTTCCTGAATGATGTATCTGCCTTTGACTTATATCAGTTTGCCTTCAGGACTTTTTACAGAGCTGTCTTTGTAGATAATTTGGAAATTTCAACTGGTGCAAAATGCAGCAGTTCATTAAATAGCTGGGGCCAGCTGGCTAGCACATATTTTATCTATTTTGAGATCTCTGCACTAGTTGCCAATTTACTTCCAAATTTAACTCAAGGTGCTGGTTGTTACATTGGAACCCCAACATTGATACAGGACTGCCAAGAGCCACTGTGCCCCACTCCCATACATTGATTCCATCTGGGACCTCCGCATATGGCCCTGATCCAAAACAAACATCATAACAAAACAAATCACTTGGGCTCATTCCGCACATGCAGAATAATGCACTTTCAAACTGCTTTCAGTGCTCTTTGAAGCTGTGCGGAATGGCAAAATCCACTTGCAAACAATTGTGAAAGTGGTTTGAAAACGCATTATTTTGTGTGTGCGGAAGGGGCCTTGGTTTGCTGTTACTTTGAATCCATAGTAAAAAAAAATTGACCTATGCATTTCATAGAATCATAGAATTGGAAGAGATCCCAAGGGCCATCAAGTCCAACCCCCTGCAATGAGGGAACACATAATCAAAGCACTCCCAACATATGTTCATCCAGCCTCTGTTTAAAAACCTCCAAGGAAGGACACTCCACAACTCTCTGAGGCAGTGAATTCCACTGTCGAACAGCCCTGATGGTCAGGAAGTTTTTCCTAATGTTTAGGTGGAATCTCTTTTCCTGCACCTTCAATCCATTACTCCGTATCCTTGTCTCTGAGGCAGCAGAAAACAAGTGGGTTTTTTTTTAACTTGCTGCTACACACTAACTGTGACTTTACAAGATCTGGCTGGGCAGCAAAACTGTGGTTCTAAGTGCAAGTAAAGAAAAGGAGTAAAAATTGATTGATGGAGATAAGATCTTGTTAGCAAGCAATTTCTGTAGCAGCTATCAGCTGTGCTGGCTTGTTTTGCCTTGTTCCAATGTTGGCTTGGTTGATCTGTTAAAGAAAGGTGTGCTTCGGCCTTGCAGAAAAGCTGGGCTAGCTGATGGAGTGAAGGCCTTTAACTGTGCTCTGCCTTCCCTGCACCCCTAGTGGCTGCAGCAAGAGCTGCAATAAAAGTAAAATGAAAGGCATACGGCTGTTAAGTGGCATGACGCTGGCTTCAGGGGTCCTTCAGCTGACTTGGGCCCCATGAATTTTGTCCTCTCAGACCCCCTCTCTTTGACAGCCCTGTGTGGATACATATACCCAAACGACCACCTCTCCCAGTATTATAATATGTGACAGCTCTGCTCCTCAGAACAACACTATTGATTACTCCTTCCTGTAGTGTTATTAGAATGTGTACAGTCAGATCTAGGGCATTCTCAATGACTTGTCCTATTTGGGGGACAAGCTTTCTGAAGTTGGAGAAACTTACCTTCCTGAGTTTCCACAGAAGTTGTGTAAAGTGGAATTATTCAGGAATTTGTTTAGCACTATCATCATATCTTTTTTTAAATCCCATTTTAATTGTATATTGTTTTTATTATTATTGTAACCTGCCTTAGATGTACACTTTTGGAGAAAGATTGGCTACATGTGCTGTAAATAAATGAATTAAGGATTTCCATAGTTAAACTGAAGTAACTGCAGGGCAAACACAGACCATAACAAAATCGAGCAGGTCCAAAATAAGAAAATCAATGCTTTTGGATTATTTCTCTCCTTTTTTTCTTGCTTAGTCCAGGATTTCAAAGTCCAATGAATCAGTTCATCACTGGAATTTTTTTTTGTTAAGAATTATATTTTTGCCAGTTTATTGTTATTATAGAGTTTATTAATAGTTGTGGCAAAGTACTGCCTAATTCAATTCCAGTGATGGACAAATTAATCATTCATAGAAAAGTAGTAGAAAAGAGTGCGTTAAAGCAGCACAATCATCATTCCAAAGTGTCACAAGAGAAGATTTCTGTGTTCAGTTGCAAAACTTGAAAGGAATGTGGGGATTTCGTTAAAGCATGTAGGAAAAATGGAACCTGTTACTATAATTCATAGCAGAGAACTGGAAACTGCAGAATTAGCATTTAAATTTGCAGCCTGCATTTGGGCGAAACCACTTTCTGAATCTTCATATTCTGGGATTCTTGTGATTTTTCCTGAACAAGAGTGGAGGAATTAAAAGTTCTTCAAGTGTCCTGGGCAACCCACAACTTTGAAGGCAGAGTCTCACTCTCATAAAACATGAAAAGCAACACACTAGCAAACATGCTTGGAACCTTGTCTCTGGGTATTCACAAATGAGATTCAGATCTTCAGAAATTAGTTCGCAGCATTCCAAGACAAAGGTCAAATTAATAGAAGGAAAGCATTACTTTTTCCAGCTGTTTATTTTCAACTAAACACATAGCAGTTGTCTATTCAACTAGTTAGCTGCTGTGGATCAAATGCAGCGACAATGTGTGTATTCAAAAGTGGCACTTTGCATGAAACACTCCTGCAAATCATAGCCCTTTCTGAGAAATTGCTTGACCACAACCAAGCACAAAATCCTTGGCTTGATCTGTGATGCCATTTTAACACAGCTGATTGTTTCAGTACAATGCAAAAATATGGGTAAATCTACAATGTAGGCAAGCAAATAATCCTCGTTTTTTTATACTTTGTGTATGGGAGTAGCAAGGCAAATTCTTACATCAAAGTAATTGACCTTCTGTCCTTTTATAGGAAGATTAATACAGCAAAATATGTGACTCTCAAAAAAGGAATATCTTAATTTGCCTTTTGTGCACTTAAAACATACATGTAGCCTGGAAACCCATATATTGATTCCTGGTCAACAGCCAAAATACACCTGACATTGTGTTAAAACATCTAATGTCAGTTTAACTTGGCCACCACATTTTTTTTTGCTGGAAAACAACCAGAAGACAAGAAAATAGATCCATAATTATATCTTCCATAAAAAGAATAAGAATCCGCTGATCCGGTCAAGGAAGTACCATTGGGAGACACAATATCAACCCTTTCCTTTGTGTAATTTTCTTGACCAAAATTACCCTTCCGCCCAGCTGTTTTTCTCTCCAATGGTGAAAACATACTTATCCCTATGTGGCAAACAGAAGTTTGGGGGAGATGATTTGAATAATGAAAATGGCATAGGGAGAAAGAATTAACTTCCAACACCCCACCCCTGGCTGTGCCATGGTCACCGTTCCATTTTTTGCGCCTCCACTTGGCTAGATTTAACTTAAAGAAAAAAGACTGCCTGAGATCTGATCACTAAGCTCCCATGGATTTGGACTTGTAATATAGAAATTACAGCAGTGTTCTAATAATTTATTTATTTATTTATTCGTTCCACTTTTATACCGCCCTCCCCCAAGGGGCTCAGGGCGGTTTACAACATAATATAAACAAATTAGGGAGTGCAAGTTTTGGTAAGATATTTGTATTGCCCAGTTTTTTTCCCTAACAGATCCCATTCAAAGAACTGAACAACTACTTCCTTGTGCCCAAGAACACTTCTGCTTTTTGTGTCTCAATTCCACGTCATGCAACATAGCAAGGGCGAAAGCAGCCAGCTCTTCCATTGCTGCAGTTTGTGATATGGTATGATGGTCTATATTCGGCGGAGGGGGGGGATCAGCACCATTACCCTCCAAATACAAGGACACTTACTTTTCAATAGGCCTGTTTAGGATCCTCCCTTAATGTAGCACTTTAGATCCCAGTCATTGATCAATTTTTCACACAATAAGAAATAAAACATTCTAGTTTACAGCTTGCATTATTTTGTACAATTTTTTTAAATGCTGGAATAATTTAACAAACCTCTAACTCTTCCCTTGCCTTGTGTATAGATAAGGATACAGAGCTACTAATTAATAAATGTGAACTGAACATTGTATCCTTGTTTTCTGCATTAATATTTATTGCCATATGGGAGCATACGTTGCAATAAAGACCAGTACAAAGTTGATCTATTCTGTTCTGTTGCCATTACTTGGATAGCAGTTCACTTAGAGATTTTGTGCAAAACAGTCAAATCTTTCTTAAAAAATAAATATTTGTTAAACTAATACTGAATATTTGATGCAACCCCTTAAAGTTTGCTCTTTGCACATTGATAAAAATCAATTAAGAAGTGTTTGGGAGGAATTGGATTCATTTATACATGCACAAACACGTGTGTGTGTGTGTGTGTGTGTGTGTGTGTGTGTGTGTGTGTGTGTGTGTGTGTGTGTGTGTGTGTAAAATATGCTTGCTGGACCTTGGACTATCATCATCTAAAAAGAGCGAAAATATTGTTTATGTTTGCCTAGACTTTTTTCTGAATTCTCTAATTTTCTAATTTCATTTTAAATTGAAAATGGAGGCAGGAAAAAACACTTCATTAAGATTAGGCATATGCATACTTTGTTATCTCCTAAAGAAATACTGGATGTGCATGCCAGCAAGCAAAGGTCTCTTCTGCAAACCAAAACCACTACTAAGTGCTAAAAACAAGTCTGCTAATGTACAAAGTTTCCATTTACATTGAATGGCAACTCTCAAAGCTTGTTAGTGGGCAGAGACAGCTACATCTTTTAAAATATATATATATGGTCACAAATAAGCTGGAAAAATTGGAAGAAAGTCTTAGCAAACATTGTGTATTATGAAGTAACTAATCATCCTAAAAGGACTATTCTGAAGATACCTTAATAAGAAAATAAATGGGATTTCTCTGGAAATCAAAATGAAAACTGGATTTCTATGAAAGTTACAATTCCAGATTTCAGCTTAGACTCATATCTGCCATGTGTTATATGCATCTCTGTTCTATTTCTGCATTGTCGTAAACGTGAAAACTTGTGAAAAGAGGGTGAGAATTGTCCCTGCATATAGAAGTGTTCATGTTTCTGACAGTACAGGCTTAAACAGAGTTATATCGTTCCAGGCTGAGAAGGGCATAAATATTTAGGATCACACACATTCTGCAGTTGCCACGAGTTTCTATAGGGATTCCTTCTCAGCACAAAATTTTCTGCATAAGAGCTGGAAAAAGATGAGTTTGCATCAGAAGGATTTTTGTTTGTTTGTCTCTTTGGGTGTATTTTGTGGACCCCTGAATTGGAGCTCACTGAACGGGAAGCCAAACAGCTCGTGGAATTCTGCATTATCAGGCTTGCTGTGGGGGTCTCTTCCTTATTCCTGACCAGAGACAATGGAGTGGTTAAATGACACCTTTCCAAGCAAAAGTGAGCCTAAGCACATTCAGAGACTTCCCTGCACTTTCACTGTTAACTTAGCATTTTATTGTTCATTTCAGGGATCAGAATAAATGCTAACCATTAAGCTTTATATTACTATTTTTACTACTTAGCTGGCCTTAAAACTACATGTGTGCTGTTAAGGATCTGCAGCCTATGTAAATTAAAGATAATTCTACATTTACCAAGGCCTATTGGGGAGCTCCTTTCCCCCATTCACTCAACCCCCCCTCATAGCAGACCTTAAAAACTGGATGTAGAGAAGGTGAGGCCGGGGGATGTAATCGTTCCCTAGGCTGGGAGAACATATCATTTCCTAAGGATCAACTGGATGGCGGATTTATGACATTTGAGACTCATGGCTTCCCTTGGGACAGAAGGGTATGAAGGGGTTGGGGGAAAGTCATTTAATATGAAAAAAGGCATTTAATATGAACAAAACATTGTTGTGTGGAAGGCTGAATTCCTCCCCTACCCCCACACAATCTAGGCATTGAACCCCCCCCCCCCTTTATACTGGGGTTCTCACACAAGCAAAGCTGCCTTTGGAAAGACACCATTACAGCTCTATATATCCAGTATGTAATTTGTGCTTAAGAGAATGATATTTAGGATCATTTACTCCAACCATAAGATTTTCAGCAGCATAGTGGGAGGTAATGCTTCAATGAGACCTTTGTTTTTTAATCTTCTGATACAGTTGCTGAGGCAGTTGGCTGGCTTGGAAATTACATCAGGTTTTTTTTATCATCTGGGGCTCACATGCAGTATTTTGGGCCACCCCACCCAAACATATCATTTCATAGACAGAACTGTAATTAATTATACATGTTTTTTCTCACACACACTCTGTCTCTGTCTCTCTTCCTCTCTTGTTCAGGAAGCTTCAGGCAAAAGTTGTAAACTGAAGAAAGGAAGGAAACTAAATTCAGGAAGGGGGGAAAGAGGAAAGCTATTTACAATGCTGCACAATTAAACCCTGCTGACTTTTTTTCACCCTTTCTGGAACAAAAAAACAACCAAAACAGATCAGGATTCTACCCAAAGCGCACAATAATAACAACAGCAGACAATGGCACATTTTGGCCACTTCAAAGAGTTTACTCCTGGCTTGCTCCTCGAGTGTAAAGAGAGTACGGAGGGAAAAAGCACCATTGTCCTCTGCCACAAGTTGGGTGGTAACGGAGGACATAATATAAAACTGTTGCCTAGTGTTCCGCTAAGCTCTGTCCTCCTCTGAAAAAAAATTCCTCATAATTCAGGCAACAGCTGGAAAGCTTAGCCTAATGGTCTGTGCTTAAATGTGGAAGGTCACAGGGTACTGATCTAAGGAGCTGAGAAGGCTTGCTCACCCGACTGTTGACACTTAGTAAACGGAGAAGGAGGGGCTATGTGTGCATCTGAGAAAACCATATCCAAGCAGCCAACCCCACCCCCCAAAAAAGAATAGGAAGCAAGTTCTATTCAAGGTTTGCAGGGGTCCTGGAAGCACTGGGAGGGGGGGAGGCTACAAGGCCCTTTGCTGCCTCTGAGTTACCTTGTATTATAACAGGATTAAAGTACATTTAGCTTCTCTATTAGCATACTTTAGCCCCATTTAGCTTTACTTGATGTTTCCGATGGGCCTTTGATCAGCCTTGCATGGGGCTGGTCAGCTCAGGACAACACGGTCAAAAAGCGAGACTGTGAAATTATCCTGATGCTGAATCTCACCCGAGATCTTTCCGACTGTTTTCAGTCACTCATCCCTAATATTCTGCTCCCCTTTCCTCTTTCCCCTTCTTCTTAAGAAAGTAATTTACACTTTGTTAAAGAGAGAGAGAAGAGATTAAATGAAAAAGGTAACACTGTGACCGATAATAATTAGTTCCTACACCAAAATCACAATTCCAGCTTATGTGCCGGTTTAGCAGCAACTCCTAAAAAATACTATAATTTTGACAGTGTCTGCCTTTTTTATTGCTTACATTTGCATATAAATTAAATCCATATTGTAGCTTTAAGGCAAGTTCAGCTTAGAATTCTGGGCAGCTCAGGGATCTATTGTTTTACATTCACTTCCTACATTGAGGATGAATGAGAGAGGGAGAAGAACAGTAGAAGCAACAAAGTCCGCTTGGTAGTGTTTTTAATTGCTTCTCTGCCAATTATGACCAAATTAATATTTAAGCATTTTCCATTGCTGTGAGAAATTGTTTACAAAATATACTTCCTCGTGCACAGTATCTGTTTGCCCAAGGCAATAGTGATATTGAAATTGTTGCAGCCTCAACTTCAAAAAATAATTAAAGAAAAAACATTTCTTTTTTTAATTGTTGCAAAGAATATCTCATTCACATATGTGTGCATGTGTGTATAAAATAGATGTATGATGATTACTTCCAGCATCTTCCCACAAAGCTGCATTGGACCACATGTATTCACCAAGAAGCTTTGCAGGGGTGGGAATAATAATTGCATGTCATTTCTTTCACTTGATTTCTTTTTTAAGATGTCTTCTGATTTTGGCTGTAATCTATGCCTGAGCAAACTACATTGGCCTGCATGAATTTCTGTTCCGGTAAGTTGCAAAAACCTGCGGGCTGCTAATGCTGACACACCAGGCCATAGCCTTGAAAGACAGAAGATGTTTGCAAGAAGCAAATGGCACCTGAAAGTCTTTGTTTCAAGCATTCATTAATAAGGCACAGTATGACATTTGCGCTCTGCTCTCTTTGTGAGCTAATGCATAGTATGGACCAATCACTGAGCCACAGTTTTAGGAAGCACTGAAATCAAAAATCAGGAAAAATGCCAGACAGCAAAAACTCTATGGCAACAGGCCAGAAAATCTAACTCGGCTTGCTCTTGTGTATAAAATAAGATTCCTTTATATATTGCTGTATGTATGTTGCATGTATAATTATTTGCAAATATACAACCACATATCATGCTTTTATGATGGGATACATGAAGTGTCATTCATCCTACTTGCTATTAAGACACTTAAAAGAAAGCTTATAATTGGAAAAATAGTTCCCTATCTTCATTTAATATTGTGTATGTTTTACATCATCTGTAACTTTAAAAGTTTAAAATTAGTGTATAATCAGAAAGTGCTGCATTTTGGAACTATGAACGTTTAAACATTTGAGGATAATGAGAAACAAAGATTTTTGTCCAACAATCCAATGCTGTGATCCCAATATTAAAAGCAAAGATTGGCAAAAGAGGTTGTTGAACCAGCAGTGGCATGAAAAGCTATGGTGCTGACCAGTTATTGTCTCTTCAGATAGACTGTTTTGGTATTGGGGTGCTGTGTGGTTTCCGGGTAACTGTATCGGTCTGTTGTGGCAAACATAAGCAGGAATCCAACAGCACTGTAGATACTGACAATATTTTATTGTAGCATAATGCATCTGGACTCTGGCCCACAATATCTTATAGAAGAATTAAATCTAAACTGCCACTAGATCCCTGTTTTTATTTGTTGTTGGCCCTGCTATCTATAAAGTGTAATGTTTTTCTTCCAGATTTTCATGCTGAAATTGACTGATTACTGATCTTCTATTTCTTTATAAGGAACTTAGGCCTCATTTGCTACACCTTTCACTTCCTTAATATTTAATCTTTTGTGTCAGCCTGGTATCCTTTTGCTATTGCTTAGGCAATTAATTAATTGAAACTGGACACCTAATCTCTCAGAGGTTTTCTGAGATCCTTTTAAAACTATTATTACGGATTGTATATATCATTTTTAAATAGCATGATCCAAGAACAAACCAAGGTATAACAACCATTCCAAATGAAAGGATGAACTTGATCCAGAACCATCAAGTACCTGACTATTTTTCCTCAACCAGAATTTCATCAGACAACTCTATGGCTCATTCCGCACATGCAGAATAATGCACTTTCAAACTGCTTTCAGTGCTCTTTGAAGCTGTGCGGAATGGCAAAATCCACTTGCAAACAGTTGTGAAAGTGGTTTGAAAACGCATTATTTTGCGTGTGCGGAAGGGGCCTATGATTCTCAGGATTGTGAAAACTCTATTGTAGGCTTTTCTGCAGAGATTGTAGCCCTACACAGCTATGGCTCAACCTGTGTTTGATGTAGGTTTCTGAAACTGCTGAGTACTACTGAGCAAGAGTACTGTTATGAACGGAATAGAATGGATGCATTTCACAATAATCAGCTCCCAAGGTACAACTAAAATAAAGTGACACTGTTCTCACAAAGCAAATAAGGAAGGAAGGAAGGAAGGAAGGAAGGAAGGAAGGAAGGAAGGAAGGAAGGAAGGAAGGAAGGAAGGAAGGAAGGAAGGAAGGAAGGAAGGAAGGAAGGAAGGAAGGAAGAAAGGAAGAAAGGAAGAAAGGAAGGAAGGAAGAAAGGAAGAAAGAAAGAAAGAAAGAAAGAAAGAAAGAAAGAAAAAGAAAGAAAGAAAGAAAAAGAAAGAAAGAAAGAAAGAAAAAGAAAGAAAGAAAAAGCAAGCAAGCAAGCAAGCAAGCAAGCTTTTCTAAGTCCAGTGAAATAAATGGGCTCAGACAGGTGCAGCTCTGTTTAAGAGTGCACTATGAGTTTAGTTATAATCCAGTCAGGTAAATGGTTGAGCATAAATTAAAATACATGAAATAAATTTATGGAACTATTTCAAAGTATATGAACAAAGTTGGTATTGTGAAATCTGAAAACCATGGAAGTAAAGAAAGAACACTCTCGCACTGAGGATACCCCTCGGGGAGGTGGGGGGCTCCTTGTAGTGGGTGATTCGATCATTAGGAATATAGAGAGTTGGGTTTGTGACAGGCGTGATGACCGCATGGTGACTTATTCGCCTGGTGCTGGTTAGTCATGATGCCACGCTTCGGCTCAGATAGGCTGTTAGACAGCGCTGGGGTGGAGTCAGCAGTTGTGGTCCACATACTGGTACCAATGACATTGGGAAATGCAGTCGGGAGGTTCTGGAAGCGAAATCTCTAGGCTGCTACAGGAAAAAGGTTAAAATCTAGGACCCCTGCTGCGGCATTCTCCGAAATGTTACCTGTTCCACGCGCAGGGAGAGCTTGTGGGCAAGCCGGAGATACAGCAGGGTCTCAAATGGATGAGAAGGTGGTGTAAGGCAGAGTGGTTTCAGCTTCTATCAGGAACTGGGGAACCTTTTGGGATAAGCGCAGGCCTGTACAAAAGGGACGTATTTCATCTTTAACCAAAGAGGAACCAGGCTGCTGGCGCTCAACGCTAAAAAAAGGTGGCAGAACAGCTTTTAAACTGATCCTTTGGGGAAAGCCGACAGGAGCTGAGGTGACTTCGTCTGAATAAATACAGAGTCCATGGGGATGCAGACACAGAGAGAGGTTTTTCTAAATCAACCACACATACAAGCCGAGGAGCATAGCAGCAAAGTAAATGTGATAAGTGATAGTGTCTTGCTAAAAGGCTAGAGGGAAGCAAAACACATAAATCCCAGGTTAAGGACACAGAGACAGAGTATACAAGCAAGTCTCTATGCTAATAGTGTGGAAGCATTCATCTGACCTAAAATGGGGAGCTTGGAGTACAGAGTCTTTGGAAGGAGGACATTGATATAGTGCGGTAATCACAGGAGACATGGTGGAATGAGGAGAACCAGTGGGATGCTGTTATCCCATGTTACATGAAGGATAGGACAGGGCGTATTGGGGGTGGGGTGGCCCTCTACATCAAAGAGAGCATAGTGTCACATAAAATAGACAATGCAGTGGGGAGCTGATTCCCTACAGAAGCACTGTGGATATCAATACCAGGGTGAAGCAAAAAGTTTAACATTAGGAATATATATTATCGTCCCCCTGACCAAAGTGCACAAAGAGGATTCTGAGGATGGAAACAGAAATTAGAGAGGCCAACAAAAGCAAAATGTCGTGGTAATGGGCTTAAGATTTTAACTATCCCCACATAAACTTGAAAAAAAATGCAATGTTCAGGCTCATAGTAAGGAGAGAACATTCCTGGATACAAGCTAAATGACTGTGGCTTAGGAGCAGATGGTTGTAGAACCAACCAGGGAGATGTGATCCTAGATCTAATTCTATGTGGGACCCAGGACCTGGGTGCGCGAAGTCAGTGTTGTTGGAGCCGATAGGGAACAGCCGCAATTCTCACAATGCTGCTGTCAGATTCAGTATCTCTGCATGCTTAACAAGTGACAACTACTAATGTAAGTTAAGACATTTGCCTTCAGGTGAAAGGGAAATTTCTCAAAGATGAGGGGGGATAGTGCCGCGAGGAAGCTGAAAAAAGGGAAAATCAAGAGAGTCAAAAAAATGTCCAAGGTGCTTGGAGGTTATTTCATAAAACACATGTCTTTAAAAGCTCAGCTGGAATGTGTTCCCGCAAGAGGTTACGAAAGCAAGCGCCCAGTCGTTCAAAAGAAAGCCAGCCACCATGGTTAATAAGGGAGGTTGGAGGTAATTATTAGGAAAAAAAAAGATGTCTCTTTAGAAAAAATGGAAGTCCAACTTTAACTGATGAAGAATACTCACAGAGAGAACACAAAATGGTGGCAAAAAGAGAAGCCAAAGTTAGCTGTAAGGGAGGCAAAAAAGGATTATGAGTGGAACGCGACATGGCTGCAACATCAAGACTAGCAAACAAACAGTTCTTCAAGTACACATCAAAAAAGCAGGGAAGCCAGCTAGGGAAGCGGTAGGTCCGCTAGACGGCATGAAGGAAACAAAAAAGGTGTGCTAAAAGGTGACAGGGAGATTGCAGAGAAGCTGCTGAATGAATTCTTTGCATCTGTCTTCACCCAAGAGGAGGTAGGGAGGAAAATTCCCTGCACCTGAACCAAGCTTCTTAGGAGGTGGAATCCGAGGAACTAGCGAAGCGGTTAGTGGTAGACAAGGGAAGAAGTTCTGGCAGCCATTGATAAACTAAATGCTACCAAATCCCCTGGCTCCAGATTACTGCATTCATCCAAGAGTTCTTAAAGAGCTCAAGCATGAAATTGCTGCTGATGTTCCTCACATTAATATGCAACTTATCCCTGAAATCAGGCTCCATCCCTGAAGACTGTAAGCAAGATGGCCAATGTCACACCAATCTTTAAGAAAAAAGGGTCTAGGGGACCCGGGAAATTACAGGCCAGTCAGTTTGACATCTGGTTCCTGGTAAATTAGTAGAATCTATCATTAAAGATAAAATTATTAAACATGTAGAAAAGCAAGACCTGCTGAGGAAGAGACAGCATGGCTTTGGCAGAGGCAAGTCCTGTCTTACAAACTTACGAGAGTTCTTTGAGGGTGTAAAACAGACATGTGGATAAGGGGAACCAGTGGACATTGGTTCACTTGGATTTCCAAAAGGCTTTTTGACAAAGTTCCTCACCACAGAGACTGTTGAGAAAACCTTCCCAGCGGCAATGAAGGAATAAGAGGGGAAGTCCTCCTATGGATTAAAAAAACTGGTTGGAGGAACAGGAAACAAAGGGGTGGGTATATAAATGGGAAGTTCTCACAATGGAGAGATGTAGGAGTGGTGTCCCCTAAGGATCCGTTTTGGGGACCAGTGCTCTTTAACTTATTCATAAATGACCTGGAAGTAGGGTAAGGGTAGTGTGGGTGGCCAAGTTTGCAGATGATACCAAATTAAGTGTAGGGTGGTAAGAACCACAAAGGATTGGCGTAAGAGCTCCAAGCGGACCTTGGATAAATTAGGTGAGTGGGCTTCAAGAAAATGGCAAATGCAGTTCAATGTAGCTTAAAATGTAAAGTGATGCACGGAGGGGCAAAAAAAATCCAAACTTCACATACATCGCTTACAGGGGTCAGTGCTATCAGTCACAGACCAGGAAAAGGGATTTGGGCTCGCCTTAGCTGCTGATAGTTCCATGGAATGTCAACTCAATGCATGGCAGCGGTGAAAAAGGCAAACTCTATGCTGGGGATAATGTTAGGAAAGGAATTGAGAATAAAACTGCTAAGATTGTCATGCCCCTTATATAAAGCCGTGGTGCACCGCGACTTGGAGTAATTTCGTAGGTTCTAGTTCCTGGTCAGCCACATCTCCCCAAAAAAAGGATATCGAGGAGATAGAAAAAGTGCAGAGAAGGGCAACGAGGATGATTGAAGGATTGGAGCACCTTCCTTATGAGGAGATGCTGCAGCATTTGGGACTCTTTAGTTTGGAGAGGAGACGTCTGAGGGGGGATATGATTGAAGTCTATAAAATTATGCATGGGGTAGAAAATGTTGACAGAGAGAAATTTTTCTCTCTGTCTCACAATACTAGAACCAGGGGGCATTCATTGAAAATGCTGGGGGGAAGAATTAGGACTAATAAAAGGAAACACTTCTTCACGCAACGTGTGATTGGTGTTTGGAATATGCTGCCACAGGAGGTGGTGATGGCCACTCTCAACCTGGATAGCTTTAAAAAGGGCTTGACAGATTTATGGAGGAGAAGTTTCAATCTATGGCTACTCAATCTTGATCCTCCTTGATCTCAGATTGCGCTAACATGCCTTAGCAGACCAGGTGCTCAGGAGCAGCAGCAGCAGAAGGCCATTGCTTTCACATCCTGCATGTGAGCTCCCAAAGGCACCTGGTGGGCCACTGCGAGTAGCAGAATGCTGGACTAGATGGACTCTGGTCTGATCCAGCAGGCTAGTTCTTATGTTCTTATGTTCTAACACTTCAACCTGTGACATGCTACAACTTGGAGGAACAAATAGGCCACTCAGTGCCACGTACTTAACCAATGCAAACACCACCAATCCAAATACATGGGAAATATGAGAAAGCCAGGATAGCATCATGGTTACAGTGTCAGTCTAGCATCTGGGAGACCTGAGATGAATCCCCTGCTCTGCCCTGAAAGCTCACTGAGTGTTCTTGGGGCAATCACCTTGCTTAACCTACTTCACAGGATGGTTGTGAGGAAAAAATGGAGGAGTGGAGAACAGGGTTATAAGCTTTGGGTTCCCACTGGGAAGAAAAATGGATTATAAATATGCAAGTCTTCCTGATAGTCTTCGACTTTGACCAGACATAAGAATTCATGGCAGAAAAAAATCATACCATATTTTAAGTAATCAAGCAACTCACCATGTTGTGAGTTGCAGTGACTGAAACATGGGCCTAAACACAGAAAATCTCTCTCATGTCATTTTTTCTTTGCCGGGGGGGGGGGGGCTTGCCCGATTCACCTTCTCATTACAGCCTCCTTCCCCCATGTATTTTGTCCTTGCAGGACATCCAGCAATTTTCCTTCGCTTAAGTTGGATGTTCTCTCAAGTAAGTGTAGAAACTGAGTTTCAGAGTCTGTAATATGACACACAGATCTGCATACATATAGGAGTAGGCTGTATGTGTGTCCTGTCAAGTCACAGCTGACTTATGGCAACCCCATAGGATTTTCAAGGCAAGAGACATTCAGAGGTATTTTGCCATTGTCTAACTCCGTGAGGGCTGAAAGAGTTCTGAGAGAACTGTGACTGGCCCAAGGTTACCCAGGAGGCTTCATGTGGAGGAATGGGGAATTAAAGCTGATTTTCCAGATTAAAGTCCTCTACTCAGCCACAACTCCATGCTGGTTAATAAAAATCAAGCCTACGGCTTCATAAGAACAGAGTTCTTTTTGGAGTTAAGGTTTTGTTCTGTAATTTGTTATTATCTTTTGTGGGGAAGGGGGCTAATTTGTCCAAATATTGCTTTTTGAAAAATCACAGTTAATGCTTCAAATTGATTCCTTGGGGACTATTGTAAATTTCCCAAAATGGTATCCATGCAGAATCCCAGAGTTTGGCATTATGGTATAAATCATTGCCTTTGCCCAGATTTTGTCATCAATTTATTCCTCAGAGCCAATGCTAGACATTTGATGACTTACTCATAATATTTTCTTTTCTCATGTATGTCTCCTATTTTTCCACCTCCTTCTCCCCACAGCAAACTACACAGCATAGTAATCAGTGTGTCTCGAATGCAGAGCAGCTGCATGAGATACATGATTCTTCAAAAGACAGTGCCTTGGTTTGTATGTGTTCACTTGAGGGTAATGTTGTAATCATGACTCATGAGTGAGATGAGCCTCTCCTCCACACACAGCCTCTGGAGGGAACTGGTTCCTCTGGGCTTGTTCCTGACCATGAAGAGCTCCAGTTCGTGTCATCTTTCCTTTCCAAAAAAAAACACGGGAAGTTCAAATAAACTGGGATTCTGTATGAATTTAACACTTCGTTGCTCAATATATTATACCTGAGATCAATAACAGTAGCCTCCAGGAAAAGAGGCAGATCCAACATGAGATGGATTGACTCATTAAAGGAAACCATGGCCTTTAGTTTGCAAGTCATTAATTTACAAGGTCACCATAAGTTGGAAGTGACTTGATCTCACTCAGCACAGGCAATCAATAACTAAATTATGGGAATTTCCACTTCAGTCTTATAGTGCTGGTTCCCTTGCCTTATCCCTTAATGGTCATTTTTAGGGACTATGAGAGAAATCAAATGACACCTGTGCCACATAAACATCTGCATTTGCATTCAGTTGTGACTTCCTTAAAATTGGTCCCATGCTGCACTAATGGACAGGGCTACTCCTATAAATCCCAGGTCTTTTTAGTAGATAATGTTCTCATGGTGAGCATGGATTTCTGATAATGACTTTCAGTCAAGCTAGAGACTACTTCATATATTCAAGTGAAGGGGCAAAAAGATTTCAGCAGGTGTATGCAGGTCGGGATGGGGAAGAGATTCACCAAAGTCTAAATGATTACTCATGGTTAGATAATGAAAGGTGCAATTTTAAGTCTCTTCCTTGCATATTATCAACATAAATGCCCAAAGCTCCCTTTTTTGGAGCAAGGGCAGTTGCTGACTTTTGGTTGGAAACAGTTTGCCAAACCTCTTTTTAAGTGGAGCCACCATCTGTTGGTCTGGCTGGGATTTAAGTCTGAACCATAGGCAATAGGGTAAGCTGGCAGGAAGGCTAATTAAAACCTTCCCAGCCTGACATTCTGGACAGTATTTTGCTGGGAAAGCTTTCCTATCTGGAGGAGCCGCGTGGCGTAGTGGTTAAGTGCTTTCACTGCCACTCACACGGTCAGGAGTTCGAGCCCCCTGTGGGTCAGATATCCTGGCAGCTGGCTCATGGTCAACTCAGCACATAGCTAGGGGGTAAAGAATAGCTGGGGAAAGCAATGGCAAACTACCCCACAAAAAAAGCTTGCCTATGAAATCACTGCTTGCAGTGGTACCCCAGGGTCGAATACGAGTGAAGGGGAAACTTTACCTTTCCTATCTGCCTCACATTTCCTATGGTAGTTGGGATTAGCTGATCACTTCAGGAGTGAGCAGGATTTTGAAGAAGCTGTGTGGAAATTGGCTGGGGAGGGGGACTGCTTCACACTGCAAGTGCAGTAGAGATATTTTAAATAGACCTGGTCCATGGAAAACCAGGACTAGGAATTTGCAAGATTGGTGTGGGTTTGGGTTTTCAAGTTAACAGAGTAGTAATCACGAGGCTACCTATGGCCCTTTCTGCACAAATGTTTTAAAATGTTCTGAAGCAGGAAATAAAACATTTCTTCCATGGAATACCTCATTGCTATTATCCCCAAATGTTTTATTTGCAGTCTCAACGCATTTTAAATCCATCCCCTTTTAAAACAGTTCTCCAATTGAAACTATTTGAAAATGTCTTCGGTTCCTGTGTGATCTATTGACTATGTCTCCCACACTTGTCTGCTTCCCTGAACTTCCTCTTCAGCGCCATTTTCTGAGTTCACTCCATTTCCCCTTGCCTGTTTATTTGCAGCATTTTTGTTTGTTGTTTGTTTGTTGGGGAGGCAATCTTCAAAGTATCAAGTATACAAAGAGTAGAGAATCACAGCACAAGGCTTTGAAGAACTGAAGCATTGATTCAACACATAACTCAGAAAAACAAGGAAAAATCATGTGTAATGCAGGCATGAATGATTTCAAGGAGGTGAGCAAAGATGTAGGTAAGGGGGGTTCTCGGGTTCAACACACACCCCACCATTACATGTCCGAAGCTCCACCACCACCACCACCCCGTTTGTGGGGGATTTTTGTATTTTTAAGTGGTTTTTTTTTGTTTTTGGCCTGCAGGGGATGCAATTTTTAGGCTAGCACCACCATAATTTCTGGGATCTGTTGGGAGACTCTCCTGATGATACCACCCAGGTTTGATGAGGTTGGTTCTGGGGGTCCAAAGTTATGGACTCCCAAAGGGGGTGCCAAATCCCCCATTGTTTCCAATGGGAGCTAATAGGAGATGGGGCTATACCATAACTTTGGACCCCCTGAACCAAAGTTCACTGGGTGGTATCATCAGGAGAGTCTCCTAAAGATACCCTGAAAGTTTGATGCTGTTAGCTTAACAATTGCATCCCTGACAGCAGGCACCCTCCAAATTTCCCCAGATTTTCCTTTTAAATCCACCCCCTTCAGCATGGATGTAAAGGGAGAATCTGAGGTCCCTAGTTTAAACATTGAAAGTGATGCTGTTTCAGGGTGGGGGATAATCCACCCCAAAACAGCATCACTTTCAATGTTGTTTTAAACTGGGGACCCCAGATTCTCCTTTTAAGTGATGTTGTTGGGGCCAGATTCCAGCAAGTGATGTTGTTGGGGCCAGATTCCAGCATCACAGTGGCCCCCCATGGGGGGGGGGCACAAAACTCATATTTTGCACCAGGCTCCATTTTTCCTAGCTACACCTCTGTCCAGAGGGAAGGGCAGAAGGGGCTGCTGGCTGCTGGCTGGGAGCCCACTGGTGGGGGGGGGCAGGGGAGTCTGTTGTCCCTGGCCTCAGAGAACTGCTTTTATAAGCACTGAGGGTGGGGGTGGGGCTTGGGAAGGCGTGGCCATGACCCCAGGGGCGAGTGTGGGTGTGGCCCAACCCTCCAACCCCCCCCCATAAAAAATCTATACCTACATCACTGGGGGTGAGTATGGACATATATTGTTATACGGGGGGGGTTGAAAATATTTTAGAAAAAATTTAAGTGATGTATGCAGAAAGGACTTATGGGTACAAAAGGTAATTAAAAAACCACTGTGTTGGGCACAGAACTCTCTCATTGTAAAACATCACCGCCTGGATCAATTGGCATCAGAGAATAGTGTTCATGATATATCTCAGCAAATGTTGCGTGTAGGGCCAGGCTATGTTATTTCAAAGCAGCTAAATTACCATTCTGAGCTTGAAGCCAAGGTAGAACTGCCCAAATGCTGGAGAATCCTTTGGGTAGCTAGCTTCTTAGGAAACCCCACTAAATTAATGAGAATGAATTAATTAACTGTAGTTCAAATTTAATAAACCCTGTTTTAACCATACTTCTTTCATATTCTTTTCCTTCAGGCTGTTGGGGTCAAGGGATCTTAGAATATGGCATGCAGATTTTATATACAGAATCATTTCACAGTATATTAAAATAGTCACTCAGGACTGGTTCATATTAGTCCTCAGCATTCTCCCCCTGTCATAAGAATTTCAAGAGCATATACAGGTACTATCTTATGAATTTGTACTTCCAAATTTGGGGGGGGGGGGGTCTGCTTCTAGAACTGCTGTGGTTGCACACTCCACAGCACCCATGGAGTCACGGAATCATGCCAGTCATGCCTTCATGTAAGTGCTGCCTGACTACATGCTTTTGAAGTACTTGTGCAGGCTAGAACCCACTACATGTAGAATGTGGAGATATACAGAGATGTAGATGCTTGTGAGGAATCACAGAGAGGCAGTTGCCTTCCTTGCCCTTGCAATAAGGTCACCAAGACAGGAAGAGACTGGAGGACAAAACTCTAGAGTCTAGACTCTGATCTCACTGAGGATCCAAGGAACCAGAATAAATCATGTGATTTGCTTTCATTCATTGTTTAGATTAGTTTCAAGAAGTATGAGGAGGGCAGATGAAATGTTTATCTAGGGGTTCTTGGTTGCAGGAAAATCGTAGAGGCTATGGGAAAGAGCAAGAGCAAATAGTGGGGAAGAGGTACCTCTTGCAAGTCTTGTGAACCTGCTTGTTCATATCTGAAGCATGAGTAAACTACTTCTTGAAAAGCTGCATATTGGTGAGCGACAGCCTAAAACAATGCCATTGAAGATATTTCTGTTGTACCTATAGGTCTCCAGAGCAAGTTTTACAGCTGTGCAGTGACGAACTGGACAACTTCACCAGCCTACCACTAATGTAACATGGAGATCCATTGAAAACAATTTAAATCTCTAAACAGTTTTAATAAGTTCCCAGTTTTTTAATCCAGTATTTCTGTGAAACATGTCCTCAGTTATATGTATAGATACAAAAGAATGTGCCATGTATAATAAACCAGTCATGCACAGGAAACACACATGCACACACACACAATACCATGGCTATTCTCCCAATACACTCAGCAGTTGTTCTGCAATCTGAGATTCCAAAAATGTAGCTCACCTTATCTTGTCCTGAAATCTAGACTGAGTCAATGAACAAACTTTTTAAAAGGCCATATGGCTCAAAGTTGAACAATTGTGGGCCACTTTTGTAGAATCGCAGAAATAACTTGTTAGCAGCTATGGTGTTACCTATTCTTAGATTCACCTTTCTTTGAGTCAGTCTCATTAAGTAGAACATCAAAATTATGGCCCCTGTTAAGATACAGGAAGACATGACTGTATATATGAGAAGTTTATTTTTTCTATTGCCTTTTCATCCTTTATAGGGCTCTCAGTGAGACTCGTGGCAAATATGAACAGCAGTAATTGTAAAAGAATTTTTAAAACGAATCACTTGCATTTATAAAAAGCATAGTAAAATTACAGAAAAGTGTAATAGAGGACATGGTAGTGTCAAATACATCAATCAGTCAATTCGAAGATCTTCCAGAACAGATGGCCCCAGATAGTGGCAAGCGATGCTTCTTCTCAGCCACATTGCAATGTTGCCCAAATAGAGGTCGCTGTGGATGCCTCATTTCCAAATGCATATTACAATGCAACTGCACATCTGGAAGTGCATATCCACATCCAGCCTGCCTGTAGAGTCCCTGATTCAGCAAAGCTAGTCACCCATGGAAGACATGTCCATGCACAGATCTCCTTTTCTGCTTCATTAACCTGGGAAATGCTTCCAAATGTCTTCAAAACATGTATACCACGCCATTATGGATAAAGAACATAGATGGATTGATACTGATACAATTCATGTGCTGGAATTCACTACTTCTGCAATGTTCTCATGTTCACCATGTACAATTGCGTTTTGCATCATTCTGATGGGGCGTACATAGCTTTGCCATCTTACCAGTGGTGATCCATTTTGGCTAGTTGCTCAAGGCCTATTTATTTCCATTGTTCTATTTCTTCATGCTACTTTTTTTCTTTTTAAAAAAGCATCATGCTCTGGGAGCTGCATCTGAGGAACTTCTGCCTTCCTCCATGGGAAAAAAGGTGGAATTGGCTTGGGATTTGCATGTTCTAATCGCCACATACTGGTAGTTTAGGAAGCTGCTGTGTAACTCTAAGTAAGTAGTCTCCAGTTTAGTTGGGGAAATTAGCCACAGACAGAGATTGAGAGGGGATAACTGGGATCGATAACCTATGTATACCAGGAAAGTCCTGGGTGAAAACTCTCAAATTATCAGGTGGTTGTACAGTGAAAGTGGTTGTTGTTATTACAGAATTAAGTACTAAGAACAAGAAATATATCTCAAGCAATGAGCATACACACATGAAGCATACTGGAGCTGACCAAGAGAAAAAGGAGGAAGTTGGATAGGGTTTCAGGGGTAATAGCTACCAGTCCTGAAGGGTTGTCCAGAGAAAGCAACACTGAAGAGGAAAATGGCCAGCATTTCCAGGAGCAAAGGAAAGAGTCCACATGCAGCAAGGGTATGTGCATGGATCCAGAACACACAGACACTATGAATGACCAAAGGACCAATATTTGTACCCCAAAATGGTCCTGAGGTGGTGTGCAGGCAGGAAAGTCAGAGGAAAAGAATTGATTGCTTTTCTGGGTTTTCAACAACAACAAAAAATGTAGAGGCTAGATGCTTCACCAGGACCCAAAAGAATGCCTGGCTATTCTCCTGAATACAGATTGATTGCTGGGACGGGTGCAGTTAGGGTAAGAAAGATTCTGAGAGGCATCCATTTTGTGGGGAGCAGTGTCTTGCCGTCATGCCCATCTTTGGCCACAGTTCCTTCATGGCACCCTTTAGTGGGAAGAGAAGTCTGAGTGCTGGCAGTTGTGGGGAGGGAAGGGGGGACAAAAAAAACCCTTTCTGTTTCTTTTATCAGTACAGCTCAATTGGCAGAAATGTGAGTAAAGTGTAATTTCACCCTCTTTCCCTTCCCACTGTAGTCTTCTGATCAACATGGCTACTACATTATGGGAATGCAGTGACATTGGAAGTAAACCTTTCTGGAATAAGAAAGGCAGGTACATGACAAGGAAAGTAGAAAAGATCTTCAATCTTTGCATCTATGGATTATGGAATCCAGCTTAATGACTTCTTTCCTCCCCGTGGACAATCCTCCTCTGGCTCAAAACCAAACATTGACCCTGCTACCCCACTTCCACCCCTACTACTACTTTTACTTAAACAGAAACATGAAGCCCCAGCCTGCTCAAGTTCTTTCAGTCAGGACCTCACTTCCTGGAGTACTTTGTGGTTCTCATTAATTAAAACTTCTATTAAAGACCTTCCTTGCCTTTAAATTATGAAAAACCTTCATACAGATCAGACACTGGTCAGATGGGACATTTCTCCATTTATAGCTGCCCAGGATCACTGCAAGCCTGCTGGGTACCACAAAGAAAGTACATGCAGTATACTAAACTTTAGATACAGGTAAAGTTGACTTACGCCATCAGGCAAAACAGCTCAGTCCTGGAGGAGCCCTTTCCCTTAAGAATCTTATGGGGTTATAACACATGTATGAATGAGGAAACCCACCTGACATAATTAAGAGGGACAAACAAGCCTGTCCTTTCATATGTATCTCCTCTTTGCAATTTTATAGACTGTGGCATGTAAAGAAGGCAAGGAAATCAACTGAATGTTCTGTGTGTATCATGGCATTCCGGGGAGTATCTGCCAGAGGGACATGTGGTATCACATCCCTGGGCACATGCCATCCAGTCACATGGGGGGGGCCATGCTCACTGACTCCAAGTGGTAGACTTGAGTGCCTTCCCGGCTCCAGGCAGTAGTCCAGGGCACCGGCTCTGGCTCCAAGTGGTACATCTGGATGCCGGCTCTGGCTCCAAGTGGTAGACCTGGGCGCCATGCCAACTCCGGGCGGTAGGCCTGGGCGCTGGGGCGGGGGGATTCAGATTTGGCCCCCGGGCTCCTTTTTTCCTAGATACGCCTCTGATGGCATTGCATGATGATGAAGCATCATCATGTAAATATCCATTTATTATAACTGCATTCCTTTTTTTCTTTTTTTTAAATGTAGATTTCTTGTGTATTTTCATCCCCCCAGCCCCATCCCCCACACACAGTATGCCCACATATGACCACCCATAGATTGCCTTGAACACTGACAACATGGTTTGTCAATTTACACCAACCAAAGGCAAATTTACATTGACCAATACCATAAGCATAGAAAGCATGCAAAATATTCTCTATTTAAATAACTTTTTCAATCATCATTCCCACAATATTAAGACCTTGCCATTCTATAACTGCTAATCTTCCTCAATATCAAATTGTCCTTATATTAATTATCGGGGGGGAGGGCTCTCTGGGAAGTGCCACTGATTTAAAACTAATGTTTTAGTCTCAACGGGTAATTACATTAGTCTTGAAAATCCTTCTGTAAAGTCTACCCCAATCAGATTTTTAATTTAATGCATCATCAGCTGTTTTTATGATAATATTTAATCTGCTGAAACAAAACTAGTGTCCTATGAATATCTATAACATTTAAGAGCCATTTGGTTTTAGCCATTCTCTCTTTAGGAGAAGTTGTTCATTATCATATGAATAATCCATGTGAAATACGCACACACACACTTCTCTGTCATGACGCTAAAAATAAGTAATTGAGTGCATTTCTTTATCAATTCTTAACAATTAAGTCTGGAAAATGGGCACTGAGGAAAAGGAAGAGAATAACCACATGCTATTATTTTGCACAGACAATAGGAACAGCAATTGTTACATATGCAGCAACACTGTCAGTAAAGAAGTGTCTTCCAATAAACCACTTGTGATTCATACTGGAAGCAATCTACTACTTCAATTCTGCTGAACATCCTCAGTCCCCATTTCCATAGAACATCCTCAGGTTCACACATAAACATCTATAGAAATGGGTCAACATTTCCTAGCTGTTACTGGATGGCCCTCTCTGTTTCCAGTATACATATGTGAGACAAGTTTAACACTGTTTAGCAATGAAAGAGCAACAGGGAACATATAGCTTACATGGATACATCCCACAGAGATTACTAAGATTTTGCCTATGTAAGAATGTGCAGGATTGCACATATATTTGGAAAGATTCCAGCATGAAGTTTTTGGATTCAAGAAAAGGCTAAAGAGTTGGAACAAGTTGATTGAACAGTGTGATGCACAGTGGACAGAGTAGAAAGATGTCAGAAACTGGGCCGCAAAGAGAGGATGATGAAACAAATTTGGAAGTACACCGCATTATGTCATACACTGCAGGCACTAGTATAGCACCAAGGGGACATGGGGGCATAGCGCACCAAGTGTGCTTCTGAAGGGCGTGGCAAAGGTTGTTCTGGAAGGACATTCTGAAGTTGGTAGCGGAGTGGCAGGTGCGCCCAGGGTTTTATGTGCCCCGGGCACAGTTCCCCCTCACTCTGCCCCTGACTGCAGGAGAACAGCACCGTCATCCCTTGCAGGCACTCAGCTTTTGCTAAATCTAGAGAAAGTTGTCTCTGTAAGTTTTGCATGCTGCTAACTGTCCTTTCGCCTTGTATTCACAGATAAGTGCTGATGCTTTTGTGCCTGCCAGTATGCGTATATCGTGTCTCCTTTTTTTAGCCACTGAATTTCAACAGTCTCCTTCATCCAAATGATGAAGAATGTCATTGGCAAACTGACATATTTGTAGTATGTCTGAATTACTTCCTGAAATATCAGAGATTAGTTCCATGTGAAATCCCCTCTCATATAAATACAGATATAGATCCACATGCCCTTAAAAATACTATAGTGAGCAGTAATTTTATGTTTTCATATATTCGTATCATTGTGATCCAGGCAGGAAACCAAACTTCAGAAAATTTATGATGCCATAACTAAAAAGAAAGATGAAAACTTGCTTATTAGAGGGAAATCCCACTCACCAAAAATATTTTTTCCCTACAGGTATGCTCACAGAATTCATTGTTTAGACTTGACGCTATAGATTTTATTTGCTTGCTTGCTTTATTCTCTCACTGGGTACATTTTTTTAAAAAAAGATCAACAACAACAAATTGGACATGATAAGGGAATAAATCTGTAGTGTCCAAAGTCCAATCTCTGGCCAAGCTCTTTTTTATTAATTCCAATATAGAGGCAAGATCTGCTGAAAGGGAATGAAAAATTGTGGTAACTAGTCAGAAGCAGCTCCGCTGCATGCAAACACCAAAGCTAGCCTATTCCTTCCCCATGTCCCTATGCAATGTGGAAACAAAGCTTGTCGTTTTAGTAATGCTGTCTTGATTACCTGTTTAATTCAGGAAGGGCCGTTGTAACTATTGTAATAGCTGCAAGAGCACGCAGCAAGATAAACTCAAGTAAAACAAACTGCAGTCATCTCGATGCAGTGCACCTACCCAGTTTTATCTAAACAACTTCTGATTTGTGTTATCTCTTTTAGTTTGGGTGCTTATTCCCTGAGAATGGCGGGTGGCGGGGGCTCTTTTGACTGCTATGATTACCTTGTTTGAAAGCTTTCTCTGCTCCACCAGCACTATGGCCCCCTCCTCCAAATTCTTCCTATCATAAATTTTGCATTACTTGGTGCACAATAACGCGCCCCAAAATTAAATAAACAATTTAATTAATTTAATTAAAATTAAATATTAAACATATTGTGTATGAGGATCCTGTGCCTTTGATTTAATTGGGCAGGAGAACCCAAAGCAGTTTGGGTAACAGTGAAAAATAATTAAAAACAACAAGTAGGGGTTGCCTCTGGGTATGAAGAATAGTCGGGGAGCTTTCTCCTGAGAAAGGTTTCCTTAATTAAAACTAAACTAATCTTGGAAAAAATACACACTTGATAAGCATTTCATAATACAAATCATAATCCACAAAAAGTGAAGCGCGTATTTCTTCTACATGATGCACAGAAAGAAACTTAAGTAATTTTCTTCCTGCCACAAGGTGCTCTTTCGCCACACAGGTGACAGAATGGGAGAAGGCACCAAGTGGAGCTAGTGAAAACTCTCAGCTGCACTTAGGCCTGGGTAAATAGTTGTGGGTCATTTATAAAAAGACCCAGAAAGTCCATCGATCTGAAACAGTGTTTCATAGAAGTGCTCCTAATCATGTCTTAGCTGTTGGAAAGTAACAAGCAGAAAATCGTCATAGTAACCTTGTTCCTTTTCTTTCCTTTTATACAGCTTTCGCCAGTTCCAGTAACCTGATTTTAAAAATGAGCCATGATTCATGCTGGCAGATGGGTCTTTTGGTTACATTTTCCAAAGCCAGGAATAAGGAGCTGTGTAGAGCTTTCACAGTCATCCTTAAACACCTTCCATTCATAATGCACCGTATTCTTGCCTGCACTAGAGGAAGGACAGTAGCTGATTTATACACCAGCTCCCCATCATGGTTGTTGCCAAATGCTTGCATTTATACAATCCATAGTGAAAAATATGAATGCTATGAAGAACTTGGATGCATGCCAAGATAGCATGCTCTCTATCCTGGACATCAAACAGAGGGCTTTGAATTCTCTCTCTCTCTCTCTCTCTCTCTCTCTCACACACACACACACACACACACACACACACACACCTGTTCTCCTACAGGCTTGCCAATGCTGACAGGTTTTCTATGCCATTTCAAGAAAAATGCTTTTTAAAAAACATACTTGGCTGTAGCAAGGCTCACAAGAGCCTATCTGGGCAACCTGATGTTAAGCAAATATATTGAAAAATAGTCTAATTAACTATTCTGGTGTGGATATCCCAACATGAGGGAACATTTCTGAAGCTAGTCTTTTAAAGTCACAGTTTTATTTGAAGGAACTTTATGGATCTGGAATATACAAGTGAAGACCTACATCAATGTGTGGAAATATTTTTTGTGTATTTTTATATATGTACATTCCCATTTTATTTTCTTACACTCACACGCCCATATGCAAGCATATTTATATTATACACACAATGCTTAAATGCACTTAACATTACTTACCAACAAACACACCAGGAGGTGAACAACACTTGACTAGGTGTGCAACGTAAGACACTACCTTTCGCTACTGATCTCCTTTCCACTTCCAGTTTCTGGCCCACTTCAACCTAAGCCTGGAGTGCAGCCTGTTCGTTAACATTCCATAACACCTAAACAGCTGAACAAATTGACTGATATCTATAAACTGAAGCCAGAATCCTTACAGCTAACAGCTTTGGCCTTTCAAGGATTGCAACCAATGCTCAACTTTACTCCCTTCTCTCCTTTTTGCAGATTTTATGTGGTTGGGGGCAACACATGGCAAAACCACTACTTTTAGACCATTCTGTGTGTTGTATTCTATACAGTCTTATTCATCATCCACTATTCAACAAATTCAAAGATACAATCAGAGGCATACTTACTTGGACATAAATGCCTTTGATCTCAGTAGGATTTACTTCTGAGTATACATGCTTAGGCACTCTCAGGATTGCGGTACTATTTTGATGTATCATTTTTCTCTCTGTAGCCGTAATGACTGCTCTAAAAGTATTTATTCGCTTCATTTATAATTCCTTCCTCTCCAATGGGAAAACAAAATGACTTACTGCAGCTTCCTCTCCTCCATTTTATCATCTCAACAACCTCAAATTAAGCTAACAGCAAACATCCACAGCAGAATGGGGGCTTTAACTTTGGTCTCCCAGATTCTGGCCCAACACTTTAACCACTGCAACTGCTTTGAGTGTGTAAATGTACCATGCCTATGTACAATACAACTCTTCTAAGGACTCTTTAAAATGAAAACTCTGGAAAAACCAATGAACAGGCATAGATATGCTACAGGGAATAGCACGAGATAGAAATGAGGCAAATTCAGGGCACACTGTCATGAAGATTTCTTGAACTGTTTTGCAGCAGTGCTCAGTAGCACGTTTCTGCTAGCCTTCAAGTGAACCAAACTAGATCATTGTTACCACATTTTAAAGGTATTGCCTGCAGTCCTGCATTTACGCATGGGGCAGCAGCATGTGTGTACACCTGCAAATGTCTTCAGATTATCTGCTGCAGCTACTTATATGGCTGAGTGGGCAGGCTGTTTTTCAGTTTCAAACTGGCGGGCATGTTGAGCAATGCAAGCAGATGAAGCAGATGTGTGACTGCTCTCTTCCTTGCTTGCCCACAATGTTCTTTAACATCATATCCTGTACCTTTCAGTCATTCAGCCTCTGACTGAAGAGAAGTTTATTTATTCCAGGTGTCAAGTGAAGATGTTGTATTGCAGCCCAGGATAACTCATGAATATCTTTTTAAGTTGCTTAATTAAAATCAATTGAATCTTTCTTGAAATAAGTAAATATGGAAGAAACACAATGAAATATCCTTGCAGGTGTAAATAAATTCAGAAATACATGCGTATCATCCCCTATCCTATCAAGACTGAAAAAGAAAACGCATTTTCTGAGATTCTTGCTGAAGTGCTATCAGAATGATTAGATAGTCTCATGCAACCCACACTTGAAATATTCTGGTGTTTGGGGGATAGCCCAAATGATGTGAAGCTCACATGACCATACAAAAACCTTCCAATCTGCCTCTTCTGATGTGATGAGGTGAGCACCTCTCTGAGCTTAGAAGAAGAAATTTCACAAGGAAATCAATATATCAGAACTGTGAACAATGATCAGTCATCATATGGATAAGAAAAAAGTTATACTTAGATCTTTATAGGTTTGAAATTTTTGAACAGAATATTTGATGATGGAGGTTTTGGATGTTTACAAATGTACATAAGCTCCACAATCCACTATTTTCTGTAACAGTGCTTTCTTTTGTTCTTCACAATCTTTATAAAAATAAATAACCTGTGAACTATTCGATCAACTAGCTCAGAGATTTTTCTCTCTCTTTCCCAAGGATGGAACTAAGAACATAGCTGTGAAATTAAAACTTTATGTTTTGCATGTTTGAAAATTATCTGGCGTGCTGTTTTGTTCAATCAATATGGCAAACAGAAAAGGGCCAGAGATAGAAGAACCTCCCAAACTCTTGTGTGTTGGCATTCACAAAGGCTATAGAGCTGTAGGGTAACTATAAAGTTTTAAAATCCTGAGCAGAGTACAGCAGATGAAGGTGACTGTTTTATTTCATTTGGCATTTCCTCAATAATCCCTGCTTCCTAGCCAATTCTTTAATTGCTGTGTTTATGTCATGTACATATTTTAACTCTGTTTTTAATTATTTTAATGATGTGCTTTGGGATAATGGTGGTAAAATGTGATCTTATCATGTGTGTTTTAAATTGTTAGCCACATCGTGAGGTGAGATACAAATTTTGTAAATAAATAAATAAATGTAATATCAGCTAAACAAAATTGGAAAATTTGCTCTTCCTCACCACAGCTTTGCCTGCAGTGATTGATAGTGTCTGATAGAAGCAGAGGCGTAGCTGGGCCACAGTGCGCCCAGTGCGCACTGTGTTTTCCATCCCCCTCTGTGTAGCACCCTGCCCCGCAGCCCCCCACACACACACACACACGTACCTTTCTTCAGCCTGGAGAAGCAGCCTGTTGGGAACTACACTTCCCATGAGACCGTGGGGCTCACAAGGTCTCCTGGGAAATGTAGTTCCCGCCAGGCTATTTTCAGCCTGAAGGGAACAGGCCGCTTCTTCAGCCTGCACTATCCCAATAAGGTAAGTGTGGGGGCAGGGGGGGCACCGCAGGGGAGCATGGAAGTGGGGTGCCGCAGGGGGCGGGGATGATTTCCCCCCCCCAGGCATATGCACAGTGCAACACGCACTCCCCGGCCCCCTGGTAGCTTTGCCTCTGGATAGAAGCAAGCTTGATTCTGAACTGGGATCAATGGGACACAAGACCAATCTAGTCCTTATTCCCATGTACCCCTTTCTTTCCTTCATGTCAGTGAACATGCATCATTCATTCCTTTGAGAGAAAAGTGAAAGTAATATGATATTATGATCAGTGCCAGGAAGACTCGTCTTCAAACCTGCACTCAGTGAAGCTCACTGTCTGAAGTCGAATCTACCTAATGAAGTTGATAATAAAGCAGAAAAGACCGAGACATTCATGTTGTCCTGAGCGCCTTCAAAAAAGTGAAGCATAAAAAAATCTATCAGATAAAAGCAGTGTGGTGTAGTGGTTAAAAGTAGAGGACTCTGGTGAACTGGGTTTGATTCCCTAATTTTGCACATCAAGGCTGCTGGGTTACCTTGGATTAGACACAGTTCTTCAAAACTCTCTCAGTCCCACTTACCTCACAAGTTGTTTGTTGTACGGAGAGGAAGGGCAATGATTTTGCACACTGTTGAGACTCCGTACAGTTGAGAAAGGTGGGATGTAAATCTAAACTCTTCTTCATTGTACTTGGAGATGTCGTTGCAGCAAGGGCCAAACCCAGTGGTGGGATTCAGCAGGTTCGCACCACTTCGGCAGAACCAGTTGTTAAAATGGTGCTTGTAAACAACCAGTTTTTAAACTATTTGAATCCCACCACTGGCCAAACCTGCCATCTACCACTCCCTTGGATCTTCAAAGGAGCCTCAATACCTCCGTGTTCATGCAAAGGTGACAGAGAGGCATCATAATCCACAGAAGGCCTCATCTATAACTCTTCTGTCTTCCCCAAACACAATCAACACCTTACTAGTAGCTACTTATTTCTCTTCTGTATGGACGTAAGCACAGAATGATGACAATCTCATTTAGGTCACTGTCAACATTCACCAAACTCATCTGGGATTGCCACCATTCAGATCTGAAAGTCAACCTTACTGAATCTGCTACACATCTACTGTAAAATTATGACACACCACAAGACATTCACATGACTATTTATATAAAACTGAGCTTTTGGGGGAAAGAGGCCCTGTTGGATAAGGCCCCTTGGATCAATAGTCCTTGGTTATGATGTCATTCACTCATTTAGGGCAAATATTTGGCTGGTTTCCTTCATTCTCTCTTCCTTTTGCATAACTGAGAAAAGACAGAGCTAGAAATAGTCTTCAAGCAACTGCATGTTCACTAAGGGCCCATTCCTAACAGTGTTTTGCATTGAGAACACATGTGGAACAAAATACTCCTTGTGAACACACTATAACACAGCCATGCATTCAGTTTCTATGAGGTCAGTATTGCTGTCCTCATTCTACTAAATCATCAGCAAATTAGTAAGCATACACCTATGAAATATATATATATATGAAATATATGATATATATATATGAAATATATATATATGTTTTCCTAACAAGGAAGATATATGTAAAATTCTTTCCATCTTCTTTTCTGAAAGACTTACATACTTCCCCCTTTGAGCTCAGTGTTAGTGATTGTAGCATTTTTGGATTCCATCTAACCAGTTTCTCTACTGATAAAAAGGGAGGAAAGAGTCCCATTTTAAAAAACCTAACCTAAAGATCATGGGATCTGCATGGATAAAAGTCATCTGGGACAGGAGCTGTAAAAGGGAAAGGAGCTCAACAAGATAGAATGAAAAATCTGGCAAGACCCAACACAATTAGCACAGAGTTTTGCCGGGGGTGGGAAGGTGTACCATCAGAAGGAAATTCTGATAGTTCATCCATTTCCAGACTACCAAATAGACATTCAAGAGAGCGAACAGAGCAGAGAAGAATGATGGTCATTTGCAAGTGAAATATTCCTGAACAATATCTGGAATTAAATTAATTATTGTATGTGAATGCATATTGCAGGGATGACACAAGAAAGTGTTGTTACATTCAGGAAACAACAGAAATCTTTCCAAAGCACATCGAGCTCCTGTAAGTTTTCATGTTTGTGCCTATTAAGGACACAAATCTGGTATATTAGATGTTGCCAATAAACAAAATTCCCACTAGTTTTAGTAAAATTACAGATCATACGGTGTTTCCTCCACTCTCCAGCAGTACTGAATGCAGTACATCTCCCAAGGTTGCTCTAGAAAGACTGTTAACATGAGGAGCAAAGAAACTAGATTTGTGAAACATGGTAAACAATGCAAAGCTGTCCTCCAGGGAGATCTATAGACTGCGGACCTAATTTGCAGTCTTGCTGAAGAGTCATCTCTACATAATAGCAGAAAATGAAGACAAAATTCACACAAGGCTTGCTATTCTCCACTTCGTGACTCAGTTCATTGATGTCTATAGGATGACTTGTAGGACGAAGCACTGCCAAGCCCAGACAGGCCTCTATATGCCATCCAAAAGATACACATCATTTCAGTTGCTCGAGCATGGATATAAACTCTTCACTGATTTGCCAGCCTTAGGTTTTCCAACAACTCCATGTATTTCTTTGATTTTTATTTCCTTTGAACTGTCAGCAACATGTTCAGCATTCAAAATTATTCTAACATTGGCATCCATACAGCCCACCATTCTCAAAGATGCTTATCACTTGTATCCATATATTAGGTAGTTCTGTTTGGGATAAGCACATGCTAGATTTCCAAGTTATCATTTGTTTTGTTTTAATTACAGTTCAGGGCGGGTTTTTTTTTTTTCTTAATTGCATATTCACCATCAGAATAAATGTCTTGCCAATTCCTTTGTAAATTAGAGAACTTAATTTGTAATTAAATGCAGCTTGTAACATATTCTTTGGTGCACCACTGATTTCAGAAGACTCTAGGCAAGCTCTAGCCCAAATTTTAAAAAATTCTGATTTCCACTGGTTTCAAAGGGGTGGAAACTATGCCCATGTTCAAATCTCCTGCTGAAATCAAAGGGACTTAAAAGGTTTTATGCCTAATAAAGGTTTTTGGATTGGATTGGATTTGGATTGGATTGGATTTAAAAGGCTGAACCTTAGTTGGACTTAGCTAAAAACTGTAGTGAATCAATTGTAGCTTCATAGATTGCCCTATGAGTTTGTTACAGAATCATCGTGTAATATTTGAGGTGATTATTAGACATATGTCCTCTCGTCACTAGTACCTTCTCAAGAATCAGTTTGGTATAGTAATTACAGTGTTGGACTGGAACTGGCAAGGCCCCTGTTTAAATCCCTACTCAGTTACAAAGCTTAATGGGGCAATCACTGTATCTAAACCTAACCTACTTGGCAGAGATGTTGTGAAGATAAAATGGAGGTGCAGAGAGCCATGAATGGTGCCTTGTGGGAAAAATTGAATTAAAATGCAATAGATTATACATCTGTCTCTCCCTTTCCTCGTCCTCACCCTTTATTTATTTTCCAAGATTCACATTGCATTTCTCAGCACAAAAGGTGACAAGATGTCTTTGCTATCTCTGCTGTTGAAATCCTGATTATAAGCTCTTTGTGGTAGAAAAGCTTATGTTCCATCCTAAGCAATCAATAAGAACAATGGGACATTGCTGTCTTTTAATTTTGTATTGCAATTGAAGT
The DNA here is from genome assembly GCF_021028975.2 of Sphaerodactylus townsendi. NCBI lineage: Eukaryota > Metazoa > Chordata > Lepidosauria > Squamata > Sphaerodactylidae > Sphaerodactylus > Sphaerodactylus townsendi. The sequence continues at coordinate 55,299,097 of NC_059426.1, forward strand.
TGAGTTAGTTGAAGACCTTTGAAATCCCTGTTCTTTTACAAATTATAATATGTAACATAATATTAACATTATAACTCCCATAATTTATGCAGCACTTTTCATTTCACACCTTTCTTTGCAATTCCTCCTCATATTAACACCACCACACTGCAAGTTCTGCTATATAAAAAAGGATTTTTTTTTTCATTTCAGTGACTCAGGGAAACACAGGCATAGAGTGAATACAACATTCAAATATTTGGGGGAAAATATTTTATGCATATATACCGTCCAAAAAAATGGACTACAACCCCCTGTTGAGTATATACTTGGTAGCATACCCAAGACTGTTGCTGTATATATATAAAACTGCAATTTTGCCTCAAACATCAGCGATGGAGATCCATATTTTGTTTCCTGCAAGTAACAAACAGCAGGTAACAAGTGCAATTCACTAAATTCCCATATATGTCCAGTTGCAAACTTTTATTGAGCTGCACCTATCTCATGGATGTGCATGTTAAATCATTCAGATATTATCTGCCTATTATGTTTTTTTTAGGCCCAAGGAACTCATTATGCCTGGATTTCCCCTGCTTGGTTTTATGGAATATGTGTAAAGTACCAACAAGTTGCAGCCAATTTATGGTAACCGCAGCAATGGGCCTTCAAAGGTAAGTGAGAAGCAGAGATCGTTTGCCATTGCCTTCCTCTGCAGAGTCTTCTTTGGGCACCTCCCTTCCAAGTACTGACCCTGCTTAGCCTCCAAGATATGATGAGATCAGGCTACATACCACCCCACTTTCCCTCCTCAATACAGGCTGCGTACTCTAACTTCGAGCCTTGTTATTTCACAGACTGGAATACATTAATGTATTATTCTTAAGTCAATATATTCATTTAGATAGGTGGGAATCCTATATACTCAACACTTAAGGTGAAGCCAAAATACCAAGAAGAAGAAGAAGAAGAAGAGGAAGAGGAAGAGGAAGAGGAGGAGGAGGAGTTTGGCTTTATATCCCCCCTTTTTCTCCTGTAGGAGACTCAAAGGGGCTTACAATCTCCTTGCCCTTTCCCCCTCACAACAAACACCCTGTGGAGCTGAACTTTTTTAGACAGAAAAGTGCACAAGCTGTCCCCATATCAGTGAGGCATCTCCAGGAAAACTCTACTTGGTAGAAAAAAGAGAGACTTGCACTTCTCAATTCTCTTGTATGCTTGTCCTGGCCCGAACCAGTCAGAGGCCACTTAAAGGAAACTCCATACGCAAAAGCTGGACGAAAGATCTCTTCAGCTCCTGCCATCTGAGTCAGTTCCTCAAGCAATCTTATGGAGATGGAACCTCTAGGACAAATTATATTCATGATCTATTTTTACCAAGGTCTACCTTCACAATATACAGTCAGAAGACGACATAAATCTCTAACACACATTTGCATGCTACAGAATTCTTGTACAGATGTTTGAACATCTCAGACTTCATTTACACTTATCATGGATTCAACGGTAAGCTTTAAAATGTTGTAGCAATTAACAGTGGAGATTAGGAGGTATCCTGGATACACTGTATTCTTCAACTGTCCTTCTATCTAAGCCCTGTTCTAGATTTCACATTTAAACTTAATTCCAAAATATATCTTTAACAGGTGTGATCCCCACAGCAGGCTTGACCTGGTACTTATCAGCAATGCTCAAGTACCCGCTGGCTCATCTCATGCCCTGTTGACCAGTTGCAAACCAAGACAGGATTTTTTGATGATCAGTTTGATAGTTCATCAGTCAGTTTGTGAGTGCTTGACATGTTCTTTCACTGTATTCTTTACCAAAAATACAGTACAGCACAACTGGCCCATGCTGAATCTTACCCAGCTCAATTCTGCTACTTCCCCATCTTTGCTACATAACTGCCATGCTCAGCAGAGCATTATGTAAGTAGGCAATTATACCATTCACAAATCATACATATTGCTCCTCAATAATTGCTGGGTCTCAATGAAATCCGACCCTGCAGTGTTCGTCTAAGTCGACTTTAGTCATGATAATGGCTACTGATCAATTTCAGTCAGCAGACTCTTTTCACATGCATCGTTTGGGGAAATCTGACTGCAAACTGGTTCAGCAGGCATTCAGGACTGCTCACTGCAAAGCAAACAAACCAAGTGATAGGCTCACATTTGATTGCTACCTTTGAATGCTGGACGTTTGACCATCGAACCAGTTCACAATGAAATTCTCAGCATCCCTAGTAGCTGCGCACTATAGCCATATCTGTTCAGACCCGTCTAACAGATATTCTCACTGCAAGAACAATACCTACCTGGTGTAACAGGAAGGGAACAGATCAGCACAGCCAAAATAATATCAAGGCATAACCTGCGACAAGATAGACAGGCCCAAACAGAACAATAAAACACCAACTAAAACTACAATACATACAGTTCTTCACTCAAACCAGTTCAATGCATCATTAATGATGCCTCTCTCTCTCTCTCATAGGCTCATTCCGCACACGCAGAATAATGCAGTTTCAAGCTGCTTTCAGGGCTCTTTGAAGCTGTGCGGAATGGCAAAAACAGTTGTGAAAGCAGCTTGAAAGTGCATTATTTTGCGTGTGCGGAATGAGCCATAGGCAATATAAGCAAACCTTTTCTTGCCCACAGACCAGCTTCTAATCTTCAGACACTTCTCATCTACAATAAAACACTTCATAACCCAGATACAGGCTCTAGGACCAGGATCTGCAACAAACCAAGAAGCCAACTCTGTCACCATATTCACTCAGGCTCATTCCGCACATGCAGAATAATGCACTTTCAAACTGCCTTCAGAGCTCTTTGAAGCTGTGCAGAATGGCAAAATCCACTTGCAAACAGTTGTGAAAGTGGTTTGAAAACGCATTATTTTGCGTGTGCGGAAGGGGCCTCAGAAAGCACATTCACCAGATCTAGCAAATATCACCCATAATATCTCAAGTTCATTCACTTGTTCACCTTCAAACATTATATATGTCATCAAATGTCAAAAATCCCCTTCTACTCTTTATATCAGGCAAACAAGGACAGCCCCTACACAGAAGAATGGGCATAAACTGAACATCAAAAATTACAACACTCAACACCAGTGGGAATATACTTTAATTTTTTAGCTCATTTTCATTGCAGACCTAAGAATACCAGACCTTAAATGGAGAAGCTTCAAGAGGAGATTACAACATGAGATTGTTGAACTGGAAATCATTCACAAATTCAGAACAAATGATCCCACAGAGCAGAAACATAGGATTTTTATCTTATTACAAATTCTGTTTTCTGTCCCTTTCAAGCTGTCCCCTGCTCTAATCAAGCTGATTACATTTTGCATTATACCTCTACATCCTTTTTCTTTGAAGCATTCCCTTCCCCCCACCCCCCACCCCCCATCACACCAATTCAGACTGGGATATAAGCACTCAAGGATCCCTATTCATACTTGGTATCTGATGAAGAGAGGGATGACTGCCAAAAGCTCAAGAGCAGCAGTGGCATAGTGGTTAAGAGCAGGTGCGTTCTAGTCTGAAGGAACCAGGTTTGATTCTTTGCTCTGCCATTTGAGCTGTGGAGGCTTATCTGGGGAATTCAGATTAGCCTGTGCATGCCCACACATGCCAGCTGGGTGACCTTGGGCTAGTCACAGCTTTTCAGAGCTCTCTCAGCCCCACTCACCTCACAGGGTGTTTGTTGTGAGGGGGGAAGGGCAAGGAGATTGTAAACTCCTTTGAGTTTCCTACAGGAGAGAAAGGGGGATCTAAATCCAAATTATTATTATTATTATTATTATTATTATTATTATTATTATTATTATTATTATTATTATTATTATTATTATTATTATTAGTCTCTAAGGTGCTACTGAACTCAAATCTTCTTAGGATTTACATCATTCAAAAGTATATGCAGGAACCATATGATCTGAAAATTAGCTGTAGCTCTTCATCTCATGTTTTATTGAACATGTGGCAATAAATATAATTTTTATATTTTCTGAATAATCTAATCAAGGTTTTGTTGATAGTATAGATTAAGTTCCATCACTTTTATCCTTGTTTTCAATTCTGGAGAGTCACAACTGAAGCAAAGCCTTCATTTCCAGTTTCTCAGATCTATAAACTCCTACAGAGGTGCTCCAGGCTATAACTCTGATTTTAGATAATATCTGTTATTTCACAACTTGAATGCTACCAGTAGAGAGAGCACCCTCTGCTGCAAGAGGGACAGTGTTAACAGCTAAATTCTGTGGGTGAAAAATGTTTCTTCTCCTCGAGTACAACTCATTGACAATAGACCAACACCTTCCCACCAAAACCATTCACTTAAGATAAAATTGCTGTGTAATGTAAAAGCTGCAAAGGGAGTCTAAGAATGTGTTAAGTAAGCAGAACTCTTTTAAGTATCCCACTTCCTGTTTTTTGGGCTGTTCTGTGAGCATTGCAATAGCCCATTGTGGCAAACCCATCTGTTCTAAGCTCGGGAAGGGACATTTTCTACAGTGAGGAAAGGGGTAGCAGACATAGTGGCTGCATTTCCATCCCCAGATCTTATCTTCACCTTTTTCAACCCATGAAATATTCCTGCCTTTACTGGAGATAGGGGGTGCACATTGGAAAGCTTTCCATCCATTCCTGTTATTCCATGGAGGCTCTGCTTTTACTACCCACACCATCTCAGCCATCTCAAGCCTTCTCCTCAACTGCTATCTTCCACCATTGGCAATATCTTTTTTTCCCTGTTTGGCATACTCCATTAATCATTATTGGCCTCCTCCCTAAGTTTTAGTGTTATATCTGTTCACAGGTTTTGTTGAATTATTGTACATATAATTTAGCTAGCCAGCCCAATCCATGGGGGGAGTTGTTTTACAATGGCTGGGGATGGTGTCACTGTGGTGCAGCTGTACCACCTCCAAAATGGTTTCAGGTGGCATGGGAAGCAAGAAAAATGGCAGAAATCCCAGGTTACTCTGCAAAACCTCCATGAAGTCCAATGGGCTGTGCCTGCCTTTTTGCCAGGATAAGTCCACGCTGGCTAAAGAGGTGTCCCCCAGGCCAAAAGAGCACAGAAAGCCAACTAAAGTCAGTTTCACCCTTGGGAATGTCCCTGGAACACCCATAGCAGAACTCCTTTACCTGCACCAGAAAAGGACCAGCACTGATGCTTCCACGGTGCCCAAGAATTGTGCTGCTGTGCACCTCCCCTGCACTGGCAGAAGAGTCCCTGAATCAACATTCATCCCCATTTTGCCACAGAAGTAGAACTGCTGCCAGCCCAGGGATTACACTGCTTCCAACGTGGTTCCCCCTCCCCTCCCCTCCCCTCCCCTCCCCACCCCACACACACCCACTTTGCACTGTAAATGTTTTTCAATGTGGAAATGCTTTAAAATGTGATGTTCAACATTCGGGTGGCCCTAATTTGGTTGGAAAGGTGGCATAGAAATGTTTTAAATAAATAAATGGTAAGACAGATAGGAGCAACCTTGTATTGTTGATTAAATGAAATGTATGATAAATATCTGCATGGCACACATTTGGCAACCAGATGCATTGAATGGCTAGTGGATGCAACCCAGTAGGACATTCATAGACAACTCACTGAGCCAGGACAGACATCGGCAACCTGGACCATGTCTCTGAGCATAACTGTTGAAGAACAAGGCCCCTATATCTCACCACAAGTAGGGCTGAACCCTACTGCCTCCCATCTCCTTGACTCCAGTGAAATGACAATAAAGCTGTTTATAGGCTGCAGCTGGACATGAAAGACTTTCCTGAAAAGCAAGCAACAACTTTGCTCCCTCTAAAATAAGCAACTTTTTAATACCTGCCTGGTGCAAAGAAGCGTGCACAGCTGGTAGGATATATTTCCATTTGCCTACTTTGCAGTTTTTAGCCAAACAGCAGTTTTATTTTAACTTCATGGTTTGGGGGTGCTAGTAGAGGAGAAAAATATATATTTCCATGCCCAGAATGTGGCTTTTAACACTGAACACTATTAGGTCAATATTAATGCAAACAGCAGTTTTATTTTAACTTCATGGTTTGGGGGATCAATCAATGTGTGCTAGTAGAGGAGAAAAATATATATTTCCATGCCCAGAATGGGGCTTTTAAAACTGAACACTATTAGGTCAATATTAATGCAATGCAATTCTAAGCAGAGTTACCTCAATGTATTGTTGAAGGCTTTCACGGCCGGACTCAACTGGTTCTGGTGGGTTTTCCGGGCTGTGTGGCCATGGTCTTCTTGCATGGTCTTCCTGTAGGAGACTCAAAGGGCCTTACAATCTCCTTCCCTCTGTGATACACCTCTGAAGATGCCAGCCACAGATGCAGGTGAAACGTTAGGAACAAGATCCACCAGACCATGGCCACACAGCTCGGAAAACCCACCAGAACCAGAGTTACCTCAGTCTAAAACCCGTTGATTTCAATGGACTTCAAAAGATATACCTCTGCTTAGAAAAAAAGAAGAAGAGTTTGGATTTATACCCCACTTTTCTCTCCTGTAAGGAGACTCAAGGTGGTTTACAAACTCCTTCCTTTCTTCTCCCCACAACAAACACCTTGTGAGGTAGGCGCAGCAGAGAGAGTTCTGAGAGACAGTGACTAAGGTCACCCAGCAGGTTTCATGTAGGGAAACAAATCCAGTTCACCTGGTTAGAGTCTGCCCCATATGGAGGAGTGAGGATCAAACCCAGTTCTGCAGTCCACCACTCTCCACCACTACACCACGCTGGCTCTGTGTGCCAATGCTTAAAATTGCATTGTAGTTATTGATGGTTGTGTGTGTCCATTCGTACTGCAGATGTATATTAATTTAATGCTGGTTCTTGAGAATGGTAGTTACTTGGTGGTGCTGAGAATGATTGTAAGATGCTGCCCAGACTCCTCCTTCTTCCAGAACCAGAATTCCTGGTATCTCCTGGAAAGATGGAATGTGAAAAAGTGTATAGATATACTCCCCCAAGATGTTTGTAGATGAGCTACAAGCATGCCACGTATGGCATATTTATTTATTTATTTATTTATTGTATTTGTATACCGCCCTCCCCGAAGGCTCAGGGCGGTTTCCAACAAAATAAAAATTTAAAACATCATATATATAAGTTAATTAAAATACATAAAATACATAAAATATTATGATTGTACAAAGAAAGCAGCTGGAATTCTACATTTGTAAACATAGCATAGGAAGAATGGATTATGAAGAATGAAAATCCAGATCCGTCCAAATTCTCTGTCACTTGGGATCCAGACAAACTGGTATTTTTTTCACTAGCATGTCTGGAATCTGCACTGGACTTTAGCCTGAGCAGCCGATGGACTCAAGTCTATCTGCTCTGGCTTCACAAGCGCTATGCAGGATATAGCAGTAATCTTAGGTCATTTTTGGCACATTAGCAAACTCAAGTCTGTACTAAAGAGAGACGAAAGAGGAAACAGGTTTGCCAGCTATCTGGAGAAAAATGCCTTGCCCCTAATGTAGGGGCTTGTTGGTGACATTGTTTAGCAGATGATGTCATTTCCCTCCATGCCATAAACAGCAACACTGTCCACTTCCACACAAAATAAAGGTAAAAGAAGTCCCCAGTGCAAGCACCAACTCAGTACTGATACATGGGGCTGACATCACATCCAAATGCATCCAAATGTTGACTAGGCAGACTGTCTTTCTGGGAGGGTTTGCCACTGCCTTCCACAATCCTCTACGCTTCCTGGATACCCATTTTACTACCTGAAGCCGACTTCCTAGGCAGTTAACCATTCTGCACACATTAAGCCTCTATTGAAGGGGAAAGGCATTTTTCTCCAGGCCTGTTAACAACCCTGAGAGTAACCCACACCCTAAGAGGGACTCCCCCTTTCCTCTTCCAGATGTGCAGAAGCCTATCATGTGAAGGGTCCCTTCCAGGTGAGAAATCACCCTGGGCAGGCCTTTGAAGAGGTCGGGAGGGGAGGGCGAGCAGGAGGAGAGCCCTGTGGCTGCCTCGTTGTTGTTTTTCCCCCGGAAGGGATGGGCGAGTGGAGCGGGGCTGCTTCTCTTTAAACGCTTAAGCGTCGCCAATAAAGAGCTTGCGAGCTCCTCGGTTCATATTAACATTAATCACGTTTTAACAAGGCCACTTCGCCGCGCCAAGAAAGCCGAGAGCTCAAATGGTTTCAGGCTCTCCCTTTGCCTTTATTGTAATGATGAACCGTCAAACGTTTATGATTGATTTACCGGCGGGTGCTTAATTGATACCTTGCTCTCCTGCTGCAGAGGCGGCTCTCTGGGGCGCTGACATCCTCCAGTCTATTTCCAGTCATTGTTTCTGGGGCTACTCATTCCTTCGGAGAGAGAAGGGTTGGGGGGAACCATCTCCGCGCTTCCCCAAATGCCATGCCCCAGTTTCTACCACTGCCTACGGGACGGTCCTCTCTGATGGAAGCCTTGTGGCTAGAGGGCCCTCCTAATCCAGGATGCCGAGAGAGACCTTGTGGTCCTCCCTGCTTCCCTTCTACAAATGTCCTTCCCCGAGCCTAAGTCTTTCCTTCGTCCTAAAAGAGTGGACTGGATAGCCACCGTCTTGGCCAAGGGAAAACCATCCATTATCCCTTTGAGCGGAAGCTAGTGACGGGCTTCTCTTTCAGTGCAGGGATCAGGCACTTTAGGGGCGGTTGGCACTTTAGGGGCAGCCTAGGCACAAACGAGCCACAGGGAGGCAAATGCGCCGCGATCCTGAAAGCAATTAACCCGCAAGCGTCAAACCACTTACTTCCGAAACAAAGCAAACCGCCCTGTGACTTTTGCTGAAGCCCTGCACGCTAGTCATATGCCATCGAAGATCGTGCCGTTACGACTGCTGTTACTACGACTACCATCACTACTGCTGCTGCTGGTGTCAGTATTAGTAAGCAACATTCACGAGGTTTTTATAATAACAGAGGCAAAGGAGAGGCTACTGCTCCTGAAACCTTACAACCAGAGTGTTTCCAACCCACTTAGGAACGGAGTATTTGAACATCTGTCCCTGCTGTTCAATAGACTCTCGTGTAAGTGTTCGAGGTTAGCATCTACCAGTTTCTGGCATAGTTCGATCGTAGATGAGGCTGGAAGCCACCCTGAGTGAGTCAGTGTCCCTTTCGCAGTAAGAGGACTGCTGGCCCAGTTCAAAAGTAAGAGGAAAAGCTCGTACAGTCGCCCTGGGCCACCCACCCCTCTTTTGACCCCCATACCCCTGCTGCTTTCTTCAGTTTTCCCCTGCAAGGGCCTCATCGACCTGTGAAGATGGTGTCAGACCGCAACCATGCTGGTCTGCAGAAGAACAGCCAAAACCTTAGCAACCTTGAACATCTTTAGGATGTTGTGGGTTTCCTGGGTTGTATGTGTTGGAAGAGAAGGACTTTATGCTGTTTCATGCCTTGACCCACAGAGGGGGTTTTACTAGATAGCCAGTGGCTAGATAGGGACCTAGGGATAGATAGGGATAGTGGCTAGATAGGGACCTAGGGACCTTTACTCTATCCCTTTGATATTAGACTGATACTCTTCTCCATTTTACTTTCACCATGCCTAGAGGGAGGATGCAACTGTCTCCATCTAGCTAGACTAGGATAGATTAGTGACTCTATCTACCTACCTGTCTATCCAGAATGGAGTTCACCAATAAATACTCTTTTTATTAGATTAAAAACTACAACTGACTCTGACTTTCTTTTGTGCAAGCTCACACGCACATGGGATCTTCACATGCACGCACATGAGGTAAGGTTTCTGCTGTGCTCTCAGCCACCCGTGCACTCTGCTCAATGTGAACAGGGATAATCCCCATTACCAGGTGATTATTCCAACAGGATGGCCGTGTTCCAGTAGTACTTTCTCCTGATGTTTCACCTGCATCTGTGGGTGGCATCTTCAGAGAATTCTGGCCGTGAAAGCCTCCGACAATACCTCTAGCCTCTTGTTGGTCCCTAAGATCCTATTGGTCACAACAGCATGCCTTGTTGTTCATGTGCTGCTCCCATACAACATTTAACTTTGTGATGATCACAGGCAATCTATTGCGGGGAGGACGAGGGGGGGTGCCAGGATGACCGGGGCACCTTAGTCGATTTAAAAGGCGCCAGGTGTATCTTAAGGGTGCGTGCATATGGGGCGGAACCATGTGAATGGCATGAAGGTCCTCGGTTGCTCCTTTGTCGGCCCTGCACAGTTTGGGAACCGCCTCCCAAGTGGCTTTTGGGCCACGGCAGGCCGAGCCGGTCACCAGAAGGGAGTGGCTGCGATCTTTCCCGTCTGCACCAGTACCGGGGAAGTGTGGGTGATACAGCAGTCTTACCCTGTTGCGTCTTCTTGAGCAGAGCCAGGTTGCGCCCCTCTGCTCCTCTCTGCACCTGGCTCTTCATCAGGCGACCTGAGTCAAGGGAGGGGATCAGCAATGTTGGGAGGGGCGCCTCCTCTTCCTCCTCCCTTTCCCTCATGTTGCAGGTGCGTCTCTCTCCCCTTCCCCGAGCTTAACTCTGAATGAAAAACGCCGGGGCCTTTGAAATGTTTGCTAGGGCCAACTCAGACTTTCTTGCGCATCCGTTAAAAGCACGCACGCACACACACACACACACACCCTCGAGATGCGGCGTTTGCGAGCGATTCCCAGCCGGAGGTCCCGACACCTGGGCAAGTTGGCTCTCTCCGCCCCGGCAAGTGTTCGGGCTGGGTGTTGAAGCTGCTCGGTTTGCGCTCGATCCTTATCTGCCAGAATGGTACTCAGCAGGCCGGCGGTTGCGTCAGGAGTGGCTCCGAATGAGCCCCTGCATTTGGGAACGAGTTTCCCTTTCACACGCTTACAAAAACACAACAGCCCTGCGAAAAGTTGGCCCTTGACTTCGGGAGAGCGCTAAGAACCCCAGCGCCAAACCCCACCCCCCCCGGAGCTGCTGGCCTCCGTTGGCATCGACGCCCCAGCTGGCCCTTCTGGCCACTGGTTTCTCCGGGAGTTTCCCTCCTCCCTTACAAGTATTCCTTTAAACCCGCAGCCTGTCCAGACTGACTGGGTCCCCTCTCGAGGAAGTGCGTTTCCTCCGCAAGCGCCTCTGCCTTTCACTTGCCAGCCAAGGGCTCCTCGCCCCCCGGCCCTGCTCTGCTGCCAGCTGATCCCAACACCCGTCGCCCAGCCCCGCCGCCGCCCAAACTTAAGCCAGTGGCCGCCGCTGCGCAAATCTGGGGCCGTTTACTCGGAAGTAAGGCTCGCTTAATAGCATTTCCCGAAATGCGGCTTGGAGCTGGGCGCCTCCCGCAGAGAAAGGGAAGGAGGAGACGGTTCGCAGCCGCTTGACGGCTCCGACTTGGGAAGAAAACCAGGTTCCTGGCAAGCAGTTCTAAGCAGCCGACAGAATCTCAAAGCGGCTTCGGGGAAAAATGTGCCCCCTGCCCGTCTTTTTCCAGCTCTCGCGAACTTTTCTCGCGGAAGGAATCTTCTGCGACCCAAGTTTTTCAGAAACTCATGTTTTTTCAGAGCAACTTCCTGGCACTGCTGCCCCACCCCCGGTTTTGTGAGAAAGCTTATGGATCGCGTCCTTTTCTGTCACCCAAAGTTGCACTGCGAGAAGGCGGGCGGGCGGGCGGGCGGGGGGGGGGGGCTCTCGTAAGGAAAGATTCGCTCACCTGGTCCTCCTCAGATCCCAGAGCCCAGGCCTTTCAAAGGGCTCCGCCGAGGTCTCGGGTCTCCGGCCTGACTCAGCCGGACGAGACCTTCATTAGCAAGTTTACAGGCGCTCTTTCAAGCCCCTGTTTCACTGCGGCTGCTTTTGCACCCAGAGCTACACCTCTCCCCACCACCACCCCACCCGTGCCAACCCCGAGACAAAGAAAAAGGTTGCTTCTCTCTTGATCTTTCACTTTCCACCACTCGGCTTCAAGGCACTGGAAGAACTCTTTTGTAAAGAGAGAGAGAGAGCAAAGGCGCTCGCGCTCCCACTTGCAAACTTTTTTCCAATCAAAGCAGTATTTCCTCTCGGGTCCTTGCTTCCACTTGCCGAAAAATGTAACCAATTTTTAAAAATGCTGCTGATGGCACTGGGCAGAGCTTGTGCTCAACTGTCTCAGACATTCATACGGTTCCCCACCCGAGCACACACTTCAGGCGCCTGCCATAAGTTTGCATGGTGTCGCCGTCGTTTCTGAAGTCCGGCCAGAGTTTTAAAAGTGAGCAGAAACTTAGCAATGTGAGGAAAGCCCTTCGTACAAGCGAGTACAAGCGAAGGTAAAGAAAGATTCGCCTCTTGCTTAGGCCTCTTCCGCACATGCCGAATAATGCACTTTCAATCCACTTTCGCAATTGTTTGAAAGTGAATTTTGCTATTCCGCACAGTAAAACCCAGCTGCAAAGTGCACTGAAAGTGGATTGAAAGTGCATTATTCGGCATGTGCGGTCGAGAGTCAGGTCAACTTCACATCAATTGGGGAAAGTCAGGCCAACTTCACATCAATTGGACCAGAAAGGACCTTCTGTACAGCTTCCCTCCCATCCTGCTTGCCAGCCACAACTGTCCAAAAGAAAATAACATGCAAAGCATTTCCTGCAGAATATTTTTCTCACCAGTGATAATACAAATATAAATAGTAATAAGCAGATATTTTCTATAGCTCAACAGTCTGCACTATTATTCCCTTTGCAACCTTTTTGCCTCTTTAAAGTCCAAAGTGCACTAAAGAGTTTTTAGAAAGAAAGAAAGAAAGAAAGAAAGAAAGAAAGAAAGAAAGAAAGAAAGAAAGAAAGAAAGAAAGAAAGAAAGAAAGAAAGAAAGAAAGAAAGAAAGAAAGAAAGAAAGAAAGAATCTCTTTGCCTGTCCTCGGGCTCTAAGGGAGCCGATAATTCTTCAAGTGTTCAACTTCCTAGGAAATAGTTTCCATTCTTCCTCTTAAGGAAGCGTCTAAATACAGGCTGGAGGTGAAGGTCAACCAAGCAGCTGTTTTCAAAGGCTGCGGCGGGTGGGGCACCTTAAACAAACATGGCTGTGATTAGGGAGGCGCGCCAAGGGTCGTCTTCGCAGCTCCTTCGTGCCTTCCTGGTTCTCTTGCCAAGGCTACGCTAGAGAGTCGCCTCCGCTGCCGGTTTTCGAGCCAGTCGAGCTGTTTCTTTGGCACCAGGCACATTTCCCCTTTTCTAACCTCTGTGCTCTAACCCACTTTAAGGCCATTTTGCTTTGTTTTAAGGGGGGGAGTATATTTCATCCGACGCGCCCCCCCCCTCCGGCCCACGCGTACCCTTTCCCCCACATTGTCCGGCTACCCCAAACACTAGCGCGCTGCAGATAAACATGGTTAGAAAAGCATTGCCACGGGGGTCGGTGAAATCTGACCTTTGACCGGGGAAGAGGGAGCTCACAATAGTGTCTGCTTTGATTCCTGGAAGGCGGGACAAGGAACAAGCTTCTTGACAGACGTCTTCGGCCAAGGCACCTCCAGAGGAAGAGGGGGGGACAAATGAGCGCGTGGCCGGCCCTGGCAAGACCAAAGGGCCTGGCCAGGGCGAAGCAGCCCCCATCTGAATATGGAAAACCCCGACAGGGTGATCCGAGCTCTCTTTGTGCTCTTGGAGCAGGAGAAAGAGGACAGGAAGTCTTCAGGGGGAGGCACTTGACAGTAGGCCTGGCCTGGTCTGGGGAGGGCGGGGAGTGGTCGCTTCACACATGTCTAGACGTTTTCCTTGGGTCACTGCACATATGGAATGGGATGGGACCCTTCGAAAGGGCTGCAGTTTGTGTAAGAAGGTATGAGGGTTCTGCCACCACATGCCACCAATCTGGTGCAGGAGGCATCAAATGTTGGACTTGACAGGTGTGAACAGGAATCGGTAGGATTTAAGTGCCCTGCTTAATAATCTGATCCTGCCAGACTGGTGTGGTGGCCAAGAGCAGCAGGAGTCTAATCTAGCCAACCAGGTCTGTTTCCCCACTCCTCCACATGAAACCTGCAGGGTGACCTTGGGCAAGTCACAGTTTTCTCAGAGCTCTCTCAGCCTCACAAGGTGTTTTCCTCGCAAGGAGTCTACTGAGGGAAGGGGAAGGGAAGGTGATTATAAGTCACTTTGAGACTCCTTACAGTTGAGAAAAGTGTGGTAAAAATCCCAATTCCTCCCCCTCCTCCTCTTCTTCTAGCCACTCAGTTCTTTTGGGCTTACTCCAGAATCATACACTGGCATTCTTAGCACTGCAGTCCAGAGAGTAGCTACATCTGTTTAGGCCGCTTGACTTCAACTGGTTGAGAAGGGTGTAGCTATGTTCAGAATCACAGGGGAATTTTCACAACTGGGAGCTCCACTCCCTACAGCCTGCCTTGGTCAGAACATTGGTCAGAACACTGGAAGTGCCCTGTTGGGTCAGATGACAGGTACACCTAGGCCCATTTACATCTGGATTCTGTGTACACTTAATCAAAAACAAGTTCCACTAACCTCAAAGGGATGGTGACCTCTTAGTGGTTAAAAAACATGGTATTGCCTGTAAGGGACATATTTTTGATAGACACTGGATATTAGGACAGCATAATAAATGACTAGCTGAGACAGTCTAACACCTCTTTCTGTTACAGGCCCCTGGTGCCATTCAAAGGGGTTGTCCCTGTTTCCCCCCTGGCTCCTGCAAAGTCCAGAATCCTTCCAGGTTGTTTAACTATCTCAGTCTCCCTAATGTATAGATGAAAAGCATCTATGCATAGAACTGTGCTCTTCCTCATCAAATTCAATTGTCACCAGTGCCACCAGCCTCCCCTTGAATGGTGGCTAAGTGGGGACATGGTTGTGACAATCTATGGCCCTCTCTTGATGCAGCAATTGTGCTTACTTCCACTAAACCTACCCTGCTAATGTTGTCTTGATCGATCTGGGGTCGAATAACCATCACTGAGAACAACCTTACTCTTTAACAAAAATGATCAGTCCTATTCTTTGCACTTTCAAAAGGGATTTTGCTTAGCTCTTTTGGTGCCTCTCAAAAAACTTTCAGGGACAGGTCAAAAGGAAAGTGGGTGTGAAGATTTTCCACTCCTGTGTGGATGTTTGGTTTGGTTTGGTTTATTAGATTTGTATGCCGCCCTACCCCCCAAAGGGCTCGGGGTGGTGAACAACAGCTGCAGAATAACAACAGTAATCATAACATTCAATAGTAACCAACAAAGCATAACATCAATAAACGTTATGTTGGGGGAAAGGGGGAGACACGGAGCACCCAAGGCCTTGGAGTTCGGCTTTCAGCAGCCAGAGGCAGAGAAACTTGGCTCCTTTGGGTGCAAAAAGATGGATCTCATTGCCAGGAGTAATAGCGGGACAGGGGGATTCTTTTCTTCAAGGCCAAGTCGTGTCAGTGATGCTGGAGCCCAGGAGGTGCTGCGATCCTTTTTGGGGGGGCAGTGTGTTTTGCCCAAGTTGTCCCAGTTTCATAGGGTAGCTCTGCTGGTCTGCGGTAGAGCCGAGTACCTACATTTGAGCCCAGTTCCATCTTCGAGACATTTGGGGAGGCCTGAGCTTTCCCAAGCGAAAGCTCTCTTGACAGTGGGAATTTTGGCTCTCGAAAGCTCAGACCCTCAGACCCTGCATCTCTTGGTGGTCTCTAAGGGGCTACTGGAATCTAACCGGCACCAGCTGGGCATCTGCTGGGGGTTGCAGGTTGACCAGGCCTTGACGTTCATGGACTGGTCACTGGCCAGCAGTTGCTCACAGGACTGGGGGCCTCTCCCTGCACATCAGGGGGCCATACTAGCATCTTTGGATGGCTAGGAAATACTCAGTCTTCTCTTGGCATAATTGCCTGGCATCACAAGTAATGCTTCGCTGCTTGAGATAATATTTGGCTTTGCCACTCAGACACACCCACCAGTGTGTGGTGTAGTGGTTAAGAGGTGGATTCTGGGCCAGGTGGATTCTAATCTGGAGAACAGGGTTTGATTCCCCACTCCACCTGAGTGGCATAGGCTTATTTGGTGAATCAGATGTGTTTCTGCGCTCCTACATTCCTGCTGGGTGACCTTGGGCTAGTCACAGGTCTTCAGAACTCTCTCAGCCCCACCTACCTCACAAGGTGTCTGTTGTGGGGAGGGGAAGGGGAGGGAAAGGAGTTTGTAAGTCACACTGAGTCTCCTTACAGGAGAGAAAGGTGGGGTATAAATCCAAACTCTTCTTTTTCTTCTTCTTCCCTGTCCCCTTTCCAGTCTGTCCCCTCAACCTAGAACGTGGAGAAACATGTCTTTCCTCCAAAACAAAGGATTCCTCGGAGATCAGTTTCCCAGATTTAACCAACCCACTGGGATCTCCTTGGATCGGCACTGTGCCCTGGGCTCTGTTGCCCTCTCATGGACATGAGCTTGACCATATTAGCAGGAGGACGGCGCAGTCGCAACCGGTCCTCCCCATCGCCAGGAGGTTTCCGGAAGTTATTTTATTTGAGACTTCTCCGCTTTTGCCGAGGAAGTCACAACTGTGCTCTATCTGTGTTTAATGGTTCCTTAAGCAGGAAATCCCACTCAGCTGAAACCAATGGGATCTCCCCTGGGAATATCTCCCTTTCTTTAGATCAGAACAGCAACATATCTCTCTTCAAGTACTTCATGTCGCAGCCGTTTATGGAGACCCCTCATAGGTTTTTCAAGGCAAGATACGAAACAGAGGTGGTTTGCTGCTGTCTTCCTCTGGTTAGTAACTCTGGTATTTCTTGGTGGCCTCCCATCCAAATACTAACCAGAGAACCAACTGTGCTTAGCTTCCAACATGTGAGGAGATCAGGCTAGCCATCTAGTCGACCACATATGTGTCCAACCATACATGCACCTGCACACTTTTAGATATACCCCCATAGTATGAGGGGGGGGAGCGTGTGAACTTGTTGCACTGGCCATCCATCTATGGGAGATATATGTACCAGGGGAAGGAGGCAATGCATGTCTGTGGTGAGCGACAGCTGGCATTCTTCATTACAGACCTCACCTTTGTGACATGTGGAGGGCTGGCCTGCAGTGCTGCCCACCTGCCAGTCGGGAAAGCCTTAGCTTGAAGGCGTGCCCTGGGCCAGCTCCGGATTTCCACGTTTTGGAGTGTCTCCAGTGTTTGTACCCAATGGGAGCAGATCATTTCTACAGTATTCCATTTTCTGGATACTCTCCTGGCAGTTTTGAAGTCTAAGGGGTCATAAAACCCCTGATGGGGTCGACATGTTTAGATATAAACTGGCAAGCTGTACGGAATACCACAGCAGAATAAATGTTGTTCTAATTGCAGCTTTGGTATTCCTTCAGAGGGGAGGCGGGATGAGCTAGATTTTTTTTTAAAACCGGGCTATACAGAAGAGAACTCTCTCTCTCTCTCTCTCTCTCTCTCACACACACACACACACACACACACACACACACACACACACACACCTCACTGTGGATACAGAAGTGAAAACCTGAGGAAGACAGACGAATGTGCACATGTTCGGATGAGGGCCTTGTTTCACTGGATCAAGTTTCATTGCAATCGGTGACAACTTTGCTATTGATTTGAATGGGTTACGGTGGTGCATTTAATCAGATGGATAGATAGATAGGGGGAAGGAGCTAGATTTTGTGAAACTTCTCTCTCTCTCTCTCTCTCTCCCCCCCCCCTTCCTCCTGGTTCAGGAATGGCAGGTGGGTGGAGCTTACCTTTCTACAAATGCGGCAGTGAGTGGAGAGCTCTTTCCCCACGCTCTATGGCCTCCCTGGCAACCATCAGGAGAAGACCAGCGATTCTGGCTCCAGGGTTTGGTTTGTTTGGGTCATTTAATACAACCAGCAGAAATGCAGCTTCGTTGTTTGTTTATTTTTCTGTTTGTTTGTTTGCCCCACCGTTTGCCTCCAGTTAACAACATTTGAACGGCCACATTCTCGTTTTCCGAGGAAGGGAATGCAGGCTTAGGAGTCTATTGTTTTCTTGTAATGCCTAAAACTCTGACCTGAACCCCAGTGCGTTTACACCAGGGCAATCCTAAACAGAGTTACCCTCTTCCAGGCCTATTAAAGAGAGAGCGCCTCTGCTTCAGAGACTTGCCCTGGCTTCGGGGTGAATTCTAAAACGAGAGAGAAGAATCACATCCCGGGAGCGAAGCGTTCGTGCCATGAAAAAGCCGGGCACAAGCTGAAGGCTTGGAGACGCTCCACCGGCGCCTGTTGCTTTGGAAGCGAGCGATAAAGTCTTCTCCCAGACAAGTCTGCAGAGGGTTACCACCTGTAAAGTTTTCTTGGAAACAAATCAGACGCGTAAACAAAACAAACAAAAAAACACTCAGGCTCAGAAAAGTGATGGAGATCAAAGTGGTTCGAGGACTGGAACCAGCAAGAAAGGAGACCGAGCCCAACAATGATTCAGTAAAAAAAGAAACCACTCGAAGTGTTACTGTGGAAGAGGTTAAACGTGGGAAGAAAGTCCATAGGAGACTGCCAGGAGAGGAAAACGCTTATTGGATACAGAAGGGGGGGGGGGAGATCAACCCCTTCTCCAAGTTTCTAGTCCATTCTAAAGAGAGACTCGGCATGCCTGAGCTTGAGAACTCAGCAGATAGTCTTTATGGTACTTGAAAAGGCTGGAGCCATTTGTATTCCATCGTGAACTATGGCTCATTGCTTCAGTCTCGAAAATGTCTGTTTGTTCTCAAGGTGCCCACAAGGCCTCTGACACTTGGAGAGCATCTGCCATCATGCAGGCACAGGGGGATCCGATCTGCACCCTCCGGGACGCCCTGCTAAAGAGCGATGCACATGGTGTGGCGCCAGCCCCTAACAGCTTAACTGGCTGTTGTGGGTTTCTCGAGCCAGGTGGCCCTGGCCTGGTAGTTTTTACTGGTAACCTTCCGCCCACTTCTATGGCTTTCTTTTGCTGGTAACCTTTGGCCCACTTTGTCTTCAGATTCTCTCCGTGGCACTCATTGGTGACATACCTCTGAAAATGTCAGCCATAGACACAGGCGAAAGCAAATACCAGACCATGGCCTCCCAGCCTGGAAAGCACACAACAGTTCATTCCCACTGTGAAAGCCCTTGACAGGGCGTTTAACCTTCCTCACGGGGATGTTGTGCAGATAAAATGAAGGAAGGAAGACGAGGGGAAGACAATGGCTGTACTAATTCAGCCACATTTAACCCATTTTGCTGCTGTCAGGAGCAGGCCTCTGCTCTCTCAGTCTAGCCTGGGAAAAGACCACTTTTAGAAATAAAAAAGCAGCAGTGGCGTAGTGGTTAAGAGCAGGTGCATTCTAATCTGGAGGATTGAGCTGTGGAGGCTTATCTGGGGAATTCAGATTAGCCTGTGCACTCCCACACATGCCAGCTGGGGGACCTTGGGCTAGTCACAGTTCTTCTGAGATCTCTCAGCCCCACCCACATCACAGGGTGTTTGTTGTTGAGGGGGGAAGGGCAAGCTTGTTGTAAGCCCCTTTGAGTCTCCTACAGGTCCCTTTGAGGTCCCTTCTAACAAGCACATGCTCAAGTCCCTGTTTACATGGGAATAAGTCCCACCCAGCTGAATAAAGTATCCTTGTCTCCAGTGAGTGTACAGTTAGTATCTCCACGTACAGATCTAGGATCCAAGCTACAAGGTCGCAAGGTCGTTTTTAAACATTGAATCCCGACATTCGCAATCTACACACAAATACATACAGCTGCTTTCCCTCCTGGCGACGTGCAGCCCTGATCTTCACGCCTGCATTCAGGAAGGCCTGGGTCAGGACGGAATACACGTGCAGTCCGGCCCTCACAAAAGTAAGGCTGAGATCCCAAACTCATCGCGGAGAGCCCCGGCTCGGAGGAAGCCGGATTGGGCCCCGGGACTCCCTTTGCCTCGCCATCAGGAAGGTGCGCCCCTTAGCGCCGAAAGAGACAGGAGTCGTTTTACAGCACCCTCAAGACAAGCACAAGTTTTTATTCCAGCAAAACTTACTTGACCGGAAGGCCGAGGACAGCAGATGCCCGAATTAACACCTGCCTTGGCGCCCCCCCCCCCCGCTACTCTCGTGCCCCTCTTGACCTTGACCCCTGACCCCGGGAGGACGGGCCAGTCGCTGCCCCAGTGGCAGGCCCTCTCCTGGATGGGTGCGATGGGCTTGGCCAGTGGGAAGGGCGCCCCCAACAGCAGCAGCGACCAACGTTAAATAGGGACCGCCGTGGGTCTCTTGGGCCCGATCCGGCCAAAGCTCAGTTCTCTGAAGCCCGTTTGATTTCTATGGGGGAAAACTTCAGTGCTTTTAAATCGCCGGGGACTTCGGAGGAGTTAACTCTGCCTGATGGGACTTCCTTTCTTGCCCTTTCTTGCCTTACTTAACCCGTGTCTCGCGAGAAGAGGGGAACCAACAGAGGCATCTTCCACGTTGAACGTACGTACAAATAAATTGAGGGAGGGGAGAGAAAGACAGGGCAGAAAAGTAGACGGTTGCGCTTTTTAGGGTAGTGGCACCTTCTGAGTACACATGGGCACAAACGAAAATGTGCCTTGACACAGGGAAGTTCAAACCAAGGTATATTCAAAAGGCTTTAAGATGCCACTAGAGCGAGCTCTGCTTTGTTTTGTCTGAAATATATTAACAGAGTTGGCTAATAATACTAACCAACTGGGGCTGCAACCCTACCTCTGTAGTTACTGGAAAATACGACTCACTGGACGGAAATCAAAAGGACTTACTTCTGAGTATCAGTGTTTAACAGTGCTCTGCATGTGGATGGATGACAGACAGACAGATAGACTTGTAGGTCACGGCCAGATGCCCATCAGGTGCTGGGCAATTTCATGGAAACTCCCCAGCACAGGAAATCCGCGCCGAGCGCCACGTCTCCGCGCAAATTAAACCTGGTCTCTGCTCTTAATAACGTCGGTCTGCCGGAGAACGAGGTTTTATCCACCTGCTCCTAACTGTTAGTTCAAGTGGTCGTCCTCGAGGGCCCAGGGAGCCTCTTGGAAAAGCAGACGGTTTGCTTCAACTCCAGGCTGGCAAGCCGAGGAAGGGGGCGAGGAAAGACCTTTCAATAAAAGGACCGATTTTACTTCTTTTTGAAAACGAGGCAAACGCTGCTCGAGGAAGGCCAAGGAGGGAAAAGCAATTCCTCACGCACACACACACACACGCATGCACACACGCTCAGTGCTCCATTCATTATGCCCTGCTGCTAAGCAACCGTCTGCAAAGTACTGATCATTTTCACTCCCCCCGCCCCCCTTTCTGCCTCTATGGCTCTTCCTGGCAAAAGGAGCCTCGGTGGAAATTCAATATGATCCTGGATGCGAGGCAGGGAGCTGTCAGACAAATTTCTCTCCCGCACATCCTGCAACTCGGAGGAGTCAGAAAATTTCCTGACATGATTATGCATTTATCATATGTGTGTGTGTGTGTGTGTGTGTGTGTGTGTGTGTACACACGCGCACAACACGCACGACGTTAGGACCTAGCATTACAATTTACTCTCAGTCTCAAGCAGCCCCATGGAAACCTAAGGGCTTAGCTATACTCGCCCAAGGCAGCTGCACTGACTTGGGATCGAACCTCTGTAAATGAAGGGAAAGGTTAGTCCCCACGCAACTGGGAGTGGTCCCTTTGTTTCCAAAGGACTTCTCAGGCCAGCATTCCTTCGGAAGTAAGCCCAGGCAGATGAGTGGGACTTACTTCCAAGTAAACGGGCCCAAAAGTTCCTGGTCTGCGGTTCTGTTCACCCTGGCTTGCTAAGAAGGCCGCGCTTCTCAGGACGTCTTGCGGCCTACACGTTCTGTCCCTGAAGGAGAGGGGACAAGCAACTTCGAAAAGACAAGGTTTTCAGGAAATATTTTATCTTCAGAAGGAGAGAAAATGATCAGATTAAAAGCCTAAGGAAAACAACAATAGGATTTTTAAAAAAAATCTGGATATATTAAACCTGGAGGGGGCAGGGGAAAAATTACAACCGGCCTGTGTCCTGAACACAATCTACACTTTATTTCAGACTACAGATTTCTGAACATAAGAAAAAAAATCTTTGGCTTGTAGCAAGGGGTTCAGTCTCGCAGTCTGTGGGTCGTATTGTTGTTATGCTTCCTCGGGAGGAGGGGGGAAAAAGAACGGCACACGCACACACGCACAAAATAAAGACAGAAAAATGCACACACAATAGCACACAGGAAGGAAGGGGGGGGAGCGAACTTGGAGAGAGTCAGACACCTCCTCCGAAAACAAGATGAAGAAAAAGGAAGGGAGAGACCCCAAGGTAAGAAAGGAAAACAAACGCGGACAAAAGAAAGAGCGAAGGGTGGAAAAGAGCGAGTGCTCAACAGGAAGAGCCAATAGAAAACGCTACACATTTTTTTCCTTACCTGAAATTAAATATATACAAAGTCATACGATGTTTGGCTATATAGATAATTTTTTTGTAAGTGTTCGGGGATATTTTTTTTAAAATCGGAATCCTTATAGCTATGAATAGACAATAAATCTGATTCTTTATTATTATTATTTTAAATAGCACCCTTCTCAGTCCCCCTCCAACGTGGCGGCGAAAATGTCCTTTGTGTGTGTCTGGGGGTTTTTTGCTCCGGATTGTCCTTGTCTGTCCGGTTAGTTCAGCCTCCCGCGGTCCTCGGCCTCCTGCCCGGCGTTCGGGTTCATAATAATAATAATAATTAATAATAATAATAATTAATAATAATATAAGGGGATTTCTCCGCAGCAGCAGCGGCAGCAGCTTCCGAAGCCCGGGTGTGTGAAGCAGGCGGCGCTGGGGCTGGGGTCGGGGTCGGGGTCGGGTGGGGGGTAGCGTCATTCGCTCTCCTCTTTGTCCTGGACGGTGGTGGTGGAATGGTTGTAGAGTCCCTGGGCCATGAGGTGGAGGGCCAGGCCGTTCTTGATGCCGGTGGCCTTCTTGATCTTGGCGCGCTTGTTCTGGAACCAGATCTTGATCTGCGACTCGTTGAGGCTCAGCTCCTGGGCCAGGGTCTGCCGCCGCTGCTCCGTGATGTAGCGGTTGGCCTGGAACTCGGCCTTGAGTCTCTGCAGCTGCTCGGCCGTGAAAGCCGTCCGCGGCCTCTTGTCCTCCTTCTCGTTCTTCTTCTTCTTCAGCTTCCTCGTGCGGGGACCTGCGGGCGGCAAGAGAAACGCACACGCCACGGGCACAAAAGGGGAGAGGCGGGGGCGGGGGTGGGGGTGGGGAGGGGAGGGGAGGGGGCGGGAGAGGGGGAAAGGGGGACAGCGTGGCTGGGTCAGAAAGGCGCCCCCCAAAAGGCCCTGCTCGGCGCATACATTGCTCCGGCTGTTCTGTCCGGGATGGCGGGGTCAGGGCTATCCCGGCTCAAGGAACGGAGTCATCCCACTCCAGACCACCGAAAACGACCCCAGCCGGCTTGCAGCGCGACCCCTTCGTCTCCCACATCAGCCCCGGGGACGCTAACCCCCCAGCCCTCCCCACCCCAGCCCCTGCATGCAGTGAGGTTCACAGGCCTGACTCTCCAAGGCGAGTGTGCATAGGTTGAACCAGCTGACCCTCTCTGGCCGAGGGTGGGATTCCAAAGGGGTCAACCCCCACCCCCACCCCGCAGAGCTGGGAGACAAAAGGAAAGGAAAGGGACGCCGGTGCCACCCGCCTGCTGCTGGTTCTGTTCCCCCGCCGGGCCCCAGACGCAGAACTGTTCGCCCAACTGCTGGAGATGAGCCGTTCGTTTGATAAATGGAGGGATAGCCAGATCAATCTGTTGATCGAGATTTATCAAACTAGGCGTAACTGGAAAAGGCGCACCCATACCTAGGACGCCTGTCATGCGTGCGTTTCTCTCTCCGGGAGCCACCACTCCCAACTCGCCTCACCTTAAAAGCGCAGGGAACAAATCTTATCTCTTAAAGGCAAAGCTCCTGAATTACTTCCAAAGGGTGGAAAAAATGGCCGACAGGTTTAGTTACGCGCTGCTTCTTTTTTCTTTTCTTTTCTTCCTCCTTTCTCCCCCCCCCCCCTTTAAATGTACTGGCTGCATCCGTGGGAAAATATATATATATTTCCGCAGAAGTTAATGGTGCTCGGGAGATAGGCCTCTCCCATCCCTAAACTACTTCTACAAGCATAGTGCGGGGGATCTCTAATTTTTCGGAAACTCGTGGGGCAGATAAACAGCTCTGTCAGGCCTGCAAGAGTTAAAAAGCACTAGGAGGCACCCCCGTTTCAGAAATCCTTTTCCGACGTCATTAATCTTCCAAAAATGCAAATATCAAGGAAAATTTGAAATGCACAAGGACAGGTTTCCCACCGGCTTTTACGGCAGTCTCTTTCTATATGTTATTAAAACCGAATCGAGAAGGGATTCTTTCGGGAGCGGGAGAAGGGGCAGAGGCAGAGACCCCCCAATTCACCACGCTCATTTTTAAACCGCAACTCAGCTGCAGCCAACCAGTCCTACCCGGTGCAAATGTTGCAAATCCCAATGTTCGCAAATCCAGTGAGAACAGCAAGCTCCGTTGGCGCTGCCCGAACCGAGGCGCCCGTCAGAAAACCAAAGCAGGCCTCTCCTTTTTTTATTAAAAAAAAAAAAAAACAAACGACCCTGGCAATATATGTTCAAAAGAAAATGCATTCGCCCTCTTGCCACTAATCCCAGCCATCCGGCTGAAACAATAAGGCGGCCCGCCTAACGCGAGAAAACCTCGGCTCCTTTCACTTTTCACCCCTAATGGGAAACAACAGGGCAGCGCCTGACCCACAACGCACAAAACAAAAGCAACCCGCGCGAAACGCCCGGCGCTGACTGGGAAGCAAATAGCCATATATCCAATGGCGCTGACTCTCAGGTAGGGTTGCCCGGGGTTGCAGCCCAACCGGGATCCTAGCCAGCAAGAATCTTAGCCAGCAACGCGGCCTGTGTCCCTCCCCAGGCCGGGCATCTGCAGCCTTGGCAGGGCCCTCCCGCGCCATCTTTGCTTGGGAAGCATCGCCCCGGCAGATATTCCGACCTACAGCCGTCCCGTCCCGCTCCCGAGAGTCCCGCAACCGGCCCGTTTGGTTCCCGTCTGGAGAACCACCTGCCCGCCAGGCCTTCTCGCTGGGAATCGGGGCTCCGGCTCACAAGAGCGCAGCGCGGCCGCCACTTCGGGTCAAAAAACACCCTCGACCTGCTGCACACCCCTCAAAACCCGCTTCCGGAATTGTGGTGGGACCGGATGGCAGATTCACACACACACAAACGCACACGCGCACACACGTAACACTGCTTTTTCTCCCTACTTTTTTTTTAACGGGGGAGGAAAAAAGATTACAGGACAGAAGTTGCTCCTGTCCCGGATTGTGAATCGCGCCTGCTCTACGTGCACATTTGGATGTTACGGTACAGGCAAGGAATACATATATTATCATTAGCCTTACGTGCCATATAGAACACCTGTATTATATATATATTTTTTCAGTGACCACATAATGTGAAATATAACCGCCAAACAGACACCAGAACGACTCTGTTTGAAAGCGTTCCGGATTTTGCTTTGTTAAAAAATATATATTAAAGGCAATCCATTTTGCTCAGGGAAGCGGAGAGAAATGTTAAAAGCAAATGAATGGATCCTCCCCAGCAAAAAAAGAAATGCATATCTTGAAAGATGTCTATCTATTTATTTGTCTTGATACGGCCTGAAAGAATCTCCCAGCCGGGGGGAAGGGTCTGTTAGTTGCCCCATGCAAGGGAAATGTTGACAAAATCGGGACAGGTTGCATTTTTAAAATGGATTTCGAAAAGGTTGGTTGATTTCGCCAGCGGAAGATCTTCGGTTTTGCTTGGGTACGGCCAGCTACATGAAGGTCGGAAGAGGGGAGACGCCGGTAGGCCCAGGCTGACCTCCGAGGCCGCCTGGCTTATTGCAAGACCAACGACCTAGCAAGAAACCTGACTCAAAGGGGTAAAAAAGAAAAATTAGGGCTACCTAGTAAAACATCGGTGGCGCCACCAACCTCAAAGCCGTCACCCCCTGCAACAAAACAAAACAAACCCCCCTGCGAGCCTGCTGCGTTTCTCAGCCTTCCAGAAACCCTGTTTCGCCCCCTGGACTTGGTTGGGCGGCTGCTGGGAGGGGGGGGGGAGGAAGGGTGCCCTTCCCAGGACCCCCAAGTGGGGCCGTCCTAACGTCTTCCTGGGCTGCTGCAGCCGGCACACGACCCCCTTCGGGGCCGGCCAGGGGAGCCGAGGGCCTACCGGGGTGGACGGCTTTCAGCCGGGCGGGTCAGCGCAGGTCTTCCCGGTGGGCACGAGCCCTGCTCTCCCGGACGGCCAGAGGACGGAGCCCTCCGATCGGCGGAGCTGACAGCTCAATCACTTACGCTGTCCGCTTAGTCAATCAAAGTGGCTTTTCGGAGTTTCCAGGAGCGGCCCGGGGTCAATAGCGCCGCGATGGCGATGGCGATGGCGATGGCGCTGCTGATAGCGGCCTGTATTGATCCCCCGCCGGCAGAGAGGAGCGCAGCCAGGGAAGGGAGGAGGAAGCGACGGAGCCGCAGATCTCCGCATCCCACCGCCCGCCAAGGGGGTCAAAAGCCCCCCCCCCGCGATTTGCTCCTTCCCGCCCCCCCCCCCAGTGCCCTCCGGCCTGGCTGTGCAGCCCGTGCGCCCAGGGCACCCAAGCAGCTCTGGCCCCGGGCCTTTGGGAGAGCTCGGCTCGCCGTTGACCCGGAGCGGCTGCCTCGCTTGACTCGCTCCTGACGCCGGGCCGACACCGAGGCGGAGAGAGACCTCGCCCCCACCCCCCGCTTGCGCCCGGCGCCGGCTCTGTTTGGGTGCCAGCCCAAGTGGAAAGCGGTTCCGCTCCGCAAGAACCGGGGCCGAAGCTCTTGACACTGTTGGGAGCGGAGGGATTAAGTCTTCGCTTTCCAGCAACCGAGGAAACGGGGAGGGGGGGTGTGTGGAAGAGAAGAGGCGGGGAGGGGGGGACGCGACTCGGCCAGGAGAAGAGACGGAGGCCTCGGCTTTCCCTCTCCCAGCGCCAAGAGGCCTCTTCCTTGCCTGTCCAAGAAAAAGCTTTTCCATCTCGGCCTCCCTCTCTCGTTCACACGCACGCACAAGCACACCCTCGACCTCCTCTTGGATTCTCCAACAATACAACCCCAACACACACAAACACACACACACGGTTTTCAACACACTCCTCATTCACTGCCTGAGTCCTGGACAGCTGCCTCTCCGCTCCAGACAACCCCCGCCTGAAATGCAAAAGTCCCCCTTCCTTCCAGGAAGACGGACTCCCGAGTCCCCCAGCCTGGTCTGCCCGCCCGGCAGCCGCGCTGCTGAGATCTCGGCGGGTTTCCACCACCCGCGGCGTCGCTGGCGCCCTTCGCTTGGCGGAGGGGATCTCCTAAGAGCCCGGTCCCAAACTCCACGGATTTTCGGCTTCGGCTGCTCCAAAACACCCCCACCAAAAACCCTTCCCAGCCCTTTCAAGCGCTCGGCGGAGAAAGGGGCTACTGGAGACCGAAGGAAAGTCACAGCAGCGGCCCCCTCGACGGAAGCTTACCCCCCCCGCGCGCGCGCTGCAGCCCCGATGCGCGGCCTGTCCGAAGGGGGTCCCGGGGATTTCCGTCAGTCCTGTCTCTCCCCCCACCCCGGTAAGCAAAGCAGCAGGTGACAACCTATGCACACCCTTCGCAGAGAGTAAGGCCCTCGGGACCCCCGGGCGCTTCCTCCCGCGCAGACCCGGCCAGCCCGGCCCAGGGAGGCTGCGGGTGGGCCACAGCGGCCCCAACGGATCCCCTTTGGGGTGGAGGAGGGTGGGGGGTGGAGGTGGGGTGGATCTCGAGGCACGCAAGAGGCTTCTTACCCGAGGATGGTCTGTCTGAATACCTAGTGCAGTACACCCAGGCAGGCCATACCAGCGGCTGTTGGGAGTCGCTCTTGACCGCTCCTCCATTATTGGAGCCCATGAGCAGGATGGTGGGGCTGGCGCGCTCCCCGTACTTCGCCGGGTTAGTTCCACTCCCTTCCGAGCAGGAGGAGGAGGAAGAGGAAGAGGAGGAGGAGGAGGAGGAGGAGGAAGAGGAGAAGGGGGGCTTGGCCGTCCCTACCGCTGGCACCGCGGCGGGGCTGGCTTTGGAGGCCGTGCCGGAACTGTCGGGGTCCCCGGGCGACTCGGCGCTCAGGAGCGAGGAGGCCGGGTTGGGGGGCCTGCCGAGCAGAGGGTTGACATTTTCTCTACCTGAGCTGGCCCCGCGATCCAGGGCTCGGTCCCGGCCGCCGCCACCCCCTCCTCCTCCTCCTCCTCCCCCTCCTCCCGCTCCGGCGGCGGGCGTCCCGGCGAGGAGCAGCAGCTGCTCTTTCTTGCAGCCAAAGTCCGGCCTCAGGATGTTGTCGATGAAAAAGTTGGTGGTGCGGTGCTGCTGCGGCGGTGGCGGTGGCGGCGGCGGCGGCTGGGGGGGCGGCGGCTGCTGGGGGGGCGGCCGCGGCTGGGGAGGCGGCGGCGGCGGCGGCGGGTGGTGCGGGTGGTGGTGGTGCGGGTGATGGTGCGGGTGGTGGTGCGGGTGCAGCGAGACCAGGCAAGGCGCGGCAGGCGAGGGGGGCGCCGGGCTGGGCGAGACGGCCGCGCTCTCGCCATCGCTGCCGCTGCCGGGGCGGGCGGCCGGCGGGGCGGCCGAGTCGCGGAGACTTTTAGCGTCCGTCTGATCTTCCATAGTCAGTCGCCAGCTCCGGGGCTCGCCGCCTCGCTCGCCTCTGTCCCCGCTCCCGCGGGCTGCTGGCGGGGTCCGCCCGGCCGGCTCCAACCGGCGCGCAAAAGCAGTCCCCGGGTGCAAAATAATATCCACTTGTTGTCGGCTGGTGGCGAGTCCTAGAGAGGGAGGTCCGAAGACTCCGGCATTTGGAGGGATTCGCTTTTCTTTCCTGGTTGCTTCTTTCTTTTCTTTTCTTTTCTTTCTTTTTTTTTGGCAGTTATAGTTCCACTCTCCTTCTCTCCTTCACCCCTTTCTTTTTAAAAAAGCAAAGATCAAAACAAAACCGCCCCCCCAAACCCCGCCCCCTCCCCCCGAAGTCTTCTCACAATCTACCCATCTTCTTCCAAAGGCTGCAGCTTTGGGGTTTCCCCAAGTGTCAGAGTCAGCTTTGCCCACGGAGCAGCCTTGGCAGATGCTTTAATCGCCAGCTTGCACGTGCATATTTCACCCACACACACACACGTACCTTCCCCACCCCCACTTCTCTCTTTAAAAAATAAAAAATAAAAAGCAAAATCTCTGACAGCTCCGATCTTGCCACAAACTCTCCCTAAAAAATCTCTCAGCCACACTTTTTTCATCCCGACCGGAAGCACGTGAGGATGGCCCGCACGTGGAAAGCACCAATGAACCGCCGAGGAACTCTGTGACGCCCCTGACGTCAGCCAATGGGCAGCGCCGCAACTTTGCAGCTACGCTAGCCAAGGGGTTGGCTCCTTCGCAGGCGGTTTTGCGTTTTCCTTTCCAAGATCCTTTTTCTCAGTCCCATTTCCCTCCGGCTTAAGACTGTTCGTGGAATAATAATTATTATTAATATTATTTTTCCTTTTAAAAAAAAGACCAGATCACAGATAATTCCCGCCCCCCCCCCCCCACACGCTCCATGCCACGACAGTGTGTCTGCACCACCTGTAAGGCTCAGAAAAGGCCTTGATAATGCAGTCCTTTCTCTATTTTCCTTCAGTAGAAGAATATTGAAGTCCTTTAGAAGATGGCCATATATATAATATAAACACATTGGACTAGACCAATGCGGGGCAGGGTGTGTGTGGAATGTATGTGTTTCCAGGAGTGAGTAGGCATCTACACCTAAGATGAAGTTCCGGCCAGATTTCTCATATTGTTCTGACCATTCTGTGTTTATGTGCCTGGTCTGTGTCACACATGTGAGAATCTATGGAATTTTTTTTTTAGCATCACAACTAGCCGCTTAGAGGGTGGGGGGAATTTGGGGTCCCGATCCCGCACAGTTTCTGTCTCCGTCGATTTAAAAGGGGGGGGGGCTCTTGCTTCCGTCTGTGCCATTGAACGCAACAGGGTTTGTATCCTGTTTCCATTTGCCTGGGATGTGCTGGCAGCTTTCCTAGCATCCTGTGGGTCGGTGCCAGGCTAGTCTAGATGAACCCTTCTGTGGACCTTCGCTTGGTTTCATTTGAGTGTCTTCCGGCCAGGGTCACATTCACACATTCACAGGTGGTATAAAGCATCTTTTTTTAAAAAAAAGAGCTGGCTTATTTATTTCAGGAAAGGCTGCCGATGAACATACAGTTGTCAAAACCACACGTTTCTCAGCCGCTTGGCTTTCACGCAATTGAGCTGTCCGCGTTGTACACGCACCCGCACATCGTGAATAACCCGCCCTCCAACCCCCAAATCTTGCATCTTGGCTAAACCCAAATCGGCTCCCGGCAGTTTGTTCAGCAACCGAGACATTCTTCGTAAACAGCAAGACTGGATGGGCCGCTCAGGCTGCTTCTCCTTCGCACCACGCTGCGCTCTGGCCTGGCTTTATTCACTTTGCATGGATCATTTAATTGTTTGCAATAATTCCCTCCCCCCACTCCCACCAACTACTCTGTTATGAAATATTAGGACGGGGTACTTAATGGCCAGAAAGTGGGGAAAAAGAGATGCGCAGGGCCACCGTAGTGGCGATTTATTAGGCTGGAGGTTTTCTACCTTTCAAGGACGCTGCGCCTCTTTCAGTTATTCATAAACATTCTTAGACGGCAGCTTGAAAGCCTGGCGAACCTGTTTACCCCCCCCCCAAAGTGGCGTCACGTGACTTGATTCTTATCCCCCCCCCCAAAAAAAAGGAATTGTTCCTTTCTTTTCTTTTACAGATTGCTGTTTAATTGACGAATCATTCCAACTCGCAGTGTTTTGGTGAGGGCTGAAAGTGGAGGTGGGTTTAGAGGTGCTTAGCGCCTCAAACAGGTCCGAATGCCTGAAAACCGGGGAGGGGGGGTCTTCTTTAAATCTCCAAATCGTCAACCAATTGAATCAGAGCATTCAGAGGGCCTCGTTTTCAGAACCTGGAGGAAACAACTTTCAAAGCAACGTTTGAGGGAAATATGTATGCATACATACATATGGACATGCATACATGTATTCATACACACGCCCGCACGCACACAAACACACTCCAAACTGGCACCAGAGAATCCACCAACGCTGTAACCGCGACCCCCCCCCCCTTAATGCCTTCTGAACATCTGGCCACTCCCAATGCCCGCTCCTTCAGTCGCCCCCCAAAATTGGGTTTTATTTATATTTTAGTTTGCAAAAAAAAGAGGAAGGGGGAGGGGGAAAAATTGAAATCTTTATCCCAAAAGCGAGCGTGGGTACTTAATTAAATTCTAATTAGGACACTATCAATATCCCATTTAGCTGCGTAGCCTTTGTGTGCCTCGGTCCCTTTCAGAGCCGTAAATGGGGGGCCGCCGCCTTATCTCGCCTGCAAAGAGACGCCTTGAGAAGGGCTGCGAAAGATAATTTATAGGTTTTAATTACTCTTCATTCCGCCTGATCAGCTTGGCGTTCATCAGAAGACGGCGAATAAAACCTGGTCAAAAAGCACTGTCACTATTCCCTGGCACGGCGCTTAATCAAAGTAAGCAGGGCCCCTATTACACGCTGCGCGCCTCTCCACGTAATTTCCCAGCTGCTGATAAAGCTGGTTGAATAATGCTGCAGTCCTTCGGAGACACCATTTACAGAAATGACTTTATTGACGGCTTAACGTCGGTAATTCATTTTACCTTTCATGGAGTGGGAGCCCGGATTTGTTACAGTAATGGGATGATAAATGCGCTGGCGGCCCCAAAGCTTTGATTAGGCTCGGGGAGGAACGCGCTCCCGCACACGCGAGCGCGCGCACACACGCACGCCGCCCCAAATGGGCCAGAAACGGAACGCCGGCGAAATGGTGGCCGCGAGACCCGAAAAAATCACACCCAACCCCGAACCCCTCCCTGTGCCCAGGCTGCCACGAAGGAGGCCGGTGAGAGGAGGCTGGCTTACCTGCAGGGCTTTGGCTGAAGCTCCGGCCTGGCGCTCTCGCTCTCTCTTTCTCTCTCCCCCTCCCCTGGGAAAAGGGCAGCCAAGTCCGGCGGGCCGAAGCGCCCGTCCTGCTGTGGAGGCATCTGCGGGCTCGAGATTCTTACACGGGCCACGATGGAAAGAGAGAGAGAGAGAGAGAGAGAGAGAGAGAGAGAGAGAGAGAGAGAGAGAGAGAGAGAGAGAGGAGAAGGAAGCCCAAGGCAGGAGGGGGCCAGCTTTTGAACGGGGGGGGGGGCAATCCTTTGCCATTGTCTGAGAAACTAGTTGGGGCAAGGTAGAAAAGGGGCCAAAGAAACCTGAACCTGGGAACAGGAACCCAAAGGGTCCTTCGTCGTTTATTTCTCCCCTTTTCGTGGCCTCGTTTGTGCCTTCGTGCTTGTCAAAAATAAGGGGAAGGGAGCTAGTTAATCTTGAATTGGGCATCAATATTATCATGCCATCAATGTCATTGTTAAGCGTGTTATTTCCAAGGAGCTAGGATCGGGCGGTTTTTTTTGGGGGGGGGGATTGTCTTTTTGTGTTTTTTGGAGGGGAGGGTCTTCCAGAGGACGAGTCCTGAACTTTCTTTCCAAGCTACAGAACACCTCGGATCAAAGTCCAGGACCTCTCTGAAGAATGCATTTAGAAATTCGATGAAGGGTGATTGATTCTCTCTTAATTTTTGTTCCAATTATTTGTTATTTTAAGAAAGAAAGAAAGAAAGAAAGAAAGAAAGAAAGAAAGAAAGAAAGAAAGAAAGAAAGAAAGAAAGAAAGAAAGAAAGAAAGAAAGAAAGAAAGAAAGAAAGAAAGAAAGAAAGAAAGAAAGAAAGAAAGAAAGAAAGAGCAGCACTACACGTACTGGCGAGCTTCCTTTCTGCTGGTGTATCCTCTCTCTTTCTTCTTACATATGTACTATGTGTGTGTGTGTATAACTATACATATGCATGCATGCATGTATCTAGGTCGTGCGTGTGTACTTCTGTACATCTATACTTGAGATCTGTCCATGTGTCCTTGTGTATCTTATAGACCTCTCGTGCAAATGCTTCTGAGCCTTCGGAACACCGGCCTGGCCCCTTCTGCTCGGGAGGTATATATCGCCGTCTTTAATGTACGCGCCGGTAATCCTATTTCTAGGGCCAGATCAGATCTCATTGGGGCCTTTGGTGAAGGACATGAGTGAGCTGTTGCAATACAATAGATTCTATCCTTCCTACAGGGACCGGCTGACCAGCGGTTTTGTTAAAAGTGAATGCGAATAGATTTCTCCTACAAGTGCGCCATTATGATTATGAGCGGGAAGGTCAAGCTATACATTGCGCCCCCACCCCCACCCCCGCAGCCTATAGAGCCGGCGAAGTGCGCGGGGATCGCCCGTCAACTTGCACCTGACAGTCTCCTGAATGGGCTAATTCAATTAGCGCCGGCCAGAGGCCGTCTTCATTGCCCGGCCGGAGAGGGGCCGCCTCGGCGAGGTCAGCTGTGAGGGGACCGATCGTGGGGGGCACAGAGCCACCCCCTCGCATAATGGCTGGCCGGTCGAGAAGGGGGGGTGGGGGTGGGATGCATAGAGGGTTGCAGAAGCAGCGCCATCCACCCTGCAAATCCACGCTGGAGAGCTCCCCGGCCTCCGAGCTTCCTCGGCTAGCTAGCAGCTGAACTACAATTTAATACACACACAGCGAGACAGACACCTCCATATATCTGTGGGACTCTGCCATCGAATTAAGCCTAAAACCTTCCGGGGCCCCCACTCCCACCCCAAATGGGAATAGTGGTTCTGGCACACGGGATCATTTTGCTGTCTGTGCAGACGAGCAGTTTGGAAGGGGAGGCCGGGCAGAGCGATCTCCTCCCTCGACGGGGCGGAGGGGGGGAGGGAGGTCTCCTGCAAGCAACCTGGCCGCGCTCTTCTCCCAGCAGATCGACTCTGCCGCCCCCGCCCTCTCCCCCTCCCCTCCCCTCCCTACCTCTCTCCGGAAGCGGGCAGAGCCACCTGAGCCAGCTACCTTGGCGTGGCCACAGGAAATGGCTCTTCCTCCGCTCGGCTTCCCGACGGGGAGGGCATCGGAAGGGAGCGCGGCTGCCGCATCCTCCTCCTCCTCATCCCAGTGGCGGGTCCCGCCGCCCCGGGCAATCTGGTTTCAGTTACTCCGGCCGGACAGGCGGCTCCTTCCCGGCTCCTTGCCTGCCTTTTGCTCCCTTGGGCTGATCTTTTGGGAGGGGGGCTGGAGCGTGCCACCCCCAGGGTGGTTGGAAATCGAGATCTGCCCCGCTAACTGAGAGCAGGGGGGTGAAGGGGGCAGGAAATCGACGGCCTTTCCCCAAATGTGAGCTTTGTTTTTATTGGGGTTTTTTGGGTGTTTTTTTTTTTGGCAAGACCTGGTAGCTTTTGTCTCCGAACTGGAGGGGGCTGATCAGACGGCAGAAGCTTTGATCGCCCTGCAGCGCCTTGTGGTGGAGGGGAGGGGGCAGCGCGCTCTGCTGCCTTCCCCTCCCCCCCCCCCAAGTGAAAGGATGTCTAGTGCTTAATAACGGGCCGGGATTACCTTTGCAACGACTTGTTTCTGTGTGACGGGAGCAGAAGGTGCCCTCCCCAACCCTCTTCCCCCTCCCCCTCCCCCTACGGGCTGGAAGAATCCTTTGTGCCCGCCGGCCCGGGGGAAGTTCCAGCCATTTCCATCGTCAGGAATGCTGCTCGCCTGCACTTTTCCTGGCTCGGATGGGAGCGAAAGTTAAAGTCTCCACTTTTGTAGCTGCAGGTGTTGATCCCCGGGGGCGGGGGGGGGAGGGGGAGGGGAGGCAGAATTACAGCCCGGACTGCAGACAGGCAGGCAGGATGGCATGCATAGACAGACAGACAGACAGACAGACAGACAGACAGACAGACAGACAGACAGACAGACAGACAGACAGACAGACAGACAGACAGACAGACAGACAGACAGATAGATAGATAGATAGATAGATAGATAGATAGATAGATAGATAGATAGATAGATAGATAGATAGATAGATAGATAGATAGATAGATAGATAGATAGATCACATATAAATGGAAGTTAATCGAAAGTTACACAGGGGATTAAGTGCAAGAGGAGAAACCCAAATGGAAAGGTGGGATTCATCCTTAGATGTCAGATTCTTGGCCGAACTGGACCACATCCGGGAAAGAGCAGCCAATGCAGAAGCCCGAAACCCTGCTGCGCTCAGGCACTTCCGCTCAGATCTCTGGGAAGCCTCGGAGGTTGGCACACGTGGATTTACGCCTGGATCGTGCCGCGCCTCCAGCCCATCAATGAATCCATAACATTGGCGACGACAGAACGAACTCGTCTATTCTTCACCGAGTAGCCCATTCATTATCGCGGACTGCCAGGCGAAATGAGATGTTTGTTTTAACCGTGAGACCTGACGGAATGGCTCCGTGGATCTGTAGGTGTCAAACGAGAGACCTGCCTGAAGAGAGGGAAGGAAGATGACACATGATATCAATTATTGGGGGTGTTTCTTTTTATACAATGGCCAGGAGAGTAAACGGTGAATATTAACAAAACCTAACAATTTTATTATGGATCTGTACGAACTTACCTTAATATTTAATATATCAATAAACCGCTGACATTGGAAACATCCATAGCTGCCTAGACAGGTGGGGAGGCAGGAAAGTATAAATCGTCCCATCAAGACTATGTGGATAAAGGCTGCCTGTACACAGTGAGCAGGAGACCGGGAAAGGACAGCTTTATATTGGAGGCATGTGTTAATTTGCCATAAACAAGGCAATTAAATTATTAGAAAATGAACTCCTGTCCCCTAAGCTCCCCTGAATCTAGTATCCCAACTGTCCTGGTCAGTAACACGGTTAGAGTCATCCACGCGTGTTGGGACACAGACCGCCTCGGCCGGGCGTTTGTTTGCAGGTTAGTTTATATTCCGTCAGCCTGATCCACAGCAATACTTTGGGGATTTATGGGGTGTGTGTATGGCGGGGGCGGGGGTGTCTCCCAGATTTCAGTGGGACTGAATAAAGCTGTAGATTTAGCATTCTAGGAGGAAAGTTCCGCTGGCCTCGGTGGCATTAAATCCCCAGGCATGTTCAGGATCGGCAGCGACGAATCTCCCCTTAACGATTTGCAGATCGAGTTGTCGCATATCCCTTCCCGCCCCAGCAGCAATGCATGGCTGTAGCCAGGAATACGAGGCGTCGGATGGAGTTGCGGGTGTCGAGAGGTCACGTATGCCAGCTCGCCCCATTGTGCTTACTATTACTGACCGGGTATATACTACTCTGGCTTCCCCCAGCAACTGGTCTGGCGAGGGTGCGGGAGGAAGGAGCGCAGCGCGTGTTTTCCTGCCACTTTTCTCGCCTCGACAGTGTGGTAAAAAGGAGGCGCTACAAGGAAATCACTCATCCGAGCCGGAAGACTTCAGGGAAGCCGGCTGGCAGAGCTCAGCGTCCCTCCCAGCCAGCCAGCCAGCCAGCCAGCCAGGCAGCTGTGGGGGTGTCCTTGTATTTGTCTAGTACAGCAGACTCACATAGGCAGAGATGGAAAAAGTCGGCACTAAAACACGTGTTTTCCTTCCCCGGGCAGGAGTGGGTCCAGATCCGAAATCCAGAAAATTCTCCTTCCTAGAGAAAAAAACCCAATTATGACCTTCTGATACAGTCCCCCAATTTAAGCCCCCCCCCAAAAAAATCGGCTGCTTAAAAAAAATACATCAACGCCTTAAAAAGGGATTCTCTACCCCTCCCCTGAGCCCCATTGGAACCCCGGTAAAAGGGAGGCTGTTGTGGCGCCTGAATGGCCAGCAACTGAGGGTGGCCAAAGGAGCTGGCAGAGCAAAACAACAGCCAAGAAGGACCGAGGCCGGCTTGGGGCGCGCGGGGGAGTGGGTTAGCTTCTCCCTTCGAGAGATGCAAAAATGCAGCATCCCTCTCTCTCCCGCGCGCTCTTTCTGGACGGTCGCCCGCCCGCCCCCCGCCTCGCGCGGGGTTTCTCCAGACCCGACTGCCCCCTTCCCCCCTCCGTGCTCGGACTTCTCCGCCCGGCCTCCCTAGAAGGTGAAGAATCCCGAGGAAGAGGATGGCCCTTCTGTGGTCCAGCTCTGGCTGGCTAGAGCGGTCAGCGAGGACTGGAGACGGGCGACGACTCACAAATGACAGCTGAGCCCTCAAACACAATCCGGTTCTGAATTAGTTGCTCATATCGTCCTTAGAAATAAGTTTTTTGGGGGGGAGGGGGGAAGAGAGATATAAGGTAATGTATGGTCAAATTTGTTTCTGGGCGAGACACATCAGCTTTGGTGGGGGGTGGGGGGTGGATTCATGGGACCGTAAATTGACTTTTCCCTCCAACCTGCCAGGAACTCCAACTAGGCAGTTAAGAAAGAGCCGGTTTCTCCTTTGCAGTTCCCAGACAGATTTTTGTTTTAATTGCAGCAAGTAAGCCGCTGTGGCTACAGAGGGACGGAGATCCCAGAGAACCGTTCCCTAGATGAGGCTTTCTGGCGAGCAGGGGCTTACTTTGGCAGCTCCGGCCTCGAACCCCCGGGGCCTTGGGAGCATTCCGGCTCTTTCACCCCCACCCAGCGACTGAAGACAGTTGAAAGGATCGGGGGAGAGATCCCGCCCTGTGCCACTGGGGCCTACGGAGACTCAAGGTTGGCTGCACTCCAAAGCATCCTCCTGGGAAGCCTGCCCCGGTGGGGCTGGAGGTGGGGAGTTGAGCACGGCTTCAAAGCGGCCGAGCTTTCAGCCCCAAGAGGGGCCCTGCTAAAGTTGGGAGACCCCCGATGTGAACACGGGGGTTGCTTTGCCCGGGGGACGCCCCTCGGCCCACTCCAGGGTGCGGCCTTCGCTTTGAAAGGCAGCTGGGCGGGGTGGCACCTGGGAAAGGAATGAACCCCGCCATGGTTAGCTGAGAGGGGGAACCATCCAAGCCGCCGCCCCCCCTCACGCAATCGGCCGGGAAGTCCTCGCCTCGCCGGGTGAGCGATAGTCACTTCGCCCTTGGAGAGATCAAGAGGGCCTTTTGCTCTGCCGGGTGCTCCAAAGGCGCTCATTTTGGCGCCTCTGTTCTGAATTTATGTCACGAATTAGTTGGTTCCATTTATTCCCCGTCTTTTTTCCCAATGGGGGCCCAAGGCGGCGCCCATCAGTTCTCCCCTCTTCCGTTTTATGGGGGCGGCATCCTGGGGGGGGGGGGGGGGGGTGGGGTGACTGGCCCAAAAGTCACCGAGTTGGGATTCGAACTTTGTCTAACCACAGCGTTGGCCAGGGCTTTCCGCTCAGTCCTCTGGCACTTCTAGCCCAGAAAGGCCTGAAAGGTGCTTTCTAAAGGGAACTCCTGCTCCGAACACGCTACTGCTCAGGAAGTTCGGGGATTGCCTGACCAACCCATAGGCATCTGAAGACAGCGGACTGTTTATGAAATATTCTCCTTTTGTATTGTCGGAGGTCGGAATCACTAAGGTGTTGTGGGTTTTCCGGGTTGCATGGCCGTGTTCCAGTAGCATTTTCTCCTGACATTTCGCCTGCATCTGTCCGGAGAAAATATTACTGGAACACGGCCTGTAGGCCTGTACACCCTATTCTCCTTTTCTTCGTTTCAGCTTCATAATAACCCCGAGAGGCGGATGGACTGAGGAGTGGTTCGGCCAAGGTCCTCCATTGGCGGCTGCAAGGGCGAGCATTGGACCAGCATCGCCCCCAGTTGTAGTCCAGCCCTACACCACACTCCCTGGAGAGGAGGCCTATTAGTCCTAATGGGTCCTGCCTCCCAGTAAGTATGCAGAGGGTCCGACTGTGAATGTGTTCAGGATCTGAAGCCGAATGTTCATCCCCCCCCCCCCATCAATGAACACGTCTTCTCTCTTGATGTCCTTCGAGTGGTCAGTTAGGCAGAATACATTGACTGGGGAGTAATGCCAATTGAACACAGAGGGACTTAACTGTAGAAAATCGGGCCGGAAAACCGGGTTCCGTTTCCACTGAAATTATTTGACTTAGTGCCAACAGACGGACGGACAGACAGACAGACAGACAGACAAGCAGACAGACAGAGATAGCAGCACCCTTTCTCAGAAGGAACGAGTTGCTGTGAATTCTCTGTTTTAAGGTGACCCCGACTCTTCTCCGAGTGCTGTTCTAAATTAACCTCGCGATTGAAGCGGTTCAAAATCCCATTTGCAGGAAGAAGGGAAGAAGCTCTCTTCTGGCCCAGGGAAACTTCCACGCCGAGGCAAAGCCGTCGGGGCTTCACGGAGCAAGAGGACCGCGCTCTTCGACTGCTGCCCAGCGGCGGTCCCCGGAACTGGGTCGCTTTCGGGCCCAAAAGGGGCGGCGTGCGAGTCGCGTCCCTCTTCGGCTATCAGGAGGGGTCCTCGTCCTCTTCAAAACAAACAAGCAAACAAACCAACCAGTAAAATCTGGGATGCCGAAGAGCCTCCTGCCACGTGAGTTTCGAGCGATCAGACGAGGCGAACTAAATATTACAGCCCAGGTCAATCATAGACGGGGGGATTAAGAAACGAATTTCGGAGGCTGATATTTCCGTCATTATGAAGGACTTTCCCCCCAAATTTTGAAAAGGAACAAAGGGGTGTGTGTCGTTTTTTAGCTTTAGTGCTGGAGTTGTCTCAGACACTGCCCAGCGCGGGGTGGGGGGATGTTATTCTGCAGGGCCATTATCGACTGCATTATCGACTTCATGTCTTGTGAAGCTCACGCACTCGTTTGACACCCGGATGGGCGAGTCCCCAAAATGGGAATCCGGAGCCGCGGCGAGATCTAGTCATTTGCACGGAGTGTGGCTTGCTCACCACCTCTTTCCGTCAGCTCCGGAGCCCTGTGCCCTGAGTGTTCCTGGGCACTTTGCATCCGGCTTCTGAGTTTGAAGTTTCTTTCACAGAAGGAGATCTCTAAACCCCAGCTGAAGAACAGATTGCTGCTACTCAAGAATGGTCCCTCCTTGACCGTATTTGCAAGGGGAAAGCGCCACCTGCCGGCCAGTAGTGGAGTGAAACCCGCTTTGGGAGGGCGCACGCGTTGAATTGGCAGGGACATAAAAAAGGCCATCAAGTTTGGGAAAGAAGCGAAGAGTTTTCTTTTTCTCCCGAAGATTTCTGCCCAAGGTATTTTCAGACTCTTTTCATGAAACGGGTAGGGGTCCTCTGCTGCGGCAAATAGATTTCGATAGGGTTAGATTCCTCTTGTTCAGCGGCATTTTCGGGGGAGGGGAGGGGGTGTTGAATACCTTGCAACTTAAACTAATTTGCTGCCATTGCTCCACAATCCGGCTATAAGGAGCGGATGGAGTCACTCTAATATTACGCTTTGGCAAGCCCCAGCTCATTGACGCCAGGCACAGGAATCGTTCGTTCTCTATGGCTTTCCCACTGACTCCCTCCCAGAGAAAAGAAAAATCGAGCTGCGCCAGGACAGGAAGTGAATGAGCCCACCGCCTTGGATTCAGGCCAGGCGGGCCCTTCGAGGGACCCAGTCTCTAGGCGAGGAACAGAAGCCTCGTGACCCCTGAAAGACTCAGACCCTTTCCATCCTAATCTAAGCGGCAGTGGTCGATCCAGGCTGGAAAGTAACGGGCTCGAAAGGCGAAAGCGCCTTTGCTATGCTTTGCTGCAGCACACTATCTTGTCCGCCCCGCCGGCGCTGGTGGCCCAAACCCTCCCAAAGAGGACCCCTGCCGAACCCCTGGGAACAAAGGAGGGTACCGACGCCACGATAGCGCCAGGGCTGATCCCCCAACCAGCCAGCCCAAACTGGCACCCCAACGGGCCGTCCGAAAACGCCCACGAAGAACCCTCCTGCCTGGCCCGCGCTGCCTTTCTCCCGTCTTTGGGCCAAAGCAGCCCCGCTTGCCGCCTTCCCCGTGGGCTCTGCCACGCGTCCACCTCACCGCCTGCTACTCTTAAAAGGCAACCCCTGGAAGGCTGGCTTCAGGAGCCGGAGTAGGCAGGAGGTGGTGGGCTGCTTGGACTGGGCTGCACTCCGGGGAAACCAGGATGTTTGCGCGGGTTAGCGGACAACGGGCCCCTCGGAAGCCCCGGAGGCAGGCAGGAGGTGAATCGGCCCCTTAGTCTGCGCCGCGGTCCCTGCCTGGCCTCCCCTCTGCTGAGACATGAACTGGACGCCCCGTCGGGCCAGCTCCCCTACTCAGTCCCAAGCGACGCCGTCCCAAGAGTAAAGGCCACAGAACGAGCTGCCTTCTTTGGGGGGTTAGGACCGCACCTTCAGGGCGCCGGACGGGTCAAGTTCGCTGCGGAGTGGGCCCCATCCATCCATCCATTTCGCAGGTCTTGTCTCTCAAAGAAGCGGCTCTCGCTCTATCAATGCAGCTTTTCTCTGGAGGAAGACTGCAAATCCTCAGGGAACGCCGCCGGGACCCAATTCCGAGTAATCACTAATCACGGAAAGGCTCGGTCCGAAAATCTCTCTTTTTCTAACGGGACTGACTTGAGAGAGAAATCTTCGGAGCTTCGCCCCTGGCGGAGAGCCGACGAGGACGCAGGGCCAGTCGCAGCCTGGTTTTCAAGGTCAAAAGGAGACGAAACCCGGCAGGCACTGGTGGTCCCTGAAGTGGGCATTGGGGCCCTTTTGCTAGGCAGGAGCCGGGCTTTTCAGCCCCGGGGAATCCAGCGGGAATTAGGCTGCCTGGTAAGTGACAGGGTGTCTGTTTTGCCATCCGCCTGGAGTCTCAGCGGGAAAGGCGGGCTAAGAAAACATGACATAAAATAAACAGTTTCATTGTCGTGCTAACTGGCATTTTCTTCCTCCAAAGAGGCGGGAGCGGCCTCCATGGGTCGGACAGTGGCCTCGCAAGGATGGCAGACCACCAGGGAGCCCACAATATTCCCGCGAGCCCAGAGAGTGAAGCCCAACCTGGCTGGATCCTGTTGGAAGTGAAGGACCATGTGCTGTTTCCTGCCTCAAACACAGTCTTACCAGTAAGCCAGATGCTAGATAGGGACCCAGGGATTGACACCTTTGACCTATCATGTTGGTACTATCCCTTGATGTTAGACTGATACTCTCAGGGACTTCCTTCCTTCAGGCTTACGCCTTTCTCCTCCTCTCTCCCCTTGCTACCCTTCTACTGCACCATGGGTGTAGAGAGGATGGATGCTGAATGCACCCATCCCTGTCCAGCTAGGCGGCAGGACGATTTAGATGCCCCCCCCCCCACCAAGCCGCTTCCCCCTATTGCAAAGGGCAAGGGTGCCGTCTCCAAGGCGAGTTGGTGCTCGGATGCCTTCCTGACCGTTGACACTAGGGTGCAACTACCCCGTGAAAGTTCGGGGTTGGTCACTATCTCTAAATCATCCCCCCCTCCACAAACAAGGAAGTGGTTCCCAAAACTGGAATCTTTCAGTGAAAGGAAGCCCTCGCACACCAACCCCGCAGGCACACGGACTTTTCGACCAGCCTTTTTCTGGAGGGGACAATCTTTCCCGTGCGTGCATGGGACAGACGCACTGGTGTTCTCTGTGACTTCACGAGGCATCTTGACCCTTTGGCCACACAGCCAGCTGTGCACAGAAGGCCAGCTTTTCATCCTTATTTGTCCTTTTATAGTTACAGTCAGGCCAAGCCGTTTCGCAGGTCAGAAAGATCTCGTATAGGAAACCCTGGTTATTTTCTGCGAGGGTATGAGGAGTGATGGCTTATCTATCTTTACTCAGAATTAGCTGCTTAATTCTTTTTAAATACGGAAGTTATCTAGAAGCGTGATGCGGGTTGTGGTGAAAAGTACTATAAGAGCATTAAGACTTCGTACCTTCCGTAGAAGGGAGATTCCCAAAGATTCTGCCGTCAGTTTCCGGAAATAAATCCGTGGCTTCCACTGCAGATGTTTAGGATCCGCTCAAGAGAAGAAGAATCCAGATCTTAATTAAGAAGACAAATTAAGCGGGTAAATCACGGGACGGGGAAGGGAATGTCTGGAAAATGAGACCTATGAAAACTCAACAAACGTCCCGCGATATCGAAAAGACCAACAACATTAATTTCAATATGAATGTTGTTAGTCTTCAAGGGGCCACCGGACTTTGATTTCTTTCCTCTTCCTTCTCCTTTTTTTACAGCAGAAGTACACGGTCACTCTTTTACCACCATCGATTAAACACAACCACTGGAATTGGTTCTGAACCGTTCCTTGTTACTAGGAGTAGCCATTACTACTGATGTTGTTTCTGCAACGATTATATTCGTTCCAAGAAAGCCAATATTTCTATTTATGGGGTCCACAAATTGTACCAAAAAATTGGTCCCATTGTGTTAGCGGCCTCAAAAGAGCTCCCTAAATCGACCCGCAACCTATCTCACCTCTGTTCCAGAATCACCCAATTTGGGGGGGGTGGGGGTGTCGGCGTGGGGATTCAGTTGTGAGAGCAAGGGGATCCTCTAGTGGCCGAAGCCCGCATTAACTGTCGCCTGTCTAACTTAGCTTTGAGGTCACCCAGGTCCCTTCGTCCGGCGTTCTGCTGTCAGCCGGACGCTTTCTCGAGAGCAGTCCTTCCGACTGATAAGGCCTTGGCCGTAAGTCCAGAAGGGTCCCACATTATATAATGTGCAAAGACCCCCCAAAAGCAGCAAACTCGGGGGCGTAATGGAAGCGAAGGTCTGCGTCCTGCTGGAATCCCATGGGAAAAAACGGGAGCTACGGGGGGGGGGGGGGGGACCCGAGTTTCTACCGACCTCGTTAAATTCACTTAGCTTTCTTTTTTCTGGACCGCACCATCAGGGAGGAGCCTCCTATGACCAGCCAGGAGGACACAGACCTGTCATT
Organism: Sphaerodactylus townsendi; assembly: GCF_021028975.2. Classification (NCBI taxonomy): domain Eukaryota; kingdom Metazoa; phylum Chordata; class Lepidosauria; order Squamata; family Sphaerodactylidae; genus Sphaerodactylus; species Sphaerodactylus townsendi. Next base: position 55,342,903 of record NC_059426.1, read on the forward strand.
TAGGTAGCCCAGCTGAAGCATTCGTGGAAGTGGTCTGTGGAAGGGAGGGAGGCCCTAATTTCCAGTGCAGTCCTAAAGAGAAAGTCCTTCTGGAGTCTATTCAGTGGGGTTGGTTCCCAGGAAGGTGTTCTGAAGGCAGCACTGTTAGTTCATTTGGGATACTTGGGTAAGAAAACAGGGTTCAGATGAATGGGAAGGTGCCCCCAAACGGAGCTAGTAGGAAGCCAGATACCAAGAACTCAGAGCAGAAGCAAGAGGCAATCTCCACTTCTTCTGCTGGCTACACCCCAAGCCAAAAAAGTCCAGTTCCTCAGGCTGAGGAAATTTGAGAAAACTGGAAGGTTGTGGGGCTGAGGTTGGCCAGCCAAGTCCTTTGAGTGGACTCCCAAAGAAACTCTTGACTCTTTGTTCCTTTATTTCTCACCATGTTTTAGATTCCTTGCTCTGGAACAAGCAGCATTGTCTTGACAATTGAGCTGAATTGCCCGAATTGAAACTACTTCAAAATGTGGGGGACAGAAGTAGTGTTCCACATCTATCTCCTATAGTTTGTTTCCCCCCCCCACAAGGTTACCTTCTATGGCTGAGCATCTTTATTGGGGGGGGGGATTTCTGTGTGAAAAAAAGAAAGTAATGAAACAGGTTAAACTTTTGTCCACACAGAAACAAGTTTGCTTTCCCATAGGATCTTGGGGACCACTGTTTGGAGGCCGGGCCTGTAGATCTCTCTAGCAGAATTCTGTAAACCTGCAAACTCCTCTGGAGTTTGAGGGAGGGGGAGGAAATCCTGAGCAATTAAACTATTTTAAAGCCCGTGTTTGATACATAGACATAGCCCAGCTGTTGGTGTTTCAAAAATATAGTTTTCTAACTTTAAATAAAGTGTGAGAACATCGGATCTCTAATGACCTCTGTTTTTGTTATCACTTCAGAGCTCTCGGGTGTGATAAATTAATTGGGGGGAGGAGGAGAATGGCACGTAGATAGGAAGAATTTCAATAGCTGATCCATGTCCACAAAATAGATCCAAACACTATTTGTCAAAGCAATCCTGCAGGCTGCTTTCTGGAACACAGGCAATGCTCAAGACCCACTGGAGTAGATCTGGACATTATTAGTGGAGGTGACAGCAGTTATTTCCATCAGGGGCAAGAGAGTTTCATTGTAGTACAGGCAGCCCTTGACTGCTAGCATATGTATTATAAGGGATGGAAAAAGGGCATTTTCTGTAGAGGTCAATCACTTGCATTTCCCATTCCACAGGGCATACAAATATTCGTTCTTTCCTGATTCCCAGTGAGGCTTAATTTGTTTTCAGGATCAGGGCTTGGTCTGAAATGTGTGAAATGATGAAGAAAGCATCATTAGACATGTGCAGAATGTCTTTCCAGTCCAGTGTGGTGTAGTGGTTAAGAGCAGGTGCACTCTAATCTGGAGAGCCAGGTTTGATCCCCTGCTCTGCCACTTGAGCCGTAGCCTTATCTGGTGAACCAGATTAGTTTATGTGCTCCAACACATGCCAGCTGGGTGACCACAGGTTAGTCACAGTTCTTTGGAGCTCTCTCAGCCTCACCCACCTCACAGGGTGTCTCTTGTGGAGGGGGAAGGAAAAGGAGATTGTAAGTCCCTTTGAGACTCCTTACAGGAGAGAAAGGGGGTATAAATCCAAACTCTTCTTCTTCTTTGAATAGCCATTGCCAGATAATGGGGGACGGGAGAATGCATGATTTCCAAGAAAACATATTGCATATGTGTACATATGATGCCACCTTAATCTGAATCAAGATGATCACTCCAGGGTCTCAGGTAGAGGCCTTTTACATGACCTGGTCCTTTTAATTGGAGATGCTAGAGATTGACCCTCAGAACTTCTGCACGTGAAGCAGATACCAACAAGCAATGCCCTCTCCCCAGTTGTTACCTTGTGGTCTACCCATCTTTTTAGATGCTCACTGCAGTAGCAGCCATAAAATCCACCAGTGGTTTTCAATCCAGGTATCGATTAGGCCTGCTCGTAGCCACACTACATCTACCACTTTCAACACTTCTCATTTTCAAAATGGAGGTTCATTCCTATAGCCCAAGAATGAAACACCCAAACACCTGAAAATCACTCCAAGTAACCAGTATTACATCTCCTGGTAGGATATCGGGATATGACAGGGCTAGTAAGGAGAGCTCATAATGATTCTGAGAATGCTGGCAGGGCACGCTCAACCATTTCACCCTTTATTTTAATTTTGACAGGTTTATTACTTTCAGCAGCCCATCTTATGATAGACAGTGATGATATTCGTAATGATATATGTGAGTCATATTTTAGCAGACCATTCAGCAAGTCTCAAATTCAGCTGGAGGAGCTCTTTGAAGTTGATTTTGCTGATCTGATTGAAGCAACGGCCAAATGCAGAGCTGGCTCCTCGTTCTGTGAACATCAAAAAACTTAAACCTGCTCACTCTGTGGGATGGGCCAATGCTGAAAACAGGGGATTTCCCAGCAGGGCTGTGAGAATTAGATTGGTCCAGAGCATTTAGCTTGCCTAAGGAAGTCAAGCTGTGCTGACTTTAGATTTGGACTGTGTGCCTCACAAGTAATGACCAGTTAGCCAAGATCCAGTTTGGTATAATATCAGACTTGGATCGTTGAGACCTAAGCTTAACTTCCCCCACACTAGATGACCTTGGATTAATGCAAGGACGTAGGTAAGGGGGGGCCTCCCGGGTTCAACCCCCTCCATTACATGTTCGAAGCTCTACCCCCCGCCCCGTTTGTGGTTTTTTGGTATTTTTTTTAGTATTTTTCAGTTTTTGGCCTGCAGGCAGTGCAGGCCCCCTGCAGGCCAAATGAAACCACTCAGGTTTGGTGAGGTTTGGTTCAGGGGGTCCAAAGCTATGGACTCCCAAAGGGGGTGCCCCCATCCCCCATTGTTTCCAATGAGAGCTAATAGGAGATGGGGGCTACACATTTGAGGGTCCATAACTTTGTATCCCCTGAACCAAACTTCACCAAACCTGGGTGGTATCATCAGGAGAGTCTCCTAAAGATACCCTGAAAGTTTGGTGCTACTGGCTTAACAATTGCACCCCTGACAGCAGGCACCCCCCAAATTTCCCCAGATTCTCCTTTTAAATCCACCCCCTTTGGCATGGATTTAAAGGAAGAATTTGAGGTTTAAACATTGAAAGTGATGCTGTATCAGGGTGGGGGACAATCAACCACAAAACTGCATCACTTTCAATGTTGTTTTAACTGGGGACCCCAGATTCTCCCTTTAAGGTGGATTTAAAAGGAGAATCTGGGCTCCCTAGTTTAAACACCATTGAAAATGATGCTGTTTGGGGGTGGATTCCAGCATCACGGTAGCTGCCCGGGGGGGGGGGGGGCACAAAACTCAGATTTTGCACCAGGTTTCATTTTCCCTAGCTACACCTCTGTCCGGAGGGGAGGGCAGAAGGGACTGCCGGCTGCTGGCTGGGAGCCCAGCCGGTGGGGGGGGCAGGGAGGGCGGGGCAGGAGAGTCTGCTGGTCTCAGAAAGCTGCTTTTATAAGCACTGAGGCTGGGGCGGGGCTTGGGGAGGCATGGCCATGCCCCCAGGGGTGGGTGTGGGTATGGCCATGCCCCCGAACCCCCCAATAAAAACATCTATACCTACATCCCTGGATCAGTCACTCTCTCTGAGCCTCACATAGTGGCATAGCACCAAGGGGGTAGGGGGTGGTGATGCACAGGGCACACATCGGTGTGGGGGAGTGGCAGGGTGTTCTGGGGTGTGGTGGGACATTCCAGGGCGTGGCAAGGGTGGATGGGGCATGGCAGGGGTGCAGGGCGCATGCGTGCCCCGGTGCAGTTCCCCTTTGCTCCAGCCCTGGCCTCACAGGACCCTTGTAAGGATAAAAAAGAGCTGAGGTTAACTGGGTACATCTCTGAGCTCTCTGGAAAGGTAAATAAAAAATGTAATGGCAGAACTCAGCTTGCCAATGGGAGGGCCAGTGGCCAACAATTTCCTGAGCCACTATCAAGAGGGTGTATCTGCTCCTTCCTGGTCTTTATGGCTACTGTTTTTTAAAGGGCAGTACTTGGAAAGATGAGAGGAAATGGGTTAATGCTATTGGTTTTTCAGTTCACAAGCTTAATTTGAACAGCTGAAATTCAATATATCTTAAATGGGTTTTACTGAAGGAAAAAAACCACAATTTTTGATAAGAGGCTGTCAACTAGTTAAACTATTGAATTCAATTATCTTCCTTTAATGGTTCATCTGCTGATTAATATGGATAAATATGACATCATCTAAACATGGGGTTATTTAATAAAGATGACTGCTTCACCCCCTCTAAATAATAAAGACAGATAGTTTCTCTGGGAAAACCATCTTGAGCACATTATATTCAAAAATGTACTGAGGTTCTTTTTAAAAAAAATCATCTCTCATGGACGGAACAAAGTGAGTTGTGGGATTGTTTCCATATGTTGCCAATTCCTGAGGCAACAAATAACGAACATTTCTTTTTTTAAAAAAATGGGCATTAAATACCTTGTATTGCCATTTATACCAATGGAAGGCATTTAAGGAAGAAATCAGTAGGATTTAATGATGTGATCTTCATGAATAATGAGACTGGGAGCTACACTTTTATGGCTTGCGATGTCATTTTCTTTTGAGCTCATCATACAATTGTACTGATGTTTTATCACAATTTAAATTGAACTGTATTTTGTGTGGCTTTCTAATCAGACTGTTAGGAGCATTCCATGTGGCAACTGTCTAGGTAGTCACTATTAGTTCATGTACACAATCTGTTGGGTTGCTGGAATTACATGTGCTCCAGGGTCCTGCACAGTTTAAAATCTGCATGAAATATTGCTGTACATTTCATGCTGTACATGATATTTACACACCTGTGCAGCTCTCAGCGTTCCTCAAGCGAGTACATGCACCAACGATATACAATCAAACCGCCGTTCCCAGGCAGCAATGTGAGAATATGTGCAGTATTGCAACCCAGTTTAGAACATTCAGTGAGCATATTCCACTATGACATGTTGATAAAATGGGGCTGGGATGGCTTGTAGCATTAGCAGGACTGCAACAATGGCAGGAAAAAACCTTCTTAAGTGAGTAAAATCTTTTGTTCTGTTAGTTGGCGAAGGGAGGAGAAGACCATGGTGGAAAAGCAATGCATGTACAAAACATTTACAGAACAATGTTGAACAATGTTGAAGGCTTGATAAAAAGCAAGGGTTCCCCCCGCCCCCCCCCCAGTAGTTTTCATCTACTGCTCACACTTTGAATCAAACTTGAGTAAAGGCGTTACCATCAAAACACACCATTTAAAGGGCTTTCTCTGCCCTGGATTGTGCCATGTCAACACATTCGGAAAGGCCCACTGGCATTAAGTATTTTCTTCCAGCCACTTTCCAGATGTGCATCTATTTTGCTATAGAAACACACACACACCCCGAAAACTCAGTTTTGTATGCTACATTTCTACTTAGCCCTACAGTCATGTTTGAATTCCCCCATCAGACTAAAACACGGCATTCCTGAGACAGGCAAATGATGAGTACGCCCAGAAACCATCTAATGAAGGACCTCCCTCTAGTTTCCCCAGAGGGTTCAGATCCATATATAGTTAGTGCTTACTATTTTATGAATATGACATTTACTAATTCCTCTTTGCTCTAGAGATTTTCCTCTGAGAATTTCAACATCACTGAATATTTGTGGGGTGCCTTGGAAAGGATGGGATTGATGATGGTTTAAGGTTGTTTCTCTTATCTGATTTTTCATTCTGCTTTGAAGGACGTGCTTGTTAAATCTATCAAAGAGTCAGTCAGCACAATTCACCATCATGTGAACGTATAGTACTTGGGTAGATTTCCCACAGGGGGACCTCTGTGATGGACTCTCACACCTTGCAATAACACCAAGGCATGGAAACCTCTCACTGACCAGGCTTGTCAAATTTTCCATCTTTTTCACCCCAGGGATTGAGCTGCTTCTAATATGTTAGCATTTGGTGACAAGAAGCACTTTCCCTCATTCCTGTTATATTCCCAGAAAGTGAAGGAAGCCCATAAAAAAAAACTTCCTTGGCAAGCTCCTTTTATAAGACACACCAACATAATAATACTGAGGCAGAGATAACTTAAGCAGAATTAAAAAATTATTTAGCAGAGAAAAATATGGGAATGGGAGATGAATAACTTGGAGAAAGGAATGGATAAGGCAGCAAAATTATATGTTTACACTGGATATCTTTGGCAGAGAAGCAGTATTTTTTTCAAATAAGATTGGTCAGTTTCAGTTCTTAGTTACAGTTCAGGTCAGCTTAGATGTTGTATAGTTAGAAGTTTCACAGATTGTACAGATCCCCTTTTACTTCAAGATGTTTTGGCTAATGGCTTGTTCATGTCCACTCAGGGTTTTAACACTGGCTTGGTACATAGACTTGGTAGCCTTACTCAGCCCTTTCCATCAGAAAACCCTCAAAATATAAATTTTCTACTGAGGATATTCCAAGCAAAAACCCATACCCTGACCAACTGGTATACAGGAATCTTTTCTTCACTGGAAGATATTCCTCCTTGGTTTATGTGGCCTTTCAATAAACCCCTCCACTAGTTCTCTCCATTCACTGTATGTTTGCTTTCACACAGCATTCAGGTTGATAACAGTAGTCCAACACTTTGACTAACTACTCCCCTCAGAGTTGTTATGCTTTTTAACATGGTTAAGGCAGACATTTTTTAACAGCAGGAATGCTAAAGACAAAAAGTCTCTCAGATTGTTCAGTCAGGGAGTTAACCTCCTCTGCATCATCTTGCCCTTCAGTCAATCAGAGTTCAGGAGGCCACAGCCAATCAGGTGGCTTTGCCTGTTCCTAAGCTTCTTCCTCACTCACAAAATGGCTCTTGACAGACCTGCACTTTTAAAATTAACTTTTAAAACACTCATTTCTCTGCAGTCAGTCACACTCCCAACTCAATCCTTTCTATCCCAAGCCCAAATAACTGTGTCATGATGGAGCTATTGATATACCTCCTGTTCTACCTGAAAACACAATCATCATGGAAGTATGAGAAGTTGCTGTCAGGTTGATGGTCTCACCTGAATCACCAGGTGAAGCAATTTGCATGCGGTGCTTTTGCCTGGGAATTCATTTGAGATAGTTTCAGACCACCACAAGCATGGGAACAGCATTGATCCACATAGAAACCCAAAATTACATAAATGGTTGCCCTGTTTACATGTTAACAGTGAATGCATGAACACCCTCATACATCTGTTCATAAGAAACAGCCAAATTAAATCAAGGACCAATATTTGGATAAATGGGTTTAAATCACCCATTGAGCTGTACATGTGCTGAACATGAGAATGACACAACACACAAAGAAAAATCAAGTGTACACTGTACATGGATTATACACTGTAACATGAGAATAAGGCAAATGTCTCAATCCTGGCTATGTCACAAGCTTGATAGAAGCCCTGAACCAACTCAACACTATACTTTCACAATAAGGCTAATAATTTGAGATCCTCTTATGCAAATATCCAATCAAGACTGGATGCTCAACCATCCCTTTTGTTAAATTGACTTAGGATGTTTTGATAAAGCACTACCAATTAACAAATCTCTTCTGAAGATGTGTGATGATAAGAACTGTTTATAAAGAGGAATCAATCTCCAAATAACTCAATGGAAAAATTCATCACAAGTGGAAAAAAACTATCCTTGCTTACTGGCTGTTGTGAATGTTATGTTACTATGATCTGTTAGTTTTTGCTCCCAACTTTTCACCCATATATATGGCTGGCATCTTTAGAGATATGTCACATCTCAATGTGACATGCCTCTGAAGATGCCAGCCATAGATGCGGGCAAATGTTAGGAGCAAAAACTACCAGACCACTGCTGCCTAGCCCAGAAAACCCACAACAGCCCATTGATTCTGGCCATAAAAGCCTTCAACAACAAACTGATCCTCGCTTACCCTACTCATATTCTGAAGTTTGGCTGGTGGGAACCAAAAATAGAAAGCAAGGGTCTGTTTCATGGCTATTCAAAGGGAAGGGCAAAACTCATATAGACAGCATGGACTTGGGGGGAATCTTAAAATTCCACAGGTCTCGAGCAGTCAACCTATGAACTTCCTTTCAGTGATTGCAGGCCTCTGCTTGTACTCAGCCTGGGCGATCTTTTTTCAGCAGCTGAGTACATGATCTACAGTTTTCTCAGCTTTTTGCACAATATGCACTTTGCATCATCTGAGGATTTTTCTATTCTGGCCTTGATGAGGATGAGGATGTTGAGGATAAGGATGAGGATTAAACTGCAGGTTTCAGCGGACATCTTGTGGGTTATCATAGGTACTGCAAACCATTTCATTTTGGAAAAGAAAGAAAACAAGAATGGCTATAACCCAGAAAGCACACAACTAGTTGCTTGTGGACACTTGGCTGAATTTAGTGAACTGCTTGTGTACACTGCAAATGTAAGTGCATGAAAAGTCATGGGCTAGGCTTGAGAAACTCTTGAGTGGGAGACCAGTGTGGTAACCCCTCCCAATAAAAGAATCCAGTCAGTTTAAAATGATCCAAGTGGTGAGCTTAGTGCTTCCACTGTTTTAAAATATAAATACACTCATTGAGGTGTGAACTATGAGCCAGGAAGTTCCTGTTTCAGATCTCATTGAGCAGCTGAATGCTACGCATGGTAGTTTGTCTTGATCCCAGGTAACTGTGTGAAGAACTGCAAGCCTCATTCATGAACCCACAAGGTGGTCTTAGGCAAGTCAGTCTCCCCCTCCCCCCTTCGCATCTGCCACATGGGTAAAACTGTTAGCCCCCAGCTTGTTAGTGAACCCAGCCTTCATCTGCTGCACCATATCCTTTAAAAACATCTCTCCATATTATGGTAATACTTTTAACTGGTATTCTGAGCACGGCTCATTTCCAGCCACTTTGGAATCTTTTATCATCCTACGTATAGTATTTGTTGCATTAAATCCCTTCACGTCAGGGGAACAGCACAAATTTGTACTATAATCCTGGCCCCAGAAACAGACCCTCTGACTCACACTGCCCATGTAATCCCCTCATAGCCTTTTGGGGTGATCAAATGGAATCCCTCTTTCCCTTTTCAATTCACATTATTATATGGTTCTGTCTTGGTTTTTTTAGTATAAGGTAACCCTTTCCATTCCACAATGGAACTGTCCAGAGTGCGAATCCTGCTGTCCATGAGGCTGGTTGACACGCACAGTCCTGGCTTGGGTAAGGCAGAACTGGGGCAAGGAGGCTATTCCAGTCAGGCAGCAGAGGCAGGGTGGTGAGGCGCTCAGATCGAGGCCAGCTCCCTGGGTTCTTAAAGGGCCACGTGCAAAAGAAGCGGAGCCGGTAGTGTTGGTTCGCCCCCACCCCGCAGATTTTCTTAGAAGAAAAAGGCAAACTCCAGCTCGCTTTTAGTAAAAGAGAGCTGTGGCAAATATGGGTGAGGAAGTGGTTAAATGGTGGTTGGATGTGAGGGAGGGGAGAATGAGGTGTGTGAGGATGAGCTGGATGTGTATGAGAGTATGTGTGTTGTGTGGTAGCAGTGGGTGTGGCACAGAGAGCGAAAGTTACCTGCGTGTGAGGGGGGGAAAGTCTCACATGACAAAATGTGTATGTGTTTCACTTCCACTCGTATTACCTAACAGTGTTACCTATTTACTGTTTTCAATGCTCATCTCTGGCCATCTGCGCGAACATTGTAAGGGCATACCAACCCCTCAGGCCACAGACAGACAGGCTGCATGAACATTCTAAGAGTGACAGTTAAACACAGCCAGCTTCATGGCCTGGTGCGCCAGGAAAAAGACATTTTACCTGGCTCAGGTATGGACTTTCAGCGATTTGAAGGTCCAATTACCTGCCTGCAACAGGGAGGAACGTCATGTGAAAATTTGTGGGCGATCCGTCCAGCTGTTTCGGTGTTAGGGCATCAGTAACAAAAACACTGTTGCTGTGGGTTATTGTGGTGAAATGGGAAAGGAACAAACGCAGACCCTTCCCTCTCCCTCTGCTAGGGTGGGTGGGTCATATCCAGATGCTGGGCCCACTCCCTCCCCTCCCTTGCATGACACACCTCATTCTCTCCTCTCCCTCATTTCTCTTCCCTTGCATGCCACCCCTCCCCCTCCCTCCCTTCTCTCTCCCTCATGTGTATGTATGTGTATGTGTTTCACTTCCACTCGAGTTATTGCCTATGTACTGTTTTCACTGCTCATATCTGGCCATGTGAGCGAACATTCTAAGCTGCACGAACATTCTAAGGGTGACAGTTCCACACAGGCGTTTTACCTGGGCCATGTGTGAAATTTCAGGTATGTGAACATCTAAAAACACTCTCACCTGGCTGACTACAGTGGCTGGGAATTTTCAGAGGAATTGGCCCAGCAGTTACTGAGTTATACCATCACTAACAAATACATGGTTTGCTTTTTATATATATAGATTAGGCAGAGAAGCAGGGAGGGAGAGAGAAATTGTGCAAACACTGGGTAAAGTTCCTACAGTAGCCTTAAAAATGTAATTTTTTTGCTAAAATTAATATCCATATGCCTGTCTCAAAGCATCTTACTGTAAAAAGACCATGACAACCTGATCCCATATGCCCAGTAGCGATTCTAACTCCATCTGAACAAACAGCATTTACTTTCAACAGATGTTTTTAAGATGACTTCCCTGACATCACATAACTAAGAACAAGAATTCAATTTCACTGTGCTGCTGTATTTTGCAGTAATGGCCCGGGAGGAGGGGGAATCCTCTTGTGGAGGTGATGCAGGGCTGTGCCAATGTGTATGCCCCCTTTGCATTTTAACAGTCATGTATGTGTATTTTGGAAGATTTGAATAAACGCAACAAGATCAGTCTCCTTCATTTAGTTCAACTACTGAGGTTTCTGAGGACCATAATGATGGTCCTCTGTATAGTTCAGTTGCCTTGGGCTGATGAGTATTAAAAGCTTATTGTCTTTATAGATGGGCTAGATAAACATTGATGTTTCACATAGTGTTGGCCTTGCTTTTTCATGTTCTTATCAGCAGAGTCCGCCTTGTTGTCTGCAAACACCATATCTTGAAATGCTTCCAGGATGGGTTGGCACCTATTCTTGAACAGGTGGGACATAAACAATGAAAACTCACACCATTTTAGCATCAAGAAAAGAACAGACATAAACTGCACAAGGCTTATTACTCACCCAGAGACTTCTTATCTAAAGCCATTTAATATCTTGTGACAAGTGCTCCACTTCATTCTTAGAAAACCTCATCACATCCGTATCCATGACTAGATTGTAAGCATAGATTGCCTTGTAGGGCTATGCAATCTAAAGCTTAAGGAAGATGCCCAGCCCATATCACTGTAGTCTCTATGAGTTCCTTGTCTATATCTGTGGCCAGAAAATGTCACATCATATGGAAGTGGCACAATGACAAATTGTCTTTGCCAACATCAAAGATAGCTTATAGCTCCAAAATACACCAGTTTATGGAAAAACTGTTGCCATTAATAATTTTATCCTTGTTGAAGGTCAATGATTTAGACAGGGAAGACAGTGTGATAATGTTTGCTCTTGTCTGCAAAGCATCTCTCTGGCCCCATCCGCACATGCAGAATAATGCACTTTCAACCCACTTTCAATGCGCTTTGCAGTTGCATTTTACTGTGTGAAATAGCAAAATCCATTTGCAAACAATTGTGAAAGTGAATTGAAAATGCATTATTCTGCATGTGTGGAAAAGGCCTCTCTCTCTCTTTAACAACTCCTCCTCCAAGAAAATGAGCCACTGTACTTAACACAGCAAGTCTGTGAGGCTGAGAGATAGTGACTAGCCCAAGATCAGACAGAGCTTTTCACAGTATAGGGGAGATGGGAACCTCAGGGTTGCCTAATTTAAGATGCGGCCTGATCCCCTCTCACAATGTCACTGAAATGTGAAAACCACACAGAAGCTGAAATCCTGGGGTATCATTTTCATAGCAAAACAAAAAGATTGTCATTTTCTGCTGCAATTTTTCTAAGTTAATGTGGTCCACTGCAGTTTCTGGGGGATATTCTATGGTTTACCTTGAAATAAATGGCTCACCAAGCAGGGCTAAATCAGTGTCCCAGTTTCCCACTGTTGGCCATTGTCTGTTTCACATTATACAACCAGAAGGTTGTCGTTAGAAGAGCTTTCCCATAAAATGCCAACATTGTTAAAGAGCACACCTGCAGACTGTCCCTCTAACATACCTACTCGTCTGACTTAAGAAGAGGGCTGAATCTTGCATCTTGCATCTTGCTTCTTCTTGTCTTGGACTCATGAGCGACATGTGTACAAATACCTTTCATTGCATGGTTATCTTCACAGCTTTTATAGATGCCACAAGAACAGAAGAGAACACAGCTGCGAGTCAGATGTCCACTAGTTAAAAGACACAGAGAGCTTGTTCTGAAACTGTGAATAATTTTGCTTAGTCAGGTGACAGTTGGCTCTATAAACAAGACAAAATAAAAACAAAGAGAAAACAGAAACCGGCTTGATTCTCAGATGGTGCTCATCAACTGATTCCTGCAATTTAATATTGTTGTGCTTATAAATAACTGCAAGGGTCAGCAGATTTTGCTCTTGGCAATCTAGTGAACACACGCAAACACATGAAGCTGCCTGCTACTGAGTTAGACCAGTGATCTAATAAGGCCAAAATTGCTTGACCTGACAGACAGCTGCTCTCCAGGGTCACAGGTAGATTTTTTTCACATTATATAATTCTTTTAACTGGAGATTGCAAGGATTGAACCTGGAACCTTCTGCATGCAAACCTGAAACAGTGCCATTGAGCCACAGCTTCTCCTCCACCCTTTTCTGCATCAAACACAGGCCAAATACAACTAGCCCTACTAACACACAAACTCCAATGAAATCAGCAGAGAATTTCCGAGAGGCACTTGGTTGGCCCCTGTGTGAACAGACAGTTGGACTTGATGGGCCTTGGGCTAATCCAATATGGCTTTTCTTACGGTCTCATGTTCTTAACTGCACAGGAACAAAATTTGGTGGCTACTAATCACAATGCACAATGCTTCCCACCCCCACCATTATCATATGTTTACTTGGGTCTCTTCCCAGAATGCTACTTTAAATATGCTAGAAATGTGTACAAATGTGCTTGAAGATCTCTCTTTTTTGAACTTTGTAATTAAATGTTCCATATGGCATTAATCTGCAATTGATATGTCAATCATTAATTCACACACAGTTAATTAGCAAAGTATAATCAATTATTTTCACGTGCAAATCTCCAAACAGATGGAAAAACCACAGGTGGGTGGTGGAGCTTTTGGCTAGCTGCACAACCCTATTGATATGAACAAACTCACAGCTTTGAGATGGATTATCTCCTGCTCTTAGTTAGTCAGCTCAAGACACAGCAAAGTAGTAAAACTTTAAAAACCACAGTTGCTAAGTAATATGAAATAGGAAGAATATCACACAGAGAATTGCATGCATTGCTTGGATTATTTTAATTCAAATTATTAAAATAATTTCAATTTCTTTGAAGACCTTCAAATGTAGATTTATAAATTAAATGTACCTCACTGAGTGACAATGTGGAGTAGTAGTTAAGAGTGTCATAGGCCGTTTCCCCACTTGGGAAAGAAAAGTGAGGCTTACCAGGCTTCGTTAACCGCGGGTGTTTCTGAGCGCGCAGTCATGCTCCCCACTGCTCACTCTCTGCGCGGGGTTTTGCAAAAGGCACCATTCTGAACAGGGGCAGAAATGACGCGCACTGAGGGGTCGCGAGGGCGGCAAAATCGGGGCGGCTGTGTTGTTGCTGTTTCGGTAGTGGGGAGTGCCGTTGGACCCCGCGTTACTTGGAGCAAGTAGCGCGCAACAAAAGGCGAGTGAGGAAACGGCCAGAGTAAATATCTGAGAGATCCAGGTTCAAATTCCTGCCCATGCTATGGAAGTTCACTGGGTAACCTTAGGCCAGTTACCGGTTCTCAGCCTAACCTACCTCACAGAGTTGTTGTGAGGATAAATGGAGGACAGGAGGATGATGTAAGCTGCCCTGGGTCCCCAGTGGGAGAAAGGAGCAGTACAAATTAAGTCAATTAATAAATGAGGCCAGAGGTGGGATCCAGCAGGTTCTCACAGGTTCCCGAGAGTAGGTTACTAATTATTTGTGTGTGCCGAGAGGGGGTTACTAATTGGTGATTTTGCCACATGATTTTTGCCTTAGTTACGCCCTTCCTCTCAGCAGTAGCGCGCAGAACTTGAAGCAGTGTAGCAGGAGGTGCACTGGCGTGCGTGGCAGCCTGCGCCTGCATACATTCGTTTCCCGCCCAACGACCGGTGCAGCGGCTGCGTCCTCGCCATGCCCAGCCCAGCCCCATTGGCGCTATGCCAGTTTGAATCCCACCACCATGAGAACCTGTTACTAAAATTTTTGGATCCCACCACTGAATGAGGCTCCATCAAAGTTTCTCATATCCTTTAATGGTCAAGTCATTTGATCTAAAAGTTCCTTCTATATGCTTCTAGCATTACTGTTTACAGTCTATTTTCAGTTCTGCAAGGTAGCAATCAACCTTACGTAGGCAGCAGAACTGTTTGCCTAAATGTCTGATTATGAGATGGATTTCACACTGGCTTCTCTATTCATATGTTTGCAATGTATTCTTCAAAGGGATGCCATGATCATGGTATTATGGGAAATGTCAGCTCAGATTGAGAGAAAAGTACCCATAGGAAGCCAATATAATTATATCTACAACCTGTGAGGCTGATGAAGCCATTGAAAAACGCAGATTAGGCGCAATGCGTTTTCCTCCTTGTGTTTAAAAGTATTTAAAAGAATTTGGACTTCTGTCTGTGCACAATTTTGGACTTATCATTGAATACATACAGACTTACCTTAAGGATGCTGAATTGATGGGAGAGTATGAACTAAATACTTACCTGAATTAATACGGATGACCCTGAATTTATTTGTTATAATTGTTAAAAATAAGTTGAACTTACCGGTTGGATGTAATCGACAAGAAATGATTGTATTTACAACCAATGAAATATATAAGAAATATGAACAATGATATAAACTCATGTATATAGATATACGTATTTGAAATATTAGTTAAAGCCAGAGTGCAACAGTAGTGGTAGTTCTATTATTATTAATATTGACTGTTGCACCCCCCTCTTCTTATGTTCTTCAAAGGCTCAACATTTCTTCAATATAGTTTGTAAATTTCCCCAAACAAAACTAATTTCATGGTTATGGGGTGTCACAAAATGCATAACCGAAGAGAACTTTTGTTTGAAGGAGACAGTCAGGTTCAGATCATGCGCAGGCCAATATGAGCTTCAGAGAAACACAATTGATAGAACAGCAGCTTACAAATCTCATCATAATAATTAAGGATGGTTTTTCAGGACTTATCAGTGTGAATCAGCAAGGAATAAGGATTCAGTAAAAATGATTCTAAACGTAGCCGGTACAAAATTTCTGACAGAAATTTAAAATACCTTATAGTTAAGGGATGCAATTCACACCTGCACCACAAGATGGGGATATGATGTCTAGGATTTGCTTTTTCCTCTTTCTGGCTAGTCTGCATTCATGATCCTTCTAAGAATAACATATGGAGATAAATACAAACAAAGGAAAGCAAGGGATTTATTCCAGCTAAAGTTATCTAGATAAATCCTATGGAAACATGGATATGGGAAACACAAGATTCATTTCAGGTTATGCTCTGGTTAAAAAACATATTATTCAACTTGACTATCAATGTGTCAGATTTAGAGCAAATCATGTTTGTTCCTGTCAATATTTTCATATTTCCCCTCCAAAAAATATTCCATCATATGCATATTATTTCACTATCCCTCAATAGTCTGGCTAGGTTAAAGGCTCATCCCTCTCAGGTTCACAAAGGCAGATTTATAAATGTCCTGTATTCTGATCGGTCCAGACTGATATCTGTTTTCATATTTTCTCATCTACTTTTTGACGATCCCAGAACTCTTTTTATTATCCCATTTTTAAATAGTTATGTTGCGCTTTCAGTTTGGGCCACTTTGAATTTTTACCTTGTGATAAAAGCCCGAAAATTACTTTGTCGCCTTTCATCCTTTGAGTCGTTATTTCTGCTGTTCCAGCATTGTCTCATGGAGCTTCAATGGAAGAAGGGAAACGGAAGAAAGGGTATGGATCAACATAGTGCCAACTCTCACTGCATTCAAAGAGATACACAACTGGATCCTATTTAGGAGTAAATAACAGCAGCTCCGTTGGCTTGGATCCTAGGCCTTGCCTCATTTTTGCAACGCTCTTTGTTGGCTGCAGAGGCAGTTCTCCTCTGAGCAGCACTTCCCTTTGAGGTTACATGATTTTTGGCTCATGGAAAGATGCTGATGTTCCATGCATGGAAGATGTTGGCACTGGAGGAACGAAAGGTGCAGAAGAGGATTGTTTCTACAATGGAAAGGAGCACAGCACAAGCGGAAACAATGCTTTGGTTCCAAGCCCAGAGTCTTATTTCAGAATGTACAGCTTCAGCCATGCCCAATTTCACAATTTGGGAACATTACTTTTATTAGACCAGCACTTGTATGGGGACCAATGTTTTTATTTATTCATTATGGAAGAGGAGTGAATAGCAAAGTGACCCGACTTTCATACGACAACAAAATATTCAAGACAGTGAAGTTCAAAAAGGGACTGGGAAAAACTTGAGAAGATTTGTACAACTGTGTGATTGGTATCAAAAACAGTGAAGATCTTTCTTGGGTAAAGAACATAGCAGCCAAACAAGACTCACTGGGTCTATCCTTCATTTTTGATCAATACGGTGTTGTTGTGTATCAAGTCTATTCCACTTTCTGGGTCTTCCTCTTGTTGAGAACACATCAACCTTTGGGTTAGCTGGATGTAGAAGTATGTATATATGCACTTCTGATTTGGCTCAAATAAGAGGAAGAACTTCATTGGTTGCTTCTTGTAGAGAGACCCAAAATAGAGCTACAAGACAATGTGAGGACAACGGACAGCTTTCTGTTGCCAAATGTATACATTTCCTTGTTGAGTAAGAATCAGGAAAACTATTTGTGCAAAATGCTGAGTTTTCCTAAAGTATAAAATGTATATACCGGTAGATATATTGTAACCTAGCCTAGGAAGATGATAATTTTTTTCAAAAAAAAAATACCCCTTCGTTAGCATATGACTGAATATGGTACAAAAGAGACTGATATGAATTTTCAATATATAAACTTTTATTTTAATCTTAAGGGGGAATGGTCAAGTCAGATCATTAGGCAGGTTTCAGGTTTAAACTTGGCAGTTGAAAAGGCAACAGGATTGAAGGAAACTTCATATAACTATGTACAATAAATAGTATGTCATTGTCGCAAGAATGTAACTTTTTGTTCTACAGGTACTTGTAACTGTTGAAAGAGATAGCTTGGCTTTCGCTCCTTAGATAAACAAGCAGTTTTATCTTTATCAGATATTTTACACACAATTTTTACAGTCTTTGGAGGCATGAACATACACACAATTTCCAATTGTCCTTCTTTAACACTTGATAGTGATAACTCCCCTTTCCTTGGAGCTACTTCCCTCAGGGGAAGACTACTGTGTGGTGTAGAGCCAGCACTGTAGTAGTTAAGAGTAGGTGGACTCTAATCTGGAGAACTGGGTTGGATTCCCCATTCCTCTATCCAAGCGTCAGACTCTTACCCGGTGAACTAGATTTGTTTCCCCTCTCCTATTCACGAATCCAATCCCGCCTACCTCATAAGGTGTCTGTTGTGGGAAGAGGAAGGAAAGAGTTTGTAAACCCCTTTGAGTCTCCTTACAGGAGAGAAAGGGGGTACAAATCCAAACTCTTCTTCTTCTTCCTTTCTCAGGATCTTTCTCAATCCTACACCTCCCTCCTTCCCCACTCTCAAGTTGTCAATGTGTAAAATTCACCCTCAACTGTCATCCTCCCAAGTCAACAGTAGAATACTTCCAAAAACCCTCTATCAATTAGGGTTCTCAATGCTGGTATAAGGCATCTGCAGTTAGCTGTTTGTCACAAAGATTAGGAATCCTGTCTTTCCCTTATAATACTTTGCTCTAGATATCTGGTCAGGCTCACATATAATAACTGCAACATCTGCTGATAATTAGAGTGTGTCAATGAGCCATCCCAATAAAACACCACAAATAAAACTTTCATTCGGTGCTGCTCACACTCTCAAGCACAATGGTTTTCTGTAGTTTGTACGTTCAATTGTCAGGTGTCAACTTAAAAGTACACAAAAACCAAATTATATCCATGCACATGAAACATGGGGTTAAAACTTCTTATCTGGTTTCAAGACATTTTGAAGGTCCTACCACACACCAAAGAAGCAAAATCAAAGATGGGGCACGTGCCTTGCCAGCTGTATAGTATGGGTCAAACAGAGTTTTAGGAATCAATCTGTACTAGTGTACTGTAATCCCCACTCAAACAGTGTTCCTAACTTCTGCAAGATATGGAGAAGAATTCAATGAAAGGAAATACTCAGAGATTTCTTCCAGTTTGTGCATGCCAGGACAGAGTGACAAGAAAATGAAACTGCTGCATGAAGGTATTTCGATGTGTTGACACTAGCAAATCTGCTTTGAATCTCACCACTATCAGCAATTAAATTGAGCAATGCCCCTTGTAAATTTCAGCAGGTCTTTCTGCCTGATAAGAAAAAGGAACTAACATTTTGCGTAATTATAGTCTGGAATTGCTCATGGTGATCTGCATTGTCATCAAAGTTGTGACAGCCTCATGATCCTTGTTCGTATAAAGAGAAATAAAAGAGGAGGAGCCAAGGAAGCAAAAATGGTAGCCAAGAAGCATCATGTAATTTGAAATGTCCCAAGAGCTCAGCAAAAAATAAAGGGGAAGTCAATTGAAAAGGAATTCCCTTTGTATGTGCTCATTTTCTACACTCAGTACATACTCTGAATGAGCAACTGAGTCAGGAATTGTGTCACATTCTCTGAAGTTGGGGAAAAAGAATCTCAATGCAGTTTTCCTACCTTAACTTGCAAACTGAGTTCAGACTCCTGTTTCTCCAACCTTTTCCACCATTGGATAAGATCTGACTAGTGGCTTTCGGGAAGCACGTATTCATACATACATACACATGGAGAATGGAGAAAGTAAGGGTAGTTTCCCCAAGATCTACAGATGACTTGCCCATCTGAATGTGGATCTATTATGGTGTCCTATCACTCCTGAGTGCCAGGTAGGGGCTTGATCTTTGTTTTTGAGACCAGTTTTCCCTTTCAGTTTAGCAGAAAATTCTGCTAATTTAAATGTACAAAATGACACAGACACCATAAGACTGTCCTTTGCCTTTTGACTTGTCATTCGCTCCAATGAGAGCCATTCACACACGACTCCAGTTGGAATCATCCATGAAACAGGTGTGGTAAAGAGGTAATATACAGTTAACAAAGTGGAGATGTGATCTACCTCCTGGTGGATTATGGGAAGTTAGTTGCCATAAGATGGCTGTTGGAAGGTTTATTGTTAGAACTTCTGTAATGGTAGCTAACTTTCTCTTGCTGAGTTTGTAAGTTAACAGAGAATTCAAGGACTTTACAACTGTCACTGAACCTTATTAGCTTAAAATTACTTTCATCGTGGACAGTTAATTGAAGCAGTTTTTAAAAAGTTAGATTAATTGCTTTTAAACAGAGTTTAAGAATTGTGATTGGGCTCGTATCTTGCTATATTAGATGTAATGAATATGCAAAAACTGATTGATCTATTTTTACTTAAATTGATTATCTCAAATTTAGTTATGAATCAATCAATTATCTAATTAATAATCACATGGTTATGCTAGAACAGATTTAGAGAAAGATAAGACTGATTTTTTTCTATAAATATACACTACTGTGGCAAGCAGATTAGATTTCTCTGGATGGAAATCTCAGAAGAAGAATAGGTAAGATTTCTTGGTGGGTAATTTGGGATTTTTGATAATTCCTAAAAGCAGTCAGACAATGCTAAAACTTGATTTATTTTTTAAACTATTACTTGCTGTAATATGATTAAGCAACGCTAGAAACGTTGATGATTTTAATATTTATTTATGTGTAGCGTTAAGTTTTTAATCCCTGTATTTTTTTTCTGTCTAGCTCAATAAAGAGAATAATTTCTAATCTCAATAAAAAATATAAATGTTTCCACAGGTTCTCTGTCTGATCAGAGGGTTACATTTCAAAGAACCAAATTCACACCCTTACTCTTTTGTTTTATCAGAATTAAAGGTTGATAATCACCTTTTAATAAATCAGTTCTGGAGAACACTGCTGCTAAACAGTTTGCCTTTGGAAAATGTTTAGTTCAGTTCCTCTAATTGTCTGTGGGAGGGAACCCCTCCTTATACCTCCAGACCCTGGTTATATATTAAGGGTGCGACCCAAAGAGGGGGGAATCTGCATTTGAAAATGGTGTGACCTCACTGCCATTGTCCATGCCAAATTGTGTGGTGGAGAGCTTATATGAGGAAAACTGTTTCATATCCCAGGTAATAGTTACCTTGAGGTCGTGATACAATCCATGCTCTTTAGGGCCAAGAGCCCATCAGTTCCTAATCTTCTCTGGCAAAAGGGCACTTGCTTCTTCTGCCTCTTCTTCTTCTTTTTGAATCACCTTTTTTTAAAAAAAAACCTATCTCCCAGGCTTAATGGGAATGTGGGGAATGGAATCTGAAAAGTCAGTTCTCCTTGAACAGTGAAATAGCAGCAGCAGCAGCTATAGTAAGCTGAAGTTGTGCTTCAGACCATTCCTGCTCCCAAGCAGCCAATTTCACCCATGTTTAAAGAATTACATGTACACAGTTGCATTGGAAAAGGAGCAGCTCCCTATTATTTGGGTCACTCCCTGTTCTGTTAGGAAGATGGCACAGGAGTACTAATTGGAGCAACTGTCTTCAAACAGCTGAAGAAATTAAGGCTGAGTTACAAAAATATTTCATAGATTGTAGTTCATAGATTACAGCAAAGCTTTTGACTGTGTGGATCATGAAAAGCTATGACTGGTTTTAAAGGAAATGGATTTCCCACAGCATCTGATTGTTTTGATGCACAACCTGTATTCTGGACAAGTAGCTACTGTTAGAACAGAATATAGAGAAACAGCATGGTTTCCAACTGGCAGAGGTGTTAGATGAGGATATATTCTATTTCCCTATCTCCAGAGGTGTATGGAGAGAAAATGGTGCCCGGAGACAAGTTGGTCTCTGGGTGCCGCCCTGCACTCAGGGGTGGGGTTCAGGGGGCGTGGCCCCACCCCTGAATCCCCACCTCCACTGTGCTTCCTGCAACGTGGCTGCTGCTCTCCCCAGAGCCTGTGGAGAGCAGCTGCTGGCTTCCACCTTCGTGCTTTTAAAAGAGTCCAAGGACCTCCCTGATGTAATAGAAATGTCCAGCCCCTGATTGCCACCATCTCCCTCTGCAGGAAGGAGCTACCAGCACATGGCCTGTAGTGAAGATCCAGGGTGCTACCAGGTTCATTTGGGAGAAGGGACTTTTTCAGGCCTTCATAGTTCAACACCAGCACCTTAAATTCTGCTTTAACCATCTGGAAGTTAAAGAGGTTTTTAGCAGCCAAGTAATGTGTTCTTCTGAGAGGCTAATAACCTGACTGCTGCATTCTAAACTAAACGCTTTTCAAAAGCAGTCCCATCTAAAGTTTATCCTAGTGGCCCACTCTGATAGCCACCATGGCATGGATGGTAGATTTCTCCCAGAGGAAGATGCAGCTGCCAGATGGTTCACCAACTGAACCTGGTGGAAGAGACCCAAATTTCAAGAAGCAAAGCAAGATTCAGGAGCACCCCCAAGCTGTGAATAGACTAAAGAGGATGTATAATGTGCGAACCATCTCCAGGGTCAACTACTAAGCCACACCTATCAATTTCCCCATCTTCTGTGGGTTGAAGTCCAGCTAATCCTGTCCATTATAGACTCAAGGTAGTTGTTCAAAACTTCAGTCACCACACTTAGATCAAATGGGGTTAAAAGAAGCATAGCTGGACTATTATATGAACCACCAGACAATCTAACCTTTCTTTCCACTTTCCCCTGAAGAGCCTAATGTATACTTTATGTACTCCATATACAATGTGTGTAGAGATATACATTTTTGCAATATTTGAAATTTTTACCTAATTGTTTGTGTGCACAAACAATACACATGCACAACATGTTGCCATGCTTTTGACTGTTGTAGGCTATGTTCTGCAGTGACTCTGTCATAGTTTCTCACCTACCCTCACATTCTGCTATTGCTCCCCAATCTCTTTTCCCAAGAGGGTACAGGAAGTGGTCATGCTATTAATAGCCTCTCTACTGCTACGAGTCCTCCACCTATAATCGCACACTGCTTCAGCACTTTTCCTTCCTTTATTTAGTATCCCATTTCACAGTGGATGTCAATCACTTCCTGCAATTGCTTACAGGAACATGAACTCTAAAACCACACTAAGTGAATGACAGAAAGTAAATGTGCAATTAAAGTTCAGATTCATCTGTTTAGCTATAGCCCTGGACAGACATTATATGGATACAAAGAACATGCATGCAGGCTGAGAGTGGGATTATGCCCACTAGACCTACCACTGCCTTCAGTATAACATCAGAACAAATCCTGCAGGCATGATCTTCTTTTCACTATCACACATGTACACAACCAGGGTACATGAAAGCCCTGTTACTAGGTTTCCCATTTGTCCACTTATGGTGGGCGACCTCTACGTATTTGCCCTGGTTGCCCACTGATGGACAGGTTAATGTTCAGCAGTTTGTTTCATATTTTACATTAGTTGCAGGACACTAGAATTTGGATTGATTCCAGTCCAGGTTTTATTCACAGCTCTGGATAAGTAGGCTAGGCTAGACTAGAGGGACTGCCATGAAGGACTCTTGTAGGCCTTGCATTCCTTTATTAATTTCTTCCAAATAAAGAAGAAGAGGAGTTTGCATTTATATCCCACCTTTCTCTCCTGTAAGGAGGCTCAGTGTGGTTTACAAGCTCCTTTCCCTTCCCCTCCCCACAACAGACACCTTGTGAGGTAGGTGGGGCTAAGAGAGTTCCAAAGAACTGTGACTAGCCCAAGGTCACCAACCGGAATGTAAGAGTGCAGAAACACATCTGATTCACCAAATAAGCCTCTGCCACTCAGGTGGAGGAGTGGGGAATCAAACACGGCTCTCCAGATTAGAATCTACCTGCTCTTAACCACTACACCATGCTGGCTCCCTAAAGGTAGTATATAAAGGTAGTATATAAAGGTACTATACGTTAATTTAAAAGACCATAAGGGTCTTTCTGAATAATTGCTGCATTTTACATTCAACTGGTTAGCAGGCAGAAACAGGCTGGCCAAGCAAGGGGTCATAATTGGTCTGGCACAACTCAGAAATGAAAGTATGGTATGGTAACAATGCTGTAGAACTCTGCCCACATCTCTGTGGAAACCATAGGATTTTGCATGAGGGCCTCCATGTTGCCTGGAATTAAATATTTTAATTTATATATATATATATAGAGAGAGATTTAAATGGGAAACCCATGTCTGTCGGTAATGAATTTTGTACTCTCAACCTATCAGAGCAAAATTCTCAGTGTCTGAACCACCTGTTCAGTAGATTCTCCCAGAACATTTTCAGCGAAACTGCCTGATTTTATAGGCAACTGAGGGTGCCATGCTAGGGTCCCTGTCCCCTTTGCTTTTTAAATAACTGGTCCTTGAGGCACCTCTCCCTCACCCTTCCAACCTGAGCCCGTGTCCAGGAAAAGACACAGGTGTTCTGTGGATGTTTACTCTGCCAGGTGGAAGTTTCTGAGAGATATGGATGGAGGTATCTGAGAGATATGGTTGTCATTCTCTTATTGTGTGTCTGTTTATCGAATGGGAACATGTTTGTAGGAGAGGATTCAATCTCAGTTTGTTATCACAGGGCTCCTACTCAGTGGTGGGATTCAGCAGGTTCGCACCACTTTGGCAGAACCGGTTGGTAAAATGGTGCTTGTAAACAACCAGTTGTTAAATTATTTGAATCCCACCACTGCTCCTACTGTGTAAATCACAGATGTCACCGAAATCACAGTTACAGCAGAAGGTGCTGTGTCTCCTGTGTCCTTTCCACTGTTGTGCTTGCTTTGGCATGTTTTCACAGCTGTTTCCATATGTGGTTCACATGCTGCCCCATAACAATGGGCAGAGTCGCTAACCTCTGCAGTACAGTTGCTACGCTACTATCTCCTGAGAGCTGGGTATTTCTGCCATTTCCTTTCTCTTCTGAGAGAGCATATGGATGCCAAGTAGTGACATCCATTCCCAAATAGAAGTTGCCCATTGTTGCAATTTTCAATGACTGGATAAATTATGTTAAATATATTTAAAGAAAAGAGAATATTTGGGTTGCATATTAACGTGTTAATTTCCAAACGCACACACCCATTTGTTTGCTTCCTCTGATACGTTATTGAGCCCCGCCTAAAAAAAAAGCCCGTCTACACAGCTATTTGAAAGAAGGTGCACGTCCGCACTTCCAGATTAACAAACAAATTCCAAATTAAAAATGCAGAAAGTCCATTGTTACAAAGGTGGATTGTTTACAAAGATAGATTTTCATCTTGACTCTCCAAACCAAGACCCCCTTACAGAACTTTTTTCACCATGAGACTGCCTTGTGGCTACATTTGGGCTTTGTAGCTGAATGACATTTTACTGCCCCCATCGGGTCAGCATAAATTTTCATTCTTTTTTTAAGCAACAGTACATGTAGTTTCTAAATAAAAGAAAGCTCACTTCTGTATTTCATTCAATATCCACTATGTTAATTCAAAGTCTGTGAAGCATGTGTGAAAAATAGGGATTTGGTGTGGGAGTGGGGGCAGCGTCTACAAATCACTTTCTCATTACATTTCTCCATCATTGTCTCTGTAACAGTGGGGTTTGATCAGCCTTCTCCTCTGGGTAATGGATCAATCAGTATTATTCCCTTCACTCCTGTGGCCTTCTTCTAATGTCATTACTTAGTTAAGTAATTACTTCAGAGCAGGCCTGGCCAAAATGTTCTAATCTAAACTAATCTGTTACAACCACAAAGAGGAACAGAAATCAGGTGAGGTGGCACTCATAGAAGCAATCTCTGCTGCTTCCAGAGTACAGTATTTCAAAGGCAGTATGAAATCCCTGATAAAGAATGGTCGGAGCAACCTCTGACAACATTTCTTTAAATGCCTAGGAGAGCCCCAGCAAGTGTCCTAGCAGAAAAAGAGTACTCTGATAAAGCATTCTGTTCGTTCTTACCCATTTGGCTTTCCAGTAGAGCTGTGTGTACAGCTGAAGGGATTCTCCCTGCTGCCATTTTCTGGAGGTTATCCAGGATGTTTGCTCTGCAGGCTCCGATCCTGGGCACCTTTTCAGCCTAAAGAATACATAGTTGGATTCCGCTCATCCTACCGATTCTGGCAATATATGATTTTTCTATTTTTTAAAAATTTTCGATGAGCTATCTCCATAGCTACACAGACGTGAGGCCAGGAATCTCAGCTGCACAGAAGACCTGTCTGTCTCCCATTCAGAAGCATTGGGTAGACGTGCCCTCTGCACACCAACTTCTTGTGCTGTAAGAAAAAAACTAAACTACCAAGTTGGTCTGCAGAGGGCAGGTCTACCCAGTGCTTCTCAATGGGAGGCAGACAGGCTTCCATGTGACTTAAGATTCTCGGATGCGTGTCTTGTAGCTATGAAGATAGCTCATCACAAATAAAAAAATAGGAAAACCATGTATTGCTGGAAGTGATAGGACCAGCTGACAGGACCAGCTCACCCTTTTGGGCTGAAAGGGTGCCCAGGATCAGAGCCTGCACAGAAAACATCCAGGGGCAACCTTCAACAAATTGTGGCATGGAGAATCCCTTCAGCTGCACACAAAATGTCAGGCACACGCTGAGAGCAAAACAGTCAGGAGGGGGAAAGGCTCCCCCCCACCCCGATGACTTTGCGGTCTGGGAAATACATCAGAAACGGCCTCTCTTTGAAACGAACATTGGATGTCTTATTTTGATTGCGGAGTGAAAAGAGGCAATCTTCTCTTTTTGAGATGTCCCACAGACTTTTTTTTGTGCTGCGAGGAACAGTCCAACATGACTTCCTTATTCCTCCACCATGCCTGAAAAATCAAATAAAAGCATATTTTCTTCCTGTTCCCCAAGTAAACAATTTAAAGGTGCCCTGTTCTTGGCTGGAACAGTCTGGGAGACACAAGCAAGGTGCAACAGTACGAAAATAAGGTTTATTACTTAGAAGATTGATACCCTAACTCCTCCCAGGGTTTAACTAAAAAAAAGTACTTGCTTGACTGATGAACCAATCTGAAACTGTAGACTCTTATTCTTTCTTGATTCTGTTCAAGAAAGTTCACTTGTCTTGCTTCCTCCTGGTTCTTTCAGTCTTTCATCTGTACTCTGCTCTCCATGGACACCTCAACTTTCTGCCTCTCTAGACTGTAAATACTTTAGTCTATCACCATAGATGTAACTAATATTGCTGCCTTCTAACGCCCTAGGCACCTTGAACTGACTCAACTTAAACAGGATTACTCGGTAATTAAGGAAGACTGCCTTTTCGGAAACTTCTTAAAGGGACAGGGTCTAACTTAAATCCCTCCCTTTGAAGATGATACAGAGAACTAAACCATGCTAATTATAGGGGTAAGTGATACTTAATAATGAAAATAATAAAAGCTTCTGTGGGGGCATGACACTTCCATATACACATTAGGCCTTTGTGCATCTCTCACAGAGATGTGACAGAACAGGAAGCAGATGACACTTCTATTTCCTGTTCCTATACATCTCTGTTATATCTGTTCCAGCTGTTAGACATTTGTAGATTCTTTGCACACATGTAGAAATATTAAAACAATCATTCATAAACAAAGGATTCACAGGAATGTTTTGCTGGATTGGGGACCCAAGTTACAAAGCTTAGATTTTAAAAAATAATAAATGTAGCTGTTCTGTGTACCAAACATTCAGCGTGTTGATGGGAAATGTATCAATTGCTCGGCTGTGACCAACAGGGTCTGTCTGGATGGCACAGTCCAGAAACCAATCACCATAGCACAAAATCACAATTTCAGTAAGACACTCTTTCTTGGAGATCTTTACTCTCAAAACTGAAATGCTAAATCAGCTATGTATACTGCTGTCTGTATCAGGTTTCCTGTAAAGTGCTGGGAAGCTAGGTCAGTGCATTGCACCATTCAGGAGGCTCGTTCGTTCAGGAATAAAGGATGTGACTTTAAATGAGGGACCCTATCCCCATGCAGCTATTCATCCAACTTGTATTGATTCAATTGACACTTCATTCACTTGCAAAAAATGGACGGTTGTCAGAGAGAAACATCTTTTTTCTAGCCATTAGGAACTAATAGCTTTTCATCAATCATAGATGCTGAGGAAGCTTTTTTTTACTTCCCTGAAAGAGGCAGGAAGAAGAAGTGACAGCACAATTGCAACAACCTTGACTGCAGACATGTTGGCTGATTTGCTTATGTCTACTTCCAAGAGTAGAGAGTCAGCATGATGTAGTGGTTAAGAGCAGCACACTCTAACTGGGGAGAACCAAGTTCCAATCCCCAGTCCTTGACATGAACCCTGCTGGGTGACCTCAGGGCAGTTACAATTCTCTCAGAACCCTTTCAGACCACACCGAGGCAGGCAATGACAAACCACCTTTGAGCATCTCTTGCCTTGAAAGCTTGAGGGAGTTGCCATAAGTCACCTGTGACTTGATGGCCCGTTACATACATTCTCTCACACACACTTCAAACATGGTTGGTAGGTGGATCAGAAGCAGCAACGTATATACCAGACAAAGGAACAGAGCTGGATTTCTGCACAAGCTAAGTCATGGGGATTACTAAATTATCATTTAGGGTATTGCTCCAGGGTTTCTTAAACTTGATCTAGTGTAGGAGTTTAGCAAATCCTTCATCTGGCCCCGCACAGGGAAGGAACTACAGGCCAAAGCACACTAAAAAGGCATGACCTAAAAGTTTATTAGTGAGGCAGCATTAAAAAAATCTCTCTCTGATGAGGGGGTCAGCATGCTATAATGGTTAGCAGCACATTGGATTGGATTTTTGGAGACTCGGCTTCAAATCCTCACTAAGGCAGAAAACCTGGGGTCACTGATTCTCCTTCAGCATAACTTATCTAAAAGTCCATTGAGGAAGTCCAAGGAGGAATCAGATACACTGAACTCCTTTGAGAAAGGGGGGATTAAAATGTTCTAAATAGATAGAGGGAAGTATCAGTGCAGCTGTGTAGATCCTTATTGGCATTCCCCTCAAATGTTCTTAAAAAGGACAATACAAGTTCTAATAACTGTTCCAAGAGTTCACAGATGGCTCACATTAAGATGCTTCTTTTTTGTGCTCCCCCCCCCCAACTTTGGGAACCCAAATATCCATGTGTGGCAGGGGTGGGGGGGTTAGATGTTAGCTACATTATATAAAGTAAACAGTAAATAGACAGCAAGATGGTGATGCACAGTTAAGATAGTTTGAGAAAAAAATTCAGACTTAATGTCATTGCTTAATGTATCTCCTTTCATGTTCATTATCTGAATTCTAGTATTGCGATTAGGTAATGTCACTGTTGCTTGACAGTGGTATAGGTTCTAGTGCACCGGAGTGGTATAGTGGTTAAAGTATAGTGGTTAAAGTGATGGACTAAGAGTTGAGAGATCGCACCTCAGTTCTACACAGTTCATACTGCCATGTATCCAGTCAGTCTATCAGACAAGGGGCGTACCTGCCAGAGGAACATGGGGTAACCCATGTCCCCGGGCGCCACCTATCTGGTCACGCAGTCTCCCAGCCCAGCCCACAGCTTCATGGAAGAGGCGTGCCGGCGCTGCTCCAGGCAAGCAAAGCAAGTCTCCGATAGAGGTAGGGGGGCAGCAGCTGGCGCTGGGCTGGGAGCCTGCCACAGGCAGGGCCTCATTCTTGTGCCCCATCTATTGGAGGCCGGGGGCGTGGGGGTGGGGAGGGCCCAAAAACAAAGACTTGCCCCCAGGCACCATTTTATGCTGGTACACCTCTGTATCAGACTAACCTACTTCATAGGATGATTGTGAGAATAAAATAAGGTCAGAAGAACCACAAATCCCTCTGTAAAGTCTTTGGAGGATATATGGGACAAAAGTGAAGGGGAATCCATATTTCAGCAGAAATCACCATAGAAAATAATAGTCTTCTATAGGTCACTTCAGTTCATTAATCAAGAACAATACATTGACTAGTTAGAAGTTATGGAGGAAGTGCTAAATATGCCATTTCAGAGTTGGGGTGGGGGGTGGGGTGAAAGCTGGTTCGAAACTTTCCCTCACCAATAGGAAACACCCATATTCATGCATATGCAGTCATTAAATCAGGAATCCCTTTTCTTTAGTTAAAATTTGATCATGGATAACCACGCTTGTTTGAATGATGAGCTCTTCAGTGACAGCACAATGTTGACTCAGACAGCTAAGATGAATTTTGTGCCATCTGGAATTGCAGCATTTGAAATAAGTGGTAAAGTATTTCAACTGACTGATGATGATAGACTTACTGTGGGAGAGATCATTAGTGAAAGAATGTCTGAGCATTTTTCTTTGTAAAGGCTTCATCTGACTTCGTTGCAACACATGGCACTGTCTTGTTTCAATAATTGCTAAGAGAAATTTAGTGGAGTTATCATGCCATTTTAGTGGCTAGCAGTGGGGTCAATGTTCATTTTACATTTAGAAGTTCTATACAAATATACGTGTGTCAGATGAATGGAGAATGACATGCAAATGTATAAATGAGTGTTTTTGTCCAGCAGAACAGATCCAGACCTTAGTGAGACACTACTTTTCTATATGTTGCTGGAAACATGACCAGGGAATTGTGTGTCCCTTTTACAGAAGATACAAGTGTTTTGTACTCAAACATTCAGACCTTCAGACAAATGTACCATAACAGTTTAATTCAGAATTACTTTTTCTTGAATTCCAAGGTAAATCTTATGCCTGTAGTAAAGAAGCCCTGGGTAGTAAGAGTTGTGTCTGTTGATCCAACAGAGTGGACAGACCAAGTGATAATTTGGTTTCACATTGATGTTAAAATGAATTAAGCTTTCAATGAAAATCTGTGTGGGAATCCAATCTTATGAATTGCTTATCATGTGTCTAGTTTGAGTTTTCTCCATTCATTCACTAATATAAATCTATACTGTGTTCTCCATAACAGAAAGATCTTATGGAAGATGGTGAGTCAATGCTGTGTAATGTTGGAGCATTATCCCAATCTACTAAAAAGCCACACACCATGCTCACCTTGCAGAAAAATGCTGGCATGAAACATCTCTAAAACAAGAGATCAAAAGACTTCAGTACACAGAAGATTATATTTGCAGTCCCAATGAAACTTCACAGGGAGTAAATCCCACCAAATAACATGGAGCTTACTTCTGAGTAGACCTGCTTAGGGTTGTTCCCTTTCTCACTTTGCAGAAGAACCCAATCCAATGAGATTTCCTCCAGAGTAATAGAATTCAGGACTGTGGTCTAAAAGAACAATAAATCATACCCTACACATTGATCTTCTGGAAATGACAGGACTTCATTATCTATTTGTTTTATTTCTCCCACAAACCTTAGAACCAAAAAGCCAGAAAAGGTGTTCCAAAAGCTGCAAATGGACCTTTGTTATAGTGTACCTGATTATGCTCACTGCAGGCTTCGGAATGCTGGCTTATACAGGTAATTGATCTTAAATGCTATCTACTGCCTTGGAACAAATCACAAAGATAGTGTATATAGGAAAATTTTCAACATCTTGTTTATAAATTTTGTCTGAAGTTCAGTTAAGATACTTGGAGATAAATGGAGAGTTTGGTACATGCCGCTACAAGGAATGATGTGCTGGATAAGGGGAAAGACACTTGTGCTAAAGAGTTCAAACCATTTTCTCCCATAAAGGCATTGCAGATAAATATGGCTTCCAGGAACCAATTCTTAATTGACTGCTTTAGGGGTGGGTGGATATTCTTAGTCACAATTACCCCAAAGTGTCAGGAAGCACTGCAATAATAAATACTTCCACGTGTCCAAATAAAGCCCCTGCACTTGTCAACATTTCTTTACAAATATAATAAAATCTAAAACATTTGAGGGCATTTCTAGTGTGCATGGCAAAGAAAGAAAGAAAGAAAGAAAGAAAGAAAGAAAGAAAGAAAGAAAGAAAGAAAGAAAGAAAGAAAGAAAGAAAGAAAGAAAGAAAGAAAGAAAGAAAGAAAGAAAGAAAGAAAGAAATAGAGAGGAAAGGAAAGGAAAATAAAATAAAATAAAATAAAAATGGGCATGTTCAGAGATCCTTACATACATTGCATTACCACAGTCCTTCACAGAAAATATAAAATAACACCAGAAAATCAGTACATTTGAATAATAGCTCTTAGAAGAAATAGGTGGTGGGTTACTATCTATCTTATATATTCCGTAACTTCTTGTCTTCAATGTTGACAGTCTATCAGATGCACAAACAGATCGATCAGATATATGAAATCAACCTCCCTTTAACGGAAAAACTGGTGAGTCATTTTCCCAATGGAACAGGACAGATGAAGACTTTTTTGGAAACAAACTTCCAGAGAGGGGAAGGAAGCTGGGTCAGAAATGTAAAGGAAGAAATCCACATAATCAAGCTGAGCAACCAACAACTGCAACTGAAAATCGACAACATTACAGGTATGTCTTCACTTCACCTGCTTGCTATAGAATATTTTACCACTTTATAGCAAGGGCATTGAACACTTAGTATTGTAAATGAAATAGAAGCATATGGATTTCTGCATCTAGATGACAACTATGCAGGTCGCGATGATTCAGCAATGACTGTTCATTTCATGATCATGTGCCTGTCCTGGTTAGATAAAAGGGTTTCTCCACTATTATAACTCATTGTGCAATTAAGACTTGGTGTGGCTGATTTGTTGGATAGCTCTACATTTCAGCAGACTGCAGAAATTCTAGCACAGAAATCTATGGCTCATTCCGCACATGCAGAATAATGTACTTTAAAACTGCTTTCAGTGCTCTTTGAAGCTGTGCGGAATGGCAAAATCCACTTGCAAACAGTTGTGAAAGTGGTTTGAAAATGCATTATTTTGCGTGTGTGGAAGGGGCCTATGTCTCTTTCCTATTTCCATTCCTATTTTCCATCACCACTCTCCTCAATTTTTCCCTTGATGTGAAAAATCAGGGTTCCTAGACAAATGGAGTAGATGGAGAAGATAATGCAAGCCCCTTAAATTACCATGTGATGCCTCGCTCAGCAAGGCTTTGCAAAACCCTGTTTTAAACTATTCAAGTATGTGACAGCTTCATAGCTTTCCTGCCCCATCTTATATGCAACATATGGGCTACACAAAGAACAGGGTATATTTCTCTATTTTAAAGAAGGGAATTAAAGATAAAACTGCAGCAAATGCACGTACAGTACAAACATAAGATCAAGAAGCACTAGAAATTATTACTTCAATTATAGTATCTTCTGTAGTGGCTGGCAATTAGGACTTCAGTTTTATTTTACAATCTGAGCCTTTAAGAGGAAGGAGTCAGTAGCTGTAAGAGAATGTATAAGACTCCATTAATGACTTATTCAATAAAGGTAATGTTTTCTCTAAATGATATCTCTACACTGTACAACATTCTAGCTTAATGATTAAGATGTATGCTGAAACATGAAACAGCTTGCATCCTGCTGGAAACCTGGGCAAACAGAAACATTTTGGCCTGACATCTTATTTAAAAAAACCAATGTAGGTGCCAGGTGAGTCTCAAGGGGAAAGACATTCCATAAGTGAAGTGCCACTAGTGAAAAGGTCCCATCTCTGATTGTCCCCCACCTGACCTCTAAAGTTGGGGCACCAACAGAGGCAGGGCTGGTGAGGGAGATCATAACTGCTGAGGTGGACATGAGGGAGGAGACAGTCCTCCAAGTATAGTGGTCTTTTAAGAGCCATGGGACTCCTATTTATTTTAGCTTATCTGTGATAACCTGATGCACTCTCTTAAGGGCAAACTAAACATGAAAGATGAAAGATTACAACATATTTTAGGAGGCATTTCTAGGAATAATCGCATACAGTGAGCATGCATTTATGTGTATGTCTGCGTTTTCAGAAGCATTCCCTTCCATTCCTATATAGTCAATTATATTTATTATGAAAATATCCACAGACTGCTTTGTAGTTCTGAGGGAACTCACAACACAGCTCACAATAATAACCTTAGCTAAAACAAATCTCTCCCAAGAGATTTAAAATGATTTTTAAATGTCCCCTGAAGGTCCGAATATCATGAAAGTGCTATATAATAACTAAGTAAGCACAATATAAGAACATTAAGAAGAAGCCTAACACATCACACCATTAGCAAATCAACAAATGGGTGGCAAGAGTCCCACAGCTTTCTGGGAGTAAATTGTGGAAGACTAGGGAAGGCAAGGGCAAACCACTCCATAAACTTGGTCTGCCTTATAAATATCATGATATTTCACTGCACTAATGACCCTGTGCTTTCACTGAGGACTAGTTTTACACTTTTAAAAAGCCTGCTTACAAACCACATTCTTGCTGGTCTTCTGGAAAGCTGACAGTAAAGACACAAACAAGATGAACCTCATCAAGAGGCCAAAAGATATATTTGTTGGTGTTGGATGTTGCACAGACACGCAGCACAGGCCCAGTTAGGGTTGTCAGGTCCCCCCCAGGCCACTGGCAGGGGCTAGGTAGTCAAATCCAG
Source organism: Sphaerodactylus townsendi (assembly GCF_021028975.2). Lineage (NCBI taxonomy): Eukaryota > Metazoa > Chordata > Lepidosauria > Squamata > Sphaerodactylidae > Sphaerodactylus > Sphaerodactylus townsendi. The sequence goes on from NC_059426.1 coordinate 55,376,847, forward strand.
GTTTGGCAACCCCTTCAGATTTGGAGATGGAGCCTATGGAGGACAGTGACCTCAGTTAGTTACACTACCATAGAGTCCACCCTTCCAAGCCATCCATTATCTCCAGGGGAGCTGATCTTTGCAATCTAGCAATCAGATATAATTCCAGGAGATGAGTATTCCCAGGTCCCACCTGGAGGCTGGTATCCCTAGGTCAAGTCATCTCTCTTCCCCATAACAGGACATAGCCTTTGATCAGTATACTATCTATTATTTATTTATTAACCTCTAAAAAATGAATGATTATGTCTTTTGGTTACAAAGTAGTTTAAGCATGCACTTACCTCACTGCCATTTGTTCCACTATCACCCGTCTCAAATACTAAACCCTTGAAAGCTTCTTAGAAAAAATAGGGAGAAGAAAAGTATACACTCCATAAAGAGCAATCTGCTTGTAAAGGCAGGAGGCGTAGAGAGCTGGTTTGCCACTGCCTGCATCCACAAGACCGAGGCTTAGTTCATACTGAAGACTTATTTCACAATTGGTGGTGTTTTAAGGTCTGAACGTTGTCAACAGATATTAATATCTATTTCAGAACAATTTGAAGGCAAAAGTATTCCAGGACCTCCAGGTGGGTATATATTTTACCTTTTTTGTGTGTCATCATCATAGCTGACTTGGGGGTTTTCAAGGCAAGAGATATTTGGAGATGGTTTGCTATTGCCTGCCTCTGCATCATGACCCTGGTATTCCTTGGTGGTCTCCAGGTCAAGTGCTTGCCAGGGTCGACCCTGCTTAGCTTCTGAGATCTGGCAAGATCAAGTTAGCCTGGGCTATATTCCACTCTTCACTGTTAACCTTCTCTTGTTATGTTCTAACCCTGATCCCTATAAAAGAGGACAGTTGAATCAGTTTTTAGCTGCTATGTAACTTCATTTAGTGCATAGATTGGGAGAGTCAGGTTAGAACCCCCACTCTGCCATGAAAGCTTGCTAGGCGATGCTGGGCCAGTCACTCTCACACAGTCTATCCTACCTCACCAGGCAGGATAGAATGGAGGAGGGGTTTATGATGCCACTGCTTTGGGTCTCCATTGGGAGAAGAAGTGAAGCATATATATCTAAATAAATAAATAAACCTTCATAAATATTCTAAATTCAAAATCTGGCAGAAAATATCTGTCAATCAAGACTGGCAGAGTTTACACAGGTCAGTTCAAATCTCTGAAGAAGGATTTTTACTAAAATATAAGGTACAAGCATAGCTGTGGAGGCAAAAATACAGAATTCACCTCACACAGGAGTCTGCTAGACACAGTACAGTAAAAACGATGCATCCTAAAAACTGTACCACATAGTTATTTCCACTATTTAATATATGATTGGCTACAGCTGGCTCTTCAAGGCATGATTCTCTGGTCATATATATATTAGGCAGTCTCACCTTTCATATCATAGTTTAGAGGGGAGCTGAACTAAAATGTAAATTGATTCTAATTTGGATGTTGATTTGATTGATTCAATTTGAATGTCCTTGTCTTACGCTAGCTATAGTCTGGGGTCTGAGCTTCTAAACGTACACTAGGCAAACCTGGATTTAGAGTTGCCTGTCTGTTTTCAGTTTCTGCCTTTCAGCATTCAGTAAAATTAAATCATCACTGGGGCTTTTTCCCCCATGTTCAGGTCCCAAAGGAGAAAGAGGAGTTCCAGGAGCAAAAGGTGACCAAGGCAATAAAGGTTCGTTTTCATTCACATTGTCTGTTCATTAAAAGATGCAGAAATGTACTGAGATCCCAAAACTATTTAGTTTGGAGAGAAGACGTCTGAGGGGGGATATGATTGAAGCCTATAAAATTATGCACGGGGTAGAAAATGTTGACAGAGAGAAATTTTTCTCTCATTCTCACAATACTAGAACCAGGGGCCATACATTGAAAATGCTGGGGGGAAGAATTAGGACTAATAAAAGGAAACATGTGTTTGGTTTTGGAATATGCTGCCACAGGAGGTGATGATGGCCACTAACCTGGATAGCTTTAAAAAGGGCTTGGACAGATTTATGGAGGAGAAGTCGATCTATGGCTAGCAATCTTGATCCTCCTTGATCTGAGATTGCAAATGCCTTAGCAGACCAGGTGCTCAGGAGCAGGAGCAGCAGAAGGCCATTGCTTTCACCTCCTGCATGTGAGCTCCCAAAGGCACCTGGTGGGCCACTGCAAGTAGCAGAGTGCTGGACTAGATGGACTCTGGTTTGATCCAGCAAGCTTCTTTTTATGTTCTTAACTGATAACTATATTAAATGTCATGCAATTGACAACATACAGTTGGTGACACAGCTGGGCCGGAAGATCAATAAGGTTGAATAAGAAATCCACAAAGAAGGCTACCTGATTTCTTCAGTCAAATAAGGGACAGAGCTAAAGCCTTGACAATAATTACACCTTCTGACTAGCCAAATGCATATGCTTGACCATTTTTCAGGTGATAAAGGAGACCCTGGCCTAAAAGGAAACAAAGGGGATCAAGGACCAAAGGGTAAGCAAGATACAGTGGGAGTATATAATGGTTTTGAAGAAAACTAAGCTGATTTTCATTTATTATGACAATAGTTAAACACAAAAAATGCATTTGGTATTTCAGGTGTTGGACTTCCAGGACCAAAAGGAGACAATGGTAATTTGTTTCTCTGGCATTATACACCTACCCACCTAGGAAATCCCTAATAACTTTACTGAAATCAGACTGCAGATGTGAGTTATAGCAAGCCAGACAGTACATAGTATTTACACTGATTCTGAGGCAAGAATTTTCCTAAGTCACAAAGAGTACTTTCCTGGAAGAAGGCCTCACAGAATAAAAGGAAATTAGTTCTGAGTAATCTTAGGATAGCTCCTTCATCTGCCTTGTGACTAAGATGCTAGTCTCCAGATGGGTCTGGAGGTTTCTGTCTTTTACAACTGATCTCTAGAACTACAGAGATCATTTCCCCTGGACAAAATGGTGGCTTTTGAGGGTGGACTGTGTGGTCCTGTACTTTGCTGAGGTCCTTCTCCTCCCCAAACCCACCCTCTCCAGTCTCACCGCTAAAATCTCCATATATTTCATAACCTAGAGCTGGCAACCCTACAAAGTTGTGACCCTCATCCTATTAGTGGTATTCATTGTTTTGAAATAAATATATTCCCTTAAAAGAGCAATCAAGGGATATTACGGGAGGTTTCTTAAAGTGAAAGAATACAATTTTTAGTTGATTTTTGGAATAGTACACCTCAGTTAACAGAAAAACGAAGAATACCAAATATCGGTAACAAACTTGATACTTGTGGTACACTGAAGTTACCCATCTTTCAATCTGATGATGGCATCTGAGACATATTTTTGTAAGATCATCAAAGAGTGGTGTATGTAATCCATAACATGATCACTATGACATGATCACAGAAGACACTGCACATTTTGCCCTTGCAAAGCTCACATACAAGTATCCAAACTGAACTAACATGATGTGGAAATGCATGCAACAAAACCAACAGCCCCTTTCTCTCAGCATCGGGGGGGGGGGGGATTAGAGTGCAGAAACCTTGGGGAGAAGGGGTACTTGATATTTCCCCCACCTTTACAAATTTACTTTTTTATTTACATTTTAGGAACTCCAGGAATGAGAGGACCTCCTGGTGTCCAGGGAGAAAAGGGTAAAAAACCTATTTTATCATTTAACTGGCAGCTGTTCTAATCTTGCCATTTTCTTTACATTTTATTGTTTTTAAGTGGTGCTACAATTTGAGGACTTTTTAAATTGTCTTCTGCTAGTTGAATTTCCTTGTGCCTGTTGGTGGTTTTCCTGTTGGTGGTTTTATTTATGTTGTCTTTTGATGACATTGGCCTTTTCCGCACAGACCATTTAAAACATTTGGGGAATGTTTTGAAAAGAACTGTTTTGGCTTTTTTTTGTCCACCAAGCATGAAAAAACAAAGCATTTGGGGGGGAAAGTTTATTTTTTATTTTTTCCATCTGTTTATAAAGAGTTCTTACTTTCGTTTTTGTCGTTTGTGATTGCCATTCTGCTGCTTCAGTTTGATTCTACATGCTGCCCACCATTTTCTGAGTTTCCCACAGATGTTTTCTCTGCTGGCATCACACCTGGGCAACATTTCTGTGTTGAAGTACACAAACCAACTCAGTTTTGTCTACCAATTATGGCAATGTGTCATTCCCACCGCCTTTTTCAGTGAGGTATCTTCAAAGCTACAAAGACACTATATGAGAGATTTGTCTTCATAGTTTCGAAGATACCTCACTTAAAATTTTTAAAAGGGGGAAATGACACATTGCTGTAATCAGCAGGCAAAACTGAATTTGTTCATGTCCTTCAATCGCTGAAATGCTGCCTAGTCACAATGCCAGCAGAAGAACATCTGTGGGAAAGATTCAGAAAATGGTGGGAGGCACAGAGAATCAAACTGAAGCAGCAGAATGGCAGGCGCGAGAGGCAAAAAGAAAAGTGAGAGCCCTTTACAGTTGGATGGGGGGAAAACGTTTCCTGCTGTCCACACAGCAAGCAGGAAACATTTTGAAAAAAGCTTCAGAAAAAAAGTTGCTAGTTTAGCAGTTCCAAAATAAATTGTTTTTGGGAAAACTAAAATATTTTCCAAATTTTTTGCACAAAAATCTGTTTTAAAGTCCTGCAGGAAACGTTTTATTTTCTGACCTGAAAAGGTTTTATTTGTGTTGTGTGGAAAAGGCCTTTGTTGCCACACTGATGTTTAATTTTTGTAAAATTCTTAATAGATATCCATAAGGAATAGCAAGGCAGAAGTGTTCTAGATAAATAAAATGGAGCAACAGAAGCTAAAAAGTCACATCTTTTTGATGAATTGTGTTCTTTCCTTTGATTTTAGGAACAGCAGGACCAAAAGGAACCAAAGGAGACCAAGGTTTGCTGGGTGTTGATAGGTTTCCCCTTCACCAGTTAAGCATTACACCACTAGATTCTACACATTTATACATCCATGAAAATACTTTTTTGTGTTACTCTCTCATAATTTCAGGGCAATTACTACAGCAGCATGGTAGTAACCAAGATTTGCACCAGTCCACTAGGCATCAGAATTTGTCTCCCTTAAACAAATCTGCTTTCTCTTACGAATGTAAGACTCTAAGAGGAGCTCTGCTGGCTCAGACCAAAGGTCCATCTAGTCCAGCATGCTGTTTGCCACAATGTCTAACCAGATGCCTCCAGAAAATCTACAGGCAGGGTCACAGAGACCCTAAGCCTCTTTTTATTTTTGTCCCCCAGCAACTAGCACTCAGAGGCCTGTGTCTTAAAGTTTGTCCCCACAAAACAAACACTCCTACGTGCACATATAAGACATCTGATTTTCATCCACACAGACACATTTTCAATAATAGCCAGTCAGATGCCTCTGGAAAGATTCCCTTTTAAAATGTGTCATATAAACATTTCACTAGATATACACGCCAGGTGTGTATATTTTGGCCAAATAAGAAAGGCTGGGTTTGGGCCAGGTACAGGTTCAACACAGGAGTGAAGTCATGGTGAAATGGAACTTTCCCCGCAGCAGAAAATCCATACCTGATCCTGGAGGGTGTTGTGTCTGTGCATTTGGGTTGCCAACCTCCAGGAGGGGCCTGGGGATCTTCCAGATTTACAACTGACCTCCAAGCTACTTCAGTTCCCCTGGAGAAAATGGAAGGTGGGCTGGAAGGTGGGCTGTATAGCATTGTACCCCACTAAGGCCATTCCCAAACTCCACCCTCCCTAGGCTCCACCCCCAAAACCTTCAGAAATTTCCCAACCAAGAACTGGCAACCCTAGTCTTCACACTTAGATTTATATCCTAACTTACCATATTTATCATACCACCTTTGAAGAATCACATCTCCAAAAGAGTTATATAAATATTACAAAAGGGAGAGGATTTAGATCAGTGGTCTGCAACTTGCGATTCTCCAGATGTTCATGGACTACAATGGGCCATGGTGGCAGGGGCTGATGGGAATTGTAGTCCACCAACATCTGGAGAGCCGCAGGTTGTAGACCCCTGATTTAGATGGTCTCTGCATCAGTCTCAAGCAAGGAAGTGCAAATGGGGAGGAGAATCAGCAGATGGCATAAGCTTCTGGCAATAGGATCTTCTATGGCAGTCATTGCGTAGCTGCAATCACTATGTGACATCCTTGGCCAGAGTCATTTAAGTCCACAGTCTTCAGGCCACCTTTCAGACTAGTTCCAGAAGAAGTCATTCAGAATGCTTCAGGGCCTTCAATATCAGAACTACAGCCACAATGTGCACAAACATATTATTTCATTTTCATCCAGGTCTTTCAGGTGAAAAGGGAGAAGCAAATCATCATGTGCTTACTGGACCAAAAGGTGAACCAGGAATGAAAGGAGAAATGGGATCTCAAGGTATGATTTGCCAAGCAAGAGCTTCATAAGAACATAAGAACATGCCAGCTGGATCAGACCAAAGTCCATCTAGTCCAGCTCTCTGCTACTCGCAGTGGCCCACCAGGTGCCTTTGGGAGCTCACATGCAGGATGTGAACGCAATGGCCTTCTGCTGCTGTTGCACTTAAAAAGCTTCATGTTGTACAAATAGTTTTAAGTAGTTTCTAAGGTAACTGTCTTTCCAGCAAATGTTTTATTTGAATTAGAGATGAAAATCTGACTGGATGTTCAGCATCCACCACCTTCTGTCCCTGTTTCTGTTGTGTTTACCACAGAACATGAAGGCTTTATAGTAGTTCCATAATGAATGGGAAAGTAGAAAGTATGGCTTCCTTTCCCCCAGATGACAAACTCTGCCTGCCAAATATCCTTTCACTGCATGACTATAACTTAGCCCTGGCCTCTTTCTTCCTGGCCTGGCCTGTGGTTTTCAGACTGCTGGAAATGGGGCTCACTTCTAAATGTAGCCTATTTTTAAGCCACTGTAGTGCTACAGGCTGCTGGCAGTGTTGGTCTGTGAGGCAATGGGCAGAAGCTGTGTCTAGTGCTTCCCGTACCTTTGGTGGCAGAGCCAAGCCCCTAAGAATGAAGGGAGGGGTGGGGGGTGGGGAGAGCATGTAGCAACTTCACCCTCTCTTCTCTTTTGCTGCCACTGTGGGAGGTGGGGGGAAGCAAGGCCATTTCTGCCAGCTTGGGAGTTTAAACCTTATGACCCACCAAGAAAGTGGAAGGAAGTGGCAGGAACTTTCAGATCATGGCTCATAGTTTAAGAACGTCTTCCTTAGACAGAGAAGGAGACAAATAAATAGTGAGCAAGTCAAAAGTTGCACATTGATGGTATGGTCCCATGTCTGAAAAGGCTGCTGTTGTAGAAGGCATTTGCCACACGGTGACTGTGAGAACTAGAAAATACAAGGGGTTGCAAGCAGTTCACTGGGTGGCATAATGCCACAGTCTGAATGGCTGAAGGTTCAGGAGTAGTTAATAGTGGACCACAACATAGGCACAAGAGCCACGGTTAGTGGGAAGACAAAACCAAGACTGACAGCTGCCCAGCCAAGACCAAGCCTGACCTAAAAGGCTTGAAAGCTCTCTTAGGTCACGGGGAGCCAAAGGGTCACTTGAGTGCATGGGGTCATTGTGCCATCAGAGAGGATACTGAAGCCCAGAGAACTTCCTCACCAATGCTGTCAAGTGGCTTACTTCTTAGGGTAATAGAGTACAGAGACAGAGGTTCCCAGAGGGATTCCTGACAGCCACTGGGCAGCAGAGTAAAATGTAGATTTGAGCTCTTGAAGGAACCCTGCAAACAAAGGCCATGCAAGATCGAGCTATGATACCTGCCTCCCATTTGTGAATGATTCATGGGGGGGGGGGGGAGGAGGATTGGACTACTGATGCTTCTGAGTTGCATTTCTATTCGTGTGGGGCAGAGGGTTTCGCATAATGTAAAGCATTCTTTACATTATGTCAATATTAAAAATGTTGATCAAAACAAGAGACTGGTTTTCCCCCTCGACTCCCATTCCTATCATATGTACCATAATTACTGACTAAACACTGGAACTGTTCCTTTTTGTTCTAGTACAAGTCAGATGCATCCAACAGATTGAAAATTGACAGATGGGCTATGAGCTATTATATGACAGTGGGTGAAGTTTTTTCAGTGAGGACTTTCTCTAAGATGGCAGCCTGTAAAACCACAGTCGGTGCTTGTAAGGACCAATTCTGAGGACCACATTTTGCATTCAGGCTGAAAATGTAAAAGGCTCAAGAGCAGTAACAACCGACCAGTCACAAAACTATCCCTTTTTGGCTATGTGATAGTTCTCAAAAATGTGGCTGCTAAATCTTCCTAAATCCTTGATATAGTGCATAACAATATAAATGTGTATAATATAAATGTGTACCTGAGAACAAAGGAGAGGGTACAATAAGTTAGCAACATTTCCCCCTCCCCAATCAGGCTTAAAATCTTAAATGAGTTTTGTTTAATAGGCTTTTCAGGAATTCAAGGAAAACCTGGTGAAAAAGGAAATGTGGGGCCACAAGGACTGGCTGGTGCTGCAGGGCAGAAGGGTGACAGAGGAGATCGAGGCGATCAGGGTAAGAGCACAAGTCACAGGACCAAAGTGTTGATGCCATTTTGAGACTTATGGAATAGCCTTACTGAACCAGGCAAGTGGCTGATGGAAAGAGTGGACAACGTCCTATTGCCTGTATGATTTTCTGTTCTGTTTATAATGATCCTTAGCATCCTGGTATTCTTTGTAGCTCTCCATGTGACACAGAAGCATTAATGTATTAGCCAAACCTGTATGCTCTCTGTCAGGTATGGTGGGGCCCCCAGGAATTCCTGTGAAAAGGATACACTACATAGCTGTGTGTTTTCTTTCCTCTTTTAAAAGATGATTTTTTTAAAAAAAATCTGTCCTGCCTTTATTCTCTTAGGGAACTCTTATACAGGTCTTTCCTCTAAGCACTGACCAAATAAAACACCGATTAACGTCTCTAAGGTCATTTCTACATGGTCCAAATATCCCAGGTTGAGCAAGGGAAATTATCCCGGTTTGGCCACAAAGTTTGCACGGTTCCTGTCCTAAAGCGGGTTTATCCTGAGATATTTCCCTCCTCCCGGGATTTTAAAAAATCCCGAATTGAACCCACTATCATGCAAACACCACAGGAGCAGAACCAGTTTATTTTTCCTGCCCAGCTACCTGATCTCCTTGCCCCGCTTCCCACCGCCCGATCTCCGCACCTGACATCATGTCAGTTTTCAACTTTGCCAAGCCGCCCACCATTGCAGCCCGCCCTTCCCAAAACGTTCCCCCAAGCACGTTTTCTGCTTATGGTATTGACCGGGTATCATATCACCTGGGTTAATCAGGAGTGGAGTCCCAAAATGTCCCCGTTTTCTTTTCTGTACATGTACTGGTTGCTCGGAGTGCATAGCTAGGGAGATGTGTACTTTGGACCAAATGTTAGTGGGCATATCACGAGGTGGGGAGAGTCTCTCGTTTTCCACAAAAATATGAGAATGTGAGTGGGAATGTGATGTTGTGCCCCAATGTTTTTTGCTACCGCTTGCTGTGTTGAGGCCTGCACCAAGCCCTATCCAGAACTGGAAAAAAGGGGGAGCTTCATTTCCCCCCATTTGCACCAGTAATTCAAAAGGCAGTGTGGAGACGTTCATTCAAGCTGCCACCCAAAAACAACAGCCAATCAGAACGTGGGACACCTGGGATGTTTGCACATGCGTGGATACACTTGCAGTGTAAATACAAAAGACCGGGGCTTGTGCGAAACAAATTGGAGTATTTCCTCCTGGTCTTCATTCTATTCCTTCACAGAAACAGGCAGCCACGTGAAGGGAGAAACTGGGATGAAATAGACCTGGATTGTAAGATACCAATTGTAACCCAGTATAATTGTGCCATGCAGAAACAGCCTAAGTTGCTGTGTCATGTATTCTCCAGTTAGACAGGAAATTTACCTCGCATAACCTAGCCACATTAGTTCTCTAAAGTAATTTCTAATTTCTACATTAACATGATAAAGAGAACACTTTCCTATGCCTGCAAAAACTAGAAGCTGATCAGCTGTCAGTGCCTGATTAACAAATGCTTCTGCTTTCAATTTACTAACTGACCTTTTGCTTACCACAAGCTGTCAGTGAACTGAGTTTCTACTTCATTGTAGAAATTAATTCTGAATTTCTGTGACCTTATCTATTCCAACATTTGTCAGTCTACTTGATGGATTTTCTGTCTAAATCTGTGCTCATTTACATAAGTGTGAATGGAAACAAATCTGGAGCAGGGTGGTGTGAAACTACTCAATGTGAACCAGACCATGGTCTCACTTTGTAATTGACCTGTGTTGTGAAGCAACTTTAAGAAAATGCCACATAAGCCTGCAGAGCAATTTGTGTATTGCCCCGTCTGCAAAAATGGTGTTTTATTCTGCAGGATTAAAGGATGAGCTTTCTAAATCTTTCCTTACTCGCCGGATATAGACCAGCTCTTAATTTTCTGGCTGTGATTCTTGAAATTTATCCACAGTTCACTTTGGTTCACTTTAAAGGTGTGGATGGATTCATGGGTCCTCATGACCTTCCTGGCATAAGAAGTACACCAGGAGAAAAAGGACAGGAAGGAGCAGGCAATATAACAATATTTTCCAGTCTGTTGAAATAGTTGCTTTAGAAGTGCTATCTGACACATACTTCCTCTTTTTTCATTCAGGGCTTCTAGGACCAAAAGGAAATCAAGGGGAAAAGGGTAACAAAGGAGATTCTGGTAAGATGGAAGTGCTCAGTTCAGTGTGTGAAGAGCTAAAAATAACACAAAACGCTTAAAGTTCCCTTATTTCCATGGGAAGAAAGCCGCTAATAGGGTTAGCAACCTCCAGATGGGTTCTAGACTTCTGGAGTTACAGTCATCTCCACACTGCAGACCTGATTTCCCCTGGGGGAACAAGACAGCTTTGGAGCATCAATATTATGGTATATGATAGAGCCTAGGAGACACTTATGTCATAGAGTCACAGCACATTCACACTGACCTCTCTCTCCTCCACAAATACCACCTTCTCCAAACCCCCCCCCCCCCAAAATATCCTGGAATTTCCCTATCTGGAGCCAGTAAACATAAATATCTTCCATTCCACTGGAACTATATGTATGAAATATTCCTTAATTTATCTAATGTTTTAGGCCACTAAAGGCACTGTGCTTCACAAATCCCGGAAGAATTTGGAGCAATTTAGAATTTTATTTCTGATTTATTGATAAATGGAACTTCATTTACTTCCTCTGCAGATACTTGCTGAAGACATTTCACAATGTAAAATAATACAATACAATAATTAAAAACAGAATAATAATAAAAAATGACAAATAAAGTTAAATTTAGCAGCTTAAAGTAGTATTTTTAAAACAATAGGCTACAGCAGATGACATGACATGATAGCCTTTATTGGCATTCCAAAATACAATAAATACAATAAAACAATAAATACAATAAAACAATAAAACAATAAAACAATTGTCCAATCTGCTACAGCAGATGATAAAAACAATTTTAAAAGATAGGACACCTGAGATAACAGCATAGTTGACAAGAACTGTTTTGATCTGACTGTACAGGAAAGTGAGGTAGGCTCCAGGCAGGCCTTCAGGAGTAGGCTTTTCAGTCTCCATATTCAAAATGTCTGAATACATTTATTAGACTTTTAAATATCAGGTAAAATTTTGATATATTTTTTGGTTGCTAGCCCTTTAAAAGCTATTTTTGAAAATGTTTTTAGGCCTCCAAGGAACACAAGGGCTGAAGGGAGATCAAGGCGCTTCAGGTAAGGTGGAGTTATTCTGTGAAGCAGAAGAATGAGGGCCTATTTGACAAAAACGGCACTGTAAAAGAGAGGCCTTTTCAGGCACCATGACTATGAGTCAACTGGAAGTTAGAGAGAGCAGGAATAACCCTCTGCTCTGTTCTTTTCTCCCTCAGCTGCTTTCCTACAACAAGGTTCTTGGGTGTGTACTTGCTAAAAACAGCTGTATGAGGGGAAATAGTGTAGGGACAGGAAGGGCAGAAATTACCACCCAGCCACTGTGAAGCAGTGGCTGCTCCCCCAGGTGGGTAGCAGGTAAGTAAGCCAACCAAATGACAGATCAGAGAGGAGGAGCAGGACTGGGCACTGGAGAAACATCAATCAGTGGAGTTGTAGGAGGCCTGAACTCCTGGCTAGTCAGAAGGCTATAGTCAAATACAGCTTGCCAAAGATGATTCTGGTTAGAATGGGGTGCCTCATGGGCTGAAAGGACACAGCTGAGTGGGGCCAGTTGGGGTTAGGCAGGAAGAAGAGAGAGTGGGGATGAGAGCTGAAGAATCAGGGGAGAGAGTGTGGAGCCTAGTCAGAGGTGTGAAGTGGATAGGAGACAAAGGGGAGAGAAAGGAGAAGGTAGACCCTGGGGAGGACGTGTTGCCAAACACACTGGGCCAGATTGCCATATGCACCCTGGGCCTAGGCCCGTGGTGGCGAAACTTTGGCACTCCAGATGTTATGGACTACAATTCCCATCAGTCCCTGCCAGCATGGCAAATTGGCCATGTTGGCAGGGGCTGATGGAAATTGTAGTCCATAACATCTGGAGTGCCAAAGGTTCGCCATCACTGGCCTAGGCAATCCATGAAGGTGAGCTATACTTAAGCATGGAGAGCAAGAAAAAAAAGGGAGTCTAGAGAAGTAGTCGATTGTAAAATGAGAACCAATAAGACTCTTTGGTTTAAAATGGAAAAGTTATTAATAGCTTCTTTCATGCCAGATTCAAAGAGTTATGGGTCCTGCCCATGCAAATGCCCACAATGACCAAGGAATCTTTCCTGGCACCCAAGTTTTCCAGGTGAAGAGAGAAGCTGGCATGTGGCCCCTCTCAAATGGGCATCTCCCATATGACCCTCGTTAAATGACTGTTCTGTGTGCACCACTGGATGTGTGCATTACTTTTTATGTACATATAGTTAGCACTGCATAAATCCCATGTAAGAGGGAACTTATGCCCCCCCCCCCCCCCCCCCCCGCTCCCCCGCATATTTTCCCAATCTGGAAAAGCTCTGGTAGGACACCATTGGAGGCTCCACATGTCCTGATGAGGCACATACAGTTTTCCCAAATGAGGTATCTCATAGGTTTCCCTTGAACTTTTTCAAGTTGGGGAAATTGTGGTAGTGGGAGACCTAAGACTCCTCTCCCTGTGTGTAACCTCCCCATCGAAATCAAGCCATACACCTCTAGGAATCAGCTCCCAGTGTGGAACTCGCAAAATACATCTGATTGCATGGTGGACCAGGGTAAAACCAAAAGGCTTTGTAACATCACTAGACCCTGGCCAGGTTTTTTAAACATATAAACTGTGATTTAGTGAAATGAACACAGATAGTAACCATAAGATGATTGTGTGGAATGCTTTCATAGCCTGATAACTATACTTTTTCATATTTGATAACAGTGATGCACTAATTCCTTTTCTTTAGGCTCCAGAGGTCTGCCTGGAGAAAAAGGAAGTACAGGAAGCCCTGGGTATCCTGGACAGAAAGGTGAACCAGGAGAAAAAGGAGAAAGGGGCTTTGCAGGACCTAAAGGTAAAAACAAACAAACAAAACCTTTCATTGTATACAGTTTTAGTAGTACCTGGAGCTTTAGTATTGATCAGGACTGGAATTCAAAATTATCTCAGGGATTCTGAAAAGGAGGATGAAAATAGCAAAATGGAAAGTCAACATACAAAGTGCAAAGTAATCCATAGGAAAGATAAAATAAAGGTACAATTCCTCTGTACATAAGGTTATTTGCCTCTGCATTAGAGTTATCAGTAGTTATCTTTCGTTCTAATGTGAGCAAATCGTGATGAGCAAAAATGCCAGGTGGATCTATACATTTCCACCCTGTTTAGTTCAGAAAAGGAAAGAGGGTGAGGAATTTGCACATGATTTTGAAATCTGCAAGAAGAAGAGGAAACTTTGCAGGGCTGCCTTGATATCCTAAATGAATGTGGTTAGGAAATCAGGCAGTGCATAGGAACATAAAGGAAAAAGAGCAACTTGTGTCTTTGGTTAACGGACAAGAATCTTCACTACATAATGTATTATTGTTAAAATTACAACCAAATGATCTGGCTATTTGAGCAAACGTGTTCCTTTTGATGTTCATTCAGGATCCACTGGGACAGAAGGGCCCAAAGGTGAAAAGGGTGCTTCAGGTAATTATTAGTTTTTTTCCCCCTTTACCTTACCAAATTAGGCAATAAGTTACCCTATTCCAAAGCACTGGAAATTCACTGGATGTATCAAGTTCCATATGATCTGGAGTTAATCTATCTTGTTCAATATCTTACTGGACCAATTACACAGGCAGAGTAAGGAGCTATCCATAGAGATGTTTCAGCTATTGAAATTAACAAGGCAGGGACTGACTGCACAACGAAATGGGGAGAGGGAAGAAGAACAAAATAGAAGGTCGGTATATTGACAGACAGACAGACAGACAGACAGACAGACAGACAGACAGACAGACAGTCAGTCAGTCAGTCAGTCAGTCAGTCAGTCAGTCAGACAGACAGACAGACAGACAGACAGACAGACAGATTTTTTCCTTTGTATATCATAGGGCAAGATTCGAAGGCCCAGAAAGGGTTCAAACAGACAAGATTCAGATCATACATCTAAGTCCATCCACAATGTCCACGCAGCCTCAGTTTGCCTTGAGGTAGTGGGAAAGGAAGGCAGGGTATGTTGAAGGTTTTCCTGTGAAAACTGTTTTCTTCTTTAAAATGTTTACAGTAAACCCAAGTGGTGGTCGAAAGGTTAAACTTCCTTCCCTGTATGCCCTCATGGCAAATCATAGTTGTATGAGCCTGCAATTTGTATTTTCAATGCATGATCTTCGGGCTCAGACAGACAAAGCAAAGTGTTACCTATTATGCTAAGATAAGTTTGATTCCAGTGGCACTTTTACAACCAACAAAGCTCTATTCTTGGTATAAGTTTCTTCAGGTACAATGAAACAGCAGTCACCATCCAGTATGTATTGGTAGAGGGTGGGGAGGATGTTACCTGGAAGGACTAGTTAGGATCACTATGCATAAGTAACTGAGTGTTAAGAAAGACTGGATCAACACAGATGGTGAAACCTGTTTTATTGTGCTGTGTGCTAGTTTGTGACCATTCACAGGTTTCACCATCTGCTTTACCTTCACCCTCTGGGTTGACTGGGAAGCTGTGAAGAAGCAGAAATGGATTATTTGTGAGATGTGAAATAGGGGGTGACAAGTGAAACCTGTTGTTCAATAGGACCACATAAATTTCAGCCACACAGTGTGCATCCTAGCAGTCACTGTATTTGTAATAAAAACGGAATGAGAGAAAACGTATCCTGCCAACACATACTTTGGCCAATATCATGAGATCTTGCCTCTTTTTTTTTTTTTTTGATGTACATAATTTTTTTAAAAACTCAGCACCAGAAAGAAATCCCAACATCAGACTTGTCGGAGGACTTCATCGGGGCCGTGTTGAAATTCTGCATGCTGGGCTGTGGGGTACAATATGCGATGATAGCTGGGACAAAAGTGACGGACTGGTGGTTTGCCGAATGCTGGGATACTCTGGGGTGGTCTCTACTTTTTCCGCAGCTGCAGGTAATTTATTAACTGAGTTCATGTCTAATTTATCCAAGTAAAAAAATGACAGATTAATTTCAACTGTGTGTAAAGTGTCATCAAGTTGCAGCCGACTTGTGACAACCCAGTGGGGTTTTCAAGGCAAGAGGCTAACTGAGGTGATTTGCCATTGCTTCCCATCCTCCCATCCAAGTGCTAACCAGGCCCAACCCTGTTTAGCTTCTGAAATCTGACAAGGTCAGGCTAGCCTGGTCAGCGGCATAGCTCCAAGGGGGCGGGGGGGGGGCGCAATGCACGGGGTGCGCGAGGGTGGGACGGGGGTGGGACGGGGCACAGGGTGCACCGGGCGCTTTCCCCCCTTGCTACGCCTCTGAGCCTGGGCCATCCAGGTCAGGACTTATTTCTGCTACTTGTATCCAAAACTAGTAAGATGGCAAGAATCCCAGTAGGTCTATGGAGGCAGCATATAAAATCCTCTGTCATCCAAAACATGTCACTAGAGTCAATGCAAATCTCAAACATTCTTGCCCAAGATGGTTAGCCATGCATCCTACCATCCTGTGCATCCATCCATCCATACATACATAAGCCTTTATTGGCATAGTCAGAAAAAGTTACATAAATCAGGAACAATTGCATGGATACATGATAGATAAAAGGCCCCACGGGGAGCACAACAAATACGTTCTACTGGGAATTCTCAACTATCTCCGCAATGAAATTGGCGATCTCTTCACAAAGACCAGGGTCCGAGTTGTTTAACAATAGAGATAACCTAATCAGATCAGGCAGCCCAGATTGAAAGAAAAAGTGTAGGTTGGTATATTTAGATCTGATGTTATCAAATCTGGTGCAGTGCAAGAGTTGGTGAGTCAGGGTTTCAACCACATTAAGTTTGCAACTGCATAACCTTGCGGATTTTTCTAAATTGCTGAACCTACCCTTTAATAGGGCAGAGGGCATAACGTTAAAACGCGCAATGGTAAGAGCTCTCCTTGCGCGTGGGTTCATTAAGGTATGGAGGCAATAGGCCATACGTCTCTGCTCAAATGGAATTAGGAGTTGTGTTGGAGAGCAGGTTCGTTTGGCTGCTAGATGCAAATTTGCAAATTCTAGATCTAAAAGCCAATCTCTGAGCCTATTGTACGCTTCTGAATAGGACATTAGGTAGAGTGTTTCAATAGGCAAGCCGATGGAAATAATCTTTCTCTCGATTCGAGAAAACCAGGGGTTAGCCTGCGTGTCCTGTAGTGTCAATGAGACAAGGGAGCGTTCAGATGGCAGGTAGTGAAGGTGGAGCCAAAATCTAAAGGCTCTAAGCCAAGCTTTATGTTCCAGGGTGTTTTGCCCCAGTTCTAAACACAGGGCTGCGTAAGGGACGCAGTTTGGAACTCCCATTATTTGGTGGAAAAACTTGGATTGGGGGACATTCAGAGCTTGGTTCACTGCTTGGATCCAGATGGGGACCCCATAGAGTAGTTGGGATTCAACCTTTGCATTGAAGATCCTTAGTGCAGCCGGAACAAATGAGTGCCCTCTGCTATAAAAGAATCGAAGGATTCCAGAGATACTAGGGGAGGACAGAGTGAGCGCTGCCTTTTGGTGCAAGGACCAGGAAAGATTGTGTGAAAAGGTGATGCCAAGGTATTCCTGTGCATCCTAAATATATTCTCCTGACCAAAGACTGAAGGAATTTTTTTTTAAAAAGAATTGCCACCAGGAAACCCAGGTTTCACCAGTGAAACATAATGCACATGTTGCATAAATGTGCTTCATTCTTTATTGTGATGATAACATTTACATGTCTGAAGTTCATTTCAGGAGGGTAGCAGTGTTAGTCTGCAGTAACAGAATGAAATTTGAGTTCTGTAACACCTTAAAGGCCAACAATTTTTTCCAGAATATAAGCTTTTGTGAATCAAGGGCCCATTCCGCACACGCAAAATAATGCGTTTTCAAACCACTTTCACAGCTGTTTGCAAGTGGATCTTGCTTTTCCGCACAGCTTTAAAGAGCACTGAAAGCAGTTTGAAAGTGCATTATTCTGCATATGTGGAATGAGCCAAGGATTACTCTGAAGTTGTTTCAATGCAATGAAATAGTAAAGGAGAAAAAAGTATTTAAAGCATACAAGGGTTTTGCCCAAAAATTAAAGGGTTATGTTGAATATGCAACTGTTGCTCTGCTGTTGTGTAAGATTAAAAAATATTTCCCAGACATTTACCTTAGATGAAAATGGCCTTTTCCATGAACTTTTTCTCCAGCCACACTTTCTGTGTGGAATGTGCTTACACAGGCATCATGGTCACCTACTGGACAATGCCTGTGACATCATTTCCCCACCCTCATGCCCATGCCATTTTGTAAATATTACAAAAGTTCGACTTTACTGGATTTTTTTAAAGACGCAGAGTTTTCCTTTATTCTATATAAATCATCAGGATACTTCAAAACCTTTTTAAAAAAAGATATATCATCAAGGCTACACACACCCCCCTTCCATGAATAGGATCTGCCCAGTGATGGGATTCAAATAATTTAACTACTGGTTGTTTACAAGCACCATTTTAACAAACAGTTCTGCCGAAGTGGTGCGAACCTGCTGAATCCCACCAATGGATTTGCCATTTTTTTAATCCTTCTCCTAAAATACTCATTGTTCACACAGTGCTCCTATTCACAGCCTGATCCTGTGCATTTTTCTTATTTGTTGACTATATTTGTGGTCCACTTTTCTCAATGAGATTCAAATAGTTTACACAGTGTAAATCAATGCAATCAATCAGATGAGATATCTAATAAACAATGCAATAAGACTAGGATTAGTGTAATTTGAAACAGAACAAAAATCATTACACATATCTCAAACAATGCAGAAAATGGTGTTGCAGAAGTAGAAGAGGCAGAACTTGAGAATGAGTTCACCAATGCTATCTTCTAGAATTGACCCTGAAGGTAGGAGAAGAACCACTGTAGCACGATGCCCATCAACCTGTTTCCACAGAACCAGTTCAGCAAGATACCATGGTCTATAGTATCAAAAGATGCTGAGAGATCAAGGAGAATCTACAGAGTAGTATTTCCCCTGCCTGTCTCCTCATAAAGATCATCCATCAGGGCGACCAAGGTTTTTTCTGTGTAATACCATGCCTGAAACCAGATTGACATGGGTCCAGAAAATCAAAGATCCACAAGTTTTGTAGAATTAAAGACTCCACCAGATGTTCTTCAAGTTACATCTTCCAACACACTTATTCACTGAACACTGCTTTTTCCAAAGTTCATAGGAGTTCATTCTCATGTTCCGCTCTGTCTCTCGCTCCCCTATATTTCTGGGCTCTTGCTACACCTGAAAGCAGAACTTCCTTAGTTTTCTAGAAAAGCTGTTCTTGCAAAAAATATTAGTCTTTGTTGAAAGAGCTTCAGCGACAGTTCCACACTTTTGGTTATTTGGTTCAGCATTATTTACAACAAGGAGTCCTTGTAATCCTTAATTACAAAGTCTCGTGTCAGTGTCTGCCCCATGTTGATAGGAATTTAAGGGCTGACATGAAAACTGATCCTTTTGCATAACAGTTCATGACACATATTACTTTCAGATTGAAATCTGTAATGTTTGTGAACTAGGAGCATTTGACTTTGTTCATTTTAAGTTACTTGGTTGTTATGTTTTACAAAAAAAAGGTTATGGTGATTTTCCATTTTGGCATTAATGGTAATTTTAATTTTTGATCCCAATATGAAAATAAAAGTGGTCAGAGGAAGGAAAGATGGGAGAAGCATCAGCACATCCATAAGTAAAAGAGTAAACTTGGAAGCCAGTAGAAAATGGGCCTCAAGAAATACAGAAATGGACTACTCAGAATCATGCCTAATAATCAAAATAGTTATCTTCGGCCCCTTCCACAGAATAATGCACTTTCAATCCACTTTCACAATTGTTTACAAGTGGATTTTGCTATTCAGCTGCACAGTGCATTGAAAGTGGATTGAAAGTGCATTATTCTGCATGTGCGAAAGGGGCCTGCTTATCCATTTCCCACACACATCTTTTATTAAGAACATAAGAACATAAGAACAAGCCAGCTGGATCAGACCAGAGTCCATCTAGTCCTGCTCTCTGCTACTCGCAGTGGCCCACCAGGTGCCTTTGGGAGCTCACATGCAGGATGTGAAAGCAATGGCCTTCTGCGGCTGTTGCTCCCAAGCACCTGGACTGTTAAGGCATTTGCAATCTCAGATCAAAGAGGATCAAGATTGGAAGCCATAAATCGACTTCTCCTCCATAAATCTGTCCAAGCCCCTTTTAAAGCTATCCAGGTTAGTGGCCATCACCATCTCCTGTGGCAGCATATTCCAAACACCAATCACACGTTGCGTGAAGAAGTGTTTCCTTTTATTAGTCCTAATTCTTCCCCCCAGCATTTTCAATGAATGCCCCCTGGTTCTAGTATTGTGAGAAAGAGAGAAAAATTTCTCTCTGTCAACATTTTCTACCCCATGCATAATTTTATAGACTTCAATCATATCCCCCCTCAGAAGCCTCCTCTCCAAACTAAAGAGTCCCAAACGCTGCAGCCTCTCCTCATAGGGAAGGTGCTCCAGTCCCTCAATCATCCTTGTTGCCCTTCTCTGCACTTTTTCTATCTCCTCAATATCCTTTTTGAGATGTGGCAACCAGAACTGGACACAGTACTCCAAGTGTGGTCGCACCACTGCTTTATATAAGGGCATGACAATCTTTGCAGTTTTATTATCAACTAGCGTGGCCCGGCCACGCGTTGCTGTGGCTTATTGTGGTGAAATGGGAAAGGAACAGTAGCAGCAAATCAATTGCAGAGGCCAGCAGTACATGCTCATGCAAACACGCAGCCTGATACTGTGCGATGTCAGTGATGTGTGTGCCCACATTCCTTGGGGGGGATGGAAAGGCACCCCTCCCACACATCTAGGCTGGCTGGTCATGATCCTTTACCTGGGAGTAAGTTTGGTTGGTGGCAGTGGGTGTCGCTTCTGAGGAAACCCTCTGAGGGGCGCAACGCAGCCATTCAAAGTATGTCATGGTGGCTGTACTGAGCTTACTCCTGAGTAATGCGTGCCTGGTTTTCTTAACTGTAACTGCAGTATTCAGGGAATCTAGGGTGCCTGGCCCCTCCCTCCCATCCCTTGCATGTCACCCCTCACTCTCTTCCCTCCCTCCCTTCTCTTCCCTTGCATGCCACCCCTCCCCCTCCCTCCCTCCCTTCCCTTTCCCTCCGCTAGGGTGGGTGGATCATATCAAGATGCTGGGCCCCCTGCCTCCCCTCCTTTGCATGCCACCCCTCACTCTCTTCCCTCCCTCACTTCTCTTCCCTTGCATGCCATCCCTCCCCCTCCCTCCCTTCCCTTTGCCTCCGCTAGGGTGGGTGGGTCCTATCAAGATGTTGGGCCCCCTGCCTCCCCTCCCTTGCATGCCACCCCACACTGTCTCCCCTCTCTCTTCCCTTGCATGCCTCCCCCACCATCCCTTTCCTCTCCCTCCTTCTCTTCCCTTGCATGCCACCCAGTGGTGGGATCCAAAAATTTTAGTAACAGATTCCCATGGTGATGGGATTCAAACTGTGGCGTAGCACCAATGGGGCTGGGCGGGGCACGACGGGGCGTGGCTGGATATTCCAGGGGCGGGGCATTCCTGGGCAGGGCTGTGGCAAGGACACAGCCGCTGCGCCGGTCCTTGGGTGGGAAACGAATGCATGCAGGCGCAGGCTGCCACGCACACCGGTGCACCTCCTGCTAGACTGCTTCAAGTTCTGCGCGCTACTTCTGAGAGGAGGGGCATAACTAAGGCAAAAATCACGTGGCAAAATCACCAATTAGTAACCCCCTCTCAGCACACACAAATAATTAGTAACCTACTCTCGGGAACCTGTGAGAACCTGCTGGATCCCATCTCTGATGCCACCCCTCCCTCTCAGTGGCAGTGGAGGTTAAGAGCTCGTGTATCTAATCTGGAGGAACCGGGTTTGATTCCCTGCTCTGCCACTTGAGCTGTGGAGGCTTATCTGGGGAATTCAGATTAGCCTGTACACTCCCACACATGCCAGCTGGGTGACCTTGGGCTAGTCTCAGCTTCTCGGAGCTCTCTCAGCCCCACCTACCTCACAAGGTGTTTGTTGTGAGGGGGGAAGGGCAAGGAGATTGTAAGCCCCTTTGAGTCTCCTGCAGGAGAGAAAGGGGGATATAAATCCAAACTCCTCCTCCTCCTCCTCCTCCTTCTCCCTTCCTTCCCTCTCCCTCATGTGTATGTGTGTGTATGTGTTTCACTTCCACTCGAGTGACTGCCTATGTACTGTTTTCACTGCTCATATCTGGCCGTCTGAGTGAACATTCTAAGCAGCACGAACATTCTAAAAGTGACAGTTATACACAGGCATGTCCTTCACCAGGGAGCGCCAGGAAAAAGGTGTTTTACCTGGTCCAGGTATGAAATTTCAGGTATGTGAACATCTAAAAACACTCTCGCATGACTGACTATAGTGGCTGGGAATTTTCAGAGGAATTGGCCCAGCAGTTACTGAGGTACCCTGTCATCAACACATACACGGTTAGCTTTTTATATATATAGATTCCTTTCCTAATTATCCCCAGCATAGAGTTTGCCTTTTTCACAGCTGCCATGCATTGAGTTGACATTCCCATGGAACTATCAACTAAGACGCCCAAATCCCTTTCCTGGTCTGTGACTGATAGCACTGACCCTTGTAGCTTGTATGTGAAGTTTGGATTTTTTGCCCCTATGTGCATCACTTTGCATTTTGCTACATTGAACTGCATTTGCCATTTCTTAGCCCACTCACCTAATTTATCAAGGTCTGCTTGGAGCTCTTCACAATCCTTTGTGGTTCTCACCACCCTACATAATTTGGTATCATCTGCAAACTTGGCCACCACGCTACCCACCCCTACTTCCAGGTCATTTATGAATAGGTTAAAGAGCACTGGTCCCAAAACGGATCCCTGGGGTACACCACTCCCTACATCTCTCCATTGTGAGAACTTCCCATTTACACCCACTCTTTGCTTTCTGTTTCTTAACCAGTTTTTAATCCATAGGAGGACTTCCCTTCTTATTCCTTGATTGCTGAGTTTTCTCAATAGTCTCTGGTGAGGAACTTTGTCAAAAGCCTTTTGGAAATCCAAGTAGACAATGTCCACTGGTTCCCCCTTATCCACATGCCTGTTTACACCCTCAAAGAACTCTAGTAAGTTTGTAAGACAGGATTTGCCTCTGCAAAAACCATGCTGACTCTTTCTCAGCAGGTCTTGCTTTTCTACATGTTTAATAATTTTATTCTCTCTCCTTCACAGAAGGCTGCTATTTTTCCCTTCTTTTTTAGCTAAGTGATCTGAGAAATGTATTAGGTGCCTGCTTTTGAGACACATTGCTAATGGGTGGTAGGTTTCTGGTTCTACAGTAATTCATTCCTACTTTTGTTTACTTCTTTCTGGCTGATAACAGGCACTGGAAAAATCTGGCTGGATGAAGTGAACTGTTCAGGAACAGAATCCTCCATTGAGATATGCAGCAAATCTAGCTGGGGTGTACACAACTGCAATCATAACGAAGACGCTGGTGTAGAATGTTCCTGAGGACAGATTGTACTGTATTGATGCCTGTCAAAGAATATTACTCAATGAAATGCTTCTGCACTGGATTCAGTATGACTGGGACTTGTATTTCTGGACTAGTTACACAGTGTGTGTTTTTAATGCCACTTTACCAATAGACCCCTGCAACATCTTTAATGCACAGAGTATATCTGTCAAACATTGATGTATTTTAAAAAATGAATAATGAAAATGATTTGAAAATAAGCCTTGCTGGGTCTGCAATCTGAACTTGTAAAGCAAGTTTATTTTGTTGGATATTAAGATAACGAAGTATTTATCTTTGATGGAATGTATGCTGTGGACACACCTTTAGAGAGCAAGTGGGACTTTGAAAACTATTCATGGTCGTTGTCCTGTATATCTTTATAAAAGCTAATCGTTTTCACTGAACTGATCTTTCCTTGCTGAATATGTGAAGCTGAGCCTTGTTTATAACTTCTTTACTTCCTTTCCTTATTTGTGAGATCCAGTTGCATTCGACCATTTAAGTCACATGATATTCTCCACACTACCAAAATACAAGATCTGAGTCTGCTCAGTTCTGTCCCTTTTGCATCTGGATGGGATTACAGGCCTCCCAGCAGAGCCAGTTCTATGCTTAGCACTCTTATAATCACCACCACGTACTGGGTCTTCTGAGTGGCGCTCTTAAAATTTCCCCCATCCATGTTTTGGGTCTTCTAAGCTATTCAAAAAAAGTCACTTGCATGTGGCTAGCTTAATGTTTTTTTAATGTGCATCTCTCAGCCTTGCATATACTTATACACAGTGGTGGGATACAGCAGGTTCACACCACTTAGGCAGAACCGGTTGTTAAAATGGTGCTTGTGAACAACCAGTTGTTAAATTATTTGAATCCCACCACTGAAACCAGTTGTTAAATTATTTGAATCCCACCACTGCTTATACATGACAGAGAATTACCAGTCCAATTTTGATCAAATGTTTAAATCAACAGCAATGACCTATTAGGCTGACATATTTAAAGACCTTACATCATAATAATTTTGGGCTGAGCGGGTTTCCTGAGAAATGGCCTTGAGTAGGTATCGCAGAAGATGGTGTTTCAAATGAGCCACTCCTATGATGTGCCACAAAGTCAGATGCAAGGGCCAAGGAGAAGTGAAATGCCCAAGATTCTGGATAAAGGAATAAAAGGCTCAGAGTAAAAAGGAGACAGGGTAAAGAAAACAGCAGCACGGACAAACCAAGTCTAATTATGAACCAGTTACTTTTCTCTGTCCAATAGTCCATATGAAAAGACTGCAATGTTCAGACTTTGCCCAGAGGCTAGCAAGGGAGAAAAGCACCGGTGCACTGGTGCGTCCTCCACCCCCGTTCTGCCCCAGAATGCCCCAGAACACCTCTTCCAACCCCCAGAACACCCCCGGAACACCCTCCCCCCCCCCACAGGGGTGCACACCCGGTGCATCACGTCCCCCTGCCCCCTTGAAGCTATGCCTCTGACTCTGCCACTCAGCTCAAGACTTAATCATGGCCTGCTAAATTCCACCCATCTCCCGCTGCTGACCTTTCAAATTGTGCCATGTTTCCACTTGTCCTAGATCCTATCCTTGCACTATTTAAAAATCCACTCGATAAAGTTCCAGCAGTTTCAGTAGACATAATATGAAATAATTCTGTTTATTGCTAAAAGTGGATTTTGCTATTCAGCTGCAAAGTGCATTGAAAGTGCATTATTTTGCAAGTGCGGAAGGGGCCTGGGTATCAATTTCCATAATATGAAATAATTCTTTTTATTGCTAAAAGTTTCTGTCTCTAGTCAGATAGCCATGAAAGGTTTGTGGAGACCTCACTCTGCATACGTGCTGTGGCAAAGTTGTTCTAATAAAGCCAGAGTTTGTCTTGAACTCTTCTGTACATTCTATGAAAATCTCAGAAGCTCCACCAGGAAGCTAATTTTTCAAATCTATGATTGGCCACGCCATGAGCATGTGAAGATTTTGAATCTTATCAATAAGTAAGTGTAAGCAAAATCTCTCCTAGCCATTGATGCTGACTGCACTCATTTGCAGAAAAAGAATCGTAAAACTTGCTATTTACACGATTATTCAGCACTGTGCCCTTTGCCAAATGAATCACACGTTATACTAATCCTGTGGCCGCTTTTCTTTCGAATCAATTTCATGTCACAACGTTTAACACATTCCCACCACTAGGTGGAGCTCAAGGTCCTCATCCCCATTCGGAGTAAAGATGTAGACCACGGACTTTGGCAAAACGGAGCAGTGAATTACTGCCAAAAGAAATCAGAGCCTCTATGACATTGTGTTAATACAAAAGCTGTCGAACTCAGGGTGCGTGCTTAGGCAAGTGGCTTTGTAGGGTGGGTCACTTAGCAATTTCTAGCCATTGAAGCAATGTTTGGACTTCGAATAAACAAAGTTCTCTCATTTTTTATCTTCTCTCTTGCTGACCCCCGGGCTTCTCTTACAACTTTTTTGTCAGCAGCAAATTAATTACCAGACTGGTAACAATCAGATTATGCCAAGCATGCACTAATTGGCTTCTCTTCCAAACTCTCTGAGCTCACAGATTTCCAGGTCTACCTGGTTGCTACCTGGACATTATCTTTTCACCTTTAAAACTGAAGTAGAGTTGTCACTAGAGCAGTGATGGCTAACCTTTTTGAGACCGAGTGCCCAAATTGCAACCCAAAACCCACTTATTTATCGCAAAGTGCCAACAGGGCAATTTAACCTGAATCCTGAGATTTTAGTTTAGAAAAAACGGTTGGCTCCGAGGCGTGCATTACTCAGGAGTAAGCTTGGTGGTAGTCGTTAACTTTGCTTTGAAGCAACCATGCAACTCTTTGAATGGGTGAATCACGACCCCAGGAGGGTTTACTCAGAAGCAAGCCCCATTGCCAGCAACCAAGCTTACTCCCAAGTAAAGGATCATGCTTTAGTTCTTTGCATGAGAATCAGTGGGGTTTAACAGCGCTTAACAGGGTTACCTACACTGATTCCCCAAAACTAGGTCTTAGGTTTAATGCTAATAATCGAGCCCAGTGGCCCAGGCCAGCCTAGATGTGGGGGGGGGGGGCGATTCCCCCCCATGATGAACTCTGTTTGCGCGTGCCCACAGAGAGGGCTCTGAGTGCCACCTCTGGCACCCGTGCCATAGGCTCACCACCACTGCACTAGAGTGACCAATTGCCCTGGAGAAAGATGTCCTGTCCCTTTAGTAGAGGCATAACCTGTGGAAATGACCAGGTGTCACATTTCATGACATGGAGATGAATAAAATCACCTGGTAAATAACATCACCATTAAGCTTCTAATAAAGGGCCACCAGGACATTTTTATCCAGGCTGTTGGCAAACCTAGTGGTCACCTGAATAGCTTCAAAACAAAGAGTATCTTGCAAGTCTGTAAGGAAAATATTCAGGTATCAGCAGTACTTTATTAGACTCTTGCAATATTTTATTGGAAATGAGAGCTTATCGTTTGCAATTATAGCACAGGTGGCAGGCTGAGGTGGAAACAAAATGCTGCCTCCCTTCTAGAAGTTGTTCACATTGAACTTTTTCTCAAGCTGAAGAAGACCTGAGAACATTTCGAGAGCAACGAATCCTCTTCCCTTTGTACTCCTCCATCGCTGTTACCAGAGTTGTTGTGAGCATAAAATGGAGGAGTGGGGAATGTCATAAGCCACTTGGGGTTTCCCAATGAAGAGAAAAGGAAGATATAAATTAGATAAAAATCATGAGAGTGATTTGCCTAAGGCCATCGATTGGATTCATGGTTGGGGTGAAGTTGGAAGCAGCAACAGATCATTCTTTTCCAGTGCTTTCCTAAACAGTGTGACATTCTTCTCAGCCCCCTGACTTCAACAGACTTCAACAGACCAGCTCCAAGGGTGACTGGAAGAAATCATGGGCTTTAAAAAAAAGAAAGAAAAAAAGGATAATTAGAGGTAAAAGGCATTTTTGCGTTGCATGCTGTGCGTACATTTAAGGTCATAGCAAATCAGTTCCTACCCTAGAAGCAATTGAGAACTATTTTTTATAAGTCATTTATTGTAAAAATTACACTCTGCCTTTCCTCATAGTTCAAGGTGGTTTACAATAGTAGCTAAAACACTTCCAGTTAAATATAAAATATTCCCCCTTCCTTCACCTTTAAAAGAGGCTCACCAATTCTAGTTCTGAATCTTTTGGAGTCCAGAGCCATCAAGCTTCCCCCTCTCAAAATTAATAGAAACAACTAAGAAGAACTTTGGGGAAAGATAACTTATAACACACATGAGGCTGTTTTGATTCCTGGCATCCTTGTAGATGCTGCAACCAGGCCTGACCTTGTGAGATGTGGACTTTCTTTTTAAAAAAAACAACTCTAACACTTATGGTGGTGTCTAAAAATTATGCAGGAATTGTGAAGATTCACGCAAAGAGAACCTTGAACAGAGCACCTAGTAGTCATCAACTACAAGAGCTGCATATGCAGCTTATGGTCTAATCTGCTGGAACCTACTCATTGCAAGCAATGCTTCCAAACTTGTGATAAAAACTGGGCAGAGCTAGCGTTCTTGGATATGGAATTGAGAGGGCAACAGTGACAGATTCAAGAGCCAGTCGATCCCTACTTCCACTGAAAAAATACCAAATGGAGAAGTTAAAGGGTATTAGTGTGGTGTAGTGGTTAACAGCAGTGGATTCTAATATGGAGAACCAGATTTCTCCACTCGTCCACATGAGCAGCAGATGCTTATCTAGTGAATAAGATTTGTTCCCCCACTCCTACACCTGAAACCTGCTGGGTGACCATGGGCTAGTCACAGTTCTCTTGGATCTCTCTCCGGACCCACATTTACCTCACAAGGTGTCTGTTGTGGGGAGAGAAAGGCAGGGTATAAATCAAATTTCTTCTCCCCCTTCTTTTAGATAGTATTGGTTGTTCACATCACCTATTAAACACTTCCACCCATCCCTCACTAGCTAACCACTGGGGGGAAGTTAACAGTACAGCTTCCCCTTTTCTCCATCAGTTTCCTCACCCAGACCTTCTTCCTTGTGGGCTGCCATCCTTTTTGAAGCTCCCATCTCCAAGAAGGAAAACAAAGCCTCTATCTGGAGTCAGTGCAGCTAGTGGAGCACAGGGTGAATATAGGCCCGCCACAAGGTCCCTGTGAGGACTCTTGCTGCCGCATTCTGGACCAGCTGGAGTTTCCAGAGCAAGCCCAAGGGTAACCCTGCATACAGGAATGTGGAGAAAAGAAAGTTGGCTCAACTCGTGTGTTTGACCCAACATTCTACCATCTAGATTTGTTGGGTACGATATGAAGCTAAAACACACAGCCATATCGCTGTGACTGTTGGAAGTAGTTCTGATGTACACATTCATATTTCCTCTCTATGCAGGAGAGGGAGGAAAACCAATATATTACAAGATAGCTGTGAAAGAATTGCACAGTCACTCTTATCATTACTTCACAGCGCCAATTAAGATTTAGTTAAACAGAATGCAATTACAATGTCATGGATAAAAGGGATACCAGTAATTAAAAAATGAGTTATTTTCCCTTAGGAATGGTTATTATTTCCAGCTGTTCATTCTCCTTTTCCCATCCTTGATCCCTTTTATGATGTGAGGCTAAGGGGCTTTTTTTTTTCCTTTCTGAAAATTGGCTGGTTGATTAAGAAGACTTAAATAAAAAAATTCAAAATGACCTCTTTGTCCTCTTCCTCCTCTAGAAGGACTTGATCTGTAGCGGTCATTGTAAGGGAATGGAGCTATGTAGGGAAGAATGATAAAATCACTGTACATGGGTTATTTTCCATGCTAGCAAATCACTTCTGGGGAAGTAGGTTTACACCTGCTTCTGGCACACCGGTCAGGTGATTTGAGAGGTGGGTACTGTATATGGAGGCTTATCTGCACAGACACCCATCCCATGCAATCCACAAGACTTATCACAGCTCCTGGCCCACCCAAAGCTAGTGTTCTATTTAATACAACTATAGCTTTAATACAAATATAGACAGAGTAGTTCCATGGAATGCAAACTTCCTGTCTGATCAGAACATCACAATCTACTTGTAATCCCAAAGAATCCAGTTACCTGGTTATCTACTGAATCCAGAAAAGTGTGATGAAGGGAAGGGGTGGGGGGAACTCTGGCAAGGATTCTAAATGGAGGTACTTTTATTTAAATATTTATCTTGTTCAAATTTGACTTAAAATCTATAAGTAATTAGATATTGTACAAGCTACATTTCTCTTCTCTCTCTCTCTCTTTTTGCAAAGTGCATCCTTTAATTTCTTATTCAGTTCTGAGTTAAAACTCTAAAATCATTCTAGACACACCAAGCATCAAAGGTCTACATAATTGGGGGGGGGGGGATTAAATGCCTTTAATATCCTTGAGATTTGCAAAGATATTTGAGTATTTGCTAAGGGATTCAGTGTTGGATGAAGAAAGAGTTTTTGTAAGCAACCAGAATAATTGTTGGCTTCAGCTCAAAGGTGAGTATGCATCCAAGTGCGCAGAGATTATTCAGATGTGAGCTCCAAACAATCATTGTGATTCAATGACTGCTTTTCTTTTTTGAGCCTTAGGTTGAAACTAGTTCAGAAGAGACTAAAAACAGACACCTCTCCCTCTCCTTTCTAGCTGGGAAATAAATATTAGCACTACAAGCATTTAAAAGAAGATACTTTTGCTAATTACCAATTGTGATTAACGAAGGCCAGAATTATAAAGTGACTTGGAGGAATTGTTTAAAAAGTCTTGTCATTAGAGCATGGGAAGAGGGATAAGGGGAAAGAGGGAGAAAGAATGATAGAATCATAGAAACAGAGAGTTGGAAGAGAAGGAAGTAATATGATCCAAACCGCTGCAAAATGCAGGAAATGCGCAACTACTCCCCCCACCCCCACCCCCAACTCCCCCAGTGTTCCTTGCTGCATGCCCAGAAGATGGCAAAACAGAGCCTCCAGGATCCCTGGCCAATCTGGCCTGCAGGAAAATTGCTTCCTGACTTCAGAATGCTGGTCATCATTACCCTCGGCATGTAAGAAAGAGCCACAGGAGACAAGCCGTGATGCAACCCTTCCTGCCCTTCCTCTCATGATCTACCTAAATTCACAGTATTAGCACTGCCGTCAGATAGCCAAAGATGGACAGCTCTCCTACTTCTAAGGAAGCTTGTTCCACTGAGGAACCACTCTGTGTGAGACACCATCTGGGGCTACCAAGGCCACTGGCCCTCCACTGTGACTCTTGGAACCCTTGCCTGACCTCAGAGTGGGGTCAAGCCTCACCCAAAAGTGGTCCTACTTCCCATGGCTACAGACTGTAGTTAACCCAGGTGAACCCTTCAGGGTACATCCTTCCTGGCCATCAGCATCAAATTCCCTTTTATCCCACCTCAACACCATCTGTCTCTCCCACATTGCACAGCTCCATTCCTAATTTGTAGAGTGGAGCAGTCTCGTTGCTTACGTCCCTCTGTCATGTGCTTTTCTGCCAAGTCCTCCCTCCTGCCTTTGGGTTGAGGACCTTCCCTTCCTTCTCTTACCTAAACGGACCTCTGTCAGAGGTGGCCCTCGCAGTGGTTGCTCTGTGCCGAGCCTCCTGAGTCACTCCTCTGGCCATCCCAGAACTTAGCCCTGCCACTGCTTTGGGCTATGGGTGGGTGGCTCTTCCCAGGGCATTGGGACTGCTTTGCAGGGATGGTTGGGCACCTACAATGCTACTCTCCACAGTGGCTCCACAGTGCACCTTTCCTGGTCAGGCCCCAGCCCCACCCCTCTGGCATCACCTTGTAAGTGCAGGAGCATCATGCTGGGGAAGTTCAGAGAGGTGGGGGACGCCATCTTCAAAGTTCTCCCTAATGTTTAGCCAAACATGATTGTGATTTGATTTCAACCTTTCTGGGACAACAGAAAACAACTCTGCACCATCATCTATATGACAGCCCTTCAAGTACTTGAAGACGGTTATCATATCCACATCTCAGTCATTTTCACTCCAGGTTAAACATACCAAGCTCCTTCAACCTTTCCTCAAGACCTCCACCATCTTCACTGTCCTCCTCAGGATACATTTCCAGCTTGTTCATATCCTTCTTAAATGGTGGCGCCCAAAACAGAACACAATACTCTAGGTGAGGTCTAACCAGAGCGGAGTGAAGCAATACTCTTTGTATGATCTCGACATTAAACTTCTGATGATATGGCGCACAACCACGTTTGCCTTTTTAGCTACTGCATTACACTGCTGACTTATGTTCAGTGTATGGTCTTCTAAGACCCCCATATCCTTTCCACACATTCTACTTCCAAAACATGTCTCCTCCCTCTTATACCAAGCATTTGATTTTCCCTACCTAATGCAAAACTTAACATTTTTTTAAAAAAAATATTGAATTTGTGTCTCGTCCTTTCCCATCCAGAGAAATTCCACTGAAATTAATGTTATTTGTTTTAGCCCCAGTTTTCCAGGCTGTCAAGATCCTCCTGTATCCTGACTCTGTTTTCTACCACATTTGCTACACCTTCCTATTTAGTATCATTTGCAAATTTAATAAGCATTCCTTCATCTAAGACATTTATAAAGATGTTGAACAATGCAGGTCCCAGGACAGATCCCTGAGGCGCTCCACTTGTCACTCCTCTCCAAGAGGGTGTGAGCTGTCAACCAGTTACAGATCCATCTAAGAGTATAGGATCCAAACCACATTTCACCAAGGCAAAAAAGATGTTTTGGGCAGAGTTGGCAGAGACACTGTCAGTCATTCTAAGAAGGGTACTTCAACGGAATACAAAAGGAGAAACTGAGATTCTAGGTGGGGGCCAAGAGAGGCATTAGTTGAGAGAAAGTCAAGATAGTAGACGTAAGGAATGTTGTCATGGCCATCCTCCCGTGCCCTGCCTCTGGCGCCTCATCTGACGCCCTGCCTTTGGCGCCTCATCTGACTTGCATGGCTTCAGGAGTGATGCCAGCCTCTCATGCTCCACCCTTGACCCCTCATTAGACAGCGAAGACAGATTTTATGGTTTTGAAAGCAATGCCTAGCTCATCCACCCTGTCCTTGACTTCTTCGCTGACAGTGGGGAAACATTCCTCAGCTTTGAAAGTGAGGTGAAGGGAGAGCCAGATGACAGCTGCATCAGCCTGTAGGAAGAAGAAGCAGCAGTTGTCAGTAGGGAAGCATCAGGCTGTTTAGATCCGCCAATGGGAGACCAGCTGGCCATGCAAGCGCATTAACTTGACCAGGAAGCATCACCTGGCAATGACAAATCCAAGCCAGGGCCGTCCCTGGCCATCCTGCCCTCTTTCAGAGCATGCCATCAGCACCCAGAGCAAGCCCACCCCCAACCCACCATTCCCACTGGAATGCCATCAACCACCAGTTCTGCTCTGGCCAAAAGGCATCTAGACCATCAGTCCATCAGTTCTGAGTGACTCACAGAATCGGTTCCAAAGAACAAGGCAAGATGACGCAATCCACTCCCCCAGCTGATAAATGAGAGGCTGCAAATGGCTGCCTCTCTGCGGAAAGCAATGCATCATCTTGTCTTGCCGCTGCTCTGCCCCGGACCTGCATCCTGCTCCTGAAGCCCTGCTGCTCTGCTCATCTCTTTGGCTATTTGACTCTGGACCGACCCTGGACTTCTCTTCTGTACTTTGATGTGTTGTTTGCCAATGGGCCGTGACCTGGGACTTTGGCCTTTGCACACATGTGATCACCTCTGCATTGAGCACACATTCCCTTTGGGTTGGACTCTTGGTTACACACACGTTTTCTCCTCTCCCAAACTCACTGAATCTCAGATCAGAGAATCCCTGCTGTTTCCAAAACCTCTAAAAGCTTGACTTTTCCTCTTGCTCTATAGGGAAAGTGAAGGGAGACAGCATCTGTTTGATGTGCAGTTCAACAGCAGTTCCTCTCACTTTCTGGGGCAACATTTCAGAACAATTGAAGAGTTTTTTTAAAAAAAAATTAACACTGCCAGTCTATTGCTTGAGCAGTAGACCAGTGAAATCTACATGAAATGTGCATGGTCTAGTAAAATAATGCTAGACCCAAGACAGCACATGTACACAGACACAAAAAGGCAGCGGAAAGCAACCACCCTAGCTGGAGGTTGCGTGAAGAGAACAGGTGGGTAAAATGGCAGATAGGCTTGGTTACAAAGTGGAGAGTCATGGGGTAAGCACAGCATGCATAAAGGGCCACAGACCTACACATCCATGCTACGATGAGCATCTGGTCCTTGCAGAAGACCCAGAGATGTCTTTTTATGCAGGTGTGCATTCCCATCTGGGATTATTAGCATTTCCAATATGAGGCATTATATTTCTAGAATGGGACATTAAAAATATAGTCATGTAAACCCCCAAAGTCTGGTTCAGTGAGTAGTGACCAGCGGGCTAAGCCTCCAGCAGTTTTCTCCTTCAAGAGGGAGTCCTCTTTTATTGCTCAGCTTTTCTCTCTGTTTATTATGATGAGTCACTTTCCATTTCACCTTCACATTCTTTAGCCATAGACAAGAGCCCACGCTGCCCAGCCCAAGTGATGCTACTAGGCTTGCTTTCATGTGATAAATATGACTCATATGCCTAAAGGGCAACTTGATCAGGATCACAAAAGTGGCAGGTTTTCTGGCCATGGCTATAAATCGCTCCTGTTGCTGTGTAGCTGCTTCTGTAACACACAAGGACAAGCTCCTACAGCAAGGCCGGGGGAGGACACAGTGGACTGCTGGAGAAAGATGTTTATTTCAATCAACCTTAAAGTATGGGATATTTGCTTGCAGTGTACTAGCTCTTGAGCACAGAGAGTAAGGGAGAGAGAGAAGTGATAGAAACACTTCAAGTTTTGTTACTATCAACAAGTTTTGTTACAAGAAAATGAAAGTTGCGTGGTTCGGTTATATGGAATGCAGTTGCAGTATTCCGTATCCTTATATACCCTGCATTCCTCTTTGGCTACTCTTACGATGGCTTTATGTCTTTTCATATTTTGCACTGGGATATGTAAAAATAATACTTCTTATGGTGATAAAATCATGTCGCTCTTAGACATTTGGTGCCCCATGCTATCATATCTCTTCCTGTCAACTATGGGAGACACCTCCAACACCCATGGATATCCTCATAGAAACTAGTGCAATTCATGGAGGGCATAGCAAGTAGAAGTCCCATTTTTGGCCAATATACAGAACTCTAAAAGGGCCTGCTGGCTACTCGTCCATTTGACTTGGAAACTCCACGGGCATTTTAGAACAAACTTGTTAAGGACAACTTATCATTTCTAAAGGTTTTACTTTATTTTTACAAAATGGCTACCCTGAGTTTTTGTCTTCACAAGGGCCACCAAGACTGACAAATTAAAACATACACAATGTTATCGCATTTTAAAACCTTTAAAACCAACAACAACAAAAAACCCAGAGCTAAAATACATACAAAGAAATACAAACAATTTAAACATGGGGCAAAAAGGAGGGAAACTTCATGTGAAATAAAACATCTTCCACATTTCTTCCACAGACTAATAGCCAAGCTAATATGTGCCAATAGCATCAAGAGAAATTGTACAAGTAGCAAAATATTTGACCTCACAAAGGGTCATATATAATTGCACTCAAACAGTTTGCACTGGAAATCTTCACTACTGCATCTTGCTAATTCACAGTGCATAATTTGCACTAGCTAATTGGCAATTCTTGTCTTCATAATTCATAGCTTCACAATTCATAATTAATGATTTCATAAATCCTCCATGGAATAAGGAGAACATTAGAGAAAAGTTATGTATTTTAATATTTGTTAAATGACTTGTATTTCTAGATGGTGTCCATGAGGACCAGAAAATGTTCCTCCCGCTTTAATTACAGGAGTAAGTTTTTGAAATCTGAAACCTATACAAGAAGTTCTTGTGCACTGTTTCCAATCAACAAGTTCTTCAGTTAAAGAAAAACTCGTAATCATGACGTTCTTTAGAGCTGTCGACTTCTAAGGAGTTGCTCTTATATCTCCAGACTGCACAGACCAGTTTTCATGGAGAAGGTAGCATCATTAGAAGGCAAACTCTATGGCACTGAGCTCCTCCTCCTCACCCTGCTCTCCTCAGGCACCAGCCCAAAATTTCCCAAGCCATAGTTTTAAATCCTAGTGTTAAATTTTGCCCAAAATGGAATGTTGGGGTTCCACCCAAATAAATGTGACCCAAAATTGCAAGTTAACTTACTAAAAACTGAACTCACACACCTGTTTCACATTCATCTGGGAAGGTTCTCTATCCTTGTAATATTATCCTTCACCTTTTAGTGACAAGTCTCCCTTAAACACATATATAAAAGAACTACTACTACTTCAAGAAACTTTAAAACTATAAAACTCATGCTTGTGACAATGTCCAAACCAGAGTATACAGCATCCACATGGTAGGCCTGTGGATATTGTAATGTCTAGTTTGGCCCTATAACTTAAATACATAGGTATGAGATGTGTAGAAGCTAAAGCAACAGTATCAGACACAAAATAGTATATGGAACCAGCCAGAAACTGAAACAGCAAGCGGGTCTAGTACAGAACTCCTTGTACTTGTGAACTTCAAACTGGATTTTCAAGTGGAAACGTTCCATACATTGTAACTCATAGCTGTCTTTGGTTCTTCCTTTTTCAGGCTTTTTGTTTATTTTCCCTCTTTCCTAAAAATCCTCCTCCTAAATGGTTTAAGATAGTGAATGAGGTGACAAGAGTTAAACTGGAATGATTCCCATGGCCTTCTCCAGAAAAGTGCTTCATAGAAACATGCTATGAGTCCACCTTTCAAGTTTGAGGGTTCATGCTTAGGACCTCAGCATTGCAAGTTGAATGCTTTTGGGGATCATTCCCTAGCAGCAGTTTTCTCTAGGCCAGCTGGCAACCCTACCCATAGTAGGCCCTTTAGCCTTCTGTAGTAAATGTATATACTGGCAACCCTGTGCTGTCCCAGTCAACCAGCTTTGAGAAACAGACGGTTCAAAAAGGGAAAAAAAACCCTGAGAATTCTACAGTTGGTAGTTTAGAGAAAAAAGTTGGAAACTGCTTGTTGAAGTGAGAGAATCACAGGTCCTTTCTGCACAACACAAATAAAACGTCTTGCAGACATTTTAAAAAGAACCATTTTGGTTCCCCAAATTCCCCAGAAGAAACAGCAACAACAAAAGTTAAGAGTTTTTATTTCATTAAGCCTTTCTATTACCATAATTTAATTTTCATGAAGAAAGAGATTTTTTTGGCAGACCTCCCTACCAAGATAAGCACTGAACAGAAAAACAATAAGGGATATTTCATAAATCTCAGGAGGAAAAATAAATAAAAGGTGATATGCCATACCTGGCAACTTTGGTATAAAGTGTCAACACCCACCAATAATATGTTGTGGTCTTCCTCTCAATTCCAAGCTTTCTTTCTTCTTCTTTTAAGCAAAGTTTCTAGCCCTTAAATTGCAAGATATAAGGGGAAGTGTGCAAGCATTAGTAGTTCTAATTGCTTGGGAAAGAAGGAGCCAGTTACAATGCAAGACTACTAAGCAGGGACATATTTACCTAGGGGACAAGGGGGCAAAGTGAAGGGGGCAAAGATTGCCCCAGTGAAGGGGGCAAAAATTTCAGGTTTGTTTGTGTGTGTGTTGTATTTTTTAGTGTTTTTTCAATTTTCAGCCTGCAGGGGAAGCATTTTTTAGGCTAGCAGCACAAAAATTTCAGGGATCTTTCAGGAGAACCTCCTGATGACACCTCCCAGGTTTGGTGAGGTTTGGTTTAGGGGGTCCAAACCTATGGACTCCCACAAGTGGTGACCCCATCCCGCATTGTTTCCAATGGGAGATAATAGAAGATGGGGGCTACACATTTGAGGGGCCATAACTTTGGACCCTTTAAACCAAACTTCACCAAACTTGGGTGGTATCATTAGGAAAGTCTCCTAAAGATACCCTGAAATTTTGGTGCTGCTAGCTTAACAATTTCACCCCTGACAGCAGGCACCCTCCAAATTTCCCCAGATTCTCCTCCGACGACTTAAAGGGAGAATGTGAGGTCCCCAGTTTAAACATTGAAAGTGATGCTGTTCAGGGTGGGGGAGAATCGACCCCAAAACAGCATCACTTTCAATGTTGTTTTAACTGGGGACCCCACATTTTCCCTTTAAGGTGAGTTTAAAAGATTTAAAAGAATCTGGGCTCCCTAGTTTAAACACCATTGAAAGTGATGCTGTTTGGGGGTGGATTCCAGTGGAGGTGTTTCGTGAGAGATGATGCTATTTGTTTGGTAAATGTTTTGCTGGGGGTGATTTGTGAGAGATTTACATGCTTAATACCCACTTGCACTGGCTTGGAGCTATTTCTCAGGCTAACAACCTACCTCATAGGGTTGGTGTGAGGACACAATTAGGAAAGAGAGTTGGTGGGGAGAGAGTCATGCATGTTTTGCTGGGGGTGGGAGGTGTTTTGTGAGCTGGTGCAAAAATCATTGTTTGGTAGTGGTAGGGGAGGGTTTTTGTGTTTGGCCCGGGGGGGGGGTCCAAACTCAGGATTTGTCTCCGGGCTCCAGTTTGCCTAGATTAAGGTGACCAGATGGTCACCTTTGTTATCTGGGACGGGAAAGCCGCGCGCGCGTGCGCAGCCACATCAGCGCACCAGCTTCTGGGGCTCGCGGTTTGCCGCTCTGTCACAGGGCAACAAACCGCAAGCCCCAGAAGCCGGTGCATGCGGCCGCAGCAGCACACCGGCTTCTGGGGCTCGCCGTTTGCCACCCTGTGACAGGGCGGCAAACGGCAAGCCCTTCCAGAAGCTGGTGATAGTGCCATTGAAGCTACGGAGCTTCTGGGCTGGGCTTTCGCCGTTTGGCCGCCCTGTCACAGGGCAGCAAACGGCGAGCCCCAGAAGCCTGTGCACTCCTGCGGCCGCGTGCGCAGCCGCAGGAGCGCTCAGGCTTCTGGGGCTTGCCGTTTGCCACCCTGTGACAGAGCGGCAAACGGCAAACCCCAGAAGCCTGTGCGCTCTTGCGGCCGGGCGCACGAGAGGCTGCCGCACTGCCTTGCGCCCCCAAGGCAGTGCAGCAGCCTCCCCAATCGGGACAATTTGTACAACCCGCGGGACAAATTGTCCAAAGGCGGGCCGGTCCCGCCAAAAGCGGGACGGCTGGTCAGCCTAGCCTAGATACACCTCTGCGACTAAGGCTTAAACTTACCCTAGTTTGGTGTTGTCTCCTCTGTTTGCAACAGGAAGTATGCTTAGGAGTGGCGGAGGGCAAGGGGCAGGGCTAACAGTGGGCCAGTTCTGTTCCATAAATGCTCCCTGAGGATGCCAGTTGTGCCTAGCATTCCTCCTTATGCTTCCTGTAGCAGAAATGACTCATAGCTGGTTCCCATTTTAAAAAAATAAATAGCACACTTTTTCAAAACTGGATAGTTATGACTATACACCTCCACACATGCACGTGGGTCAATACTTAATGATTTTAATTTCAATTCAATATGCCATTACCAGAATCTACTGGAAGACATCATCAGGACCCATGAATATGAGGGTCTGAAATGCTGAGAATCTACTCCTATGATCCCTCACCACAGAAGGGTGAATGAATAACTATGAATGTGACTAAAGTGTTTTGTGGGCTGTTGCCTACATCCTGTAATGCAGCTTGAACAGTGGAGATTAGCAGGACTTACTCCCAAGCAAGAGTGCCCCGAATTGTAATCTTTGACTGACATGCACATCCTTCCAGATAATTCTCTTGAATAGGACACCTGTGAAGGCAGTCAGGTGTGAGGCATGGCTGCTCCCAATCAAAAACTTAAAGGACTGCTCCTGTGCACACTTCAGTCACTGATTCTTGATGAGACCGACAAGGACAGTACTTGAAGTGGCTTCATTTAAACTTGCCAGTGTTTTCTTCTTTCCCCAAGCTTAAGCGGTTGATTGGCATACACAAAGCAGAGCGGGCATAGCCTGCAGATTGCGAAAATGAAGGAAGGTATCACAAAGGCATGTCGCGTTGGATTTCCAGGACTGCAGAATGCCTGCAGTTTATGATTCAAGATGTTTGAAGCCATAGCCAGCAGGAAAGTACTTAAGGGTTCATAGATCGCAGAAACTCCCCAGGTGGTCTAATAGCAATTGACATTTGGGAGAAAAAGTGTGTGGATGGGAGACAGGGGCCTTCATTTGCTGCACTACTTCCTTCTTTGAACTACTGGATCACTTTAATTTCCAAGCACAAACCAAAAGACATACCAAATTGGAGGTATGTGTGACACCTCTTCCCCCTTTGAACTCGGATGCTTTGAAATACATCTACGAATTCCTTCCCTTTCTTTTCTTTTCAAATTCAAGGCATCAGTCTGCTCCCAAATTTGTCTTTTGCTTCCAAGGGATGGCACAAAACTCATCAAAAAGCAAAGCATCTGGCACGTGAGTCAGATAAGCAATTTGTAGCTCTGTAAAATGCTAGTGCAATTCAATTTGTACCATTTAGGACAGCCCAATGCTTCTCCCCTTTATTGTTTCCTTGCACCAAAGTTTTGCCATTGCATGGAGGGGAGAGACGATGGATTCACACTGCCTACTTAATGTATGACCTTCAGGAGCTTCAGCAAACACTTCCAAATGAAAAAAAAATATTGCAAATAATCCCATTTGTAGTCCATATCACATCATACTGCAGAGGATTGTTATAAATCTCCCGCTGAAAAGTAACAGATGATAAAGGAAATTTCTTTTTTAGTACAAATGGATTATTTGGCATTCCAATTCACACACACTCTTTCTGTTTCCTCATAAGATAGCTTTTTCATTTGATTAGAGGAGCATTTCAAAACATCTGTATTAATTCTGACCTTGTGTTAAGGCTGATGTTATCATTCATATAACAACTCCTATCACATACATTTTAGCCTACTTGTTTGGAAATATTCTGATAGGAGCCCTGTCATTTTTCCAAAGGAATAAAATTGGCAGCAGAATGGGTAAGGCATATGCTTTCCTTCTTATTTGTCATCCCTCATGGATTCTCAGAAATGAGGGACAG
This sequence comes from Sphaerodactylus townsendi, assembly GCF_021028975.2. Lineage (NCBI taxonomy): Eukaryota > Metazoa > Chordata > Lepidosauria > Squamata > Sphaerodactylidae > Sphaerodactylus > Sphaerodactylus townsendi. The sequence goes on from NC_059426.1 coordinate 55,417,177, forward strand.
ACCAAAGAACAGGATCAGTCTTTAGCGCACACACAACTAGAGATATCAACTGAAATGATTTTAATAGGTTTCCATAGTGAACAATTCAAAATCTGCCTCTGCTTATCCTATGAAGAACAAAGTGGTTCATACACAGCATTTGTGTATTTGCCTTGATTTTCAGTGTTGAAAGTAATGGGTATAGGTTGAAACAGGCTACCAGAACAAAAGCAGTTGAACTTTCCATTTTCTGCTTCTCTATAAGAAATAGTACTACTACAAAATACATTACTTTCACCCTGTTGACATCCCTAACATAATTATAGCAGTGACAGGATGCATTTCCAGTAAATAATTGTTAACCTCACCAGAATGAAAGCTTAAATCACAATATAGTATTGGGGAGGGCAGAGGAGACATTAACAAATGTATACAAATAAATTGGGGGCCCAAGAAGATGTCTTGGTTGTCTATGGTGACCATGAAATAATGATTCCATGCCAGCTCAGAAAGACATCCTAGGGATGTAATCCAGTTCTGCTTCTCTGGGCTGGAATCAGATGAGTTTTTGTGATGATATGTGAAATGCCAGATAAACACTAAAGCACCTGTTAATAAAATGTGTGGTTGCTATTGCCAAACCACCGTCCACCTCAACACAACACTTTGAAATCCCAAGTCCTGAAGAATATTCCTTTGGTTCGTTTATGGCATTGCTTGTTGCTAACCCGTAGGTACACATATGAAGGTCCAAGGAAGAAACAGGAATAAATCGGGGGGGGGGGGGGGGTAGTTTTTTTCAAGGCCTTTTTTTTCAATTTTCGAACAGAAAAAAGTTTGGAGAGCACTGAAAAATACTCCAAGGAAATATTTTCTCTTTTAGAATGAGAGAAATGCCTTTAAAAACAAGGTGAGCATGCTGTACGCATATAACGTTCTTAAATCCTAGATCGGGATGGCCTACCTATGGCACCCCAGATGTTCATGGACTGAACATCTGGAGTGCCATAGGTTGGCCACCCCTGTCCTAGATGCATTTCCTAGGAGGATGCTTAATCTTCGTGATGGGAATATGCAGGGTTGTCGTTTCTTTTCAGCTACTATTGCATACCTTCTGTTGTCCTTTTGGTCTGACTTGTGGTTGACTTTTTTTTATCTCTCCCTCAAACCCCATTGCACATATACTTACGGACTGGGTAAAAAGTAGTTTATTGCCTTACCTTGCAGGATGCAAAAACAAGGAAGAGATAGGGAAGAAACTGCACCAAAGCAACAGAGGAACATGGGCAGCCCCAGCCAAGGCAGGAGGTGATGGGACGCAGCGCTGCTGCATCACTGCCCTGTTGCCTCCAAGAGGGCTTTCCAGTAGCATGGAGATTCAATAAATTCATGGGGAAAGCCTTGGATTCAATAAAACAAACCGACAGACAAAAAGAGAGATTTTTTTCCAAACGTCTTTTCAGATAAGGACTATGTTTTGCATTAGACTGTGGGTCATTCTAGACATTATGGTATTCGTGGCTTCAACCCGTGAATGTCAATACCATTTTACAGTCAACTCAGCCATTTAAAATGCTGCAAGGGCCCAATCCTGATCAGGCATATAGCATGAACTGACCAAGTGATCTTCCTCCCCCCCCCCCCCCCCCCCCCTGCCCCAACACACATGCTGCAGCCCAATCAGGATCAGCGCTAAAACGACTCTGGCATCCACAGATTGGACATCTCTTTCAGGCCTGCCTTCCAGTTAAGTACTCACAGTGTCATCCTAACCCTGCTTGTATGTTTCTAAAGTCAATGGGCTTAGAAAGATGTAAACTCTCCTTAACTTTACACAGTTAGGCTGACAAAGGCTTCTGCCCAATTAATGAAAGCATTCCTGGGAGAACCAATAATGACTAAAGGAATATGCCTACTTCAAACTTTTAGAAAGAAAAGCAAAAGCAAAAGCTAATCAATAATAATCAATGGATGGTTGTTAATTAATGTCTAATTGTAGAAGCCAAACATTGTCAAGCTGGTAAGCCACTTTTACCTCGCCTCTGGGTAAATGATGTTTGGTTGCCCTTTCGTGAGACAGCCCTGGTATACAAATGAGTCGTCTCTCCCAGTAGACTCACCTGAAAGGTTAGCAGTTGTGCATAGCATCTTAGATGAATGTTAGAAAACTGTGTGATACAAATGAGGATTTCAGCAAAGAGCACTTATATTTGATTAATAGGGACAAATTTTACTTTGATGGGAGTACCTGAAGGTGCTGCGGCCAAAAAGGTTATTCATCATTGTGCCAGCGTGTCAGCCGTTAAGTATCGGTGCCGCAGCCATTGTTGTGACATCAAAAGTGTGTGGGTGAAATGGATGATCTCCGTGCTGTGTTATGTTTAAAGATAAGTGCGTTAAATGTGGGAGGTGTAATGAGGGGGCTAGTCCCTCATTTGTAATCTTTCCAGTCTTCAGGCTTGTCAAAATACTTTCTGACGGGTTTGTCAGGTTTGTCACTTTCCTTCCCTTGATGCTCAGCTGTTGTTTAATTATTGATGATGCCACTGGCTTCAGAGTTGACTTGGCAGGGGGGAGGGGAGCATAGAAGGGGAGAAAAGTTTGCTATAAGAAATAGGCTTGTGGTTGAAATGTTCCCATTAGTTTAATATCTGTGTGGATCTCTGTTGGTTTGGGTTGGCATGCCAATAGCCATATTATGTGTCTAAAAGTTTGCAATTATACCCTTCCCCTCAGTTTCATAACACAAATATCCAGATTCTGCTTGGGGGGGAGGGAAGAAGGAATTAAAAATGGACTTTAAGACATGTGTCAATTATTTATTTACTTCATTTATGGCGTGCTCTTCTCTCCAAATCAGCTCACATCATTCTCCTCTTCTCCATTTTATCCTCACAACAAACCTGAAAGGTAGGTTAAGCTGAGACTGTGTAATTGGCCCAAGATTACCCAGATAGCTTCCATGGCAGAGTGGAGATTTGATCTAGGGTCTCCCAGAGTAAGGATCTGCTCCAGGGTGTCTAGATCCTAGTCAGACACTAACCAATACACCACACATGCTCTCAATTAGGTTTAAATGTGTAGGAGTGCAACCCTGTGCACATTTACCAAGTAGTTAGATCCAATTTCTTCAGTGAAGCTTTCTCTCAGGCAAGCGTGCATAGAATCACAGCTTCAGTTGTACGTTGGTAAGAGGCATAGAGGATTTTACGTCTCCCTGAATTTGTCTATGGAGGTCTATCTTGTAATCCAAAACCTGTGATTCATGTGACACACACTAAGTTTACAAGCATAGGGATCACATTTCACCACCTTGACCCCATAGGGTAGAAGCCAGGAGTCTTCTAGACATACAGCTGCATGAGGAGGTAACAAGGTAAGAGTCCCAAAATAGTAACATGGACAATACATTTTCAATGTGGTGTAGTGGTTAAGAGCAGTGGACTCTAATCTAGTGAACTGGGTTTGATTTCTCTACTCTACCACATGAGCAGCAGACTCTTTTCTGGTGAACTGGATTTGTTTCCCTGCTCCTACACATGAAGCCCACTTGGTGACCTTGGGTTAGTCACAGTCCTTTGCACTTTTCTCAACCTCACCTACTTCCCAAGGTGTCTGTTGTGGGGAGAGGAAGGGAAAGGGGTTTGTAAGCCACCTTGAGTCTCCTCACAGGAGAGAAAAGGGGTATAAAACAAAACTCTTCTTCTCACTTTAGACAATAATGTTTTGTCCCAATTGAATATTATGTTGTTGTTTTTTATACTGTCCCCTAGTTTCTGAATATAGAATTTCTTTAATTCCTCCTGATGCTTTATTATTTAGATGATGATGTTCTTACTGGTCATCATTTACTGATTAATGGAATGCTCCTAGTTCTTAGCTAGAGTTATTCCTGTCTAAATTAATTTTCCTCTGCTTTAAAGAGAGAAAATACCTGGCCTTGCATCACTTTTTCTCCTCTTCCATCTCACCTCCTGCTTCCCTTCAATTTTATTATACTTCCATTATACATTTGATTTAATTTTCTGAATTGCTCTGTAAGTTATAACTCTAACAGGATTGAAGTTTGGTGGACAAGAAGCAGGGACTGGGTGTGAATTTAACTGCCTGGACAGACACACATCTGCGGGATTGTGGGGAATGGGGGTTAACCCCCCCACCTTCATGAATAACTCCCACAAGTAAACTGCATAGCATGTGAAGAGCAACATTTGAACCTTTCTCTCCTATATTCTATTTTTTTTATTTGCAGGTTTTTTTCATTGAGGACCATTAAAAATGGGATCATTCCCTCTCTGAAGCAGCACAGCCCCTTTTTACCACATAAGGATTCTGTCACCTCATTCTGCTATTGCATTTGAAGACAAGGCCTTATTTACAGCTGAGGTAAGGCGGTTGCTATCTGAATGGTAGATGAAACAGGATAGAAACACACAGTCTTCAAGGTTATAGAGCTCAGTTCTAAGAACGTTTACTCAAACATTTATTTACATGAAAGGATGCAAAAGACTGCAGCCCCTTTATTAAAAACCCCAACTTTGTTTTGTTTACTAGCTCAGCACATCTCCCCGGAGGTACTGGAGGCAGGATATAAGAGGAGTTAGCAAAACTGGAGCATTCTCCTCTAATTTGAAGTGACTGCTTACCAAAAAAAAATATTTCTCATCATACAGACAGAAAATAGAAAAGCTTCCTTATAGTAAGGCTATGTGGATGGTTCATCGGGTCTAATTTTTCTCTAAGATCACATAGGGCTAACCCCTTTCCCAAGATTACTGCTTTTTCTCCCTATTACTTTTGACATTTGGAGACTAAACTGTTTTTCTAGACCATTACATCTCTGACAGCACAATGGTTGCACTTCTACAGGAGTGATAACATATGAAATTGAGAAGTAATGAGAGTATTGATATATGCTTACCCTTTGCCAGAATGCTGCCACTGTACCAGTTGGGGAACTTTACCAGTAAAATATTATTTTGAAAAGGTGACCAGTACCCAAGTCCATCCTGATTCGTCTTTTTTTTGTAATTTATCTCTGATGTATGTGAACTGACAGGAAAAGACACTTGATATATACATCATGATCTGTGTCTAAATTCTCCGCCACTCAATGTTATGCCAAAATAGTGGTCATTAGTACACATGAATGAGGCATATTACAATGGATCAGTAAGAGAATTGAACCTTAGCTGGGGAGCTTACCTGCTGCGGGCTTCTCACCCTGCTTGTAGTTCCTCACTGCTGCCCAGTTCTTTCCTTCACTTGAGTCAGAGCCAGTGAGGAAAGCCTCGAATGGTTTCTCACAAGACTGGGGCTTTCCCATAAGCACCGCTTAAGCACCACAAGCTCTTCTGTAGTCTCTTTCACACATGCGCAGGCAGCCTCGATTTCCTGCATTCGGATTGGCTGAGTCTCGCCCCTTTCTCCCCACTCACTTTCAGTATTTTAGTTGTGCATGACAAATCAGGCACTGAGAATCGGCACCCCCCCCCCCCCCCCGCATCTAAAATCCTTGTGTGTGCAACGGAATCGCCATCCGCCATCCTCCCACCCCCAACTAAAATGTAAATCTAAAATCCTTGTGTGTGCGAGAGAATCGCCACCCTCCCATTCGCAGCGCCTGTACACATCACTTTTTTGCCCAAGGTTTCTCCCTCCTTTTATCATTTTCGGGATTTTTTTTTAGATTTCACATTTTTTTGCAAACCTGGGGCCCTTTTCAGGTTTGTAGAAAGACTACCTTGCCTGATCACAGCTCCACTCACAGGGTTTAAATATCCTCAAATTTGGCCAACTTTGTCAAGATTATTGGAATCTTGATTTGGCTGTGTGAAGGGACTAGTACTTCTGGTTTCAGATCAGTAACACTTATATTGCATAAGTTTTATTGACAACTGGGCTGGACACCCAGCTAAATAAATGGTTCATTTAGCTTTGAAATTTTAATAGACATTACATTATGGAACATTCTAAAATGCATTTAGAAATAAGCAGATCAATTGTAAACTGTGGTCCCACTAGATATTTTAATTACTAAGTCCAGCTTTTCACCAGAGCAATGAAATTTACTTTCTAGTTGAACAACATTAGAAAGAGGCGGGAGATTGGTCAGTAATGTTTTAATGGACTGAATGATAGTTTCCTATTATCAAGTGATTGAATGGCAGGTAGCAGGTGTATATCTGCATATATTCATAAAGCACTACAATGCCTCTCAGGAAGGCAAACTTCTTTTCATGTTAACAAAGGAAATCAGGATCCACCTAGTAAAGTGTTGTGCTAGTAAGTTGTTAAATAGCTGGCTGATTGCTCCAAGATTGATGAGAGGCCAGCTGTTGCAAAAGAAAAGGAGTTTCATGCAGAGCTTTCATGTCTTTAGGGTAAATGAACACCTGATACAAGGGGGGGGGGGGAGGACTTGCATATGCACAGAGCATGCTCATTACCTAATCATGCAGCATTTCTTCTTTAATAAGATCCCCCCTCTCTCTTCTTAACTACAAGAATGGAACTGTATTCCTAGATTATTGCTTAAACAACTTTACACTAAAAGAATTGTTAGGAATTGACCAGCCGTCAAAGCTGTTTCTGTTAAGTTCAAACCAATATTTGAACAGCAGCCTCCCTGTCACCCAATTGGCCACTGCAGTCCATAGTTCTCCAGCCTTCCTTCCATCACCCAGTCAAGCCTCTTTTGCCTTTTTTTCTGCCAATAGCATATAAATTCCCTTTCCAAGCATTGATTTAAGGTTTTCCATAGGTCCTCTTCCTCTTTTTCCCTAACAGGCTCACTCAGGGGCGTAATGTGGTATCATTAGGAGAAACTCCTAAAGATAGCCTGAAAGTTTGGTGCTTCTAGCTTAACCATTGCACCCCTGACAGCAGGCACCCCCCGAATTTCCCCAGATTCTCCTTTTAAATCCACCCCCTTCGGCATGGATTTAAAGGGAGAATCTGAGGTCCTCAGTTTAGAAGAAGAAGAAGAGTTTGGATTTACATCCCCCCTTTCTCTCCTGTAGGAGACTCAAAGGGGCTTACAATCTCCTTGCCCTTGCTCCCTCACAACAAACACCCTGCGAGGTGGGTGGGGCTGAGAGAGCTCCGAAAAGCTGTGACTAGCCCAAGGTCACCCAGCTGGCGTGTGTGGGAGTGCACAGGCTAATGTGAATTCCCCAGATAAGCCTCCACAGCTCAAGTGGCAGAGCAAGAGGGGAGATGGGAACCCGGTTCCACTCCAGATTAGAATGCACCTGCTCTTAACCAACCCTTTCGCCATATTAAGAGAAAGTGATGCTGTTTCAGGGTGGGGATAATCCACCCCAAAACAGCATCACTTTCAATGTTGTTTAACAGGGGACCCCAGATTCTCCCCTTTAAGGTGGATTTAAAGGGAGAATTTGGGCTCTCTAGTTTAAACACCATTGAAAGTGATGCTGTTTGGGGGGTGGATTCCCAACTTATCCTGGCGAGCTGGCCCGGCTGGGGGGGGGGTTTGCCCAAAGCTCAAGATTTTTGCACCAGGCTCCATTTTCCCTCTATGCCTCTGCCCAGAGGGGAGGGGCAGGGGAGGACAGGGCAGGAACCAGGGGCAGGGTGCAGACGGAACCTTGGGGCAGGGCAGGGCAGGGCAGGGCAGGGCAGGGGAGTCTGCCATCCCCAACCTTGGAGAGCTGCTTTTATAAGTGCTAGGCCTGGGGCGGGTGGGGGTGTGGCCCCACCCCCAAAGCCCCCCATTAAAAATCTATACCTACGTTCCTGAACCAGATGTAGAAGTCTATGCAGAAAGAGGTTCAGAGCAAAAGGCATTTTCCAAGTCAAGCTACCTTGCCATGAGAAACAAGAATAGGAAAATAAAATTCACTGAGATTCAGTCTGTCAGTCTTTAAAGTGCCATGAGACTCTTCGTGGCTTTTGTTCCAGCATCCCTCTGTAGGTTTGATATTTACTTATGCATGTCCTTCTGACATTCAGTAAAAGCACTAGTTATGAAACAACATTTTTACTGACAAGATTTTACAGGGCAAGCTGTTTGACTGACTACCCAATTTTCAGGTAAAATTCTGTTCTCTGCTGATCTTTCAGAAACTCCTGTACCAAGTAAGCCTGTTTTCTTTGTTAGCAGCTCAGTGTCTCTGCATTAGTCCATAATTTAGCTTAGACATTCTTTTATGGTTTGCATTTGGCTATTAAACTGATTTTAGTATTAGGATTTAAAACATTTTCTTTTCAAAAGAAAGGAATGTTTCTCAAGGAAGTGTCTGAAATACTGAAAATGCTATATCTTGAGTAGCTGTATTTAACACACGTAGGCAAGATGTGTTTACTCATGTTGATATGCTATGCTTCTTCTTGTGTATAATCTCAGAGAGATTTACTTTTTGTGGCAAATTTTTAAAAACTGTGATGAGAAGTTTTAAACCTTGGCTCAAATTTACACTGGTGAACAAATTTATTTTTCCATTCAACCTGCTGTGTAGATTTCATAATGCAAAATCATATTCTTTCCCCAATGTAAGTGTGGCCAAACCCTTCCCAGAGTCTTGCAACTGACAGAGAATTAACTCTCAGTTTGAACAAGTGGTAGCAAAGTGCATTTAAAAATCGGGACTTAAAAATCATTTAGGCAGAACAATGCACAAACCTATTTCATGACCCATTTATTTCTATTGGAGTCTTTATATTGGGAATCTTTTAAGGACTGTTCATATTTTTGGAGCATCTGATATTACAGGTAACTATAATTTGCCAGAGGGTGAGGTTGCTTCTATTAGTAGCACTCACCAGAATGGTACTCCATTATTAGATGGACATCTCTTAGCGAGAGTAATTATTTAATGGAATTCCTTACTTTATATTCTTGACATGACTCATCTCAAACAAACCCAGTAAAAATAATTTGAGGTCACATAAAATAACCAATTAAAATTAAGCAATAATAACTTGTGCACTTCTGCTAATCCTTGGCCTCTTGCCACTGGGCCAAATAAAATATTTTTGACAAGTCTTCAGGGCAAGACAGTCACTGTGAATATCATTCTACAAGCTGCTCTTGTCTGGGAAAGAAGCCACTTTGGGACAAACTACTGGAAGCCTTTCCCTTTGGCAGCCAGGGGCACCTCCTCCCTTGCTGCTAGCAAGCCCCTATCCCTCAGTCAAATAGAATACCTCTACGTACACATACCCACACCCACACACTCAAAGAATAAAGTCTAGTCCCCCTTCTCAGCAATCCTGATCAGAAGACAGTCACTGTGGCCACCGCTCAATCCTAATAGACCTGTACTGGGAGTGCTTGGATGAAAGAGTCCCAGGAGCACAGGGGTCTGATACATATCAGGATCACGGCCTGGGGGGAGGAAGGACTTAAAATATTTTCCTAGCTTGAAACAGCCACAAGAATTTGCCTCATTTGGGAAACTAATGTGTACTGATATTCTATACATAAGTTTCCCCAAGAGAACAAATAGTGACTCTAAGTTTGCATGGCAACATAGAGATTATCTGTTTAGATTGCCTTAGAATACTGGTATTTGGATATTCACAGCCATAAAATTGTTGCAAACTAGATTCAGAACAGACAAAAAGAAACACATAGAGGCATAGCTAGGGAAAAATGGAGCCTGGTGCAAAATCTGAGGTCCCCCCCCCCCCATGTCCGTTTGTGTTTTTTGTATTTTTAGTGTTTTTTCAGTTTTTGGCCTGCAGGGGGCGCAGTTTTAGGCTAGCAGAACCAAAATTTCCAGGTATCTTTAGTAGACTCTCCTGATGATACCACCTGGGTTTGGTAAAGTTTGGTTCTGGGGGTCCAAAGTTATAGACCCTCAAAGGTGTAGCCCTCCTCTCCTATTAGCTCCCATTGGAAACAATGGGGGATGGGGGCACCCCTTTTGGGAGTTCATAACTTTGGACCCCCTGAACCAAACCTCACCAAACCTGGGTGGTAGCATCAGGAGAGTCTCCTAAATATATCCGGAAATTTTGGTGCTGCTAGCCTAAAAATGTGCTCCCTGCCAGACAAAAACTGAAATACACTAAAAAATACAAAAAAAACAAACCTGAATTTTTGCGCGCCCCCCCCCCCCCGGCGCATGCCCAGTGCGACGTGCACCCCCTGGCCCCCTTGTAGCTTTGCCTCTGGAAACACATCTTTAAACAGCCAATAATTAGCTGAGGAATTCACTGCCAGGAGAAGTAATTATGGCCACAAGCACAAATAGCTTTAAAAAGAGGTTAGACAAATTCATGGAAGAGAGGCCAACAATAGCTACATGGTGTCTGATGGGATTCTCCATATTCACAGGCAGCAAACCTTTAATTAGCAGTGCACCTGCCTCTACTTAGAGTAACTGGTGGAGTGCTGAGTGAAACAGGATGCTGGACCAGGTGGCCACTGGTCTGATCCAGCAGGTATTATGTTCTGAGATTCTTAGCATTTATTATGAGAGGCAGCCAAGAAGGAAAATAAACATATATTGTGGATAAGGTATGTTGTCTTGGAGGAGAAGGTAAAATATGTATCTGTTGTATATAAAGAAAACAATATATTTCAAGTTATAATAGAGTATTAGCTGATAGAGGTAAATTGTGAGGAGAATATAAGATGTTTAACTGGAATGCTTGTTTTATATTTGCTCAATAAGTTTGTTGTATAAGTAGTATTGTGTCATACTGTTACGATTTTATAATGTGTATTATCTGTTAGAGGTCAATTATATCTTTAAAATCTTAATCAGGGGGAGGGCGGTATATAAAACTAATAATAAATAAAATAAATAAATAAATAAAAATTAATATGGACAAAAAAGAAAGAAGGAAAATAAAAGAACTAGAAAACTTGTTTTGTTCCCTGACAGTACCAGGGGGAGGAGGGTAGACGATGGTGGCCTCCTAACTATGGAAAGGGCTGATTTGGGATCAGACTTTTTGCCCCAGTATATGCAGACTTCTCCATTGCACAGCATTTTTATATGAGGTTAACAAAAAAAGATGAAACCTTGTCATTGGATATCGTTCTTCAAACACTGTTGACCTTTGTGGTTTCCTGTTATGGCATAGTAGATATTACAGGAAAATGTAAAGACGTGAATGCTACTTCAGAACAAAAATAAAACATTTAGCACATTAAAGAACCATCCATCCTTTTATGTATTTAAGCACCAGGGCAGATTATTGTTCCAGTTCCCTATTCTTCCTTCAATCAGGATGGTTTGTCATCCAGCGCACTGCTGAAGTTGCAGAAACTTGAACCAATCCTCCATTTAAAAGATTTTCACAGATTCTAAATTGTCAATAGGACACTGAGCTACAATACTGAAAGTGACGATGTAAAACATTTTAAAAAAAATTTAGAGTAAAATTATATTGATCTTCCAGACTTTATAATATATATAAATAGCACCTTCTCTGAACAATGACAATGGCTGAATTGTAAATTGGCAAAACAGTGTAAGTGGTTGCTAGAATTATGCCGTGAAGACATACCTTTTTATCTTCCATCCATTACACACTATTGCGATTAATTTTTTTTAAAAAAAACTTGCTTTGTGTGAAACAGTGTTTAGCACAATGTATTGTCAAAGGCTTTCACCACCAGATTCAACTGGTTGTGGGTTTTCCGGGCTGTGTGGCCTGGTTGATCTTGTCCCTAACGTTTCGCCCGCATCTGTGGCTGGCATCTTCAGAGGTGTAACCTAGAGAGAAGTCTGCTACACACTGTGTCCAATGTTTAGCACCATTATACCCAATTAATCTAGCGGGGGAAAAACTTTGGGAACAGGACACAATATTCCCTTCCTTTAATAACCATCACTGTCTATTTAATACTTTTTTTTTGCCTTCAAGTTGCAGCCATCTTATGGGGACCCCATAAAACTTTCAAGGCATGAGACATTCAGAGATAATTTGCTTTTTTTTGCAATCCAAAAAAAGAGAGATAATTTGCCATTGCTTTCCTCTGCTTAGTAACACTAGTATTCCTTAGCTGTCTCCCATATAATCACTGACCAGAGCCCACCCTGCTTGGCTTCTGAGATCTGACTAGATCAGGCTAGCCTGAGTTAGGCCATCCAGGTCAGGGCATTTATTATTAGACTGGAAACTTTTTTTTATTGCTCTTTTGGGTGTCTTGGCACAGAGAACTGTGAGGTGCCCCCACATGTCCTTGTAATTTCCACACTGCAAAATTTGGCCATAGTTTCCCTGGGTAGAGGCTATTAGAGGGTAGGAAGGAGAGTACGCTGGGCATATAGGGGAGAGGCAGAAACAGGTAAACTGACTGATGGGTTAAAAGGAACACAGAAAGCAGGAAAGGGGGAGAGGCTGTTGATACTGCCAGAAAAGAGACAAAGAAAATAGTGCTGGATGGGGTTAATGAAATGCTCTCCACAAGTCCTTGTGGGTCCTCCATTTATTTTATATAATTTCTAAATTGCAATCATATAATTATGATTTTGATCTGTACCAGTTCTTTCCAACATCTCTGATTTGTTTATACAATTATCTGCAGTGCAAAAAAAGAGAGGGGGGAGGGATCTACTAATATTGCTCTGATAATCCTGAGGAATTTGTGCAACAATCCAGCAATGGCCATCCTTTTCTTCTTTCCATCTTGATTAATTCAAATCCAATTAACATGACAAACCAGTTGTGACAGACACCCCCTTTTACCTTTTATATCACCAAGGCAGGGAAACCACTCACACTTATTTTCCCCACCTTTTTCCTTCAGGGACTGAGGTACTTCAGAAATAAAGTAGCTTGAAAGCACTTTCCCTCAGCCCTGTTAACACACACAAGAAGGCAAAGGATATTCATCGACTTTTATTTTTATTTTCCACAGGCACTGCTCTTCACATAGGTACACTTAAATAAATATACTGAGGCAGATTTAAATTTAAATGGAATAACAGATTTTTCTAACAGGCAGAGAGATGGTAAAGTTAGGAATATTAACTTGGAGATGGATTTGGATGAGGCAAATAAAGCAAGAGGCAAGAGAAATATATTTATACTATTCACAAAAGAGGTTGGCGCAGGTCTTAAGATTACTTCGATCAGTTTAACCTAAATGTTTCACAGTTTGTACAGTTTTTGCTTAGATGTTCTGGCTACTGGTTACCCACACACAGGGTCCTAACATAAGCTAGGTACAGTACTCTCACACAGCCCTCTAAGTTATGTAAAACCCTCACAAATAAAAAATAAACTATCTACTGATGTAAACTAAGGCAACTCCTGATACTTCAGACCCACTGGAACTCTGGAACACTTCTCTAACTAAAAGATATTCCTAATCTAGTTTATAAAGCAGTGGTTCTCAAACTTCCTAATGCTGCGACCATTTAATACAGTTCTTCATGTTGTGGTGACCCCCAACCCTAACATTTATCCATTTTACAGATGGAGAACACTGATGCAGAGAGTCTTAGGCGACCCCTGTGAAAGGGTGTTCGACCCCCAAAGGGGTCGCGAACCACAGGTTAAGAGCCACTGTTATAAAGGCTCTTCAGCTAGCCTATTATTAAACCTTTCTCATCAGTACACTTCATCTGTGTATTTGATTGCTTTCATCCAGCACTCAGACTGATAACAATAGTACCTGTCACAGAGGCCGCTTCCGCACGACCGGGAAGACGGCGCCATGCTGCGCCGTCGCCCGATCGACTTACCATCCCTGCGACTGTCCAGCGCATCGCCAAGGCCAGGGGACACGCCCCCCTGCCCTGCATGACCGCTCCGGAGTCGCAGGGCAAGGGGGGCGTGTCCCCAGGCCTCGGCGACGTGCCAGACGGTCGCAGGGACTGTAAGTTGATTGGGCAAGGAGGGAGGGATGGTGCCTCGGGGAGCGAGGTGGGAAAATGGCGGCTTTGCGCCGCTGGGGAGGAGTGAGGGCGGCTCCCTCGGGACAGTGTTTTTGCCATCCCCAGGGCGCTGTAAAAGGCCCGTGCGGAAAGGGCCACACTTTGACAAAACTATCAATTCAGAGACATTTTGTTTTCACTCAGTTAAAACAGACAGGTCTCAACAGCATGAAGGATTCAGATCAAAAGTCCTTCAGCTTGTTGTAGCAAGGAGTTTAACCTCCTCCCTCCCTCTGCATTATGCAGTTACTTGCCCAATCAGAGTGCAGGAGGCCACATCCAATCAGGTGGCTCCCCTGTTCATAGGCCTTTCCTACCTCACCCTGAAGGTAAACAATATTTTACTCTTTTTATAAGATATACATTTCTACTGCAGTCCATCACATCAGTCTCAGTGGGGCTTTCTGAAGTACTAGCTTTTAGACTGGTTTCCCCAAAGCCTTCTTCAAGTCCACTGCTAGTAACAAAGGCTGACAGTCTACAAAAGAGGCAGTTTTGTACCTCCTTACGTGGATAGAAGCATATGAGGTTGCTGCTGATTGGACAGCCAATAGTACTATTGAGTCAAGAGAATACAAATGATAGTTGTTTTGAGAGAACTACCCAATAAGTCTTAGCCTAATTGGGGCAAAACCCAAATTTCTAAACTTCTGCATGAAGAAGGTCCCAATTCCACATAAGAATAACACCCCAGCATATAGGATGCCCTCACAACAACAACAACAAACAAACAACAAGAACGGCCTTTATTGGCATACAACAAAAAATACAAAACAGATGTGCGTAATAAAGAAAAATTACAAGTGAGAAAAAAACACAATTAGAAATTACTGATCTCAAGAATGAAATTTGCAACATTCTCACAAAAAAGCACATCAGATCTAGTTAGCAGATATGGAATTTTATAACATTCTTGCCTCACAATGTTGTCTTGTTTACCTTCTTCCCTCTGCTGGCCAAAGTTCAGGACAGGCTTTACCAGGTTAGTCATTTTGGGAAGCAGAGCATGGGACTTGGCAACTCCGGTGTACTTGATGCTTAGGAGAATAAAGTTGTAAAACAGACCCCACCTCAAGGAGCTTTGACAGCTAAATTGTTACCCACTTAGAATCCTAAATTGGTCAGGAAAAAAGGCAGGCATATAAGTATTTTAAACAAATTAACAAATGTCACCTTGAAAGAAAATATGACTTCAAATTGAAACAGCAGGTGGTGAACACATTAAATCCAGCTTCATGGAGGCTGCCATTGAGATATATGCAGACATTGTAGTCTGTCTCACAGAATTAGCAACCTTTACCATGCAGGTATAAACTATTTCTTTTGTAAAAATTTTATTATGAGATGAAGAAAGAATTAGGGCTTCAGCCACATTCTAATCACTTACCATATCAGACAATCTGTTTATACTAAAAGTAACCATTATCACTGGACACAGATTTTTTCCCAGTTAATTGAAGCTTATATAAAAGAGCCACAAGGTGAACTTGGGCCAGTCATTCTCCCTCAGTCTCATATGCCTCATCTGTCTTCTGTGAGGATAAAGTGGAGAAGGGGAAAACTGTATATCCTAAAGACACCCTTCATTAACTAAATGTGAATATTTCTGAGCTAGGGATGCAAGCTTCCAGGTTATAGGTCATCTCTAGACTACAGACATCAGTTCCCCTGGAGAAAATGGATGCTTTGGAGGGTGAACTATATGGCATTATACCTCACTGAGGTTCCTGTCCTCCCCAAGCTCCAAGCCCAAGTCTCCAGGAGTTTCCCAAACAGGTGTTGGCAACCCCACCTCCCACCGTTGGTCAGGAAGACACAGCAACCATATTCTGATCAGACCTGTTTGGCTTGCTGCCTAAGCCACCCTGAACTTTCTAGAGAAAGTGCAAGATAAAAATGTGAGGAGAGATAGATCTGCAGCACTTCAAACCCTTGAAAAAATGAGTACCAGTCAATCAGGACAAAATGAACCCATCTTGGAATGTGGTATCTCTATCATATTTCCTGTTACCAGCCTATAAAGTCATCTAGTTGTTTGAATTCTCCCTAACTAGTTGATTCTGTTGACTCCAAGAAAGCTGCATAGCCTGCCAGCAACAGAGAAAATTCATCCCCTTTTGACACTGCATAGACACCATCTTTTACACTATGCATGGAGATTCTTCTCACTAATTATACAAATCTACACACACACACACACACACACACACACACACACACGTCAAATAAATTCTTTGCAACTTAATTAGTTGCCTCTCTTTTAGCGCTATTACTTTTGCTAATGAGGTAACAGGACTTAGTTGCATCACCTCTTCACTGCCTTCTGCCTCCAGGGACCCTGATATTTTCAGCCATATGTCTACGGATCCTGCCAAATATAAATAAAGGCTAACTGAAATTAATTCCAGCTAACAGAAAGATGCATGCCTGGGGGTGTTAGAGCTGTAACTCAGAATTAACACTTAATATTCCATTCTGTTTACCATTTTCAAGTCTGGGTCCTAAGGCACTTGGCAAGCATAAAGTACTTAGGTTTCTCTCACCCGACAATATGCAAAAAATCACTGTCACCTGTATTGAGACTGAAGGATTCAACTGCCTCCTCTTTCCTATGCAGCACCTGAAATTTGGCTTTTTAAAAAGATGCTGAGAAGACTCCACCACTGATCTCCAAGGCTCATTCCACACACGCAGAATAATGCACTTTCAAACTGCTTTCAGTGCTCTTTCAAGCTGTGCGGAACAGCAAAATCCACTTGCAAACAGTTGTGAAAGTGGTTTGAAAACGCATTATTTTGCGTGTGTGGAAGGGGCCCAACAAGTTTCATCTCTTCTTTTGTCCCACATTTTTTCCTCACGGCCTTTTCCTGAATTCAGGATCAAAAGAAGTAAATTGTTTCACAGAGTTTGGGGTTCTAGATAAAACTTACTACAACCTGTTGCTTCCTGTGTGAGTTGCTTTATATTTTAAATGTAAATTATTAAATAAATGAATTAAATACTATTGTAAACAGTAGGATACAAGAACAGTAAAACCAAAAGAAGAGGTAATCTTGAATTGCACTTGAAGAAATATGATAAGCGCTTGTGAAAAAAACGATATTGCTATTGAAATATTGTGGGGTTTTTTAGTTCAGGTCCTAAAAATGAGACTATTGATTAGCTAAAGACTCTTTCATTCATTATGATGCCCATTTTACTTTCTGAACTGCTCTGGTCACATCTGTCTTTCGTTGCGTCCTTCAGTAAATTGCTAAGAGCCAAAGCATCAGCTATCTCCAAAACAAAAATTTCCATGTGGGTTTTAGAACAATTTCATAACAATTAGACAGGCCAGTTACACAGTAGGAGGTATACAGTTTGTTTGACTGGCAAAAGCTGAGAAAATTGTCTCTTTGTATCTGCCACTGGAATGGATTATAGTCTTGCCAAGGAAAAAAGGAAGATACTTTTAGCAACAGAGAAATCCCTGCGACATCAGTTTCCAGGACAAATTATGTCCATTCTGGGGGAATCTAAAGTGGCAGACTCGACTAGTACAGCTTTTATGATGATGTTCATGTTGCAGGATTATTCTTTCAAGAAACCTCTAATTTGAGCGAAAGATTTTTAAAAGAATCTCAACAGACAAATCTGCAGCTCCATTATTAAACACAACACAACAAAACAAGCTATCAAATTAGATTTTGTTTTCCCATTCCTGCAGTAAAGACAATTTTGTAGCAAGGATATTACAATTATCCTGCCTCTAGATACTGAGCGCCGCAAAACCCACAGTCCTCCTAAAAGAAAGAAACAGAAACAATTGGCTTCATGTGGAAATAAGGAGGCAGCAAACACCACCGTTGCATGAAACAAGAAAGACCGCATAAGATGTTTTCATGCATTTTAGGATTATGTCAAAGGCAGTTTAGGATGTCACTGGGCCTAACGTGTAACTGGAGTGGAAAATTCACTGCATGAGAGATGCTTGGACAAAACCGTTCTGTGCTTAGTGCTGACTGATATACTTGAACAGAAATGTGATGATTATGATTTTGGGGGGAGGGGGGAGGAATCATTATTTTCCATCCGCAAAGTCCAGGAAGATCCACGTCTTGACACTTCCTTCTTGTAAAAAGACAGTCTAATGACCTTGATTCATTATATCTCAGTTAAGAATCAATCCACCTGACCTAAATTTTAGATCATTACTCAGATTGTGGCCCGTAGATGAATCCTGTCAAAGGCTGTGTGTCCTTGGCTTGGAAATCAGTCAGCTCTCACTAGGGCAGGCAGCAGTATTCTATCCCTGATAAGTCCTTCTGTGTAATCACAAAAAAAGGTGAGGTTGGTGAAAAATTAGGGCACGGGTCATATCCACACACACCTGTAGGCAGTGTCAGTCAGGGCTGGAACAGTTTTGTTTTGAAATCCCAAGCCTGATCCATGCCTGTAGTTTCTGTACACTGTACAGCATCCAGCACTGAACAACTTGCTTTGATTTTAAAATAATATGTCCTGGGATCAAATCTGCCCAGAACTGACATCGTCTGTCCTGACATTTCATTGTTTCATTAGCTTAAAACATTTTTTTCATGCTTTTCCATACACTTAAGTGACCTTGTGACACGAAGGCAATGCCCAATTATTAAACCCATGCTTAGAACACCTTTTATCTGTGCCCATAATCCACAGGTACGTAAATGGAATTTCTCGATGGGGCTATTCAGTAGTGAGAAAGAGAACACGTGCATGTGTTATTTGATCTGACTGATCTATACCAAAGCAGAAGAAGGTTGCAGAGTAAGAAGATACATGTGAGAATGAGAGGTATGGGGAAATTGTGAAATGTTAGGAAAGAAATTATGGCAATGGGGAATGCTTTGCTTGGCAACTTACTAGCTGACCTCCAGATCCAGGAAATGGAATCTTGGAACAAGGGTGAGATGAGTGAAACACTGATGGTAAGGAATGCATAAAAATACTGGTTGGCAAATAACAAACCTTCCCTTTGGTGAAGCACCATTCTGTCCAAGAGAGAAAGCATTCTCTAACATCATAACATACTTGAGCTACCTATTTTATATATCTTGCATCTGCGCTTCTTGACCTTTTGTTATATGATGTCTTGGTTAGATAATTGTATAATTTTTGAAACAGGGCATCGTCTAAGAGAGAACTGAACATTTGTATTGGTGTCTTCAGTACCTTGATGATGTTTGTTTCTGGATATAAACTCCCCATGTTTCATTACCATATTCGTGATTGATTTCATCAAGCTCCTGAGAACATTGGTCAATGTAGGTAATTCTGTGGATCTCGTGCACATGGCATAATATGTGACAAGAGCTTATGTAACCATGAGGATACACATGTGTACATGTAGTGGGAACCTCTGTACTATATTTGTGTGACCAACTAGATACCCAGATTTATCAGATGTGTGTATATGGGATATTTCCTACAGAGAAACAATTGGTTTTGTGTGAAATAGCCCTCTGCACCTGCAAGCCTATATTTGGGACTTGACATTAATATTTTATAGTGAAGTCTGAGTAACCAACCCTTCCCCACACCACACCTAAAGCCTGGAAGTCTATGCGGCTTATTCTCTTCAATCCTGCAAATACTTTTGAAGCTTTCCCTCTGCAGCATTACATGTGCAATTTGAAATGTTTGGGGAAAAGGAGATGGCAACATTTGCTGCATAAAATCAGGGAACTTAATTAACTTGCTGGGGGTTTTTTTGTTTAACTTTGAGGAGTTGCATAACTTCATCTTCTTTGAGCTTCACAAGCGAACCCAAGAGTAAAGCACATGCCTTTGACAATGAAACAGCTAAGAGCAAGAACAAAATGGGCTTTTGAAAGCTTCAAGCCCATGACAGCTGCGAGAGGGCAAATAATTCAGTAAGTGTCTTGGGTAAAATCAACTCCAATGACTTGATGCTTTGTTTCATCATTACGAACATAAAGGAGTTTCTTTTCTGTTATCAGCTGCAAGCCCTCAAGAGGGTTTGTACAAGATTTGATAAGAATAACATATTGGATTGAGATGGAGGCGAATGACAGCAACAGTTGGAACAATTGGGGGATGAATATTATCCCAAAATAGCACTGTTTGGTGGTGTAAACACCCCAACAGGTGTTAAAAGGCATTTGTTTTAATATGTTTTCTAATTATTGGTCTTTGGCTATAAATAAACATTTGATTTGATTTGATTTAGGATTAAGATCTATTTATGCTGAACGCTTTCAAATGTGGAAGTGACAAGGTAAAAGGGAAACACACATTTGGTGCAGCAGGAGAAGCAGCCAGGCGCAAAGTTCCACCCCTCCAGCCTGACACAGGAACATGCTCATTCGCCCAGCTGGCCACCAACGGCCCTGCCTTGAGGGGACCATGCACTAGCTTGGACAGGAGCTCTTCATCCCCCACTACCTCCCAGGTGGCAATGGTGGCTCTTCAGGTGAGTTGCAGCCATGTTTCATACAATTAAATAAATGGGAGTACTGTTTATGCAGAGTTCTTTAGCATGGAACCACAAGGAAAATGCACTGTATGTTTAGGTAGGATGTAAACAGGGTCTTTACTGCTGTTTGAATGTTATGTGGTATTGTATTTTCCAGCCATATGCTTTATGGCAACATTTCAGCAGTTTTGCAGCATTTGCAGCAAGAGACTCCTTAGCCACTTGCTACTATTTCAGCTCAAGGATTTAGGCGTAAGCCAGAGCCCAAGGACAGAGATGGCCATATGTGTTTTATTTATTTGAATGCTTTAAGTTCTGCCCTGAAAATTCCAAATAGGTTTCTTTTGGCAGGGGTTGAGGCAAGGAAATTAAGAATTCCAGTTGACCACAGAAGTGTTTTGTTTACATGTACTGTTCTCACTATCTATATATATAAAAGGCAAGATGTACTGGTGACAACTCACTTTTTCAAGAGCTGTTCAGGTATGCAAGCGGAGGTCACGCTGACACGAGCTCATGCAAGCCGTATTGATGACTACTCACAGTTTCCTAGAACCCACTGTATTTTGTCACACAACGGGCTTTATTGCTGGTATAACATAATTTTATCATTGGAATGAATCCTAGGATTGTAGAGCTCAACACGTTTCCCTGCTGAAAATTTAACTAATGATAGAATGTTTATGAAATACATTCAGGGTTTACTCAGAATTTTTCCTTTATGTTCAACAGGACTTGCTCCAGTAAATGTGTTTAGGACTGCAACCTGACTTTTCCTGAAGATCATGAGAGGCAGATATGTGCCTAGGATCGTATGAACATTTATTTGAAACTGAATCCCCCTTTGTTTAGTGAAGCTTACTCCCTGGTAACAATTGCACCCTCTGTATTTTGACAAAGGAATGTGAAATCGTCAAGCTAGTAAACATCTATGTATCTAGTAAACTGTAGTAACAAAATAATCACTTCCAGATAAGCAGGAAGGAAAGATTCTGCATACTGCATATGTCATCTTTTTCTTTTTGGGGTTGACTGTCCCGTGTGTGAATGTGCAGGTAGGAATGTAAAAGGTTGACTCATACTCAGGGCTGAGGAACCTCTTGAATTCAGATGCTAAATGTGCAATTAAAATCTAATCTGTCTGTCATGACAAAGTGCAGACCAAAACAGATATAGCGCTCAGTTTAGCTATGATCTAAATGCAACCTAAAACTGGAATTACATCTTGCATTCAAGCTGTGTAAAAGACACTGGCCATGCCACTTTTAAGCACTGAAGTGATGACATCACTGACGTTTGCATTTGTGCGGTGCCAAAGACAAACCTGTTGAGCTGCTAATATTTGGCAGCATTGCAAAGGAAGCAGGCTTTCATCAAACTCTTCTCTAGCTTGCAGTAAAACAAAGTGCTTGCTCCCTGGATACATGCGCTGTTCAAAAGTGCAACATGTAATTTATCCAGGGCACTAAAGGCTAAACTACATAATATGCCCCATATGTGCTATGTACAACTGGATTCACAGTCAGACATACATCAGGGGAACACACCTTAAAAAGCATTTGTTCATTCAGCGCTGGAAGGAACAACACCCTGGGATACTGGTGCCAGGCACAAGGTGCAAGAGATCCAGCATGGTATAGTGATCAGAGGGTTGCACTCGGATCTAAAAGATCCAGGTATGAATCCCCACTCTACCATGGAAACTCACTGGGTGACCCTGAGCCAGTCAGCACAACCTACTTCAAAGAGTTACTGTGAGCTAAAAAGGAGAACAAGAGAATACGGTAGGGCATTGTGGGTCTCCATTTGGAAGAAAGGTGTGGTTAAATGAAGTAAATAAATACTTCCAGGCACCAAGGACATGTAGCTCGATTCGTTACTCCAAATCATCCAACCCAGACTTTCTTATATGCATGTAAATATTATATGGAGGGAAGGCAGCATAGCCCAGTGTCGTCAGATCCTGGAAGCTACTTGGAAGGAAGACTACAAGGGAAGACTCTGCAGAGGAAGGCAACGGGAAACCACCTGTGCTTCTCATTTGCAGTGAAATCCCTTTGCTGGGGTCACCATAAGTCACCTGCAACTTGGTAGCACTTTACACACACAAGCAACTATTATATAGGCCCTAAGAGAATCAGAAGAGTCAATCATTGTTTTTAAATTGGAAGTGTAGCATAGTATAAATCTGAAACTGTCATATGGGCCTTCAATTTACCAACTAAAACATAGAGACTAGGAGTAAAAATACAAAATTATTCTTCCTCCCCAGTTTGACTTCCTACACGTTGCTTTAAATTAATTTGTTATCAGTTTTCAAGAACCACTGTCAGAGTTTCTGCCTTCTTATTGGCGGTTGCTGCTCTCTTTCAATAGCTTATTGTTTTATTGTTTTTTATCACCAGCCATTTTGAAATCTTGGTTAGCAAGCAGGCAAAAACCTAACAAATAAATAACAATGAAAATAGATTAATTGTTCGATATCTTTTGGCAAAAATGAAATATTAAACATCTGTATGTTGGAGGTTTTTTAACGTATGTTGTTGCTAGTTGAGAAATGTGGCTGGTGACATGTTGTACATTAATAACCAATTACATGTCTAATATGTTGCATAACAACCTTTTTGGCAAGTCCGAGGTTTCATTTTGTGCTGTTATTTATTGTCATGATTCATGCTTCAGTTATTATGTTGTATCAGGCTTGTTACATTTTGATTCACTGACTTTGTAAATCTTTTTAAAAATTAATTTAAATCCTCCTGCATAATTGCTAAGACTTGAAATGTAATGGGAATATCTCATTAAATTCATATTACATTAATTCAGACAAAAAAGACCCTGGTGTAAGAAGAAGAAGAAGAGTTTGGATTTATATCCCCCCCTTCTCTCCTGCAGGAGACTCAAAGGGGCTTACAATCTCCTTGCCCTTCCCCCCTCACAACAAACACCCTGTGAGGTAGGTGGGGCTGAGAGAGCTCCAAGAAGCTGTGACAGTGACTAGCCCAAGGTCACCCAGCTGGCGTGTGTGGGAGTGTACAGGCTAATCTGAATTCCCCAGATAAGCCTCCACAGCTCAGGCGGCAGAGCTGGGAATCAAACCTGGTTCCTCCAGATTAGATACACGAGCTCTTAACCTCCTGCAGGAACAGGGGAAAGGTGTTAATAGAAGGTCCTTTATGATGCCATCTTGCCTTCCATCTCCTAAAAACACTAGCTTGGAAGCTATCACAAAACACATGGGCTTGGAACCCCACGAGCCCCTGAGCACTAGTATAAATTACTGTGAATCTGAATGGACTAATTGGCTCAGTGGTAGAGCCTCTGCTGTGTATGCAAAAGGTCCCAAGCACCATCTTCAGCATCTGCCATTAAAAGGATCAGGCAGTAAGTGATGTGAGAACCTCCACCAGAAGCACCAGAGAGGTGCTGCCAATTGGAATAGTCAGTACTGACCTGGTTAGACCAACAGTCTGGCTCAGTATAAGGCAGCTATATGTGTTTACTTACAACAAATGCAATGTGAACTTTTCTCTCCTATTGGGAAGCATCAGGTTGTATGCCCCAATTCTCAGTGTTTTCAATGTTTGCTGAGCTTTGCCTCCAGCTCTGTCCTGCAAATACCTACTTTCCTGTCATCAAAGCCAGCAGAATAGGGCATGACGATCCCGGTTGCCACTCAAGGGCAGAACTGATCGAGATTAGCAACACTATACCCTGTTCAGGATAAAGATGAGATTTGTGGATTCATCCACCATTTCCTGGACCTTCTTTATTCTAGAATGCTCCACTTGGGTCCTAGTGCCTTGGGGACAGAACTAGGTACACACTAGGACTCAAACGGAGCATTCTAGAACAAAGATAATCCAGGAAATGGTGGATGAATTAACAAAGCTCCTGTCATCTTTATCCTGAACAAGATGTAGCTATCAGCTGTCCTCCCAGTTGGTCTCTGCCCCTGCTATTCTACACAGGGTCACACTTGCACACAAAAATGCTTTTCATGATTGGGCATCACTGAATTTCAGTACATGCTTTTAAACTCCAATTTATTACTTTAGAGGGGTCACCCAGCTGGCATGTGTTGGAGGGCACAGGCTAATCTGAATTCTCCAGATAAGCTTCCACAGCTCAAGTGGCAGAGCTGGGAATCAAACCTGGTTCCTCCAGATTAGAGTACACCTGCTCTTAACCACTATGCTACTGCTGTAGGCAGTGGATGAATGCGGCAAATAAACAACCAAAATGAATAAGATAAGATCAGGCCATAATCAACACACTTTATATCATAAGTAATTATTTTTGCCGCAGGTGCCATATGAAAAAATAATAAATGAAAGCAAATGTTCATTCAAATAATTATTTTCTTTTTTTAAGTCTTTCAAAGTCCTGTCTGTCTTTCCATTATCCAAGGCAAATTGCTTTGACAGCCTTGACATCTGTGTTGTCTGTATAGCCTATTATAGTGTAGCACAGGCATAAAATATTGTTCAGAAAGTACTGTTAGTCTAAAAGGCAGCAATCCAAACCCTTTGAAACAAGTTATTAGGAGATGAATTCTCAGTTTTATTTCAGGCAGAGAATTAATCCAATACCTTTTTAAACTTCTGCAACAGATGCAAAATTTCCCCTCATCTGAATGCCCTTTGTCTTGGGGAAGGGATGTAACATTTGAATCATTTCAGCAAGAAAAAAAAAGGGGGGGTGCCAATTGAAATGCAATAATTGGAGAGGAAAATGAAATTAAGGAATTAGGGTACATGACAGGATTAACAGACAAACAAACATATCAAGTTCTTCCTCAGCTGTAACCAGAAGAGGCATGTTTGCCCTGAGGTTAGAAAACAACTTGATTTTGTATCTTTGTACACTGATAGAATTCAGAGTACTTTGCCATTAATATAAGCATCCTTCAATTGAAAACGTACCAGGGAACTTCTTCATTGCTTCCCATTTCATGTTATACATCAGTGGTTCATAATGATGTTGTGCACTCGTTCCAGTGTCTTCTGAATGACCAAAAATTTGCGCCGAAACTGGCACCATACGTGGCCAATCCAAGTGATAACCCTTCCCTCTGTGCACTTTCTAGGTTCAGCAGAATGCAAACAAGCATCAGGGAATCATTTCAAGACTGTGTCTCAAAGAGAAATAAAAGGACATGTTAGCTGGAACTAAAACATCACACTAGCTCGAAGGATTGGAGGACGTGTGAGGACTGCAGTCTTTTCTCCAGACACTGTATACACATTAAAAAAAATCTGATGTGGCAGGATCAAAAAGCAGCCACAGTTCTTCCCATCTGTTTTCTCTGCCCCCCACCCCCCCTCCTCTCACCTGTCATGTGAATGACAAGAGGAGGGAGGAATGGACAAGAGATGCTGTGGCTGTTTTTCCTGAAGTACTTTGAGTTTTAAAGGGGCATCTGGGGTCCAAGGTAAGAGAATCTGTATGAGGCTCGCTGAGAAGTGACCTAAGGGGCAGGAAAGATAAAGGTTAGTGGATTTAGGACCAATTGGCATATGAGACTCCATGACCATAACACCAACTAAACAATAGAGTGCTAAAAAGCAGGAAAGGAGGGGGCAGGTTTAAGTCTTCTTTCAGTTCCCTTTTGCCCATCAGGAATGCCCCCTGAACTCTTTTAAACTCCTATTAGGTCACTGGCTAACTCTGCTGGGTGGCAGCTTTCCCTGGCTCTTAAATTGTATTCCAAATAATTTTTACCTCTCTGTCCCTTTCATTGATACCTCACACAACTTTAAAAAGCAGACAGCGAGGCACCAGAATGATGGCCATTTACAGCAGACTTATGAAGACCTTGCAAAGTTTTCAAGGCAAGAGACAAGTAGAGGTGGTTTGTCATTACCTGCTGCTCTACATAGGCTGGGCCATCCAATTGGGGGAGGGGGGAATCATAATTGTTGTGATGCTATTATTATTCAGAGTGTTCATTCTGTTATCATTTGAGATGATCCCACGAGCCATCTCTTCTTTTGCACAGGAATACCGTAAAAGATTACTGGCCCTATTTCATTTTTTAGCCATAGAAATGATTCTGCTTCATGCTTTGAAAGCACACTCATTTTTATCCTTTTTTAAGTATGCAGAATATTTCCAAGAGTCCCTTTTGGAAAGTCATTTGGATTCTCCCTAAATGATGCTCATTTCCCTAGCCCTTCAACAGTGTTTCCACCATTACCACCCCTTCATCATTAGACTGCCATTCGTTTAACCAGGCTGGGAAAATCTTTTTAATTATGGCACATTAGTGGATGGCCTATAGTCCCAATTAAACCTATCTCCCAATTAAAAATAAAAGCTATATTTTAAAAAGTCTATTGAACTGCAAATGAATTCCTCAGTGAAAAGGAAATTGAGGACTGCAACTGACGACTAGTGTCATTTTTACTTTGATTTTTTTTCTGAGTAATGTTTATCTAAGTGCACACAAGTATAACTATGTGGAGGGTACAGAAGAAAATGAAAGGCAATGGTAAAGTCAGTGCTAGAGGCAGCTGCTGTTTCACAGCTCCTTCACTATCTTTTGTTTCTGAGAGTGCAGGGAAAGAGGCAAACGTTGGTCTTTAGAGACCACTTTACTCAGTACACAAAGAAAACTCAGGTTTGCCACCAAGTGACCATGCCACGTGGAGCTGCAGCCTATAGCAACACTGATGCGTAACATTTAATAGAGCATTTCCAGTGTTCAAAATGCTTCATGCACATTACCTTGTAATCTTTACAACTACCATATAAAGTGGACCACAGTGTTATTATTTCCATATTACAGTTGTGGGAAAGGAATGAAGCTGATGTGTACTTCAGGCCATCTAGTGATTTTATGGAAAAAATTAGATCTAAGCTGGAGATCTCCCAGATCACAGCATATTCTTTCAACTACTATGCTACATGACTTCCTGACAAACACACTTTTATGATTAACATGTTTACATGCATGTTTGTTGCATTTTGATCATTAATTAATTTATTAAAACATTTATACCATACTTTGCCTTTTGGCTCAATCTGGCTTGCAAAAAAATTTTGCCCCCAAATTGTAGCTGACTCATGGTGAACCCTGGTGGGAGTTTCAAGGCAAGAGACATTCAGAGGTGGTTTGCCATTGCCTGCCTCCATGGTCATGACCCTGGTATCCCTAGCAGGTCTCCCATCCAAATACTCCCTCCCCCCCCCAAAAAAAGATGACGTTCATATCCCATCAAAAGCCCTGGTCAAGAAGAAAGCCCCAACCTCCAATAAAGATGCTTCCCTCACCTTTTCAGGGAACCCATTCCACAGAGTGGGAGCCACAATGGAAAACATCTGACCTCTGGTAGACCACCTTTAGTGGAGGGACAGCCAGCAGGTGGCAGCATGAAGACCACGATAAGACTGCATTTTTAGAAGCAAGCATAAATTATCTTAGAGGTACACATAAAAATGCAACCTGTATGAAGTGAATGGATGAGCCCACTTAATAGAAACCAGATGAACTTGAGTGACTTGCATTTTGTTCTCTTACGCTGAGCGAAAGTAGTCTGATTACACATTAAACTGAGATCCATGTTTCCCCGATGATATTACTCAAATGCTATAGCCGAAGCGAGGAAAGAAGACGTGTCAATCACGCATACGCCCTCTCCTTTTATTTTTGGTCACATTTGGACCTGCATGGAGTGTTTCGGTTTATTAGGCAGCCCCACACACAGGCACCGAAACCCGCTACATTGTCAGATCAGTTTGAAAAGTAACTTCTTAAATATTGAATTGTTCTGATCTCAACTGTCACTTCTCGTTGATTAGTTTAAGGGCTGTGCTCAGTTTGTTTAATAACCTTCCTGACACTGAACAAACAACCTAGGAAAAGAAGTAATTTGCAAAAGCAGGGGGGAAAATAAAAAACAAATACAGGACAAGGACAAAACTGCCTACAAAATAGGAAGAAGGAGCCTATAAAAATGACAAAATCATGCCCGGTTCTGAAAAGGATCTTGGCTGATCTGCATTCAAGCAAACCTTGAAACCAGGGGAAAGTTAAAGTTTTCATTAGCAGGACAGTGATAGCTTTTAATTAGAATTCTTGAAGCATATTAAATGGTATTTAGTTTCTACCTCGATGCATCATTTTCTGTTAAATAATTGATTGCAGCACGCAGATTGTGTTTGTGGAATTTAAGAAAGTGATTAGGCCAGAGAACATTTTGGAGGGGGGGGGGACCTACATCAATAACATAAGTGTTATGTCAGCATGACTCAGAGAACAGCAGTCTTTGACTGGGACTGTGGACTTCAACTGCTCTCCTGCACACATTTCCAGTCCCCGTCTAGGATCCTTGTCATACTGCGACCTCATCCTGATTGGTATCTGTTTTTGCCCCATTTGCTTTTGTTGGGAATGTTTCTTTTCAGACAGCAAGAAAATCCATTTGCAAAATGCCCTTAATGCACTGTGCCTATTTCAGATGGTGCTGCATTTTTCTGCAATTATTATTGTTGTTGCTGCTATTGTTGTTAGCCATTACTTCAGTTTCCCAGGACGACTATGATGACAGCGTCTTGTAAAATATCCAGACAATGGTCTGGAATCCACTGCTCTCACTCAAGGACCATTGAAAAGAATGAGGCATGTAAAAGAGGGGGAGAAGAGGGGGTTTATATAGTTTATGGAGGCAGGGAACATGAAGCATTGCTCTTACGGATCCACAGAATTTGATGCCTGAGACAGTTGGTTCCCCAAACTGGAAAAACGAATTAAATCATCTTTAACAGAACCTCAAAATCTCCCACCTGAGGTAGGCATACTGAAAACTGTGGGCTCAGAATTGTTAAGCCTGCAAGGCAATTGTGATGAAGCCTCTTGACCAGGCCTGATTGTGAGTGAGTGAGTGAGTGAGTGAGTGAGTGAGTGAGTGAGTGAGTGAGTGCTAAAGATGACAGGAGATTGCAGAAAAGCTGAATGAATTCTTTGCATCTGTCTTCTTCACCCAAAGAGGAGGTGAGAAAATTCCCTGCACCTAGACCAAGCTTCTTAGAGGCTGAATCCGAGGAACTAACAAAGAGATAGTGGTGAGCTAAAGGAAGAAGTTCTGGCAGCCATTGATAAACTAAATGTTACAAATCCCAAGCCCCAGATTGCATTCACCCAAGAGTTCTTAAAGAGCTCAAGCATGAAATTGCTGATCTTCTCACTTAATATGCAACTTATCCTTGAAATCCAGGCTCCATCCCTGAAGACTGGAAGATGTGTCCACACCAATCTTTAAGAAGGTCTAGGGGGGGACCGGGAGAGTACAGGCCAGTCAGTTTGACATCTGTTCCTGGTAGAAATTGGTAGAATCTAGTAAAATTTAAAAGATAAAATTATAAAGAGCAATGGCAGAAAAGCAAGACCTGCTGAGAAAGAGTCAGCATGGCTTTGCAGAGGCAAATCCTGCTCCTACAAACTTACTAGAGTTCTTTGAGGGATGTAAAACAGGCATGTGGATAAAGGGGAACCGGTGGACATTGTCTACTTGGATTTCCAAAAGGCTTTTGACAAAGTTCCTCACCAGAGACTATTGAGAAACTCAGCAATGAAGGAATAAGAGGTAAAGTCCTCCTATGGATTAAAAAACTGGTTAGCGAGAAACAGGAAGCAAAGAGTGGGTGGTAAATGGGAAATTTTACGCAATGGAGAGATGTAGGGAGTGGTATGTCCCCGCTGATCCAGATATTGGGACCAGTGCTCTTTAACCTATTCAGCAAATGACCTGGAAGTAGGGGTGGGTAGCGTGGTAATAAGTTTTGCAGATGATGATACCAAATTATGTGTAGGATTGGTGAGAACCACAAAGGATTACTTGAGGAGCCCAAGCCCAGGACCTTGATAAATTAGGTGAGTGGAGCTAAGAAATGGCAAATGCAGTTCAATGTAGCAAAAATGCAAAGAAGTGATGCACATAGGGGCAAAAAATCCAAACTTCACATACATGCTACAGGGGGGTCAGGTGCTATCAGTCACAGACCAGGAAAGGGATTTGGGCGCTCTGAAGTTGATACAGTTCCATGGGAATGCCAACCTACCATGTAGCAGCTGCAAAAAAGGCAAAACCCGCGCCAGATACTAGGAAAGTGGAATTGTGAGAATAAAACTGCAAAGAGATTGTCATGCTCCTTATATAAAGCTGTGGTAAAGCGACCAAGACTTGAGTACCAGAAGTTCAGTTCTGGTCGCCACATCTCAAAAAAGTGATATTGAAGAGATAGAAAAGTGCAGAAGTGCAGAGAAGGGCGACGAGGGATGATTGAGGGATCGCAGCACCTTCCCTTATGAGGGAAAGGCTGCAGCCGCTTGGGGACTCTTTAGTTTGGAGAGAGAGGAGGCGCCTGAGGGGGGATATGATTGAAGTCTATAAAAAAAATTATGCATGGGGTAGAAATGTTGACAGAGAAATTTTTCTCTTTCTCACAATACCAGAACCAGGGCATTCATTGAAAATGCTGGGGAAAGAATTAGGAACTAATAAAGAAAGGGAAACACTTCTTCACTAACGCAGGATTGGTGTTTGGAATATTGCCACAGGATCGTGGTGATGCACACTAACCTGGATAGCTTTAAAAGGGCTTCTTGGACAGGTGATTTTGTATGGAGGAGAAGTCGATTTATGGCTACCAATCTTGATCCTCTTTGATCTGAGATTGCAAATGCCTTAACAGTCCAGGTGCTCGGGAGCAACAGCCACAGAAGGCCATTGCTTTCACATCCTACATGTGAACTCCCAAAGGCACCTGGTGGGCCACTGCGAGTAGCAGAGAGCTGGACTAGATGGACTCTGGTCTGATCCAGCTGGCTTGTTCTTATGTTCTTATGTTCTTAAGAAAATCCATTTGCAAAATGCCCTTAATGCACTGTGCCTATTTCAGATGGTGCTGCATTTTTCTGCAATTATTATTGTTGTTGCTGCTATTGTTGTTAGCCATTACTTCAGTTTCCCAGGACGACTATGATGACAGCGTCTTGTAAAATATCCAGACAATGGTCTGGAATCCACTGCTCTCACTCAAGGACCATTGAAAAGAATGAGGCATGTAAAAGAGGGGGAGAAGAGGGGGTTTATATAGTTTATGGAGGCAGGGAACATGAAGCATTGCTCTTACGGATCCACAGAATTTGATGCCTGAGACAGTTGGTTCCCCAAACTGGAAAAACGAATTAAATCATCTTTAACAGAACCTCAAAATCTCCCACCTGAGGTAGGCATACTGAAAACTGTGGGCTCAGAATTGTTAAGCCTGCAAGGCAATTGTGATGAAGCCTCTGGACTGCATTCGATTGTGAGGAGGAGGTGAGTGAGGTGAGTGAGGGAGTGAGTGAGTGAGTGAGTGAGTGAGTGAGTGAGTGAGTGAGTGAGTGAGTGAGTGAGTGAGTGAGTGAGTGAGTGAGTGAGTGAGTGAGTGAGTGAGTGAGTGAGTGAGTGAGTGAGTGAAACCCCAGTGAGTGACTTTCAAGGCAAGAGATTAAGCAGAAGAGGTTTGCCATTGTCTTCCTCTGCAGAATTTTCCTTTGTGATCTTCCTTTCAAGTACCGACCCTGCTTAGCCTGAGATCTGTTGAGATCAGGCTAAATCATGTCACCTTCCCTTCCTTGCCTGATTACTGTAATCATAAGAGAGAAGGCCGTCTCCAACAATTGTCGGATTCCTGGCATTGACTCAGGGAGCCCTTGCTCCTCCTCTCTGCAAGTCACTCAACCATACTCTATTCCTTTCCTTTCCACCTAGATAGCGTTGCTTCCTTCCTATCCCATAAAATGTCAGGACACAACTAAAGGCAACTTATTACTTCACTCTAAAGGCTTTCCAGTTACCACAATCAAGGTAGAACAGCTGGATTCAAGTCCAGTAGCACCTTAGAGACCAACAAAATTTTTGAGATGAAGGGGGTGTTGACTCTTGAAAGCATATGCTCCAAAAATCTTGCATCTCTAAGGTCTTACTAGACTTGAATGTAGCTGTTCTACTGCAGATCAACACAGCTACCCTCTGAAACAATCAAGGTGGAGGCAGTTTTGGAAGTGAGCTAATAAAGTGTAATGCTGACAAGACAGAAGTACTACAGCTGACAAGGACATAATGTGTCACCCATTCTGGGTAGAGTTGCACTTTGAAGGGAAAGGTCCATTTGGTTGGGGGTGTTCTTGGAGCCAGACCTACTGCTAGATGAGTAGATGGCAGCTGTGGCTGGGACCACCTTTAACCAACTTTGATTGGTTAGCCCACATCAAGCAAAAAGAGACTGCAATCAAGAAATCAGAAGGAAACTGGGACTGGGAAGGACAGCTATGAAGGAACTAGAAAAGTTGCTTGTAGGTAAAGGATGTGTTGTTGGTGACCAAGATCAAGATATTGTTGAAGGCTTTCACGGCCAGATTCAGCTGGTTCTGGTGGGTTTTCGAAGGCTTTCATGGCTGGATTCAACTGGTTCTGGTGGGTTTTCTGGGTTGTGGGGGCGTGGTCTGGTGGATCTTGTTCCTAACATTTCACCTGCATCTGTGGCTGGCATCTTCACTTCCCTCTGTGATACACCTCTGAAGATGCCAGCCACAGATGCAGGCGAAACGTTAGGAACAAGATCCACCAGACCACGGTCACACAGTCCGGAAAACCCACCAGAACCAAGATCAAGATAATTCATACTATTCCCCATTTCTGTGATTCAGTGTGAAAGTTAGTCAATGAAGAAAGCTGATGGGAAGAAAATTTATTCATTTGAAACGTGGTATCAGAAGACAGTTTTACAGATACCATAGACAAATAAGTGGGTTGTAAATCAAATCAAACCTAAACTCTCCATAAAAGTTCCATAAAACCTAAACTCTCCATAAACTGAGTCAGTCACTTCAGTCACATTCTAAGAAAAAAGTTGTTGGAAAAGACAGTAACACTAGGAAAAGTTGAAGGCATCAGGAAAAAAGGAAGACCTAATATAGGATGGATTGACTCTATAAAGGAAGCCAATTACTTGCAATAAAGCCTGAGCTGTTTTCCTTGAATCATCTGTGCAAAGGCAAGGGCAAAAGGCAAGGCACAAAGTCAAACAGGTCAGAACCAGCATCAGGAGAACAAGCACAGTCTTAACACTTCAGATAGTGTGATTGTACTAGGTTTAGCCTAGATCAGTGATGGCGAACCTTTTCGAGACAGAGTGCCCAAACTGCAACCCAAACCTCACTTATTTATCACAAAGTGCCAACACAACAATTTAACCAGAATACTGAGGTTTTAGTTTAGAAAAAACAACTCAGACATTACCATCTTTTGTCTTAAAAGGCATTGTGCTCTGCCACACACTCGGACTGCTGCATAGGTGGTGGGGGAAGGCGCACTCTCTGTGGAGCTGACATGGTGCCCAAGTGAGCTTGGGGTTACTGGGCCTGCTGCCTGGTCTGGTAATGAGGTGGGGGAGAGGGGGTACTCATGGGGCAGTAGATGGTACTTACAGCAAATCAGGTTGACTCAAGAGGACGTCCCTGAACCTCAGCCCCAGCCTCTGGCGGAGCGGGGAGAGGTGGGAAGGGGGAGGCTATGAGTCTGAACTGGGGTGAAGGCACACATGCCCACAGAGAGGGCTCTGAGTGCCACCTCTGGCACCCGTGCCATAGGTTCACCACCACTGGCCTAGATGCAAGAGATCTGTATCTACAGAGCAGATACTATTGAACTCTTCCACCTGGTGCTCCGAGCCCATCTTCAATATGAACAATAGAAAGGATGTATGCAACAGAAATAACAAGACAGCAATATTTGCACACAGCATGACTAGCAGTTGTAGACTGCATAATTTGTGAGAGAGGAAAAAACAAAATAGTTAGCTCCATTGAATACTCCCATATAAGTGAAAAATTAAGAAAATTATTTACAGGTATTTCTGATTATGCAAGAACTACCAAGATTTGAACAACCTTTACTAGAATATAGAAAAACCAGATCAATGGGAAACATTGTTATTAGGGCAGATGTTAGGAAACCTAAAGCACAGTCATCCTTGGGTGTTTCAGGACATTTCAGGTGTGGAACGTGCGCAGCTTGCCCACTGGTACTTGTCTACAAGGAGATCAATACTGCCAAGAAAAACTACCATAGAAATATTAAGCAATTCAACAATTGCAATACTAAAAACGCTGTGTATCTGATTTTTTGCAAATGCAGGTTAAATTATATTGGCCAGACAAGCAGAAGGATAAAAATTTGAATGTTTGAGCACTTGTCTCAAACAAGATCATGGAGGCAACCGTCGTGGAACACTTTGTGCAAAAACAACACAGGCCTGAATCCCTTTGCTTCTTCAAATTGGCAACTGTAAAGGAAAGAGATACACAAACTAATATACAACAAGAACTGCAAAGAATAGAGGCATATTACATGCACAGCCTGCAAACTTTATACTCACTGGGACTTAATTCTAACCTGGACTTTTCTGCTTTTCTAGGAACTGTTTCACTTTAATTGCCAACACCTGTGAGGAGGTGTGCTGGCAACTGGCCTACATATGATCATCAGAGCTCTTTTGTCTCAAGGACATTTTTGTAGCAAGAGAAAGCTTTGAAGAGAAGAATGAAGTCTGACTTGGTAATTGTTTTATGTCTGACTCTGTATTTGTTTTTTTAGATGGATAACAATAAAATTTCTCTGTTGAAATAGGGACTAGCTCATACCCCTGTTTCCCCGAAAATAAGACAGTGTCTTATATTAATTTTTGCTCCCAAAGATGCGCTATGTCTTATTTTCAGGGGATGTCTTATTTTTCCGCTCCACAGCTGCATGCTCTGGTCGACGGGCATGTAAGACTTGGCTACGTCTTACTTACGGGGGATGCTTTATATTTAGCACTTCAGCAAAACCTCTACTACATCTTATTTTCAGGGGATGTCTTATTTTGGGGAAAACAGGGTATATATATTTTCTGTTTCAGATTTTTGTAAGAACAAGCTTATATGTGGCTTACTGATCAACATTGAGTAGAATGGAAGCCCTGCATTTAGATTTGTAACTGTACTATGAATGTGAATAGTAATATATGTATTTACATTTTAGATACCACATACTCACAAGCCTTTTTGAAGACTTTCGAAGCCAGAACATATTTGGAAGCTGGCCAGCTCATGTTGGGTTTTCAATATTTAGTTAATAGCTATCCCTGAGGAGACTAGGGAAGCAATTGCAGTAGTGTTGAATAGTGCTTGTGAATGTACTTGAGTCTGTATGAGAGAAACACTTGAAGATGTACTGGGAATTAACTGAGTCATAGCTCCTCTAAAGGTACATAGTGTAGACTTAGTAATCCAGCCCATCGTCAGCAGGGTATAATTTCTCTGCCACTCACCTTGAAAACTGCGCTAGAGAAGATTGGCTTTGCATCTGCAAAAGATCTAAAGTATGGGACACCAATATGACGATGCCAGTGGGTCCCTTGGCACCCAATGGCACATGTTCGGGTACCTGCCAATTGATTTCAGAGAGGAGGCAGGGCTAGGTGGGACTGCATTTCTTTTTTGTGTAGCTGAAGGTAAGCTGGAACAGCCATTTTCTGGCAGCCATTTTGTGGCTATGACTACCATGTTGTTTCAGAATTTCATAGTTACCCACAGGCTCAAAAATGTCGGGGTGCCTTGTTCCAGAAAGTGTTCAGATTTCATAGCAGTAGACAACAAAGCTTGGGTTCTTTTCTTCCAGTTTTGTGCAACAAGCTATGAACTAGGTACAGCTCCTCTCCTTCTTTGTATGCCAAAGATACCTTGAATCTTCTCAATGCCATCTTCAATATGGGGTCTGGAGATCTGGAATACCAACTTATCTCCCAACTACACATGATTTTCAACTCTTGGGCCGTTTCCACACGGCCAAATAACAGCGTCCTAGGGACGGAAAAAACGCTGTCCCTGGGATGCTGTTCGCACAGGAGGCGCTGCTGCATTGCAGCAGCCCCGTCCTGGCCACGCTGGAGCGGTGCGAAGGCGCTGCTTTAAACCTTGCTAAACAAGCAAGGTTTTTGCAAAGCGGTGCCTTTGGGCCGGTGCTGTGAGAACAGCACCGGTGTAAGGGCGCCGCTTTTGGCCCCTCCGGTGTGTGCAAGGCACTTACCTTGCCAACCTGCTCAGCTCCGGGTGCCTGCAAAGACATGCCCACACTGCCCTCTGACCCACGGGGGTCGAGGACAGTGTGGGCGTGTCTGTGCAGCCGCCCAGAGCAGAACGAGACGGCAAGGTAAGTCCCTTGCACACACCCTGGGCGGCTCCACGCGGAGCCGCCCCTGCGGGCAGCGGCGGCTTCAGGGCTGCCCACATGGGACTGTGCGAGCAGTCCCAACACCCCACCGGCTTCATTTAAGCCGGTGGAACGCCGCTGCCACCGGCTGTGCGGAAACAACCTTGGATAGGAAATTCATGCAGATTTGAGGGTGAATCCTGGGGAAGCTGGAGTTTTGAGAGCAGAGAAACCTCAGTGGGGAATAATCAAAATAGATTCTGATACCTCAATTTTACTATAAGGACTATAATGCTTTAATTATTTGTAAGCTGCCCCAAGCCTGGCTATTGTCAGGGATGAGTGGGGTATAAATATAATAAAATAAAATAAAATAAATAATAAATAAATAATGCCATAGGGTTCACTATGCAAAACAGTCCTTTCTGCAGGGAAACTGAGTTGTGTAGTCTTAGGGTTGCCTATCTCCTGATGAGGCCTTGAGATCTGGAATTACAACTAATCTCCTGACAACACAGGAAAAAAATGTGGAGTGAGAGTAAATGCAATGTATATTCCCAGAGACCAGAAATATTTTTTCCTTAATGCATTACTTAGCTTTGACTGATGAAATCATATTGATTAAACTCATGTTTAATAGTTTGGCCTGGCAAAATCGTTCAAGCTTAAAGACTGGTTGTATGTCTGCAGACAGGCAGCATTTCCCTCAGCCTTGCCTGCAAATCTCATATTTCATCACCATTCATTATGTGTTGTGAAATTAATGTTTTCTTTGATTAATAGGTGTACAGCCTTCTCAAGTCTGTAACTGTAAAAGCTTTGGGTAAAGATTCCACACCCAACTGACATTTAAAAGGATGATTTGCTTTTATTCTATTTTTAAGTTAATTATATGCTATTGCATATGAAACACTAGAGGTAGAAAATTTTGTATTTGTACCACTTCATAATCAAATAATTATGTTATAACCTATGGAACCCTGTTCTATAGGTACTGATTATAACAGCCTCTGGCAAATTAAGCCCAACATGTTCCTTCATGATTTGTGACCTGCTGCATCTTTGTGTGTGTGTGTGTGTTACTTGATGATTTCTGGGTTATAAGGTTTTGGGAATGACTTTACAATCAATTGAATACATCCCTCTCATTTCTACACAAAACTGTGTTACTAAGTCTCATAATTTAATGGTGGATCTTACATTTCTTGGGATTGCATGCAAATGTGTTTTTGTGTATATGTTGAGAGAGAGAGAGAAATGCACACACAGGGATTATTCTAGTCATCTTCAACAATCCTGCTTCAGACTCTTCTGAGGCTAGACAGGTGGCTACCCAAGAAAAGGCCTTTTCACTCGAGCCATGAAGACTTGAGAATTTCCTCTTCAGGGAGATTCTTCTGCCTCCCTCTTGTCATTGTCTTTTGCCAGAAGATTTCATTGTTTTATTTGGCATTCCCTCACTAACCCTTTAGTCCTCTGTCCTGATGGTCTGTTTTAACGTGTCTGTATTTTATATGTTTGTTTTAGGTGTTATTTAATTGTTTTAAATATTATATTTAAAAGGAAAGTGTCATTGGGCTGCAACTATAGGGCCCTGGTTTAAGACAGGTCTGCACCAACCATGGATGGAGGTCCACTTGGAGCTTTAGAACGATTATCCTAGATCAGGGGTCTGCAACCCGCAGCTCCGGAGCCGCATGCAGCTCTTTCAGCCTTATACTGTGGCTCCGCATGGCCTGGAGGTTGGAGGGTAGCGTGGGCATGTCCCTCCAGAGCAGTACTGGAAGGAAAGGTGAGTGGAGGGGCCAAACCAGAGGCAGCTCCAGGTGGAGCCGCCTCTCCGGCTCAGTAGATCTTCGGAGCCATGGAAAATGGGTCCAAATGGCTCTTTGGGTGGTAAAGGTTGCTGACCCCTGTCCTAGATGAAATAAGAGATACAGGACTGTTGCTAGTCATCCATGTTCTTTAGCCCTGATGATTGCTTTGATCACAATAATGTGTATCTTCCCATCTGGGGTTACCAGTGAAGGGCAAATCTTGGGAGCTTTTGAAAGCAAGGCAGCATGTTGTGTTGTGTAGCATCATGCAACACCATGACATCTCTTCCAGTGGTGTAACCAGAAGTGAAACCCCAAAAAAAGTTTATAATTTAATACAGTTTTGTGCTATTGCTAGA
Source organism: Sphaerodactylus townsendi (assembly GCF_021028975.2). Classification (NCBI taxonomy): domain Eukaryota; kingdom Metazoa; phylum Chordata; class Lepidosauria; order Squamata; family Sphaerodactylidae; genus Sphaerodactylus; species Sphaerodactylus townsendi. The sequence continues at coordinate 55,455,889 of NC_059426.1, forward strand.
GTGTCCTGCAACATGTGTTGTCATTTCTGCTTACACGACTATAAGTGATATTGAGGCACATTGTCCTGACATCAGCTTTGACCCCACAATTTCTCTCATTGCTGCACTGGACAGCAGTAAGCTATTACCATTTCATCAGTCCACAACATAAGGTAAAGGAGATGCAGTGCAATTTCATATGTTTTCTTGGAGAATACAAAGGACACAGAGTAAAAGAGAGAGACCTACAAAGAGGTTGTATTGGCTAGTTGACTAGTGCCACTGCCTGTCATCACTCCAAGTGACAATGGGAGAAAAAAAATACCATCATCTTATGTGCCAGTACATGAATTCCAGGTACAACCCAGAAGTGACAGTGAGTAACTTCAGGAATCACTATAAACTCTATGGTTGTATGCCCCCCATGCCTCCCAGCCCCATTTCTGGTAAGAGAGGGTAACTGGTGGTGAAAAATTTTCCAGGACCCAAGTTGCTAGAGGCAGGACAAGAAGCCGGAAGCCTTATCCCATTTTCTTCTTGTCTAGTGCCAATCTTAGGGATTTACAACAGCTAGATTCCTTTCTAGAAGTCCATAAAGGCTATTTTTAACTCTTTCCTGGACTCAAAAGCATAGCAAGTGCTGTCCAAAGCAATCATTAACTTGTTAAGCTTTAAGACCCAAAAAAGGTTATAGTGATTTGTTACTGGTTTTTAACAAGATTTTCTCTGTGTATAGGATTGCTAGCATAAGGCCAACAACAAGAAGTAGAAAAACCTCCTGCACTGAGCCTATATTTATACTCAGCCTCACACCAAAGTAGGCAGCTGAAATAGGTTAAAAACAATTTTTTAAATCCCAATAAAAACTTCATAAATAAATTATAACAGCTAAAACAAAACAATAAAAACAGCATAAAAATTAACCCCAACCTCCAGACCAGCAGCTGTAGAGAGGGTTTCCAGGGAGACTAGCCAAATGCCTGGGCAAAGAGAAATGGCTTTGTCCTGGCACCTAAACCCATAAAGAGTAGGCACAGGCAAATCTCCAAGGGGACACTATTACAGACCCTGGAGGCGATTTTGGTCTTCAAAGCCATAATTGGCTTGGGTCCAAGACACCTGAAAGATCCATTCCACCCATATCAACCTGTGGGGCATTGCATATCTAGAATTAGGCTGGCAGGACCTGCAGTTTACCCAACTGTGGGTATGAAAACCGTGCAAATGTCCTTTTAATCATCCCTATATTTGGTAGTCAGAACACAGTGTCCAGGGTGAAGTCTCTTGCACCTCTACACTTACTTTTTCTGGGGAGTCTCGCCACCCTGTCACAGTAATACTAGGTGACCTCCACCACTGGCTTCTGCCATCTGTGTGGTGGGGATCTCAGGTGATTATCTTTGGTTTCCAGCAAATAAGCAGGAAAGAAATATGAAGCAATATCAGCATGAGGCAGCTGGACAGAGATAGGAAACTGGGAGGACAAAAGGTGACCTCTGGGGACTCTCTGAAGCACATGGAAAGCCCAAGGGACCAGAAACAGGCTGGGGAAATAGGGAATAGACCCTAGCCATGAGGAGGGGAAGCCAAAAGAGGCTTTTAAAGGCTTGGGAGGGAAATGGCATGCTGGAGAAGGGGAGGGACAACAGCCCACTGGCAGGGAAGCCAGTCACTAATGGGGCTTGGGATGCATTGGTGGGAACACAGGGAAGTCCTGCTCCAAGTACTCCATTGTAAGGCTTGACTGGGGATAGCCAAGGAGGAAAGAGGCAAGGTCTTAACCTCAAAACCAAAGCGCAGGCAGAGACAAGGGAGAAAGGGAATCAAGGTGAAGGAATATGCCCTTCTTTTCCATTGCTGAGAATTGCTCACAGGCATGCAGGGTAAGGAGGAGCTGACAGACATGCCCTTCCCAGACTCCACACCCTAACTGAAAGATTCTGAAATAAGGTGAGCACAATCTTCTTTATTCAGTCAATTTCAGGTTCAGGTTTTTAAAACCCAGAATTTTTTGGTAAAGCCAAGTAAAGCCAACTTGTGCTCCCTACACCACCATTTCCTAACTCCACATGGACCTGGGAAATGGTAGCGGGGGTACCAATGAAACTAGGGAAGGCCAGAGGGGGCAGATGGCCCAGCTGCTGTTTGCCTGGGTGATGTGGGGAGCACATATTGGTCCCCCGTGACCAGTCCTCAGCCAAATCCCCCCCACTGTCAAACTTCTCCCATCCCTAGCTACTGCCAATATGCCGTTGCTCCCACACACAAAAAATTCTACAAACCTTTTCCTCCTCCAAGCGGTGTTGGCCAGCAATACACTGAGTTAAGGCCAGGGAAGCCCAAATAGCCTTGGGCCGTTAATTGGTAAATTAAAAACCTAAAAAAATGATATGAGGTTTGGGGGAGGTTTTAAACTACCTAGTCTGAAACACAGCAAGTCAGACAGATTAATGTGTACACTGTTGCATATATTTTTGTACACCATTGTAGAAGGATCAGTCTGAATGTGGCCTCAAATTAGCAGTACCTCTATCATTAATGGAATCCTCGACGAGTACAGAGCTGTGTGCAGCTGGTTCCAGGTTGAATAATTAATTGAGGAAAATAATGTTAATTGGAGATCATTTATCTCAAGCCTAACCAGACATGCTGAAACAAAGCAACCTTATTAGGAGCTAGCCAGTGGCTAGGCAATAGTTAATGGTACAATGAAGACTCATTTTACTTTAAAATAATTTCTGAAAAGCAAGGAACTCTGAAGTGGTGACAGATGGGTTTGGCAAATTATTGTATCTCACATCTTTGGTTTCCACCCAGTCCTCTGGAACCAAATAAGTTGACTAGAGTTTCCTCACTCTTTTAAACATATGTTCTTTTTTATTTTGTATTTTTTACTCATCTATAGATTTTCAGCACCACCTAGTTGCCAGATGTTATATTTTCTCTGCCGTTTTTTAATCCACCTTTCCCAGAGACAGGAGGCTGTTCTTGCCTCAAAGTTTCTGCCATGTGTCTGAATAAAGTTACTATTTTATTCTGGTCCAGGGAGGAGGGCTGAATGTATTTATTTAGATATTTATATCCTGCTTATCATTCCATTGAGAACCCAAAGCAACTTACATCATTCTCCATTGCTTCCTCACCAAGGCCCTGTGAGAATGAGAGAAAATTGACTGGCCCAAGGGCACCCAGAGTTGGGATTTGAACTTGAGTTTCCTTTACTGTGAACTCTACTGTGAACTCTAACCAGAGGTGGGATCCAGCAGGTTCTCACAGGTTCCCGAGAGTAGGTTACTAATTATTTGTGTGTGCCGAGAGGGGGTTACTAATTGGTGATTTTGCCACGTGATTTTTGCCTTAGTTACGCCCCTCCTCTCAGCAGTAGTGCACAGAATTTGAAGCAGTCTAGCAGGAGGTGTACCGGCGTGCGTGGCAGCCTGCGCCTGCGTGCATTCATTTCCCGCCCAAGGACCGGCACAGTGGCTGCATCCTTGCCACAGTCCTGCCCAGGAATGCCCTGCCCTGGAATGCCCGGCCATGCCCCTGTCGTGCCCTGCCCAGCCCCATTGGTGCTACGCCACAGTTTGAATCCCACCACCATGGGAACCTGTTACTAAAATTTTTGGATCCCACCACTGACTCTAACCGCAGTGCTGCCTGAATGTAGAGATAGTTTCAGGAGTTTCGACATGACAACTGTAACATAAGAAGAAAATTAAAAAAAAAACTTTGACCAGTTGGATCATCAAACCTAGATACCTTGTCAGTAGTTTGACTTTGGTTCTGAGGGGAAAAATTTTGACTGGAACATGGAGCAAGGAAAGGGTTGCTTTTTTAAAAGTTTTCATGATTTCTTTGAGTTTTAAAACATTTTATTCTTTTTACTAGCAGTAAAGCCCATTTTAAAATGAAATAAAATGGGCTCTAGACACTGGGGAGGGTGGTCTCTTTCCCCCCTTGTTTCCCAAAACCTGCATGGCTTAGGAAACAGGGAAGTGGCCCAAATCCTCCATGTGAGGCTCAGCTAGAGAATTGGGTTCTTTTTCTCCTCCTCCATGTTTCCCAAGGGAGGTGGGGGGGGGGCAATCCTCTGTGCTGGACTCTCTTCTCTCCACACTGCTCTTCCCAAGGCCTGCAGGTCTTAGGAAGGGAGGTGGGGGGGTGGAATGTGAGGGACCCACTTCCAACTAGTGGGTGTGCAGGACTCACTTTGTGTTGGTCATCGGACAATCCAAACCCTTAGCAAATTGTGTATAAGGATTGTATTGGTTGCTTGGGTTGCTTTTTGTTGTCATATTTGTTTTCCCCTTTCATATATTTCAATGGCAAATACATTTCTTAATTCCAGGGTGGATTGAACAGGGGCTTAGCATTTTTACCCCACTATAAATGTGAGCCTAACTACCATGTTTCCCTGAAAATAAAACAGGGTCTTATATCAATTTTTGCTCTAAAAGATGCAGTAGGACTTATTTTCAGGGGACATCTTATTTTTTGCACCCCAGGGGGCAGTGGCAAGCCAGAGCCAGCACAAGTGCCTCCCATACCCTGGCTGCACACAGGCCTGGTGGTTCTGTAGATCACATGGAAAAGATGCAGTACAGCCTCACTACAAGGCCTCACTACAAGGCCTTGCCAGGCCAGGCACAAGTGCCTCAGATGCCTATGCTACACACAGGCCTGCTGACTCTATGCATTTAAAAAGGCTGTTTTTTTAGCAGGCTTGGTCCTGCCTTTGGGCTATCTTTGAGGTTATGGCAAACATTTTTAAAATTATGATTTCTAACTGTAATGTAGGTTTAACATGTTGTTGCTGCCCTGAGCCCTTCTGGGATGGGCAGGATATGAAACTAAAAGTAAAAATGAATTTTTTAACAGCATACCCATGAGCCTTTGCTATGAATGCATATTTAGCAAAGGCTCATGGGTATGCTGTTAAAAAAATTAAAATTCATTTTTACTTTTAGTTTCATATCCTGCCCATCCCAGAAGGGCTCAGGGCGGCAAACTCTTGCGTTATTCCCATTTAGCAGTTAGAAAATCATAATTTAAAATGTTCTATAAACCTCAAAAGATAGCAAAAGGTGAGATAGCAACAAGCAACCTTTCGCTCATAGAGTGAGAAGGCCTGTGTGCTAACATAGGCATCTGTTATTATTACAAGTCCTAATAACAAAAGAATGTGTAATGGAGGTGCTCACTGTACCTTCCCTGTGTGACTTACAATGTAAGTACCTGAGACTCTGTAACTAGGGCTTATTTTTGGAGTAGGGCTTATATTTCAAGCATCCCTTAACAATGCCAAAAATCATGCTAGGGCTTATTTTTGGGGAAACACAGCATACATTAGATTTTTATCATGTCCTCACTGGGATCTATCATGAGGACTTTCAATCAGCAGGAACTTGGACTTCTCGGAACTCAAAATGTAGCTATGGAGAGCCCTCATTCAGATTGGGATTGTGGCATTTGCTAAAAGAACCTAAAGCCTCCTCTATGCTATTTTCCTAACTGAAAAAGCCTCACTAAGCCACTATTTGCCATACCAAGAAGCAAACATATAGCATATCTGTACATATATAGCCTACAAGCACATTATAGCAAGGAAGTTGGGGTCTGTCAAAAAATTATGCCAGACTAAAATTTAATGTTTTAAGTGCCTCAAGTTGTTGATAATGGCAAAAATTCCTTTTTGGAAACAGAAAGAACTACCTTCAGTCTATGTAGAGGGCTCAAAATCTGAAATATGAGTAAGAACAGGATTCCATATGAGCACTATCTGGAACGGGGGAATCGATACAGATGTTTAAGAAGCTATGGGAGTCATTTATGGAATATCAGAACTTGATTATTTTTATTTAATTCACACACATACATACACACAACTGGGACTCAAAGATTCTTCTCATTTCCCCCATTTTATCCCCAAAACAACCCTGTGAGGTAGCCTAGGTTGAAATAGTGTGACTGACCCAAGTACAGATTCAAACCCAGGTCTCCCAGATCCTAGTCTGACACTCATAATCACTATGCCAGCCTGGCTCTCAAGCTTAAGTCAAAAGTTTAGAAATGGGGGCCTTGCTGTGATTTTAAAATGGGGGATGCTCATCTTTATTATTGCCAATTGAGTGAAATTTATAATTGGTTTTGATAATAAGTAAATACTGTTTTCAGTTTTTATTTGAGAATTTATTTCTGTGCCTGGCTAATATTTGGATGGAAGATCTTCAAGAAATCCCAGGTCCATGACATGGAGGCAGGCAGTGACAAACCAACTCCAAACATCTCTTGCCTTGAAAACCCCAAGGGGTCACCATTAATCAGCTATGACTTGACAGCAAAAAAAAAAATGAGTGGTATACATTTGGAACAAATTTTAATTCTAATAAAATTGTTATTAAAAATTAACAATGTAGGCCCACCTTATTTAACTAGAGGAGTCCTTGACCTAGTTTAAATGCCTGTGCACACAGCTCCCATAGCCAAACACTCAACAATCAGTTACAAACCAGCCAGCTAAGATTCATGTGTTCACTCCAGATGTCACATCATCATTCAAATACTTCAGGAGTTAAGCACTGCTCATATTCTCCTTTGGCTTTATATCAAGTCTCTCTCAAATATCCGAGCATTCACACTCTTTCTGATGACTTGCAGAAGAGCTGACGTATCCAATTAAAGTAATGTCCCCTTTGAAAAACTATGATTTTTGGCAAAAAGATCTTGCAGCTGGGCTATTTATACTTGAGACACAGAGTTGCATAACATGTTTGCGGTTTATTTTACTTCTTGCTTTTCCTGCAATTCATATTATCCTTTGTATGGCAGTGCTAATTGTTTTGAAAGCATCCCAGAGACTGTCACTCCACTTATGTTGACAGTGAGAGTAGAAAATTAATTCAAATAGAACAGTCTTGACGACAGCAGTTCCATTCCTAAATTGCCACTGACTTGCTATGTATTGCCAGGTCCACAAGCGAACTTCCTTGTCACATCACTGAAGAATAGTAATGTGTGATTTCAAAAGACCATTAGTGGATTACAAGCATTCTTGCTGTAAGCTTTTTATTACAATCCAAATTTGCACTTAAAACTGAAGCAGGCATTAATTCAGCTGTTCATTTCTAGTGGTGTAAAACATGTGACACCAATGCATTTCCTTTGATAGGGAGTGAAAATGGGACATCTGCCAGTCAAACCGATAGGATGCTTGACCGTTGCAAGGAAGTTTTCCAAGCAATTGCTAAGAAGATTTGGGTGGGTAGATTTGCAGAGGCTCAGACAGCATCAGGATGCTGGCTCAACAAGATTTGAAGTCCTGTGGCTCAGGGTGGAGTGCACCATTAATGGTCTGTTATATTCAAGTGCTTTCGCTGTTGTAAAAAAGGAATCTGTCTTGGCAGATTTCAAGAAATAATCCAGTCTCTCGCTTTGGAGTTTGTTTACAACAACCTTTATTACAACACAATTTGTAAAAGTCAATGACTGACTGCAGGTCACTGATTCAACAGAAGGGTCTTCAATGTACAAGCATTAACACACTTAGCAGACATAGAAAAAAAACAATCTGAGTAAAACAGGTATTTAAAAAAACAACAAGATATTCTGGGTTGCTGTCCAGCAGATGAGATATTCATGGGCTAGGAGCCAGTGGCCCTTCTGCATGTGCTAAAGTTCCATGCCCCCAACCACTCCCGAGCTCGCAGCACATGTGTGTTTCTGCAATGTATATGTCCTTAAAACTTACCCTGAATAATAAATATAACAGAATGTCTATAACATACAAATTACCTCCTTAAGAAAAGGAGAGGGTTGTTTGTTTCTATCATAGTTCTTTGTGAGAGTGATTTTGGAAGCCCAGGCTAGCCCAAATCTCATCAGATCTCACAGGCTAAACAGGGTTAGCCCTGGGTAATATTTGGACGGGAGGTTGCCAAGGAAGTCCAGGGTCACTACACAAAGGAAGGCCATGGCAAACCACCTCTGAACATCTCTTGCTTTGAAAACTCTATGGTCAGCTGTGACAACATGGCAAAAAAGATATAAAAGGTTGAGAGCCACTTCTCCAGAAGACTGACTGTCACATGAGAGAAGGTCACAAGGAAACAGAGCCCATGCCTGTGCCTTATTTTGGTACATCATCAAACATTTAGCACTCCTCTGTAGGTATTGTGTCAAGCAGTGCATTGCAGGGTATTTGGAATGGTATAATATAGCCTGGTCTCATCAGTTCTTGGAAGCTAAACGGGGTTGGTTCTTGGATGAAAGACGACCATAGGAAGACAACGTCATACCACCTTTGTTCAGTCACTTGCCTTGAAAACCTTTTGGAGTCACTATAAGTCAGCTGCAACTTGACAGCACTTTACACACCTTCAGAGTACATTGCAGATTCCAGTCCTTATCCATAGATTGAGGATAATAACATGCTTCCAGTTAATGAATGAAAATGATAATGTTAGTATTCATTCTGAGCCTTGGGAACTGGGAGAAATATAATGAATAGTCCAAAGTACACTAAGGAATGCGTCAAAATAAGCAGATCAAATCATGTGACGCATTACTGCAAATATTTCTTCAGGGTGCAATATTATATTGAGTGACATATATTAAGCATAACATGCCAGCACTCCAGATCTGAATGGCTATTAGTGTAAAATTAGACAAAGTAACCAATAATAAAAATGTTGGCCTAGTGCACAGCGGAAGGACTAGGTGCCAACTCACCCTTGCTAGAACAGGAGGTAACTGCTTGCAGTATAAGAAAAAGAAACACTCAGACAGTAGATTTAGTTCCAACAGGAATACTTTATCTCTTGTTTCTCAAAGGAACAAAAATAACAATAACTATCCACTCTCTTCTCTGACAACAATCTGAGCCCGAACCTGAAGGTGAAGGAGGGTATTTTGAATTAGGTATGTCAGTCTTCTTATATACTAGGTTTTGTCCAGCAAATCATTAGCTAGATGATCTAATCATCCTGGCCTGTGACCTTTTCACTTCTGCTGACTGTTACATGCCAATCACTGCAGACCCAGACAGAGAGGCTCCGACCTTTACAATTCTGCTGACTGTGTTACATACTGTGAAATCACTGCAGACCCAGACAGAGGAGGGCTCCGACCTTTACAATTCTGCTGACTGTTACATTTCAGTCATTCCTAGACCAGCATATGACCACCTTGCCAATTTTTTCAATATCCTGACACCTTCTCATATCTGGTTGGAATGTTGCCTCATTACATAATATTTACAAACAAAATAATTGTTACAAACAAAAGTCATTCACATACTTTACACTCAATACATAGTGAGTACATATTCAGTACACAGAGTTACTTATTTCCCTCACTTTGTACAGAGTCCTTACCAAATTAACACATCCTGCTAAGCCAAACCAAACACACCAAGTCATTATGTTTTGTATTTGGTAATGGCTTTGTTAAGATGTCGGCTATGTTTGCGAGATGATTCTACGAATTACGCAGCTAATCATGTTTGACTGGTTATCAGTTGTTGTTTTACATTTTGGAATTTCCACGGCTACATGTTTAGATCTGACTTTTAAGGTTTTAGTTCTCTGCCATGGCTATACATGTCTGTGAGTCTTCAAAACTATTATAGGTTGTTTCACATTTCTCCGCCCAGGTCTTTTAGCAACTGCACCTGACCCATTGTAGCTCATTGCATGCCTCATTGTTAAGAGCACATACTCTGCCTCAGCCAGTTGAAGTAGCAGCCCGTTGTTTTGTTTCGAGATCTCCAACAAATCGGGATGGCTGCCATGTGCGCCATAGCAACACACCTCACTGGCTTACATCCTGGAGTCACTCTGCCAAATGGAGCTGTCCGCATACACCACTAAAGTCCCTTATTGTTTTGGTTTAAGAGAAAAGTGTAAACCATAGTTAGCGAAGTTCCACTTCAAGTAGCGGAATTACTCTTTTTAGCCCTACCAGTCTTTCTCAGTAGGTTTTCTTTGCAACTGTTCTGCTTAATAAACCTACAGCAAAATATGTCTGGTCTTGTCCAGTTAGCCTTAATGTACAGCAGGCGGCCAATTAAGGAAGCGATATAGGTCGCACTTACTTTCAAATGCTTTGCTGTTATCTTGCTTACAAAATCGAAGACCAGCCACCATTGGGGTTTGTGCCACTTTGGCGTCTTGCAGACCAGCTTTTTTGTATGACATCCTCTATCTTTGTTTTTTTGTGTCAGGAAACATCCCCTTCTTCAGATTTACCCCGAGCTTGAATACCCAGGTATTGCTTTAAGATACTAAGTCTTTCAGCAAAGTGTTTACTCAAACTCGAGTCGCGAGTTGTTGGATTTGGATTTGTCTGTTTTCACAACCACACAGAGATCATCAACATAAATCATCAAAATGATACATTCATCACCAGTACCTCTGGGCGCCTATATACAGGAATCACGGCCGCACTTTGAGTCAAATTCTAGAATTTCACATAATGCTTTGTGTATGCACCTGTTTCCAACATCTGGCTGACTGTTTCGAAACAGCCGATGCAAAGCTTTGTTGAGCTTATAAACTTTATCAACTTGTTCGTACTCGCAACACAGATTGCTTGGGCTGCTTGTATGGTCTCTTGCAAATCTGCATTTTAAATAAGCTGTTTCAAAAAATCAAAGTGCCTCATTTTAAAGTCTTTACAGCTCAGCCATTAGGGCAATCCCACTAATCTCATGGATTCTGCCTTTGCGGAGGTGGGTGCATAGAATCCTGATCATAACTGTCAAACTTTGTTTGAGAGAAGCCTTGTCGCGACTAATCTTACGCTTTTATATTTTAAAGTCCCATGGAGCCATAGGTTTGCATACCTGTATACCCATCTTGCACCCTGTGATACGGCTTATCAGTAGGTTTATCAACAATGTTAAACGCTTTTAAGTTCACCAAGGGATTCAAACTCATTGTCGCATAGCCCTGATTCCATTTTCCTGCATTCCTCAGGTGGACATTTCATAACATATCATGGAAACCTTGTGGTTCTGTCCCCTAATTAGCACACTCTCACTTCTTGTACGCCTGCAACCTTTTGGTGGTATGCCTTTATTTTGCTCTTTCGATATAGGTGGGTACGGCTATTTCTCCAGTTTGCTCAGCCCCCTCCTCTCACAGCCTTCCTTTACGATCCCACTATCACTGTTCTGTTATGTTGCTTAAAGGCTCGGAGTTGAGATGTGTGACCTTGAACAGGGAGTGGGGTTGTGTGCTGCAATCACTAAATTGCACTGTGTCATGGCGCTACTGGTGGTAAGGCGCTTCAAAGGTACGATGCACATGTTCCCCGGCTTGCAATATGCTTTTCGAAGTTGGCTTTTCGTTGAGATAGCAATTCTTCCATGACCCAATGAAAATCTACTGGCCTTTGGTATTACCTGCGCATATCCTACAGCGCAGTCTCGCATTTCATGCGTTGCTGTCTGGGAATGAGGGCGTTGGCAAAACTCCCAAATGATTCTAAAGATTAGTTTCAGGGAAGGCCTTTTTGCCAAAACGGTATTCTGAAAATGGTGTTTTCATTGATGCCGAACTCCACAACCTGTTTGTTACATATTATTGTGGCAGCTAAGACAACCTCTCCCAGAAATGGAATGGAACCTTGGCATCGTTTATCATGCGAGTACGCATTGTTTGAAGAATGCCTAGTCTCCTCTCAATACGCCATTTTCAGCGCGGGCTGAGCGGTTTTACATTCTCCTGTGGCTAATACCTTTCTGTGTCAGCCATGTTTGATTTGTTCCCCATGAACTCCACCGCTTTCTATGGATTGCGGGCAAGCCACCTTGTGAGGGGCATCCGGTTCAATCGGTAAGGACCCATTCAGCAGAAGCCTTGTAAAAGGCTTCATCCTTAGATTTCAATGGCAAACGGTAAAGTCTATCTGCTATAATCATCAATCAGCAGAAATATATGTTGCCCCTTCCGGCTTGATTGGGGAAAGGATAGCTAAATCTGCCTGGACTGGATTCAAAATGAGTCTTTCCATTTCACCATAGCTCTTTTAGGGATTGGATGGATTTACCTTAACACTACAGACTGAACAGTCTAGAATGCTTTACCGAAGGCTTTTACACTCAAATCCACATGCGCCAGCTTTAGCGATGGTGGCCAAAGGCGCATATCCCTAGGACTCTGTGAAGATGAATTGCACACAATCATCATGCATAGGCTTATTGGCTAGACTTGAAACATTCGTACATTTTCATTTTGCCCTTTATCAGTCATAACATACATTTTGTCGCAGAGTGTACCTTTTGCACACTCTGTAATGTTCTGCCATACTGTACAACCCTGTCTATCAAATATAGTTTTGTACGCTGATGCAATGGCTTGGGGCTCAACGGCAAATCCAGTCCAGGAACACACAACACATTTTTTGCAACTTTTACCTAGGCCTTAATTATGCTTAGGCAGTTCCTTACTGTATTAACAACAACTGGTGATCCATCGGTAAGCTGACGTAAGCTGCGCTTGCCTTGGACTCCTCAGTCAATAGGTGATGACATTTCTACGACATGCTCTGGAGCAGGCAGAGTCCAAGAGCCAGATGGATTAGTTTCTCTGGACATCGAGTTTCTCAACAATGCCGTCAAATTGGTACTCCTTCTTTCCTCTTCCCGATTGTCCTTTATTTTGGCCCCGCTTCTTCTCCCTTCTGTGGGCATTCTCGGGAGAAGATGATTAGTGAAACCACAAATAGCGCCCGAGGCTGCATAGCCAGACAGTTCAGGGAAAGCTGGGTTCACTTTTGCCTCTCTGGAAACAACGGAGCTTACTCTCTGGCTGGCGGCTTCAAGGGCGACTCTCTTTGTTTCTGGAGCTCCAGAGCCATGCAGTCACATAGTCCTAGAAGTCAAATCATCTTCCTTTATGCTCTGCATGCTATAGACAAAATTATTCAGCTCTTCATCTAGGGAAGACGGGCAGGGTGGAATGTTTCATATTGCAAACACCGACGAATGGTGTCGCGGCTGGCCCGGACGTAGTTGGCCGACGCCTCCTTTCAGCTACGTTATAAGCGTCTGGTCAGGGTGCTTGGAACCAGCGGTCGTCTGGAGTACAGGTCAGCGTAGCACCTTCCGGCAGTCAAAGAAGAGCCTTCTCGGCAGCCAGTATTAGATAGATGAGCTGGGGTTTTCCACAGCCAACATTATGGGCCTTGAAGCAAAGCAGCTGCCTCTGCTCTGCTGCTGTGCCTGGAGTTGATTGGGTCGACTACAGCCATAAATCTTCACGTGTAGAAGCTCTGCATTTCACACTCCATGCTAGGGTAAGTTCCTGCAGTCAGCCGTTAAGGCAAACTGCATGGTGGATGTCATCGTGTCCTGCCCTCGACCTCTCTAGCTTCAGTGGATTTGGGATACTGGGCCCATAACCAAATTGTTTGGCCACGCGGACGGGAGTGCCAACTCACCCTTGCTAGAACAAGGAGGGTAACTGCTTTGAAATTATAAGAAACTAGCTCAGACAGTAGATTTAGTTCCAACTTAGGAATGCTTTATCTTGTTTCTCAAAGGAACAAAATAACCAGCCAACTATCCACTCTCTTCTCTGACAACAATCTGAGCCGAACCTGAAGGTGGCAAGGAAGGAGGGTACTGAATTGGGTAATGCGGTCTTCTTATGCTGGTTTTGTCCAGCAAATCATTAGCTAGATGATCTAATCATCCTGTGTGACCTTTACAGAATTCTGCTGACTGTTACATGCCAATCACTGCAGACCCAGACGAGAGGCTCCGACCTTTACAATTCTGCTGACTGTTACATTTCAGTCATTTCTGGGCAGCATACTTGACCACCTTGCAATTTTTCGTATCTGACAAAAAAATGTTGGCCTAGAGTGCACAGCGGAAGGACTAGGTGCCAACTCACCCCTTGCTAGAACAGGGAGGTAAATCCGCTTGCAGTATAAGAAAAAAAGAAACACTCAGACAGTAGATTTAGTTCCAACAGGAATACTTCTTTATCTCTCAAAGGAACAAAATAACAATAAGTATCCACTCTCTTCTCTGACAACAATCTGAGCTCGAACCTGAAGGTGAAGGAGAGGTACTGAATTGGGTATGCAGTCTTCTTATATAGTTTTGTCCAGCAAATCCTATTTAGCTACGATCTAATCATCCTGGCCTGTGACCTTTCTAATTCTGCTGACTGTTACATGCCAATCACTGCAGACCCAGACAGAGAGGTCTGACCTTACAATTCTAAGTTGATCATTACATGCCAATCACTGCAGACCCAGACAGAGAGGCCCGACCTTTACAATTTGCTGACTGTTACATTCCAGTCATTCTGACCAGCATATGACCACCTTGCAATTTTCAATATCCTTGACACCCTTCATATCTGGTTGGAATGTTGCCTCATTACATAAATATTTACAAACAAAATAATTACAAACAAAAGTCATTCACATTATTTACACTTCCATTACATAGTTAGTACATAGTCAGTACACAGAGTTACTTATTTCACTCACTTTGTACAGAGTCCTTGCCAAATTGTACATCTGCTAAAACCCAAACCAAACACCAAGTCATTATGTTTTTGTTGGTAATGGCTTTGTTAAGATGTCGGCTATGTTTGCAGATTAGATCGTATAGTACTGCAACTTAATCATATTTGACTGTATCAGTTGTTTTACATTTTGGAATTTCACAGCTACGTTTAGTACTCACTTTAAGGTTTTGCCCTCTGCCATGGCTATACATGTCTGTGAGTCTCAAAAACTGTTATAGGTTGTTCACATTTTCACCAGGTCTTTAGCAACTGCATAACCTATTGTAGCTCATTGCATGCCCTCATTAAGAGCCGCATACTCGTCTTTCCTCAGCAGTTGAAGTGGCAAACCGCTGTTTGTCTCGGTGATTCCAACAAATCGGATGGCTGCCATATTGCATATAATAACCACTCACTGACTTACATCCTGAGTCCTCTGCAAATGAGCTGTCCGTGATAATAACTACTCAAGTCCTTATTAGTTGTTTTGGTTAGAAAAAAGTGTAAACCATAGTTAGGCAGTCCCTCAAGTAACTTAATTACTCTTTTTAGCCCCCCTGCCAGTCTTTCTCTCAGTAGGTTTTGCAACTGTTCTAATTTAATAAACCTACAGCAAAGCTATGTCTGGTCTTGTCCAGTTAGCAATGTGCAGCAGGCTGCCAATTAAGGAACGATATAGGTCTTTGCCTTCAAATGCTTCTTTGTTGTTGATCTTGCTTACAAAAATCAGCCACCATTGGGGTTTGTGCCACTTTGCATCTTTAGACCAGCTTTTGTGAAGGACATCCTCTATCTTTGTTTTGTGTTGTGAAACACATCCCCTTCTTCAGATTTCTACTGACTTGAATACCCAGGTATTGCTTAGATAATTCCCAAGTCTTTCAGCTTAAAGTGTTTACTCAACTCAGTGTAAAGTTGTTTGATTTGGTTGTCTGTTTTTGCAACCACACAGAGATCATCAACATAAATCATCAAAATGATACATTCATCACCAGTACCTCTGGTATATATACAGGCATCGGCCACACTTTGGTCAAATTTCATTTCACATAATGCTTTGTGTATGCACCTGTTCCAACATCTGGTTGACTGTTTCAGCCCGCATGCTTTGCTTGAGCTTATAAACTTATCAACTTGTTCATGCTCATAACCTGGTGCTTGCTTCTATGTATATGGTCTCTTGCAAATCTGCATTTAAATAAGCTGTTTCCAAAATCAAAGTGCCTCATTTTAAAAGTCTCTTTGCTCAGCCAGAGCAATCACTAATCTCATGGATTCTGCCTTGCAGTGCGCATAAGTCTGATCATAACTGTCAAACTTTGTTTGAGAGAAGCCTTGTGCTTAATTAATCTTGCTTTGAGTATTTGCAAGTCCCATCGGGCATAGGCTTCATTTCGTATACCCATCTTGCACCTTATGATCGGGCTTATCAGTAGGTTTATCAACAATGTTAAACACTTTTAAGTTCACTCAAGGATTCAAACTCATTGTCCATAGCCTGATTCCATTTTTTTTTTCCTGTTCCCTCAGGTGGACATTTCAACATATCATGGAAGCCTTGTGGTTCTGTCCCACTGGGCATACACTCTCACTTCTTGTACCATAAACCTTTGGTGGTGGCGCCTTTATTTGCTCTTTCTTTCTGGATCTAAGTGTGGTATATTATTTCTCCAGTTTTGCTCAGCCCTCCTCTCCCTGGCTTCCCTTCCTGATCACTATCACTGTTCTGTTGTTGCTTAAGGCTCCTCGGAGCAGATGTAACCTTGAAACAGGTTGTGTGCTGTCACCAGTACTGTGTCATGGCTTTCTTACTGGTGGTAAGAACACTTCAGAGTTTTGATGCACATGTTCCCAACCTGTATGCTTTTTTCAAAGTTGGTGTCTGCGTGCGAGATAGCAATTCTTCCATGACCCAATGAAAATCTATAGCCTTTGGTATTCTGGCGATATCCTACAAAACGCGAAGCCCTGCCATTTTTTGTCCTTTTTTTTTCGTTGCTGTCTGGGGAATGAGGACGCATAAAACCCAACACGGTATAGGTGTTTCAGGGAAGGCCTTTGCCAAACATTCTGAAAAATGGTGTTTCATTGATACTTGAACTCACAACCTGTTTATTACATGTGTGGCAGCTGCAGCACAGCCTCCCCAGAAAATGGAATGGAACCTTGGCATCATTTATCATGCAATCCCGCATTGTTTGCAAGAATGCCTATTCCTCTCAGCCACGCATTTTCAGCCGGGCTGAACGGATTTGTTCTCCTGTGGCTAATACCTTCTGTGTCAGCCATGTTTGGAATTTGTTCCCTATGAACCTTCAATTCTGTCAGGATTGCAGGCAAGCCACCTTGTGAGGGGAACCTCCGCTCAATCATTGAGACCCATTCCTTAAACCTTTGTAAAGGCTTCATCCTTAGATTTCAACAACAGCAAGCAGTAAGAATATCTGCTATAATCATCAATCAGCAGAAATATATATCGCACCCCTTCATTGATTGAAAGGACCAATAAGTCTGCATGGACTAGTTCAAATGGTCTTTCCATTTGTCTGTAGCTCTTTTGGGATTGGATAGGATTTCACCTTAACCCCACTACAGACTGAACAGTCTAGGAATGCTTTGCAAGGCTTTACACTCAAATCACATACTTTTGCCAACTGCTTGATGGTGGCAAACTTGTAATGTCCTAGGACTCTGTGAAGATAGTGCACACAAATCATCATGCATAGGCTTATTAGCTGTGGACTTGAAACATTCTCCATTACATTTCTTTTCATTTTGTCCCTCATCAGTCATAACATACATTTTGTCAGCAGAGTGTACCTTTTGCACACTCTATGTCATTCTTCTGCCATAATTGTACAACCCTGTCTATCATCAAATATAGTTTTGTACCCTCTTTGTTCAGCTAAACTTGGGACGCCTAACAAACAAAAATCCAGTCCAGGAACACACAACACATTTTGCAACTTTTTTACCTAGGCATGGTATGTGGTGGCAGTTCCTTGCAGCTGCAATGAGCAACTGGTGATCCATCGCCAAGCTGACATGTTTCACACTTGCCTTGGACTCCCAGTCAATAGGTGATGAGCATTTACGACATGCTCTGGAGCTATAGAGTCCAAGAGCCAGATGGGTTGGTTTCTCTGACATCGTGGTTCTCAGCAAATTCGCCAAGTAGTGCTCCCTGTCCTTTTAGCTGGCCCCCTTTCTTCTGTGGGCATTCCCCGGAGAAGATGTGATTAGTAGAGCCATTAACGGAACAACGCCGAACTGTAAGGACCTTTGACAGTTCCTTTACAGGGAGTTGGTTTCACTTTAGCTCTGGAAACAGCAGGCTTCTCTCTGGCTGTGGCTTCAAGGCAAAACTCTCTTTGTTTCTGGAGCTCCAGAAGCCATGCAGTCACATAGTCTAGAGTCAAATCATCTTCCTTTATGCTCTGCATACTATAGACAAAATTGTCCCAGCTGTCATCTAGGGAAGATAGTACAATATAGGCCCTATGCTGTTCAGTGAAAGTCATGCCTCTGTCTTCCAGCTCACACGAATAGTGCGTGTGTAATGCAGCTGTTGGACATGGCTACTACATTTTCACCTCCTTTCAGCTTCAAATTGTATAAACGCTCTGGTCAAGATTACCTTTGGAACCAGCAGTCTGCGCCTGGTACAGGTCCTTTCAACACCTTCCAGCAGTCAGGAAGCCTTCCCAGCAGCCCGTAGATAGATGAGCTGGGAGTTTCCACAGCCAACATTGGTGGACTTTGGCTCTGGCATCTGCCCTGCCTCTGCTGCTGTGCCTGGGTTCGTGGGGGTCTCACTGTTTCTCCATAAATCTTCACGCATGAGAAAGCTCTGCATTTTCACACTCCATGCTGAGGTAGGTTCCCTGCAGCCAGCCGTTCAAAAGGCAACTGCATGGTGGATGTCTTCACGTATCGGCTGACCAATTTCTAGACACTCTCTAGCTTCAGTAGCTAGGATACTGGGCCCATAACCAAATCTTGCTGGCCTAGTGCACAGCGGAAGGACTAGGTGCCAACTCACCCTTGCTAGAACAGGAGGTAAATCCGCTTGTAGCATAAGAAAAAAAAAAAAAAAAAAAAGAAACACTCAGACAGTAGATTTAGTTCCAACAGGAATACTTTTTTTATCTCTTTGTTCTCAAAGGAACAAAAAAATAACAATAACTATCCACCTCTCTGACAAACAATCTGAGCCCGAACCTGAAGGTGAAGGAGAGGTACTGAATTGGGTATGCAGTCTTCTTATATAGTTTTGTCCAGCAAATCATTAGCTAGATGATCTAATCATCCTGGCCTGTGACCTTTACAATTCTGCTGACTGTTACATGCCAATCACTGCAGACCCAGACAGAGAGGCTCCGACCTTTACAATTCTGCTGACTGTTACATTCCAGTCATTCTAGACCAGCATATGACCACCTTGCAATTTTCAATATCCTGACAAAAAAAACCTGAGCAAAAATGTCACTGTACCTCCAAATTTACAACTGAGCTGCATCACCTAATGAGCTGAGCATTTGCAGTAGCACCAAACTTCTGGAGGTACCCCTGCCATTGCAAGCATCATACATTCCCATGAATAGGTATCAAGCACCCAGACAAACTGGTCTGTGTTCAGAATGTGGTTTGAGTGTTGTCAGCGCAGAACAAAGCAATTATATGAGGACTTCCAGCCCTGCTCGCATCTCAGATCATCCATACAGTCACATCCTTCAATGTCCATTAAAGTTCATTTTGGTACTGCTGGATTATGATATTTGCTAGTTTAATATTATTATTGTTTTATAAATTTCATAATCCAGATTTGAGTGTGTTTGTAAGCCTCCCTGAGAACCTTTTCACTGAGAGACAGGGGATGAATATCTGTCTTCCACATCCAGCTCTTTGTCCAATAAGTTCAGTACCATATATAGGTACCATATATACCCTTTCCCATTTTAACCTCTCAACAACCCTGTGAGCGAGGACAGCCTAAGACACTGCCCAGGGACACCCAATGAGGGACGTACCACCCAGGGGGACATATGGGATCAAATGTCCCCAGGCTACAGCCATTGAGTCACGCCCCTCCTCCTTCCCCCTGGATCCATACACTGACTTCAAGACCTGGTGCAAAAAAAGTTGTTTGGTTGTGGTGGGGGAGGAGGGGGGACTCAGATTTTGCACCGGGCCACGTTTCCCCTAGATAAACTCTGCACGCAACACACTCCATAACAGTATGGAGATTTAAACTTGGGCCAAATTCCTTCCGGAGTTCTAATCTCACCATACCGGCTCATGGGCTCCTCATATAATGTCTCTAAAGGTAAATGCATTTGCTCTAGCGGATATGTATTAAAGCCGTAAATCATTGTGTTGAGTGGAAAGAATAAATGCGTCAGTCAATTATACAGATGAGCACAAATTATGATGCAGTGATTTAAAAGTTAAGGGTTTTTTAAAAATTTCTTTCCTCGTTTGTTTGTAAAGAAGCTCTTTTGCAGCAAGGTTAAATAAAATTATCCAAAGTCTTGACTTTGATTCCTTCCACCCCACCTCTTCACTAGACTTCCCTGCCTGCCAGCAGAGATGCCACTTGATACAAATACTTCTTAAGTCCTGACAACAGTCAAAACACATTATTTTCTATCCAAAGCATTTCAGCTTGCTGATGGCTGAGGCCCTGATAAGTTCCCCTACAGACTGGCCTTGAAACCTTGCTCCCTAGCCACTGTTGTTGCCATCCACGGGTGGCCCATCAAATGGCCAAGCGATAACTCCGGTCGGAAAAACTTAAGAATACGTGGTTGTGCCAGTGGGAACCGTGTTCCTCGCCATCCTCCATATGGGCAAGGACGGCTTTTACTAGTACAAAGGGTACTAATGTCAATTCAGCTGATTGGAGTGTCACATTAAACTCCCATTTGGCTGTAAAACCTGTTTGAGTGTAAAAAGAAATGATAGTGTTCTGCTTCCTTTCCTGGACGCTGCTAATCTACAGGGCAGTCCTAAAACAAATCTATAGCCTTCCAACTCTGATGAAGCCAATGGGCTTCAAAGGGTATAACTCTGCTAAGGACTGCATGGTTGAATTGGTCGACAGTTCAGGAAAGGAGAATTGCCAGTGATTCCATGAAAACTGAATATCACTGTGTTTAGAAGATACCACAATTACTGTGCAAAACAACCTATGAAGAACTTAACTGTATTATATTCAAGACAACAAGCTATACCCATTGTCACTATTCTTTCAAGGTGATGTACTAGTTAAGTTAGCTAAGTTAGCAAAGTCAGTTGCCTACTGTGATGGACTGCCCAGGAAAGGAGAGTTTAAAAAGTGCAGGTCTGTCTAAGCCAGTGTGTTTACACATCAGAGTGAGAAATAAATGCCTTAGGAACAGGGGAAGTGCCTGATTGGACACCTGCAATCTGATTGATTGATGACACAGAGAGGGAGGAAGACAATTTTCTGATAAGGAGAGGCTTTTGGTTTTTGGATTCCGATGTGTGAACAGCTGTGTGTCTTACTGTGCAAACATATATCTGAGGAGCATATCAGTCAGTGACACGTGTGTGTGTAACTGAATATGCTGGTGTCAGCCTCAGCTGAGAGCAAAATTATGACCCAGACTGGGAGAACTGGTGGGGTGGTTGTTCATTGAAGGGCCAAAGCTGAGGTGAGAGATGAGAGTCTTTCCACAGGGGACCATCTTAAAACATCTTAAACATCAATGATGAACCCCCCAGTAGTCAAAGCAAGCACAGGACTTCCATTTTTCTACCAAGCGGCAGAGTCCGCGTAACTGGCAATTTTCAAAACATTTCAACCAAAGGAATCGTTTCCCAAAGGGATTCATTTAATATATATTTTGAGGGCTGCAGGAAATAAAATGTTTAATTGAGTAAAAAACGAAATTACCAGGAACTCCATGGAGGAAACGTTTTATTCCCTGCCACAAAACATTTTAAATGTATTGTGCGGGAAAGCCTTGTGTGTCGCTGAAAGTTGAGAATATACTTTTCTGGGCCTTTTGAGTCACCTTGGATTTATATGTATGGTTTGGAAAATAACTGATACAGTAAAGTGTATGCATTCAACAGGTATTTATTCAACATTTTACGAGAAACTTATTTGTATTGAATATAATAGCCTACTTACAGTTAAGTCGTTCATACAGCTAAGATCTTTAAGTTCTTGTGACTTTTGTACTGCATGTCCTTCATTTTGTATTACAATTACTGTGCAATCCAAGGGAAGCTGCATTGGAAGTGGTAGAAGGGATTTGGTGCTGGCATTTGTCCACCACTGTCATGAAAACTGACACAAACAGCCTTTGTCACACTCATGTGACAATATTGTCTGTGACACTTCATCAGACACATTTGTTCTTGTGCCTTTCAAACCATTTGGTACTGCCTTCGCAAGAGGAATCCTGTTTTGCCAGTTGCACAATAAGGCTGAGAAAATGGCTCCTCACAAAAGAAAAGTCATCTTGATGGAATCAAAATAGCACAGATACTAAGAATTATGCACCACTTTGTTGGAGTTCAAGGAAATATACAGACATTGTTGCAGTAATGCTCACAGTCACCCACTAAAATAGTCCACTGTTATAATGGTTTACAAAAACCAGCCACAGTGAGTTCATACTGCAAGTGAGATCTGAATTGAATACTTCTCATCTCATCCAGTAGTTTTTCCCTTAAGCCACTACACTGTTCTCCTCTGAATCCCAGCATTTTGAATCTGGCACAAAAACTGAGTTGCAACTATGTATTTATTGAGGAGAGGCAATCTGGAAAAGTGCTTGAATGTGCAAACAACGTGAGTGAGGAGGCGGGTTAATATCCCTACAGCAACAAGGAAAAGCAAAGAGTAGAAAGCAAACACTGAGTAGCAAGAAGAAAACAAATAAATCTCCTTCTAGACAGAGAGGAAAGTGTGCTGATCTTGCAGTGACCTTGACTATAGGTTCCTAAACTCGTACAGACCCACAACCCTTTAAGATAAAGATGTAGAAACTATCTTTCACTGTTAAATTTTGCTGAATCATGATATCTAACTTCAGGACATTCTCTTGCTGAACCTGAACATGTCAGGTAAGATTTTTAGCAGCTGCAGCATCCTGAATGTTCAGTAGAAGTGACAAGCATCTTACTGAATCCCCCCCCCAAAAAAAAAACCTATAGCAGGTACAAGGCATGTCTTTCCCCTTCATCAGCATGCATGATACACATCACACAACTCTGCCTCAGTACTGAAGAGAGACCAACAGCACAGGAGAGGAAGAGCTCTGATTAATATTTATAGGAAGTGCTTTTGACATGGATAAAGTGCAAATCAACATGACCCATGGGAGATCTGATTAGAAATAATGATTATGTCTAAGGTGGAGCATTCAATTCCCTGGGAATTCTGCATCACAAAAAAATCTATAAGGAGAAAATATCAGATTTTATGAACAGAATGCTCAGATTCTGATTCTGGAATTTATTATATATCAGGAAAGGGGGCGAGGGGAGGGGGGTCACACAGCCCCAGCCGTATGAAGAAACATGGAATTAGACTTCCCTCTGACACATCACAGGGACCCTTGTCAATTCTGGTTTTCACGTTTAAAAACTCTCCAAACTCTCACAGACAAAAGAAGAAGGCTCATTCCGCACATGCAGAATAATGCACTTTCAAACTGCTTTCAGTGCTCTTTGAAGCTGTGCGGAATGGCAAAATCCACTTGCAAACAGTTGTGAAAGTGGTTTGAAAACGCATTATTTTGCGTGTGCGGAAGGGGCCAAGGTTTGACAAGGTGCATGTTAAAAAAAAAACCCCAAAGCTGCATTCAGATATCACTAACAAATGTGGTGGAGATTCATGATGAGCACGAGTCAAGCTAATTGTTAGGCTTGCATTCCCCCTTCCCCCTCCCTATTTGTGCACAGCATGACTGAAACTTCCTTTAGAAAGTCTGTGATGTAAATTCAGCTTCTGGCCATGGCTGCATGGGGGTGCTTCAAAAACTGGAGTTTGCCTCTTTCCCAGCAACTGCAAGTGATTCCATACTGGAATTGTACTGGGAATAAGAATCCTGATTATTGAGAAAGAAATGAATGCCAATTTATTGGAGGGCCCATATTCAGATACCTCAACAACTTAATCAAAGTGGTTAATCAAAGACTCCTTAAGTCAATCTTGGGCTGCTTCTACAAAGAGTTTTGTCTCTGCCTTGGAGTGCCCTTTGAGTTGGGGAGGCTGTTTTATGCTTGGTTTTGATGGGAACAGGGCTTCTATGTAAGATTGAGCTGTAGTCACCCTGCTTCTCTAGATTGTCCCTGTCTTTAATATGTACTTTAAAAACCTACATCATTCCAATCTTTCTGGAAAGAAAGTCATCCAAAAGCACTAGCACACCACCTTGAAAGAATGGCGACATTTTCCTACCTACAAAGATATTGCCCATATTAGCACCCCTTTTTCACCATCAGGACTTCATGGGTGTCACCTCCAGCATTTTTGAGAGTGTTTTTTTTTAATTTAAAAAAACCAGTTTAACCATGACACTATGGCCCCTTCCGCACATACAGAATAATGCACTTTCAATCCACTTTCACAATTGTTTGCAAGTGGATTTGGCTATCCCTTTTACAGTAAAAATCCAGCTTTCGTAGCGCTGCATTGAAAAGTGGGATTGAAATTCGTTTAAACTACGCTACGGTGGCGGAAGGGGCCTACTATTATCTATTGCCAGTCATTTTCTGCGCTTTCTACTCCTATGTCCATTTTGAAGTTAGAACTGCACCGTAATGTGCTGCAGTTCATTTATGAGAAGTAAAACAATAGCAAAGGATGCTGAGTTGCCATGACCATGCCCCCAAGAGCCAATATGAAGTTCCATAGAGAGAACATGTGGAAGACAAGTCAAAAACAATATTTTCCCTCCAAGTGTGCAGAAAACTTCCATGTGTACAAAGTCTGTTGCTTCTGTGCATATCTCTACATTTGCAGAGGCAAAATATTTGCTTTGCAGTTTATAGACAGCCTAGAATCACACTCCATGCGTAAGGAGAGGGAGGAGGAAGAATCATATGAACTTGACAATAAACTAGACTCCTCATCTTTTAAAGCCGACTCCCAGCGTTCGGATTCACAGCACTTACGTATACGCAAGCTTCAAATCCACACAGGTGGATTTGTGGAATTTCTCAATGGAAAAGAGTTCTTTCCCATCTTAACTCCCAATTTTCCCAGTGAACATACTACTGCCTTGCCCCCTTTCTGCCACTGTCATTCTTCTGTGTAGTGGGAGGGGAAACCTTCCCAATATTACGTATGTCAGTTTCATGATGAGTCCAAAGGATGCTGACCAGTGGTGGGATTCAGCAGGTTCGCACCACTTCGGCAGAACTGGTTGTTGAATCCCACCACCGGAACCGGTTGTTAAATTATTTGAATCCCACCACTGATGCTGACCCACTGAGTCATCTCAAGGGAAATGACAATGAATGCTACTTGACACAACCTCTTCTCTAAATGCAATTTCCCTATTCCTGCTCCTTTGCCATCACCTTCAAAATGACCTCCCTTCCACAGAAGGTCATACGGTCTCCCTGGAATGTGGCTTGATTCATATATACAAGTTGTCTGGAGTTTTTTGCTCCACGCACCCCTTTCTGTCATGCACCTGCCCTCTGCTTACTGTACTCTGCAGTCTGGCCTAAATAAGCAGAGAGCTGCTGGTTGGATAGATGGTTCTGCAAAACCCTATGACATTACCATTTTATGAGCTCACTAATCAAAAGGGGATGAATAGGACCCCTCTCATCTTGTCCCCAATTTATGGTCCCTGAATTTTTACAGATGTAACATCAAGGATCGACTAGAAAGTTAAGAATGTGATGTTTGGTCTCCTACCCTTTTTTTTTAAGCTGCTGGCACATATGTTTGCTTCTAGCTGCTAGTCAGATGGTCACACATACTAAATTAAAGAGTGTCTTTCTGCCTCCTTTGAAACTTCCTGATAAAATTTAATTACTGTTCAGCTATACAACAGCCTGCTTCTACCACCACAATATATATATATATATATTTTAAGCAAAAATTCAAAATGTTTGCACTGTTTTAAAAACATTTAATGAGACCTCAGAGTTCACTCACTTGCCTGTGAGGGAAATACTAACATCAAAAATTTTAGATGTTCTCTTTCTCCCTGACACAAATGTGGAATGTGATCTAAATGTTGAACATGTTCTCACATAATGTGAGAACAATGAGTACAACTCAATAAATCAATAAATCTCCAAAAGTGATCATTGGTATATTTTTTCATATTTGGGGGCTACAGTGGAACTAAACTAGTGGAATGGCCCTCAAAGAGGTGGTTTGACCCAGTATTACAAGCAAAGATTATATAAAATACATTTTTAGCTATTCTCTTGGAATGCTTTGGAGATTTGGTTCGATGTGCATCCTGGGAACTGAATATCAATCGGTTAATTGTAGCTAAGGCTTACTTGACAATATATTGGAAGAAAATCTTTCTTGGTTCTCAGGAGCAAGAGTCCCATTCACTACACCATGGACCATATTATGGAATCGATATCAAATAACAGCATCTAAATAACAGAACAAATGAAATAATAATGAAATATTGTTTGTTTTCATCACCCAGCATTATCCTGTGCAAAAAATGACTGTGATAAATTAAGCTATGAATTTATATACATGGCAGCAGCTTCCAGTGTAGCCCAGTTTGGAATTATTTATCTTGTGTCTTCTTGGAGCAATGCATGGAGTAGAATAATAATACTCAGGATTAAGGTTTTCTGTCAGATCTACTTGGGGAATTTGCCCACCACTTTTCTGCACTATTTATCTGATGCTGTCTCTTGCTCACTATAATTCTGCAAGCTATAGATTCACAAACTGAAACAAACAAACACAAACACAAACACACACACACACACACACGAAGATCCAAATAATCATGAGCGGGAAGAGAATAATAGATTTATGTTTAAATTAATGTGGATGCACAATGAAGTTGTGCGTTGTTGCAAAGAAAAGGGTGATTACTCCTGGAATAACCTGGAAGGCTTTGTAAAGCTTGAATTTCTAATGCAATTGAGTTTGCTTCCCTTTCCAGCGTTCAGCCCACGGCTGCTTTGCTTTGTATGGGAGTCTTATAGGAGATCGTCAGGCTTAAAGGGGAGCTGATAATGGCAAAAAACCCATGACATCTCCCCTCTAAGTCTGGTTTCCTTACGATCTTCTCCTTCTGTCTATAAGACACTGAGCAATCTGTGAACTGATACCAGATGTCCATCTAACTTAATCAAGCTTTAATACGGTCTGTGTTGGATTTAGATGAAGACAAACTCTAGGCTATTCCACTTGTGAGACCCTTCCTAATCCCTGACCCTCATGACTAGAGGAAGATGGGGTCCACAAAATGGGATCACAGAATGTGGTACAGTTCAGTGAAGTCCTGGAAGGAAACAATCAATACACAAATCAATGGTAGTGTCAAGTTGGCCACTTAAAACAATATTATTCTGAACTGGAGTAAAATTACTGAAGGGTTGTTTAGAGACTATAGTGCATTCTGTCAGCATTTTTAAGAAAGGCCTATAACAGTGTCAAAAATATTATATACCTTGGCTAGATTTTGAGGCCCTAGGCTTCAGCCTGCCAAGCCAATAGGTATATCCAGCACTGACTACAGTAGAGACATGAGCAGTTAGCAACCTCTAAGCCACCTCTCTGGCTCCCAGTACTTCATACCACATAAAAATGTGTGTTTTGAAGTTCTAAGTTACTTGGATAGGCCTATGTATCACAGTCTTCAGCTGCAATCCTTAACACGCTTATTAGAGTGTAATTGTCATTGAGTATGCACACTTAAAACTGTGCTGTTAATCTTCTAGATCCGTCCTCCAACCTGGAACCTCCTTCTGTCTTGATTTCTCTCTTTATGTGGCGACTGACCCTGGTTCCAAATTATCTGCCATGGCTTCTATGATGTGACCAATAATGCCCTGGATAATTGCTGTGATATACCTGGCTCAGCCACTGCAGTTGCTTTACAGTGAAAGGCTGCCATGTAAGATGAATAATATTGTGTCCTGTTAGGTACTTCACATGTATTTGTGATGCCATTAAGCCAAATTTCATGCAGTGTTCACTCTCAGAAAGCCCCTTTGCAAGGGCAAAACTACACATTCTCTGCTTTCCATGATAATCTTCCTAGTTCATTTTTTAACAAAACATAGCTAGAGAGGTTGAGCTTTAAAAAGAAGGCCAGTGCAAAATGGCTATTTAACTCTTTCTCTTTGCATCATTTTCCCACCAAAAATTGACACCCCCAGAGGCGTTCATCCATTTGGAGCCAAAGTGGGCGAGTTACTTAGGAGCGCCTTGGCCAAGGGGGGAGCACAAAACCCTGCAGAGATTCGTTTGTGGGATTTTTTTGTATTTTTCAATATTTATTTTCAGTTTTAGCCTGCAGGGGGCTCAGTTTTGGAGCTAACTTAGCACCAAGAATTTCAGAGAGGGATTTTTTCGGGAGACTCTCACAGATAATTATCACCCAGGTTTGAGTGAGGTTAGGTTTCAGGAGTCCCAAGGTTATATGGACTCCCAAAGGGAAGTCTTATCCCCCATTGAGCTTTCCAATAGGAAGCTAATAGGAGATGGGGGCTACACCTTCGAAGGTCCGCCGCTTGGGACTCCCTGAACCAGAACTTCACCAAACCTGGAAGTGATATCATCGGTAGAGAGTCTTCCAAAGATACTCTGAGAATTTTGGTACTTTCTCTCTAATAATTGCACCCCTGACAGCAGGCACCCCCCTAAATTTCCCCTAGATTTTTCCTTTTAAATCCACCTTCCTGCCAATGCTAGTTTTCTTTCTTTCTTTTATTCTCTCAATGGCTAATAAAGGTGGTGGTGGTTGTTGTTGTTGTTGTTGTTGTTGTTGTTTATTTGTTGTTTATTTGTTATTTATTTATTTATTTATTTATTTATTTGTTGTTGTTGTTAAATCCACCCCCTTTGGCATAGATTTAAACGGAGAATCTGAGGTCCCCAGTTTAAACATTGAAAGTGATGCTGTTTCAGGGTGGGGAAGAATCATGCCGCCCATGGGGAGGGCATCAAACTCAGGTTTTGCCCAGGGCTCCAGTTTGCCTAGGTACGCCACTGGACACCCCAAGCTACGGTACTTTTATCCACCCTGGGTAAAAATACATGTGCACATACATTTTCCCTAGCTTGAGAATGCTGGTTTGCAAGTGAAAAGGCATGGAGGGCGGTGCTGAATGACTCTTTTCCCCACTGCTAGTTTCCCCCTTTAAAATGCAGACACAACCATATGATTCCATAGAGTCCACCCTCCAGAACAACAGATTCCAGTGAAGCTCTCCTCAGTAGTCTGGAGACCAGTTGTAATTTTAAGAGTATTCTGGATCGCACCTGAAGGTTGATAACCCTAACTGAGTATGACTCTGGGGGTTCCATACTTGGAGTTCCCTGTGTTTTCATTATTTTCATTATTTAAAAAAAAATGTCTTGAAGGGATTCCAGTTGCTTAAATCTCCAATGACTAGTTTGAATAATTTGATCAATGGACTAAATATGTTTAGGATTGTTTTGAAAGACACATTTTGGCCTGGTTCTTGTTTAACCATTTTCCCAAGCTTGTTACCCAGCAAGTCAGGCTGAGCAACTGATTACGAGGGGCAGTAAAACTATTTGATCTGAACGTGTGAACTTGGATGCTTCTGCTGAAAGGGGGGGGGGGCCGACTTGTTCTTCCAGCATTATTGCATTCCTGCACCAATTACTAGCTACTTTAGAACGCATCAAAGAAAGTGAAACTTGCCATTCCCATTAACTTGCCCTGGTAATGGAAACAAGGCAGCTTTTGATTAGCAATGGGTGGGTAGTGTCCTAACTTTATAAATAAATTAGTTTAGACAAGCTGTCAAGATCTCTGTTTCTTCATCAGAAGTGACAATGAAGGTGCCACCTTGCATTTCTGGTTTACTTCCCCTTCCCCATCTGAGTTCTCAAAGGTTTCAAGGCCATCCTGAGAATAAACCATCTGGTTTACAGCCATGCAAAAGAGGAAGATGCTCACTAACAATGCACTTCTAAGAGTAGTTGCACGCTTTGAAGTCCACTGAAGTCACTGAGTTTAGAAATCTGCACTGTAACCCACTGAACTGTCTTGTAACCTACCCAATTAGTGCTTAGCTGTGTACTATTTAATTTGCAATGTACTTTTCGGTCTTCTCTGTGTTCCTGCAATGTTTCAGTGCTACAGTTGTGAGGCTAAGACACCATAAATGACTTGCAAAGAAGAGGAAGAAGGTTGGTTTGTATATTGTTTTTCTCTGCCTTAAGGAGTCTCAAACAGTTTATAATCACAGTCCCTTCCTTTCTATACAAAAGGCTCCTTGTGAAGGGGCTGAGAGAGTTCTGAGAGAACTGTGACAAGCCAGCAGGGGGCAGGGAATTTAAGCTGGTTTGCTGCTCATGTGAAGGAAGAGGGAATCAAATCTGGATCTCCAGATTATAGTCCACCACTCTTGACTTCTACACCATGCTGGTCATGGCAGAAAGGAATTTTAATGTGGGGTTACATGTTGATCCACTAACTGTGGAATTTGCCAGAGTTTTCATCACAGGGAATAAACTCCTTTGACTCCTTTCATTGTGGCCAATGCCATTTGCTCCTGGCTGTTTCACCTTTCCAAGACCACCATTTACAAGGTATTTGCAGTGTATTTATATAACACAGCAAGCCGCCTGCTTAATGCATCGATGTCATAAAACATTTGAAATTTAAGGGTTTAAAATAGTTGCTTTTACAATTAATTTCTACTGCATCATTATTTACAGCAGTCTGTCCCATTATCCTCAGCTGGTTCAATGATGCAATACAGTGATAGTCCTGGACACAGGAAGTTTGACTTAAACATACATAGAAGTAAGAACTCTGCTATTTGGAATGGCTTTCAGTGTCAATTGAGGGAGCCAGCTCATGTGTATGTAACCCAGGTCCAATAGGAGGGGCTAAAGAGCTCATACTTTCCACATAAGGAAGAAAGGGCTCCAATTTCCCTCAGATCTATTAGAGGGCTGTGACTGGAGCCTGCCTATTTCACAGAGTTCTGTTATTATGAACTATATTTGCACATTTCAGGGCTACCCTTGAAGGCTTGACAATCAGGAGAGAGAGCTCAGCAAAGAACAGCAAAGCTGCAAGTCCGTCAACAGTACTACAAGACACAACTAGAGAAATTTGCAAAGGACTGAGACCCTGCTATTCTGTTTTGCACAACAGGCCAGAATTATTACATGTTGATTATTGTTTCTGCATTAGTTCACTATATTTCATTGTTGTATTGCACATTATTGTTATAATGAACAGAGAACAGATTTAAAGTTTCTTTGATGGAAGTCTGGTGAATGGTATGGGTCACAAGGTGGGATCACACGGTCAGAGACTTGAACTCCTTTCCCATTAAAGATAATATCCTTCTTAAACCCTAAGTTGGGTTACATGTACACGCCCTTGCATACATGGATTGGGTTCCCACTTGAACAAAATGTAAATCTTGTTGGATTTCTTCACCAAGCCAAATGTGCTTTAAAGGGATAATCACCTTGTGAATATGCCACAACCTAACTGAAGTGAGCCATGGTTGGACTGAGCAGACATGGGTTCAAATCCTCATTTAAAGAACAATCCTAAACATGTGTCCTCAATGGGGCTTACTTCCAGGAAAGTGTTCAGAAAAAGAAGAAGAGTTTGGATTTGTACCCTTCTTTTTTTCTCCTGAGGAGTCTCAAAACAGCTTACAATTCCTCTCCCCACAACAGCCACTTTGTGAAGTAGGTGGGGCTAAGAGATTTCTGAAGAATTGTGACTAGCCCAAAATCACCCAGCAGGCTTCAAATATAGGAATGGGAAAACAAATCCAATTCACCAGATAAAAGTCCTCCACTCATGTGGAGGAGTGGGAATCAAACCTAGCTCTTCACATTGCTTTTAGCCATTATACCACTGGCGTAATGCCCATTGGGCAAGGTGGGCAGCTGCCCAGGGCATCACCTTGTGGGGGGCATCAAAATGCTGGGTTCGTTTTTGGGTATTTTTAGTGGTTTCCCATTTATGGCCTGCAGGGGGCGCAGTTTTTAGGCTAGCAGCACCAAAATTTCAGCATATCATCAGGAGACTGTCCTTATGCTCCCCCCCCCCCCCCCCGAAGTTTGGTGAAGTTTGGTTCAGGGAGTCCAAAGTTATGGACTTCCAAAAGGGGTGCCCCTATCCCCCATTGTTTCCAATGGGAGCTAATAGGAGATGGGGGCTACAGTTTTGGGGGTCCATAACTTTGGCCCCCCTGAACCAAACTGCACCAAACTTGGGGGGAATCATTAGGGCAGTCTCCTGATGAGACCCTGAAAGTTTTGAGACTGTGCCTTCAAAAATGTGCCCCCCCAGCCTGCAACACCCATTGACAGCAATGCAGAAAACTCAATGCAGAACAAAGATTCTTGGGCAAGAATTTTGGGATGCTCTTGCAGGGAGGGCATTCTTGGACATATCATCACCAAAATTTCAGGGTCTCATCCGGAGACTGTCATGATGATACCCCCCCAGTTTTGGTGAATACCAGTTCTGGTTCAGGGAGGCCAAAGTTATGGACCCTCAAAACTGTAGCCCCATCTCTCATCTAATTAGGCTCCCATTGGAGAACAATAATGGGGGATGGGGTACTCCCTTTGGGTAGTCCATAACTTTGGACTCCTTGAACCAAACCTCACCAAACTTGGGGAGTAGCATATGACAGTCTCCTGATGATATGCTGGGAGAATTGTGGTGCCTGTGGGATATGTCTAAAAACGTCACCCCCTGCAGGTACCAATGTCCTGGTGCAAAAAAATTTTTGGTCGTGGTGGAGTGGCCGCCCAGGGGGGGGGCGCATCCAACTCAGGTTTTGCCCAGGGCTAGAGTTTGCCCAGGGCTGCCTTGTTACACCCCTGCATTATACCACACTGGCTCTAAGGATCATACTGTTAGTAGTGAAGTCACTGGGTGACCTTGGGCTAGTTAGCATCTTTCTGCTAACTTATGTAGGTTGTCCTTGCTCAGCATAAGGACTGGAGACAAATGTGAGAAATCTTTTGTTTTAAAACCTTCCTTTGCTTCCCAATTTTCTCCCACAATCCTTTCATTCCTCTCCTCAAACTCCATGAATAGGTTTGACTGCCATCAAGGGAAAGAGTTACGGCAGAGAATCTGTGAGCAAAGCAAGAGTTACAGTCTCCCTCCTGCCTCTTCTCTCCTGGAAATAGTTGCCCCTTTATTTTATATTAAACTAGCAAGGACGTATTCAATCGACTCTCATTATTTGAGTCTAACTCAGCAAGACATTGCTTACATCCTTCTTTGAAAATTTTGCATTGTAACTCTTTTTAGGAGAAAAACAATCAACATAAATAATAATTAAATGCACACAACCACTACCCTCACCACACTACAAGCACCATTGTGTAAGTGCCACAGGTATTCAAGTTCACTCATTTTTTTAGCTGTGCCTAGAGAACGGAGATGTTTCATTAGAAAAGTATGTAGCAATGTGACTCTCTCAACCTCGAAAGGTTTAACTTGGATTAGTCTAGTATTCTTACTATGCATAGCAGCATCTTTGGGAGACATTACAGTGTATGCTGTCAATATGTAATAGGAGCACTTTGCTTTGTCCGTTACGGTGGCTTTGGAATCAATGCAATTTTGCATATTAATTGCTCACAGAAAGGGGCACTGCAATCTATTGACTTGAAAAGCAGTAACTCTCTTCTAATGTTTGCATGCAGGCTGAGTCCAGCTCATACAATTTGCCTAATAAGATATCTGTTAATCTTCTGTTTGATGCTTACATTTCTGAGAGCTGCAGCATTGTGCACTCCTATCATGCCAAATTCTTTAGTGTGGCAAGCTTGTTTTGTCCATTGAAATTGCCCTCTCTGCTCATTAACCAGGTGAAGTAAATCTCTGAACGTAAACCTCAGAACAGTTTCTTTGGTCATCGCAACTTGAAACTGCAAAACTCAGAATTTGGGGGGGCAGGTTTGAATGGAACACCAAATCAAGCTAGAGGGCTGCCTTAAGTCACATTTGTAAGGATGAAGTGAGTGAAGTGAGACTTTCTCCACAGAGCAGACTAGGCACAGAGCAAGCTGTTTCAGATCCCTGGGGAACAAGAGTACACTGAATGTGGCTGCTCTCTAGGTGTGCCTCACCTAGGCAGCTGGTTCTGACAGCCAAAAGGAGGTGGCCTTCGTTCCTCACCAGAGGTGTACCTCCAAGGGGGTAGGGGGTGCGACACACAGTGGGCGCGCCCCTGTGAGGGGGTGGTGGGGGCGTTCCAGGGGTGTTCTGGGTCAAGGGCATTTTGGGGTGGGACGGGGCAGAGGACGCATTGGTGCACCGGGTACTTTCCCCTCTTGCTACACCTGTGTTCCCCACTATCCTTTGCCAGGCTATGCTGCAGTTCTGCCAATAAAGTTCTGGCCTCGCTACAGCCAAGTCATGTGTGGTATGTTCCTTATCAGGTACAGGGGAAAGAAGTACATTTCTGGGAGTGAAACAGGTCTCCTACACCTTATTGCACTATTGCCTCTTTTGCCCAGGTAGCAAATCCAAATAGGATGCTTCCCTGGTCTCCTACCCTGACACCTCTCTCTTTTTGCATTTCCTCTGCTGCCATATAAACCTTTATATTTAAACTGCTCCTCAGAATATGCAAGATCAACTTCAATAAAGTTTACTTTGAAGCCTGAGTGTAAGGACAAATCATTTTCTGCACAATTCCCTGGTACATGAGAGGGTGATAAGATACTCAGAAGCAGCTTCTTTAAAAATAAATTATTTATTGTGAAATAAAACACATGGAATATGCAGACCTGCTTTCTGATTCTCTGTCTGAGAAGTTTTCTTGGGAGCCTTCAGCATAGAAGTTTGTCAGGAATTTTGTGGACATGGCTGCTGGATTAGTACTATCTTTACATGCTTGTTGAAATCTTCAAAGATTTCTAAAAAGGTGGTGAAGCCAGACCTCCCTTTGCAAAAGCTCTGCCAATTCTTTCTCAGCAAGACTTATTCTTCTGTATGATTAATAATTCCAGCTTTAATAAGGTTTTCCATCAATTTAACTGGAATTGATCTTAACAGACTTGTAATTTCCACCACCATTCTTTCTTTAAAATTAATGTTATATTTGCTACATTATATTACTCCAATTTTCTAACATTTCCAAGTGACAAATAGCAATTTTTTGTTAAATAATGATGAACAATTTTGTGTTGGAGCTCTTCAGTTAGTTGCCTAGATCTCTAAGTGTTCATTGTTGAGTGGAAAGTTGTAGGGAGCAAACACTCTTTCTATTAGCATTCTGTATTTCTTTTTTGCACCTTTTTATTGCTTCAAGGGGGCTGCCAACAGCCTAGATAAAAATGTTTACCTGGAAATAACATCACTGCTTTTGTAAGGAGGTATTTTGGCATTCTGTGGTATTTCAGCTGGTCTTAATGAATTGAAGAAAAAAGAACTTATCTACAGAACAATGTGGTTCTTTGCAACTTTTGACTGACTTCAGTCATATACTTCATTTTCCTTTTATCATGGGGGGTGGGGAATCCAGGATTCAGTCAAGATAGAAGAATTTAAACTTTGTTCAGGCAGTAATTCGTGTAGGGAGAGTTACCTGCTGGGTGGGATGTTTTTAGTGAAAGACATTTTTTCAAGTTTAGGGCATCCACCTCACCAACAAATATATTGAATTACAAGAAGAAATCCAGGAATCAGCTTAGGCAGGGGCTTTTAATTCCTGGAAACCCCAAATAATACACCATCTCTCTAATTACCTTCCCTTGTAGTTACCTTTGGTCGCAATCCTAGAAAATTCTCCTCAGCAAACCTAATGTAAAAGAATGGTAGCTCATTTCAGTGGTTCTTGCACAAGAAAAAAACAAACCCTGGCACATTGTTCCTTATGGGGTCTGATCTGTCTGTCTCCTACAATGTCACCCTAAATCCCTTAAAGTGATTTCTCCCTTTCATTTAATGGTAGAGCCTCCACTGTACAAAAGGATTCCCCCCCCCCCAGATTTCAGTTTTCTCCCCTCCTCCAGAAAGTACTTATAAATAACCTTTATTCCTCTCACAGAAAATGCTAAATTACTTATAAACTACATCTGCATGTTGTTGTTTTGTATTCATTCCCAAACATCAATACTGACTGAGAAAGTGTTTTAATCTAAGTATTCTATGAAGTAAACAGGAGACGAGAATTTTTCCCCCTCTCAAGTAAAATCCCTCAGTTGCTTTTTATTATAGTACACATCACAGATTAAACCTATCCCAGGAGTCTACCAATGGGAAAAAAGATAAACAAGCATTAAATTGCCAAGAGAAGTGTCCAAAGCAAGATTCAAAAATAACTCAAACATTTGAACAGAGATTGGATCAATGCACATGTGTAAAACGATTAAGCATAAAGACCACAGAGCGCTTTTCTAGAGGCTGAAGGAGAAGAAATAGGACTATCTCCAGACACGTCTTTCTTTCTTTTTTCAACAAAGTAGATGTGCCAGTTGTCTCAAAGGAAACAACATAGCAAGTGCTAGATTTAAGAAGAAACTAAATTTGCTATACAGCAAAGCCCAGCGTGGGGGAGATGGCTGCCTTCGAATAAAGGCAGTCTAGAGAGTTCAGATCACCCAAGAGCAACAAGGCTGAGTGTCCTCTGCAGAACTGGCAGAAGAACTTCTGGGAGTTGGCTGGAGTTGTACCTACTTGTCAGTGGTTCAAATGGCCCACGGGTAACTTTCCCTGTCAATGCACGGGTCTTCAAAATTCTCCACTACAAGGAATGTGGTGGTTAAAATAGTAATATTTTATAGAGTTTGACAATTAGTGTGATCAAGGCTTATGAGATAGGAATTTGAGTGCTGCAGCATTTGCCTCCCTCTATAATTCCTGTGAATTTCATAGCCTCCAATAGTGTGTGACGCTTATAGCTTCTCTGTGACTCCAATCCAGCAATCTCTTTGTGTGTGCAGTGGAAGCATTGTGTGTGCTTAACAACTACTCTGTGAGATCATCTCATGCAAAGAAAACAAGGGCAAATCCCCTTTCCACAGACATGGATAGGCACAGAATGCCAGAATGTCAGTAGTCCAACCAATGCATACAAATGCAGAAACCAACCTATGAAAATGGGATACATATGTCCGTACAGCCCTGGATTAACCATTAAGCAAAATAAGCACGTGCTCAGGGTCTCAAGTAAAAAGGGCCCCATAGAATTTTTTTTCCAGTGGCAGGTTTACAGTGGACCATGGTGCAATGTTGCAGCTGAACCAGAGCCCATAATAAATGAAAAATAATAACATTAATATAATTATAGTACTGAAAAAGGTTAATATATTTTAATCTTGGGAATGCAGGAGAAAACTTTTTGTAGTATAAATAAAGTTATTGTTCGGGTCTCACACACACGCACCCCCCATATTACCCTGGACTTTCCAATGAAACCCCATGCCACCCTGTACTCCCCGCCTGGCCTGTCACTCACCACCAGCCAGCTGATCAGCAGGGAGGCCAGGGCACTCCACCTGCTGACCTGGAAGCCAGCTGCAGACTCTTCACCACCAGAGCAGAGTGTGGCAATGAAGAGCGGGGAAGAAAAGATGCCCATGTGGCCCCAGCCCCTATTTGGGCAGCGAGAGAAGGCCTGGCACACAAGCAGGCACTTCAACCTGCAGACAGCCGGATGTCACCACTGGATCGGCCACCACCCCATTCAGCAACCCTTAATAGGGCAGGTGGGCCCCAGGACAAGGAGCCAATCTGCAGGCTGACCCAGTCTGGTGGGCAGCCCGGTGTCCAATGGCATCCTGGAGCCAGGCCCAGGCCAGGTGGAGGGAAGCAATTGGGGAGGATAAAATGGAAGGACAGGAAAATGAGGGGAGGAGGATGGATGGAGAGATAGAGTGGAGAGGAGAATCAAGGGGGAGAGAGAGAAGAAGCCAGGAGCGCATAGAAAGAGCAGAGAGGGCAGGAGAGAAGAGTAGGAGTATGGTGGGCACCAGAGGCTATAATACCTTGCCCACAGAAGAGGTCTGCTATCACCCGTGCAGGGACAGAGGGATGGCTGAGCTCCCCAATCCAGGACAGGCGCAGGAGGCACTCCACAGTTATAAGTAAGCTACAGTAAACATTATTTTGCATCTTTGATTCCTGTAAGTTAAAATGCTATGTATCTTCAAGGCAAGAAAGCAATAGAAATAATAGATGTTTTGTTTCATACAAATTATTCAGCAGAATATATATATTTTACTGTATATTATTGGTTTTTTTATTTTGAATTACATACACAGTATATAGCAGCACTATAATCTTTTCAGTGTTTGGGACCTCTAAAGGTCTTGTGCATGTACATATAAACCTGTGTGCATACATGTATACCATCCATGTCTCACTGCTCCACAATGAGGACAATGATATATCTAGGAGGTCCAAAGGGGGCATACAACCCAGGCACCATTTGCCTGGGTCACATGGGGGTACATTTTGGCCACCTGTCCCCAACCCTCCCCTCCCCAATGTCCAGTCATCAGCCATAGTTGGCAAGACACTGGGGGCTCAGATGCAGTGCCACTCCGAGGGACAGGGGAAAGCTAGGTACATTTTAAAATACATCTAGTTTTCCTCCATCCCTCCAAGTGGTGCCATGATTGGCAAGACGCTGGGGGTGGAGGAGTGCACCCTTCTTGGCCTTGTCCCTGCTGCCCTCAGTGTCTTGCCAGCTGCAGTGCTGCTTAGATGGATAGAGGAAAGGTTTGTTTCATTCTTGTGGTGGGGGGGTGTTTGGTGGGGGGACATGGTGGGAGAGCTTAGTTGGGGGCTGGGCATGGGGACTGCAGCACCCCGGGCAAGCCCTAAGCGCCGTTTTAAAATGGTACGTACCTGCATGAGGACAGGAGTGAATCTTTCTATTCCTGTTTCTCCCTTAGTTAGACCTGCAACAAATGTTTCCCACTTTGACTTTTGTAGTTTTTTGGAAGAGGGGTAGAAATATGTTCTGGGAAAATGTTGAGAAAGTTCATCTTCTTTTCAGCACTTCTCCAGACCATTGTTTCTTCTATCAGCTGATAGTTCATCTGCATTTTCTTCAATTACTGCTTCTTGTTTCTGGATGAGCCATGCAGGGTGATGCCAAACCAAAACATGGCTAAAAGGGGAGGGTTTTCCTAAGCTACTGAAAATGTTTACAAAAATAGTCCCCTTTGGGACTATTGAGCTATACTCCATACAAATTGTAACAGACGTCTGACAGATCCATGTTTTGCAGTTTGGCCTTTTATGGGTTTCAGATCTCTCCCCTACCCAGGAAGCCTCTTGTTATGTAGATCTATTCAGAGGCCTCTTCTGAGGTAGGGGATGTGGAGTTCCAATTGAGAGTCTGTGTTCTGATCCCTCCCCCGCCCAGGAAGTCTTTCATTGGTTGTGAAAGTAGCCTAGTCCAGATAACAAACAGTGTGTCAATTTACTGGGGGATAGTTGTCATCTGTATGAGGCTCTGTAGTTCTGGGAGGGAGGGACTGGAACACTAGCACTCTGAACCTGAAGCCTCCCAACTTCTTACTGCATTCCAGAGTCAGGGGAAGAAGTTTAGAGGGACATTGCTATCTCTCAGCAACATTCTGAACCACCACAACACAATGCATTTGCTTAACCTAAAGTTCAAGTCACGTGTGGCAGAATTCTTGTGTGCCTCACATGACTTCTAGACAGATCAGTTCTGGGAGTTCCGTGCTCAGAAATTAATTCCCAGGGATGCAATTTGGATTGGGCTTGTGGTGCATGGGGGCCCAAGGGCTTAAACCTCTGCTGTTTCCCCAATCTGAGAAGCCCCAAGGAGCTGCTGTTCACCTCACTGGGGAAATTTATTGTGGATATATGCAAGTTTCCCAATATGGTTGGTATCTCCCTGGAGCCATTTCAGATCAGGTAACTATGTGGGTGGGGAGGCTCAAACCCCCTGTCCCCATACACCATGACCCAGTACCGTGGGGGGGCTGCCATACCCCCACACACACACACACATATACACACCTTACCTTTTAAAAGTTAAAATAGCAGCCTGCTCTGGTCCACAGGGGCAGTCTGAGGGGAGGGGTGGGAGAAGCGATTCTCCAAGCTCCCCCCATGCCTGTGTAACCCCCATGCCCAGAATGGGTTGGCCCAGAATGGGTTGACCCAGTAAGGGGTGGAGACTCAGAGCAGCAGAAAGGCTGAAAGAGCTCTTTGCAGAAGACAAGGGTACCAGACTCGGACCTTGATTTCTATAAGCCCTTAACACCTTGTTAAGGTAATTGCAATATTGTTGGGAACTACTGGGAAGGTAGTTGTTTTTGCTATGTTGTAAATGTTGGAGTTTATTGTTTCAGGGTTTTCTTTTTGTGGTTGTAATGGGTGAGAGTTCTCCTGGAGACCTTCATCATGTTGCAACCTGTTCATCAAGCCCTTGGAGTCTTCAGGAGCCAGCCAACTTGCAAAGAAGAATTTGGACTTGGCAATATCAGTAGACTGTAAACAGAAGGACTTGAAATGCAACCTGAACAGGACCTTGAATTGTAACGTTAAATGTTGATGTTTTAAAAGTGTTAATTGCAAAGAAAAGTAAACCATTTTGTTGTTTAAAAATTGTTGTTGCAACTCATTCCAAGTACTGCCCCACAGAACCCACAAGCTGAGGTTACACCTGCACCTGGGGTATTTATCTCTCCCCCCCCCATCCCATGGTAGCTCCGCCTATGCCATGACCCCAGTTGATTCAGGCATCATCATGACTCCCATTCATCTAGAAATGAAGTACTGATCACAACATTCCCAAAGCTCAGTAGGACATGCAACAAACACTTGGGAGACATGAGGACTTTGTACTGAGTGTTTTAGGTCTAATACACTAACTTGAGCACCCACAGTTAGGCAACAAGTTTGCACTCTGATAGTGGAATAAAATGATCTAACTTGCAGGAAGACTGACATCTCCTGTTGATGAGAAAGACAGTGCATAAATGAAGTAAGTAAATGAATATGAAATTGAAATATATGAGGTTACCAAACATTAGGTATTTTTTGAAAGGTATTCTTTTTGAAAGGTATAAAATAAATTCTTTGTGTACATGCCCCATCCATTTAGATAGAGTTTAAAGCATAGGTTTGTCAGAACTGTAATCAAAATACTGGCCTTGTCATGGTACGTGATGAATCAACCCACGTTACAACTCTGGAACCCCTCAGGTTTTGGAACAAATGGGAAATACCTGAACTGGCCAGTCCTTGCTGTTCCCAGACAGAAATCCAGAAGTCAGCATTCTGCCCAGAAGTCCTCTTCAGGATCTACAACCTCTGCTCTCTTCTTTGTCCACGAAGTTTGCAATCCGCACCGCTAATCTTTTACACCATGAACAAACTGACCACTTTGATTTTTTTTAACCAATCCTTTCAGCCACAATAATTAAAGCACATGGTGATGCATGCCAGCAGGTGTCCTATCACAGTCCCCAAGACTTAATGGCTTTGAAGTCTTCAAAAGAGGAGGCAAAGATTTCTGACGACTCTCCCCTCTTGATGCCGCACTCCCAGCATGCCCACTACACTGCTCCTGAAGGCTCACTAATACCTAGGCACAAATTGGGGGAGGGGGTCAAAGGGCTGCAATAGGAAAGGGAAATGAGAAAGGGCTGCTCTGTGAAATGCAGAGATGGTTGGATAAATGCCACTATAGGAAGTGCCCCACGTACCGGGAATTGGGTAGGGAATTTGGAGAGCTGAGATTCCCAGGCTTCATTTTTAAATTTAAGTTATGGGATCTCGTGACTGCAGGTTGAAAGTGGGTGGAAAATAATCTTTAAAGAAACATAATTCCATAACAGGATTGGGTGGTTGTATGTAGTTAAAGCCATTTGAGGAGAAGTCCTTCTAAGATCTGCATAGCTCCCGCCTATTTTCAGTGACTCTCCCTCCATCTTCCGTCCCCGATGACCTATATTTCTTGCATTCCAGCACCTTAATCAGCCATGCAGTGCAAAGTAAAACATGTATATGTACTCAAATTGGCAACGTTGATTTTGCGCACAGAATTTGGTGCATGTGTATATGCACAACCATACATGCACATTTCTGCCACTCATGACCACAAAATGCATACAGCCCTGGCCTTGACTCTAATTGCCACTTCTGCCGGCGTCACGAGAGAGCCGCATCCATTCGTCCTTCCTCATGTGACTGCAGAGGCTTCTGCAAAGGAAGGAGAGAAGCAACAAGGCAGCGGCAAGCCAAGGGATCGATTGTGTAAACTGTTGCCCGAGTTGCAACAAGCATTTTGGTTCCTATCCTGGAGTGCGAGCCAGTCTGGTAATTAGTACATGGGCAATAAGTTGAAAAGGAGATGTCTGGCGAAGGTGGTTCAAGCCTCCTCCTGACATTGATCATGTGCAGATGCATAGATCACTGTCGGGGCAAAGTGCCATTGCTGGCCTGTGTCTTCCCATTGCCTCATCAATCCATCATCCGCTTAACCACTGACACCTTGGCAGGCTCCCACCGCCAGCCCTGCATTTGAATTGCCTGGCACCAGCCGCACCGGGGAATACAGATTTGAGAATCTAAGATTTAAATTTGTTTAAGTATTGTGAACAGCAATTCCCCTGCAAGCTATCTTCATTGCCTTTTTGCCAAGGGGGAACAGTTGGGTCTTTTGTTAGAAGTACAAATTGCTCCTTAATGCAAAAGGATAAAGCGACGTGCAAAGCGCCTCCTTAGAATTCCTCCCAGCTCCAGGTAATGCTGCCGCATGTCAATTTTAATTTTTGGGAATTTAAACTGAGGGCTTTGTGCCTAAGCTCCCTCTTGTCACTCGGAGAAGAGGAATACGTCGGAAAGGATTAGAAACCTGGTGGGGATTGTACTTTGAGAGCAATTATGCTTCATTTGGGCTTTTCAAACCATATTCTGGAAATACTGTCGATCAACGAAACACTCAAAATGGTTAAACATGCTGGCATTGCAAGGGGTTAAGAACATACATGTTTTTCCCTGTCATGGGGAAGGGGCTTGTAGAGCATTTAGAGAAAGATATTCTGAGTTTCTGCACCACATTGTGAGGGAAAGGGCCTTTCAATATGCGCAGCCACAAACTAAAACCAACAGAGAGAATCTATCAGTGATGTGATTGTGTTAGCCTGCAGTGAGGTGGGCAAAGGGAAGGCCCTGGTGGGATCAGAAACCAATTCTTCTCTCACTTAGGACTGGATTAGGCACTTCAGTATCCAAGTGTTTAGGGCCTTAGGTGTATCACTGTGGGAAAATAAGAACATTCCCAAATGCATAAAGAAGCGTGAAAAATCGGCAAACTTGCCTCTGGGAAAACCCATACTTAGCACCAGCTCTCAACATATCCTGGAGGTTATTTTAGAGCAAATTTAGCTACATTCATTACACGCATTACCATATTTCTCTAACCACCAGGAAGAAATGTGATCCAGAAGACAAAAGTCTACCATTAGATCTGGAAGACTTGGTTCCTTGCTTGGCAGTGAGTCTTCTCTGAATGGCATCGGTTTTCCATTTGTGAAAAAGAGCTGTCTTAATAAATTGTTATGTGGACAAAATTAAAATGTCAGTGAATCCATTTCCACCATCTTCAATCTTGCTGCACATTTCTCTGTCCTCCTTTCCCACTCAGCAGGAAATAAAGTATCCAGCCAATGGATTATAAGGGATTTCCCACAGAGAATTCTACTAGAAGGAGTTGACTGAGTGAAGACGAGGGACCAAGCCTGTGAACTTCATTGCCATCATACATGATGTGTGTGGCCTCCTCTATTCTCCCCACTCTGAATCAGACCATGGTTGGCATGTAGAAGAGGCCTCAACCTTATCACCTGTGCTGTTACGCCTAACAGGAAAGGGACTATTTGGCCCCTGTGTTGATAGGATTTGGAAACAATGCAACGATTTACAAAACCAGCATATTTGAAGCAAAAAAAAATAGAATGGATTTACACAGTACAGTCAGCAAACTGCCTTCCAACCCTCTTTCACCTCTCAGGGGGGAAAGCTACCATCTACCTCCAGCCTAATGAAGGGAAAAAACACACGTGTTCCTCCATCCAAGAGCAAATTATGCTGAGAGAATAAGCTCCCTCCTTACCCAAGAGCTTTGTGCCAGGATAATCCAAGAAGCCTTATGTGATATCCAGAGATTTCACTTTCCATGTGTAGCACAAAAGAATGTCAGGGAAGATGGGAGCAATTGCATGGCAGGCAGTGTTCTTCTCCTTTCCCTGCAGAACAGGACCAAACTCAATACCATCAGAGATACCCTCATTCTGCCTTAAATGGACTACACATGGGGGTGGCCTTGTGTAGTCTCCCCCTGATACAGTGCATCAGCAACAGGGCTTCCGCATGGCAGGGTTCTGGTGCTTTTAAAAACAACCCAGTGTTTTAATATTATGTCAATATTGTTCTACCAACCCGTGTTTCAGGTTTTCTGCAGTACCAGCTTTCATTTTTTTAAGTAAGACCAACCCCTTTCGTTACAGAGGTATGATTTTTCCCTTAGTACCTCCACAATGAAAAAAGCAAAAGCTAAGAATTCAAAGAACCTAATACACCTATTGGGAAAGGGGCAGGGAGAAGAAATGGTCTTCAAAGGCAAAAAGACTGCTGTATAGTTGGGACTGGGAGGATCCCAACTTTCCTACTCACCTAGCAGCCATCCTATAGCATCCTTTGGTATGATACCCTGACAAAATTGAATCAACGTAGTTCTTCAACAGAAACAAATCAGTGAAGTTTCTCAGATCCAACAGAACAACACATTTTCACCAACTGTGATAATTGCCCATGAGTCAAAGAGAAAGAGAATGGCTGTCTTAAGGAGGAAAAGAAACCAGTATTGGAAATCATCAGTCACACACACTCAGCTTTACCGAGTCATACACTGATGTTAACTTGAGCATCTCAATTTTGAATATTTGAATTTCTAATGTGAATTTCAGAAGAGTTGGATTCAGACTAACATTCCCGCAAACACAAAGATGTGCACCCATGGAACATATTTCCTCCCTCCCTCTCCAGTGGCAGCCCAAAATGCCCTCTGAAACCCGGAAGTTTGGAATTC
Source organism: Sphaerodactylus townsendi (assembly GCF_021028975.2). NCBI lineage: Eukaryota > Metazoa > Chordata > Lepidosauria > Squamata > Sphaerodactylidae > Sphaerodactylus > Sphaerodactylus townsendi. The sequence continues at coordinate 55,500,657 of NC_059426.1, forward strand.
TCCTCCTACGTTTCAGAATCTTGCTGCATCAGGAGAAGTAAAGAAGCAACTGCTGGGCTGGGACTTCCTTTCCCATGGGAGAATTCTGGAATGCTGGACTTTAGTATTTTCAAAGAGCAGAATACTGCAACCTTCAGTGAAAGACCTCTAGAATCAGAAACTGGGAACAGACCTATCCCATAAAGTTGTTTTAATGCACATTTCTAAAGCAGTGGTTTGTGTATAAAATAACACATAGTACCTCCACTTAGCAGCTAGAAAAAACCCTGCCTCACTTGGCCTTAAGAAGTCTATGTCATTTTTTAAAAAATCTATCATTAGACAAATGAAAGGGTTGTAAACTGATCAGAGTTATATTTTGAGATATGGAAAGTAACTAAAGTTTAGGCTTCTCAGTACAAGGTGTCTCTAAATAAGAAAAAAACAAGATTATACTTTCTATTGTGTACCTTCCTTCACCTTTTAGAATATGCACATCCAAATCTTTATATTTTTCAGTGTGCTTTCAGTGGTAAATAACAACCATGTTTTATAGAGCCTCATTAATGTAGTTTGGTCTAATCCAGGGTTCAGACTGGAATCAGGAGCTTTTCCAGATAAATTCATGGATTCCTATAGCCTTATCAAGTTCCCTGACAGCATGGCCAATTAGCCATGCTGGCAGGGGCTGATGGAAACTGTAGTCCATGAACATCTGGAGAGCCACAGGTTGCAGACCCCTGGCTCTAATCCAATTTCATCATATCTCAGGCCCCTTCCACACAAAATAATGCGTTTTCAAACCACTTTCACAACTGTTTGCAAGTGGATTTTGCCATTCCACACAGCTTCAAAGAGCACTGAAAGCAGTTTGAAAGTGCATTCTGCATGTGCGGAATGAGCCTCAGAGACTGAACAGGGTTGGTACTTGGAAGGGAGACTACCAAGGGAGAGTCTGAGGTTCTGCAGAGGAAGGCAATGGCAAACCATCTCTGCTACTCATCTACCTTGAAATATGTATATTTCAAGGCAGGTGAGAAGCAGAGGTGGTTTGCCATTGCCTCAATGTGCCATATACGAGCACAACACGTGTATTAAGTGAAGACAGCAGGTAAGTATCAGTAGAGCAAGAGCAGAGCAATGCTGTGTGTTACTGTTGCTGGGGCCTGAAGGCTGAAACGGAATCCGTCTCCTCATGTTATTATGGCATAGCAGTGCTTTGTATGCTTTCTTCCCAGAAGCAAATCCTCTCTAGCAATCTAGATTTGCATCCATTCTTTTTCCTACCAGAATGAGAAAAAAAACTTAGAACATTTCTAGCAGCAACGTGATGGGGGACCATTCGTAACACACATTTTAAAAAACAGGGTGTTTTTTCCTTTGCTGTAGTTGCATTAATGTTGGTTGAGTTCCAGAAGTCCCACACCATGTCCCCAAGTAATAACTGTGACTGTTTGCTTTGCTGCACTACAAAAAATCAGTTCAGATTCAGATGAATACTTCAGCAGCAGAGAAGGGGGGGGGGCATTTCCTTTTTAAAATATCCTGGTTTTAAAAAACAGCCAAAAGGAATAGATCCACAAAATCATGGTATATTGCGATGAGAGAGAGAGAAAAACTGCAGTCCTATTCAGAATGATATCAGGCTAAGCCCAGTCTATACTATGTGCAATTTGTTATGATCGCTAAATCTAAAAATATAGATCTTAAAATCAAAATTGACTAGGATAACTACATTCTCAGAATCAGGAAAAACCAATGTTCAAAATGTTGTACACAATCTTTTATGTGAAATATTTCCTCCTGGGGAAGCAAAATAAACAGGAAAAACTGATGGGGGGGGGGGGGGGTTGGTGAGAAAACATAGTGCTAAGCCCTTGTCTTCAGCTTGCTTCAAACTGAAAATGACAATGGAGGACATCCCTGCAGACATAACTGGGTTAGAATTTGTATTATGGTTTCAAATTGCATGTAGGCACACTGGGACAAAGCAACAGAAGAGCTCCCTTTGAAAATATCATCACCAGTCATCAGCTATGTATCTCAAATCGGTCAGAATGTATAGGTGTCTTGCAAAGCAGAGAAAGATATTAGCTATTGTAAATAACATTAAAACTTATTTTAATTCTCACAATGACCAAGAAGGAGAACATATCACTCCTAATCCGTGACATCACAATTACTATTGAGCATACCACAGCATTTCACACAAATACTCTTGATCACAAATGATGTGCTTGCAAGGAGAACAAAAATGCAACCAACTGTTGTTTGGTACACCCCTGAGAAAATAAGGGAGCCCTGAATGATATGTGCTGCTTTGAAGAAAGCTGTGTACAGCCCAGACAAATGAATGACTAGCAGTTATACATTCATTGCACTATGAACAGCTTGTTTGCAAAGGAATATTGATGAAGGTGGAGTGGGGGACAGGAGAGAAAGAACTGAAAGGTAAACAGTTTACTATGGCAAGTCCAGTGTGTTTGTGTTATGAAACTTTACTTCATATAGAGAGAGAAGCACAAGAGACATAATCGTATAAGGAGAATTGCCTGACAGCTCAAAGGCTAAAAATCTATTGTGGCATATGTTTTCATAAGCAAGAACCCACTTTGTCAGCTGCATGGTTAGCTGCAGTAGGCTGAAATATATACACAACGGATACAAAAGGATGAGAAAGAACATTATTACCAAGAGATACCAACAAATCAGTGATCTTGGACTAGGGTCATTCTGCATATGATTGAACTGTTACATTCCTATGTGGAGCACAGATGAAAACAAGACCAAGTAAGGAGAGTAAATGATCCAATCAGAGTGGACCTAAACCACCCCACCAACAAATTAGGAGCTGGTGATGAATTTCCTTTCCCAACACGATTCTTATGAAGTGCATTCTGTTCATGAAAACCTCTGCCATAAAACATGTTAGTTTTTAAAGTGCCACAAGATGGTCTGTAGTTTTGGTTTTAACTGACAATCATCATGGTCGCATCTTTAGAATGCATAAATGGTAGAACTCTCTTGGAAAAATTATTTCATACCCAAAATACACTAGCCATTGTTGTGTTGGCATTCCCTCCCCTCCCCTTTTGCCTATTCTGTTTGAAGCTCTGCATTCTTTATTTTTTTTGTTTACTTAGATAAAGCCCAACAACCACAGTATGTGTCTCTTTCCTCCTCTTTCCACTCCTTTTCAATGTGTGCACACACTTTTCTACCTCATCCTTTCCCAAGAATCAACTTCAAGTCAAGATTCTGAGAGAATAAAACCCTTGCCCCATCATGTTGTAAACTTGCTAGTCTGTTAATTTTTATGAAACAAAAAGAAACACTAATAAATTCTACTGAAATGTTATTTCTGAAAGAAATTTTGTGGACAAACAGAAACACTGAAAACTTTAGCAATAAATCCTGACAAGAGAACATTCTGGTGGATTTATACCCAATGGTGGGATTCAGCAGGTTCGCACCACTTCGGCAGCACCAGTTGTTAAAATGGTGCTTGCAAGCAACCAGTTGTTAAATTTATTTGAATCCCACCAGATTATACCCTTTGCAATTAAAAAAAATAATCTGTTCATCACATTTTTTTACACTTACACTATCATCACAGGTGATTTAAAAGGATATTTCCTGCAGACTTATTTAATGCTGGATCCTATTCATTAGAAACAGGCTAAGTTACTGTTTCCCATTTCATTAAAAATTGGCTAAGCTTTTGTTTCCCATCTCAGAACTCCAAGGATAAACAGGGTGACTGAGGCCATCCTGTTTTTTATAATTTTTTAAAATAGCTTTTATCCAAGGAAAGTAAACTCCAGACCATAATCCATGCATTTCAGACACTGCCCTCACGTAGAAAATGACTGCCTCCAAACTGTAGTAAAAACAAGTCAGCTGGTCTTCTTGAGAGCCAGCATGGTGTAGTTATTAAGAGCAGTGCACTCTAATCTGGTGAACTGGATTTGTTTCCCCATTCTTTCACATGTAACCTCAGAACTCTCTCAGCTCCACAAGGTGGGTGTTCTGGAGAGAAGAAGGGAAGGAGTTTGTAAATTGCCTTGAGTCTCCTTATAGGACAGAAATATGGGGTATAAATCCAAAATCTTCTTCTGTCTGGTACCCAGGATCTTGTTGTAGTCATAAAATCATGACGTCTCTCTTGCCCATCCTCATTTCTGACCATAGAAACAGAATCCCCAATGCCCAAAACCTGCTAACAGGGCATCTCCCCATTGCAACCAACTGTCATTGTGGTACAAGAAACTGAATACGCCATATGCACATGTCCAGCTCCTAAAAGTTAAAGTCCCACTTCCCATTTTTCTATCAATTCCCCCCTCCCTTAGACAACATCAGAAGAGACACACAGGAGAAACCCATTGTCAAAAAAGATAATTTAATGTGATATTTCTTTTTTCTTGCGTTCATTCATTTGCTTCAAAGACAGGAGGTTTCACCCCCGCCCTCCCCCTTTTTTAGCAACATCATCACCCATACAAGTATTGCATTGCACAAGGGTGGGTGGAGGAAATAAAGAAATATAATATATTTATTTATTTGTAGAATAGAAATCAACATGGTTATACTCAAATCTCCTACATACAATGCAGCATAGGAACAGTCAGTGCAATTTCACAATAATCCTGTCCTATTCTTCAAAAGCAATAATAATACATAAAGAGAAATAAAGTGCTAGAATTCAGCCGTTTCACTTAATGTAGCAATTTTTTAAAAAAATTGGGCTCTCTCATACACAGAATGGACTGGTTATTTTCAAACAGCTAGACATTGTGTCCATTCACTAAGGGCATGGCAGAAGAGGGGGGATAAATAGACATTTCTTGTTGACTGCATTTAATCAAAGGGGAGATTATAACTGTCCAATGTATGACAGCGATTCTGGTTTAATGGTTAGAGTGGCAGCCTATGGTCTGGGAAACCTTGATTTGAATCCGGACTCCACCATGGAAGTTTGTGGGGTGACCTCAAGCCAGTAACAAACTTTCAGGCTAACCTACCTCACAGGATTGGTGTGCAGATAAAATGGAAGAAAGGAGAACTGTGCAAGCCACTTCGGGTCCCCACAGGGAAGAAAGGCAGGGTAAATATGAACAAAGTAAATATATCTCCATTTGACTACATTTGCTATGGTATATACATTTACAGTCCTCCTGTTTAAAATGTCATATATCAGTGACTCAATCGACAGCTTTGTATGCACGTGCTCTGTTTGTGTGTGTGTGTTAAGCGACACACTCAGTCATTAATAGATATCCCATTCTCAACAATGGAATACAGTTTCAGGCACTATGACTGTGAGCTACTAACAGCCAAGAAGACCCGGATATGAAACTTTTTTCATGATTGTGCAGGTGATGCTGTGGCCTCGGGGAAGAACAAGGTGGTATTTTACATTGAACAGACTGGATAAAATCAGTGCTATTCCAGCACTGTGGGGTTTTCAGGCAACTTAATGAGGGTTACACATTCTCCTGACTCAACAACAAGGACAGCTTTGTTGAGCAAAAGCCAGAGTGTGGTGCAGGGGGAGCAGAGTGTCATCCCAGAACTAAAATCCCTCTCCAGTCACAAAGCCCACTAGAAAACCCTTGGGCTGGTCACTCTCACTCAGATTAACCTGCTTCCACAGGGTTTTTCAAAGTGTCATAGAGAGAGGCCTGCCTTGAGCTCTTCGGAGGAAAAGCAAGTAAAAAATGAAAAAGGGAAAAAATGCTTTCTGCAAACCATCTCATACTTGAACCAAAGCGTGCTGTGTATTTCGTAGACTGTACCATCCATTCCGAACTTCCCTTTTCACCCGAGACTGTGAGGATGAAACTCCCCATTTTGAACCAGGGATCAATGAATGAATCAATTAATGGTGCCAATCACTCGGTTAATGCTTTCAGCCCTACTCATCTCATAGCAGAACGAACCACAGGACAGAGGCTGGGTTTGGCAGGGCAGGGGGGTGGAGAGCAATGGCTGAATGGCAGAAGCTGCTTTTTCTCTTTCACACTGCAATCAATGACATGTACAGTTTATTCAGAACGTTAAGTGACCTGAAGAGACCGCAGAGCCCAGGACAGGCCTGGTGGGGATGAGGCAATGGACCCGCACCTCGGATACTTGCTTTTGTCAATCAGGGTATAAAAGAAAGCCAGAGAAAGTGCTGTACTTATTGTTGTTGCCTCCATGGGCTTTGCCTCCATCCAGTTTGACGTACACCTCGTCCCCCAAGTCCAGGTGCAGCACCACACTGTTGCTGGCATAGTCGTAATTCTGGTCTGCGTCTTGAGCAATGGCGCTCGCTCGCACCTGCAAAGGGATACAATGCAAGAAAGAAGGTAGAGACCAAGGTGGTCCTTTGAGTATTCCTCCCTAACCACCTATCTTCTCTACATCCAAATCCTTTCTCCCCTCTGCTTCCTTTTCGTGCTAATTTATTCTGACCTGTCCTTCCACAACAAGGCCCCTTTGGTCCGTGTTCTCTTCTCCCTTCATATGTCAACTCCCCTTCCCACCAGGATCTGCTCCTTTTCTTTTTCCTTCACTCCTAGTGCAGAATAAGAACATTGGACATGACAGTAAATGACACATAGTTTACCCGTCTCGACTGTAAATATTCTTTTTACTTGGATCCTTGCAGATAGATGTCAATTCAACCTATCCTTTAAAACCTCCAGGGGTGAAGTCCTAACTTCTTGGGGTATCTTAGTTCTACCACCAAACTTCTAATGCTAGGCATTTTCCAATCACATCACTGTGTGGCCTGTTCCTTCCCAGCCTTCTTAACCACCACACCCCAAATCTCCTTTGGCCCTTCTGCAGTCTTCCATGATTTCTCTATCCAGTCTCTTCTCTCTTCCCTTTCCTTCACCTGCTCTCTCTGTTTCCCTTCCTGATCCCGATCAAACCTTCCTCTTTCCCTTGGCCCTAATACTGTAAAGTCCTTTTTCAGTGACTCCATACAAGATTGCTTTAGCAGAATGTTGACAAGGTGTAGGCCATTTTGTGACTCTTTCACCACTGTAGCCACCCTTGCGAGTGCTCAAGGACACCTCGGAGCTGGGCAATGCTGGTACATTCATTGAATTCCATTCATCCTAATGGATCCCTATTGTTGATCAATTGTCCCAAATTCCATTCTGCTCTTCATACCCCACCTTTCCTCAGCAGGGTGGCCAATAGTCATCATGTTGCCTAGACTGAGATTCCCTTTGCTTCCCCACACACACCATCACGATCCAACCCTAATATTATACCAACACAAATCACATGGCATATCAAACTCCATGGACCTTTAGAATGACCAGGACCCCAGAATTTTGTCTCCCTAGTTCTCCCATTCATTAGCCCATCATATAGGCGACTAAATACAGTTACTGTCCTCCCCCAGTGGACAAATCCACCTGCAGAGACTAGCCTTGCTCATTCTGATGCTAAAATGTGCTCACCGCAATAGGGGTCATATATTTCCTCTTTGGACATCTCCCCATGAGCAAATGTGAAAATCTCTAAACAAATAAGACAGGTACCTTGTAGGTATAAACAAAATCCAGGTACAAATATTAAGTTCCCTGCAGGGATCAGTTTCCCTGTGCCTGCTCCTCTAGAGGAGCCGGTCACTCTGACTGCTCTTCTCTTTCTCCCAGGTGTTTCTCCAGGCTTGATTTTGGTCTTAAAAAGCTGTAATATTTTAGTATGAACTTTAACTTCCCAGTTCCCCACCCCCAATAGGGATATGCTGAGGAGCCTAAGATTGAGAGAGGGGAGGCTGTTCTTTTGCTCTCTGGTTTCCCTGGAGCCCAAAGGGTCTCTCAAAGGTCCTGGGTGGCTGAAGCAAGCAAGCCATGGCTGCGAGGAAAGATTATCTGCATCTCAAAAAAAAAAAAGGACTGTGACCCTAAGGGGTGGCTGCCTTGAGTCTAGAGAGCATACATGGGACATACATGTGAAGGAAGTGTTCACTGTGTCTTTTTCATGCTCTGTGTTGAAAGGACTGGCATATGCACAGCGTAAGAGTGACGATTTATCATCTTCTGGGTCATGCTTGCATCATCCCTTATGCTCTGACTTCAGCAGATGGACACCCCTCCCAGTTCATCAGATCAGGGTGTTTTGATGGAGGCGGAGGAAGTCCAGAGGCCACAATGTCAAGCTTCTTAAGGGGAGGAGCCCCTTGAATAGTGTGCCAGATGTGCCAGAGATTGTGCATGAATCAGAAGCATGACACAGCTCTCTGACACTGATGAAGGACAGACAGAGGATTCTTGGGCTCACTGTGGGTTGGAGAAATGGCACAAAACGCAGGATGCCCCAGGGTGGCGAATGACTGGAGATGTGTCACACACTGTGCCCCTCCACAGGATGAAAGTCCTGACCTCAGGTGTGCAGGGGAGGACTGCAGGGAGATGAAATGGGCATCTGTCTCATTAAAAGGAAACAGGAGCCCAGTGGCACCATAAAGACAGTTCAGAGTGCAGCATGCCCTGTCAAAATATATATATATATATATATATACAAGAAAGATATATATATCTTTCCTTCACTTTGGTCTCTGAATTCGGCCAAGCACAGAGATCTAAGAGGCCCAGAATGACAGCACCCGGGTTTCTGTTTTTGAACCAATATGATTCTGGTGCTGCTGAATGTCCCTGGCTTGGGGTAACTACTCCCATCATGCCTACAGTATTCCCCGGTTGTTGTTGTTGTTTTTAATTGTAACAAAAGAGAACACTGCAGCTAAACCCTTCTCTCCTGCTACTTGGATTGAGAGCCCCAGTTTTTACTGCCTGCACATCTCCCCTTTGGAATCTGTTCACCTGATTTATCACTTGGGGGGCAGGGACAAATAGACTGTCATGGAATCATCATCACTCCGTTGTATGGGATTCCCCACCTGCTAGCTGCGGCATCTCGGACTTCTTTGCATAGATTGCTATTCCCCAGCTGTGATGGTATCCTATCCACCAGGCCACTGGCATGCCAGGGTCATGGAGGAAAGACTCATGGCACAAACTGTGACAATCCACACAGCATGTGCTTCCAGATGTTATAACAAAGTGACTTTCAGTGACTCTCCCAATGGTCACACATACTTCAGCCCCTGATAATTCTAAGCTGAATACATAAAGCACTCTCTTGCATCAAAATGCTATGATTATTCAAGTGATTTGAAAGTTTTGTTGTTGCTGCTGTGCCATATGCTAATCCTTCTTAAGAGTTGAACACATGTCTGCATATAACTGGCGCAGAGATGTTGGGGTCCCATAAATTCAATGTAGGAAAAGGTCCTCCTTCTCACACTCCAGTGTGGAAACTTGGGCCTATGCAGGTAAAGGGAACAAATCAGAATAGGCTCTCAAGGAGTGAACAGAAAAGCTAAGCATCACTGCCTGTAAGTTACATCCGACATTCACAAATTAGCAACCGGAAGGTCTCCAGCAGTGCAATTGAAAGAAAAAATGCGAAGCATCTACAGATAGGTTTCAAAATCTGAATGGTCCTGAATTTAACCCATCTCTCTTCACAGGTTAGCGGTTCCCATGCTTATGATGCTCTGTTGAAGAATGAGATTGTGCCAGTCATGTGCCAGAGGATTGTGCCATGAATCAGAAGCCTTGTACAGCCTCTGACACTGTAGCCCATGAAGGACAGACAGAGGATTCTTGGGCTCACTGTGGGTTGGAGAAATGGCACAAAACGCAGGATGCCCCAGGGTGGCGAATGACTGGAGATGTGTCACACACTGTGCCCCTCCACAGGATGAAAGTCCTGACCTCAGGTGTGCAGGGGAGGACTGCAGGGAGATGAAATGGGCATCTGTCTCATTAAAAGGAAACAGGAGCCCAGTGGCACCATAAAGACAGTTCAGAGTGCAGCATGCCCTGTCAAAATATATATATATATATATATATACAAGAAAGATATATATATCTTTCCTTCACTTTGGTCTCTGAATTGGTGGCACGGGAATCTAAGAAAGCCCAGAATGTTCACAACACCGGGTTTCTGTTTTGAACCAATATGATTCTGGTGGCTGCACAGATAATCGTCCCCCTGGCTTGGGGTAACTACTCCCATCATGCCTACAGTATTCCCCGGTTGTTGTTGTTGTTTTTAATTGTAACAAAAGAGAACACTGCAGCTAAACCCTTCTCTCCTGCTACTTGGATTGAGAGCCCCAGTTTTTACTGCCTGCACATCTCCCCTTTGGAATCTGTTCACCTGATTTATCACTTGGGGGCAGGACAACAGACTGTCATAATCATCATCACTCCGTTGTATGGGATTCCCCACCTGCTAGCTGCGGCATCTCGGACTTCTTTGCATAGATTGCTATTCCCCAGCTGTGATGGTATCCTATCCACCAGGCCACCAGCAGCCAGGGTCATGGAGGAAAGACTCATGGCACAAACTGTGACAATCCACACAGCATGTGCTTCCAGATGTTATAACAAAGTGACTTTCAGTGACTCTCCCAATGGTCACACATACTTCAGCCCCTGATAATTCTAAGCTGAATACATAAAGCACCTCCATCAAAATGCATGCAAGATTATTCAAGTGATTTGAAAGTTTGGTTGTTGCTGCTGTGTGTGTACATATGCCGCAATCCTCTAAGAGTTGAACATGTCGTGCATATAACTGGCCAGAGATGTTGGGGTCCCATGTTCAATGCGTCGCCCTCCTTCCGCCACCTGCAGTGTGAAATCCTAAATATGCAGGTAGTAAAGGGAACAAATCAGAATAGGCTCTCAAGGAGTGAACAGAAAAGCTAAGCATCACTGCCTGTAAGTTACATCCGACATTCACAAATTAGCAACCGGAAAAAGGTCTCCAGCAGGCACTGAAAGAAAAAAATGAAGTATCTACAGATAGGTTTCAAAATCTGAATGGTCCTGAATTTAACCCATCTCTCTTCACAGGTTAGCGGTTCCCATGCTTATGATGCTCTGTTGGAAATAAGATTCTGTAAGTCATGGACAGAGGAGTATGCCATGACTTGTAGAGGGATTTCAACAGGTTTGAGAGAAAGCAGAGAACCTGCATTTTGCTGTCCTTTTGAAGGATGAGACCTTGTGAGAGAGAGGGCAGAGAGCTAAGGAGTCTCTATATGGGCTGAAATTCTACACTGGGGCACAGAACTGAGGAGTGTAGCCCATGTGGAAAATCTCAAGGGCCGATTATGTCAGAAATAAAGGGGAGCAGGGTGTGCAAGATGTGATGGAAGAAAACAGTTCTTGACAAAAAGACAAAATGAGGCAAGGAAGAGGACTGTAATGCTCCTGTCCCGCTAGTGTAAAAGGACTCCAGGGAACCTTTTCACTCTGGGTGCATTGGCAGACTCAGGGGGTTCTGCCAGAATGAGCCCGAACCCAAAGTCCCACCTCAGACTAGGGGGTAGCTGCAGGTGAGGAATACACTGGCCTGTAGTAAAAGCACAAGACTGAAGTCTAGGAGCACCCTAAAAACCAAGAAGATTTCCCAGGTAGAAGCTTGGAGAGGCAAAGTTACATTTCTCAGGTTTTGAGATGGGGGCTTTAACCTTCCAGAGCTTAGACCCTAAGAGTCTACGGGACTCTAAGTCCCGGGAATCTTGCTGTCTTCTATGAATAGGGTTCTATATTTAAAATGAAATTCCTTCCAGTAAATTGCTAAGATCTGGATCCCTTTTAAGGTGACAGGAAAATATCGGGTCCGCTATCAGTAATAGTGGGTCTTTTCAAGGTCCCTTGCTCCCAGCATTCCTTTTGCTCAGTTACCCGATTCAGGAGCCCTACAGAGCCGAGTTATTTTCTTGAGAGGAGGAACGTGTTGGGATCCTTGCCCATATTCACAGCCCGGGGTAAGGAGAAGCTCCAGCTGGCGCACGTGTGGTCATCATTTCAATTTTCGTCTGTTTGTTCAAGATCCCTCTCCCCACCCCCGACACCAGAGGCAGCAACTGCCTGACAGCCGATGGGACCAAAGTGGTGTGGGGATGCCCGAGGCCAGAGAGCTTTCCGCGGCTGCTATGATATACCTCTGGGAAGCAAAGCCGTGCAAAGCGCCCTTCGGCTGAGCTCTCCAAGCTCGATTGAACTAGGCTGGATGTCTCGGACAGTTGAGCCTCTAGTTGCCCCCCCCCCGCCGGCCCCCCGCCCTCAAAATGAGAAGTCCGCAGGTCTCCCGCCGCCCCGTCCCGTCTGCGTCGGCGGCACCCACCTGCCCGTTCCTGCAGAGGTCGGCCCACATACTGGTGCCGTCGCCGCCGCGCATGAGGATGTGGTAGGTGAAGAAGTAGATGCCGCGCACCTGGCAGGTGAACTTGCCGCTGGCCGGGTTGTAGTGGTTGCCCAGGTTGGTCACCACGTCGTCGAACTTGAGCACCTCGTAGCCCTCGTGGGGGCTCTTCAGGCCCACGTAGAAGGCGATCTTGGGGCCGCTGAAGGCTGCGCTCAGCGCGCCCGTCACCTCGCCCCCCGGAGCAGGGCTGCTGCTGCTGCTGCCCCCGCCGCTCTCGGCCGAGCTCGCCCCTCCGACGGGCGAGGCGGCGCCGGGGGCCCCGATCCCGGGCACCACCAGCCCCGGCAGCCCCGGCTTGCCCGAGTCGCCCCTCTCGCCCGGCGGGCCCCTCGGACCCGGGGGGCCCGGCTCGCCCGGAGGGCCCCTGGGTCCCGGCTTTCCCGGGCGTCCGGGGTCGCCCTTGGGGCCTTGGACGAAGGGCGGCGGCGGGTTGGCCCCCAGCTCCTGCAGGGCTTCCAGGGCGGCGGTGCTGCCGGGGGGTCCGGCGGCGGCGGCGGCGGCGGTGGCGCTGTAGGGGTCACAGATCATGCGGCAGGTGCCCATCATCTCGTAGTGCGCCTGGCTCTTGGCCGGCGCCTGCACCAGCAGCAGGGGCACGGCGATGAGCAGGATGAGGCCCATGGCCAGGGCGATCCCGGCGGCGGCCAGCAGCCGTTTCCTCCTCTGCCAGAGCCGGGCAGCGAGCGCCAACAGGTCCTCCTTGCCGGGCGAAGTAATGGTGACTTCTCTCGACGGCGAGCCGGCCTGCGGTGAGGGGAGGGAGCGGGGACAGGCGGTCAGCCGGCGGCCCCCGGCCCGTGAAGCCCGCCAGCCACCCTCTCGCCCGAGGCAGTCTCCTCCTGGGCCGGAGCTGCCCGTCCTGCTGGCATCAGTGCCGGGCGAGGGGAGGAAGAGCGCGGAGGGAGGCGGCGGCGGCGCTGCCGTCCATCCCTCTGGAGGAAGACCCACCCCGCGCCAGCCTGACGTAGAGGAGACCCGCGCCCGCTCCCTCCTTGCCCCGCTCTCTATCGACCCGCCTGCAGCGCCCCGCCCAGCCCAGCCCCTTCCCCCGGGTTTAGGGAGCCTCCCCACCAACACCTGGGTGCGCTCCCTCCAGCCTCCGTCCCTTCCAGCAGACCGGCTTCAGCAGGCAGCAGCAGCAGGGGGAGGGCCCGCCACTGGCCGGGGGGGCTGCCGCCCACCTCCCCCCTCTCCTCCCGCCCCCTCCCTCCCTTCTCCTTTATCCACTCCGGACTCCCCCCCGGGTTGCCTTTCCGCAGAAGGGCCCCTCTCTCTCCCCTGCCCGCCCTGACGCAGCAGCTGTGCAGGGGAGCCGGCTGGCCAAGGAACGGGATCGCCGCTGGCCGGCGGGGTGCGTGGGGCGTACAGGCGAGGGCGAGCCAGGCGGGCAGCCCCGACGGCGCTCTTGCCCGTGGGCAACCAGGCTCTACCAGCTGCTGCTGCTGCTGCGGTCCGATCTCCCTCCTGGGCGGACAGGGAAGTTCCGAGGGCGCTCCCTTCCCGCAGCGCGCCCACCTCGGCCAGCACGACTCCCTCCGCAGGGGGTTCGCTTCCCACGTACTTACCCGGGAGTAAGCGCCATTGATGTCCGCGTACACATCCCTCGTAGGGTCCGGCTGCATAAGGGATTCCCTGGCCGCTCTCTGCCCGCACACTTTCCGCGGGCCCCGCCGCCGGCCCCACTCGATGCGGGGTCACCCCCTAAACAGGGCGGACTGCCCCCTCCCGCCCAACCGCATGCGGATCGGGTGGCAGCCGAGAAAGGACGGCGCTTGCCCGGCTAGCAGGCGACTCCCGCGGACGCCCTTGCTGGGGACTCGCCTGTGCCAAATAAGCGGCCGCGCCCGATGCCGGGCAAAGGAGCAGCTCGGACGATTTGGCGCGCCTGCCGGAGCGCAGCAGGCACAGCCCCAGTGCCCCGGGCGGCTGTTTTATCCGGCTCCCTCTCGCCCCCTCGGATCCACCCCCCGCAGCCCCGGGTGTGCGGCTGCATCAAGGCTGCCTGTCTCGGGCGAACTGGGACGTCTGCTCGGCAGTTTCCAGCCCCGCCGCCCCTCCGAGGGATGCCAGCGCCGTCCGGAAAGCGCCGCAAAGTTAAGAGCGACTTCACAACGGGGCTGGCCGGCGCGCGACACCCCACGCCAGAAAGCCCCAGTTGCCCCCTTGACGGCGTCAAATGTCGCCACTGAAAAGTAGGGCACTTGAGATGGTATGTGAAAGAGCCACCGTATGGGATGGGACCAGGCACCCTCGCCAGCGCGCCAGGGAAACAGACCTGGCAAACCGTGGAGTGAGTTTGACTTAAGGAACCTGAAATGCCAGAATAAATTCTGCTAGACTCTGAAGTGGCCACAGTATGTTTCCCCCGGCAGTTTCACAGGGGGGCCTGAGGTTTTCATCAATCCATCCAACCCACAGCAGAATAGTGGGCGTGGGGGGGACCTGTCTGTCTCTCTTTTCTCTTGAAGAGTGGCAGGTCCACTATTCTTCATCCATCCATCCATCTATCTGCTCTCCTTTTCAATTGCTGCTATCCTGCTTTATCAGACTGACCGATTTCAAAAGCGTAAAACTGGCGTAATAATCCAAACCTGAGCATCCGTGGTCACTTAAATATTTAGGGAATGGTACCAAGCCCCGGTAGGACATTCTCAGCTGTGCCTGATCCAGACAAGATGGATGGGGTGTCTGCCTCCTTGCTGCCTTTCTGCTGATGGTTACTGTTGGCAAAAATGATCATGGGAGCCAATCCTTTTTCTGAGTTGTATACCATGTCCCCCCCCCCGCCCCCCAAAAAAGATATTCCTTCTTGCCACAGCCAAAATCATCCGTCCAACCAACATTTAAAAGTTCTGGGATGTAATCTATTCAGCAGTTAGCACGTTCTGAAATGTTCATTGACTAAAGTCTTCAAATGCCAATTTGATCAATTTAACATTCTTCACATCACATCCCCCCCCCCCCCCCACACACACACACACAGTGTAAAATAAAGCCTTCTGCTTTTATGGGGGCAGAGAGAAAGAGAGGAGAAACAACAGCAGTTATTAAGGATCCCTGCCCTACATTACATGTTGAGTGGGGCGGGCTCCTTCTATTTATGGAATTGCTTATTAGAAGCACTTCCAAATACACATCTGATGCTGAACAGAAGATTAAGGGAAGTAGCACCTATCTTTAACACCTTTAGTTTTGCCAAGTGCTTGACTATTTTAACTGTGCAGCCCTCACAACAGCCCAGTAAGATAAATATACAGTCATTCCAAGGCCACACAATAAGGCCCTGGCAGAAGCGCTTTTTGAACTTGGAACTCCCAGCTGCCAGATTGCCCGGAGCGAAAACGAAATGCATGACTAATTGCGTCCTCACTGGCTTCCCAACACCAATGCTAGTAACTGTCAGCTTCTGCTAAAAACATGTACTCCTGTGCAATGACCAGGAGGAGCTGTGGCTCAGGGGTAGAGCTTCTGCTTGGCATGCAGAAGGTCCCAGGTTCAATTCCCGGCATCTCTAGTTAAAAGGCTGAAGCAGTAGGTGAAGTGAAAGATCTCTGTCAAGGACATTGGAGAGTTGATGCCAGTCAGAATAGACAATGCACACCTCGGTAGATCACTGGTCTGGCTTGGTTCAAGGCAGCTCCCTGTGTGCAAGAAAGAAAGTAGCTGCTGAAAAAAAAAAAAATTCCCGCTATCGCCAAAGCCGCTTAATCTTCGCCCCAATGTTACAAAAAAAAAAACTACCAAGCGAAATGAAAACTTAATGTACTTCTAAGAGAGCGTCTCTGCAGCTGGGAGAAGACTGAGGGCAGGGGCAAGGGAATTATTTACCTGGCCTTGTCCTCGCCCCCAGTCTCCTTCTGGCCCCCTAAGTTAATCTTATTTTTAAAGCAACTAGTAGGCTTTTTGGGGGGGATGGCAGCAGGAGGGGGAACAATTGCCTCTTTTCTCCCTCCCTCCCTCCCTCCCTGCATCCCCACCGCCTGCACCATCACAAAAGTCTCTGGTTGCTTTAAAATTAAGCATGATTTACTTCCAGGTGAGCAGTGTTATGGCTGGGAAGGGACTAGGGGCAGGGACAGGGACCGGCCAGGGAGGGCTTGTCCCCGGCCCCAATCTCCTCCCTGCCACAGAGCCACTCACCTGGAAGTAAATTAAGTTTCTGTATCCACAGCATGACAAAAAAATTGCAGGTAGCCAGGTTGGCCAAAATTTAAAAAACACCTCTGCCCCAAACCAGCTGTGCTCTGAGATGGTTTGATGATAGGTGAAAGAGCTAGCAGGAGGGAGGATTGAGAGTCATGGAAGGAGGTAAGAAGTCATCTCTGCCTTTTCCCCCCTACAAACTTTGCTTAGGATCCAGAACGCTTATTTGCCAAAAAAAATGCCCAGATCTGCCCTCAATACTCATTTTTTTTTATTTAATTCCTGAGAAAAGGCAGAAGAGCCCATTTCTTGCCTCCACGGCTGCTATTCTTTTTTATACATTGCCTAACAGTTGCACTGCTGTGGTGTCTGAGGGAGTTGTCATAGTAGCATGCAGCTGTGGGGAATGTTAACATCAAACCGTCTTTAGCCAGTCGCCATCCGCTTCCCAACTGAGCTTCCGCGGTACAGTTTGGGCCTCAAAATTCGGGTGCTCGTATTGTGCTAAGTCTGAACATTTCCTTCTGGGGGACAATGTGCTGCTGCCGCCGTGGGAAGCCGTCGCTTGATCAGGAGTCGGAAAATCACCCTGCTGGTTCCTCTCTGCGCTACATTATCATTATTGCACAGCCGCCTCTGCCTTTGCGCTTGATACGGTTGGTAGCTTCAACCCAATGTAATCTGGAGAGGGCAGAAGCTCTAGATGTGGCATATGATCTGTGATGGCCCATTCTACGCACACAAAATGTTGCAGTTGTCAAGTGATGAATGTGCACTGGGAAGCACAGCAATTTTACAGTCGGCCTGTCCACGGGTACATCATGCCAGTGTTGAAGACATTACTGTATTTTAACCAGCATTGGCTGTTTCTTGTTCTAAGATTTTGATTATTAATGGTGGTGGGGTTGCCTTTGCAATTCTGCTGTACCCGCTTAATATTACGGGGCTTCTGGTTGTCGGCAGAATGCAGCACAAGCTATCGCTTCCACACAAAAGTTTTCTTCCGTTTGGAGTTCACTGTCACGGAGAATGCAAAGCCTCCCTACAGGGATTTTCTCTGTGCTTCCCCCCCCCCCCTTTTATCACTCTCACCTCCTACAAGCTATTTAATTGGGGGGGGGGGGTTGGATTTATACCCCATCTTTCTCTCCTATAAGGAAACTTAAGGCACCTTACAAACTTCTTTCCCTTCCTCTCCTCACAACGGACACCTTGTGAGGCAGGTGGGGCTGAAAGAGTCCTGAGAAAACTGTGACTAGTCCAAAGTCACCCAGCAGGAATGCAGGAGTGGGGAAACCAATCTGGTTCACTAGTAAAGGAGTAGGGAATCAAACCCAGTTCTCCAGATTAGAGTCCACCTGTTCTTAACCACTACACCATGCTGGCTCAGGACAAGATCAGTGCTTACTATGCATGTAATTTCACTGGCAATTTGTTCCTGTTCCATAGTCCTGGTTTTTGTACCGTACTTCTGTGCCGTGGTTTTAAACAGTCACTGCCAATATGATATCATCTCGCCTGGATTATGTGTGCCCTGTGGTCATTACAGGCAGGTCATGCATTGCTGCAAATCAGCTACATTTCAAGAGCCTGTGCTGTTTTTGTCGTTGCGTACTCAATGACATTCATCATACTGGCGCAGACTTGCTGCACTTGTAAATATGAGCTTTAAAAGTTGTGAAGTGCTCCTTTTTGCTCTGTTCCGGGTCCATGTTTTCTTCTGGTGGGCTATCAAGAGAAAATCATTCCAGGTGGATCTTCCAGGAAAGTGTTTCACAAAAACGAACTCCAAGGTTTCAAGTTCCTACATTGATCAATGGGGAAGTGCCAGTGGACCGCCAGCATTTGCAGGGATTTTCTCAGAAATGTCTGCATTTGTCTTAGCATAATTTAAACTTGAAGATTCTCTACAGAAATCAGTAACTTTGGACAGCAACTTCTAAAGACATGCATGAGTGAGAGGTTTTTTTAAAAAAACCATATAATTCACATATCTAAGGGTAGAAATTTTCTATGAGTCAAGTGAGGGTGGGGTGAACTCATATCGGTGCAGCCCATCAGTGTTGTTATTTAGAAGCAGAGGTGCTGGGACACAGCTCTGACCTTTTCCAAAAGCTTTTTTAAAAATTAAAGTGTTCTGGGTCTTCGAGGTTGCATGGTCGTGTTCCAGGAGCATTTTCTCCGGAAGTTTCGCCTGCATCTGTGGCTGGCATCTTCAGAGGATCTTTTTTTAAAAAAAATTGCCATAAAATATTGATACAATGCTGTTGTAATGATAATGTAAGTAGGGTTTTTTTGGCCCACCTTTCAGCTTCAAAAAAAAAAAAAGGAAAACCAAGCAAAACCTCTCCGGCCAAGACAGGAAAGGAATTTATGATGCAATTTCTCAAAACGGACAGTTTTAAATGAATCTGCTTTGTACCCTACAACTTTGATGTTTCTTGCCCTTTGGAAAAACCATTACTTTATTTATTTTATTTTATTTACTTTGTTGCTTTATATCCTGCCCTATCCCCGAAGGGCTCTGTTGTGTGTGTGGGGGGGCGGTAATGATGACAATAGTCCAATTATTGGAAAATGGACTGAAGGAAGATAAAGAAAATTTACATTATGTGCTAGAAAAAAGTTGACTCAAAATCAGTTTTAAAAAAACTGGAGTAAAAGAGCCAGAAAAAAATTGGGGGAGGGGACAAATGGGGGGGGGGGAAGCACAGAAATGCAAGTGTTCTTATGTTCTTAACTGGAAGTCAGGGAATGAACCAAAGTAGGGTGGGGCCAAAACCAACAGGAAAAATCCCCACAGTTTATCACTATTTATTGGAATATCATCTATCAGACAGTCAGTGATTCTCACTCTTCGTCTTGGCAGCTGTGTCACTATGAAGTTCCCATAATAAAATTAAGAGGCCTTTGTCAATATTAGTATCTGCCAACTTGAGTCAAAACTCAGTCTATTGACTGAGTCAATGAGTAAGATGCATGTCTTCTTCTAAAACCAAATTATGTTATTTGTAGAATATTTTAACAATCATACTCATATTCGTTTGGGTAGGATGAAACTTGTTTGATGAGTGGCAACCTGGGAGCATAGCTACAGAAAGGGGTATCTGGGGCAAGCACTAAAATTGGGGGGGCTGCACTCCACTGCCCCAGCACAGCTTCCACAATGTGGTAGCATAGTGGGGGGGGGGGAGGTGAGCAACCCCAGTTGTGTTAACTAGAAAGGAGGGAGAAGCAAGCAACAGTCACACATCCCCACAAACTGCCCTTCCTGCTTCTGAGGGGAGTCCCAGTCCCCCTTCCCTCTGACTTGGCCTTTCTCACCTGGAAGAGGGGAGAACCTCTGGGCAGGTTCCTCCAAGGAGAAGAAAGTCAAAGAGGGAGAGGGACACACCCACTCACCTCCCAGCCTCAGAGGTGGCTAAGATCAAAGGAGGCAGGGAGCCTCCCTCTCCTCCTCCTTCCCAACTCCCCCAGAGTCCTGGCAGCTCCTGGGCTGGCTGTATCAGTGGCAGCTCCCCTGGGCTCTCCTGCTGTTGGTGAGTAGACACCTCCACCCACCCACCTGCCTGCCTTCTTCCCCCCTTCTTGGGGGGCAACCTATCTTGCTTATTGTTTTTATTAGCTATCTTCTGTAATTAATATGTTAATCAGACAGTTCTCATAATGGCCTCAGAAGAAGAAGAAGAAGGAGAAGGAGAAGGAGAAGGAGAAGGAGAAGGAGAAGGAGAAGGAGGAGGAGGAGGAGGAGGAGGAGGAGGAGGAGGAGGAGAAGGAGAAGGAGGAGGAGGAGGAGAAGGAGGAGGAGGAGGAGAAGAAGAAGAAGAAGAAGAAGAAGAAGAAGAAGAAGAAGAAGAAGAAGAAGAAGAAGAGGAGGAGGAGGAGGAGGAGGAGGAGGAGGAGGAGGAGAAGGAGCTTGGATTTATATCCCCCCTTTCTCTCCTGCAGGAGACTCAAAGGGGCTTACAATCTCCTTGCCATTCCCCCCTCACAACAAACACCCTGTGAGGTGGGTGGGGCTGAGAGAGCTCAGAGAAGCTGTGACTAGCCCAAGGTCACCCAGCTGGCGTGTGTGGGAGTGCACAGGCTAATCTGAATTTCCCAGATAAGCCTCCACAGCTCAGGCGGCAAAGCTGGAAATCAAACGCGGTTCCTCCCGATTAGATACACGAGCTCTTAACCTCCTATGCCACTGCTATGTGCAATAAAAAAAAATCTACCTACCACTATTCCCACATGTCAGCTGGAATGCCGGGCTTCCATTTGGAGGAGGTTCTTGATAAACTTCAGTAAACTAACTGGAAGAGATTGCCCTGATCCCAAGAAATTTTGTGTTCGGGGGTTAGACATATCATTGGTATAATGTGGCTTTTGATTGTTAACACCAGAACAAATATACTTTAAAAAAAACTATCTCCTAGAAAGTGTCATATATTAAATATTTTTTTAAAAAAAATCTAATGATTAACCACATCTAAAGTTGTCAGTGTCAGGAACAAATAAATTTGTGGCTAAGATTAGAATGAGCAAATGGTAATTGATCAGTCAAGGAGGTATACATGGGCAAACAACCTTATCCAAAATCAACTAGGAAAATATGAAAACAGCATCCATTAAATGTATTACAAATTACTTTTTCTCACAATGGCTCTCTATTCTTTTCCCAGAAGTTTCCTGATATATTAAGCAACCTTAAGTATGAATACATTTTATTTAAGGTGTTTTGCCAATCATCTCTTTTTAAGCTGTAATTAATTTTCTTTTTGTTCTGGCATTTGTTGCTAGTCTGAATATCCTTTTATCTGATGAGCCCTTCCTATTCCCTTCAGATTTTTGTCTGACTCGCTTAGAGATGCCTTTAATCTCCTTTTTCCAAAGGCAGCAGATGCACCATAACTTCTCCTAACCTTTTTTTGAATAATTAAGTTCTTGCATCATTAGGCTTGCCCTGCAACTCTTCTATTTGCATTGTGTCATTTTTATAATAAGGTGAGTGGAGCTGTGAATCGTATTCTAAATGTGATACTGCCAGTCTCAAGTACAGTTAGCATAATTTTCAGGGACATGGATCAATTATTTCTATGAGCTGCCCAAGATAAAGAGAGAGAGAGAGAGAAACAGACTCTGAGGGACATTTCAGAAAATCTGTGGAAACGCTGGGAAATCATAAGGATAGAATCAAACAGTCCCGAAAGAGCAGTATCAAAAGCAGAAACAGATAGATTTATAATTTACCTTCAGCCAGGGAAAATGTAAATACTAATCAAATTCACTGTTTTATGCCACAAATTAGAGCATCATTGACATGTTGGAGGTTACAGGTAGCTGAGCTGGTTGAAAGCAGAATCTAAAAACGAAGGCCATGTAATAACTTCTGTCAAGACCGACTCCAGTGACACAAAACAAACAGTTTTGAAATTCTCCAAAATGGGTGGAGAAATCTGGGTGGATTTCTTTTTAAAGAAGTGGAAGAGACATTGCAGGTTCTGATATTAAGGCCTCTTGATTGCATCCTGAGCTAAGCCAGGCAGATTTGGTTAGATGGAGCTGCTTGGTATCAGACCTTCAAAGAGGAGGAAGAAGGGAGAATGGCAGCCTACAACTCAATATACAGCAACTAGTCAACTCCGTCCGATTATTTCTAATACCGTGAATATAGGCCTCTTAAAAGTTGGAGAGTGGAAGAAAAACATTGTAACTGCTCTACTTTATGGGTTCCATGGAAATTCAAACAGATCTCTAGGTCAGCTCAAATTCTCTCTGCTGGTTAAAAGTAGGAAACCAGTTTTTCACCAAGCAGTTGTCTGGTGTCAAGCAGGTCACCCCCATGTTTGTGTGTGTTAAGTATCATCAAGTTGCTTCCGACTTATGGTGACCATATGAATGAATTACTTTCATAACTTCCTGTCTTTAACAGTCTTGGAGCCCTATCCAATTGGTGGGGGGGGGGGGATCTGGTCATAAGAGTGGCACGCTGCCTCACTGTCAATTCTGTTCTCCTAGGGTATCTCGCACCTCGCGGGGAAGAGGTTAATCTCAACTGGTATGTGACCACCACCTCACCACCTCCTTGTTCTGGAATGTATACAGGACACACACTGCCACCACCAGCAGTGTTACTCCGGTTTAAGCTACCTTTTGGGGCAGTTTACATCTATTGAGGCCCATAGAGGCTTCTTGGTGGCAAGGAGACTTTTTGAGTTTCACTACACTGCTGGGAGGCCTTTGTGGAGGCAGCCCTGTGCCTGACTCTTGGATGGGGCTACACTATGCCTCAATTCTTGCAAAATAAGGGTCATTGTCTACTGTATACAGTCAATACAGCTCATCTTGGGCCTCCTTTTCCTCCTCCTGTCTTCAACTTTTTGTGTATTTCAACAGTACAACACAGTGTGAATAGCAGCCTTTCATTAATGCATGCTGCTACACAGTTCAGTGGGAGTATCTCCCCTCCCTTACAGGCCTAATGTCATTGCTTGTGTCACCTGTGCCATTTTCATGTTTGCATTTCATATTCGCTAGAAGGTTTAGACTTCAGGGCCTATGGAGTATGCAACCCCAACAGGAAATAATTTCCGGTAACGTTTCTTGCTTCAACGTGCTCAGCACCATTGTGCAGGCAAAAGTATCTCAGAGTTTGACTTGAAGGAACTTTTCTCCTGTGCCCGCCGGCAGAAAGACCTGCAGCAGGAGCCACAAAAGAGCAGATGGGGAAGAAGCATCTCTGTAGTCTGGAGTTAGATAACATTTTGGACTTTCCTCCCTTGGTATTACTGGGCACAGTTTGTTATTTGCCATTGTTCTGAGTGCCCTTCCTGATCAGTTACAGGACTCACAGAGGCAGGCAATGGCAATGGCAAATCACCTCTGGATGTCCCTTGACTTGAAAACCCTATGTGGTCATCATAAGTCAGCTGTGACTTGATGGTGTGCATGCATGTGTGCACAAACACACACACATACAAGGTTTTTTTACTAGATTGATTCCTATGTTTAACAAAGAGAAAGTATATAATTAAGAGGGGCCGACTATAATCTGGAGAACTGCGTTTGATTCCCCCATTCCTCCACATGAGCAGCAGAGTCCAATCTGGTGAACCAGGTTTGTTTTCTCCTCTCCTCCACTTGAAGCTTGCTGGGTGACTGTAAAAGACTTAGACCAGACAACCAGAATCACCACAGAAGAATGGGATCTTTATTGAAAGGCTTCGACTCCATTCAAAGGTTTGCAAGCAATGAGATACAGAACAGTATCTAAGAAAACTCACACCCAACCCCCACAAAAACCTTCACACACCAGACCAAACCAGTCTGGGAAAAACGTACAAATTGCACGCACAGCAAAACCCTTTATCAGGTATGTAGACAATGCAACCGGCAAAAAAATTCCAACCCCCCCATTTCTGCGACCCCGGGCCAGCCCCAGCCTCTCGGCAATACTCTCAGCCTCCACCCTTACCCTGGCAAGGTGTTGGTTATTAGGAGGGAGGGAGGTGGAAGGCATTTCCGTAAGCTTCCCCGGTGAGACTCCTTAAAGATAGATACAAGCAGGGTCTAAAAACCAACTCTTTCCCCGGTTCTCTGCCAAGCCAGCTTCAAACCAACATTCCACCCAATTAATCAAATTTTCATCACATGTACACATATTTTTACAGTGCCCAATCTGAGGATTATTGAAGCTTTTGATGGGGAGCTCCCCAGTGTTTCTATTCTGCTTCTCTCAATTTCAGACTTATGTTCCTGAAAAATTCATCCAATTAGAGGATAATTCAAGCATTTGAAGAAAGAAAAGAGATCCCATTGCCCTTGCCAAAGTTCCCCTTTCACCACTAGAATGAAATCCTGGCAATTCTGTATTCTCCAATGTGATGCTTTTGCTAAAATGCCAGATTTTCTTGCCGAATGCTAATTCTTACTTGTTAATGTCTGCAGTGTGTGTAATAATGAATGCAAGGAGCAAAAACAGGAAAAGGCAATTTGTTTCACTCAGTGGCATAAAAGTTCCATTTCAGTCAACAAGAAAAGTGCTAGGAAACACGAGCAAGTGCCAGCTCTCTAAACATTACGCACTTGATGCTTTTTGATCTCAGATGCACGGGCTGCGCACCAGTCTGATTCGACGCCTCTGACAGTGCAAACCTCAGGGAAAAAAATCAATATGATTTCATTACATGGGAAGGGGAAAATAAACATATATCAGGCTTGAGTCTAATCTAGGTTTTATCCACGTAAATCTGAACTAACAGCCATAAACTGAAGTCACAGCATACGTACATGCCTGGAATGCACACCTCTTTTCTCCAACATAATTTCCTTTCACAAGTATCGTTTCTAAATGCACAGTTACCTTATGCAGGGTGTTGGTCCATCTTCTCCAAGGCTGTCTGCTCTGTCTGCCAGCAGCTGTCCAAAGCCACAGGAGGTGAGCAGTCCTTGGAGAACTGCTGCCAATCAGACTAGACAATACTGACCTTGATAGACCAAGGCTCTGAAGGCGGCTGCTTCCTGTGTTACCATACCACCTGGGCATAGCAGTGGGAAGTGCTTACTCACAGGTGACCCTGCCCGCGTGCCAGCCTAAAGGGTGATGCTGGTGTTGCAGAGATGGGGAGCCTATTCTCTGGCAATAGTCAGGTCTACCTACAAGAAACTTTCAGGAATTGTTTTCCAGTTCTCATGCTCTCAGCTTGCTTGCCATATCAGCACATTTTCAGCTGCGCAATCAAGGAAGAATGTGTCCTCAACACAATATAGTGGCCCTGCTGAATGGATACTCATTTCCAGCCCCAAGAAGACTCCTGATATCTTTGCTTCCACTGATTATCTTAACCCAGATACTTCCTTCTGTAACTAACTTCTTCTGACCACCTTACAATACATTCTATTTTTTCCTCAAACAATCCATCTGGACATCCCCTAGAGACTGTCCTGACCCACACCCCAAGGCTGTCCTGACACCTCCTGAAGTAGTTCTTCACCCTATAAATATCCTTCCCCCCAAAGGACCAATTTCTCAGTGCCATTGACACCTTTCCATCTTTGTCTTTGCAGTCCAACATGTCTCTCCCTGGAGCCAAATGCTGGCCATTTAGCTCTGAACCCTGGATCTTCTTCATGTCACGATCAGATCGTATTACCCATATATCCCATTCCCATACCTTTTTCTATTCCAAATCTATTTTCCAAGCTATCTTAGGTACTCTGGGTGTGCATGTTTGCTGCACTGAACCAAGTGGTTGTAAACCCAAAGACCCCTTTGGGGTCTGAGATGAAAAATCTACGACTTTCCTTTCTCTGGTGATTTTTTTATTACATTCGAACATGTTTTTTCCTTAGTCTTTTGCTTATGAGACCATGGTAGCGTACACCATTTCGGCTAAAACCCTTTTAACACTTTATTTAAATGTTTTAACTAGCAATTTTTTTCACAGCTGTAGTTTGGCATTTACAGTAGTAAAAATCCACATGAAATATTTTTAAACGGAAGTTAGAAAGAGAGAGGGGAAAGGGGGCGTGGAAATGAAATGATTGACCCAAAGCCACCCAGTGATTTCCAACCAGGATAGATAGAGGTATAAACCTAAGTCTGTTTGGTCCAAGTCTAATGTTCTAATCGCTAGACAGTGCTGGCTTTAACAAGAATATAATAAATCAAGCAAACAACTGGCAGTTTGCTACCCTATAAAAGCGCCCTAGATCTGTCACTTTAGACAGCTTACTCCGTACTTCATGATGTCCAGTGGAGTGCTAGCATCATAAACCCTCCCTCTGATTTACATGAAGTGTCATTTGCCTGAGTTAGGAAAACTGACTTTCCATTACCAAGCAGTTTGTACTTCTGGGCTTTTTATGTCAGAGGTCATGTTGTCTGCTAGATTTTTTCTTGGCGCCTCCAGGCGTTACAGCAACTCCACTGTCCGCAGTTAGAAAGGAAAGGAACTTCCAACTTTCTCCAAGCTTTGCTTTCGTCTTGCTGATTTCCGTGGAGGTATACCATCCAGGAGTGCCGTTTTCAAGTGGGAGAAGAAATCACAGGGACATTTTTAAAGAACTGTTGCAATTGTTTATTTATTGAAATATTTACACCACACCTTTTCCCATGGTTCAAAGGTGCCTTACAAATTCAAATTGAAAACATAAGAATGCAATTAACCAAAAATCATCCTGTCCCCCTCAGAAAATATCTGCAACCTGCACCCCATAAGAAGTCCTAGCAAACAGACGTACTATGAGGCAACTCCTAAACACTTCTAGAGATGGCATCCCGCCCTCCATTTCCTTGGGAAGTCTATTCTGTAAGCTGGGGTTATGATAGGAAACCATGGACACTGATCGATGCCAGGTGGGCCACCCTAAGCAGGGGAACAGTTAGCAGGTAACAACCCGAAGACTGCAGCAGCTGGCGTGTGGAGAACATGGGAAGAGATTGGTGCGTTCTGCACAACAAAAAAGTTTTTGTGGGACATCTTAAAAAGAGGTAACTGCCTCTTTTCACTCTGAGCGCGCAAAATAAGATGCCCAGGAGGCGTCTTAAAAAAGGGCAGCTTTTGGGTGCTTTCCAAACAGCAAAGGCATCAGAAGGAAAAAGAGGCCGTATTGTTCTCTGGTCAGTCTCACCCTCAGCTTGTGCCCAGTATTTTATGTGCAGCTGAAGGAATTCTCCCTGCCACCATTTGCTGAAGGTTGCCCCAGGATATTTACTCTTCAGGCTCCGATCCTGGGTCCCTTTTTAGCCCAAAAAGTACATAGTTGTACTGAACTGGCCCTGCTGATTCCAGCAATATATAGTTTTCCTCTTTTTTAATTTTCAAGGAGCTATCATTGTAGCTCTACACAAACACAAATATAAGAATCTTAGCAGCTCGGAAAACACATGTACCTCCCATTGAGAAGCACTGGGTTGACCTGCCCTTCATGGACTGACTGCACAGAAAAGCCAAGTCAATCCTTGGAGGGCAGGTCAACCCAGTGCTTCTCAATGGCAGGTACATGGGTCTTCCAGGAGGTTATGATTCAGTGGTGTAGTGGTTAAGAGCAGGTGCATTCTAATCTGGAGGAACCACATTTGATTCCCCGCTCTGCCGCCTGAGCTGTGGAGGCTTATTTGGGGAATTCAGATTAGCCTGTGTACTCCCACACACGTCAGCTGGGTGACCTTGGGCTAGTCACAGCTTCTCTGAGCTCTCTCAGCCCCACCTACCTCACAGGATGTTTGTTGTGAGGGGGGAAGGGCAAGGAGATTGTAAGCCCCTTTGAGTCTCCTGCAGGAGAGAAAGGGGGGATATAAATCCAACTCTCCTCCTCCTCCTCCTCCTCCTTCTTCTTCTTCTTCTTCTGCTGCTGCTGCTGCTGCTGTGTGTCTGCCATGTGGTATCCCCTGGGCTATAGTGCTCATTCAGGCACTGGTTCTCAGGTCCATTCAACAGAGACAAGTTGGTCCCAAACCACATATTTTTATTTCTAAGAGCAGCAGCTCTTACAACCATCAACTTTAGAACTGAAACCAAGAGCTCCACTCAATAGGGCCAAACTAAATCACACCAATAATAAGAGAGGAGTAGACTGTTCTATTACATACATATATACACAGTATACACAGTATATATACACATATATATACAGTAAATATATCACAGACACAGAAGTGTAAATTATTTTCCTCTCTTCCCTTTATCCCCACAAACACCCTTAGAGGTAGGTTAGACTGAGAGGCTGTGAGGTAGGTTAGGGTGGCCCAAAGTCACACAGTATGCTTCCATGCAGAGGCATAGCAAGGGAGAAAGCGCCCGGTGCACTGGTGAGTCCTCTACTCCCGTCCCGCCCTGGAACGCCCCTGTCCTGCCCCAGAATGCCCTCACCACACCCCCAGAATGCCCGCACCACACCCCCACAGGGGGGCGCACCCGGTGCGTTGTGCGCCCCCCCTCCCCCGCCATCCCCTTGGAGCTATGCCTCTACTTCCATGGTAGAGCAGAGATTCAAACCTGAGTGTTCCATATCCTAGTCCTGGGCCACTATAGCACACTGGGTCACCTTGTTTCTTTGGTGGTCTAAAAATCAGGAGATGAGGGGGAAGAAGGCACATTGTTATATAGCAATTTGTTGCAAGATTATAGCCAGAATTATCTGAAGATGATCCATACTTAACACTTAAACACTTTGACCTCATTTGGTATGCAAAGATGAACTTAAGACACTTCCTTGCGAGAAAGACTGGTATAGAGCTAAATCATGCCAATAGCCCTGAAAATGCCCAGTTGCTCAATCTACCTGTGCAGAGCCAGTAGTCCCATCTGCTGAACAGACAAACCAGTCAAGCAAGCCCAATAAAGAAACAAAACTGAACTGCGGCTTTCTGAGAATGGGGACCTCTTTCTCTGCAGGCAACTTTCCATTATACAACCCAGTCAAAATCCAACTGCTCTGTTAACAGGCATGTTCAGGAGGGGAAAATGTAAATTTGGTAGGAAAAGCTTATACTGATGGAACACGAGAATAAATCTTTGGAAAGAGAATAGGTCTGAGTTTGTTTCTTTAAAAGATTCTGGAATGGTTAACAAGCAAAGGCTTCAAAGGCTGCAGCTGAGCTCTTTATTTAGTATGGCCTTCGGCTGGGGTTTACAAATTCCCCCTTCCCCCAGATTTTTGTTTTCACTTCATATTTGATGTGAGAGGTTGAGTAAATTACTAACCATGGAAAAACCTCTGCTCCTCTTTTTGAAAAGGATCTGTAATCTGTGCGGGCCCCCTACTCACTATAGTGCACCAGAGCTCTCCTGTCCTGGCTCGGATCAAGCAGACTTGCCAGCCGGAATCAGAAGGGGAAGGAAGAGGTGTTACAACACACTGGTCCTCTTCCTTTCCTTGACTCACTCACTTGCCCTTTTCTCCTCAGTCAGTCACATGTGCTCGGCCTGTTTCCTCCCTAGCCTGGTCTAGAACACTCCCTTTCGTTTGAACCTGGGCTCCCTCTCTCTTCCCTGGTTCTAATCCAGCTCTGGCTCTACATCCCTCTGGAACTGATAAAGGGAGGTGGTCAACTACGTGCTACCCAGGCTGCCAATTTTTCATCTCCCTCCTGTTGTTCAGAATGGGAAGTCTCTTTCACCATCCTTCAGCCAGACTGAGCTGCAGGCTTTTGTTCCTCTGGCCTACCCTGGGGGTGTTGGCATCCCTGTTTCCCTTTCTGTTGCTGCAGCTGTGGCTACAGCCATTGGTACCCCACCCCTCACTCTCCCCACTGCTGCTGCCATTGTTCTCCTGCCTGGCTGCTTCAGGTGAGGTTTGTCAGCACTCTCCCTCCCCACCCCCATCCATGACCGTGGCTCGCTGGGTTGGTGGGGAGTCAACTTGAGCCAGGACCTGGACCAAAACATCATTACCTATACACACATTAAGCAAAATGAGTCCACATTTAATTCACTAGCAAGTCATTCAGGGTGCAATCCTGCCCTGTAGAATGCAACATCCATTCTGGGGGGAACCCTTTGGAAGTCTAAAAAATCCTGTTTCTCCTCTGCTCCCAGGAAATTAGATAACTGGATCCAGCAGACATTTAGACAGGGATAAGAAGGGATGCTAAGATAGTCCATTCCCCAACTGCTCTGGTGAACTCTGTGAAACTCAAGCCCCTTCTGTACAGGCCAATAAACCCAGGCTGTGGACAGGGGAAAAATGTTCTGGGGAGGGAAGGAACTTCATATGGCTCCCACCCCTAAAGCGAGGCTGCCCCATGCTATCTCCCCCAAAATGGGTTATCCAAGAATCACATTATCCACGATTCTTTTGTTTTAATGCTGCTTGCAGCTACTTGCAAGTGGACGGCTGTCTGGGAAGTGCTTTAAGTGGCCGTGTTACCCTTCATTTTCTAAGGTCCCACCTCACATCTGCATAGCCACACAGGATCAAAGGGATGCCAGTATGGCTTCAGGAGCCCATGCCTGCCTGCCTGCCTGTTTAGCTACGCAGCTGAAGGTGGTGGGGGGAAAATGTGTCTTCATGCAAAGGCATGACGGCAACCTGCATTGCTTCTGTGGGTTCTGTTCACTGTCTGCGCAGAGGCATGCGAACGCACTGACTGGAAAGCAGGTTGCTTTATCCCAACTGCAACCCGCTGAACTTTTGCTATGCGGAAGGGCCTCTACTGTTGTTGTGTAGAAAAAGTAGCCAGATTCATTATGTTTTGACAATGGAACTCTCATTCCTGGTTACCTAATTGGATATAGTTAAACATATTTCTCTGTTAATTGCATTGTTAACACTTAAGTGTTCTAATAAGAAACAAAATAACAGTGGATAGGCTTAAGGGATATATAGCATTATAATACATTGCTTACAGCAACACAGGTAAGAGGTAATAATACTCATGACCCTCAGCAATTGGGATTTTTTCTGATTGCTATTGCCACATAACAATCCTTCTTAGTAAATTGTAAAGAAAATGGCATTTGTTTGTGTATATCCTTTACAAATCTAGACCGATACACAGAAGAACCCATGCTAGAATTGAGCAATTTAAAATTGAGGAAATTAAAAATGAGAAAAAAGCATTTGAGAATTCAGTGGAAGAACTGATGCTCTGCTTAAAAAAGGAGAAGAACATTGTATGAAACATCAGTAACATCAATCAACATATGAGGAATGAAATACTATTATCTGCACATCTACTTTGGCTGTAGGTTTCAGTGGAAGTGGGAACTCCTCCTCCAAGATGGCAAAATGCTACCAATGCAAACAGTGGTGTCCCAAGAATGTTCTTGTCTCCCTGTTTCAGTTGCCAGAAAAGAGATTTCAGATTTTGTGCTGTCTAAATCTTGTTTTCCATTGTATTTCTATTAAATCTTTTTTGTCTACACAGTCTATAGACTGTACACACACACACATATATATATATAGACTGTGCATGTACGCACATACACACACACACACACACACACACACACACACACATATACCAATATTAGTAAAAGTGATTACATAGCAACAATATTTCTGTCGTGGTTTTGAAATCCCAAGGGCTTCACATATATTATCTCGGTCATATCATGCCAAGAGAATATAGAATAGAATAGAATAGAATAGAATAGAATAGAATAGAATAGAATAGAATCTTTATTGGCCAAGTGTGATTGGACACACAAGGAATTTGTCTCCGGTGCATATGCTCTCAGTGTACATAAAAGAAAAATACATTTGTCAAGAATCATAAGGTACAGCACTTAATCATAAGGTACAGCACTTAATGATTGTCATATAGGTCTAGTAAGCAATCAGGAAAACACCAATCCAGTAGTAATGAAAAAACATAAAAAAATGTAAAATCATAGGAAAATAAAAAAATAAAATAAAATAAAATAAAATAAAATAAAATGTCAGCACAGGCTATAGTCATACAGTCATAAGTGGGAGGAGATGGGTAATAGGAATGATGAAAAAAGTAGTGCAGTAATTATATAATAAGTATATAATAAATAGTTTAACATTATCGTAGGGAATTCATTTGTTTTAACAGGAGTGGATGGTGCATCTCGTGGAAAAAAAAACTGTTCTTATGTCCCTAGTTGTCTTGAAGGTATGTGCAGTGCCTGTATGGCTTATCGCGATTAGACTGCGAGGCAGGCCCAGATGTTCAGGACCGGCGGTTCCTTGGTCAGCCTTCTATGTAGGCTGATAAACCGGTGTCCTAAACAATCGTAGAGTCGCGAGACCCCACCTCGGGCTGGTGGTAGGGAACCTCTGGCTCTCTCAGATGTTCAGGAACGCTACAATTCCCATCAGCCCCTACCAGCATGGCCAATTGGCCATGCTGGTAGAGGCCGATAATGTTCCTGGCTATCCTGAAGTTCTAATTTAAGAGGTAGAAGTTGAAACAAGTTTATATGTATCCAGGATGCGAGGGGTCAGTAAATATTTTCACAGCCCTTTTTTTTGACCCGCGCAGTATAAGCAGGTCCCTCAATGGAAGCGCAGCCGTTAAGCAGCAATTGTTTTTTCTGCAGTTCTGATTATTCTCTGAAGTCTGTGTCGATCTTGTTGGGTTGCAGAAACCCAAAACCACACAGTTATAGAGGTGCAGAGTATTTTATTGACAGACTCAACCTGATTCCTCTGTAGAACTGGTATCAGCAGCCCTCCTTGGGCAGTTTGAGCTTCCCTGAGTTGGCGCATAAGAAAGAACATTCTTTGTTGTGCTTTTTTGATGACATTTTTGATACATTAGGTGACCATTTTAGGTCACTTGAGATATGATGGAGCCTTAGAAATTTAAAAGGTCTCTACTATTGATGCTGTGTTGTCTAGCATTGTGAGAGGAGGTAGTGGATAGGGAGGGTTTCTCCTGAAATCTACTCACCATTTTCTACGGCTTCTTTAAGTGTGTTCAGTTCTAGGATTGTTCCAGTGGCACCATATCGCAGGCTAGTTGTCTCAACCTCCGGCTCTATAGGCGGGTTTCATCGTTGTCTCGGTAATTTGGAGGGTATCCTTCAATCACTGTTGTATCATCTGCAAATTTCAGGTATTTTAACAGATGGATCGTTTCTTTGAGATCTTTTGCAGTCATTGGTATACAGAGAGAAGAGAAGTGGGTGAAAGTACACAGCCACTTGGGGGGACCCTGTGCAGCTCATTTTACAGGTGTCTGATGTAATTTTCCTAGCTTCACCTGCTGTTTCTCCTATCTGTTAGGAAGTTTGTGATCCCACTTACAAGTATATGCCTTCAGGTACTGCCTAGCTGATTTTAGTTTTGGTTAAGAAGAATGTCCGGTCTGATAGTATTGAATGCTGGAACTAAAAGTCTAACAAAGAGGATCCTTGTATAGGTCTTCGGCGATTCAAAGATGCTGGTAGGATAGTAGTGCAAACCCATATTAACAGCATCGCTCTGTCGCCCAATCCTGTTCGCTCCGGTATGCAAATTGCGAAGGGGTCCCAAACAGTGGATCCACCAAGTGATGGTTTTCTCAAAATGGTACATCACTAGCCTTTCAAAAGTTTTTCGCCGTAACTACAGATGTTGTTAGAGCAATCGCTGGTCTCCTGTAAAGCTGCGTTCAGTTCCTTGATGGAAGGCTTCTTCGGCACTGGGACGATAGTGGAGTGTTTGAAGCAGGAAGGAACATAGCGTACAGCGTCTCTAGGTGATTTGTTATTTGAAGATTTGGGTGAAAATAGAGGGGACCCAATTGGACAGTACAATACAGACTTTTAAGCCAAGAAGGTGTTATCTTGTCTGGGCCTGGTGCTTTTCCAGGCTTCTGTCATGACCAGAAAATAAGATCTTTGCACTTACCTTTTCTGGAGATCACCAGGGGTTGTAAACCCAATGAAATGGAGTTCTGAAGTTGTAGGGAAGTTTGGCTATTGTTGGTGCTGTCCTCGCAGGAGATAGAGGTTGTGGGAGAAAGGTGACTGTAGATTGTTTTCAAACCTACAGTAGAACACATTCAGGTCGATCTGCCAACGTTGCTGATTTCCTTCCAGCTTGGGAAGGTGGTTTGCTGTAACCGGTGATATTTTTTGATGAGTTTTCCACATGTTTGCTGTTTCATTTTGGGTGAAAAACTCGATTCTTTTAGCTTTTCAGAGTAGTTTCTTTTTGCTGCTCTGATCTCCTTTTTTAATACATTTCTCGCCTGGATTATACAGCCATTCTATCACCCTTTCTGTAGGCCCTCTTCTTTGGAACGACGTAACTGCTTAAGTTTAGCTGTGAACCAAGGTTTGTTGTTACTATATATACGCAAGTTCCTGGTTGGTATACAAAGATCTTCACAGAAGCTGACATATGATGTTACAGTATCTGTGAGTTCATCCAAATCTGCAGAGGTGTCTTTAAAAATATTCCAGTCTGTACAGTCAAGGCAAGCCTGCAGCTTTAACTTTGCCTCTTCAGTCCAAGTTCTCACTGATTTAGTTATTGGTTTTGTGGCTTTAAACCTTTGTTTGTAAGCAGGTATAACAATGTTCTATCAAATTTCTTCCTGTCCTTTCCTCTAAGCCAACTAACTCATCAGTATCCATAAACAACAACTCAGGGTGACATAAACAT
The DNA here is from genome assembly GCF_021028975.2 of Sphaerodactylus townsendi. Lineage (NCBI taxonomy): Eukaryota > Metazoa > Chordata > Lepidosauria > Squamata > Sphaerodactylidae > Sphaerodactylus > Sphaerodactylus townsendi. The sequence continues at coordinate 55,535,127 of NC_059426.1, forward strand.
ACCATAGGGATTTCTGGGAATAGCCTCAGCACAGAGAAAACAGTCTGAACGGGACACAAATGGTATGTGCAGGGAATAAAAGAGGGGCACTAGGGGACATAGCTGCCAGGCAAAGCAACTGAGAACTTGAAGCCTCTACTGTCCTTTTGAGTGTTGGTTGAGGAGTGTCAACAACTTCCAGAAGATGCCAAGTAGTGGCAGCTATGCTGATAACTCTTGACATCTGGCTGTGTTTTACACCTTGCTTCAATCAAGACTTTAGGAAAACCCAGTTATTAAATCCCAGGCCAGTGACAATGCCTGGAGTTCTGATCCTAGTGCTCTGGCTATGAAGTGGGAAGGTTTATAGAGTAACGAGTGGGCCCAGCCACGCGTTGCTGTGGCAATTGTCCTTCTCATCACAACCCGCAACCCACACAGATGTCCATGCAGGTCCAATGATCCCCAGCATAGCCTTTTGGAGTGGTCAAATGGAATCCCTCTTTCCCTTTTCAATGCATATCGTTATATGGTGCTGTTCCTTTGTTTTTTTTTTTTTTTAGTATATGCGGCGCATTAACCTCTTCCCATTCCACACAACGGAAAACTCGTCCAGTGGGTGAATCCCAGCTGTCCATGAGGCTGGTTGAGCCATACGCACAGTTCTGGCTTCGCAGGTAAAAGAGCAGAACTGGGGCATAGGCGGCTATCCCCAGTCAAGCCAAAGCAGGAGGCAGGGTGGTGAGAGCGCTTCAGATCGAGGCCAGCCCACATATGGGTTCTTAAAGGGACCATGTGCAAAAGAAGCCGAGAGCAGGTAGTGCGGGTTGGTTCGCCCTCACCATCGGCGGATTTTCTTAGAAGAAAAAGTGGAAACTCCAGCTGCTTTTAGTAAAGAAAACGCTGTGGCGAATAGTAGGGTGAGGAAGTGGGTAGAAGTTGTGGTTGGATGTGAGGGAGGGCAGAGTGAGGTGTGTGAGGATGAGCTGGATGTGTGTTGTGTGGTAGCAGTGGGTGAGGCACAGAGAGTGAAAGTTACCTGCATGTGAGGGGAGGAACCCCACCTGACGTCTCACATGGTAAAGTGTGTATGTGTTTCACTTCCACTCGTATTACACTCACTGCTGTGAGTATTACCTATTTGCACTTGTTTCAACACTGTCTCATTCTCTGCCCATCTGCGCTTGGAACAAAGCTCTAAGCCCTCAGGCCATAGACAGACAGGCTGCACGAACATTCTAAGGGTGATAGTTAAACACAGCCAGATTCATGGCCTGGTGTGCCAGGAAAAAGACATTTTACCTGGCTCAGGTATGGACTTTCGGCGGTTTGGAGGTCCGAGTACCTGCCAGCAACAGGGAGGGACGTCATGTGAAAATTTGGGGGCAATCCGTCTAGCAGCTTCTGAGGGAGACCATCAGGGACAAACACACTGTTAGATTTTTATATATATAGATAACTAGAAATTCTCATTCAGTGGGTATAAGTAGCTACACCACTTAAGTGAACATTGAGCACTGGTGGTCACTAAGGAGGGGAATCTGGGAACCAGGCTGCCAGCTGTATAGCATGAAGGCTGAGCTTTTCTTTCCCATGCTCTTTGCAGGTATAAAGTCACAGCCTATTGGAGTGAACAGAAGGGCAAGAGTCAAAAAGTCTTTAGGTAAATCAACAAAAGGCCACAGAGTCCTGTGCTGAAGTAAATTCAGAGACATTGACTTGTTGGTCCATAATCTTGCCACATGTGAATCCATAACTATACCAAAAAAGAAACATGAGAACAGAGAGAACATGCATACACAAATTAATTTTTTAAAAGGAATATGTGCAAAGGGAAGCACACAAGAACATAGGCCAGCGGTTCTCAACCTGTGGGTCGGGACCTCTTTGGGGGTCAAACGACCCTTTCACAGGGGTCGCCTAAGACTCTCTGCATCAGTGTTCTCCATCTGTAAAATGGATAAATGTTAGGGTTGGGGGTCACCACAACATGAGGAACTGTATTAAAAGGTCACAGCATTAGGAAGGTTGAGAACTACTGATTTATTGGGACTGCCTCTCCCAATATGTTCCCCTGAAGAGGACTGCGGTCAACAAACAACAACCTACTGTTGATGTCTAGGCTCACATTTCAAAATCTATCTATTCCAATGGCATGGTTACTTTTTTTAAAATGGCACAAGGCTGCTTAACTTTTTAGTGGCTTCATTTCTTTTTCTGCAACCCCAGACTGTGGGTGGCCAGGACTGATCCTTAGTAGATTATTATTATTCTTTTACCCAGGATTTTATGTGTGTTTGCCAAACTGTGCTTGATATGGCGCATATGTGTATCTGTCTTTGAAAGTGTCATTTCATGGAATGGGCCTGGAGGAGCCTGCGCCAAACAAGACACCATCACTAGCGGCAAGATCACACCAAATACATTTGGACAGATGCAGAGGCAGCACAGCTTTTTAAGACTCATGGATGGCCCACAAAGGTCTTCTGCCAAAGCTGTTTTTGCCTTCTTTGTGGAAAAGCTTCAAAAATGGAAGAGTGGGAACACTGCAGTAAACAAGCCGTCAGCATTCCTGAACGCCTTTTTAAATTCCTACGTGTAAATTGGTGCTTCTGAAATTTTTTTGAAGCTACTCTGCTTTACAGAATTATTGTTTTGTGGGTTTGCTTGCAAAGTAACTCCAACTCACCTTCCCTCCACCCAGAGGCGTAGCTCCAAGGGGACAGGGGGTGCACGACACATTGGGCGCGCACCCCTGTGCGGGCATGGCGGGGGTGTGGCGGGGGCATAGATGGGCATGGAGGGGGCATTCCGAGGCTGGACAGGGGCAGGGCAGGATGGGGCGGAGGACGCACCAGTGCACCGGGCGCTTTACCCCCTTGCTACGCCTCTGCCTCCACCCAAACATAAAATACAAGAATTTCACACCACTTGACAAATAATAAGCTTTGGGAGGTTGTTTCATGTTTAGAATTTATAAAGTATACAATACACAAGAAGAAGAGTTTGGATTTATATCCCCCCTTCCTCTCCTGTAAGGAGACTCAAATGGGGTTACAATCTCCTTTCCCTCCCCTCCCTCCCCCCCCACCAACAAACACCCTATGAGGTGGTGGGACTGAGAGAGCTCCGAAGAACTGTGACTAGCCCAAGGTCACCCTGCTGGCATGTGTTGGAATGCACAAGCTAATCTGGTTTGCCAGATAAGCCTCCACAGTTCAAGTGCCAGAGCGGGGAATCAAACTTGGTTCTTCAGATTAGATTGCACCTGCTCTTAACCACCACACAAGCTGGGGACCAGCAAGGGCTTACAGTAGACTTCTCATTTTTCCCTTCCCCACTAGTTCCTCTTTCCCTTTCCTGAAAGCCCTGACAGACACTCCCTTTCCTACTTCCTTCTGCCCTTCCCACCCACCAGCCCAGTGGTCTACCTCCCATCTGTATTTTTCCCTCCTTCCCTCCTTCCCTCCCCTGGCAGCTTCTACAAAGAAAAACTATGGCATAGTTACGCATGCCACCTACCAGGCCCAATCGTACAGTGGGGAGCCCACAAGGACTTATGCAGGGCATCTCACTTTCCTCTGTATCTCCCTTCCCACACTATTTCCTCTTTCTGTCCTCCTGGTAGCCCTCATATCCTCCATTTTCCCTGCTTCCGTCACTTTTTCTCACTCACCCATCTTTATCAGCCCTCCATTTTCAGCTTTATTCATTATTAATTGATTTCATTTATACCCAACCTTTCTTCACAGTGGGGACATCTACACAACAACCTTGTAAGGTAGGTTAGGCTAAGAGTTTGTGACTGGCCCAAATCCAGTGCACTTCCACAGCAGAGTGATAGTTTGAAGATGGGTCTCTCAGATCCTAATGTGAAATAATAAGCTGTTGAATAATAGCAAGCAACTGAGCCTGAGAGAATCATGCAAGTCATGTGGTGTCAGGTGACCTAGTGGCTGCTACCAGACCTTGAATCTCCCTCAAAGACCAAAACAGCTCTGGAAGGTGCAGCCCAGAAGTGATATCATCAGGTTGCACAACATGCAAATATTCACCCACACAGATTTGGATGAACGATATTATGTCACCTACTACATATTGACATCACTTCCAAGTCACGCCAAAATTGACATCACTGCATTCCTGGCTTGCCCCTCCCTCCTGGTGAAAGTTTCCCACCAGTTGCCATCCCTGGGCTGTCTTGCCTCATAGCCCACCTTTGGGCCGTGAATCATAGTTACTGAGGTAAGTAGCATCCAGACTGATTGTGGTAAAAGACTGCTGCTGAGTGTGCAGTAGACTAAAACTTTTATCTGGGAACCTAAGGAACTTAGATAGGGACTTTGGAGGGAAATGAAGCATATTCTTAATTCTATTGAAATCAGTTTTCCTTGAACATGTTTTCCTTAAGCTTCAATAGGAATTTCCAACAGTATTGGACACTTCTGGAATTTTAAGAAGATACCACAGTCACAAAATGATGGCAAGTTCCAAGCAAAGCACTCTCCTACAATAAAGCAAGTTGCTCCCAAATGAGCACTCCTTGTAGATGCAAAGACTTTTCTGAAGTACATCTGGTGCCAAGAAAATGGAGGAGAGCCTGTGGAGGCTCTATCTGTTGTGGAACAGGTGTAATTTGGTTACAAAGTCCAAAAAAGACTTTGTTTTTTAATTCTGCACAGCTATGCAGAGAAGTTTCCAAGCTCAAACAATCTACGCCTATGAAGCAAAGCCAATAACACATGTCTGTGACGCATCTGTCGGGAATGAGTTCAGTGCTTTACTAGTCAGTTAGCCAGGGACGATTTTAGCTAATGGACACCAAGGACTGCTGCCCCAGTGCCCATATGGCAGGGAGAGACTGCCCATGACCCAGAACCCTAACAGAGAGAGGAAAAGAATAAAAGAACAGGTAGCCACTACCACCACTCACACTTGTCCCATCTGTGGGGTGAGCCACCCACTCTCAGTAAGTGCAATTAGTTCCCAGGGACTCTGGCAGCAGGCTGTTGGTGACAGCTTCCACCTGCCTCACTCAGCGAGAAGGCCACATCTTGTTTGGTGCTAGCAAAGGGGGACCAGTGAGGAGGCAGTGACATAGCAGTGATTCTGAGGCCACGTTTTGAACTATTACACAAAATGGCGGTCACTGTAGGCAGCATGAACGCTCACTGGTGGGCTCCTGGTTTAAATGATTCTAATGTCTGTAAAAGACAATTGGTTCTCCTAAATGGGTCTGGGCAGAGATCAGAAAAGAAGAATATTCTATGAAAGGCCTGGTAATGCAGCCAAGGATTGGGGAGGAGGCATTCACCCTGCAGAAGAATGGGTGTTTGTAACATTTTGCAGTCCCTACAATCCTGAATACCCAGAGCTTCAGCTTTTACACAGCAAGTCAGCTTTTCATCCATCAATTAGCCGAGAATGAGAATGTCCTGGGGGAGAAAATCTCTGCTTTTCTCTGTGACACTCAAGGTGTTGCCAGTTGTGCAAATGGAGAAGAAGCAGCAATTTGGGTAAGTCCCAAGAATATGAATCACTAGATTTTTTTGTTGTTGTCGTTTAGTGTGCTAGTCAAACTGCTCCTCCTACTTTCTGGGCTGTTTTAATCACTCCTCATCACATGCAGCAAATTTCAAACTATCTGTTACTGCAAAGCCCAGTCACAGCCTCACAAATCTTGGACCAAATCTATTTTGAATCTCGCTTCCCATTATAGTAAAGCATGCATAACAAAATGCACAGAAGATATACTGTGTGCCTTTTTCAGGTTGGTTGCTAATGTCATTGTTGGGATTAGATGTAGGAATCTCATGCTCAACAATGCATTTCCAACTATGCTGGGGATGATTAGGAAAGGAATTGATAATAAAATTGCAAAGATTGTCATGCCCTTATATAAAGCAGTGGTGCAACCACACTTGGAGTACTGCGTTCAGTTTCGGCCACCACATCTCGAAAAGGATATCGAAGAGATGGGAAAAGTGTAGAGATGGGCAACAAGGATGATTGAGGGATTGGAGCACCTTCCTTATGAGGAGAGGCTGCAACATTTGGGACTCTTTAGTTTGGAGAGGAGACATCTGAGGGGGGATATGATTGAAGTCTATAAAATTATGCATGGGGTAGAAAATGTTGACACAGAGAAATTTTTCTCTCTTTATCACAATACTTAAACCAGGGGGCACACATTGAAAATGCTGGGGGGGAGAATTAGGACTAATAAAAGGAAACATTTCTTCATGCAATGTGTGATTGGTGTTTGGAATATGCTGGCACAGGAGGTGGTGATGGCCACTGACCTGGAGAGCTTTAAAAAGGGCTTGGACAGATTTATGGAGGAGAAGTCAATCTATGGCTACCAATCTTGATCCTCCTTGATCTGAGGTTGCAAATGCCTTAGCAGACCAGGTGCTCGGGAGCAACAGCCGCAGAAGGCCATCGCTTTCATATCCTGCATGTGAGCTCCCAAAGGCACCTGGTGGGCCACTGCGAGTAGCAGAATGCTGAACTAGATGGACTCTGGTCTGATCCAGCAGGCTTGTTCTTATGTTCTTAACTAAGACTGCTTGGTTGTTGTGGGTTTCCCGGGCTGTGTGGCTGTGGTCTGGTAGATCTTGTTCCCAGTGGTGGGATCCAAAAATTATAGTAACAGGTTCTACTGAAAGCCTACTGAAACAAGTATGTGTGCATTTGCATCTATTGCAAACTGTGTGGTTTGTCTTCTGCTCGACCCCAAGTCCCATCTTGTGTGTTTCTCTACAGGTGTACATTATGGCTTGCTGTCAAATTCTTCTTGAAATCATTCCATGCCATTTGGTTGGTCCTAATCAAGGTATTAATGGATGATATTTTGGCTTTTTGACTTTTCTTTATTCCTTCCTGCAGGCCGTCTTTGTTTGCCAGTTGTTGCAAGGACGTATTTGCTCCTGTTTGGGTTACAAGGCCTTTTCCCCTTGCAAACTTTGACAGCTTATGTAAGCCACCCAAGTAGAAGGGCACAGAATCCAAGAAAATATTCAATGTACAAGACACCTCAGTGGAAAATATAAATCTGGGATTATACTGAAGTTGAATGTTATGCTCTGTTGTACATGTGATATATGGATTTAAAGCTTACTATGATTTTTCATTATGGGTCTCATACAAGAAGACAGTTAGATACACACAAAAACATTCACACTATGCAAAGAAATATATACACACTTATTTAAACTTTCAAATGTGTTCCTAAGATGGATTTAGGACAAAGAACAGGCATAGGTTTCATCCCAATATCCTTTTTAGTAAATGCATAGCAGAATAAAGCCAGGCAGAAATATTGCAGGGCTAGAGTGTTAGCCTTAGACCAAAATTGCAGCTCAGTAATGTCACTCAATAGCTAGCTTTGGTTAGCACTGGACAAGTCACCATTTTACAACTGATCTACTTCATGGGCTTGTTGTTGTGAAGGTAAAATTGTACTCTTGTTAGTAATGTTGCTGTTGAAATGATGATGTCCCATTTATAGCACCCTGAGGCACTGGGTGAAAGTGTGGGGTATAAACATGATTAACGAATACACAAACATGTGCATTTTTCAAGATTCACGGGTGGCGTTGCAGTTGCATGGGTGAAGGAGTGGGTGAAAAAGAGAAGAGTGAAGAGAGAAAGTAAAAGTGGGAGGAACAGGACTGTACATAACAGGATCCTCTGGAGAAGTTATGAAGTGCATGCCACACTGACCATCAGCAGGCTTGCAAAAACAAGGAAGAAGACCAAATTACTATTGTGGCCTAATTAATGACAAATAGTTTCTCATCCAGTGAGGGAGGCTTTGTGTGCCACCAAGCTCAGTACTGTAAAGGGTACAAATTGTATGGTCCACGTTCAATCCTTACACTAACAGCAAAACTAAAGCAACTCCAGATAACTTTCCTCCTGAAAGACTACCAAGAACCATTAATCATCTTATAGCACAGATATTTTGGTCTTGGGACTTCAAGGATATGTGTACACAATTGTAATGGCTTAACCATTATCCATACATTACAGCAGGAACTTCTCCGTCCAGTTCAAATTCCTTGCCATTCAACAGAGAAACGTGTCAGAAACTGAAGGCCAACTGACACACGAATCTGGAAATCTGGGAGGATAAATGTGCGATTTAACCTCAGAAAGCAGCCATCCAGATTAGGGCATGACTCTTGAATTCACACCCTAAACAAATGCAGTTTCCCAGATTGAAAAATGTATCCCAGGCTGCTTTTTAGCCTTCATGGAGAAAAATAGATGCCTGTGTAGTATGTTCTCAACTGAAATGAAAAGTGGCTATGTTGGAGTGAGGATTTTTCAATGTAAAAAAAGTGCAGGTGGAGGAAGTTAACCTGCTATGTCCCAAAGGCTGAAAATCTGATATATAGCACTCTTTCCCTATCCCGCAACTGATCTGGGTATCAGTACCCAACGTCACTTGTAATAACCAAATGGTGGTGCTGGAAAGTGCCACAAAGTCACAGATGATTTATGGTAACCCCATGGAGTTTTCAAGGCAAGAGAAGTTCAAAGGTGGTTTGCCATTGCCTGCCTCTGCACAACAAACCTATGTTCATACTAACCAGGGCCAAATCTTGAGGTTTTGCAAGGGAATTGCTCTACTGAATCAGCACCAGCTTCTATGGACAGCACCCAGCAGCTTGCTGGAGCATATTTTCCCCTACAACAGTGGTTCTCAACCTTCCTAATGCCGCAACCCTTCAATACAGTTCCTAATGTTGTGGTGACCCACAACCCTAACATTTATCCATTTTACAGATGGAAAACACTGATGCAGAGAGTCTTAGGTGACCCCCTGTGAAAGGGTCATTTGACCCCCAAAGGGGTCCCGACCCCCAGGTTGAGAACCACTTCCCTACATTGTCCAGAATCCCTCCTTCTAAAGCTATCTGTCACTGTGTTGCTGCTGTCTTCCTTCAAGGAGCTCAACTGCTTTATCTTCACAACCTAGTGAAGTAGGTTAAGCTGAGAGAGAGTGACCAGCCGAGGTTCATAAAGTCAGTAGGAAAGTGAGCCTTTGTCTAGCCCACCACACTGACTCTGTGGGCTACAGCATCCCAGTTATCACCTGAGAGGCTTGGAATAATAGTGAACAGCAACCTTGTCTACTACTCAGTAGAGAGCCCTGATACATTTACGAAAGACACTAGAAAGACATATACCTTAGAAACAAGTTTTGAATCAGTAATATTAGATCATCCAAATCCATTACATTCATCTGATTGTGTTGATCCACTTCAGTTCTAGTGCTGGCACATATTTCTGCTACTTACGCCTTAGCAAAGACCCATGTGAAATTATTCCCTTAAAAACGTCTATTATGTATATACAATGCTTTGGCTTGGATTTTACAGAATATCTCTGCTAATTGAAGGATTTCTCCACCTCAACATGCCTGCTAAAGCCCAAAATGCTCCCCCAAATGCTGCTCCTGGGAGACAGATAACCCCTGGAATACCATGCGGGGAAAGGAGGAGGTCTGTCATGAAAACCACCCATGCTTTGCCTGTGTGCAAATTATTACTGGATTCCACCTTACGTCTCACCACATCCATGATTCTAGCATTCAGGATCCCTTAATGAAATAACACTCATGACACTTTTTGCCTTGAGTTCTTAGTTCACAGAAAGATCTACCAACTCTGCACATATCTTTAGAAAGTCTGTATTGTAACACCAAATTGCCTGCAATTTTACAGACCCATTGGGAATACGCGACATCTCAAATATTGGCCTGTTTCACACTCAGATAACCTCCAGGGGGGAGTGTTTTTATGTGGTGACCTTCCAAAAGCACTTTTTAAAAATACATATCAAAGGTTCTTCCCAAATGCTCAATGTAATCCTTTTCTGAGTTAATTGGCCAAAGAGCACTGTACATGCACTCACATAAAGCGCTGGTTTTACCTTTGGAGCCACACGCTGGCTTTGCTCATGCCCTAATAGTATGCTATTATACCAAATGAAGAGGGTACAAGGTCATTAGCTTATTAGGCGAGTGAGCAATTTGTGCTTTTTTGAACAAGGCAAAATGCCCTTGATACACAATAGAGAGAATGTGTATTCATGATGAAGGAATGTATTTTAAAAAGAAATGGATTGGGTACAGTGCTGTTCCAAATCCATCCACGAAATTAGAGGTGCTGCACACTGCACTGGAAAAGGATGGCTCATGCTCTAGCTAATGATGCCAAGGGAGCCAGACTCTATTATTAAAAGTATCTGCATTTTCAGAAGCAGCAACATAAAATTTGCGCTCCCTTCTGTTTGGGTGATATATGTTCTCTATAATGGCAAAGTTGTCTGTTCCAACCTTATGTATAAAGTCTCCTAGAGTAAAAAGGATTTTCCCCTAGCAAAATATTCATGGAGTTTCTTTTTTTCCCCGGGAGCTTGATCTGAGCCAAGCAAGCCCTGGCTCAAGCAGAGGGTAGTTTCCAAAATGGCTTTCAGCATCTCAGAATGTGGCTGGATCATTTGTCTGTTTGATTGATTTTATGCCCCCATCCTTGGCTTTCCTGACCGAAATCAAGCTCAAGGTGGCTATAACCACCAATAAAATAATATCCAGTTAAAATAGATATACTATACAAGAGCATGAGCAGCCCAGTCCGGGGTGTGTGTGTGTGTGCGTGAAGTGCATCCTGGAAGTAGCGTGGGCCCTCGCCTGCATGTTTGCCCACCCAGTCAGCATAAGTGGCACCTACACTGCTAGGGATGGCAAACAGTGCAGTGGCAGGTGTCTTAAGGGTCTGCAGTGTTCAACCTAGAAGAGGCTGCCTCTCCCAGCATAACAGAGAATGCCAGTGCAGTTAAGGGTGGGTTAGGGGGTGTTTCAGGATGGAGCCTACTGTAGTTGGCTTTAGTTTTGCACCTTTCATGCTGTCTGAAAGTCCTTTGCAGGTGGTACAACAGCACTGTCCCTGGCTGCAGTGCCCTCTGGATTGGGTTGTTAAAATCCTTACTACTAATAATAATCAAATTCCAGATGGTTGCCCCAATACTGACAATGGGGAAAATAATCAAAGGAGGGGAGAAGACACGAGAAGGGGAGATCAGACAATGACTTAATCAGTCACACAGCAGGAAATGCAGGATGCCCATTTGTCTCTGCCACCTGGAATGCCAGCCCCTCCTCTGAACATCATCACAGGAGCATAATTTTCAGACTATATGTGTGCATATCACAGTAGAATATTCTGTGTGTGTATGAGTGTGTGCCATTTTGAATATTAAAGCCTGCATGAATGCTCAGAGACATGAAAAATGCTGAAGGTTTTCTTAAGCACACAGAAGAACCTCCACAGTAGGTCTTAACTCTATCCCTTAATGCAAGACTGAAAATTGTATATTCACTAGCTGAGTGCTCAGAAAAGTTTATGCCATCTAGATTAGAAATACCCTTAATTGCCAATTTTGCAACTTCTGTTACAAAAATAAACGCACTGTGCAATTAAAGTTGGCTGCACTTAAATCCAATTGAAATAATTAGATAATTACTTCATTAAGTGCTTTAATCCTATTAATTTCAATGAGATTTAAGCGTGACATAAGTTTTCTCTTTCTCATTCATTGTGGCTGAGAAATGAGAATGTCTGTAAGTTCTGATGAGGTTGTGTGCAATGGAATCTGATAGTAAACAACTTGCCTGTGAAGCAGACAACATTCAAAGATTGGCAGTTGTACCATTGTGTCTGATCTTGCAGCCTTTTTCAACAAAGTACTTTATGGCAGCTTTACAGCAGCTTTACAGCACTTTTGTAGAATCTTGAATCAGCCACATAAAAACAGTTTTTCAAGAGCCACCAGTTGTGTTTTTTCATCAAAGACAGGAAAGAATAAAGTGTGTTCGGTTGTTGATTGCACCAATTTCAGTTTTGCCCTGGATCATCATATCATTCTTGCAAATAAATAGCTTCTTGTCAAACACAGAGTTGTCTGAGATGGTGTCTGTCTGCTATTCCCACAACACCAGTGTATGAGAATGAGCAAATCTGCTGCTATTGTTGTTGCTCAGGCATGTCTGTGTAAATGTCCTGGTCAGCTTGACAAATATACTACAATTTGAAAAGCAGCCAATTCTGTTTTGGAAAACATCACAAGTTGCTAAGTTATCATTCCTAACAGATATCTATCTCTATATCTAATTTCCAAGTGTTGCCCCCATACACAGACACCTAAATCCATGGATTGGGACCACACCACACTTACCTCAAACAGATGTTTCTGCATACTTGGGGACCTCTTTACGTCTGCAGAAAAATATGGCATAAAAAAAACTGGGGAGGTAGAATACTCTCCCAAAGGGGGGGGGGGATCTTTTCTTTGCAAACTCAGAGAATGTACTTGCCTCAGATGGCACAGTCTGGAGGTGCAATTACCTCAGCAGCAGTGGGAGCAATGCAGCAGGCCTGATGACAGAGTAGGGCTGTGGGAGGCAGACTTTGCCATGCCCATCCAAAGCAGCTCCAGGTGAGCTGGCAAAAAATGAGGCTGTGAGGAGAGAGGCCTCGCCATGCCCTCCTGGATCAGCTCCAGGCAAACCAGCAAGAGCAGGGCTGTGGGAAGCAAAGACTTAATCCAGGAGAACTGCTGAGAGTGGAGCTGGAGGGAAAGAGATATAGAGATGTGGAAGGGGCAGAAAATAAAAAAGAGACCTAGTATGGGGGACAGACAGAGAGTTTGGGGGGCAGAAAGGGAATCCTTGGGTAGGGAACAGACAGTGAAGTAGTAGGGAGGCAGAAAGAAAGAGGGAAAACAGGATAGGATGGCACAGAGAGAGAAATAAAGTTGAGGTAGGAAGGGAGATAAAGAGGGAACTGGGATAGGTCAGCACAAAGAGAGAATTGTAGACAGAAAGAGAACTGGGGTAGGGGAACAGAAATTTAAACAAACATTTAAACATTAAACATTGAAACACAGACAAGCTTGAAAAAGTATGAGGCTTTTTTCAGAGCTCTCCCAAATTTCCACTAGAAAAACTGTAATAATTGTCAACTGGAAAAGTTTCTCAGATTTCTCTTTTTATACATTCTGAGTGTGAAACCCCTGGCCTTAAGAAGCACTTTACTTATTTCACAGGAGATTGTTTTTCAGTGTTCCCCCAAAGTTTCCATCAGAAAAACTGGGGAGGGGATGTAAGGTTGCTTGTCTATAGACATTAAAATCAGACTCCAATATTGATCATGGTAGTCTTTACTGACTATGCAAGGCAAATAACTCTATTGCTCTATAGCCAGATCTGAGCGACTTGGGAAAGCTAGGAAGAGATATAGCCAGTGGTGGGACTCAGCAGGTTCGCACCACTTCGGCAGAACCAGTTGTTAAAATGGTGCTTGTAAACAGCCAGTTGTTAAATTATTTGAACCCAACCACTAGAACCAGTTGTTAAATTATTTCAATTCCACCACTGGATATAGCCAGTACAGCCCCCATCCTTCTGCCCTCACAGCTGGGAAAGGAGAGAAGCATTTGGATGTTATGTTATGTTGTCAGATTTACACAGGAGAGTTTTGTTATCACTGATGACTGGGCACTGCCAGTCTTGGAATGTGAGGAGAGTGAGAGGGGGAGGTGCAGAGGCTGAGAAGGAGGCTGAGAACAGAGCCAGCCTGATAGCAGTCGAGCACCTGAGAATGGTATGAGATTTCATGACATCACCACGCCCTCGGGTCCCAAACTCCCCAACAGGAGGTCAGCAAGAGGCTCATCAGAGGGTGATTAGTAGCTGAACAGAACCATCTGGCACATGACAGGGGATTGCTCATCAAGGGGGAGAAAAATCTTACTTTTCAAGTGTGCTTGTTTTTACCCAGACCTTCACATCTCTCGGTATTTTCAGTCTATCTTGCATTCCCATTTGTAAGCTTTGCTATCCAGCAGAGATGTGATTATCCACCTCTGGTGCCTGAAATCATTTTACTTGAACCATTTCTAATTGTTCCATGGTTTCACAGTTCGAAATGGTTCCTGACATGGTTTTTTAAAGCACTCTTTTCTTTAAATACCATCTGATGTCTTGGTTCAATGAGACAATGAGATCCTTTGAAGCTTATCAAAATCACAGGCAACTCAGAGACCATATAGTCAATCCCATCTTGGAATCTTTTAAATGCCTTGAACAAACACCTTATTTGTACATTTTAAACTTTGATTCATAACGCCACTCCATACATTTGTTTTGCTAAATGTTTTTTTCTTCGTCACTAGAATAAAATATTTTTCTTTATTTCAGATCCTAGATTCAGGGTTTCCAATCTCTTTGAATTAATTAAATATATGTTGGTGATAAACCAGTCAGAAATTTTCCATTGCTATCTGATTAAATGTACAGACTTGAACTGACAGTTTAGTCTTGTTGTGTTTACCTCAGCACTTGGAACAGCAGTTGGGGGAGGGGGGCAGGAGGAGGTACTAGTAGATTGCTCAGGAGACTTCCTCCCTCTTCGTATACATTCATAATAGTAATTTTTCAGGATATTTCGTGGGATATTTCCTGTGAAAGCTTGTGACAAAGAGTTTGCACTGCAGGGACATGCTTTGTGCAGCAGTGATGTAGTAGTTAAGAGCAGGTGTACACTAATCTGGAGGAGCCCGGTTTGACTCCCTGCTCTGCCACCTGAGCTGTGGAGGCTTATCTGGAGAATTCAGATTACACTCCAACACATGCCAGCTGGGTGACCTTGGGTGAGTCACAGTTCTTCTGAACTCTCTCAGTCCCACCTACCTCACAGGGTGTTTGTTGTGAGGGGGGAAGGGAAAGGAGTTTGTAAGCCCCTTTGAGTCTCCTATAGGAGAGAAAAGGGGGATATAAATCCAACTCTTCTTCTTTGTCATAGGCATCCTGGAACACATAAAGCCAATCACTCTGATTCTTTTCCAACATAATATTACTCCTGAGTTTTTCCCTTTACCCACAAAAGTTCCAGAAAATTATGCAAATTGTTTCATGAGCCCAAAAGGACTTTGGGCCTCTCCAAATGACAATGAGAGTTTCAAAACGAATTTGTCACATGGCATGGAGAGTGCTACTGAAACCAAATAAGTTAACCATGGTACTGGGTCACCTAAAGTACCTCTGTATGTTTTTTTTACTAGGATTGATACTCCACGCTTCCCCAGCTCAGAGGAAACCTTGTCCATCCACAAGTGCATTCATGGTCCTTCCGATAAGGCCTGAGTTAACCTGGGAGGTTCAGTTGCACAACCTCACTATCATAGATCTTTCTCATACCTCAGGTCAAAGGAAATTAGACTTGTTTAACACCCATCATTATTGTTAGTGGCTTTGTTTTTCAGAATACACAGATGAGCCATACATCTGCTAAATAAGTACATTGTCAGGCACCGATCCGAAAATAATAGAAACTGTAGATTTGCTCTAAAGTCTTTATTTTGAAGCGAAGGTACACATCATCAAAGACGATTCTGAAGAGCCCGCGCAAAACACTTGCCTATATCCCCCGAAGCTCCCCGCCCCCCTGTAACCAAGAACACTCCTAGAACAAAGCACAAGAAAGCTAGGAACAGTTCACACTTGATAAGCGGCCGCTCTTCCTGGCTCCAAGGCCGCAGACAGTGAGAAAGCAATAACTGGACACCTGCAGAGAAGAAAGCCTTACAAATGCCCGCCATCCCCAACCGTCAGACCCAGGCCTGACATACATTCACCTCAAAAGGAGAAATAACTGACTTAAGACCTTCAGGGATGGATATTACAAATCTCTTCTACCAAGTCTTCCTGCAATGGAGAAAGGTCTTTCTCCATCAGAAGAAGACTTAATGGAGATGCTTAGCAGAAGGACCCGAAGCACTGATTTCAGTGAAGCAAAGGGGATTTTTCAAGATCCCAGTCCATGTTCTCACTTTGATTTGTGAAACCACTTTCAAGCATACTGTGTTGATAATTGATACAATCACTTGGCCTGGATTTCTAAAACTGAAAAATATGTAAGTTTGGAAAACAGAGACACAGTACGTAACACACACACACACACACACACACACACACACACTTCTACACAGCTATTTCAGTGAGACTCATTTCCAAGTGTTCTTTGGCTCATAGTCCAGTATTCCAAACTATAAAACTGAATAACATAAATGGGGATGGCATCCACCCACAGCCTTAGAATACTTTAAAAGGGGATTAGATGATTGCTTAGATTAGAAGGTATCTATCAACAGCTATTAGCCATGACAGCTGAATACAGCCTTTATGTGCAGAAACAGTAAGTCTCTGAATATAGTTTGTTGAAGGCAAAGAGGAGTGGAGACCTTTTGTTTTTATGCCCTGCTTGTATACTTCCCAGAAGTTTTTGCCTGGAAACAGGATGCTGGACTTCATGAACATTTGGTCTTATCCAACAGGACTCTTAAGTTCTCGTGCATCTTGTGATGCATTAAGCCAAATGCAATCTGTCAGTCATGAACTGTGGTCTGTGTTAATGGCCAGTAACCTAGCAAAAGTTTCAATATAATGTACAATAATAAAATCCTAAACTTTAGTTGTGGTTCTTTAATCTTCCACTTGCTTCACTCACATCAGTTCAGGAAGAAATCCATTTGCTTACATTGATGTATTGACATAATACAGACAGAAATTCAACTTGCTTTCAGCCATTAGCTTTCATCAGTCATAGCAGAAACTCAACTTGTTTTCATTAATACAGTGACATAATACAGTTCAACTTGCTTCCAGCCAATATTAATATAGTACAGGCAGAAATCTAACTCATTTTCAGCCAGACAGGCTCCCAGTTTAGACCTGCTCTGAGATCTTCCTCAGTGCCTATTTATTCTACAAAGTAATAGTCACTGGTATGTTACATTTACATCAAATTAATGGCATGAACATCCGTATAAATCAAATTATTGCTGTTTCTGTCCATATTACAAAATGGAAAAATATTTACAGTAAAGAATCCACTCACCACCATTGGACCATTTTGTACAACAACCTTCTGCTAAAGACTTGGTCTACGAACACCTATTGTAATTCTCCCTCAGAGGGTTGCTAATTTTTAATTGTAAATAATTGCCTGCTGTTCTAAGCTCATCAATCATCTGCATCCAGGCGTCTAACTGTTAAAGGGGATAGCCTCCTTACATTGCCTGTTCTTAAGAGAATCACTACTCTTTTGTTCCTTTTTGCTGAAACTGCCAAGCTGTAATTTAGTGTATTATAAGAATCACACTAAAATTCTAAATATTCTTACATTCAACTTGATGCATCAGACTAGGTCATTCAACTTAGTTACATAAATGCAAAGAGCAGTTCAATTTACCTTCATAATACATGGAGAAATTACTAACAAAAATTTGAATGACTAATAAGGCACAGAATAATTTTTACATTATACAGATAAATTAGCAATACTGAACAGTGACTTAGTAATAGTTACAAAAACATGACATCTAAAGTTGTATTAAGTCTATGTTCTCAAGCGATAAATGTATGTGGCTTCTAACAGTCATAGTCTTAAAGGGACATCAGTTAAATTAAACCTCAGAGGTTGGAAAATGCTTAAAATTTAAAAAATGTAACTCTTTTCTTGTTTTCATTTTTCTTTAAGTCAGGCAGTCCATGAAACCTCATGTGCCCTAATTCTAACCTGTCTAATCACCCTGTCTGGGTAGCCATGTTGTAACAATTGTTTATATAACCCATCCACAGCTGCCAAGTACTGGTTAGGGAGGCATCTTGGACTGTACTGAAAAAAAATTCCCTAGGTGTACTTTTTACAGCTTTTACAATGCAGATGCTCCTAGTGGGCTGCCATGCATGAGTTTGTACAAGACAAGACTTTTCACTAAGCACAAGGAACCATTGGATCAAGGCTTCTGATGGGTATTCCCAGTTCCCTGAGATGTGAAACATTCCAAGGGCAACACAACCAAGAAGATGTGTTAGCCCATCATCATATTCTCAGAGAGTTACTGGGTCCTACTCCTGACACTAAGGCTCATTCCGCACATGCAGAATAATGCACTTTCAAACTGTTTTCAGTGCTCTTTGAAGTTGTGCGGAATGGCAAAATCCACTTGCAAACAGTTGTGAAAGTGGTTTGAAAACGCATTATTTTGCGTGTGCGGAAGGGGCCTAATGTTGTTCCCAACAAGATTGCCATTAAATCCAGTTAATCATTCCTTCAGGGGGGTTTTTTGTATAGTGTTAAGCATTCCCTATTTCTCCAAGCAAAACAGATTTACTTTCTCTTGGATAGGAGCGTAGCAGTGTCTTCACAGCGTTTGTTTTATATACTAGTGAAGTCTTTTGAAAGAAAGCAGTCTCCTAAAACCAGGTAACAGACTCACAAAGCCTGCATTGGATTATTAGAAAAACAAAGCTGCTGACCTTCAAGAGTTCCCTCATGTTCAGCTGACTCAAACTAGGTTAATAATTGCAGCGCCCCCCCCCCCCCGTCTTTATGAAATGGCAGTAGAAGTCCCACACACACATAACTTAGCCCACATACACTCTTTAAACTTCTGTAATGGGAGATGAGGGAAACTAACTCTTCCCCTCCCTTGTGATTTTGCAGGTTGAAACTAATCAGTGAAACTAACTCCTCTGTTGGTTGTTATTAATCCATAAAAGTAATAAATAGGAATTCTATCTATTTTTCCTCACCCACCCCCTGTTTTCTCTTTGAGAGTTGATAGCAAGGGTAGGGAAAAACCTACTTTAAAAATGTAAATAAATAGCCTTCCCGTCCCTATGGCTTCCAGTCCAAACTAAGTTGTGCTGGTCCTGTTGTGTGTGTGGATGCTATCAAGTCATAGCTGACTTATGGTGACCCTCAAGGCAAGAGAGGTTCAGAGGTGGTTTTCCATTGTCTGTCTCTGTGTGCACTGCGTGAGTTCTGAGAGAACTGTGACTGGCCCAAGGTCGTCCAGCAGGCTTCCTGTGACAGAATGGCAAATCAAACTGGTTTGCCACACTCAACCACTGCAATGCTCTGGGTCTACTGCTTTTGTTAGCATTTTTAATTTAAATGCTGGAAGGAGGCAGTCAGTATCTCATAATCTCTTGTCTCATTTAACCCTTTCCCTCCACATCCCAAACTAGCCATCTGTTGTTTCTGACAAGCCTACAAAGCAAGAAGTCCCACTCTCTACCTTTTTGTATAAGGTGTCACCATCTGAAGACTGGATTCCTGGTCAACAGTAGAGCATCCCCTCTAAATAAAGGAATGTTATGGTTCTGGTGTTAATATCCTTCTCCATCAGCTGCCCATTCACAATGATTATATGACTGCTAAACAATTCACAGCCCTGACCTGGATAGTCTGATCTCATCAGATCTCAGAAATGAGTTGACCCCAATTAGTATTTGGATGGGAGACCACCAAGGTATACCATGATTTCTATGCAGAGGCATGCAGTCAGTGGCAAACCACCTCTAAATATCTCTTGCATTGAAAACCCTATGGGGTCACCATAAGTCAGTTGGGACTTGGCAGCAACAAACAAACAAGAATTCACAACTTCCCCCTAACCGAGGGCTCACGTTAAACAGCAGAAATGGTGTGAGAAATAAAAAGATCCAAGGAATACCCACCTCCAACTCCATGTTGAAGAGGAAGGAAGGAAGTTAGGTGGATAGGCAGGTAGGTTTCTAAAGGGATTCACAATCAAAGTATGATTACCAAGGGAACCTGCAAAAATATATATGGAGGGAAGGTAATGGGGTTTAACTGCTGGAATAGTGGTGTGGCAAACTGCCTGTCTCTCTTTCCAATCTGTTCCCAGGGAAGATAATAAATAACCTGGACACCAATATGCAATATAAATGGAGTTTGCATCTGCCTTTCCTTCGACAGTTTCTTCTCAGAATGTTTGCTCTTTATTTTACCCAAGAAAACATCTTTCTCTCCATTTCTGCTATGATGTACAAAAATAATGATGTTCTGTCTGATGCTCTTTTTCCCTGCTTGGAAACATAAAGATGCTGTAACATCTTCAGCTTGTGTGGAGCGCTGGTGACATGTTGTGGCTAGGCTAGCTAATCACAGGTAAGTACAGGTCGCCCAAATGCTCCCGGCCCTTGATTTGCCTTAAATTTGTATTGTGTTCCACATTTCACTTGCAATCTGTTAATGCCAATTACAGTGCGCAGTAAATCATGAGGAATTTGAAGCGATCACAGAGCACTAAAATAGCTTTTGCAATTATTAAATGACAAGTTGCCTAGAATGCTGGAGGTCAGACATATAACAAGCAGAACTAAAGCAAACAACCAGAGTCAACTCCAAATGGATTTCTCATATTTACAGGGCTCACTGTTCTATTCAAGTAATTTATACAGGCTTCCCAGATGCGAAAAGCTCTACAATTTAACACGTGCATAAAGAATTAAAACTTGGTTAGCAGACCCCATGGTTTACACGACTTCTTTTTAGTATTCTATGCCCACAGTTGATTTTCATTGATGTTATATGAGCATCAGGGAAACACATAGCATTTCAGTGGTGTCTTCTCCTATGCTCAGGATGGGTTTGACAGTGCTGTGAAGGGACAAGCAAGTCATGCTACAGGTATATGTGTGTCCAGGGTTGGGAAGATTCCCGACTACTACAGGTTGCTGCTTGGTGATGGGGGAAAGGTTGTCATTAATAGTCCCTTTAAAATGCCACTGCAGCAGCAAATCTCTGGCAGTTCAGGGGCAGCTCAGAAAGAAATCGATCATAGCTTCAACTCAAATGTAGATTAAAATGTAGCAGCACCTTAGAAACCAACAAGAATTTTGGGGCATAAGCTTTTGAGAGTGAAAACTCCCTTTGTCAGATTTCCCCTTCATCAGGTATCTAGCTGTTCTACTGCAAACCAACACAGCTACCCTCTAAAATGACCCCGTTTGGCTGACCCCCAACTTCTTGTTAGTAGAGGAATCACTGCAGAGGATGGAGGTAGCAAAGGGCATGTGTGGCTTGCAGGGCCACCTTTAAGTAGGACTGGAAGGGAGGCAATGAGGAGGTCAACCCCCAAGTACAAAGAATGATTCCCTCTATTTTTAGCTTGGCATAATGAGGAAGTCATCATTAAAATGTAATCTTAGCTAATTTGTTTTTTAAAAAAGTTTTTTTTTACAGTAATGCGGGTATGTGTGTGCATTTGTGTGTGCTTGTGTCTTTTTGTATTGTATGTTTCATTTGTTGTTAGCTCCCCTGACCCCAACTTGTACTGGGAAAGGGTGGGGTAGAGATTTAATGAAATAAAATAGCAGGATTTACTCTCTCTGTGTGTATGTGTGTGTGAGAGGGAGTGTATTATTCTCTGTGTGCCACCTGCTTTCCTTTTTGCTATTTTTCACTTAATGATTTGAATTTTGATCTATTCTTCTATTTCTGGGAATCTCCCTATTCCTATAGTGAATTGCTATACAAATTCGGGACCCCCGTATATAAATCAGGCAATGGTCTCTTAATATAATTCTGCCTAGAAAAACACATATATGCAATTGACATGCAAAAGGGGTACTCCAAACATGTAGGTCATGTGGGCAACAACCATGGGAATCAGTGTGGAATTCAAGCTATACTGTGTGAGGTTTTGATTACGAAGAGCTAATTTAAGACACTATTTAAGCTCCCTGAATGACCTTGAGAGGACAGAGTAGCCAATAAATCTAACAAGTAAATAAATAATATAAATAAATCTAGAATCCTGTTTTTCTTTTGTTTCGTTTTTGCAATTAGTCCGTTTTGCTCTGAAACCATTTTGCTGCTTCCCTCAGGGACAACAAAAACTCCTTGCCTAAAGAAAACTAGCATGTCAGGGCCTTCTCCCTATAATGTCAGTTTCCAATGTGCAAGCAAGTTTTGTCTTTCAGGAAATCATTCACGTACGCAGTTGCTACGCTACTAGCACATTCCCAGGAGAACTTTATCTTGCAATTGTTCCAAATACAAATTTCAGTTCTTTGAGCAAGGAGTCAACCAGCATGTTCAGAAAACCCAAGATACATCCGCCTGCTCAGAACAGCAGGATTTCACCTACAAAATCATAAAATACATTTTGTTCAGAGTCCATTGAATTGGGGGGAAATGTGTCTATCTTTGTATTTGGAAAAGGGGGGGGTCCAAAGTTTTGTACTTTCTGTTGTTTTCTATCACCAGGGATTTTAGTTGAAAAAATAAGCTCAACATTGTCCATTCTGTTAAACATTTTCTATATTTATTCTTTTGGTATAAAGTGATGTCTACACATGTCAGGGTTTTCTTAAATAAGCCTGCCTCTGGGTCTAGATCTTGTTTTGTTTTTATTCCTGTTTATGTTTAGCAGTGATGGACCTCCATGGCTTTAAGAGTTAGTCTTCTGAACTCTTAAGGCATGGCTTGTAGGAATCTAGTGAACTGATTCTGTCATGAAAGGTTTGTATATTGTTCAAGCTTGTTAGAGAAAAGGAGGGAAATCTAAATGCATTTTGACATTTGTATTTTGAACATTATCTGTCAAACATGATAGGAATGGGATTGCAAGTTTCCAAAGAACTGCCATGTCTATCTAACATAACAATAGCAATCTGTAACAAATACATGGTCTCTAGGTTGAAAGTCAAATGCACAAAGAGATGCAAAGAGACAGACAATGAATGCTTGGGCTACATGTGAAGACTTTATGATAAGTCACCATTTATAAACCATAGTTTATAAATTTATAAACCATAGTTTGATCAAATTCAGTGGTATGTAGTTTTAAATTCTGGATTTAATGAGGGGCAGCATTGGGAGAGAGCCCTCATAACATCATGCTTCAGATGTGAAGACACAACTTGTTTGGGGATGGCCTAGCTGAACCTCTGATTGAGCCCCATCCCCACCCCAAAATCCAAATTTCATAGTTCCACTGACTATCACTGATCATTGTGATGTCTACATGCAGGCAGACCAGAAAATTGGGATTTCTTGGTTAGTACCAAATTAGGATTTCAAACTAGAACTTGTAGCTGGTTTGTTACCCTCATTTGTACAATTATGATTTACTGTGATACATTAATTTGTGAACTGCAGTTTGTTGATGAGCATTGACCCTTGAAGCAACACATCATTGTTAGAAAGATGGTCTTCCTGTTCAAAGGTGAATCATAGAAGAAGAGACTCCAAGAGCCATCAAGTCTAACCCCCTGCAATGCAGGAACACACAATCAAAGCACCCCTGACAGATAGCCATTGAGCCACTCTTTAAAAACCTCCAAAGAAGGAGACTCCAACACACTCTGAAGCAGTGCATTCCACTGTTGAGCAGCCCTTACTTCACTTACATGAAGTTTTTCCTCATGTTTAGGTGGAATCTCTTTTCCTGCACCTTGAACCCATTACTTCTTGTCCTAGTCCCTGGAGCAGCAGAAAACAAGCTTGTTCCCTCACCAACATGACATCCCTTCAAATATCTAAACATGGCTATCATGTCACCTCTTAACCTTCTCTTCACCAAACTAAACATATCCAGCTCCCTAAGTCTCTTCTCATAGGGCATGGATTCCAGACCTTTTGCCATTTTGGTTGTCCTCCTCTGGACCCATTCTGGCATGTCAATATCCTTCTTGAATTGTGGTGCCCAGAACTGTACACAATATTCCAGGTGAGGTCTAACCAATGCAGAATAGAGAGGTACAATTACATTCCTCGATCTAGACACTATATTCCTATTGATACAGCCCAGAATCACATTGGCTTTCTTGGCCACTTCATCACATTGCTGATGTTCAGTTTGTGGTCTACTTAGACTCCCAGATCCCTTTCACATGTAGTGTTGTCAAGCCAGGTGTCACCCATCCTATATCTGTGCATTTCATTTTTTCTGCCTAAGTGTAGTTACATTTATCTCTATTGAAATTCATTTTCTTACATTTATCTCTATTGAAATTCATTTTGTTTGTTTTGACCCAGCTCTCTAATCTGTCCAGGTCATTTTGAATTCTGAGTCTGTCCTCTGGGATATTAGCTACCCCTCCTAATTTGGTGTCATCTGCAGATTTGATTAGCATGTCCTCTATTCCATCATCCAAGTCGTTGATAAAAATATTGAATACCACTGGGCCCAGGACAGAATCCTGTGGCACCCCACTGGCCACTTCTCTGCAGGCTGAAGATGAACTATTAATGAGACTCTTTAAGTTCAGTCAGTCGACCAGTTACAAATCTATCTAATAGTAGCATTGTCTAGTCCAGGGGTAGGGAACCTGCGGCTCTCCAGATGTTCAGGAACTACAATTCCCATCAGCCCCTACCAGCATGGCCAATTGGCCATGCTGACAGAGGCTGATGGGAATTGTAGTTCCTGAACATCTGGAGAGCCGCAGGTTCCCTACCCCTGGTCTAGTCCAAATTTTTATCAGCTTACTTGCTAGTGAAGAGACAAAAAGCAGAGACAATTTAGAGGTTAAATACAAACTGGGATTTGTTACTTGCAACTGATTTTGTTCCACAAATCCACATTTGTTATGATGTCTAATCACAGCCTTAATAGAGGAGTCAGTGCCAGAAACAATATTTTTTTTAAAAAAATGTGCAACCTGCCCAGTCCACATTAGAAAAATGAACAGAGAAGTCCAAAGGGGTCACTGCTGTCCTGGGAACCTGTCCAAAAGATATGATGGACAAAGAGGCCATGGACACCAGAGCAGCTGTGCATGTGGTTTATGAAGCAGCATCAGTTGCAGTGAGACGCACTACATTGCTTGGGGGCTGCTCATGCAGAAGAACTGGCACAGGCATTATGCAAGAAGATGTTAGCAATTAAAGAGATCCTGTCTAGTTAGCAGATACCAATTAACACAGAGAGATTACATACCACAGTTCTGTCAGCATGGACTGCTAAACCCCAAGATAAGAAGCAAAGATTCTCATTGAATGAGTCTTCCAAATATGTCATATACAGATAGCAAACAAGTTAATACAGGGGAAACTCAAGACATTATTTCCCCTGCACGGAACCAGCTATGGATTCCATCACTTGCCATAATACTGAGATATTCCCACTAGGTTATTGTGCATACACCCCTCCATTTACTTAATTCCCTGTGCTCACCGTGCTCCTGACAATGTCATTGGTTGAAGCAGGACTGCCCATTTACATCCAAGATGTTTGGCACAATTTCTGACGCTTCGGTTGCTCTAAATTAGACCTGTTTCAAGGTGATCTGCTAGACGAGCTTCCAGAGAGCACATAATATTGTTATTTCCCATTCTAATGCTTCATTTAAATAATATACAGCAGCTTCTATTGCTACATTAAAATGAAAATGAAATCTATTGGATATATTTTGGAATGTAATACATCTGCACTGCCAATACCATAGCAAGGTCCTATCCAGTCCAGTTTGCTGAGTATATTACATTAGCCACACTGATTTGTACACAGAGAATGCACAAAGTGATGACATATTATAGTACAATATTATCACTAAAATACCAATGGAAATATAATGTAATGCAAATAAAAGCAATTTGTTCTCAGCTGCATTCATAACTGGCCTCCAGAGTAAATGGAGAAGGGGCTGAATGGAAAGCAAACAAAATCAGCTTATCAAATTTATTTTAAAGCATGCATGGAGTCCTGATAGGGTTTTGTTTCAGGTGGTTGTAACATTTGTACAGCAGATGATTACCATGCTCCAATAAACAGAAGCATTACAACTAATTGTACAACGAGCCTCCAACTAGCAGATCATGCCAATAAAGGCACAAAGGTGACAGGACATGGATTCAGAAAGCGGTGATGGCCTGGATTTTGGAATAGTGATAATACTGTATATTGGCAAGAGCCTTGAGAGTCTGGTTCCATAACCCAACAGTGCCATTTCAGTCTATTTTTAAGTAGTTGTTGTTGTTTATTTGATTCTTGCATCACTTCTCCCCTCATGGACTTGAGACGGCTTACCATTTTCCGACATATTGAAGCAATGAACTCTATCAAGTACATCATTTTCATAAACTCTATCAAATACAATAGGTTAAATACAATTTAAAATCACACTTAAAATCTAATTTAGGTAGCGATGAAAACTACTCCTCACTGAGGGAAGAGCCATACTGGTTGGAATGGAGAGGCCGGTGTGGAACAGTAGCTGCTTCAGCCATACATACAGCTCTAT
The DNA here is from genome assembly GCF_021028975.2 of Sphaerodactylus townsendi. Classification (NCBI taxonomy): domain Eukaryota; kingdom Metazoa; phylum Chordata; class Lepidosauria; order Squamata; family Sphaerodactylidae; genus Sphaerodactylus; species Sphaerodactylus townsendi. The sequence goes on from NC_059426.1 coordinate 55,561,240, forward strand.
CTCACAGACCCTGCAGAATTCCATCAAGTCCCAAAAGGCCCTGGTTTCACTGGATGGACCATTCTACCAGGTCAGGGCCCGGGTGAAAAAGCCCTGCCCCTGGTCAAGGCTAGTTGAACATCTTTTGGGCCAGGGACCAGAGGTAGAGCAACGGGGAACTCCTGCGCCCCTGCCGCAGCATTGTCTGCCCCCACCCTGGAATGCCCCAGAACACCCCGTCACACCCCTGCCACGCCCCCTCCATTGTTCCACCCAGGGCATCACTGTATATTATTGTTGTATATTATTGTTCCACTGTATATTATTGTTGTATATTATTGTTCCAACCCAGTCCCGTTGGTGCTATGCCACTGCCAGGGACCACTAATAGGCTTTGAAATTCTGTTTTTATAGAATGATGGAAACCATGCTGAGTCGTTAGGGAATAATAATAATTTTAAAAAAACTTTTGAGAACTTTCACAGTCTCATGAGAAATCAATTTGGAAGGCATTTATCATTCATACTGGAGGGCCACTAAAATGTCTGTGGCATGAAGTTAAATAGACTGCTTTCTTGTCTTCTCCTTATCCTTTTTTTCAAAAGTAATAAAACAAAACCTGAGATAATATTCTTAATTTCTAGGGTTGCCAGGTCCCCAGCACCCCAAACCCCGAGATTCATGGTCAGAGCCTGATCATGTAATTAATTAATTAATCGCAACCTAGTGATGTCATTGGGTGGGATCAAGTGATGTCACATTCACTAGCAATGCTAATGGTAGTACCTCAATGCACCAGTACAAATTGTACCATATAGTATCAAAATATGTGTACTCATAGTCATGTGACTTTGAACTGGAGGTCTGTAGTGCTTGTATTACCCTTGGCCGATGGACTATCAATTTAGAGTGCTATTCTTAGCAGAGTTATCACCTTTCTGAATCCATTTAAGTCAATAGACTTAGAAGGGCATAACTCTGCTTAGGATGGCATTGTTGGTCAGCTTCTATATATCTAAGGTTACAGGATAATATATACCACCATGTGAACAAGACATAAAGCAGACGCATGGAATAGTCCTATATTCATACAACTGGAATTGCACCATGCTATTTCTTACAGTCTGAAGTTGTCATCAGTACTTCAGAAAGGCTTCCTATCGGTCATCCAGTTCAGCTCTCACCACACAAAGAGGTGCATCCTCTTTGATGTGCTTCTGAGATTTAATTAATATATTAAAATCAAGTTCCTCTTCAGGAAAACACATATGGCTGAGGAGAGGTAAGATTTAATTAGTTTGCCCTCACAGCTCCATATGTCAACTGCTAGCTCAATTAGATTTCACAAGGAAGTACAGGATGCACTTTCCCACATCTGTAATTTCCTTTCATTTAGGATGCACTGAGGCTAATCAACACCCTAATCAACTGGATGTAAGACCCTAATCAACTGCACCCAGTCACACAGTGCATATGCACAATAGATATGTAACATGCATGCTTGCGTACTGCCCCCTACATATAGTACAAATAGATTAATGCAAATGCATTTTGCTGAGCTGAAGGACTAACAATGCAACCTTAAACAAAGTCATATCTTTTAAGCCCACTGACTGAAGCAGATTTAGAATGGTTTAGGGTTGTACTGTACAGAGTTTAAGCGATAGCACAAGTTATGAAAAGTGGTTTAGTCCTGCTGTTTTGGTATAGCATAAGTATAGCAGAGAGGATAAATTCTTACCCTTTCAAACTTTGGACAAATAATAATCGTGGTTTGTATCCTATGGGCATTTCACTGGTGGAAATAGATCTTTCCTCCAAGTACTTCCTGTGATCTGCAAAAAGACTGCAAAAAGGAGATGAGGGACGTTCACATACAAAAAAAACCCACCCAGGTGAGGCGCTGCAGTGAGAAGGGAAATTATTTCACTTTATTAAAGCATACCCTGCTTTACCTCATGGTTCAAGATTGCTTACAATTATAGTTAAAAATATTTCCAATTAAACCCAAAATAAAATAAGAAACCCCAAATCTTCTCCCTTCCTTAAAAGAAGCCTAGCCATTCAAACCCCCTCAAAAGTTTTTCAGTATCTCCTGAAGATCTCCAAGGAGAGGGCTTCCTTCACCTCTTCAGGGCATGCATTCCACAGAGCCAGAGTCACAATGGAAATGGTCCAAGTTCTTGTCCATGCCAGACAGCCCACCTTGAGTGATGGAATAGCCAAAAAGTGGCTGCTAAAAATCACAGTTGGTACACAGGGACATATGGAAAGAGACTGTGAGATTGTCCCCATTCTTTGTCTGTCAATGGAGTATCCATTGGATACAATCCTTATTTTACATGTCTGCATAGAAACCTAAACCATAAATTCATGAATTGTACATAACTTTAAGCTAATAACAATCAGCCACAGGCTTAAGAATGTGTAGTCAGGTGTGCCAGGGAATCGGGAGTATCTGGCATCACCTGATTCCACAGCATACTGTTTTTCCTGTCACTTCTACAGATACAGACTAAGTGGAATAGATTTCATCCGCTAGTCATTTCCAACGCAATCCCACAGATACCGGTAGTTACATTCTTCTAAGTCAACTAGCGGGCCCTGCCACGCGTTGCTGTGGCTCAGTCTGGTGAGGTGGAAAAGAAAGAAAAGGGGAAGCGAACGGTTCGAACATGTATCATTGCACAATGCTTGCAAGGGAGGGGAGGGGCAAGGGGCCCCTCGCTCCCCTCCCTCTCTCCCGTTCCCTTGCATGGCACCCTGCCCCATCCCTCCCTCACCTTCCCCTTCCTCTGCTAGGGTGGGTGGGCCATGTCTAGGTGGCTGGCCCTGTCCCTTTCACTCCCTTCCCTTGCAGGCGAATTACCTAACTTAAAACACACTGGGAGGCATGAGCTACGTTTTGTCAGAGCGTTTCGTCCAGCAAATCCCCAGACCCTCCCTCACCTTCCCCTTCCCTCCCAGCCTTTAGGGTTGGGTGGAGTCGCATGTCAGATTGTGGGACCCCCATCCCTTTCACTCCAGATGGCAGCAATTTTCAAGGAAGGCATGGTTGGTTCTGGAGGGTTCTCCGGGCTGTGCCGCAGTGGTCGGGTAGATTTTGTTCCTAACGTTTAGGCTGCATCTGTGGCTGGCATCTTCAGAGGTGTATCACAGAGAAAAGTTTGTTTCTTACCTGGGTCCTAAGTGAGAAGGGAAAGTTTAGTGTGGTATATTGTCCATGTCCCAGGGTGGGAACCAATCATTAACTGTTTGGAGTGGAACTTGCTATGCAAAGGTGTGGTTGAGTGCATTGTATTGCAGGTGGGGTTTATCAGTCCATTTTTTTAAGATACTGGGGGAGCCAAGGCCACTGCTAATCTTCAAAGTCTCTTCTTATTGAAAATTGTCCTGGTGTTTGTGCCAATTTCAATGGCCTCCCTGTGCAGTCTGACAGAAGAGTAGGCTTTTGAATTGTCAGAATTTAAGAATTGCTTAACACATGTTCTGCAACTGCAGATTTTCAGGATGGTTAAGCCAACAGTGTCTTTCGTGTTACCATTAATACAGGTCCTGATATGCTGCGTTTTGTGGTTCCTATGTAGACTAACTTTCCCACAGCTTCTGGGAGTATACGATATACTCCTGCAGAAGTGAGGGGTCTCTCTTGTCCTTTGCTGAGCGTAGCATCTGCTGTATTTTCCTGAAATTGGGTTTAGAAAATGGTTTTGTAAGTGTCTTTTTCATCCAGTTTCCCTATTTGATCACTGTGATTCCCTTGAGTGTATAGTAGAAATATTTTTCCTCTGTTGAACTGTTTCTCCTTAGTCCTCTTGGTTTCTCTTGGTCTTAAAAGCTCTTCTGATTTCTGTTGTGGAGTAGCCATTAATACCTGCAGAGCCCAGTCTAGATGGTTGATTTCATCCAGGGAGGAGATAAGGAGAGTTCACAGAATTCGTTTTGCACAATCTGTCAGAGTTTTGATTATGCCCTTTTCTGTTGTGGATGATGGTTGGGGTTTTTTATTGTAGATACCAGTCTCTGTGTGGCGGTTTCTGTATACTGTGTGGCCCAGTTGGTGGTTGGGTCTCGCGAAGAGACCAAGAACATCTAAAAAAGGCAGTTTCCCTTCTTTTTTTTCAGTTTCTATGGTAGAAATTGTATGTTTGGGTGGATGCTGTTAAGGTGGTTCAGAAAATTCAGCAGTTCTTCCTCCCTCACCCATGGCTCCAGATTGTAAAGTGTCATCCACAAATTGGAACCAAGTTGCAGATTTCCTGGAATCTGCTGTGTTGAGGGGCTTCTACTTTCTCCAAAATGTTCCATGTAAAAAATTGGCCCCAACACTGGAGCTGAGGGGGGCTTCCCATGGCCACCCCATCAGTCTGCTCATAATAATCATTGTCCCCTTGGAAGTAGCTTGGTTGTTAGGCAGTGTTGAAATAAAAGCAGTGATGTCATCTAGAAACATTTGGCTGATGAGTGCAAGTGTGTCTTTCACTGGAACTTTGAGGTGAACAGTGAGACAACATTAAAGCTGATAGAGTCTGTAAGCTAGGGTTGGAGATGGAGATTGCTAATTTTTTTTAATGAAGTGGGCTGACTCCTTAACATAATGCGCTGTGTGTCCAATGTGGCTTTGTAACTGTGAAGTCAAGAATTTTGCCAGTTCATATGCGGGGGAACCAATCGCACTCACAATAGGTCTGAGTGGGATGGATTCCTTGTGGATTTTGAGGAGTCCATATAACTGGAGTGGAAGCGCTTCTGACTTGCAGAGTCATTGGCATGTGTCTGAAAGTTGAATGGAGGAGCTGCTTAATCAATGTGATGGTTTGGCCGAGTGAGTTCTGCTTGGTTGGGTCTTGTTTCAGTTTTTTTTTGTATGTTGTGGGATCCAGGGAGTTCTCTGATTTTTTTTCTTTATATTGTTCAGTCTTCATGATTACTGTTGCATTTCCCTTGTCTGCTGGAAGGATGATGATTTCCTGGATCTGAGCTGAGAATTCTTAATAGCATTTCTTTCCTTACCGTTAATATTAGTGGGGAAGTTTTGCTTTTCGCCAATATTCTTGCTGTTTTCTCCTCTTAATTCCTCTCTGCTGTTTGTGTGGCTGGCAATGTCTTTCTCCATTTTTTTCTGTAGGTGAGGTTGTCAATTTTGTCCCAATCTGGCTTCTCATTTTTTGACCCGATGTGGATGAGGGAGAAGTAGTAACACCTTGTCTATGGCTGCAAGTTCTAACTTCTGCGGGTGGTGTGAATTCTCGTCATGTACTAATGCACATTCCAGGCCGGTCATATATCACGAGATATTAGCCTGTGGGGATTTGAAAGTCCTTTTTGCTTTGAGAAAGGCTGGAATAGTCTGGAATAGAAGGCATGTTTGTTTCCCTTGTATCAGAGGGTGTTGCTTTGACAGCCAGCAGATGGCGCTGTTGCAGAACAGAACTGTGGTTCCAACTGTCACAGTTGTGGCAGATTCACAATAACGGCCACAGTTGTGACATGTACACAACAGGATGTGTGGAAACAGTATGCAAACCTGGTCGCATGTGAGTGCGACGTTGTGTGAAAATTTCAAAGCAATCGGTCCAGTAGTTTGGGAGTTCACTTGTCAGGAGAAAAACGAACTGTTAGATTTTTATATATATAGATTGCAAATTGACTTCAGTGGACTTAGAAAGACATAACTGTGCTTAGGGTTGCACTGGTAGTCTTGAAGATCAGGTTCTTGTTTATGGAAATGAGAAATGAGAAAAACAAAGGACACCACATGGATAAATGCAGACTGAATAACTTCTACTCAGCTGTTTACACTCAATAGCTGATAAACGACTGTATAATTTTCAGAGCATTTTCACACATGACACTAACGGCCACTTGACTTATTATCGCTTGTAGAAGTGCACAGAAAAATAAACACACATGCACCCGTAAGTCTCCATCGTACATTTCCGGCCATGAGTGTCATCGAATGTCAAGATAAGGACCACAGTGCCAATCACATATTAGAGTTATAAGGGATACTCCCTATGGAGTAGGATTGCAATCCACTGAGGTCCCCCTCTCCAAACCCTGCCCTCCCAAATCTCCAGGAATTTTCCAACACAGAGCTGGCAACTCTATGTGCTGGATCTGCCAGTGCAGAACAGCAATCACAGGAAGGAAGCAGGTATGACCTGGAGATCTCCCAGAATTACAACTGATCTCCAGACTACAGAGCTCAGTTCTCTAGACTACAGAGCTCAGGTTTGGAGGGGAGACTCTATGACATTATGACCCACTGAGGTCCCTCCCCAGGCTTCACCCCTACATCTCCAGGAATTCCCCAATCTGGAGTTGGCAACCATAGCAGGGTGATGGGAGAGCCCATTTTCAGGACTGTATCTAAGATGGTGGCAATGGGTTACCTCCCCACTCCTCCTCTCACCAATACTCTGTACTTAAGAATGTTATTAAAATATGAGACTTAGAATTATTAAATTTGGTGATATTTTGTCTTAGAATAGAATTTTTTTATTTTTAAAGGGTGAGCCAGCCCTGATTACACCACCACAGAACATGTTGTGTATTTTTAGCATTTTTAAAAAGCCACAAGGGGAGCAGGGGGTGAAGTACCAAGGCAGGAAGAATCAAGTAATCCTTTGCTATGCCATTCTGCTGGTAGAAACCACACACACAAGATGCTACAGCAGGAAAAACAGAGGGAGATAATATGAATATCTGCCTTTTCTCTAAATTTCCCTCCTTACTCCTTCTCTGGCAGCCACACTTTAACAGTAAATAAAACAATAAACACAATCCAATTATGGAATTCTACTGTGGTATGCAGTTTGGTCCTCAGACACAGAGAAATGCAAACACCAGTCTCTAGAGCAGCCCTCCGAAGAGTCAACACATGCATTTTCTATATAAATGGAACCGCATAATTTCCGACATAGCCTTAGAAATAGGTTGCTGGTGAGTGAAATTCCACAGGTTACCACTGCAAAACATTTACACTCTGCTCAGGATATCAAGTGTTAGGAATTGTCACAGCACCACTATTCTAAGCAAAGTTACACACTTCTAAGCCCACTGACTTTGGAAGAATGTGAATCTGCTTAGGTTTTTCAAATCTCTTTTGATGTGAATGTGAATCTGCTTAGGTTTGTACTTAGGGCTGCCAGCTTGGAAAAGGTTGGAGTTCAGGGCAAGTGGAGAGCTCAGCAGAGATGTGATGCACAGTGGTGTAGCACACACAGGACGGGGGGGTGCATGACGCCCTGGGCAGATCGGCAGCAGAGGCATGGCCAGGCCGTTGAGGGGAAGTGGCCAGAGGGCAGGAACTGAAAATGCTGGCAGGAGCACAGGGGCGCCGCATAAAGCCAGGAGTATGGTTTCCCCCACTTCACCTCTGGTGATGGATATAGAGTCTGACCTCCAGTACTGACTTTTCCTCCAAAGAACTAATTTCCGTAACTTGGAGATTGGGATGGGGCCAGGGCAGAGAATGCCCTGGTTGAGGCTAGCCAGATATCTTTTGGGCCAGAGACCACCAGATTGTTACTTGCTGATTGCAGTGTTTTTTGAGGGGGCATATTGGGAGAGAAGAAGTTAGGGGAAACTCCCCGCCACTAGCCTAGATGCCTTTTTAAAAGGATTGATGAAATTCATGGAGGATATGTCTACCACTGGCTTTCTGCCAGACAGCCAAATGAAACCTGCCTGTTCAGAGGCATTACAACTCTAAATACCAGCTGGGAACAAAGAACAAGGGAATCCTGCTGTCTTCACACTCTGCTTGTAAGCCTCCTAGGGAGGCATCTGGCTACCAACAATAAGAATCATAATGCTGGATTCGCTGGACTTTGGTCTGACCCAGCACGGCTCTTCTTGTGTTCTCCAAATGAAACAAACTCATTCCAACTGCATTCAGCAATACTTCTTCTGGTTTAATGAATTCTATATCTCCATGTTGAAACTAGAGGTGCATACATTCTGATTTGAAATGCAATAGAAATCTTTCCGTTGTTGTCCTTTAGAAAAAACATGGCATGATGGAACTCTCAGGCAAAACACAGTGGTTTCAGCTCTTGACTTCCTCCTTTAGGCAAGTGCTTGGGGGGAGGGGTTCCTGTTCCAATTAACTCTTTGTATTCTAATCTCATTTTATTTAATCTTCTCCTTTCAATTACAGTGAATTGTCTGTGATCTTCTTAACTTCTTTTCCTCCTTTGAATTGTGAATTCAGAGCAAAGACTAATTTTGGCTTGACCCTTTATTTTAATATTCCACTTTCTTTTGTTATGGAAAGATACTCCATTTACAAATCCTGCCTTCAAAAAATGACTCAAGATAAAGATTCTAATTTTAGAGGGGGGGGGGGTCACTGGAGATATTTGGCTTGGACAATATTTGTTCAGATCTCATTTGAATTCCATTCCCATCACACACCTGTATGTAATTTCAAGTAATAAGGCTCTTTTGATGTGAAAATATATTGGATCAGTTTAATTAATGCATGGAAGTCATGCCAACATGTGTGCAATTGAAAATACTAATCCTTTAGATGCAATTGATGTAGCGAATTCATGTTGTGCTGGCAAAATGGGAGATGGGGGTCTCAGAAGGACTTTTCTGTTCCAACAGCACTTTTGTAGGAGAAACAAAAAGTAGATTTTGTGACCTGTACTTCTTCCATAACATGACAACACACCCTTATATGATTTTTACAAAGGAGTCCATTTCTACTCCTAATTCCTCTTTCCTCTATGTTAAAATTCAGAAGAGACCACAGTCCAAAGGAGATGCATTGTTTGTTTGTTTATATTTTAGATTTATATCCCGCTGTTAGCAATTATTCCAGTGCACATGTACCAAAGCATATCCCTTTTGCAAAGCACAGAACTAAGTATCCATTGCTCAGTTTAAACTAAATACACCGAAGGAAAGTAATGTTTCCAATGTCAAATGCTTCTATTAAAAAATTACAAATTCTAAAAGAGGTACCCTAAAGTATAATAAAATACTTGTGTTACAATGTATTATTGAGTTTCAAAATTATTTATGTTAAGAAGAATATTACCACTAACATTTAACCTTTTTAGATCATCAGTGATCAGTGGTACTGTATAAGATATGGACACCATGGCTATACGTCAAAATACATATATGGATTCCATGGAGAGCCAAAAAGACAAATCAGTCAATTGTAGATCAAATCAAACCTGAACTCTCGCTAGAAGCTGAAATGACTCAACTGAGGCTATCGGACTTCAGTCACAAAGTCAAGAGTCACTGGAAAAAAGAACAATGCTAGGAAAACTTGAGGGCAGCAGGAAAAGAAGACCCAACAAAACACATATACACAACATAACTAACAATCCTATTTTGAACTCAGAAGATCTAAGCCTGCACTAAATGCTATGGAGAACATAGTAGGAGAGGAAGTGTGAGTCACTCAAGCTTCCCATTCTTGTATTTCTTTCTAACACAGGAGAACCTGTACCGTTTCTTGACACCATGAGATGTATCAGTCCCCACACTGGAACTGTACTGTCTCCCCGAGAGTAAAGCAGTGTCTGCTATATGATTCAGACATTGTACAAAAGCATGGGGCAACTTGTACTTCCTGATCTTCCACATCTTCTTGTGTCCAAAAGTCACAATAAGAAGTACAATGCAAAGGTGAAAGGTCCCATTAGACCATTAGATCTAAAGTTTAAAATTATCTACCTAAGCCACTGCTCCATCTTTGATAACACCACTAGATGACAAAACTGGCAAGTCCCTACCTCATCAGGGACTACAGTGCACATGGTGAATAAAGATCCCCCCTTCCCCCCGCTGCCGGTAACAAATCTGTCAGCCAAGCTCTGCAATGGATGTCAGCAGCCATGGTGCTTTTCCTCTCCCAGACCACCAGCCTTTAGCATGGTTTTTTTTTGGCATGTGAGTAACCTAACTTCAGCTTTACTTGCACCATGCCCAGAAATACTTGTTCTGACCTTAATAACACAAATCCTGCCCTTAAGCTATTTTAGCTTCTGTCCCTCTCTATTATCATCTTTTGCACCTTCTGTGGGATCTAAAACTGTCTATTGGACTTCAAATTAGTACTGAAGTCTTCCCCCCCCCCCCGTTTTGTGAGTTACACCGAGATAAACAAATAATAAATTCCACAATTCTGTCACTCTTAAAGTAAAAGAAATATTTCTGTGTTAACCACTAGGTGGCACACTGTGTAGCTGTTCATAGGTGCAGCCACCTTCAAAGTAGTCTCCTCGTCCATTGATATGCCTTATGGTAAAATTGCCCATCATGGAAATTGTTATAATTGTTATGTCAGCTTTGGAAATGTCATCCCTGAGAAAGCTGATAAAGGCAAATTGGAGCTGAAACAAGAATTCACAGCTTGATTAAAACTCAATCAATTTCACAAAAATCATACAACGCTTGCTTCTATTTTGACTCCACTTGGGAACTCTGCAAAGGGATTGTCAAATATGTTCATTCATGCCTTCATCATTTGAAAGTTGGGGTCACAATTTTGAGATCTTTTTGGGAGAAGAGGGACCACTTGTATGGGAAAGCAGCAGGCATGGAAAGATATTTTTTCTCTGTTGATCTGTTTAATAAACGTACATCAGCCAATTATAAAAATATATAAATATATATACAAAATATATAAAACAAGAAATAAAAACATAGAAATGAGCTTCAGCATAGCTGAAATGAAAATCAAAAAGCATAAATCCATCTAACTAGCAACCTAAAACAGCAACAGTTCCAATGTAAGAATTTACCTTGTGTCAGGTAAGGCTTTACCTTGTGTCAGCTAAGGTAACACACACTTACCTTGTGTCAGGTAAGAATTTACCTTGTGTCAGGTAAGGTAACACGCACTTACCTTGTGTCAGGTAAGAATTTACCTTGTGTCAGGTAAGGTAACACACACTTACCTTGTGTCAGGTAAGAATTTACCTTGTGTCAGGTAAGGTAACACACACTTACCTTGTGTCAGATAAGAATTTACCTTGTGTCAGGTAAGGTTACACACATCTTGTGTCAGGTGAGAATTTAACAACTAGAGAAAACTCAAAACAAATAAAAGCAATCAAACACAGTAGTAATAAATTAGCAGTGATGTAAAAAGTAGCACTACAGACGAAAACATGAAACCATCAGGGCAGGGGAAAGAAATACTAAAGCCTAAAGAACAAAAGGTCTTTCTAAGCATCCAGAAGGTTGGGCTGATTCCGCATGGGCCAAAAACAGTGGTGTGAAAATGGTGTGAAAACATTATAAACCCTTTTACACCGTTTTAGACCCTTTTACACCATTTTCACACTGCTGTTTTTGGCCCATGCGGAATCAGCCTTGGAGTGAGGGGGCTTGAAGATTAAACTGGGGTAGAGAATTCCATAGTCTTGAAGAAAGCCCCTTTCTCTTTAGCTACCAACCTTCTTCAGCTAATGAAGGCATCTTGTGTCAGGTATCGGGGCTGATCTTAAAATCTGTATGGATTGTGTTTTTCCCCAAATAAGTTTGTCCTTAGCCTTCTATGCATTGTGGAAAGCCAGCACCTGTTTTAGTTTCCTATATCTATAGCTAAATAGGCAAACAGGTTCTTATTACAAGTAAAGAATACAGCAGTCATAAGATTCCCTGCACAGAAATTAGTTTTTCTGGGAAATGTGTGTATCAATAATTAGCATCTTGTAGTGAAATTAGAAATTAGCTTCAATGGTCAGCAGAAGCCCCATTCAGATTCCACTAGGGGCATAGTCTGGAGCTGTAGCGCCCTGTTTCTAGTCCACACCCTCGGTTTCAGGGTAAGGAATAAGGTTTGTCTCCACTTGCTCCTTCTTTCACCTCTGCCCTTGGTATCTTGGGTGTGCTCTGGACCATCTTCCTTGGCCTTCCCTGGGCTGACCTAATTAAAGTATTGCCTGTGAGTGGACCTTAGATTCCCCCAATGCCCTGTCTTCAGGACAGAGTTGCCAACGACCAGGTGGTAGCTGGAGATCTCCTGGGATTACAACTGTTCTCCAGGCAAGAGAAATCACTTCACCTGGAGAAAACGGCCACTCTGGAAGGTAGACTCTCTGGCATTATCGAAGTCCCTCCTTTCTTCAAACCCTTCTGTCCTCATGCTCCACCCCCAAAATCTCCCAACTTGGAGCTGGCAACCCTGTTTGATGGGTGGGCCCAGGATGTGAAGGGAACCTGAGCTAATAGCCTCTCACTCTGGCTAGGCCTTCCCTTCTTCCCACCCTTCCTTGAGGTGTTAATGGGTTACTCCGCCTGCCTGCACAGTCCCTAGGAAGCCCCAGCTGCTACCAGCCTCTTCCTCTGGCCTGTTCCTAGGTGCAGCTTCACCTCCCTTCTGAGGTATGTGCCTGGCCTGCCAGGCTCTGAGGCTGCTGGTGGTGCATTTCCAGGTGTTGGCCTTGCCCTGGCTCCTTTCCCTACAGCCTCTGGTTGGCCTGCCCGCCTCAGTGGTGCCTAGGCGAGGCAGTCCCCTGCTGGCACCTTCTCTGGAGTAGGTGAGTGAGGGGTGGTTACAGCTTGCCCAGACATGCTGGTTTCATTGATTTATTGAAAGACAAAACTAAGTATGTAACCACTCTAGCCCTGTACGCACATTGCAGTGAACCAGAGTATATCCGGCGCTTACTTTAAAAAAGCTAGGAACCATTTGCTTAGATAAATTGTACATTCAGCTTTACATGCATTGAATGTAAAATAAGAATTATTCAGTATGCATACAAAGAAATGTCATGCGTACAACATACATGGATTATAGGTGTATTACCAGTAGCATATATATATATAGCATCAATATGCTGCAGTTTGAGGAGGCGTCAGAACCAAATCTTACCCCTTGCAAAGGATCCAATGAAACAATTATCAGTGTCTAAAAAAACAAACCATTAAAAGAACCTGGAAATTATCTAAGAGAGAGAGGACTGAACTGCCATGCTGGGTTCTCAAAGCACAAGCATTTCCCCTTCATACTGATAGATGCCACACTTGACCTCGCTTCGATGGAGAGATCTGACAAGCTAATTGCCCCTAGTGGCATGGCTGCAGGCTAATCAGTGTCATGCTAGAGCCAAGGGCAAAGTGCTGTGATGTGCAGGAACCTGGTGACACAGCAGCAGCTATGCTCCTGCTCAAGGTCTTGTTCCCTCTCCTGTTCCCTTTTCATGGTTGCACTGACAACATCAAAGGAGCAAGGGCCAGAACAGAATAAGGCAAATGATATGAGGAAGGGGAAGAAAAGGTGGAGGAAATGAGAGGGAAGACGTGAGAATGTGCCTAAGGAGTGAGAGAATGCTCATTCTGTAGATGGTGCTAGCTCAAAGCATCCATTTGCCCATGCGCAATCTACAGGGCACCGTGCCATAATATGGGCTCCGCTTGCCAGTCAGCAGCCTGCCCTTGATGCCTTGTCCTCAGACTGTCTGGCTGAATGCCTGGATTCCTCCCCAAGATTAGACTGTTATTCTAGGGAAGCAGCCAAACCCCAAAAAGCCACAATCCATTGTTCATTGGCTCCTATGAGACCTGGCTATGTCTCAGATCCCCAGTCACACAAATATACCATGACTGTTAAGGAAGTACTTTCACCCCCTTGCACATCCAAATAGTGTTTGGTTTCAGTTTTCACTGCAAGAAAACAAACGTGCTCAATTTGCTGGAATAAGCTACTGATTCATGTAGGGTTTTTCAGAACTCAGCATTGCTGGAAAACCACACCTTCTTACAAGAACAGTGACAATGACCTGTGACAACCCAATGACTATGAAATCTCTACATTTTTTCTACATTTGCCAAAGGCAAATTTGGAGGAAAGCAGTGTCAGCTAAGGTAGGATGTGAAGAAATTTCAGTATCAGAGCCTGAGGCCAAAAATCCACAGTCCAGTGTTGTTTTGTGACACTGTATACACTCAGTGAATGAGTAGTGCTGTCATGTGCACTAGGCTCACATATGTTGCAAACAAATAGCAACAGCCATTTTGAGAAAGAAAAGCTGCCACTGAAGGAGGCATTCTGGAGTGGAGAAATGGCAGAAGTTGGACAGTGCTCAGACTGTCAACTTCTAGATAAATGGCAACAATATAAATCTGTGTCCAATAGCTTAAGCCACAAACAACGTGGGTAATTTTATCCACAGTTTATAGGACACAATTTCATAAGCAGTTATTTATATGATGTAATTTTGACAACTTTATACAACTTTATGACCCACACACTACCACAGGTAATGCCATAAATTACATTGGTAGAGTTACAATTTGAAAAGCCAGATAACTTGACCAAATAAGATTCAGTAACAACCTCTTTGCATTCCAAAGTGAAAGGACAAATAGAACATGAACCACATTTAACATGTCCTGTAATTACAGGCTGAATTTGAGACGGTTCCTTATAATCAGTTTCAACTAACCAGTTAGCAATAGACGTATTCTTCCTCCATCCTTATATATGAAGCATCATTTTGTACATAATTGTACTTACTTTAATATTAATTGTACATGTACTTTGTACATAATTGTAATCATACATCATATAAATCATTGCTTATGAAATTGTGTACTATACACTGTGGATAAAATTACCCACGTTGTTCGAGGTTTAGCCATTGGATATAGATTTATATTGTTGCCATATCTCTGGTGTATCCATCCCCCCACCCTTTCTTTCTTACAAGATGACTGAACTTCCAGATAAAGCCTGCAGAATCACCACTGATCTCCAGGGTACAGGGATCGGTTCTGCTGAAGAAAATGGCTGCTTTGGATGGTGGACTCTATGGAATTATAACTCCTGGAGGTCCCTCTCTTCCCCAAACCGTACCATCCCAGGCTCCACCCCCACATTTCCAGGAATTCTCCAACCCAGAGTTGGCAACTCTAGGTATTGCTTTACCCTGAGTTGGAAAACTCCCAAAGATTTGAGGGTGCTAATCCTGGGGACAGCAGGGTTTGGGAAGGTGAGAGACTTCAGTGGAATATAATTAGGGTTGCCAGCTCCAAGTTGGAAAATTTCTGCAGAGTAAAGGAGTGAGTTCAGGGAGGAGAGGAGAGGAAAGGAAAACAGACAGAAGAGGAGAGACCTCGGTGGCATATACTGCCAGAGTCCATCCTCCAAAACAGCCATTTTCTCCAGGGAAACTGACCTCTGCCTGGAGATTATGTGGGGGCTGGCAAGCTCAGCTTTTCCTTAACTACCATTTTCTCTTTCCAAATTGTACTGCCCTGTGGTTTCCCCCCACCCCACCCTCCAACAAGATTGCCAAAACCTAGAGAACCTAGACATGGGCAGTAGAAGCTTTTCATGACATGTAGGTAAATAACACCATTTGGTAAATAACACACCAATAACAATAACAAAGGGGCAGGCCGTTTTTTTTTTCTCCAGGCTTTTGGCAGCCCTTGGGCCCAAACCTGTGCTTGTGATGACAGACACCTCTGCTGGAGGTCTTTCTGAAACATGCATATGTCCTCAGTGCCAAAAAGCTCTGACTCAAATTCAACCACAAAGTACATCCCAACAGTGCTACAATATAGGAATAGTAAACCACCAGAAAGTAAATATGACACTGTCATTGTTTTTGTGACAGCCACCTTTTCCCTGAATTAACTGAATGTAATTGAATGTCATCTCTAAGGTGTGGTTCCTACAAACAGGGAAGAGGATAACTTCTCTAATCCTTTGTACAAAGTTCCTTTAAAGTTAATGCACTAACACAGCGCAGTAGCCATGGGGGAGAGGTGCTTACCTCTTCTTGCTCTCTTACATCTTCCAAGACTTCTACTGCTTAACAAGTAAGTCCTTTTTAGATATGCAGCTATAAGGAAAAATATGCAGCCACCATTTTTGCAGCTATAATAGCCAAAAACTTGTTATAATGTGACATGGCCACACTGACATTCTCACACCTTACTTGAATGGTAATCCTGGACTGAATACAGTTGTTTCTTTGAATCTCCTGTTTTGACCCCATTAGCCAGTATGAGACCAATAAATGCACTGCCACGTTTGGAACGTTGATTGGCACTTTCTAAGGATTTTTTAAAAGGAAATCTCCCTTGGGTATTATATCTCTAAGTAAAAGGGGGGGAAAGGCAGCTTAAGAAATATTTCATTTACTTAAGGGTGTTATTCAGTATAACCTACTGAACTTAAACCTGTTGTTATTCTGCTGATACATTTCTGTAGCTAGCAATCTGTAGACTTATCAAATACATATTTATTTTATTAAAATATGTTCTGCCATTATCAGCAGCTCACGGTTCCTTATTTTCAAGGTTACCACCCTTCTAAGGAGCTCAAGGCAGCATCCATCATTCTTTCTCTCCCCCCTCCATTTTAACTTCACAACAACCCTGTGGTGTAGATTGCACTCAGAGAGAGTAACAAGACCAAGAAGAGCCAAACAAGCTTCCATGGATACATGAAATTTAAACTCTAATTTCCCAGGTCCTAGTGCAACAGTATAACTACTATACAACACTGTGGTTTCATGGCATTGTTCTAGAAGTTTCTGTTAGTTTTGTGGAACATTCAATCTGTATTCTCACACCCTATCTGGAAATATGATAGCCCCACCTAGCAAGGAAATCTGGCTGAAGCCATACACAGGTAGAGAGATTTGTGGTAGTTCATGAAGTCCAGTAGGGAGCTGTGGAGATATACAGGAACAAATGAATTACGGATCATCTCTCCATCGCTTTGTTTTAAACTAGGCTGTGCTAACAGCTTGAAACCAGAACCCTTCTTCTCTGACTGTGTAATGATTATATTCATAAGATCTTCCTTTGTTCACAGCAGGAGTTCAAATACCATCTTCTTTCTTAAAGTATAACACTGGCTTTCACTGCCTTCTGTTGACAATCCCAGCATGCATTTGGGAGCTAATGGAACAAAGCTGCAAGAGGGCTGAGTTAGCAATGTTGCTTTCGCTGTCTACAAGGGTAAATTCTATTATCTCCCTTTACACCCTTTGGCACTTCTAGGCCTGCAAATGGCTGGCTATTGATAACATGCAGAGAAGCTGGGTTTTTTAAAAAAACAAAATCCATAACTAGAGACCACTTTTTTATCCAGCTGCAAAATGTGCCTGCTAATAGAAAATTAAACACTGTGTCGGACTCTTCTCTTGGAACAGAAGTGGGAGCTATCTAGCCCCAGCATGCCTATGGCAAAACAATCCACCTGTCATTATTTCATCTCTGTGGGTTTCTTCAAACTGAATTTCACATATAATCAGCTCTGGGGTAGAGAAGCTCCCTTCCCCACCCATCCCCGCCTCAAAAATGTGGCCAGTTTTAGTTACTGCAAGTAATAAAGAAAATAATACAACTTGACAGTCTTTCAAAATGTCCTCAGATTTAGGGGTGTTGAATCCACCATCCTTATACATAATTGACTAAGGGATAGAATGTCTGACAACAAACCCACAGCCAATGAGTGTGCAGGACTCATGACATTCCATCCTGTCCCTGCCCACCTTCCCCCAACCCAGGGGCCTCCCCCTCCCCAAATCATATGGGCTGCTCTCTAGGAGGAAAGGAGAAGGGGGGGTCTCCCACCCTCCCTCCCCTTCTTGAACCAAGTTTATTTTAATTTAAAATGGGCTTTAGTGTTAATATGATAAATATATGGTCTATGTAGGAATACAACCAATTTCACTCAACTTCACAGTGTGTGCTATAAAATACTCTCCATAAGTTTGACACTGTTCATTTTTTCTTGTAGTAACTGACATCAGTTTTGTAAAACCCAGTTTAAAAGTGCCACCAATAGACAAGAAGAACTTATCCATTGCACACACCCAGTGTACTGTTTAACCTGGGAATTCCCCACCCCTTTATCCAATTTCCTGCAACAGCTAGATAGAAGCAGTGGCAGGAGGGGAAAAAGTCAAATGGCCACCAGCCATCATGATACCACTTCTGGGGAAAACCAGGAAGTTATGTCAGTCTTCTCTAAGAATCACTGGACCACTCTATGGCCCTTTCGCACGGACCAATAACAGCGCCCTCGGGACAGCAAAAACGCTGTCCCTAGGAAGCTGTTCGCATGGGGGGGAGAAGCTGCATCGCAGCCGCGCAGCCCTCGCTCCCCCCCAGCAGCACGAAGCCTCTGTTTTTGGGAAACAGCGGCTTCCAGCCACTGCCGGAAGGCACCATTCCCCCCCCTTCCCCAAACGCCTTACCGTGTCCTCCGGCCTGGCCTCCAGTGCGTCGCACAGGCCAGGGGACACGCCCACCCTGCCCTGTGACTCCCTGCAAAGTCTCCCTGAAAACAGGATGCCACAACAGCAAGTGGGCCTGTGAAAGCCCTTTGCTCCCTGTGGTGCTAGTTTTCTATTCCCAGGGATTTTTTCAATACATAGAAGCATGCCAAGATACAACACACGTCCCACAGCCTGAAGCGGTGCAGTCCACTCTACCACTTAGACAGGCACAACACACGTCCCTTGACAACAACTTGCTGAGGGCACACATGGGGAGTGGGAGGAGAGAGAAAGCCCACCCAGTCCTGAGGCACCTGAAACTTATCTTTCCTCCTCTCACTTTTTTATTTTCTCAGCATACACAAGAATAAAAACTTTCATGCCACCACCACTTTAATACAAAACAAGAACATGAAATGTAAAAAAGAAAAATAACCAAATAATGACCTCCCACCATCTCATTATTGAATTCTAATCCAGTCTAGGTTCATGGATTTATTTACAACTAGCAGGTCCAGCCACACGTTGCTGTGGCAATTGTCCTTCTCATCACAGTCCACAACCCACACAGATGTCCATGCAGGTCCAATGATCCCCGGCATAGCCTTTTGGGGTGGTCAAATGGAATCCCTCTTTCCCTTTTCAATGCACATCGTTATATGGTGCTGTCTTGTTTTTTTAGTATAAGGTAACCTTTCCATTCCACAACGGAACTGTCCAGAGTTCGAATCCTGATGTCCATGAGGCTGGTTGACACACACAGTCCTGGCTTGGGTAAGGCAGAACTGGGGCAAGGAGGCTATCCCAGTCAGACAGCAGAGGCAGGGTGGTGATGCGCTCAGATCGAGGCCAGCTCCCTGGGTTCTTAAAGGGCCATGTGCAAAAGAAGCGGAGCCAGTAGTGCTGGTTCACCCCCACCCCGCAGATTTTCTTAGAAGAAAAAGGCAAACTCCAGCTCACTTATAGTAAAAGAGCTGTGGCGAATATGGGTGAGGAAGTGGGTAAGTGGTGGTTGGATGTGAGGGAGGGCAGAGTGATTTGTGTGAGGATGAACTGAACGTGTATGAGAGTATGTGTGTTGTGTGGCAGCATTGGGTGAGGCACAGAGAGTGAAAGTGATCTGCGTGCAGAGGGGGGGTGGGAACCCCACCTGACGTCTCAGGCAAAGTGTGTATGTGTTTCACTTCCACTCATATTACCTAACAGTATTACCTATTTACTGTTTTCACTGCTCATCTCTGCCCATCTGCACGAAATTTCTAAGCCCTCAGGCCACAGACAGACAGGCTGCATGAACATTCTAAGGGTGACAGTTAAACAGAGGCAGCTTCATGGCCTGGTGCGCCAGGAAAAAGTTGTTTTACCTGGCTCAGGTATGGACTTTTGGCGATTTGAAGGTCCGATTACCTGCCCGCAACAGGGAAGAACGTCCTGTGAAAATTTGGGGGCGATCTGTCCAGCAGCTTCTGAGGGAGACCATCAGGGACAAATACACGTTTAGATTTTTATATATATAGATGGGACAGTTTATCAGTTACACACTTTTATCATTTCTCAAATTCTATTTCAGTCTGGTTTTTTTTCTCCCAGATCTCCAATCCTGCAATTATTTCTCTTCTACGATATTTCTTCAATAGGAGGTCCGTTAAAGGTTTCCCGTTTTCTACCAAGTTCTTTGTATCACTGTCCTTTAATAAGATCGTTTCTGAATATTCTGAATATTCTGTGCCCTTATGTGTGCAGTCTTCCACCACTGAAACCTATCTGGACCCCCCTGCCACTTGACTCTCCGTGGCCCTAGCGGGGCAGGTCGTTCTTCCCAGGCGACGGAAAGGCGCCCGGCTGCCTCGGCGGGGAACTTGCAGAGGGGAGAGAGTCAAGAGCCTCCCCGTCCGCGCCCCACGTCCACGGCTCGGCTAAGGCGAGTGGAGGCCCGCCGAGGGCGCACATGGAGCAAGGCGAGGTGGGAAGGAAGAGGCGGGCAGGCAGGGAAGAGGAGGAGGAGTCCGGCGCCTCCTCCAGCAGGCAGGGCGAGTGGCAAGCGCCGAAGGACGTCCGCTTTTCTCTTGCCACCGTGCCCAAGCTCCTGAGGAGCGGTGAGTAACCAGTCCAGGGTGGCCGCCCTGGAGAGCGCGCGGTTTTTTTGTGCTCGCCTTGGCTGCTGCGGGGCTGAGCGCCGTTTGCTGGCTGCCCACGCCAAGCGGGAAGGGAGGACCGAGGGCGGAAGAGACGGACCTGCAAAGGACAGGGGACTTCAGTGCCCGCATCGGGAAGGGGCCGAGACCCTGGGAAGGGCTGCGCGCCTTGGCTCCTGGGCGAGAGGCATGCGCCTTCCCGAGCTCCGGCTCTTTCGCCCTCTTGGCAACCCTGGTGGGAGCCAGGCCTTGTAACCAGGGCTGTCTCGCTCCTCGGTCGCCCTGGGTCCCCCCGCCCAGTTCCTTCAGGCCACGGCAGAGGCAAAATGCCTACCAAGGGCTCGTCTGTGAGAAGCACGTGTGCCGGATCCGTCCTGGTAGTGACACCCCTTCCCCCAGAGGCGGACCACCCATTGGGCAGAAGGGGCAGCTGCCTTGGGAGTAGAAATTGTGCGTCACGTGATGGGCGACAAAATGTCTGAGCGGCCCTGCCCACTCTGGCCGGCCGAGCAGCCTGCAGGCTGAGTTACACTTCCTCTGCCTGGCCCTGCCTGCTGGCGCCGCCCACAAGCTGAAGGAACGCGGGGAACCACTATTACTCTCCCCCTCCAAGTGAGCGGTGAGGGTGCTCTGCTGCACTTGGCTGGCGAGCTTGTCCCTGAGCTGTCTGTGCCGGCAGCCAGCAGCCCGGACATTGAGGAAGTGCGCAGCTGAGTGCGGAGACCGGGGAGGAGGGAGAGGTCTCCACCCGAGTCCACACACAGTTCTGGAAGGGCAAAAAGCCTTCAGGCTGCTGCCAGTGCTCCTACTGTTTTCCTTGACTTTGAACAAACGCCGAGGGGTGCCGGTGGAACAGGTTTCCACCCCCTCCGAGCCGCTTGAGCCGCTTGGGGATTGCGTCAAGTAAGTTGGAGAGGAGGATCTGGCAGAAGGCGATAAAGCCCAGGCTGGAGCCTGGATCCTGTTTCAAAACAGAGCAAGGAGGAGGAGGAGGGGAGGGAGGGAGGGAGGAGGAGGAGGGGAGGGGGGAGGAGCGAGCGGGGAGAGACGAGCTTTGAAGCGGCTGGTAAGCCATTTCTTCAGGCTGCCGCCAGTGCTCCTACTGTTTTCCTTGGACTTTGAACAAACGCGGGGGGGGCCGGTGGAACAGGTTTCCACCCCCTCCGAGCCGCTTGGGGATTGCGTCAAGTAAGTTGGAGAGGAGGATCTGGCAGAAGGCGATAAAGCCCTGGCGAAAGGCAGCAGCTGGAGCCTGGAGCCTGTTTCAAAACAGAGCAAGGAGGAGGGGGAGGGGAGGGGGGAGGAGCGAGCGGGGAGAGACGAGCTTTGAAGCAGGGGGGGCGGGGGTTTGGTAAGTTTTCATTTCCAGGAGGATCCTCCTCTCCAACTTACTTGACGCAATCCCCAAGCGGCTCGGAGGGGGTGGAAACCTATTCCACCAGCACCCCTCCCTCCCCCCTTTTGTTCAAAGTCCAAGGAAAACAGTAGGAGCACTGGCAGCAGCCTGAAGGCTTTTTGCCCTTCCAGGCTGAAGGTCTTATCTGTTGGGGGGGGGGGGCACCAAACTCAGGTTTTGCCCAGGGCGCAGGTTTGCCTAGGTACGCCACTGCCTTCCCCAGCCGCCTCTTGGGAGACCTCGTTTGCTCTTCGCTTCCTCCTGCTTGGTACAGCTCAGCCTCCAAATGGCTGTTACGGCTCCTCATAAGCGTACATTGCAAGGTGGGCTGGTCATCACTTTGGGGTGCGTGATTCCCTCAAATGCCACCTCCCCCACCCCCCACCCCGGAATTCGGTTTCTTTGCATACCGAAATGCAGTATCTTTGCATTTAAAAGGGAATCTATCCACATTTGGTATGAACTGTGGCCATGTATGTACGGATGATTTGATCTGATAAGTTGACTGAAATTGGCATTTAGAAATGAAGTGATTATACTGTGAATGGGAGTTCTAAAATCACATGTTGCCCAATCCTGTGCATTTATTCCAAAAAACCCGTTATCCAAAAAGCACTTATGCCTAAATGGGTGTATATGGGACTGCCTTAATCTGGATTAATAACCCTTCTGTGCTCTTTAACCAGCTGTTGCACTCTCAGAAGGAATATATTCAGACCTGCTCTCTTGAACACCAGTAGTTGACGTTAGCTAGAGAGCAGAAAAGTACTTTTGTACTGTTTACCGTGCAAGTGCAGTGAGTGGTAAATAATGTGTTTATGAGAAGGTGTCTGCACCCCAAGACCTGAAAATGAAAGTAATGGGGTGCTGTGTGGTTTTCGGGCTGTATGGCCGTGTTCTAGCAGCAGTCTCTCCTGACATTTTGCCTGCATCTGTGGCTGGCATCTTCAGAGGATCTGAATCTCTCAGATCCTCTGAAGATGCCAGCCACAGATGCAAGTGAAACGTCAGGAGAGAATGCTGCTAGAACACGGCCATACAACCCGGAAACCACACAGCACCCCAGTGATTCCGGCCGTGAAAGCCTTCGACAATACAATGAAAGTAATGCTTGAGTGAACTTCATACACCTCCGTTAGGATTGTGAAAATCTTGACTGCCTTATTCTTTTAATGAGTGCATATGGGGAAATTGATGCCTTTTAGTAGCCTAATCCTATGCTACTTCCACATACAGGTGTTTCATTGCTTTGGCCTCCAAACAGGAGGGGGGCAGGTAAGCATCCATATGGTGTTATGCTCTTGCAGTCCATCCCCTATCCTCCATATACTTTCCCAAATATATATGTAGTCTACACACCCAAATGTAGTCTACACACACTGAACCACGATACCGGGTTCATTCTGTGTTTGCCAGAAAACACCAGAAAAGATATACCTTCCTGGCGGTTTCTGAAAAACCCTGGATGAGGGGGGTATCTGGCAGAGCTGGAACTGACACAAATTTTATACAGGAGCCTGTTGCCCCAGGACACCTATAGGGGCTATTCCAGGTTGATTTCGCCTGTGGGGAATCGCCCCAAGTGTGCCACTTTCCCAGGGGTCCCCAAACTACGGCCCGGGGGCCAAATCAGGCCCCCGGAAGACATTTATCCGGCCCGCTGGGCAGAAGCGGATCTCCCCCTTCTCTATCTTCCCCAGGTTTACAAACAGCATTAAGCGCGGGCAACTCGCTGCTCATTCCAAGCGGCCGGAGGGGACCGTACCAATGCAGCAAGGGGGGGAGAGAGAAAGGCGGCAGAGCTGCCTTTCTCCTCCTCCCCCCCTTGCCATATTACAGGCTATGGTCCCCACGGCCCATGAGCAGCGGCCGCGCAAGAGGCTGTTTGTAAACTCCCTGGGGGTCGGGATGCCAAACTCCAGGCTGACCCTGGAGCTAATTGGCACCCCAACCCCCAGGTTTACAAACAGCCTCAAGCGCGGGCGACTCGCTGCTCATTCCAAACGGCCGGAGGGGACCATACCAATGCGGCAAAGGGGGGAGAGAGAAAGGCGGCGGAGCTTCAGGGCCAGATTGGAAGGGGACCGTGGGGGTGGGGGGCTCGGCCAGGGGCGGGTCGAGGGCGGATGGATGGCGCCCCCCCCCCCCGCGGGTGGCACTTGGTCCGGCCCCCGGCTGGGCTCTGGCCATGCATGAACTGGCCCCCTGTTTAAAAAGTTTGGGGACCCCTGCACTTTCCTGTTGTCAACCCCTCATAGGTGTCTTTTTTTCGCTGTCCTGCTGGAGAGCTTCAAAAGAGTAATTGTGATAGCTGATTATTACTAATTTGAAAAGGTAAGCCTTCATAAAACCCTCTTATTGCACAGTAGGGGAACATTTCAGGGACAATGGTAGTCATGAGCGGCTCAAGGAGAAAAGAATGCATAAAACTCCTGGGTGGGAGCTGTGTTGCCTGTACGCATGCTTCCACAGCAGTGATGAAGCCAGCACAGAGGATGCTCACTGTGTGGCAGCAACCCTAAACATAATAACTGACTCCTGTAACTATGTTTAAGATGACAACTTGTGTGTATAGAAATAAGGTATAGAACTTCCATATGAAATTAAGCAGAATAGGAGAATATGATCTTATGAATATGGCCACTCTTCTCATTCAGAAGTTCTTTCACTAATAATTCTGTGTCTTTTTTCACTCTACTGTTCAGTTTTCTGTGAAGTTGCAGATAATCTGCTGCTATCACCTCCATGACACAAATAGTTTTATCATTCAAGTGCAGCTAGCCTCCTTGTGCCCATCTAATATTTTGTAAGCAGCCTTGAGCTTTGCCCAAAATAATGATCTGCAGACATGTTCTGGGTCTTTCTGTAAAAGTTAGATTGTAGTGTAGTTCTGACTATTGTTTATTTATTTTTATCTATTTTTTCAATTTTTATACCGCCCCATTCTCGGAGGGCTCTGGGCGGTGTTGCACATGATAGAGTGCTAAGGGCATGACTGCTCTGTGTTTTAAAAAGAGAAATTTAATTTTAAAACATTATAGCTGTTGGGCTTCCATTTTTCTTATGTAAAATTCAAGTCTAATTTTTAAAAATATATGATACCATTCACCAGTGTTCTGAAACTATTTAACACCTAAGAACATAAGAACATAAGAAAGAGCCTGCTGGATCAGACCAGAGTCCATCTAGTCCAGCACTCTGCTACTCGCAGTGGTCCACCAGGTGCCTTTGGGAGCTCACGTGCAGGATGTGAAAGCAATGGCCTGCTGCTGCTGCTGCTTCTCCTGAGCACCTGGTCTGCTAAGGCTTTTGCAATCTGAGGTCAAGGAGGATCAAGATTGGTAGCCATAGATCAATTTCTCCTCCATAAATCTGTCCAAGCCCTTTTTAAAGCTATCTAGCACCTGTAATAGAAGGGGAGTCCCAGGTTTTGTTAAAATAATTCACACCTGCAGTGAGTAAAACCCCAAGTCAGCGTGAGATGGGGACATGGTGTCGAGCTTCCTGTTTATGATTGGAATCTGTTAGGAGTATCCTCTTCCACACATAGTGAAATTCAGAAGTTAGAATGTATAATATAGAGAAAACTAAACCATTTAGAAAGTTAGAGAGCTAACCATTTTAAAAAATGGTTCTTGTGGATTTGTGGTTGATTTGTATATATGTGAGCTTGTGGCTTAGTGTTAAAGCTGATGCTTTTCCATTCAGAAGGTCCCATCTGTAGTCTCTGGCATTCTGTGAGAAAGGCCTTTTTCTGCATAGGCCCTAGAAAGCCATTGCAAGGTAACTGAGCTGGACAGACCAATGGTCTGAGGTGGTATAAAGCAGCTTCATGATATACTAAGATCAGAACCTTACTGCAGTGAACTGTTAGGTGGTAGAAAGTTCATCAGTGTATTAATCCCAGCCTCCATTTGTAGTTCATTGTCCTGCTCTCCCTACCTCTTCCCTGCCATCTCCTTTTTGCCCAATCACTGCACATACTATTCTTTGCAAGAACAAAATTATTTCTCCTTAGAACGTTTAAATTGCCTTCCAAGCATAATGTGTGCATTGAAATAAGCCACATCTAAGAGTGAACTGAAAGCCAAAACTGCTGGGAGAGAAGGTGTGGCACATAGTAGCAAAATTCCTGCAAGATTTTTCTCTTTATTTTTTCCCTAGAGACTTAAATGTGATATTTAGTATTATTATGCTGCTGTGTTTTAGCAGAAAACGTTATAAATCATAAGTGCCTAATTCAGTGGATAAAACAAGATAATAATAATAAAGTTGACTTGACGGGACATGCTAACAAATTGCAGGAAGAAATGCAAAGTAGATGCCATTCCTTTAACATTGTAGAATGCCCTTATATTGCTCTTGAATAGTTCACAAACATATTTCAGTTATAACAGACTACAGGAAAACTCTCAGATTACATGCAGTATCATTGAAGGGTTTACCAGTAAACAAGTTAAAGGGGAAAAAAACATCAGAACTCTTAAAATACAATGAAAGGGACCCAGAATCCAACTGCCATTAGTAAACACTGTGTCTTGCAGTGGACAAATGGGACAAAATATTAAGCCAAAGAGAAGAATGAGGAGAACCATAGTGGAAGATGTGAATACAGTCCTTCAAAATGCTTTAATCCTGTGTATGATAAAGTGACATCACAAACTAAACAAAATAAAATAATATCCTAAAATCCTAAGTGAAAACATGAAAAAATAAGAACACAGAACCATATAAAAAGGTATTTTATATAACCATATAAAAATAGCATAATTTCAAATGTAGCGATATCTGTCTTGGAAGTTATGCCTGTAACATCTGAGTTATATAATGCACATTGTCTTTTGTTAATGAGAGACGTTTCTTGATCTGTTCCAAACCATGATCTTCCTCGTAGAGATTCAATTTCATATACTAGAGATCGAACACCAGACATGTCACCCCTTAAGAATTCAGTTGTAAAATCTTTACATACCCTGAAAAATCTCTTTCTAAGGTATAGCAATGTTTTGGCGGATCTTGCTTCTTAAGAAAGCATGCCTGTAACCAATAAGGTAATCTTGCATGATGTTCCAAAATAATATTTTAGAAAGAATTTTAAAATACAGGAAAAGCAGTGGAGGAGGAACCTTCTCAAAAAATTCATAGTATATAGTCCCCAAACTGCAA
Organism: Sphaerodactylus townsendi; assembly: GCF_021028975.2. NCBI lineage: Eukaryota > Metazoa > Chordata > Lepidosauria > Squamata > Sphaerodactylidae > Sphaerodactylus > Sphaerodactylus townsendi. The sequence continues at coordinate 55,588,134 of NC_059426.1, forward strand.
TGAGTTAAATAGCCAATTGGTGAAAGTATTCACTTTGTAAGGGGAAACCCAACAATGAACAGCATCAGAGAATGGAAGGTCCAAATGCTCCTTCAAAGTGAAGATGCCAGCCACAGATGCAGGGGCAACATCAGGAACAAATACTAGTGGAACATGGCGATACAACCCGGAAAACCCACAACATCCTAATGGTTCCGGCCGTGAAAGCCTTCGACAATACATGTTCACATCTTGTTTAGCTCCATAGTCCTGGGGTCCACTAGAGCACACCAAGGCGTACTGGGTATCAGCCTCATGTCCTTCTCTAGTCCCACTCCTACTTTCTCCCTTACTTTCCATCACTACCTGGATCACAGTTTCAAATGGGTTAACATCCTTAACTTTGGAAACTTACTAAATTGTGGATACTAAGAAAATATATGCAAATAGATTAATTTGCATAATGCATATTAGGCTGGATTTTCAAGATTTTTTCCCACACATGAAAAATACACCCACTTCTGATATTTCTTCTTGCAGCCTAAGAATATCACACGTGCAAATATTCCCCATTTGTGCCTTATAAAACCTGAAAATATTTTGACAGGCCATCTCAGTTCTTCAGACATTCACATAGTCACTTGGCTCTTTAACTAATTTGAATGTTAGTTAGGCTAAAATAATATTGATGTGTCCCTGATCCAAGTGCACTAGGGAGTAATTGTATCAAAAAGCAACAGTGGGTATCAGTAGTAAATGCCACCTCTTATCAGTGGGAGCACATTCTCTTTGTTACTGTCAGCTGTTCAGCATAGACACTGGGAACATTTCCAAGGGACTTTACTCCAAAGTATGCCAAAGGAATAGGATTTAAAATCTATCAAGCATCAGTTTACTTAATTAATCATTTCAGTTGGGGCATCTGGCATGCAAAAAACAATTAACTTTATATAAGCCTTTTATAAGCAAGGGATAGGACAGTCTACGCAAAAGGGTGGCGTGGAATATCAGAACTGAATCCATTTCCTTAAACCCTAGCTCCAGCTGAGCGCTGCTGTCTGACCAAAGAGACATCCAGAATTCCAGATGATCATTTAGCTTTTGGACTATATCCATCAGAAACTCTTGGCATTTTAAATATTTGAAGGATAAGACTGCCTTACCTTTGCACACAAAAGCTTAGAGCTAGATAGTACTATTTCCACATCCTCTTTGTATTCACAAACAGTCTGTGGAGTAGGTCATGCTTATTCTCATTTGACCAGTTGCATGGTGCGGCTGAGAAAGTCCTTTGTTCTCATCTTGTGGATTGAGAACTCCTGTGACACTACAGGATACCTGCTGGGAGTTGGAATTTGGATAGAGAAGACAAGATGTCACTGGAAGTCCCCTCCTCTCTTTTTTTCCTCCTCATTGAGTGGGAACCTTGTAAAGAAGGAGCTGCACAGTTGCTGCCCTTCTGGACAGTATCTGGAACTGACAGACTGCTCTGCAAGACAGTGAAGATAAAGGTGATGAAGGTAAAGGAGAAAAACTCAGCTAACCTTTAAAAGCCTTACACATGCCAAATGCTTACTCACAATTGCCCCAGGCTGCATGATTCTCTTTGCTGTGAGAATCTCTCTAGGGATGATTATACAGATTAAATTTTTTTTAAAAAAAGCAGGTGTATGCTTTTAAAAGCTGCATTTCTGGATGTGTAATAAGACTTGACCAGAAATATATGTAAGGCTCATTTTTAGTAGCAGTTAGGCCAAAGACCATCTTATGTGTCTTTAAATAACAACGGAAATCAAAAACAACAAGCACCAGCATCAATAACATCAGAAATAGCCGCTCTGTCTTACCTTCAGTTTATGACTGAAATATGCCCAAAAAAACACAACCCTTGGGCTTGCTTTTATACTGCAGTATGACTTTTTACACTTGTGCAAAGTCCAGAGTGTTGTGTATCTCTTGCACTTGTATTGCCATGGTTTACAATCTAGCTATTATATTTTTATTCCACCCTTACTCAGGAAGGTGTTCAAGACTTCCCCTTCCTCCATCTTATTCTCAAAGCAACTGTACCAGGTAGGTTAGCCTTAAGGAGAATGGTTGGCTTCAGGTCACCCAGTGGACTTTGAGACTGAGTAAGGATTTGAACCCTGGTCACCAGTGCCCTGGACTGACACTCTGACCACTGTTTCACACTGGGCCTTTTACAACTGTATATACTAATCAGCTGTATTCATATTTCAATAGTGACAAAACTGTCCATTTCCTTCTAGTTGCAGTAGTCACAACACAGAATAGTGTAGGAGAATGAGTCTGTGATAGCAAGAAATACTCTTTGGATGTACCTGGAGGTTGGTGGCCAGGGGTCTGCAACCTGCTACTCTCCAGATGTTGATGGACTACAAATCCCATCAGCCCCTGCCAGCATGGCCAATTGGCAGAGGGCTGATGGGAATTGTAGTCCATCAACTTCTGGAGAGCTGCAGGTTGCAGACCCCTGCTGGTGGTAGATCAGGAAGAGATGTGGTCAAGTTTCTGTAGGCAGCAAAAAGATTCACACTCTAGCCCATACTCTGACCAAATGCTTTTCACCCTTTTTAATGCATTGTTTTCTTAACTGGTCATCATCTACCTTTTCAAATTATATTGGAGCATTTTCCAGCCATGCAGTCAGTGTTTGATTCCGGTTTTGTTCAGAGCACCGTTTCCAGAGCTGTCGCCAGGACTCAGCACAGTTCAGGATCAGGAACAGGTTTAATCAAGAAAAGGTGCAAGGGGATAGCACATCTTTTTACAGCTCGGTTAGGATTCTGACGTCAAGTTTTGACAGTGCCCCTCAGCAGCACTGCTATTAAATCTGTATTATTGGAAAGTGTTGTATCACACTGGGTACCACCAAGTGTGGCATGATGTACTGAGCAGCCTCTTCACCTCTGCCACTGAGCTTTTGGCCTTTTATTTCTGGATTAGATGGCCTGTATGGCCATTTCCACATAAGAATTTCCACATAAGATAAGAATTTCCACATAAGAATTGTAGAATCACATAAGACCACATTGTAGACCACATAAGAATTGTAGAATCATAGAGCTGGAAATAGCCATACAGGCCATCTAATCCAGGAGTACCAAACACCTGGGGGACCTGATCTGACCCCTTGAGTGGGCTTATCAGCTGAGGCAAACCCACCACCACCATCCTTGCACCAAATCTGCCCTGGTGAGCCCACTGCAGGCTGACCAGTTCAGGCACCCACCTACTCCACTCCCAATCTGGCCTGGCGAGCCTGCTACAGACTCGGCAGTCAAGGCAGTCACCATCACCCCCAGGGCTGAGTGGGGCTGGTGAGCCTGCTGGAGACTGGGGCTGGTGAGCCTGCTTGAGCCTGCAGCCGCCACCCCCCAAGACCAGTCTGACCACATCACATTTATGTCATATGTGGCCTCATAGCAAGTGAGTTTGACATCCCTGATCTAGTCCATCCCATTCCATGTTCAGTGCAGGATCAGGCTAAAGTGTCCCTGACAAGTGTCCATTCAGCCGCTGCTTGAAGACTACCAGAGAAGTAGAGTTCATCACCTCCCCTGGGCAGCAGATTCCACTGCTGAACAACCCTCGCTGTGAAAGACAATCATCACTGATCCCATTGTCAGTTAATCGAGTCTATCAGTGACTTGAAAGACATCCTCAGACAGGGATTTTTTAAATAAAACATTGGAAAGACAAAGGTCAGGTGATCAGTTTACAAACTAGTTAAAGATTAAGCAATCTTCTATGTGTATTGTAGGATAATGATGTTGGATGAACTACAAGGTTGCCTCGAAGTGGTACTGTGGGTAAAGTTAAGCTCTAAAATTTTGGATCAAATGTTATGTACTTTAGTTCTTTCCATTTTCTTTCCTAACTTTGTTCTATTTGGTTGATTTATTTTAAGAAAGGAGACAGCACAGGAGCACAGTACAGAAGAGACAGCTGTTGCTTATTAGTGAGGATAAAATAACCATCTCAAGGACATGTGCACTATATGCCAATAAGTTGCTGCAGAAATTGTCACAGAGAATCATTTTTGGTTAATTGCGTTAAATCATCCTTATTACAGTGACTGTATATATAATACAAGCTTATCAGAACACTTATCTGCAAATGCTAAGAACTGAACCTGATACCTTCTGCATTCAGAACACATGTTTTGTGGCATCTGCTGTGACCTTCTCTGTAACATGTAGCCTTATATGCTAGATTAATCACCAGTGATCTTCTGTTAGCTTAGCTAGTGAGCTGAAAAGTAGATAAGAGGTTAAACACAGCAGTGGCGTAGTGGTTAAGAGCAGGTGTACTCTAATCTGGAGGAACCGGGTTTGATTCCCCGCTCTGCCACCTGAGCTGTGGAGGCTTATCTAAGGAATTCAGATTAGCCTGTACACTCCAATGCACGCGAGCTGGGTGACCTTGGGCTAGTCACAGTTCTTCGGAGCTCTCTCAGCCCCACCTACCTCACAGGGTGTTTGTTATGAGGGACGAAGGGAAGGAATTTGTAAGCCCCTTTGAGTCTCCTTACAGGAGAGAAAGGGGGGATATAAATCCAGCTCCTCTTCTTAAACCAAAATATCATTTGGAGAATAGCAGCTGTTTTTTATAAGTAGACCAGTGGCAAGAGCAGCTGCTTGAATGATGAACAAATGTGGGTCTTGATAATTTCCCATCTCATAATAAGTCCTGAAAGCTAAGCTTGACTCTTCTGTGGGGAATCTTCATAGAAATCAACATTCGTGGCTTGGGTGGCAAAAAACCCTGATAGTAGTTTTGCAGTCTAACAAAAGCCTCAGGGTCTTTTTGCCTTATCACTGAAATAATGTCTTGACCAAAAAATAGCCATTCCCACAAGTGATGTCTCAGCAATAGCAGTGGCATCTGCATTTGACAGTGATGGTATAACCCAAATGCTCTTTGCCACTTTTAAAAACATTCTGTTCATAATCTGCACACAGGTTGTGGCCAGTGATCAAATGTCAAATCGTTACAGATCTCTTTGGGTTTGCACTCGGGCAAAGGACCCTTGCAGTATTGGAGCACAGCAGGCTGCCAATCACAAAAGAAGACACTCATTAAAAATTAAGAAATTATTGAATTGGGTTGAGTAGGATGTGAAATTGAGTTACTGATCAATAATTGCATTATCAATTGTGCTAATAAGTGTTCCTGGCTACAGTACAACAGCATTCCACCCTGGTGTGGCAGGGATCCTTATTTTGCTTTCTGGGAGAACTCCTACATTTGTTTTCCAGCTTTGGAATGCAGTTCTTTGACTGCTTGGAAAATGAGATATTCCACAAACAGGAGCACTCCCCTGAAAGACAAAATGTAGACAAATCAGAAATAGATGTGACTTCAGTGTACAAAAAAAGCATGAAAAGGACTTCAGGTGATCAGCCAGTATTTTTTCACGATGACATGTGCAGTTCAGAGTTCCTTATATAAGATGTCGAAAACAAATTCCTTGTGTTTTCCTGTGGCCATCCGTGGTGCTGCATTACGTGCTGGGAACCTTGCAGGTGGTCATGATGTTGTATTTTCCACAATATAAGCATTTACAATCTTAAGATGCAGATTCCTCTAAGCCCTTAGACAAGTGATTCAGTCCCAAAGGGATTCAGTTATGCACTTAGTGTTAAGTATAAAGCTTAAGCAGATGCTGAGTCAAACTCCTGGGCCTTAACTGCTATGCAAAAACAGCTATATTTATACACAGTTTGTTACGTAACATGCCTTACGGCACAACACTGTTAAATATTCAGCAGTGGCTGAAGAGTGTGCGACCCAGTACTAGGATTTCAGTGTTGGAGCAAAGGATGTGATTTTGTAAAGGCACTAGAACTCATGCACTGTTCCAGTGGCATTGGTTGGCTTAGTTGTGCCAACAGTCATTAACACCTCCCTCACAAGGCTAAGCCACAAAAGAGGTGTTTTGCTGGAGTGGTGTTTCCAAGACCCCCTTGAAAGGCACCCTGTGCAACTCTGATTCTAGTTTTAAAAGGTAAGTGCAGCAGAAGCTGAGCTGTTATGGCACATAGTATGCGAGATTTGTTAGTAGTCATGTGGCCATGTGTAAAAGAATGAAGGACTGAGATATGGATCCCTAAAAGGGCAGAATAGCCTCTCTTCTTTTTGATGATTTGTGGAGCAGAAGAACAAGAAATAGATATTCTAGGGGAAGGTGTGGTTTTCATTAGTAATATCAGTTAAGAATTAAGTCTTTGACTGTAACTAAAGAGCAGACGGTAAATTGGTCAGTTTTGATTATATTTCCCTTTTCGCTTTTTTAATGTAGCTTTTTCTTTGTGTTCTCAGTTCTTGCTTTTGTTTGTCTTTTTAAAAATCTTAATAAAAAACAGTCTATCCTCTTTACTTTTGAATGTACATGTACACATACCATACATGTGTGGTATGCCCAATAAAGAATGTGGTAGATTTATCAGATATCCACTGCAGTAGTAGCTGTCATTTATTAGATGATGATGTCACAGACCTTAACACCACTAAAATACCACAGAATACAATCATATTAAATTATGATAATTTTTGATAATAAATTATCAGATATCAAACGGTCATCTGAACAGTTTGTGTCTGGCGCCAGTGTGGTGTTATGGTTAAGAGCAGTGGACTCTAATCTGGAGAATCGGGTTTGATTCCCCACTCCTCAACCAGAGCAGCAGACCCTTGCTTGGTGAACTGGATTTGTTTCCCCGCTCCTACTGATGATCCCTTCTGGATGACCTTGGGCTATTCACAGTTCTCTCAGAACTCTCTCAGCCCCACTTCCCTCACAAGGTGTCTGTTGTGGGGAGGGGAAGGGAAAGGAGTTTGAAAACCACCTTAAGGCTCCTTACAGGAAAGAAAAATGGGGTATAAATCCAAACTCTTCTTCTAGTTTTCATACCATGGAAGCATATTTACCGAAGAGTTCTGTGACTTTGTTTTTGCTGTGGCATCACTGGGTAGCCTGGGGCGTTTTAATCTGTTACAGAATCTTAGTGAACAAGTTGTAAACTTAGCCCTTTGTTCTTCCAGACACAGTTTCCCTCTTCATAAAAATTCTTCCTCAAGGTTCACCTGGGCTGCAATTCACAGAGGCAGTTTAGATCACTTTTAAAAACTCATGGTATGTATGCATTACAGGAATGGAGTCCTTCACTCTAAGATGGGAGATATCTGCAGATGGAAGGAATTTTCAGTTGCAGAGAGTGACTTTCTCATCTCTCCCCCCACAACAGCCAAAAATGCCCCCCACAGTGCTACTTCTGGGAGACTCCCCCCTGGAATAGCTTGGGGGAGAGTCAGAGATCTGCAGCAGGAGGAAGGGTCAATCCCTCTCCTTCCACCAGCAAAAAAATTTCCATGGGATCCAAGTCTGTGTACTTATTAGGAGGACTTACAGTTCTCAAACTGAAAAGTAACTGTACACTTAATTACTTGGTAGGTGGTTTCATCATTGGCTGTTGCGTCAAAGATAAAGATAACAGGCCTGGATCCTAACTATGCTGTCTGTTTGCAGAAGGCTCTAATGTGGGCTGAAGGGGAGGGTGGTTTTTGCCAATTCCACCTTCCCTTTCAGGCTCCCACTTTGTGTCCCAAGTTGTTCCTGGGGGCCCACCAACCACCTCCCAGAGAACATGGTTTCAGGGGACACAGCACACTGTCATGAGAGGGGGCAGACTGGAAAGTTTGCTTCTGGGAAAAGCAAGCCTTTGCCGCTCTGCTCACCTTTAGACAGAAGTGAGGACCCGAGTAGGCCAAGAACTTTACTAACAGAACTTTTGACTGTTTTTATCTTCTACAGCAACACACACCCCATTCACACCTCATGACAAAATGCTTTTCTGAGTCCTCTCACTTTCAAAAGCGATTTGCCATACATTATCAGAGAAAATAAACAAATTCAAATCACCCTGAGCACCTGGAAAGAGCTGAGCAGCTCTTTGGATTCTGACCAAACTTTGTACTGCCACTAATTTCCTTCTAATGTAAGCCATATATCTACACTTTTGTCCAGGAGGTGAAGGCTGTGCATTGACTTTGCATCTGTAGAGTGCTTTTTTCCCCTTACTGAATCCTGTGAACGGTATTTGTAAAGTACATAATGTATCAAGAGAAAAATCACAAGTAGCTTTTGGCATTAGCAGTTGTAGGCAAACCATCCTCTGCAATCCTCGAAACAATCTAGAGCAGTGGTTCTCAACCTTCCTAATGCTGTGACCCTTTAATACAGTTCCTCATGTTGTGGTGACCCCCAACCATAAAATTATTTTCGTTGCTACTTCATAACTGTAATTTTGCTACTGTTTTCCAATGGTCTTAGGCGACCCCTGTGAAAGGAGTCACGACCCACAGGTTGAGAACTGCTGATCTAGAGGGTAAGCAATATCTAGCTCTTGCTCAGGACAATTCCAAGATAAGTCTAGAAGAGCATTATGTCTATTTCCTGTCCTCACTTTTTTCTGAATAGTTCCCTTGGCCATGCGGCCAATATAATAATATATTAATAAACAATAATGTTAAAACCTTATTATAAAAACCAAATTTAAGGATCTATCGCTATGTAAATTGTCAAATCAGAAGGTCCTTGTTATTCAGCCATTCCGCTTTTATCTTTCTAGATAGAAGACTTAAACAGCTTGTGAACTTGTGCTCTTCAAGAACTTGTGCTCTTTGCCTTTCTTACCCCCATGCAGCTTTTTACATTCTCTTTATTCTGTGTCCTTAATATTATGCAATTACATTTTCATTGTTTATTTTCCCCGTATCTTACAACATGGAGTTTTAAACTGGCAGACCCATCCTAAGATACTTAACTGGCTTCCTGTGCTTTCTCATTGGAGAGGAAATGTAGACTCCACTGTTGATGCACAGAGAATGTAACAAGTGCACTGGAGTCCTAAGCAACTCTACAGCAATTCATCAATCATGGAGTGGCATGGCTATGATTGCCCCCCCCCCCCCCCCCCACATACAGTGACAGGCAGAGGTTAGAAGCAGCTAACCAACTGACCCAGCTGCACCCCTCTGATATCAGTCTATGCGGTCCTATTGCAAAATGCAACAAGCAAGAAAGGAGAGCATATCACCCCTGCTTTTTGTCATGTGCCCACGTGGGAAAAGAAATATAGGCACTTTATCACATGCCTCTGCAGCCCACTAGGCTGAGGCAATAGGGTGCCCAAGACTTCATCCTTAAAGGGTCTTGTCTGGAGAGTTCTCCAGGAGTTCCAGCCTTTTGCCAGATGAGGGGAAATAGATGGAAGAATTTCCAGCTGCAGAACATAACTTTCTTACCCCCTTCTCCCCTAAAATGCATCCAGAAAGTGGTAAGTGCCATTAGCGTTTGACCAACAACAGCAATATTTGGAGTGAAGTGGTTGGCAGTTCCTGAGGCTTTTTGGTATACTCCCATTTGTCTCCTGCTTGCAAGGTGGGTTACATCAACATGACACCAGTCTTGCCAGCACATCTGAAAGGAATCCTTCCATAATTACTGCTAGCAAATACTGAAATCAGGATTGTTGAGGAAATATAAGGGGGCATAGGGAAACTTGCAGCAGTCACAGCTTGGGGCAGGATTTCGTTACCAGTATGAGGTACGTTGTCATTGCATCCCTTTTGGTTTTTGTGTCCTATAAAGGATTTGGGCAGAGCTACAAAGAAGTTCATCTGCTTCCATGGTTGTTGGAGCCCAGTACACCCTTATTCTGTAAAGTGCCCTTTGTCTGCAGCTCCCATCTCCATAATCTTTCCAACTTGAGGTCAGAAAGATGTAGCACCACACCATGCACCCTCTCACCTGTACTGTGAGTGTTCTGACTGGATTTATACAGTGCTTAGGATAACTGGCTTCAGGCTAAGTAGTATAATGGTAGGGAGCTCCGGAATGGACATATTTTTGGCTGAGTGTTTTCCGCACTATGTGGCCATGAACTAGAGTTTACCAAGGCAGGCACCAAGGCAGGTAACCCGATCTTTTCCGCCCAGGAAGTCTGCAGCTGGCTAATCAGTTGAAACTGGTAAAAGGTGCTTTGGGTCACAACTGCTACCTGCTTCTCTAGCAGTAGGGCTTGGTCAAGCTCCACCTCCTAGTTATGGACCCCATCCAGAACAGGAGATCTCTCAGGTTATCTACAAAGGCGACTGAGGCTATTTCATTCTCATAACCAGTCCTAAAACTAGATTGGAATAGATCCAAACAATCTGCTTCATTAAGGAACTCTGAAATTTCCCAGCCATCACTTGTTCAGTCACCTTGCTCTGGAATGGTACCTTTGAGATTGGGTTATAGTTATTCAACTCTTCTGGGTCTGTAGTCAGTTTCTCTGAGAAGGGACTCAACACTGCTGTTATAGGGGATGAGCACATGATGCCAAATGGCCAGACCAGGAAAGGCAATGTTCTCTGGGCTCAGAAGTGAAGCAGGACTTGTACATGACTGTGAGACCCTCTCCCACTATAAAGCAAATATTACAGCAACACTATGAATCAATGGCTTTAAAAATATTCTATCGTTAATAATGTTACTCAAGTCTTGCAGACTGAGGATTGTGGCTTCCTTGATAGAGGAAATCCATCTCACACTGGGTCTTTCTCTTTTCCTGCTGCCTTCAACTTTTTGTCTTTTCCAGTAACTCTTGCCTTGTGATAATGTGACCAATGCGTGATAGCCTGAGTTTAGTCATTTTAGCTTACCGTATGTACTCGTGCATAAGCTGAGTTTTTCAGTCCTGTTTAAAGGCTGAGAAAAGCCCCCTCGGCTTATACGCGAGTCAGCATTTTCTAGCAATTGCAACAAGGTCGGGGGCGCGGCCGGGACAACCTCCATGCTGCAGGGAAGCTTGTTGCTACCCTCCTCCGAGGGTGAATGGGGAACCCTGAGGCACCCTGGCTGGCTGGGCTTCGGTCAAACCCGGGGAGGCAGAGGGAGCTCCTTATTTGGGCAGTGACATCAGGGGGAGTCACTGCCCAAATAAGGAGCTCCCTCTGCCTGCCGGCTGGGTTTGACCAAGCCTTTTTTGGGCAGTGACTCCCCCTGATGTCACTGCCCAAATAAGGAGCTCCCTCTGCCTCCCGGGTGGCTTCCCACCCTCAGCTTATATGCAGTCAATAAGTTTTCCCAGGTTTGGGCAGTAAAACTAGGTGCCTTGGCTTATACACGGGTATAGGAAAAATTGAGGCTTGACTAGGTAAGGGAGAGTTCAGTTTTGACTAGATAATGATTATAGGGATTCTTTTTCCTATTTCTATTTGGTCTAGCAGGTTAAAGTATGTTATTGAATTTCCGCTTGGAAGACATCCTTCTTGGTTTCAGTACTGACGAGTCTGACAGTCTTATTCCATGGACTGAGCAGCAGCAGCAACCTGGCTTGTCAGACTAGGGCTGATTCTGCATGGGCCAAAAACAGCAGTGTGAAAACAGTGTGGCTTTTACACTGTTTTCACACCGTTTTCACACTGCTGTTTTTGGCCCATGCGGAATCAGCCTATAGTAGCTCGGTCTACACCTAATTATGGGGGCAAAAGATGAAGAGACGCTCACTCTCTATAGTGAAGTAGAAACAAACCCTTCTGTGACTAAGAAAGAAACTCCTCTTGGATAAGAAAGAATCTCCTTCAGGGGATGGACTCTGTGCCCATCATTTCTAACTAGAGAAAATGTAATGTATACAACAAGACTCAATTCTCCAGTAAAAAATACTAGCTTATGCTTGGAGAAGAAAAAAATTATCACTTTTCACCTACATAATTGATCATTTATAAGTAACACCTGACCAAAGTGTGCATGTATGCCCCCCCCCCATTGAACTGGGCTTTCTTCATCCATGCAGATTATATAAGATTTTATTGCATTTCCTGTAAATCAAACAAGAAAGCCCAACTGGTAAGAATGCGCTTTCAGTATTAAAATGATTCCTTTCTGCTTACTGTATGGAATTAACAGTATTAATGCAGTCGTCATAACTGGTACATTACTTAATACGAACACTATAACTGTATTTCACTTAGAGCCCTTCAGGGGTTGGGCGGTATAAAAATCCCATAAAATAAAAATAAATAAAATAAAATTTGGGTGCTGTGTGGTTTCCGGGCTGTATGGCCGTGTTCTAGCAGCATTCTCTCCTGACGTTTCGCCTGCATCTGTGGCTGGCAACTTCAGAGGATCTTCTGAAGATGCCAGCCACAGATGCAGGCGAAACGTCAGGAGAGAATGCTGCTAGAACACGGCCATACAGCCCGGAAACCATACAGCACCCAAGTGATTCCGGCCGTGAAAGCCTTCGACAAAACAATAAAATAAAAATTAACACATTTCTGCACAATTAAACTTCACTTGGAAAGAGCAGGAAAGAATGTTACAGTGATGGAAGGAATTGTGGAATCTGTGGAGCAAAATCTTCCCAAACAGTTGTCTGAGCCACCAAAGAAGCAGGAGATTATGATAATGAAAAAACTCTTTGACTCATTAAATCCACCAGGTGTGATTGAGAATTTCAGGTGTTAGTATTCTATCCCCCTTTATTCAGTTGTGAAGATTTACTATCTGAGTTGAAATTCATATTACACTTTAGCATTAACTTTTGTAAGGAAGGAAATATAAAACTGAAATAAAAAGTTTGTGTCTGAAAGGAAAGCAAGTTAAATTCTAGGCTGTCAGCTTCTAACTTAATGATTTTTTTATTACAAAATGGAGTCACACAGGTTGTTCCAGTCTTGTACAGGAAGAGTAGCTACATTCAGAAAATCCCATGGACTCTTTCTTATTATAGCAAAGCAGGAAACCCTGTTGAAACTTCATGTTGGCTTATATGAAGATCATCTTCCAGTACTCAGATTGAGAGATCAGAGATATCCAGATGTTTGAGGTACAGCCTCTTCACAATCCTATGTTAGTTTAAAATATCTCACTTGTGCGTCTCTGTGTCATCTCCTGCATGGAATGGAATTTGGATTTATGTATGACATAGCTCTACTTAGAGAAGTTATCCCAGCAGAAGAGGCAGAAATACAGTGAGGTCTGGTCTTCTCATTCAGCAGAATGACGTGGTAAAATGGACTGAACACCTTACAAACCCTTCCATTGTAATAGGTGCCCTGCATTTACAAAGGTAGCACCACAGGGAGAAATGTCCTAGTTGAGCTCACTCCCTATTGTGCTAGCTGACAGTTTGAGTGAGTGTTTCTGTCAGCATTTAAAAATACAGTTTCTCACCTGTACTTTTGTTCAGTTCGCCATGTCAACTTCAAAGTCCAACAGCCTCATTGTTCTTTTTTTTTTTTGCCATCAGGTGACAGCTGACTTACAGCAATCCCTAGGGTTTTCAAGGCAAGAAGCATTCAAAGGTGGTTTGCTATTGCCTGTCTCTATATCACACCCCTGGTATTCGTTGGCGGTCTCTTATCCAAATACTTGCCAGGGTTGAGGTTGAGAGTATGTGAGTGGCTCAAAATCACCCAGCAATTTTCCATGGCAGTGTGAGGATTTGAACCTGGGTTTCCCAGATCCTAATCACTACACTGTGCTGGTTTCACGTATGTAGACTGGGCCTTAGTGTCATGATCTGGTCCTGCTTCAGCCCAATCCTGTCATGTCTCCCGATCGGGATGTGGGATCCTTTCTGTTGGACTGCTTTTCCTTGCTTGTTACTTAGTTTCACTTTCCAGGCTAGTCTGCTCATTAAACACCTGCTGACTCTTGCACTTCAAATTGCATTGGGGAGTCTGGGTTGTTTTGCCTTCTCCTTCCCATGAGAATGGATGGGTGCTGTACCCCTCTGGGAACTGATACCAAGGGGTGGTGTTATGTGACATGGAAGGAGCATGGAAAAGGGGGATATAATGGAAGCTGTTTGGTGCCTAATTCTCAGTTCCGTCAATTGAAGTCTAAACGCCTTATCCTGAGGCTGTCTTCAATAAAGGAAATAGCTTGAAAACGAAGTCTCGTTATTGAACAGTCCAGGGGCACAACACTTAGTCACATTTGTGCACAGAATAAAAATCATATGCTAGGTACCCTTGAACAGATCAGGAACTGCCTCCTGTTCTCTGTTTCCTCGCCATCAGTAGGTCTGGCCATGAAGTTTGTTTGACCCTGAACTGTGAATTTCCTTTCTCAGTTTACCCAGTCTTATTTATTTTCCCTCATGGCCGTTGTTTTCATTTAACATCTTTGTTGCTGCTACTGCAAATGTTCTGCAGATGGGACCAGTTATTGCATTTCTGGATGGATACATCCTGAGTCTTTGATTAGAGGGGCCCCTTTCGTACCTAGACCTACTTAGCTCTCAGCAGGAGTGTCACACCTGCTCTGTTCTTCTGTGGAAACTCTCTCCAGATTTGAGCAGGGAATTAAAATGGTTTTGTTTCTCTCCTAATGAGGCAGCTGCAGGGAGTTTGCTGTTTCGGGCTCCCTTTGTGATATGTGTTGGGAGGTAGCAAAATAGTTCTAGAAATTTGTTGTAGATGCTGACATTCTTTCTACTTTTCGTATATTCCTTTGATGATGACTGATTGTACAGTGCCCAGTTTTAATGCCAAATATGTTGGTATGAATTCACTTTGGCCGTGTAAGAGATGATGAATATAAGCAACTGTCTGATTATAAGCATACATGACAAAACAGCTTCCTGGGTGATATATTAGCAGTTATCCGTGATTAGCATCCAGAATGCGCTCCAATTTATTCAGCTTAAGGCTGATATTTTTATATTTTGAAAAAAATCCAAATGCTGTGTAGGATAGTCACATATTTCACTTTGAATGTGACACCGTTTGCATATATTTCAGTTTCCCAGAAGAATTACACTTCCTTTTAAAATCATTACATTTCATTTTAGTAGACATGAGAGGAATCCTGGCTCTGCCCCAACAGACCTGATGGTTTCGTATTTGTTAGATGAGAAGACTTTGCCTGTATTTTGCAGGGCTCCAGAGGTGTGGAAGATGATGGGAATGCACACAGTTGGAAGCAATGCTGTAAAACTAACATTAGCATAGTGTAGTCAATTTGGGTTTTGTCCTGTTCCCCCCCCCCCCCCCCGCCCGCCTTGGTCTCTTCAAGCAATACATGTAAAAAACCAAAATTCTAGTGAACCGACTCGCATTTAGTGTGACATTTTTTATTTTATATCACAATCTTCTCCCTGATTCAAGTCCAAAGCTGCTTTTCACATCATTCTCCACTCCTCTACTTTATCACCATAACAGCAACCTTGCGAAGTAGATTAGGCTGACATATTGTAACAGGCACAACGTCACCCAGTAAGCTTCCATGACAGAGTGGGAATTTGAACCAGATCTTCCCAGGTCAGTCCAGCACTCTTAACCATTATGCCATACCAGATGGCTGTTACAGGCATCTGTTGGATAATGTCTGGGTCAAGTAATATAGCTCACCAACCCTTTAAAATATCCCTAGTTTGCTTATATATGAAACTGTTTGTCAGATTTGACATATTACACTATCTAATGAATCTGTGAAAATAAAGAAACTGTGCAATCCAGCTGGGGGGGAGGGAGTGTTTAGGCGACTAGGGACAGTGTGGCGAAGGTAGCCCCACACCACCTACAAAGGGACTTCAGGCGGCACAGAAAGTAGGATAGTTCAAAAACCGTCCTGCCACCCAAATTGCCCCACAGCCGAAATGGACCTTTGTGCGGTATAAGTCTGCAGGTTCTGAAGGTGGTGTTCCAGGGCTAAAGTACCCTGGCCCAACCACCCCTAGAGCCTGTGTCCATTAGGATGCCAGCATAGCTTCCAGGCTTGCCCTCTGCAGAGGTTGTGGGACAGCTAGACACTAATATGTTTGTTCCCTCCACCAGCATAGATGCTCCTTATGCTGGCAGAGGGGTCAAACTTGTTGGCATGGCCCTCTGCTACTCCCAAAGGACATTCTGCCATCCCCACTGGATTGGGCTGTCAGGATGATGGAGCGTTATTTGTCTCAGAGTTCTCTTATTTTTGTGACTTGACTAGTGTTATGTATTTCCTTCTCCTCCATCCGCTGTTAATTATATAGGAGATATCTAGTAGACTTATGTTGTGACTTGACTAGTGTTATGTATTTCCTTCTCCTGCACTGTTTGTGTTTGTATAATTATTGGGCTATCCATTTAGATCTAGCAGTGTTTTTGCATTAAAGTGTTAGCTTAGAATGTTTCCAGATGTTCAGGGACCATAATTCCCTATCAGCTTCCTCTGTCAGCATGGCCAATTGGCCATGCTGGTGAAGATGGGAATTGAAGTTGCTGAACTTCTAGAACAGAGGGGTAGGGAACCTCTTGGCTCTCAGATGTTCAGGAGGAACTACAATTCCCATCAGCCTCTGTCAGCATGGCCAATTGGCCATGCTGGTAGGGGCTGATGGGAATTGAAGTTCCTGAACATCTGGAGAGCCGCAGGTTCCCTACCCCTGTTCTAGAAGTATCACTGTTCTGAGAGGAGAGATGTCAGTTAAGGAAACAAGAGCAAGACAGAGGCCAGTGATCAGCTCCTGAGGAAGACCTGCATATGAATCAGCAAAAGTGATGGCTTACTCCACCCATGATACATGACTCCGCTATCAGCAGCCACATGACTTCTTAGAGAAGACTTTTAGGAGCTGCCTTAATCACCTTGAGCTGATTATAACATAGTGATTTAAACAATGGTGTTATTTAAATCCATTGTTAATTATATAGAAGGTGTCTGGCAGATACCTGTAATTCCGGTTTTGTAAATACCCTGGATTTATTTATGTTTTCCAGTAGTCAGATTGTCCTATTATACATACACCACACCATCTCCTTGCCCTGTGAATAACAAAGCAACTGTGGCGTGTGTGTCCTGGGTCTTTTACAGACTACTTTGTTCATTGTGAATGACCATTACAGAGCGTAAAACACCAGAGTTTAAAAGCAACTTCAGAGTAAACTAATCTACTTGTAGCAATCATGAGGATGTGTCATGCAGTAGCAATTTTCACCTGTGTATCAATAACCAAAACTGATGCAACAAAGATCACGGATCTCAGTTTGTCTATAAAAGACAGAACACAACCATGTGCTGCTCCCAATTTGGATTGGGGCTGCGCAGGGAGAGTAGAGCGATCTCAACCCTTCAATCTCCACATAATTCCATTAAACAAAAAAGTTTCACCCTTCTACATTGTTAGTATTTTAAAGGGGAAAATATGAGTTTTTTAAGGTCTGGCCTTTTTTCCCCATTCAAAATACAAACAAGGCAGGGGGAGTTGTTTTGATTAGCAAAACCAAAAAGTGGTGAAGGGTTAAACCAGGGGTGTCCAACTCTGGCGCTTCAGATGTTCATGGACTACAATTTCCAGCAGGAGCTGATGGGAATTGTAGTCCATGAGCATCTAAAGCGCCAGAGTTGGACACCCCTGAGTTAAACCGCTAACTCCTTATGTGGCCTATATCCAAGTTAGAGCTGCAAATACTGGAGGTTTGCCTTTTACGCATGAATTAAATTCTGTGGTGCTCATCACATCTGTTGTGGCCTTGAAACTAAACATTCTGGATCAATTAGGAATGAGAAAGTGTTATTTTATAAATGTAGCACTAAGCAGCAGTCTTACTCCCCCTCCCTTTTTGGAGAATGATACCTTATATTTTGTTCTTGAAGTCTTTTCCTACCCTTGCTGGCAAGACAACATTCTTGTAATAAATATTCTCTCCCTCCCCATCTCCCTCTCTCTCTCTCTCTCTAAAGGTCACACTACATATTATGTTTTCTTCCGCCTTCCTTCAAAAATACTTTTTCCCCTTTTTGTAAATGCAGCCTGGAGCGGGGGCGGGGGGGTGGGGAGAACAGTGTGAAGAGAGAAGGGGGCTCTTAATCTTCTGAAAACTGTTATCTCAGAATTTCTTTCATCTCCACGGGGGAATGCTTACAATTACCTGTACTTCTTCCACAGCAGAGAACAGGCAGCCCAGGAGTGACTTTTTTGAGCAACAAGAAAGGGTTGGAGTGCCCTCTTCTTTCTCTTCTCCTCCTTGAAAAAGCAGGCCTGGGAGACACATTTGCAAAGCAAAAAAGAGTATTTTCAAATGAAGTCTAAAGAAACATGATGCGTCTTTGACCCTTGCCTTCATTAGTGTTTTCTGGCGCTTTTGTTTTGTGTCATAATTCCATCATTCTCTGACCTTAAAAATGAGGGATAATTAACACTTTTCAGTTTCAAAGCAGAACATTCAAAGAGATTTATTACATAGAATCTAAATTCAACAGGGTAAAAAAGTAGCTTAGAAACAGAAGTTAGTTTTAAAAGCAATAAAATCAATAAAACCTTGTTTTAGGGGGGGAAATCAAATCAACACCAAACATGAAACAGAAGGGTGGTTCATCTGGTGGAGGTGGTCCATTGGAAAGGAGAATCTCCAAGCCAATCTCAGGCCAAGACTTGGGCATGTACAGGTGTTTTCTGAGGTACTTTGTTTATCTCTGACCCAAAGAATATTGGTCCCAAAGCCCCACTAATATTAGTTTTGTCAGTCGGATGATCGGATTAGAGTCTGGACTTGTGCATTCACAAGATTCATCAGCTATCCCAGGGTGACATCAAGAGTTGGTTCGGGAGCCTGAAATGGAAATTTTGGATTATTCCAGATGGTGAAATACCATTTTCAGCCCAATATTTGAAACAAACATTTCTTTATTCGTTTTAGCTAAACGGGATGCCAGGAGGTGACATGGCAAAGCCACTCCTTGGTCATCAGAATGGGGAGAGTGACTCGAATCTGGTCGCAACTGCTGGCAGCAAGACCGTCAGCATTCTGGGAAGTGGTGATTTTGCACGCTCTCTGTCTATGCGTCTCGTGTGCTCAGGTTTCAAGGTGGTGATTGGAAGCCGGAATCCAAAGCGCAATATGAGTCTCTTCCCTTCAGCAGCCGAAGTGACTTTCCAGGCAGATGCTATAAAGAAGACAGATATTATCTTTGTGGCAATTTTCAGAGAACACTACACCACGCTCTGTGACCTTAGCGACGAGCTGTCTGGCAAAATATTGGTGGATGTTAGCAACAATGCTGAAATAAACCACCACAAGGAATCAAATGCGGAGTACTTGGCATCGCTGTTCCCAACATGCACTGTTGTCAAAGGATTTAATGTCATATCAGCATGGACCCTGCAGTCAGGTCCCAGGGATGGGAATAAGCAGGTAATGTTCTGTCTGTGGATCATCATGTCACTTAGTATCTGCAAGAAACAAAAGGGGAGAGCATGCCTTTAGTGTGGTTTCAGTAATTTTTTCTTGGGCCTTTGGTCAGAGCTCTCTGTAATTTTTGTCTCTGTCACATGATCAGAGGGGATGGCGGGGTATAAATATAAGAAATAAATAATCTATCACAGTTTTATTCTGTCCTTCTTGCCAGACGTTCAAGATGGATTATATGGTTATCTCCTTATGCATTTTGTTTTTTCAACAACCTTATGAGGTTGGTCAGGCTGAAAGTGTTGCTAACTCAAAGTCACTCAGGGTTCAAACTGACCAGATGCTGGGAGTTGCATTATAAGATCTCCAAATGTTTACTGTTCTCCAAAAATCAGGTTCACAAAGTCCTAATTAAAATTGGGACTGCAAGGGAAGAGGGGGTTTAAGCCCTCCCCAGAGAGACACTAAAGTTTTCCTGGTAGGAAAATTTACACTATGGAAATAGTAGCTCCCTGGAGCCACTGCAGATGAGGAAAACAATCAGTGCATAGGGAAACTTACAACTCGCCCCCTATTTGTACCACAATCCCATCCAAATTGGGCCTCTGTGCAATTCAGCTCTAAAGAACTTGGGCATTCTGTTCAAAGAACTTCCAGCATATTGTGTGTTTAAGCCTTGAGCAGTGATTTTTGAGCTAGTACTGAGCAGACAAGGATTCAAAAATAATTGCCCTCCTGAAATCCTTGGAGGAAAGTTGCAGATGTGGTACATAAAATATATGTGTATTCAAACTGAGAGATCGCCAGCATGGTGTAGTGGTTAAGGAGTTGAACTAGGATGTGGGAAACCCATGTTCAGACCCTCCACTCTGCCATGGAAGCTTGCTGGGTGACCTCCGGCCAGTTACACAGCCCTGATTCTGGCTAGTATTTGGATGGGAGTCCTCAAAGGACCTCAAAGGCAATGGCAAACCACACACACACACACACACACACACACACACACACACACACACACACACACCGAGAATGCAGAGCCTACCATTTGCATGTGGCCTGCAGCTTTTCTTCAAATAGTCTTCTATTCTAGTAATGATTCTTTGGATAATTCTTTCCTTGCCAAGAATCTTCTGTTCTAATGATTGTTCTTTGGATCATGGCCTAAAAACCAACTTCAACATTCCAAAAAATTATCAAGGCTGCTCTCATAGGAAGAGGGAGCATGTGGCGGGAAGCACACACAAGGGTGTAGAAATCTCCCTAAAGCACACTGTGGGTATTTAGGGATCCTGTGCTGCAAAATGCTCACCTTCTTGTGCTTTTGATCTTAGTTGCTAGTTGCTCACGTATCTTCTGTGTGTTGTAGGTCTTTATTTGCTCAGACAACCAGGAAGCCAAACGTGCCATTGCTGAAATTTCTCACATGCTGGGGTTCACTCCTGTGGACATGGGCTCCTTGACCGCAGCTCGTGAAATTGAGAATATTCCTCTGCGACTCCTCCCTGCCTGGAAGATCCCTGTCTTCTTGGCCTTGGGTCTGTTTCTGTGCTTCTATACCTACAACTTCATCCGGCAAGTTTTGCACCCTTTCATTCGGGACCATAAGAACAAGTTCTACAAGATCCCCGTGGAGGTCATCAACACTACACTGCCTTGTGTCGCCTACGTTATGCTGTCCCTCGTCTACCTTCCTGGAGTGCTCGCTGCAATCTTTCAACTGTACTACTGCACTAAATACAGGCGCTTCCCAGACTGGCTTGACCAGTGGCTACAGCACAGGAAACAGATTGGCCTTCTAAGTTTCTTCTGTGCTGCCTTGCATGCAGCGTACAGCTTTTGCCTACCCATGCGACGGTCCCATCGTTACCTGTTACTCAATGATGCTGTCAAGCAGGTATTGTACTCTTCCTTCTTTAGCCTACTGACATTCAGGCTTTTCTTTTGATTTTGGTGGCTTGTTACCCAGTTTCACTGGCTCATTGTGTCTTTGAGAAGATGAGTTGACACATTGCCTTCATCCTTATTGGTTCCCATTGGATGATGCAGAGTTGGTGCGTTTGTGTGCGTGTGTGTGCATGCACGCACGTGCGCGCAAACACATTTTTGAACGAACACCAAATCAAGACCATTTCTTACAAATAAGTGCCAGAAGATTGTCTTTATCTTGGCTAGATACACTGCAAATATTAAAAATATGAACATTAAAAAATATTTCAGAAGCCTTGATGAATCTTCAGTTTGCAAGTACCCAAAGGCATCTCACATGTTAAGAAGAGAAGCAGGATTTAGATTATGATCCAACAAGGGAATTTTTATATTCTTAATATTCTATGCTGGTTCTGGCCCTTTAGTAAATATTGGTGGTGGGAAGTACGGTCAAGCGCAGCCAACTTATGGCGATTCTGTAGGGCTTTCAAGGCAGCAGAATGGTGGTTGTTTGCCTTGCCTGCTTCTGCATGGTGACCTTGTACTCTGTTGGAGATTTCCTATCCAAATATTAACCAGGGCTGACCCAAGATCTGCTGAGATCATCCTAGCCTGGGCCTTCCAGGTCAGGGCTTAGTAAATATTACTCATACATTTTTAAATACTTTTTTCTACCCTCACAAGATACAGAAACTGGGGAGTGCTTTTCTGTAGATGAAAGTTAGATCAATGGGAAAATGGTCATAAGTCCACTTACAGTCTTCCATTTTGGGTACTAGGCATTAAAATGTCACAATGCAAACTCATATTCATGTTAATTATATTTTGCTCAGAAACCTGTTAGTTGGAAAATATCTCTGTCATGGTAGTAAGTTTCCACTGAAGCCAATAGAACTTAATTCCACCTAACTAATTTTAGGATTTCTGCCTAAAACCCATTAATAAATACGAGATACAATGATAAATTAGAAAATATCACTTTTGGTTTTTAGCACAGAGGATGCCATCCTACAGCTATCCCTTAATTCCAACTATGTGTCTCCTCTGTGATGCTTACAAATAATCCTAAGCGTGCCTTTGCAACCCATTTCTCTCTTTTCTTACATTTTGCTAGTAACATCCTTGCTTCGTGAAGCACATTGATTTGATGGAACAAATGGATGGCTCTGAGTGTCAGCCTCTGTAATATAGTACAAATCCCATCTCTTTTTTTCCATTAGCTCGAACACTTCTCTTCTAAATGCACTTAAGCCAAATCCCATTAAGCTCCTCAGCAGTCAAGTATTCCAAGAGCTACTCTTGTGGTTTCAGCTTGAAACCAGAGCTGACTCTCCATGTTAATTGCAGTCCTAGATGGCAAAAGCAGGGTCTGATCTTGCAGGCGCCAAATTATTGGCAAGTCCACTGGAGGTCAGTGGAACCAGAGGGTGTCCTGTACCTCTCATGGTTATGCTTTCAGCCGCATCTAGACATCATATTGCACTGGCTTTTGCACATTTTACTGTGGGGATGTGCTAGTAGGCGTTTGCCTTTGTTCCAAATCCAGATCAGTTTTTCAGATATGGACACATACACACCAGCTATAGAAGTTGATCCTCTGTTAATTTGCCATCCTGTATTGTGCCTAACATAGCCAGCACCAAATAGAGCTCAGAATATACAAAGCCTTCTGGCCCACCATTTTGTGCTAGACAAATTAATGAGAAGCGTTTGCACTTAAATCACAGGTGCCCAGCAGGGAGTCAAAAGTTGCTTGGTGGGAGCAGAGAACAGTTAGCACAACTCCTTCATTTTATACAGAGTTATGAGTTCAGCAGCTCAGTTAAGACCCTGAAATGACTCCCCTGGGGCAATGGCTGATTCACAAACATTTATCATTTCAGGGAATACAAATACAGAGTTGGACTGAACCTAAAACATGTACGCTTTTCTGGGAGGTCATTTATAAATATAGTGTAAATCAACAAAAAGGTGCAGCCAAAGTGAAGCAGAAAGCCAAAGTTTACAGTTGAGTGCACAGGCAGATTTATTGTGAAATATAATGCCAAGAAGCCATTGCTGAAAACCCAGATAGAGAGTGTGCAACTTTGAATACGCTTGTGTTTTTTATACATGGCATTTGCAGCAGCCAGGGCACAATTAAGCACATAGTTTTTAAAGGGACTCAAGCACGGTCATTACCATCTTTGACAATCATTAACCAGACAGCCATTCTTCAGGATAACTAACTTCCACTAATAGACGCATGCATCTTTTGATTTGTTCATTTAAAACGCAAGCAGATTGCATTGGTATATTAAGAAAGCCCTTTGGTCTGCCCTGTATGCTTTTATTCATGCTTCTGTAGGCACTAGAGAAGAAAGAAAATGCCTGGATAGAAGAGGAGGTCTGGAGGATGGAGATTTACATCTCTTTTGGCATCATGGCCTTGGGTTTGCTCTCCTTACTTGCCATAACATCACTTCCTTCGATCTCCAATGCTCTCAATTGGAGGGAATTCAGTTTCATTCAGGTAAAGAATATGTTTACAGGGGAGGAAGTCCTGTCTGCTTGATGCTAGCCCTCAGTTTCTCCACCACCACTACCCTGCCACTTTCGGTTTTCTATGACCTGTTAGCCCTTCCCCCCCCCCCCCTTTTCTTGCCGTACTACTTTCTCTTCGTTTTCCAGCCATGGGTGCTTTTTTATCCCCCACTGACCTTTCTGTCCCTTTTCTTGTGCCCCCTCCCCCCATAACTTTCTCTTTCATTTTGAGACTCCCGTGGCTGTCTTTTCCATTTGTTGCCACTACCACATCTTTCTCTGGAGTCCCTCTATTGGTACATTCCTTGCTTTTCCATGCCAAGGTTGCTAAGCGACCCACAACACTATCCATGATTTCACTTAACTACTTAGTGCACATCTGGGGGTTATCCCAGATTTGTAAATTTCCCTTCCCTGGTTATATGCCCAACAAAAACCATAAATGCCATGGGAAGCTGTACACTAAAAGTGTGTGCTTAGAAAAACCTGTACTGACAAGAATACTGTGGGCAAAAGGATTTGAAGATTAACAGCCCAATCCTAATGGTGGGGCCAAATTGTGTCTTGGAGGTAGCACAGGGCCACACTGTCGTGTTCACTCCCTTCACCAGCACAAAAGACACTTCCACCGGCAGAGCGGGGTAAAGATGCCAGTGACCAGCTGCCCCTCAGCTCTGCAGTAGTAAAACCAGGAAATCTGGGCCATTGTAAAGCTGCACTGGGCTCCAGTTGGTTGCTAGTCCAGGGGGTGTGGGTGGGGCATTCCTGGAAGCAGTCAGCTTCCTCCCAGGTTTGAGAACAGTTTCACAGCAGCCTGGGGTTTGGACTTACGTCACCCTTTCGGGTGCTGTAAGTCCATTAAGCCCTATGGAGGGCTTTCCGGTGGCGGGGTATTTTTCTGCCTCCCTGTACTGCCAGAAAGCCCTCTGTAGGCAGCAGGGAAGCGCTGTCCCTGGTTACCTTGGGCTGTAAGTTCTATATCTTAAATAAATACATAGGATCTTTTGGGGAGCGCCCTTCCACACGTGCAAATTTCTTACAAAGAGCCCAAGGCAAATTCTAAATTTTTGTTCTGTTTGCAGACATGCAAAAGCTCCATCTTCATTTTTAAATCTAACCAAGGACAGCATCTATGTCCCCATGTAAGTGCAGCTGTGCTTGCAGAATGGGCTTAGCCTTGGGCTTAATGGAAGCTTCCATTCTCCTGCCTAGCATACGCATCACAGCGCACCAACCATCAAAACTGAAGGCATTGTATTCAGCTATTCATCCCTTTCCTCACTGGACCTGCAGCTGCAGGTTACTGCACAAGTGGCTGCTACACAGAGAATAACTATTACCCGAATTGTGTTTCTCAAAATTACACAGGAAGCAAAGAGACTTTATAGTTTTCTCTTCCATAACTTTATCAAACTCTGCTTTTCCATTGTTGCTGTACTCATAAAATGCATTATATGCAAGTGAAATAGGAAATAAGTTTGGAAAACAACAAATTACTATTGCAACTTCCTGGCGAGTTTTAGGTTCTTTAAAGATAACTTTAAAAGCTTTATTTGTTTTCTTTATGTTTCTTCAGATTTTTTAGGAATTTAAATCATTGGTGGGTGTTCAAGGGCCATTGTAAAGCTGCACTGGAGTCCAGTTGGTTGCTAGTACAGGGGGTGGGGGTGGGGCATTCCTGGGAGCAGAGCCAATGCTAGTCAGCTTCCCCCCAGGTTTGACCTCATGGTCAAAAAATCATGTGATACTCACAGGGGCATAACAAGGCAAACTGGAACCCTGGGCAAAACCTGAGTTGGATGCCCCCCCCATGGGCGGCCCCCCCACCACGACCAAAAAATTTTTTTTGCACCAGGTCATTGGTCACTGCAGGGGGTGCATTTTTAGACATATCGCCACCAAAATTTCAGTGTATCTTCAGGAGACTGTTCTTATGCTACTCTCCAAGTTTGGTGCAGTTTGGTTCAGTGGGGACAAAGTTATGTACCCAACAACAACAAGAAGAACAACAACCTTTATTAGGCATTTAAAATAGGCTCTAGAGCATTACCAGACATTTATGAAGTACAAATCAGGAGTACATTCAAAACACAGACAGAAAGACTGTATATAGCAGTATACATGAGTTATGGACCCTCAAAAGGATAGCCCCCATCTCCTTAGCTCCCATTGGAAAGAATGGGGGATGGGGCACTTCCTTTGAGGGTCCATAACTTTGGATCCCCTAAACCAAACTGCACCAAGCTTGGGAGGTGCCATCAGGACTGTCTCCCTAAAGATGATACCCTGAAATTTTGGTGTTGATATGTCCAAAAATGCGCCCCCTGCAGGAACATCCCAGAAATTTGCCCAAGAATCTTTGTTCTGCATTGAGTTTTCTGCATTTCTGTCAATGGGGGTTGCAGGCTGCGGGGAGCACATTTCTGAAGGCACAGTCTCAAAACGTTCAGGGTCTCATCAGGAGACTACCCTGATGATACCCCCCAGGTTTGGTGCAGTTTGGTTCAGGGAGGCCAAAGTTATGGACCCTCAAAATGTAGCCCCCATCTCCTATTAGCTCCCATTGGAAACAATGGGGGATGGGGCACCCCCTTTGGGAGTCCATAACTTTGGACTCCCTGAACCAAACTGCACCAAACTTGGGAGGTAGCATAAGGACAGTCTCTTAATAATATGCTGAAATTTTGGTGCCACTAGTCCAGGGGTAGGGAACCTGCGGCTCTCCAGATGTTCAGGAACTACAATTCCCATCAGCCCCTACCAGCATGGCCAATTGGCCATGCTGACAGAGGCTGATAGGAATTGTAGTTCCTGAACATCTGGAGAGCCGCAGGTTCCCTACCCCTGCTCTAGAGTGTCCAAACTACTTTACACCACTGCAGAAAGCGACCGGTCATTTATATAAGGCACGGAGCTACGGACCTGGATCCAAAAAGAGCACAAGGGGTATTTCCATATACACTTTTGTGTTCTGTCGTTTCCTAGCTAGAAGCTATCCTTGAAGAACTGCCAAACTGCTCTATAAATAACAGAGAAGTGGATTCCCTTAGCCCTGCTCCATTATTCTATGCTTCCATTATGCCTTGGACTCTATAGTTTTCTGGACTGAAGGGGAATTTCAGAAAGTGGAAGATAGATTTTATGCAACAAAAACGATTCTTTTGAAATATAAAAACAAATCAACTGGCTAGAAATATTATGGTTGGCATTAATGAACTTAGAAGGGTATGTATAATTCATCCTTTAAAAATGAAAGCAACTTTACCCTATGCAAAAATATCCTTTTAAAATGTTCTCACATGCAAGCATGGTGTATTCTACAAGGTAACCCCCCCTCAAAATTAACCCCTACAGAGCCATGGAAGATGTACCATGGATAGTTTTTTGGCATATTAATAATTAAACGGTTTTTGTTTTGATTCTAAATAATGCAATCCTAAATAGATTTATATCTTTCAGCGGGCTTAGAGGGGTTCAACTTTAGGATTGAACTGTAAGCTGCAAGAAAAGTTAAAACAAGATCCCTCTCTCACTTTTCTAGTTTCAGAATTTGACAGACCAACTTTCAAAACTCAATATATTCAGATATTTGAATACATAATTGTTTGGATTACCATCTGATGACTTTGTCAATTATCTGATCATTTATGCCTGTCCGTAAGTAGTATAAGTTGAATGGTGAGAAAAGCATGCACAGTTATGGGACAGGCATTGTGTCTTTGGAGTGTGGTATGCAGTCATGTAGCATGCAACATGATTCCTTATTTAAGGTGGCCATTAGTAAAAAGTGCTTTAAGTAATTCTACTTCACATGGTTTGATTCTACCTGGGGAAAGATTTTAGTGCCCATCAAAAGTCACCAAGTGCTTGGATTGCTGTGATCCAACAACAGTAGACATTTTACTGCTCTGCACTGTCTGGGGTGGTTCCTGGAGGCAGAGCACAACTTGTCCTGCTCTCAGGATATGGGGTGATAATTGGATATCCTAGTTCAGTGATGGCACTCAGAGCCCTCTCTGTGGGCACGTGTGCACAGAGTTCATCATAGGCTGGCCTGGGCTGCTGGACTTGATGTGCGTGCACCTCAGCGAGCAAGGAGGACTCGGCTGGCAGGCCTGGTGCCTGTGCTCCAGGTGGCTGCTGCCCGGGAAGGGGGGGGCAGAGGCAGCAGAGATGTTAGAGAGGCGCAGAGCGGCGCACGTGGGACTTGCTAGAGGCTACAGCAGGCTGGCCCCTGCTCAAGGGGGTTATTCAGCTTAAATTGCCGCGTTGGCACTTTGCGATAAATAAGTGGGTTTGGGGTTGCAATTTGGGCACTTGGTCTCAAAAAGGTTCGCCATCACTGCCCTAGTTTGTAACTAGCCCTACAGAACCACCAATGGTTCTGGACGAGAATGAATAACCATCAATCAATAGGAAGTGAAGCTCTGAGCATTTGCTCAGACCAAGCCAGTCAGTAGCTTTGCCTTCAGTGGCAATGGAGCCACACATTTGCATTTACAGTGTATGCAGAAGCTATCTGAGGCATCATTTCCATGATAATGCTGACTGACAAGTGATCTTGCTAGTGGTGGGATGTCTACATGGTGGAGCTTCCAAGAACTTTGTTGTTTTCTGTCAACTGCTAAGTTGATTTGCTAGTCAAATGTACCTCTTCATGAAGGTCATTATCACATTTAGCTGCAGTTTATTACAACTGCTTCAGCTTCCCTTGTTGGCCTCTTTCCAGTCCTGCCAACTCATCCAAATTGTTCTGGGTAGAAGGATTTTATTCTTATTAGTCCAGTGCATGTTTTAGTGTGCAGGAGTTGTTTTTCAATCATGGCAGCCCTTCCCTGCTATCTACTGGTTTTAGCCAATTATACGGGGTGTGAGAAATATATAATGTTGTTCTAGCCTTTATAAGGGAGATTAAAAAAACACACACACAAACGTTTCCAGCTATTTACCCAACACTGTACCAAAAGAGGTGACCTGTACAATTTTTCCACTTGTGTCCAGGTTAGCATATAAGGTTGCATTATTTTTGAAACCTTTCTGCTGTTCTATTAATTTTTCCACAGTTTGCATGGAATATGAATTTTGATGTGGCTGCTGTTTTACTGATGGTGATATTGGTTCTATGGTTTTAACTGCTGTGCATATTTCTGTGTAAGCATACTTGGGTGACATTGCCTTGTGCCCATTATATGGGGCAAAGCAATCTGTAAATATTTTTACAAAATTTGTAGTTGTGGGTGATGATGATATATTTTACAACAGAAATTAGATATTGGTCATAACCAGTTCTATGAGAACTGTCATGTTAGTTGAACAGGAGACTAATCCTGCAGTGATCCTGATTACTTGGAAGTTAAACACTGGAATGCATATCACGTAAAATTTCTGGTGACAAAAAAAGTGTGTGTGTGTGTGTGCAGCCCTCCAACTCCCAACCCCCACCCACCCAATGCTGTTCGCAGAAGGTGTTGTGTCTGTAGGAATAGTATTTGGATTTCAGCTAAAGAGGGGAAGTAAGGAAGTCCTTCTCTACCAGGGGTCCCCAACCTTTAGCACCCAAAGAGCCATTTAGCCCCACCCCCCAAAGCCTCGCCCCCGGCCTCCCCAAGCCCTGCCTTCAGCCAAGCGGGTGGGATAGACAGCGGCGGGCATGCCAACGACGGCAAGTTGCACTTGGGACGCGGCGAGTGTGCCTCCTTCCCTGCCCCCTCCTTCCTTCCTCCCTCCCTCCCTCTGGCATCCTTTCCTCTCCTTCCCAGGTGCCAGACGAGGGAAGGATGTGAAAGGACACCGGAGGAAGGAAGGAGGGGGTGGGGAAGGAGGCACACTCGCCGCGTCCCAAGTGCAACTTGCCGTTGTTGGCGTTGCTGCTGCGGAGCCGCAGTACGAGGACGAAAGAGCCACATGCGGCTCCAGAGCCGCGGGTTGCTGACCCCTGTTCTATACTGATGTAAATCTTTTCTATCAGAAAAGATTTTCACCAGGATCCAAACTGTTTAACTGAAATCAGCACATCTTATTTGCTTCAATATCTGCTTTGGTTTACAGTCTGTTTACTAGACAGCCACCATAGTAATTCTGGTATGCATGAACCAATAGACATGTTTTAGAAAAGTGGGTATAACACTTTTTGGTTGGCTACCAAACTGAACGTAGGCAGATATGCATCTCTGAATGTTAAGACAGCCCAAGAGAAAGTGCTTTCCAAGGTGAATCCAATCCT
The DNA here is from genome assembly GCF_021028975.2 of Sphaerodactylus townsendi. Lineage (NCBI taxonomy): Eukaryota > Metazoa > Chordata > Lepidosauria > Squamata > Sphaerodactylidae > Sphaerodactylus > Sphaerodactylus townsendi. Next base: position 55,617,976 of record NC_059426.1, read on the forward strand.
TTTGAAGCATGTCCTTTCACAAATAAAATGATTCTATCATTTGTGTATCTTTAGTTTGTATAGTTGAAATTTCACATTGATGTTTTAAGGCAACCTTTCCCCCCTGGAGAATTACCAGTATATTTTAAATGCTGCTTTGTACACATTGGATTACATTGGTAACTTTTTCTTCTTCCCGGAAACACCCAAATAGAATTATATTTTGTCACCCACCATTCAATGACACCAAATTTACAAGCTTAAAAAAATCTATATAAAAAAAAGAATCTTCAGAGTGCTATCAGAAATTCATAATAGAAAAGAAGTGCTTCGTCACACGGTGCTGCTGCTTTCTCCGCTGGAAAATTCACCCGTCGCTGTGGGTAGCGTGAATTTAACGTACCTGCCTCTTTCCCACCCGTTCCTGATGCGCTGCAGTCTTTGGTTCATACAAGGGAGATGGAAGAAGACTTTAGCTAGGATTACTGCACATGGAACCAGCAGCGTGAGGGTGTAGGTGGGAGGCAGGTAGAATTTGTACTGATTTTCATCGAATGCCCTGGTCCAGCCGTAAGTCAGAGTGTGGAGAGTGCTGACTACCAGCGCAACAAATCCAAGAGTGGACTGAAGTGGAAGGAGAAAAAAAATGTTGATATTAACATCATTACACCTAATTTTGTTTGCTTTTCAAAATCTGTCCAGACTGTCTCTTTTAGGTGTGCAAGGAGCTCTCACCAGCCCTTCGGCACTAACTCTCATTGTTACAAGTAACAGTGCAGGTTAAAAATGACTGGGTTCTCGAGAGAAGGGCTCACATAAAAGGACAGCCAGAAGTACCAAGAGAAGAAGCATTTTTTCCCCTTTTGCACGAGTGCATTAGACGTTTGCAAAATTCTTCCAGATGAAGGTTTCTTAGCAAGCTCAACAGGTATACCTATTTTGTGCATATGCAAGAAAATATTTTTCAACAAGATATTAATTTAAAAAGGTATACCCATCAGGGCAAACAGAAGTTCTGTAAGGATGTTTCAACTCGGAAAAATGGCACTCCCCATCCCACCCCACCGCTATGATCCGAATGCAAAAATAATGTGGCACTCCTGCTTTAAAAAAAAAAATTGCAGGAGTTGGGAGTTTTATACCCCACTTAAGGCTCAAAGTAGCTTACAATCACATTCCCTCCTCTCCCAACAGGTAAGTGGGGCTGAAAGAATTCTGAGAGAACCGTGAGTAGCCCAAGGCCACCTAGCAGGTTTCATGTGGAAGAGCTGGGAAACAAACTCAGTTCTCCAAATTAGAGTCTGCTGCTCATGTGGAGGAGTGGGGAATCAAACCCAGAATTTGGAGGCAGGAAATATACAGTCTTGTTATAGAAAGGACTACTGGAACTGTCCAGAGTGGAGATGTCACTGCTTCAGGCTCTCTTGCTGTCCCTGAGCCCTTAAATGAACAGGCAAATGTCTCATTCTGAGCACTTGGCAACCTAACCGCAGTAAATTTTGAACATGTTTTTCATGATACATTTAGTTTGGTTAAAGCATGAGCAGGATAACATGTACTGAGTAAGAAGCTCCTTCCATACTCTTGGCTAATACTTTTCATTTAGCCAGGAAGCAAAGTGACAAATTACAGAGGACTTGGAGCTGATGCTAGGCTGTGTCTCAGTGGTAGAACATGTTTTATGCGCAGAAGGTTCATGTTTCAGTCCCTGGGATCTCCAGGTAAAAGGGTCGGGAAGCAGGCAATGTCAAAGACCTCTCCTTGAGGCCAGGTACAGTAGGCAATAATGACCTTGATAGCCTAGTTGCCTGACTCTGTAAAAGGCAGTTGACTGTATCTGCGAAGCTGATTTCCATGCCTGCCCCACCTAAAGCAGTCTGTAGTTTTCCAAAAGAGGAACTGCCAGGGTTTGTACTGTTCTGCTGACTGTTCTAGAAAGGGGTCTAGCTGAGAAATCCATTGAAGCTGACAAAATGTGCTCTTCTCTGCTGTTCTTTGTGGCCTTCTAACAAACACTGTGGGTCCAGAAGTGTTTCTAAACCTGATCTTCTGGAGAAGGTGTGACCCTATCAAGCAGAGATGTCTCAGAGATTTCAGCCAAGTATTTAGACCACTTTACCTGGCTCAGATTTAAAGAAGTAGAGATACCGTGTTTCCCCGAAAATAAGACAGGGTCTTATACTAATTTTTGCACCAAAAGATGCATTAGGGCTTATTTTGGGGGCAGGGCTTATTTTAGGGGTAATACGGTACTTTCACAATTCATTAAGGCGGGGTCTCGGCAGCCCCCTTGCTTCCCCATCATGTGTGATGCAAGGTGCATCCTCATTGGCAGGGAGAACCCTGCTGGATCACACCATACTGATCTGTAACTACCAGTAAGACTTATTTTTGGAGAAGAGCTTATATTTTAAGCCTCCTCCAAAAATCATGAAAAATCATGATAGGGCTTATTTTCGGGGTAGGGCTTATTTTCGGGGAAACACAGTAGCTATCCTCTGTGCATTAATGACAATGACCCACTTCAATTCTCAGGATGACAGATGCATTGTAAAGTGCTGCCCTCTTCTGGACAAGCGTCAAAGTGATGAAACTAGGGAGTCCATACACAGAGGTTTGCCTGGAACAGGTGTCACCTTTAGATGCATTTCCCCAAGACACCCACACTTTTAAGCTACAAGACAGTGAGGAAACTCTTGCTAATGGTGGTTGCTTCCCCTACCACAAATGGAGATCTTTTCTTCTGTCTTTATGAGGAACAGTTTGAACTTGAAAGTGTTCTAAAATGTATTCTTGAGGGGAAGCTGCAAATATTCAGCACAGAGGTCATTTTAGAAATTTTATTGGTATGAAAAAGGCTGACAGGCTGTATCCTACCACAAAATTCAGAAGACCTCAGGACACTTGCTTTTTATGAAGAGATGGGTTTTAATTGCTGCCAATTTCTCTCTTCCACTGACCTTCCTGGAATTTTTATTCTTAAGAATGAGCAGACCTTCAGGAATAGTATAGAGGGCAAAATGGGGCTCTATAGGGGGATGCAGGAATCGGTAGACATTTCTTCTGAAAACCTCAGTGCCCTTTACCTTCAAGACACCATGGATGGATACAAGACAACTTCTCATTCAGGGCCTGAAGCATGATCAACATAGCTGCTCCGGCTGTGCTGCTTTGACTCACTTCCCTACAGCATCTTAACACTTACAGCATCTGTACATACAGGAATGCAGGCTATTTTTGTGGTGACTGATGCAGACAAGCTGACAGACCACTAATGAGTTGTAGGACTTAGTCTTAAGTAGGGAAGACTTCTACACTAAGCATAGTTCAGCTCATCTAAAGATGAGCTCTTTACCACTACATGGTGTAGTGGTTAAGAGCAGGTGGACTCTAATCTGGTGAGCTGGATTTGTTTCCAGACTCCTGCTGGGTGACCTTGGGTTAGTCACAGTTCTCTCAGAACTCTCTAGGCTCCACCTACCTCACAAGGTGTCTATTGTATGGGAGAGGAAAGGAAAGGAGTTTGTCAGACCCTTTTAGTCTCCTCACAGGAGAGAAAGGGAGGGTATAAATCCAAACTCTTCTTCTTCTTCATCTAACCAACAGGCAAAAGGATGCTTAAATCTGTTCAAAAAGGCCACTGGCATATATCCAACAACACATCAGTGAAATTCATCTCCTAGAAAATGGTGTTCTCTTAATGCAAGGGCTGTTGGCAACTGGCATTGCTAAACATGGCATGATTGTTATACCGGAGTGTAACCACCTCTTGCTTTTAAAACGCATTGTAACTTCGTTATTATAAGTTTAAAATATTACATAAACATACATTCAGATTACTCTTCTGTTGCTAGCGCTATGCCTTTCACAAATGGAAACTGGCTGTTGACTACAGTTTTCCTTGTGCAACAGCTTACCACAACTTAAAATATAATTTCCACAAACATTGTGGCCTTTATGTTAGCAGACATGGACCACAGGATACATGCCACTATCTCTAACTCAGCAGGAAACATTAAGACTGAATATATTACAACTACACAGGGGATGGATGTGCATCTACATATGGATGAGACTCCTACAATGCAATTTCTGTCTGTCTGAGGCAAGGTACAAATGGGGATTGGGGCAGCTTCTTCAATGACAGGAAAGTGGTTGCTGAGGCTAAAAGCATCAAGAAGGGGGAAAATATTCAGAAATTATCATTTAAAAAGTTGAAACCAGCTTGTTCTGCTCTGAAAGGGAACTCCCAAAGCAGCCATGGTTTCCTTTGGCTTCTTAAAAGAAGAAAAAAAGTGTTTTGTTCCCTTGAATCTAGTTCTGGTTAAAGGAACAGAAATGCTCATGAACTAAAGCATAGGGCAGGCTACCTGTTCATAGAGATACCTGACCAGAGTGATCTGAGAATGGACATCCAAAAATATAGATGCTCCCCCTGCGCCCCCCCCCCCCACGGAAATGTCTAAAACATTAACTCTTTCCTTCTAAGGTTACGACAGTTTTTTAAATACATTGCTCAAGTAAACTTGAGGTGAATCCCCACAGGGAAAATAAACCGGGCTCCCCCTGGTTCCATAAGATACAGCATCTTTTAATCCTGGTCTCTGCCTCCCCACTGCAACATGTGTCTGTTGAGGGGGACAAAGTTAATCCCAGGATCAACCACTGTAACTATTTCCAGGAGCCCACAATCTTCATTACAGCTCTTTAGTTCATCGTTCTGATTGGCTGTTGTGTTGGGGTGGGAACGTGATCCTGTGGCCCCTCCCCTCTGCTTGAGGAAGTATTTTTTTAAAAAAACATTCTGGCTGCGCAGTTTCATAGAAACATAAGATGTCTATTTTTTAACTTTTTGGCTGTGCAGCTTCGTTGGTACACACACTCTGCACTAGCTCTCCTTCTCTTTGTCGGTTCATGCCTACGACGCCACGACCAGCACAAAACAAAACAAAAACCCTTCGCGCGCTCTGTGCCCAGCCCACTGTGCTCTGATTGGTGCGTGCCTCCTAGGGTGGGAAAAATAAACTGGATTGTTTTTCTGTTGCCTCCCCACTGATCCAACTCGGCCCGTGTTTTTCAGAAAGTTCCACCTTCCTGCTGGTTTTTGAAAAACGCGGGATGAAGGAGAGTGCGTGCGCCAGGGCTGGGATGGAGCCGAGTTGGGCACTGAAGCCGTGGGGACTTTTATCGTGAGTATCCAGGGGCGTAATGCCCATTGGGCAATGTGGGCAGCTGCCCAGGGCATCACCTTGTGGGGGGCACAAAAAATGCAGGGTTCGTTTTTGGGTATTTTTAGTGGTTTTCTGTTTTTGGCCTGCAGGGGTTGCAGTTTTTAGACTAGTGCAGGGGTAGGGAACCTGCGGCTCTCCAGATGTTCAGGAACTACAATTCCCATCAGCCTCTGTCAGCATGGCCAATTGGCCATGCTGGTAGGGGCTGATGGGGGGGGGGGGTGGCGGGGAAAAGGGGGGGGGGGGGGGGGGGGGGGGTGGGGGGGGGGGGGGGGGGGGGGGGGGGGGGGGAGGGGGGGGGGGGGTGGGTGGGGGGGGGGGGGGAGGGGGGGGGGGGGGGTGGGGGGGGGGGGGGGTGGGGGGGGGGGGGGGTGGGGGGGGGGGGGGGTGGGGGGGGGGGGGGGGGGGGGGGGGGGGGGGGGGGGGGGGGGGGGGGGGGGGGGGGGGGGAGGTGGGGGGTGGGGGGGGTGGGGGTGGGGGGGGGGTGGGGGGGGGGGGGGGTGGGGGGGGGGGGGGGGGGGGGGGGGGGGGGGGGGGGGGGGGGGGGGGTGGGGGGGGGTGGGGGGGGGGGGGGGGGGGTGGGGGGGGGGGGTGGGGGGGGGGGGGGGGGGGTGGGGGGTAGGGAACCTGCGGCTCTCCAGATGTTCAGGAACTACAATTCCTATCAGCCTCTGTCAGCATGGCCAATTGGCCATGCTGGTAGGGGCTGATGGGAATTGTAGTTCCTGAACATCTGGAGAGCCGCAGGTTCCCTACCCCTGCTCTAGAGGGTAAATCAGTAGCAGCAGAATAAAACAGGAGTCTCATGGCAACGTAGAGGATCATCATAACTCCTAAGTCATTCTGGCTATGTTGATCAGCTTTCCTACCAGACTCTTTGGACAGCTGAGCAACTTGCTGAGCAAATGCTCAGAGCTTCACTTCCTATTGATTTGTGTTCCTTGTACATATTTTACTTTTCTATCAAGACTACAGCTGTAAGATGAATAATATATTTCTTTAGGGGAGAATGAGTATAACAGAATACAGCGCCCACATAAGACCTAGAATCCAGAGCTCTAAATACAACTGCAACATTCAGTTTTTACAAAACATACAGGTTCCAGATGTTGTGAGTACAAATCTTTCTCTTGATCAGGTAGCAAGATATCTACAATACAACACTTGGGAGCAAAGCAGATAAGTATCAAAGTTCTTTAGTAAAGTCTCTCTTAGGTGGGCAGTAATATTCCCTTTAATGAAGCTACTTAAACAGGAGAATAACGAGTATGGCTGCAATGCACACAATAGTGTTCATCCCAAAACTTAGCTACCTAAACAAAGCTTTACAAACCTAACCACACTTGTTCAAATGTGCAGGAACCTGGCTTGATGACAGACTACCAAATCTTGCTCCTCCCCCTTTCTCATTCAGAAAGCAGTGAAGAAATTGCCATTAGAAATTAACATGACATATAAATGCAAGTAAAAGGGCTAATCAGGGTTAGTTCTGCCCTTTAAAGAAAAACAGCAGAGAGGAAACTAACCTCAGTTAATCCAATATATTTGTATTCATATATCCCGGGTAGCCAATTAGGTTCCTTCACCATGTTGCACAAGAGGATGAGGAGTGAGAAGCAGTGTGTACACACGAGCAATAGCCACAGTTCAGCTTTGCTGTTTTGATACAGCCTAAAAAGTCCCTTCTGAAGATTGTTTACATACATTTTCTTCCCATTTTGTCTGCTTTCAAAGATATCTAGGAACTTGGAGAGAAAAGTTAAGCATGGACTGCCATGTCAGAGGACAAAAGAAAGGTGGTGGTAGATACTGGAGAACTGGGAGACAGCATTGTAAGGGATGGCTGTGCTCCCTGATAGACATTCCACCTAGAAGAAGAGGAGTTCGGATTTACCGTATATACTCGCATATAAGTCGAATTTTTCAGCACGTTTTTTGTGCTGAAAAAGCCCCCCTCGACTTATACGCAAGTGAGGTGTATTTTAAAAAATATTTTAGGGTTTTTACTTTACTTTGTTGACCGCTAGGGGGTGCAGTTTTTTAGGCTAGCGGCACCAAAATTTCAGGGTATCATCAGGTGACACTCCTGATGATACCAGCCAGTTTTTATTGGTATCTATTTTTATTTTTGAAATTTACCAGTAGCTGCTGCATTTCCCACTCTCGACTTATACACGAGTCAGTAAGTTTTCCCAGTTTTTTATGGTAAAATTAGGTGCCTCGACTTATATGCGGGTTGACTTATACACGAGTATATACGGGTATATCCCTCCTTTCTGTCCTGAAAGGAGACTCAAGGTGGCTTACAAGCTCTTTTCCCTTCCTCTCACCACAACAGACACCTTGTGAGGTAGGTGAGGCTGAGAGAGTTCTGAAGGTCACCCAGCAGGAACGTAGGGAGTGCGGAAACATATCCGGTTCACCAGATAAGCCTCTGCCACTCAGGTGGAGGAGTGGGGGAATCAAACCAGTTCTCCAAATTAGCATCCACCTGCTCTTAGGTGCTACACCATGCTAAGTCCCTCTCATCGTCTGTGTGCATCCCACAAACACTACCAGTTTCCCGTAACTTTTCTCCACAATGTTGAGAGCCGCATTTATTGAAACACGAAATATCCACCTACCAGCCCTCAAAGAGCAGATTTCCATTGTCTAAGAAGGCCCTATATAAACATCCCTAGTAGTTGAAATGTGATAGGTCATCTAGCCATGAACCCAGAAGATGCCCATCTACATGTTAATTTGCACTCGCCATTTCTTAAATCCAAGGCCACCTGCTCTACTGCATACACACATTAAGCTTGGTATTTTAAACTAAGGCCAAATTTCAAGGTGGCTCCTTTACGTCAGACACTGAACGCTCTTGCACATCACGCACACACACCCCTAAAACATTTAAGACATTAACTCTTTTTGTTAAAGCAGTTGATCTTTTTAAGTTGTGATGGGGGACCATTTGTATATAGTCTTTGCATTTTTAAACACACACACACACACACACACACACCAGTATCAGGATACAAGGGTGATATAATACTTGCTTGAAGATTTACTATGTTGTTGTTCTTCATATATTCTGTGCGGATATATTGCTGCAAAAAGAAGAGAAAGAAGAAATGTATACTGCCTGTATCAATGTTTTCTGCACTACCTAATTTGTGCCTTGGGAGTTTTAAACAATTACTATCTTGCCTTTTAGTGAATCTTTTATTCTTCCTGCTGTCATCTTGTACAAAATGTAATGAGGATATATATCAATGAACAGGAAACACTGATACCCCCTAACCTCTGCTATCTTTATTTTTCTTTTCTGCAGTAAAAAGGCCCATTGCCTAAATTCTGGGTTTTCAAATTATGAGACACGTCAGAAAAGACGTGGCTTTGTGCGAGAGGCGGGTGTAACAGATATCCAGGGAGAGAAAACATCTTAGCCAGACAATATTGTAAGCTGTGCCATTTTGACCAAGAAAGAGACTCAAAAGGAAAAGCTAGCTCAGCACCACATATGGGATCTGCTGACTCTTTCCCCACTAATGTCTGGAAACCAACACAGGGGGCACTTCTCTCCCCCACAACCCTGTCACCTTGCCCAAGCCCCCAAGGTCTTGGGATATGGTGGGGACCAGAGAGAACTGGAAAAAAATAGGTTTTTAACCAGAAATTTGCTAGTTTTTATTAAAAAAAATTGGTGCTCATACCTGACGGGTACATCTCCTCTGTATCAGACTGTTCTCAGAAGAACACAACATAGTAGAAATCAGTCTTCTTGGTCGATGGATCACAGAATTTTAATGACCATATTTGGCAACTTGTTTTACTGCATTTTTAGAAATTCCTACACTGAAGTTTAATCTCTGCCAGTAAAAGTTTCTAACATTCCCTAAGTATTTGCACATGAGTTTTAGCCATGGTATTCTTTCTGCCCAGTATCCCTTTTGTACATTTTTGTACATGGTATCCTTTTTGTACATTTTTAAGTGTGACAGCCAAATACCAGTCATATTGAAAAGTTTCCCTCGACAATTTTATCTTTACACCAACCCTGCAAAGTAGGTTAAACTGAGAAAGAGCTTCTGGCCGAAGTGACCCGCTTACGCTTCATGGCTGTGCAAGATGGCTCAGCAGGGACTTGAAGCTCAACCTCTCTGGTAAAGTACAACAAAGCAATCACTACATGGCATAAGCTTACATTACCGTCATGGAATTTGATCCCATGCTTGTTTGCTTAGGAGGTTCCACAGTATCCAATGACACTTGCTTCCAAATGAGCACGCACTGGGCTACAATCTCTTTGAAAAATTAAACAGTTCCATATGAATGTTTTGACAAAATTTACATTAGGAACTGAATGAAGATTACAAACTTGACATCCCCCGCTGTGCAAAGAACTGATTACTAGAGCATGCAGCAATTTCACTAGAAGAGTCTAGTGTTTCACTTGCAGAATGTAACAAACTGAGTCCACACAAAAGTATCTTCATGAAAGCAGAAAGATCTTTTAATATATGACTTGATGAAACATGGTCCTTGAGAGAACTAAACTCCCAAAGTACAGTAAGACATGAAGAGAACTTTTGGGTCCGCCTTTTTTAGATACTTTAGATAATTTCACACACAAGGCTACACCAGTTTGGGAATAGCGCCAAACAAGAGATAACACAAACTGCAACAGTAAAAACAGGTGTAAGGAAGAAACCGTCACATTCCAATCTCCTCTTTACACAGAGGGGTGTACACAAGCTTCCTTTAAAAACTACATTACGGTGAACACCTTTCTGTGCTGCCTCTGGCCATTCAGTGGAAATTGAGCACAAGCATCTTGGGTTAAATCAGTCCGCTGATCATCTGCCATTCCCAGAGATGTCACCTTTTCCTTGCTCGTGCAAGGCTGTGCTGACACCTTGTGGCTCCTGTTGCACCAAAATCTATTTTGTGCTTCTTGCTATGTGGAATTGCCTGGGTAAACTGCATTACGTTTTTAATAGAGGTAGTTGATCACAGAGATGATTGTCAAAATCCTTGAGAGATTGTGAAACCCCATGCTGCCTAAAGTGGTAGTTTTGAACACTTATGTCTTGGAGCTAAACAGTTTTTATATTAGTCATTAATACCATATCAATGGGAACAGCAGGGTCCTGGTGAGTGTTCTGAGAGCCAAAATGCAGGGAGGAAGTCAGAAAATTTGAAAAGGGGTAAAGGAGGGCAGGCCTTTCCTCCTCTTCCATGGCGATAGGGAACGGGATGCAGGAAGAGCAACACTCAGAGAAAGCTGTTGGAAGTACATATTGTCTCTGACCTCAAACCCCCCTCTCCTGCCACCATCAGCAGAACAGAACCCTTCTACATGTCCACATCCCCACCCAGGTCCACTAATCTCCACAAAATGCTACGTCTGTAGGATCACAGATCCTGAGGAACAAGACAAGACAAAAATTGGCAGGAATGGCTGACTCAGTTTGGATCCAACCTGTGGGTATATTTTGTACGCATTTTCTGTATTGGACTTGGGTAGTCTCTCGCTTTCTCTCTCTCTCTGGTATTCCATCAAAAGTAACTTCAGCATTTCCATGTCTGCTCTTTTACAGTTAGTTCCTGTGAAGTTTAAAGAGTTTCTTTAGCTTCAGTAGGAACATTTTTTCAACACTGGCAAACAATTCTGTGCCTGGTAACAATCGTCAAAAGAAAACAAATACAAGTATGGGCTAGAAGTGACTGGCTTCTCTACTAACTTGAAAAAAGGAGGGAGCCCCAAGGTCCTCCAAAAAGGACCATGCTAGGGAATCAAAGGACCTGCGTGGGCTAAAGCCACGAATGATGCCAGCTACAGTAAGGAGCAGAACTGGGCAAGACTGAATAAAAAAGCTGACAGGATATGATCAAAAAGAAACTGAAATGTGCTGTCAAGTCATGAAGAAGAAGAGTTGGATTTATATCCCCCCTTTCTCTCCTATGGGAGACTCAAAGGGGCTTACAATCTCCTTTCCTCCCTCACAACAAACACCCTGTGAGGTAGGTGGGGCTGAGAGAGTTCAGAAGAACTGTGACTAGCCCAAGGTCACCCAGCTGGCGTGTGCGGGAGCGTACAGCCTAATCTGTATTCCCCAGATAAGTCTTCACAGCTCAAGCAGCAGAGCGGGGAATCAAACCCGATTCCTCCATTAAAGTACACCTCTTAACCACTACGCCACTGAAGCTATCTGAACCACAGCTTGATCTCCCTGCTTCGACAAAAGCAGACTTTAAATGCTAAAATACCAGTGCTGAACTTATCCATACTCCTTTTTTTTACATACACCTGTAACCAATCATACAAATGCATTATAGTATCCAAGCTGCTACACTTATGGGGCATAGAATCATAGAGTTGGAGGAGACCCCAATGGCCATCAAGTCCAACCCCCTGCAATGCAGGAACATACAATTAAAGCACTCCCAACATATGTTCATCCAGCCTGTTTAAAAACCTCCAAAGAAGGAGACTCCACAACTCTGCAAGGCAGTGAATTCCATTGTTGAACAGCCTGACAGAAAGTTCTTCCTAATGTTTAGGTGGAATCTCTTTTCCTGCACCTTGAATCCATTATTCCATGTCCTAGTCTCTGAGGCAGCAGAAAATGAGCTTGCTCCTTCTTCAACATGACATCCCTTCAAATATTTAAACATAGCTATCATGTCCCCCCTTAACCTAGGCAGTCTAAACAGAGTTACACCCATCTAACACCGCTGACTTCAAAGGGCTTAAAATAGTGTAATTCTGCTTACTGCATTGTTAAAAATGCAGGCATTGATGACACAGTTTCTCTATTATGTTCTCCTACAATCTGATCCTAGCATGAACATATGACTAACTGGAAGCTTACTAGCCATACCGAGGCCGGTCATCGCCATATGATGAGAAGATCACTGTATAACCAGACCCGATCAGAAATACAAGAAAATGGGGAAGACAAAGCTGTTAGAAACTGTTGGCTTCCCACAGGATTCTGTATCAACCACGGTAGGTTATCATTTCAGAAAATGCCCTATATCCAACCATGCATGCACAGAAGCTGTGTGGAGTTTTCCCTTGTTCCTCTTTATTCTAGCAGCTCCTTCCAAAACACAGAAAGGTCATTTCTAAAACTGTAGGGGGGGGTGGGGGGGAAGGGCTGCATGGGTAAGAGACTGCAGTGAGAAGTGGGTGAAATCAACCCCACCCCCTCGTAGCAGTGGAGCTGCACTTGTAAAAGACACTGGCTTCATCCCTTTGTCTTCACTGCAGTCCCTCTGACCTTTGTGTATGTCCAAAGGCTCCAGGAATTATTTTTACAGGCATCAAAACAGTCTGCAGCATTAATTGTACAAGTGGAGGATACAGACTGCTGTCCCCTGCACTCTTCTTAATATAACGTTCTTCTTTGGGAACCGTAGCATCCTCCAGACCAGTTCTATGTTCCCAATGCACTCTGACTCCCAGTCCTACTTAGAGCATGGTTTTCTCAAAATTCTGATTAACCTTAAAAATAATAAAAAACCCAACATCCACATTCAGCACATATGGCTCTGGAAGTATAGTCTGCTTTGCTTCACTTCTGTCTCAGATCTCTGGTCGACTCCAAATTTCTACAAGTAAAACCTTATTGCATCCTGTTGATTGTGCTAACTTATTCTGTGTAATCCGTCTGAAGTTCCAGTGAGAAAGGCAGAGTATAAGTAATGTAATAAATGTGACATGACAATGATTTGAAAAGTGTGTAAATAGATTGCAGACGCAGGGGAGGGAGGAGCAAAATCCCACACTGTTCTTCATGGTGGAATGCATACCCTTAGGCATCTTCCTTCAGTGGAAGAGTCACTTAAGTTAGAGGCCAAAGGAAGCCTTCAAACTTTGCTCAGTGGAGTGGTGAGATACCATACCATTTTATGGTTATTTTCTGTGTGCTGAAAAGAGGATTAGGAAAAAAAACTGGTTGTGAAAGAACAGAAGACTCTGAAGAGCAGCATCCTAAAAGAACTGGACAGAATGCTCATCTCCTAATGAAGCCCACGGCACAGAGTGGTGAGCTGCAGCACTGCAGTCAAAAGCTCTCCTCACAACCTGAGTTTGATCCTGATAAAAGTCAGTTTCAGGTAGCTGGCTCAAGGGTGACTCAGCCTTCCATCCTTCCAAGGTCAGTAAAATGAGTACCCAGTTTGCTGGGGGTAAAGTGAAGAGGAACAGGGAAGGCAACGGCAAACCACCCCATAAACATAGTCTGACTAGGAAACATTGTGATGCAACATCATTTGTGGGTCAGTAACAACCTGGTGCTTGCACAGGAGACTGCCTCTATCTTTAATTAATATTTTAAATTTTAAAATCAAGATGATTTTAATAACATTTCATTTCTGTCCTCCACTTGTAGGCCCACATCTCAAACGTCAACCAGCTGGTTTTAAAGTGAGAACTGAGTGACACACAGGAATTTAGAGCACTCCTATACAAGATGTAATTCAGTATACTTCTTCGCCTCTCCTTTTGTATCCTGGGTTCTTGTAATGTATAAGCCAAGAGCCACAAATAATACACACCTTTGGGTTTATTAATTATTACAGCAAAACAGGAAAAAAGTTCACAAAAAATACTGGGGGGGAGGGGGGTATGCTTCTTTCCAAGTCTTCACCAGGCAACAACAGGATTCACTTTATACTTTCTGTAATCGTCCATGCAGAAAAATGCTAGCTCTGTTTCATTTGCTGAAAGGGAAAATATTCAACATAATTGGTGAAAACATGACTTCTCAAACTACAGAACGTTATATTAACATTAATTAGGATGACAGATGATGTGGTTTAAGGCTAGTTACTAGAAGCTCTGCTTTTGCATTAGATAGCAAGAGTGAATTTAATTGCATACATTCAAGATGTAGATATGTGCTAAATGTAGCACAAATGTAGATATATGCTAAAGAACCCTCTTAGTTAAAATTGCTCTTAAAGCCAAACAAAACCATTCAAAAGGCATTTCCCGAGCTCAAAATTTTTTTTTTTTAAAAAAGCACATTTTCTTTTTCAGAATTCAAGAAAACAAGGCTGGATTTTTAAGTTCTTTAGCTGTACAGAGAGGGGAGAGTGTCTCCCCTGAAATTAACCTGTAGCCATAATAATTTAATACTTAGAGGATCAGTAGAATATTTTACAGATCATTTTACATTCTCCCTCATGACCCATCAAAAAACGTGCGTCTGAAGAAGCTAATTTTTTGCCCTGCCGATGATTAATTCATGAGGCTTCAACAATATGCAAAGTGAAAGACACAAATTGGCTTCTCCAGCAATACCTTCAAATGCCTCTAATTATTCACAGGGGATATGGCAGAGCTAAAGGACCCACAAAGGTTCAGAGCAGTCACAATTCTTTCCACCCAGCAGGTCAAGGACTTCCTCTTCTAAAACAATAAGTCAGCAACATTACTAATTCAGAGTGGAGACAGAGCTGACAGAGAGCCATCACAATTAGAAGACATGAAACTCTTTTGAAGTGGTGAGCCACCAAGTTCCATGCTTGCTTTTTAAAAATTAAACCTGAAGTTAATTAAGTCTGCCTATATTATGCAGAGGGGGGGGGGGGAGAGAAGAGGCTGAATCTTGACTAGGAATCTAGTAGAATCAGTTGGCTATGGAAAGCTGGATACCCAAACTTCACACCCAGTGGACTGAGGGGAGCCGAAGGAAATACACTTGTAAATCCTGCAAATCGGATAATGGCTGCAGAAAAAAAATTCTGTGTGTGCCTGTGGTAAGTGCTGTCAAGTTGCTTAAACTATACCCAATTATGAGATTTCTTCCGATAATATTTCAATCCCACATGTATTGTTTGGCAAGGGGGAATTAGGACGGAGCTTCAGGCTCAAAGGTTGCTCACTAACTGTCGTCCAAATGAAGCAACAGTCTACACATTTATAGGAATGTGGTATCTTAATAGTTCCACTCAATCCTCCCTGCAGTTAAAATTGCAAAAGAGAGAACACATCAAAAGAAACACCTGTGCAGATGCACAAAAGGCCATTTACACACCTGTGTTCTGCCTTGCAGCTAGCTTATCTTTCCTTCACCACACATTCAGAGTTTCCTTTATGCAATTTTGCCCTTTCTGAAGTCGCCACGGGGCACAGCAGAGAAGGTGTGCAGTTGCCAAATGCTGGCAAAATGCAATATTTCTTGTTGCTTCACTTTCCCGGCGAAACAAAACAGCTAAACAAGAGGCGTAATTCTTTATCCAGGTTTTTGTTGCTCCTTCCTGCCTTCCCCAGCTCACCCAACAGCAGTTTTTTCCCTGCTCTTCTGGCCACCATTTCCAAATGCTCAGAAGGCCTTTGTTTTGTTTGTGTGTGTGTGTGTGTGTGTGTGTGTCTGTCTGTGTGTCTGTGTGTGTCTGTGTGTGTCTGTGTGTCTGTGTGTAGGCAAAAGGATTCTGCTCCTCCCCTATATCTGTGTGATTTAGTTTGCTCCTACTGGGTGGAGCTCTTGGTTCCAGTTTCTAGTTCTCCTTTAGCTAATGCTGATGGTTGTCAGATGGTTGCGAGAGGTGCCTTACCTTGCAAATAAAAGTTGTGGTTATGAACCAGCTTGTCACTGCTGAATGGACCTGAGAACTGAGTGAATACTCTGGCCCAATCTCTTGTGTAAACAGAAAACTGCAGGGAAACCTCACTACGAAGCAAACAGCCTTGAGGCAAGAAATGTACAAAAGCCCAAAGTACTTCTCTTCCAGCTACAGAAGGCAGAATATTTGATTAGATTCAGACTTTTCCATAAGTGTTGGGAAATGAGCTACCACAAATTCAGAAGAGTAACAAAAAGGTGTGGCACAAGAAGCGATGGTCATCATTTTTCTACTCTGCTCATTTTAAAAAATTCTGTAGCCATAATTGCTTGTATACTCAGTGCTTGTGAATGGTTTCTCTTAATTGGAACTTTCTTGACTAAGAGCACTATTTTTGGGCAGAGGGGATAGGTTTCTGTGGACCAAGAAAACAGAGCAACTATCCTTCCCTTAGCAAAAGGTATTCAGCTCTTCACAGGATCTATCTCCTGGTACTTCAGGTTTCAGGAACTGCACTAGATAATGCCAACATGACATCTGCCACATTCTCATTCAGTATTTTATTAGTCTATATTTCCACTATTTATATCCTATGGTTCCTCTAAACACCTTGACTTTGATGACCCAAGCTACTCTGATTTTGTCAAATCTCAGAAGATAAGCAGGGTTAGTATTTGGACGGGACGGGAGACCACCAGGGTCATTTCACAGAGGAAGGCAATATCAAACCACATCTTTTTGCCTCTTGTCTTGAAACCCTACTGTGTTGCCGTAAGTTGTCTTTGACTTGAACATAAGAACAAGCCAGGTGAATCAGACCAAAGTCCATCTAGTCCAGCTCTCTGCTACTCGCAGTGGCCCACCAGTGGCCCACTTGATGGCACTTTACACACACATTTCTCTAATTATTGTCCCAGGTAGTTGGAAAACACAACTAGAAGTCAAGGAAATTTTTCTTGTTCTTCAAACCACTGACAGAATCATGGATGCCAACATGAGCTCCTTGAATGATGATATTTTTTTAACATGTGAGCTAGTGCCTTAATACATTCTACTAATTTAATATTTACATATATCAAAGCCATTGTTTCTTAAACTGGGGTGCTGATCCCTAGGGTTCCACAAGGGTACTCAGAAGCTCTTTGTGGGAACAGTGGAAAGTGCTTCTTATGCCATCAATGGAATGTGAAAATGGAGCCATCTCACTTTTCTAATTATAGGGACAGAGACTCTCAATCTCAGTTGACCGAACTGGCTTTCCCCTCTTGTGAAGGATGAGAATACAGCTGTTACCATCAATAGAAAAACTGGAGGAATAGGAACAATCTAATCAGGATTGTACCAATAAGTGATATAACTTCTTGTGAAAAACTCATGTCTAAGCAACACTAGGATTCACCCAGAAGTCTATGGCTGCTGATGCCATTTTAAAGGAAAATCCAGCCATTTAAAAGTTGCTGATCAGGTCCACAGCACACCAGCCCCAAGCGATCTTGCCCCCCATTCCTTTTCAAGTGCTGGAACTCAAAAAGGCTCAGGGAGGCAAAATCACCAAGAACTGTTGCTTTTGGGCCCTCGTGGCAATTTTTAACAGCTAAATTCTCAATTGGCATTGGTGGCCATGGGCTGAATATCTCGTTTGGCTCTTCCTTTGCACACTATCATCTTCATTACAACTTTTTTCACTGTAAAGTGTTTGGGTAATGGTAAGATTAGCTTGTACAAACATCTGGCAAAGAGCTGCTATTGCACTAGACTATCAGACTGGAAAAGAGAAATGGTCTGTTTATGTATAATTCTCAAGGGCAGCAGACACAACAGCCACAAAATAGCACAGAGTTTTTTAAAGCTTTTTTCTATCAGTGTGCTTAAGTACGTCAATACTGGATTGCAGGCCAGTGTTTGTTACACTAGTCCCGTCAAGTCACTAAAGACTAAACAGATCGTTTATTTAAAAACATTCCACACAGACTTCAAAGATTTCACTGATACTGCATTCTCCCATTTCTAGCCCCTTTCTCTGCTGCTTCATTCCACCTGTCCACTAGACTCCAATGTGCTGTATTTTATGCATGACAATGAACATCCAAAATCCCTCCACACAGTATTGCTTGCTTGGAATGAGTGTTAAACCCTGCAGGCACCTGGTTTGCCAGGCAACATTGGTTCCCAGTACTTTTTACTGCGCGGCATGCCCCGTGGTACTTTCCTACAAGAAAGTGAACAAGCATGTTCTGGCAGGCACCACCTGCTCTTAGATGTGCATTCCTTCAATTGATCTGGATGACTATCCAACACTGTGCCACATATTAGTAAAACAGATTTTACCTCATGACTCTGCACTAGCTCTGCTGCTTACATTTCCAACCAAAACATCAGTTTAAATGTTACTGAAAAGGCTAAGCAGCAGAGATGATACTAACAACCAAGCTGTCAGTCCGCAGAATTCTAAGCATGCCTTTTAAAAAATCCCCATTAGCATTCTGAGGAGAAGTATATGGAGCCCTCAAGCCCAATGATTTGAATGTACATTGAACTCATTTCTCCCTTCCTGAATAATTACCAGGTTGTAAAGACAGCATTAAGAATAGCGTTTATTTTTCAGTCAGCTATCCAAACATAATCAACCACTCTGAGGATAATATTAAGCACGATGAACCATGTCTTCGTTCCCTCCAAATACGCTACCAACCTATTCCAGCTGCTTTCAGGGTGCTGTCCTCTGCCAAAATGAGTTTGTCATCGTCTTCTAAACTCACAACGAGTTCACTGGTCTAGAATGAATGAAGATAAAAACAGGGTTGTCAAATAAAAGATGGCCCTATATCCTAGCAGAGGGCAGAACTGTTCTGTCACTAACAGATTAAATTTAGAAATATCTAAGGAGGAAAATAAGTCACCATAAAAATGTACCTTGGAGCCATGCGCCTGGTGAATAATCTTCATTGTGTCTGAAAAGGAGAGAACTTGCTTTGAGCAACAATTTGATATCAAGCATTCAGAACAACTGTCTGTGACCTCTCTACATCTCAGGCACATGTTACATTCTTCATGCCTGCTTTTTTTTTCTTGTAGTATTTTCCCCCTCCATGGTTTTTTTCCCTTACTAAAAATGTACATTTTTAAGTTGCCTGGAGAAATCCTGTTCCTTTCCCATCATCCCCAGCCAACATGACTTGTGACACGAACAGAAAGATCCTATGCCCATTTATTCAAAACTGTCCAATTCAATTCAGGAGTTTCCAAGCATGTGCACATAGGATTGATGCACTTGTTCTTCTGTAGTGGCTCACTCATATACTACCATGAGGCTTGTGATGTGATGAGCAGAAAAAGAAAGTTGCTAAGAAAGCCACCTATTCCCAAAGTGTAGGCGAAATCAATGCAGAAGTACACAATACAGAAATACACAATCTTCTGACATTCCTTCCACTTCCCTATAAGTAACATCTGCTATTGCTTGATGTACCTCGGTGCACACTTCACCACACCGGGTCTCCTGATAAGCCATCTTGCCTTCAGATATTAACATAGTGTGCATTGCTCAGAACACCATCCTGAAAGTTCGTTCCAAAGAATAAAACTGGATTTTGTTCTGAGCAGACATAGGATTTCTCCCATGGAGGCAAGCTCTGCATCCTTTCCTACTTTTTAACCCTCCTTTTAAAACATGCATGGTTAATCATGCACACCCAACCAGAGCTGATGACTATTTACCATGGACAGCACTCATTAATATGAGATTGGGTCCTTCTATTCCATTAGCCACAGGAGCATTCCACTGGTGGAAAATACATATTCCATTGACAGAGGTATTCACCATTAACAGAGTGGACTCATACAGTCCAAACCACCAAGCACTTTTTATGCCAGATACTGAGATCACCTTGCAAGCCCACAAAAATCTGGAACACCTCCAAATGGATATACAGTTATAAAGCCTTGCTTAGGATATTCACAATCTGTATTCTTTCAGTACAGTAATAAAGACTCATCTATGCTGTCAATTTGTAGGTAATATTTGTTTTTCCAGCTGGATAGGCATGTTTGAGAAGGCAGCTTTTTGCTGAGAACTCAATTCTCCTGTCACTTGTAACTGCTCTTGATTTTATGATGTTTTATGATAGAGGATACTGTTTTCAGAAAGGATACATACAGAATTCCTAAATGGATCACCCAACCACAATTTGGTTGCTTCTCAGTATGTGGTTACCGAATCAGGGATAGTTATGGGTTTTCCAAACTGGATTGAAAGAGACAGAATTGAATTGCAGAGAACGAGAACTCTATCTGTTGACTACTGGAAACCATGACTGACCTCACCTGGAGTTGCAGAGCCATTTCCAGACATACATGTCAAGAGCTTCTTAACAACGAGGAATAAAAATTTGTATTTTTTTAAAAAAAACAGGAAACTGAAAATTTCAGGATTTTTATTCAAGAAACAAAGTCCATAAATAGTGAAATCAGACTTTGCAGACATGTCGATTTTCAACAACTGTTTAAATTCTACTTCAGATTTTAATTCTATTTAATCTAGCAAATTTGTACTTAAGATCTTCCTGTTTACCCCCAGCCTCATCCTCATCTTTATCTTATTTACTATGTAAATTATTTCAACACATAAGCCTCTCATTCTACGCCTCCATCTTCTACTTGGCTACCCTTTCTGACCTCACAACTAGTTGCTAGACATTAAAATGCAGAAGCACGAAGAAAGCTGCAATTTCAAAGGATTGTGGGTCACGAGCAGCACTTCAACATGCAAGTCAAGTTTAAAAGGCATTTTAGGAAGATGATAAAAAATTAATACCCCAAAGACAACTCTGCCAATTAACAGCAGAATGAATAATGTGTCAGCTAACACTGAAATGAATTTCAAAATGTACATCAGCTATTCAGCTAATAACTCTGTGAGGTAAAATTCCACCCGCAATGGAACCAGAATGCCTGATCTTTTCCCTTTCTTTCGCCCTTCCCCACCTACCACTGTCCAATCTCTCCTCTTCAGAACAGCAGTTTTTAGCCATGTAAATGTTCATTCCTTCAAAAACTTTCACTATTATTTTTTCCTCAGCTAATCCAAGTCTTTATACAAACATTTTTATCTGTTCAAATTATACCAATGGCACAGGTTAGGCATGCTCCAGTAATAAGTCTGGAGAAACATGTCACAACTGAACAGGGCAAATAAAGTTTCTCGCAGAGAAACAGCTTCCAGCCATTACAAAAACCAGCCCAAAACTGCTTAATTCAACCAGGGCACAAGTAATCTAGGTTGATCTTGAGGTAGCAGGAGAAAATGAGGCCATACCGAAGGGCAGGAAAAGGTATACAGCACTGCAGTTTTACTCCCTTACAAGCTAGTCTAGACAAGAGGAGAACCAAAAGATTGTGCTGAGTGGCACGTCAGTACATCCTTTGGGCTATGTCTGATATGCTAAAATCAAATCACAAAATACCATCTATGGAAGTATCTAACTCTGCAACCAGAAAAATGCTTTGGTATTATAACTATTTCTTGATTAACAGTTTTGGCGTTCCCTCTCTCTGCCACTTTTTATTGCATCCCATAAAGTATTAGCAACATTCCTTCCCAGTATTCCTTCTCATCCCCTCCCTCAAGGCAACACAGGCCAAGCTCTTATATACTCAAGCCAGTGTGGCAGAGTGCTTAAGAGGGGGAAGACTCTAATGTGGCAAATTGAGTTTGCTTTCCCCCCCCTCCACATGAGCAGCAGGGGTTTATTTGGTGAACCAGATGTGTTTCTGCACTCCTGCAAACTCTCTCAGCCCCACCTGCCTCACAAGGTGTCTGTTGTGGGGAGAGGAAGGGAAAGGAGCTTGTAAACCCCTTTGAGTCTCCTCACAAGAGAGGAAGGGGGGTATAAATACAAACTCTTCTCTTCGTCATAAAATGGTTTCTCCATTCCTGAATCCCTTTTAGTACCTTATTTGGTACTTAAGTCAAATCATGTTAATTCTTTAGGGGGGAAATGTAATTGGTATTTAACTGAAGAGTGCTGAAAGGCACGTACCGTATCTGTGCTTTTTAAAAGGAGGTGGAAGTCCTGTTCTTAACGATACATCTAGGGAGGAGAAAAAAGCAGAAATATTTTGCTTATATTTAACATGGCAGAGAGAAACACTGCCTGGTCTTTTCTAAGTATTAACAGCACCATTCTAAGGTCAATGGACTTATGAGGTATGACTCTGCTTAAAGTTGAGATGTAAACCAGGGACATCAGTAGGACCCATTTCCACAAAAATACAATTAGGACTGGGCTACAAGACAGACAACGGCACAGCTAAGGATGCTAGGCTTAATGCTTCACACTTGTGCACAAAGTAACCTTTCATCTGTCATTAGTTATCGAAACAACCAATTCAGCCCTGATGGTTACCTTCAGAAGTGTCAGAAACCCTGTCTATCAATTCTCCCTGAAAAGGCAGCTCTGGTCACAATGGAGAAACAGAATGGAAACTTAAGAATTGATGTAGTTGTCTTTGCCCAACCCACAGCATAGTAAGGAGATTATCCTATCATCACAGATCAATACCTCTGATTTCCACAACCCTGCTGCGCTCCCACAGTGCTCGCTGACACACATGGCACCATTGGGATGGTTTCTTACCATTTTTCACAAATTCAATAAACTCCTTTACAGTCTGATCCAGGTTAATACTTGGATAAACAACAGGTTTGAAATTACGGTGCTCAAAGGAACGAATCAGACGAACAGTAATGGTCACTCCTTCTGATGACATGTGACTCAACCAGATGTTACCTAGAAGGAAAATTGCGACATAATAGCATATTATTTTTCTAAGTACTGTTCAGAAACCTAAAGTGCAACCAGGTTCTTAAACATGCTAAGCACAAAAATGATAATTCACATTCTGTGCAAAGAAACTCCAGATTCTGTAAGCAAAACAAAAGTCATTTTTTACTATCCCATCCAGTCAACTGTGTTGACTCATTCTGGGTCATCTGCCTTGAGTCCAAGTGGGAAAGGCAGACTATAAATAACATAAGTACATTTTAATTAATAAAAACAATATGGGCAGGTTGTTGCAACCTTTGGGAAAGGCAAAGAGGACTCAAAAGAACCATGGAGGATAGGAACTACTGAAAGGAAAACATGATGGATTATAGGAATACTGTAGCGATTACAGAAACCACACATTTTGATTAGTGCAAGGTTTTTTTAAAAAAAACACCTTTGTGACCCTTCCTCCAGTTCTCCTAATTTCCCTTTCATTATTTTTCCCAAGGGCTGAGAAATCTGGGTTGGGTGGGTTTTTTTTTTAACAGAACAGACATCTAGAAGTTTCCAAACTGTATACTACATTCCAGATTGTATAGTATGTGCTACATACACAGTCACTCCGGTCCAACTCCAATGGAGTTAGACTGGCATAACTCTGCATAGAATTACACTGAGAGATGTACAGAGCTAATGTTTAAGTGGAAAATAATTCAATTTGCTTTATTACATAGTTTTTTGATAGAAACATTTTTATATTAGACAAATATACCTTCCTCATTTTAATTCTAGCCCACACCAGTTCCAAAGGTTGAAAAAGTTTACAATATACAACCAAAAAAATTATTTTCAAAGCAAAGACACCCCTACACAGAGACTGATCCAAAAGTCAACGATGAACCTTAAACAGACTGTGTTCCAGACAGCTCTGTAAAATATCTACATTTGAAAATGAGGCATCTGCTGAACTGATACTGTAAACACTCAGGGATTTTAGGACTGTAGTATCTTGCCTTTCCCTGCAAACTGGAAGAAGACCACCCACCATCAAAATTGGAGTTTGTGCAGGTGGCGGGATTTGTCAAGTACACAGAAAAATATTATTTCAAAACATTAAGAAAAGAAAGACAAACAAAAAATATAGGCTGGTGAGGACTGACCATAATTCAGGAGACATATTGTTCTGAAAACAGCTTTCTCACAGAAAGATGACAAGAGATTTGTGAATTAATCCACCATTTCTTGGACTTTCTTTGCCCTAGAATGCTCCGTTTGGGAGCGCTAGAACCCAAGCAGAGCATGAACAAAGAAGGTCCAGGAAATGGTGGATTAGTTCTCTTGTCATCTTTTGGTGAGAAAAAGTTGTATATATATAAATATACAAAGCTGAAGGGGATGGGAAACAAGGAGATGAGAAACCCTTGAGAGTTTATAGAATCCTACAGGAGGAGATGGGGTGGTAAAATGTTTCAGAAGCTTATTCCCTTGTGCAATTATTCGTGGGATCCCAGCTTATTCCCTTCATTACCAAGGGTACTTCAGTGATGCAACAAAATAAGGCTGCCCAAAGGAGGTAAAAGTTTCTGAACACTCAAGAGCATAAAGAAAAGTAATTTTCCAAAAAAAAAGAACTATCCTCAAGAGCTGCAGCCTGATGAAAATTAAACCTGTTCAACCATTTATGTGGCTTTTTTGCGGCATCAAAATGTTTAGTAATATCATTCACCATCTTCATAATAAATCTATGGAGGTAGCTCAATTATCATGCAAATTATGATTTGGTGAGCAAATAGTGATTTCAGCTACCAGTATAAGAGTTCTTTGCTAATTAATTTGAAGTCTGGATGCAAACGCTGATCCACCATATCCGTCCAACGCTGCTATTTCGTTTGCGGTATATGAACTTCAGGGTACGAAGACTG
The DNA here is from genome assembly GCF_021028975.2 of Sphaerodactylus townsendi. Lineage (NCBI taxonomy): Eukaryota > Metazoa > Chordata > Lepidosauria > Squamata > Sphaerodactylidae > Sphaerodactylus > Sphaerodactylus townsendi. The sequence continues at coordinate 55,642,438 of NC_059426.1, forward strand.
CCATTCCAAGCAGATTAACACCCAAGCCAATGCCCATTATGGGATTTCAAGGGGGTATAACTGCTTGGGATGACAGCGTTATTCATTGCTAGAAGCCACACAGCAGTAAAATATATTTTAAATAAGTATATTAAATATAACGGAGGCTGTTCGTTTCCCGTTCAGGGTAACTAACAATTAAAAATCACACTATAAAAAACAAGCAATTAAGAAGCTCCTCATCCTATAACCGAGGAAAAAGCGCACATTAATGAATCTGTCTACGGCAAAGTCCATAAATAAAAGCCCTGTAATGCTTTGAGTTAGGACACAGCAGTTTACTACAGCTATTTCCTACGTACTACGCTTACCCCATGACTGGGCAGAACCTCAGCCCTGCTTCTGCATTCGCACTCCCTCTTCCCTCCCACACTAGTCCCCACCAGGGGGCGCTGATTTCCTCCGTCTCCGGTTTCTCTTCCTCACCTTAGGCTGCAAACCGAATTCTCAGGCTTCACGCGGCGCTTCCCGCTCCTGCGTGTTGCCTCCACGGGCCTCCGACATCACGTGACACGATCCCGCCCGCCCCCATTCGCTACTCTCTCCAAGACGATTCTCCTGGGAAAGCGCTCGTTCTCTGCTGCCCCTCTCCTCGTCAGTGATTGGTTGTTGGAAATTCTGATGCACTCGTGGGTGTCGTTCCCCCATTGGCTGAGGCGCACCTTTGGTTTGCCTCTCATTCTTGATATCTTCCTGTTCCGTTTCGCTAATGAATGAACTTATACTTCAGTTCTTCTTCTGAGGGCATAAAAAATGCAATATACTGTAACATGCCCAGACCTTGGGAAATTTCTGGGCTTTTTGAGATGGTGCTGCACCCACCTCTTCCATGCTTTCCAACTTAATCAAGCGAGCTGTAGCTCAGGAAGGCTTAAGCCACAATACAATTGGCAGCCTTCAAGGCACCACAGGGCTCTTGGTCAATTCGGCGGCAACAGACCACTAGCCAAATATTTTTTTTAAAAAAAGCCATTTCCCTTGTCCACAGACAAGGTTTGTCTTCAGGTTGCTTTTGATGCCTTGATTTTTTCCCATAATACAGGTAAATGACAGGATGTAAAAAGAGAAAGCCAAGAGTTTGTTGTTGCAGCGATACAACAGCAGTGCACAATACAAACAGCCAAACACTCATACCCTTTCATGTTTTGATGTTGTGCCAAAAAAAGGAGTTTGAGCTTTGGGGTGTGTGTGTTAATTACATGCAAATGTGAACATAGTTCTGTGTTGTTATTTCCATATAACGGAGGGGCTAAACTGTGGCAGGGGATGGAGGTCGGTGAGTTGCTTTAAAACAATCCTGCAATGTTATGCCCATACTCTGGGGAGGGAGTAAGGTTGGAGCTGACTGATTTATGGAAATCCTGCTATCTAATGTAATCTGTTGCGGGCATATTTCAGGCTAGAGGTGGGGATGACAAGCAATTTCCACTAAGATCATCACTTCTCAGAGAGCATTAACAAGTTGTCCCACTCAGTTGATGGTATACAACAAGGTGTATATGCAAAGGCTTTCAGAGCTGGCTTCCAGCAAAGTGGATTGTGGCTCACCAAAGCTTAGGCCACGATCTCATCATTAGTCTTTAAAATACCAAAAGACTGATATTTTGGCTGCAGCAGAGGAACACCACCACCTGTATGGAAACGCTTCAACAACTGTCACCCACTTACAGTATCATAGATTCAAGTGTCTACTGTGGTACACACACTTATTTCAGCTCACTCCACTAACAGTAGCAGGGAGCAAGGCTAAGCAGGTCTATTCAAAAGTAGGTCTAATTTTACTCCCAGGGATGTGTGTTTAGGATTGCAGCCCCAGGACAATCCTACACTAGTTTACTTAAAAGTCAGCCCCAATTTATTAAAGAAAGCTTACTCTTGGGTGGATGCACATAGGTTGTAACCAGACAATGACCCCAACCAATTAGAGTGCTGTCACTCTGCACAGGATTGTCTTGTGGCTCCTAAAATTATCATATAATCATGCTGACTTGATGCTCCATAGCATAAAAAAATCAATCCTGTTTTTTTATTGCAGTCCTTGACAGTTGCATGTTTCTAAATCCATTGGAGCCAGCAGGCACAGAAGTGCATCACTGTTTAGGATTTCACTACTAGTTCATTTGCTCCCTCAGTGTCTGTCCCAACATAAAGCTAGAGCTCAGCTGAACACAGAAGTGTCATGCTCCATTCATTTACATATAAACACCTTGTGCTCCTACTACACTGATTGTGCCAAATGTCCAGATTAAACCAGAAATCAGGTGATTATTTCACTATCCTTTTTAAATCTATTTTAACCACCCCAAAGAGAGAAGGGGGAAAACAAAAAACCAGGAAGCTTGGTCACCAGCTAAGGAATTGTTAGCCTAGTACTGTTTTTCTGCTACAATGCAAAGCTAATTTGCTTTTTAAAAAATCCTATGCATGTCTCCGATCCCAATTTCCAGTTGGCCAAAGTGCAGCAGCTGTGACTAATCTCTTTGTGGGTAATTGAGCTAATCTCTTTGTGTATAATTGGTTAAGGAGCTACAGTCTTAATAGTTTTGTAGCTAGATTTCAGGTCTGGATATACAGCACTTGTTCCATGTACAGGCCAACAGTTTGAAAATGCATAACTAGTCAGGATTAGAGAATACACTAAAACAAATGACAGAGTTGCCCATTGGGAACAATGGAAGATGTTGGCATACTCATTGAACTTTGAATGAAAGTCTCTGCACCCAGATAGACTGTTCTGTGATTGGAAATACAGTCCTCAGAATGCAGTAGTATCAGTGCCCTGGGACTGGAATGAAAGTCCCTAGGAGTAGTATGATGTTCTGGGCTTGGAATTACAGTCCCCAGAGTGGAATAATGGTCCCTAGCAATAGAAACAAAGCTCAGAAACTGGATTGGCAGAGTCTTGAGTGGAATAAGTCTACAGGAATAGAATCAGTACTGTGGGATTGGAATGATGGTCCTCAGAGTGGAGTGACAGCCCCTAGGTGTAATTTCAGTGCTCTTCACCTGGGACTGACAGCCCCCGGAGTTGAATGAGGGACCCTGGGAGTGGAATAAATGTTCTGGAACCTGTCATTCTATACGTAGGGACTAATTCCAGTTTGGGGGCCATCATTCCAGTCCCAGAACACTTTGGCTACTTCCAGGGGCTGTGGTTGCATTCTGAGAACTGTATTCCAGATTCTGTGTATTCAGATTACTCCCAAAATACTAAGTCCTCTCAGGGACATAATTCCAGTCCCTCAATACTGATTCTGTTCTTAGGGGCTTTCATTCCACTCAGAGTTCATCAATCCATTTGCAGAACACTTCTGGTACTCATAGGGGCCATCAGTCCAGCTTGAAGGTTGTCATTCCAGTCCCAGGGCATTCCAGTCCTGGGTCCAGAGACTTTCATTTGAAGTGTGCTTTAATATATTTCAATGGGTTAATGCAAGTCAATTGGCATTCCTGGTTCCCATTATATTCAACAGGCCTTCAAGCCTCTCCTGTTGTTTTCAGTTGACAATGCTGTCCTTCATTTTAGTACATCCCCAGGACTGGACAGGATAGAAGAGGATTAGAAATTCCCTTTCAGTTCACTACCTTGAAATAATCTCACCCCGCACCCCCATACAAACAAACACACACACACAGGCAGGGTGAATTTCTGACAACCAGCTACAGCCACACACTGGCTTATATGCCCTAGCTTTGCACTATAGCAATAATTTGCAAATGGATTTTATGCAGGGGCAAATCAATACAGTCAGGTGTGAATACGAAAGCATGACAGTGGCACAGTATCTTCAAAAGATGCAGTGCAGCAGTCCTTAAAGAAAATTTCAGTGGGTTTCCCATTTTCTTGTTCTTTATTAGAATTTGCATGGCGGCCCGGGCCCGCCCTAGCCCAACCAACCATTTGTTTAATTCTCCACACTAACAGTGTCTAGCAAAGCGCTCTTCAGACTTGAGACATAACTAACCCACTTTCATCATTTTATGTCTTAGGCAACTTTTCCTTTGTATTCTTTTCCAGTTTTCGTAATCCTAATCCTATTGCACAGTTTACTGGTATGTTGAGTGATTGAACTGTTTTCTATATTTTGTAATCGTCCTGTAATCTTAGCGAGAAAGAGTGGCTATAAATGAAGTAAATCAATAAAATAGCTGATCTACGGAGAATAATCCTTTCGTATACACTCTTGTTTGAGAACCTAAGGAATTTGTTGCTAGGTCAGACCAAGATTCCCCTGCCTATCTTTGCAAACTTACCCGAGCAGCCAACATCTGCTTAGAGTGCGCGGCTGCAATTGGCCGAGAAAAAGCGAGGTACCTTTTGCCCGTCCCGGCGTTTAATAATAATAATAATAATAAATTTCTCTACCACCCATTTTTCCCGAATATATGCATCCTGTCATTTTTAGTGCGGAGAACGTGACGTTTTTACTTAATCCTCACATATTTCATTCAAGTCGTGCTTGCGCAACTGCTATTGGGAACCTGAAGTGCGTTGTATATACAAACCGAGCTTCTTTACCTCTCTTGGATGACTGCTCCTGCCCCGCCCGTTCCTTGCCTGATCTGTGGGTTTGTCTGTCGCTCGTGATTGACAGGATGTAGTAAGTCACCGCCCCCATGTCCTCTTGTGATTGGTCGACGTATCTGGGCTGATGTGAGCAAAAGTGGCCGTGCGTAAAAGTGCTACATTGAAAGACGCTACGGTGCTCTTGAGCAGCTGCAAAGAGGATCAGGCGCCGCTTTAATCATGACCCAGGTGAGCGTTTGCAAGGGAAAGCAACGCTGGCTTCCCTTTAGAACTAATACTGGGTTGGACACTGCGTGCATGTCCCTGCTTAGTCCTCCCCCCCCCCCCCTTCTACAGCACAGGGACGCTTCGCTGCTGGGCTGGATTTCTCTCCTTTTCCCTTCTCCCTCCCTTCCTCCATTGTATCCTACTTGTCACTCTTCCAATGTCCAGTGCAGAAGGAAGAAAGAGGCTTTGCTTGCTCTTTCACTTTTTCGGTGCTGAGGAAACAAAACCCGGCTGCCTTGGTTTTTCACAGCAGACTCCTTAAGGCGTCAGCACGGCACACTTTTTCTGTAAACGGGCCACTGAATCTGCAGCGACCATTTGGTTGCTGAGAACTCCAAACAGGAAGCCTTTCTCTTTTGAGTATAGGTTTTCTGCAGCCTTCTCAGATTACTAACTGCAGTACAATCACTTTAAGAAGTGAAACTCCCTTAGAAAGCCAGGTTTTCAAGTAAGGACCCACAGACTCGCCAAGAGATGGTACAGAGTTGCATCAAGCATCTTTTGGTGTTCTTTGGCTCCTTGGCTATGGAAATCAAGGTTCTGGGAATGTTTTCTGTTTTAAAATCAAATGTCTAGACATGCTCAATGCATGTTAAAACTGCCTTGGCTTTTAAAGGAAGGTGTGTCAGGAAACACCTTTGTTTCTCTGTTAGGGCCTCCTGACTCTGTAAAAAAGTAAGTGCCAATGCAGGGAACTCTGGAGAGGCAAGAGTTCCCAATGTAACTCTCTTGCTGCAGTTAAGCAATGTGTAACGAAATTGTGCAACATACAAAGCATCCCTCAGAGCAATGCTGAGTCTCTTCTTCTTGCCAAGTGTTAGACAACTGGTTTTGCAATACTTTCTCACCCATGGGGCGATTCATGAGGTTTCTGATTGCTGCTTTTTCTCCAGTTGTGACCTGCATACTAATTAAGGTAGAGTGGAGCTGAACCTTTGGAAGGACTTTAGGCTATGATCTTATTAGCGGGTGTTTTTCTAGACCTCAGTCTGCTGGTGGTAGTGGCACATGGAATAAGCAACACAATTGTGTTCATTGATACAGGCAGAATTCGATAAAGCGGCTGAAGAGGTAAAAAACCTGAAGTCTCGACCAACCGATCAAGAAATGCTGGATATCTATAGCTACTTCAAACAGGCTACTGTTGGAGATGTAAATACAGGTATGAGCTGGATCTTTGCCACTACTGCAGTCGGGCCTAAATACAAAGTGCTGGATTAAGCTTCTTCTGGGCAAAGGTGCTGTTGGATCATATGCAGGGCCTGAAAATTTAGGGGGCCTCCAGCCAAGGTGTATAATAGTTTTGACACTGTCATGGGCCTTTCTTGCACCTGTTGTCCTAATACGTTGTAGTCTTTGAACAACCCTTCAGTAATTTCCCTTGCACTCCATTTCAGATTAGCACTGTCTTAAGCTGATAACTTGACACTAGCATTGATTTCTGTATTGATTTTGTCCTTTGGCCACTTCACTGAATGGGGCCTCATTTTGTGACCCCATTTTGTGGACCCCATCTTCCTCTGGTCACGAGGGTGAGAGATTAAGAGCGGCCTCGCAAGTGGAATAGCCTAGGACCTCTCTACATCTAAATCCAGCCCTGGTCATATGGTATAACATCATTAACGGAGTGGCTGCTTGGAGGACATGAAACTACGTCACAAATTGCGCGTGATAAATTATTTGTTGGGTGCATCTCTGATGATAGGTTACAATCTTAAAGGTAAAGTTTCCCCTTCAGTTGTGGCTGACCCTGGGGTACCACTGCAAGCAGTGATTTGATAGGCAGGCCTCTTTTGTGGGGTAGTTTGTCATTGCTTTCCCTGGCTATTCTTTATCCCCTAGCTTTGAGCTAGGTACTCATTTACCAACCAAGAATGGATGGATGGCTGAGTTGACCGTGAGCCAGCTGCCAGGATATCTGACCCACAGGGGGCTCAAACTCCTGTCTGGGTGAGTGGCAGTGCAAGCACTTAACCACTATGCCACACAGCTCCTAGGTTACAATCTTACTTGCAATCAAAACTGAGCATGGTTAAGCTTAGGTATCTTTACCATATAATGTTTCTGTTGGATGGAGAAGGTATGCATTCAGATATCTACTTGGCTGTAAAGGCATTGGGCCAGTAACTTTCAGTTTAACCTTACTGCAGGATGGTTGTGCAGAGAGCAACGTAAGTTGACCTGAGCTTCTTAGAGGAAGGTGGCATAAAACTGACTTAACAGATGCTAGATTTGGTGCTTCCTTTAGCTGTAAGGTGGATGAGCATGTTTTAAAAAGTCATGCAAATGAATGTGCCTGACTTCCAGTTTACAGACCTTATCTGTTTGGCAAGTAATTGATTTGCCACAAGGCAAGTGATTGTTGATGAGCATTGGGTGGTCTATTTCACACTGCACAGTGACATATGCATCTCATGCTTCTGTGTGCATTTGTGGCAATTTCTGGAAACTTCTGGAAATATTTTCCTTTTTTTAGAGGGAAAAATTGAAGTTTTAGGAAAAGTGAACTGTATTAAATGCTGACTTTCCTATCAAACCTAAATTAATTTTAATGCTGTAACATAAAATGTATCATGTATAACTTCATTAGCATATAGCATTGCAACATTTGACATTTATGAAATTTAAAATTTATACATGCCTAAGTTGGGTACCAGCAAAATTGCAAAGATACCCAGTGCTTGAGAGGAAACTGCAAGCTGATTCACCCAGAGGCGTAGCAAGGCAGGAAAGCGCCCGGTGCACCTGTGCATCCTCCATCCCCGCCCTGCCCCAGAACACCCCCACCACGCCCTGCAACGCCCTCACCACACCCCCACAGGGACGCGAGCCAGGTGTGCCGTGTTCCCCCCCCGCTTGGAGCTATGCCTCTAGATTCACCCTATGATATCTTACCCCATGTACCTTAATTTTTGCAATCCTCTTCCCCAGACAAGAGGAAGCTAAGTTCTCAATGAAATATCCCATGTTCCTCTGAGACTTTGATACAATTTCTGCTTCACCACCTTCTGACCTTTTTTTCCCCCTCCGTCCTGCAAGGTAGGGTAATAAACTACTTTTTACTCAGTCTCTGGGAATATGTGTCACAGCAGTTTGAAGGAGACATGAAAAGGCAACAGAGGTTATGCAGCTGTTAAGAAGCCATGAAAACTGTACATACTCTCCTTATGAAAATTAGGTATCTTTCTAGGTACAGAAATACAGTATACCCAGTTTGTCTTTAAAAACATTTCACTCATTTAAAAGTAGCACATATTTCATTGGAGGGATATTTTGATGCTGCCCCAAACTTCCAGTTTTTTTAATTACTAAAAAAAGTTTTTAAAGTATTGGAAAAATGTCAAAAGCATTTTTTCTGAATTTTTGCACACTCCCCCCCCACAGCCTTCACATCTCTAGTTGCAGCCCATCCACTCCATAAATATTTCCTATATTCATATAAGCACTCCTTTGATACATGCACCTTAAATAGCCTACATCATAGCTCCTTTGACTAAAAATGGTCATAACTCATCCATTAAATAAACAAGTGTATCAGTTAATTCCAGGTCACTGGATCCTGCTTCTTGAGATCCTGTGCCTTGTGTGCTTCAAGGGCTTAGTATTGGCCATGAATAGTTTGGGGATGTGACTACAGCAACTGTAGCCAGATTCCAATTAATCCTCATGCAATAGGCTTTCAAGTGCAGCTTTGGTGGTGCCTTAAGAGATATCCCACACTGTTGTCAGCTAGTCAGTGCTGTTGGGAGAGAGTGTTTATATGCACATTGTAGTGCTTCAACTATTCCAGTTCCTAGTACAACTGGTTTTGAGACGTTGGAGGCTCTGGCAGGAACACTTTGGATGCTAAACTTATGCCTCTCCTGTGAAACTGTGGTAGGATCAGGACCCTGCAAGTGGAAGCCAACTGCAGCAGGTGTGATGTTAAAAAGAACTGAATGAGGCTGAGCTATTATCTGTTATAAAGATGCCTTCTGTAGACTTTGGGCACTTGTATTCAGAAGTTAGAACTTAAGAATTCTGCACCTGTTAAATAGAGGGAGGACAAGTATTCTTCTATGTATGTGTTGCAATTTTAGAACAAAGTATCCACCCACAGAAGTTCAATAAGTCCAAAAGTACGTTCTGCATTGCTATATTTGAGATAACAGCCAGGTGCATGTGGAATGATTGTTCACCTACACACTAAACTGGTCTAGTTTTTTCCTCTGAAGAGGAAGATTACCCTTCAATTGTCCTGTTACAAGATGGAAGGGGTATTACTAGTTAAGTAAACATTAACTTATAAACAAAACGAATTAGTGTAACTTGTAGTAGTCTGCCTTTTAGCTTGGGTAGCCCAGACTTCTCAGACAACCCAACTATGTCTTATAGAATGCAATGCAAATTTAGATTATGCCCAAGAATACGGGGTGGCTGTCACCACAAGAAGTACCATTTAGATGTGAAATGACTTTTAAAAAGAAATAGATGGCGTTTGGTGTAATTCTTGACTCCTCACAAGGGTAAGGTAAAATAAAATCAAGAGAACAGTTATTGTCAGAAGGAATTACTTGTGACTGGTTCCCTTATTTACAACAATCGGAAAGATTGAAGTTAGATAAAAGACACTGGTTTTGAAAATACCAAGACTGAATTTGAAATGGAATTATGAACAAATGATGATCATGTTAATTCTAAAATGTACAAAATACATTTTAGAGACATGAAATGGAAGGAGAACAAGTGAAAAGGTGTATGATAAAATGGGTCACTAATTTAGGGTGTAATATACAAATAGAACAATGGAAGAACATGTAGTCAAGGGGGCTTAAGTTTACACTGAGCTGTAAGCTCAAAGAACTTTTATAAGATGAGGTATCATTGGTATATGACACCAAGTAAATTAGCAAACATGTATAAAATGTTTCTAAGGTGTTGGAAATGTGAACACCAAAAAGGATCATTATACCATTTATGGTCGACTTGTGAAAAAGCTAAGGAGTATTGGAGATTAATACATCCAATAACTCAAAAGATCTTAAATATGAATATACAATTGAAACTTAGACACTTTCTTGTTGGGGCTTTTACAGATTTCTGGAGAAAAGACATAGAACATTGTTTTTATATATGACAACAGCTACAAGATTACTTTATGGACAAAAATGGAAGCCAATGATAGATTATTTGGGTAAAATAGAAAAAGTGTAATGATTAGTGTTTTTCAAGATTAGTAGGTTGTTAATGTATGACCTAATAGAGAAAAGTATTAGTAATGGTTATTAAGTTGGAATGTTAACTATGTGGATAAAGAGCTAGTAGTATTAATTTTTTACTGTTAACACTCAATATAAATGAAGCTGGGAGCCCTTATACTAAATAAATGAAGTTCTTAACAGGATGCAATATCCCCTTACTTGTCAATAAACTACTGATGGAACAGCAGTTTAGTGCTAATGCAGAAAAAAAGTTTGAGCACTGACTTCCCTAGTCATCATGAGAATGAGTAGTGGTACACAAAAGTTCAGGGTTAAATTTCTCTCCCTTCTCTCAAAATGTGCTATTAGCACCTGATCTACTAGCCTACTTAGGCAGAGCCATCATCCCATAGATTTGTTGATGTCAGCTGTTTTTAAAGTGCTCTACTTACCTAAATTTTAGTTTGGACAAGTTACAACATCATTGATTGCTAAACTTGTAGAAAAGCAAGTTTAATTCCCTGGTACCTAGTGCAGGGTGAGAAGGCTGAGATAAGTGACTTCCCAGGATTCCTCTGCAACAATGCTGCTACTGTTGGGGTACATAATGGGATGGGAAAGAGGGGAGGGGTCTGGAACTCATGGCTAGAACTGTTGATGTCTGTGAAAGAAGGCAGGGAACAGACTCATAATTTTTTCCTGCTGCCAAGATACTGCTGCCAAGTAGAGTTAAAGGTCGCCCACTGCGTTTTAGGCCTTGCAGGCTGTTAATTCTTGATAGTCGAGTTACCAGCCTGTCCATGCAACAATGCACAGGGCTGCATGTAAGTTATGTGACTCATATTTCTTTGCTCTGCCTCAAAGGAATTGGGTGTGGAAAGAAGGTCAGAGGTGTTGGGGCTCTCATTTAGCTGAGACTTAAGAAAGTAACATGATTTTAAAGGTATTTTTTACTCTCAAATCAGGCCAGATACTAATATCGTGCAGAATAACATCCATACTGAGCATCCATGCTGACAGAATAACTGGGCTTCCAGTCTAACTTTAAAGGGTGCACTGAAAGCCAGACAAGAGACCTTTTGCTCATAACTTAGCTCTCTAAAGACCTTTGGTGATTATAGCCCATTTTTCAGGTTGGCTGTGAAGACCACTGAGCATTAGATGCTTAAAACAAAATTTATCAGTCTTGTGTTTTAGTTGTAAGTTGCCTCAAACAGGTGTCTAGTGAAATAGAAAATAAGTTTTCCAAATAAATATTCAGGGTATACTTGTAGTACAGAAGGCATAGTAGATAACTAATGTTGATATGAAAACTAATGAAATGGATCTGTCATCAGTGAACAGTGCCAGGGAGCGCATCTCATATGCTGAAAAGCAAAAGCTTATATGTTCTCATGAATACAAATTAATCTGTTTTTTGGATTAAATTTTCAGATGCTGAGAGAAGCATATTTCCTATAAAAGCAACTTCTGTGGGTTTGCAAGAAGTGTTTATGAGCAACTCGGTTTGCTATCTCTATACTGCAAAAAAAAACGCTGGAACAATTATTGGTTAACCTGCAGAAAATCGTGTCTGCTCTATAATTTGTGGTGGTATAATTTTGGCACTCCAGATGTTCACAGCATGGTTACAATTCCCATCAGTCCTCCTGTCAGTAGTCCATTGTGGGCCAATTGGCCATGCTGGCAGGGGCTGATGGGAATTGTAGTCCATAGCATCTGGAGTGCCAAAGGTTCGCCACCACTGACCTAGGGTAATCTCTCACTTAAATTTTTCTCATGAAGGGAGAGCTTTGTATGCTTGCTAGAAACTTTCATCATCCTTTAAGCCTTTTAGCAAGTAAGATTAGAAAGCTCTGTCTTGAAATTAAAAATGAAGTTTGCTAGCCAGACCTGTTCAATGTGGATGACACACCATGAACATATTGCAAAAGGATTTCAATCTGGATTCATACTCTTACAAAATCAACAAATTGCCATTTACTACTCTAGGGAATGTATGACATTCAAGTAGGCAATTTATTAAAAATCATCACTTGTATCTTAATTGGTCACTAGCACCAGTGTGGTCATGTGAATTTAACTGTGGTCATGTGAATTTAACTTAAGGCAATAATTTGTAGAATGGGAAAAACCACTTAAACCCAAGACTAAAGCTGTTAATTCATTGTGTTAAAATGGTATCTCTTTCAGAGCGTCCTGGGATGCTTGACTTCAAAGGCAAAGCCAAGTGGGATGCCTGGAATGCTTTGAAAGGTAAGCCTCCAGTGAAATAGTAGATATGACCACATAAACATGCACTAATACCTGTATCTTGGTGCAAGAGCCTTCAACCACAAGCTATCCTTTTTCAGGGATGTATCAAATCAAGCATTAAGGAAACATGGGGCTTCCCAGAAGTGGCCAGTACAAATTGCATGGAACGTTCAGTCTCAGTGAGATGGGCTGCATTACTCTTACTTGAGCGGTATGGAGATGTCATGAGGAAGGTGTTTCAAGATGGCACTGGGTGACAAATGCAACATGTAGAAGAGGCCCACAAAATCCACCTTCTATTTGTAGCATCCTGAAATGCTCATACTTGGTTATACTTGAAACATACTCTACCTGATCAGCAGTAGCATAACATCGATGCTGTAAAAAGTGGCTCTCAGCAGAGGTGTAGCGCCGTGGGGGGGGGGGGGGTGCGGAACACACTGGGCAAGTGCCCTTGCAGAGGCATTTCCAGAGGCAGATGGGGACTTGGAGGGGTCCAGGGCTCCGTCCCTAGCTCTCAGGGATAAGTTTATTATTGATGTTAACATGTTAATAAATGGACCTGTGTTTAGGCAATCAATTGGCACAAGGGAACACTTGCTTAAGCAACATTTCTCAACTATGCTGTTTTCCCAAGACTACAATACAGGTTATGGAGTGGGTGGGAGTGGGTGTAGATTCTGGGATGAATCAATTAATGCTGCTTCCATATTGTATCTTTACCTGGTTGATCTTCTTTCAGGAATGTCCCAAGAAGATGCAAAGAAAGCTTATATAGCAAAAGTTGAAGAACTGAAAGGCAAATATGGAATGCAATGAACTCATATATCCTGCCTTAAATGAAAACTTGCCTTGCTAATACTGTGGATAACTAAATGTTGTACTACCCACTACTGCAGTGCCAAGCAGTGATGCCACATCAGAGTTAATAGTTGTGTAAATGGTTTTCTCTGAACTTCTAATGGTTTATAGAATAAACTACCAATTTCATAAAAAAAGACATCTGTTTGTTTTAATCTTATTGCTGTATGGTCAAGGAAGTCTTTAGCTGTGTTTGTCCATCACGAGGAGGGGTCTAAATGGTATCTGTTGGGCATTAACTAGAGTCAAGTCTACAAGTAGGATTTATTTGACTTTTGGCCAAGTATATATATAATGTTGGGTCAAGCTGCTTATACCTGAAATATAATACAGCATTTAAGGCAAATTGTGGAAACCATGTCTTCTTGGCTTATGACATAGAGCTTGAAAAGAGGGACCATGTGAGAGTAACTTTAACCACTGTTTCCAAAGAATGAAGCTCCTGCAGGCTGTTGGGTGGATCCAATGGAATGGAATTTTCTCTTCTAGGAATGTCAACAAAATGGTGCTGCTGAGGAACAAAGGACCTTTTGGAAGTGGTGTACTGGGAGTCTGCAGTGGGAAGTGGAAATAGTCAATTTAATCTGGATTCAATTCATGGTATCTGGCGCCTGTTTACTTCCAGACCTCATGGCTGCATAGATGTTAAAAGCTGAATTCCAGAACTCATAACTACACAAAGATTAGGGAGTCTGCTTTTAGCAAAAAATTATATATATATATCAAAGTGGTTATCTAAAGCCTGGGATTTCTGAAATCCAGACCTGGTGGCTAAATAGTTTGCCCCAGACTGCCATCTTCCATTACCTCTTTGACTCCATTTATGTTATAGCCATCTCTCATCACAAATGAGTTCAACACCCCTGCCCTGCGAGATTGCCATAAGTTAGCTGTGTCTTGAATGTGCGCACACATGTGCATGTATTGTGGAGGGCTTTGATTATCCCATTCATCTTCTGACCATTCAAGGTCCTGAAGGCAAGCACATTTATTGTGGCTTTCTTATCCAACTAAACCTTTTCATTTAGTCCCATGACTAAAACTCAAGACTAATCCATGAAGAGGTGGTAGAACAAGCTGTATTACTTGGGAATATAGGTGAGAATATAGTTTAGTGTTCCCTCCTGTAACAACTCTGCAAATAAAGTACATCCACAAAGGTTCTAGCATAGCTATCTGTATACTGTGCTAGTTTTCTACTTGTTGGGAATGTTAATGTAGAGCAGCTTTGAATTACAGTTCCCTCATCTGCAGCTGAAGTGGGCTATCTCTGCACTTATATGAGAAGCTGTTCTAGTATGGGTTAAGGATATCTGTTCTGTCACAGATCCCTGTAGAAAAAGGATGCTGCATTTTCCGTAGTGATATCAAAGACAAAAGCCATGGAACGCGCCCTATTAAGACCAACCAAAATAACACCATGTAGCATGTTAGCTTTTGAATTCTACAGATCAGGTTGGATGTCTTAAACAAAAACCTGTGATGATACCTTATTTAAAGACTGCAGCACACTGAGGGTTCCAAACAGGAATAGATACAGTGTTGGGTCAGGGCAGTTAGAACTACTTTGAAGATATATAAATAGCATCCTATGGATGCCCTAAACTGGATAGCTCCATGCTAGCCTGATCTTGTCAGATCTTGGAAGCTAAACAGAGCTGGCCCAGTTAGAATTTGGGTAATAGACTTCCAAGGACTACCAGGGTCACGACATAGAGGCCAGCAATGGCAAACCACCTGTGAACTTCTCTGACCTTGAAAACTATGAGGTTATCATAAATCAGTTGTGCCTTGATGGTAATGTGCTATATGGAAAGGTCTTTATAATGAACGTATGAAAAGATAACTACAATAAAAGGGAGATGGAGAAGAAAAGCACTTTCAGACAACAATCTTAAGCTTCTTTGTTTGCATGCTGTGTATGATACTCTGCTGGCTGCAGTGGTGTAACTGGTATCAGGTAATATCCTTGGCCTTCTGGAAAACAGAAGCTATCCTACTAAAAATATAAACATCTGCAGTTGATCAAATGAGTCCCAAATAGGGCACAACTACCTTTAAAAAGCAGCAGAGGAAATACTGAAATATTGATAAGAACTACTTTCTATAGCTTTAGTTGATGCACTGAGTAGTTAAGACAAATTGGACCACTTTCAGGTGTTTTCCCAGATAGTTTTTGCTGTGGTTAAGGAATACCTGTCTATTGATTCAATTCAGATATTCCTGGAGTAGACATAGAACAAAGGCTCTTGTGTTGTTCCATAATAAAATAACCAAAATCCATGGAATACCTTTTATTTAGACAAAATAATATATTTAGGCAAAATGACACAACAGGATTTGGTGAGTTTTTATCCTGGTGTAAACGTGCTGCAGAAGCCCTGCTAGTCAGCAGAGGGCACCAGGTACCTTGTAAATTAGAAATAGCTTTCTAGGAAAAGTGGACCCACTGACTCCACAGGATTCTCCTCCTTGGGGTACTGATTCTTCACCGCAACAGCAAAATCTGAAATATCTTTCACACAGAATCACAGTTGCTCATATATTTGTACCCTGGGAAGCAGTAAGCCAATATTTGTTGCCTTTTACATTTGGTCAAGTGGGAAACATTTTAAAAATGACACAACTGCTTGTTTATCCAGCTAAACACATACATTGTTTCTTCATCCAAATTCCTTTGTGAAGTAGTAGAGGTCCTGAATTGCTATGGTAAACTAGCTAAAAGTGAACAAATTGAAACTAAACCCTGAAAAGAAAGAGGTAATGCTGGCTGTGGAGGTCTTGAAATGCATTGTTCTGCCTACTTTTGATGGAGTTCAGCTGACTCTCACTGACTCAGGCCCCTTGGCATGTTGCGGTTTGTTCTGAATTGGCTATTATCTGATGTTAGCCCAATTGCAAGTAAAGCTATATAGGGATAGAAGTTTTATACAGAATGTGCCATGTTTGAAATGATGTGGCCAGTTCAAACTCCACTGCTTTTCTCCCCTTACCTTTCTTGCAGTGCATTCTGTTTTCAACTTTTTTTCAACAGTTGAACTTTTGTGCTATTACGTTAGGCCAGTATAGCAATTCAAAGCTATCTCGTCAGTATTCAGCAAGACAGAAAATAAGGTAGAGCAAAAAGAGGTGTGTATTGGAGGTGGGGGTAGGGATTGATACTTTCAGAAGCATTACAGACATTTCAAACAATACCCTACAGCAATTCAAAAGAGGAAAGAAGACCTAAAAACAGCAGAAAGGAGGGTTGTTATTAAAGGGATTATAAAGGTTGTTTTCAGGGGACCTTAAATTGAAGCCTTGGGGTTACACTGGATCCAGCTTTATTACTAGAAAAGCAAGTTAATGCAAAAGTGCTTTGTACCAACTCAGCTCTATCTTGATGATGGCCCCTGACTTAGGTGTTTCTGTTGCTGGGGGGGGGGGGGGGGCAGGGGAGGTTCTGTTTGATATGTATTTTGATCCATCTAGTGGTTGATTAGATATTACATTTTTTATGTCTGGCATATCTTCTTGCAGATTTAAACTGCAGAGTTTTATGCCAGACATAAAGCGATGTAATACTGAATCAACCACTAGAGGTAGCAAAACACATATGGAACAGCAAGGCAATAGAAACTCACAAGTAAGGAAAATAAGAGTGTGGGAACGCCCCTTGATAAGGCTGATAGGGCCCCTACAGTGCCTTTAGGAGAGTTTGGGATGCCCTACTGAGCACAGGTGGCTTACCATATTATGTTTAAAGATGATTAAGGAGATAAGGAGAATTAGTTCTACAGAATGTGAGAAGTAGAGAGCTGTTTCAGCCTCTGATGAGCTGCAACTAGCTGAAGCTCCACATCTGACTGCATCTGTGGACTTTCACCATGGGAAGAAAAGTATGTAGAGCCTTCCTGAATCTGTGTGAGACCATAAACACTTGCACAACATTTGTTTTACCTCCCCATGTAGCTAAGAGCAATCTATAACATTGCATAGCCATCGATATCTATCTTCAAGATGGTACTCTACACATGTATGCCATTCTCATGGCTGCAGAGAGCCTACATTGTTTGAACAGTTCACATCAAAGAAAATAACACTTAGTACATCTCTATTTTGCATCTCATGAGAAATAGCCCTACGTTGGAAAAGCTGAAACAGTGGCAGGCAACATCCATCCATTTTTCCTACTATCTTGGGATTTAAGGAAATCAGAAAAGCTGTATTGCTCATGTGTAGTTAAAAGTGTGCTAATTTATTAGAGTGTTTGGATAAGTGAACACCAGATTTACCATGTGGTTTGTTGGCTGCTCATTTACTATAAATTCTCTCCTGCCATTGCACGCATAGTGTTTGTGGACATTACCTGCCTGTTTGCTTGGGTAGTACCACCAGAAGACACTTCCATTCAAGTTGCACACGTCCCAATTTTTACCAAATCTCTCCATGCTTCACATTATATGAGAGAATTAGTATGGTATAGTAGTTCACTCAGTCATGAAACTCATGAGTACTGCAATTCTCAGCAGAGTTGTACAATTCTAAGCCTGTTGACTTCTACACATTTTGAAGGCTATAACTCTGCTTAAGTTAGGTAAATGCTCTGCCTGTAAGTATCCTTGGGCCAGTCTCATTCTCAGCCGTTCTTACTATGGTGAACTGGAGTAATTACCATTTTGCAGTAATGGCCAGTGGCACCCAACATAATTTACTGCAAGGATTGCTGAACATATCCTATCCAACCCTTGGTTCCTTCACTACCTTCTGCTGCCACCAGCAGGGCCTTCATCTTAACTAGAAGGGATCTTGCAAGCTCCTGGATAAACTATTGGGAGTTATTTCCTAGTGTTTCCTGACACTAAGAATAGTAGCCCCACAAGTAGACAAAACCAATTCCAGTTTCACACATAGCCAAGTCTCAGGATGGCAAAAGGACGTTAAATGACTGCACTCATTGTTACGGTCTGTTACTCGGGTCATCAAATGAGACTCAAGAAGGTTTCAAGAGTTTAATTGGAACCGTGTCAGCCCAAGGCTCAGATAGCCAAAACTAAAGTTTGGCTCGCTGGCCTCTGGTATATACTTGCAAGTTACAGAATGGTTCAACCCATAATCCCCCCACCCTCGCATTCCCATAATATCAGCATTATTAAGGATGGTAGGAACAGAAGCATTGTTTATGGACAGGTGGTTCTCTCCTTTGGAGGAAGGCAGATAAGAGTGAATGTTTAAGTTTTATTGACTAGTTACATGCAAGCAGGGGGAGGCCTCCTTTGCCTCGGGCAATGATAATGGCTGGGCCATCTGTAGCCTTGGTGCAGACGTGTGGGCTGCCAGGCCAAGAATGGAGCAGGCCTGTCACTCATAACACCACATTCAGGTTAACAGTAAAAATAATAGAAATTATGGATTATTTGGCCCATTATGCATGAAACACTTACATCAGGGCAGGCATCTTAGCTGTGCAGTGGGACTGTAGTGCAATCTCCTTGCATTTCTCTGTTTGCACACAAGGAGCCAGCCCATTGCCTGCAGAGCAGCTTTTCTGCTGAATTCTGCTAGGCCTCTAGTTTTTCCAGTTATCTTAACTCTGGCCATCCACAGCCTTAAAGGCACAGGTCTTATCACCCCCCAGGAGTCTTAACGCTAGAGCTGATATTCTCTCCCTCTCCCTTCCCCTCCACTCTCTCTCTATCTCCACTGCTGCAAGAGAAGAAAAGAGAGAGGCTTGTTTAAAAACAGAGTCTTGTCTGAAATAAAGTTGTAAACGCTCTCCCAATCATTGGGGGGCTAAAGCAAAGCAGGATAGGTGGGGTAGATCCAAAAAGATGCCCTGCTTGTTTTGTTCCTTACAAAAGCCCTCTCTGTTGTTGTTATTATATTGAGATATCAATCTCTAAATTTGAACACTTAGAGAAACAGGAAGGAGCCAGCAGCATGGACAGGGCATGAGGGGGAAGACATGCAAATTGGCATGAGGGAGTGGGAAGGCTGGCTGTGAGCAGAGGGAAGATGTCGGAGCAAAGCTGTGCTCACTGGCAAATCAGCCCACTCTGTCAGTGAAGCAAATTAGAAGTTGTGTTAAGAGTGGTCTCGCTGTGGAGAGAATGGAAAGTGAAAGCAGGGCTCCTGGAAATAGGTCCATAGAAGAAACCTTGCTGCGATAGATATTTACCCCCATTGCGCAGCAAGCACATTGTGCATAATCGGCCTTTATTGACATTGACAAACAAGTGGATACTTGGTAACTTGTTATGAATATAAGACAGGGTAACTAGAATTGTATCGAAATCAATAGGGACAAAGGAACAAGATTTTCCAATCTATCCTAAAATCTCCCCCGCCCCATCTCATCCCTTGACAGCCAGAGTCCCACCAAAGAGGAGGAAAAAAACCTGACTGCCTCTTCTTGTCAGCCATTAAAAATTGAAGCCCAACCACCCTTCAATCTGATTGGTGGAGAACTGTCAGGGGAAGGACACCCATTGCTGGTCGGTATCAGTACTGAGTAATATAAGCAGTCAGGAGAGGGGAGGGATATTGCTTTGAAAATCTATCACATCTAAAGGAATATTGGGAAGAAAAATGGTTCATGCAATCCGTGTAATCCACTCTGATTCCCTTGGAAGAATATAAATGACAGGAATTAATGAAATCTCCCAAGAAGGTCTCCCCTGTTCCCCTTAAGCAATTTACCAGGGAGAGGAGGGTTATGGCTCTGCAACAAGGAAAATGAGGTGGAAAAGCTCTGCTGACAGTGCTTAAGATTTTTTTTATTTTATTGAAATCATGTTTTTTATTTTATTGAAAGGGACAAAAATAAGGCAACATCTACTACCCTCTGTATGTTCAGCAGCTGCATGGATAATATACAGTATGTATTTGATTTAACATCTCTTCCTCACAGGCAGTGTGTTCATCACAAAACATTTTAACCCAGATTTTCTCCTTCCTTACCCACGAAAGCGCAAGGAAAATGTCTTATTGAAAATGTTACAGGTGTATTTTGAAACCAATGCAAACAACAAAATTATCAATATAAGTTAACTTTTAACACAGAAAACAGAATAAATCCTGTACTTTCATAAATAAAAACCAGGAAATAAGCATACAGCAAAACAGCTAAGGTGCTGTACAACATTAAGCAGAGTTATCTACAGTACAGCACTTTAACAGATACATTTTAAAAAGGAGAAAACTTAACCATGGGAAGAGCTTATTTGAATTCACCCTAAATGTAAGTTTCTTGTGGTTTGTCCAACCAAAGGAAAATAGTCTAGTGTTGGGAAACAGCTCTTTTAAGAGTGCTAGTCCTTTAGCAGGATAATTTGTTATGCATCCTCCTCCCCCACTTCCACTGCTGGAAAAAAATATTATTGTCTTTCAGAGCAGCAGCGCCAATATGCTGTGAGGTAAGCATAAGCATAAGCATAAGCATAAGCATTTTATTGTCATTGTGCACGCACAACGAAATTTACAGCAGCATTCCTCGATGCACACAATTTCAGACTCATACATCATCCTCACTTCCCCTTCCTCCACCCATCCCTACACAGCCCCAAATACATCAATATGAAGCAGCGGAGTTTAGCATAGCCACAGCTCTAGAGTAGAAGCTGTCTCTAAGCCTCTTTGTCCTAGTTCTGAGAGCCCTGTATCGTCTGCCAGATGGTAACAGTTTGAAAAGAGAGTGTGCTGGATGAGACGGGTCCCTCAGAATATTTTGGGCTTTATTTAGGCTTCGGGAATTATAGATTTCTTCCAAGGAGGAAGAGGGCAGCCGATAATCCTTTGTGCAGTAGTGATCACCCTTTGGAGCGCCTTCCTATTCGCCACTGTGCAACTGGAGAACCATACACAGATGCAGTAGGTTAAGACACTCTCTATAGCACAGCGGTAAAAGGACACCAGAAGTTTTCCATCTAGTTGTTGCTTCCTTAAAAGTCTCAGAAAGTACAGTCTTTGCTGGGCTTTCTTAACCACCGCGGCAGTCTGTGCGCCCCAGGTCAAGTCCTCTTTAATCATAACGCCCAGAAATTTAAAACTAGCCACCCGCTCCACTTGATCTCCATTTATAGTCAAGGGCTGAATTTCTGAGCTATTCCTTCTATAGTCCACTATGAGCTCCTTTGTCTTGTTAGTGTTAAGAACCAGGTTATTTTCCCTGCACCATGAGAGCAGCCGAGAGGTCCACGTGAGCTGACAGAGCAAAATTCCACAGCTGGCCCACAGCTGTAATAATGGCCAGTTTGTAGCTGAGAATGTAGCTCAGACTAGTAAACATTTCCATTTCCTCTCTGTTCTTTTTGGACTGTGGGTTATATGATTTCACAATACTCACTTTGCTTTGTACAGAACCACTTTCACTGGACTTCCTGGAGTTTTTCCCCAATTACTGCCTCTTCCACAACAAACCCATTTTACAGCTACAAATTGAAGCAAAACAGGGAGTCTTGTCCAATTGAGCAAAAAAAAAAAGTTTGTCTTTTGCATGTTCTTCAGTTGATTCCTTCTGTGGCCTAGAGAGCAAGTCTGATATTCTCTGTCTCCATTCCCCCCAGATAAAACTGTGAACCCTTAAGCCTTCTTTATCTTATCTGCTTAGGTTGTGATAAGTGCATTCTAACAGCTATAGAATCTAAAAGCTGCAAATCTTACTTCAGACATGAACTTCTTTCCCAACCCATCCTATAACCAGAGACCCTGGGACCTTGTACGTGCCAAGCATATGACCTTATCACTCACCTATGACTTAATATACCATATGATAACAGCCCCTGCCTACATGAACAAGTAATACCAGATTATCCCTCTCAGTGCTCTTACTGGCACCCTTAAGCCTAAGCTGCTGTATCTGCAGGGCAAACTTTGGACTTTGGAAGCAACAAAACGGCATGGCCTGATAAGGAAGAATGTTTTTCTTTAAGATTTGCATGCCATCACACCTTTTGTTTGAAGGAGTGGCTACTTTATGAAATGATGAGAGCATGCAACAGCTGACTATCATAATTTGAGCAGTGCTTTTTTGTGATATATCAGACTGAAGAAGAAAAGTTGGTTTTTATACCTCACTTTTTCTCTATGTTTAATTAGTCTCAAAGTGGCTTTCCGTTCCACCTATTACAACAGGCACCTTCTGAGGTAGGTGGGGCTGAGGAGAGTTCCGCGAAAGAACTGTGGGCCTCTCCCCACTTTTCCTTCTACCACCGTCGCTGCGCGCTACTCACTGCACGTGTCATTTCTGGCGCGCGCTTGGGCTTCCCCACGACCCCGCGCTCTGTGCGGGGTCATCAAAAGGCGCCGTTTTCTCCAGCGCCAGGAATGACGTGCGGTGAGGGAATGCGACAGCAGCAGCGTCAGGGCAGCTGCGATGTCGCCGCCCCTGTAGTGGGGAGTGCCACTGGACCTCGCGCTACTTGACCCGAGTAGCGCGCAGAAGAAGGTAAGTAGGGAAAGGCCCTGTGACAAGTCAAGAGTCATCCAGCAGGTTTCACGTGGAAGAGTGGGAAATCAAACCTGGTTCTCCAGATTAGACTCTGCTGCTCATGTGAAGGAGCAGGGAATCAAACCCAGTTCCCCAGATTACAGTGCACCCTTCTTAACTACTACACCATACCAAAAGTAAATAAATAGTCAAAAACATTTGGGAATTTTTGCATATTCCCTGAACTGTATAAAACTGTATATAGCATCCCTCAAATATACTCTTAGAAGATCACCTTAATTGTTTCTGTTGATTCTGATAACTAGTTTATTTCAGAGATGTAATAATTTCCAATTTGTTGTACAGTGCTAAAAGAACGTAGAAAGATTGTTTAAAATAGTCATTCAACACTACATCCAAAGTGAGTCAGATGCCTCTGAACTTTGCAGTGGCATACCTAGGGCGGCATGAGGGGGCCTGACCCCCAAGTGCACTCACCTGGGTCACAGGGGGGCACATTTGGCCCCTCCCTCCCCCCAGGCCAGGAAGGCAGCTCAAGGCATCACAGCCTGTTTCTCACTGCCTGCCGCCAACACATCTTCCTGTGCCCCCTGCCCACCAGTCTCTGCCCGCCCCTGCAGTCCCTGCCTGCTTGCTCATCCCCCCACTTGCTCACCACCCACCTGCTTGCTTGTTCATTACCCACACACTTGTTCACTCACCACCTGTTTGCTTCCTACGCACTTGCTCACTTGCCATACCTCCTGCTTGCAGATGATGACCTTCTTGGGTTTGCAGGGGTTCTGTTTGCTGGCCCCTGTGCAAGGAGCTGGGACACTCCAGGCTGCGCTCAGCTGCCAAGCCCGGGGGCAGCTACCAACAAGGAGAAACCGACCTGCTCTTCCATCAGCTCCACCCCATCCATGCTGCTTTGAAGATGACATAGTCAAGAGGTTAAGGACACCCTTTCCTTTTGCCCCACTCCAGAGGTGCAAATTTAGCGGCTCACAATTTCAATACTTGACCCAGGCACCATTTTCTATAGGTACCCTCTAGAAATTTTCTTCAAGTCATATGGAAGAGGAAAAATAGAAAGGTCACTAAGCTGAAATGTGGAAATGGGATAATCTGAATAAATAACATAAATTATTGATTAAAAAGACTAATATTTCATCAAACTGGTTATGAGAAAATGAAGATTATGCCAACACTTAGAAGACAGAAAAGATAGATTTTTATTATACTGAAAAAACTATTTCGGAACAACAAAAGTGGGGAGATAAGCCAGCTCGAATGAAGATGGCAGCACCAAGAAATTGTTAGAATGTAATGAAAAGAGATTTTAAATCAAGATTTTAAAGCTCAAGTATGTGGAATTTAAATTAAATATGGCAACATTTCCAGTGTTCCAAAAAGTAATGTTTTGGAAAAGGAATGCTGCTAAAGAAGAAAAATGACTATTACAGAACTTGGGGGGCGTTTGTGTGTGTGTGTGTGTGTGTGTGTGTGTGTGTGTGTGTGTGTGTGTGTGTGAGCATGAAACTATGCAATCTTCCATTTTGTTCAAAATTTTACCTGTGAAAATAACAAACACAGATAAAATAGTGTATAAAATGTTATTAAGTTCATCAAAAATGAATGACATGTTCCAGTTGTCTTGCAAATGCAACCCCCCTCCCCCCTCCCCCCTCCCCCCCCCCCCGCAAAATGGAAGAATCTCTAATGCCACAAAAATGATGCTTGGGCTTAAATACTTTACACAACATGTCCTCAACAGTGAATAAAAGTAAATAGGCTTCATTATTTGAGTGGGGGAGAAGAACTAGCCTTAAATATCTCTCCTAATGTGCACATGAAGTTTGTCAGATTGGCCTGAACAGGACATTTAGCTTATGATGAACATCTGGTTTCAGGTGTGACAAATCTGAACTCATGATAGCAGGTCAAATGTCTTTGTCAGCACTATGCATGTGGCATGAAACAGGGTGCCTTTAACAACACAGGCAAACAAGTAAAGCTTCCTTAAAAACAAAATTAAAAATCAGAGCACTGCCAGAACAGTTCACTGGTGAATGAACATATGCATGTATGAAAAAAGAAACAAATACTCCTGATAAAAAGAGCTCCTGATAAAAAGAGTCTAATAAAAACTGCTCTGGTAACAGAAACTGATCAAGTAGAAAATGGGTAGGCACTCTGACTTTCTTTCAAATCTCAAACTATGCTATGGAAGGCACATAAGTGCCAGGGACAGAGTTTACCACTGCTTTTCCATACTTATCTCAATCTGATCAATCAAACATGAGCCACATGTTGGGCTTGCCTTAGATTCAAAAGACATAGATCTTCCACATGAAAATTGCAGGCAGCAGTGAAGAGGAAATGAATTCAAAAGTTTGCTCATTCTCTTGTGATTTTGTTTGTTTGTTTGTAACAACAATGGTCTTCAACTATTTTCTCAATTCATAAAGAAGTGGAGGGGAAAGTAATGATAGAATCTGTCCTGAGGATGAATGGGCACAGTTTGGCTCCCTTACATGTATGTTTTTGCAGATTTTTTTTTCCCAGAGCAAGACTATGGCAGCTGTCCGGTTTGGATTTTTTTTGTAGCACACACATTCTACATGGGCATCTGTCATCCATTGACATTTGCTATATTTTGCTTAAATGCAATTTAAAATTTGGTTATATTCAATTGGAAGAGAAACTGACTCTGTGCTGAACCAATCACAGCTCACTTTACCAGAGCACATTTTCTAGGTATGTGAACACAATCCTAAAAAGACAGATGATTCCCACTAAGGACTGAGAGACTAAAAGAGCTACAAGTATTGGGGAAATTAGGCCCCTATATCATCAGCCAAAAGCTATGGACTTCTGTACTTTTGCCTTTCAATTTTCATTTATTCGTACATACATATAAAACCTGAAGAACATTACAGATGAACTTTGAAGTTATCTCACTATTTTGAAACTTTTTCATTGGTCTTAATTTTTGTTGCCATTTAATTTTTTCCCCAAATGGACTGTGACTGCCAGCATTTTTCCTATAAGTGATGGGATTGCATAGGATTGTAGCCCAGCCTGGAGCCACATTCAGCAGTACATGAAGGGCCTGTGTTGGCTACTTTTTGCAACTTGAAAGCAGGGTGGGAGGTTTACCGCCACACTGTGCCATTTATCTGATTTGAATTGCTGTCTCTCCCATCCACATGCCTAAGGGGCAATTTCAGGGGAGATCTAAACTGAGAAAACAGTGTATGGAAAAGTGCTAATGCCCTTGTCCCCACATACGGAAGTGTGTGAGGGTCCCTTTTATGGATGCAAATGCAATCATTCCAAAACAGACTCTGGCTGGCAGTTGCAATTCTAAAGATGCTTTCCTGGGTGTAAGTCCCACTGTATAATACGGAACTTCCTTTTGAGTACACCTGCTTAGTCTGTGCTTCACAGCAGCATACAAAAAGGTTTCATCAGCTATAACATGACCTCCTCTATGTATAGCACACATGATTAAACATTATACCACCTGAGAAACGGTAGTGGGATTGGGTCTTAAGGCTTGGTTTTGTTTTTTGGCTTACACAAATCACAGCTGACTTGGCTTTTCAAGGCAAGGCAAGTCTTGACTACAAAAGCCTAAATCAGAAGTAGCCAACCCCTGCCACAAACAGCAACACACCAGAACCTTTTGCTTGGCACTCTGGGCCAGTTCTTCACTCAAGCAACTGAAGCCACCCTCTGATGTGCTGGCAGCCTGGCAATGCTGGAGAAGGCAACTGGCATGGCTTATCCCCATTGTTGCTTTCTGGACCCATGCAGCCACCTGTCAGATCCAAAGCCAGCCCCTGAGTTGCTGCCAGCAAATACAGAGCATCTAGCCAGCAAAATCATCATCACCGGAAAGAAGGAGACAAGAGAGACCCTCCTTGTCTCCCTCCTGCCTTTTGCCTACTGGCACGCAGACACGGTCACAGGTAGATGTGGCATTGAGGTGCTCCTGTCAGTGAACAATTGCAAAGCCTCTTGAAGTTGGCTTGCGTCCCAGCCAAACTCTTTCCCTCATCTGTGCACCTCTCCCCGCCGTTTGCTTTGGTACAAACTGATGGCAGCAGAAGAGCCAGCTCAGCTGCACTTGGCTGATGCCGTAATTCCCCCGAGCCCCACCGCCACCCCGCCTCTCTCTTCCCCCTCCTCCAGTTGCCAGCTCCAGCTCCAGCCACTGTTGCCTGCCCGCCTGCCTTCTCCTCCCCTGAGCTGCTGGGCTGCTGACTCAGCCAGAGGGAAAACTCAAAGGGCACCCAGCGGCCCTGCCTCAGCTCTTGCAGGATGTAGCCAGAGCGGCCGCTGCCTGCAGGACTCCTGGCTGGCCCTTCTGGCCCTGGAGTGGAGGGGTGGGGAACGAGACTTTCCTGTCCGCGCCACAAACAAAGCAAATGCTCAGTTCCTCTCTGGAAGGAGCAGAAGTCAGCATGACAGCAATAGCAGTGCAGGTAACTGGGGGCTAGGACGGAGAGCCAAGGAGCGGGGGGAAATCTCTGTTATTGGGAGCGAGAGATGGAGGTGGCTTTTTTCCCTTTTTTTTGCAATCCTCCAAGCTTGGAGCTGCGGTCCTTTGTTCTTCCATTGTAAGCAGCCTGTACATGTTTACTATTCGCCCTACAGGCAGAGCGGCTCCTCGCAGCCAGTTATTCTGGCTTCTCCCCACCTGTTGCTCTTTGTATTTTTTTTTTTTTGTGCTTAAAAAAAAGTTCTTCCAAATGCCAACGATAAATCCTTCTTGCTTTGGCTTTTCTTTTAAGCAGGCTTTCCATATAGGGACATGTTATCGAGGGTTAAAAAGAATGGAAAGCAGAAAGAGGCCCTTTTACCTTGCAAATGTCAGTCCTCTCCCCCCCCCCCGCACCCCCGCCCAGAAATCAGAGTTTGATTGCCTAATTCCTGAGCTTTATTGAAATCCATGCAATGGTGATAAGAATCAAGCGTTCATTAATTAGAAGACAAAAGGTAATTTTTTGAAACAGAGGAGATAGTTGAGAAATATTTTAGGATCTGGAAAAAATACACGAATGTCTGCAAAAATGCCTTGCTCCACTCTTTCACTGTGCGGGTTTTGTCAACAAAGAATTCAGATAGTGTGTTTTCCTTTCTGTCTTGGAATGCACTGAGTTGTTTACAGAGATCTGATTCCTGGCAGGCAGTTAGTGATGTTTCAGCGAAACTGACTCTCTTGCTTTCTTCCTCTGGCTCTTGGAAGGGTTTTGTACAAAAGCCTTGTATTTCAAAATACAATGTGTTGCAGGTGTAGCAGTTAAGAGAATGGGTAATGTAGGGTGATGGGCAAGAAAGGCATACTGAAAATAAACTGTTAGGCTGCAATTTGAAAAATGGAAATAGCATGGCGTCATCTGAGGGGCTGGCAAAATCATGTGCCTTGTTTGTAATGTGATAATGTTTGGCATGTATATAACACTTCAGACTCTTGAAAGTACTTGTTAGTACCATGATATCTAAAGTTCTTCAAAAAGTGTACTACACCCAAGTGCTGCATAAATGCTGAACGTTACATTATTACATGTTCTGTTGAAGATTTTGTTGAAAGTCCGATGATGGCTTGCTATTTCTATTACACATTAGATTAGTTGACAGGGTAACAGAATGTATAGGGAACATCTTATTTTTGTCTTACTTTTGTTTTTCCTCTTTCCTTAACTTCATATCTCTACAACAACCCCCATAAACAGCCCAGGATTTATTAGTGCAGTTAAAAGACCAAACGCTGAGGCGAAGGGGGCTTGCCCAAGGCCATCTAGTGAGCTCTTAACTGAGTTGCATTTTGAACTGCTGGCTTCACAGCTCAGTTACTGCACCAGGGAATTATATCTACCTATATGTGCATTACTGTTGTATTGGCAGCAGAGATGCTTGACTGCATTTAGACTAACTTCCTCCCTTGTGGAATGTCAACACATTCATTTAAGTACCATCAGCTGTTTTGTGTTGAATTCCTAATAGACCACAGAACCACTAGGAGGTAGTAATACTTACCCATTGAGAGAAGAAGATATAAGAGTTTGGATTTATATCCCCCCCCCTTTCTCTCCTGTAAGGGGCTTACAATCTTTCACTTCCCCTCCACAACAAACACCCTATGAGGTGGGTGGAGCTGAGAGAGCTATAAAGAGCTGTAACTAGCCCAGGGTCACCCAACTAGCATGTGTTAGAAGAGTGCACAGGCTAATCTATTTCCCCAGATAAGCCTCCACAGCTCAAGTGGCAGAGCGCGGAATCAAACCCAGTTCTCCAGATCAGAGTGCACCTGCCCTTAACCGCTATGCCACTGCTGCTCCTTTTGCCTATCCAGTTTGAAGTGGATTTTGTGTGACTGAAGCACTGCTGGACTGGTTTGTGCTGATGTGTGGGAAACAGATTCATAGGATGTGTTAGGGGACCCCTGGTTTAAATTATTGCTCAACCATAAAGTTGTTGAATGCCCTGAGGCAAACCGCTACCTGTTATCTTTTTGCCTTAACTTTCCCACCTGTATTGTGAGCATAATCATGCCAGCATTCTTTATAATGTGGTTGTGAGGATTACTGAAATTATTATTCAACATCTGCTTCAAGCGTTTAGGAAATGAATTGTATAAATACAAAATATGGGATTTTTATTATCAGACTGCAATTTCACTTATGCTTATTGTTCAGTTATGTAGTAAATATGAACCAAATCATAAAATTCTGGCAAAAGCCATCATGCATCAGCTGTTTAGCTACAATCATTCATTGGTTCACTGTATGAATCTTTTTGTTTTAATTACGGTAACCCATGCTAAGGGATTGTTCATGCAGGCTCTTGCTATGAACATAACACACTTGCTGGGTTTCAGAAATGAGGCTGTGGTTCCTGATCTCCTTCATGCACAAACACATCCCATTGCAGACAAAAAACCATAGGTTATCCAGGGCATGTTTATTTATACAACTCCAGTATAGTCAGTGCTCCTTGCAGAAGTTGTTCCACAGTTATGGAGTCTTGGACAGAATGAGGTAATTCTGTGGGTGCCAGCTGAGAGATAAATGTGCATTCCAAAGATATCATTCAAGACAGTGGCAGATGGAGTGCAGTACTCATGTAAAATAGTCACCCACTTTGCATTTGACAATCACATCAATATAAGGATCCAGATCTTCCTGGAGTTCTACTCATAGAAGAGTGAGAAGGGGCAATCTCACCTTATTCACATCCTTATTATTCACAACCCCTTACTTGCATGTTGTTTTTTGTCTGCAAGGTTCCCCTCCAGCCCCCAGCAATTCTTTTACAGGAATCACAAGGGGCTGCTGGGGAGAAGGGAAAGGCAGGAAGATCTGTTTCCATCAGCAGAATGTTTATCAGATTGCAACCCAATAAAATATGACTATTACGGTGAGGAGGGAATACTGGATATTTCCCCAATGCAGAGAAACTAGAAATTTGGTCTGCTTGTTTTCCCTGAAACAAGTACAGAATTGGAATACTTTGCCTCTGTTATTTGAGGGCATAACTGCAAGCAGCGATCCTGCAAAGAACAGGCAAAGACAGAACAGGATATATCAGAGAGTAGGGGTTGTAGTAACAGTCAGAAACACCATGCATGCATTGGACTTCTTCGTACACGATCCTTTAAAAACCCTGAGATGTGCACGTGGGGGTGGAATCTTAGTGGCAGTCCGGAAAATGACTATGCCTGCTAAATAAAAACTGTGACTAATTGTGTGAGAAAAACATGATGCCCCATTGCTGCTTTAAGTAGCTGTCAGCCAGGACACCATATACCAAAATCCAAAGAATGATGTAACATTAAAGTATAGCACTCTTGCGTTCAGTTGAATAGTTGGATTCAAATATTTAAGCATCCTTCTTCTTCTTTGGCCCCTTTCAGGAAACCAGGACCTCATTAAAATGTTGAGTGCTTCCTCCCACTTGGTAGCACAAAACAACTAAGACAGGAAAAAGTACAATGTGACAAGCTTCAGATGTTGAGGCATTCATCATTTAATCTCCCTCTCTCTCTTTATTCCAATATAATTTTATTTCATTGCTTACAGGCTTTTAAAATCACAACTCTTCATTCTTGCTAACTATCCATTCTATTTTAGTCAATTGCATAGAGAATTCTCACAGGACAGGATTCACACCTTTTTTGCCTCAACTCTGTCCTTTTCCCTTTACATAGAGAAGCTACACTTGCAAGACTGCACCTCAACTCCTAGTGCTAATTGGAGGGGCATGACAAATGATTGATGGGGCACTGCCCCCTTTTGCCCCACCACGCATACAGATCTGCTCCTTTTCCCTGCAAAACTTTCCCAGCAGGTTCAAAACCAACACTTCAGATCTTTAACTGCTGCTATCTGGAAATTCTGAATAAAACATATACATATTCTGATGTTGACAAATTGAATGAGACAGTTTGTAATATCTTAGAGCAGTGGTGGCGAACCTATGGCACGGGTGCCAGAGGTGGCACTCAGAGCCCTCTCTGTGGGCATGCACAAACAGAGTGGCCCCCCCCATCTAGGCTGGCCTGGGCTGCTGGGCTCAATTATTAGCATTGAACCTAAGACCTAGTTTTGGGGAAGCAGTGTAGGTAACCCTGTTAAGTGCTGTTAAACCCCACTGATTTTCATGCAAAGAATTAAAGCGTGATCCTTTACCTGGGAGTAAGCTCAGTTGCTGGCAATGGGAGCTTCTGAGTAAACCCTCCTAGGGTCGTGATTCACCCGTTCAAAGAGTTGCACAGTTGATTCAAAGCAAAGCCACCGACTACCACCAAGCTTATTCCTGAGTAACGCATGCCTCAGAGCCAACCATGCCTCGGAGCCAAGTTTTCTAAACTTAAACCTCAATATTCAGGTTAAATTGCCATGTTGGCACTTTGCGATATATAAGTGGGTTTTGGGTTGCAATTTGAGCACTTGGTCTCGAAAAGGTTCACCATCGCTGTCTTAGAAGGCACAGCAAGCACATACCGGTACTTAAATTTTAATTCCATTGATTCCAATGGTGAAGAAAATGCTGAACATTGTTATCAATAGAGTTTTTAAATGTGCAAACACAATCAGGACTTCCTCTTCATAAATTGAGCTTGAAGGTTGGCGCTCTGATCATGGTTCTGAGAAACCTCAAACTATGCAATGGAACAGGGCTATTAGTTAAAGAGCTAAAACCCCAATTTGATTATTGCAGAAGTATTAACCAGTTCAGCATCTGGGGAAATGGTTTTTATTCCATGAACTGAGCTTGCACCTACTAATACTGACATTCCATCTACCTTAAGAAGACAATTGCCTCTAAAGCTTGCCTTTGCTATGACCATTAGTACATTTCAAGGTCAAACACTGAAGGAAGTAGGTATCTACCTTCGTAAATTAGTCTTCAGCAATGAACAACTTTATGTTGCATTGTCAAGAGTCCAACAATTTGCAGATGTAAAAGTTTTAATTGTCCATGGGCCAGAGCAAGGCAAATTACTTCCCAATTCTGACAAAATCTTTACAAAAAATATTGTATAGAAAGAAATTTTTCAACATTGATGACTTCTCTGGAGAGATTCTGGCTCTGGCTACCACTAACAGTTTTTTAGAGCCTGTTGTGTTGTTTTGCACAATTTCTAGTAATGTAAATGAATTAAATGGAGTCCACAGTAGAGTAGACATCTGCCAATAATGATAATGGTTTTAGCTCAGAAGACGGTTGGCATAACTTTTAACTCCTTCAACCAGATAAGAGTTACAGAGCCATCATGTGACAGCACAATTGGATCACATTCATAAATTTTATCTATATCAGTTACACAGACATTTGTATAAAACAAATAATGTAATTTCCCTTCAGGTATGCAAATTAGATTATTTGCCTTTGCAAGTCCTCTACTTTTTTTGCTGTGCCATTTTCTGCTATGCGGTGGCTGCTTTATTTTCTTTCTTTTTAAAAGCATTATATGTTTTACTTACTCCTTAGAACACTACAAAATAGATATCACAATTCTCAAAACTGTCTTATCTGGAGAAAGTTGTAGCATTTGTTCTTGTGTCGTTTAGATATGTTAAAATTTTACCACTTTAATTCTTTTTTTTCTTCTTTCCTGTGTCAACATGCTCAAAATTGTATATAAACCTCAGGCATAGTTAATTGATTCTAAAGACCATTGTTGTTTTTTAATATTTTTTTCTAATCAGCCTTAGCCATTCTTGTGATCTGTTTGGGACCCATGGCAATGTGCACCCCCTTCACCTATAATTCTTCAGGCTGGGGAACCTTGCTGACCAGGCTTGTCAGATTTTCCCACCTTTTTCCCTTCAGGGACTGAGATGCTTCAGAAATGGTAGTGTTTGGTGACAGAAGCACGTTCCTTCAACCCTATTATAATTCCCAGAAAGCGGAGAATGTCTATTGACTTTTTATTCCTTTTCAGACACTCCCCTTGTTAGGCACACTAAAATAAATATACTGAGGTAAACTTAAACAGTAACTCAGATTTATTTAACAGACAGGGGAGATGGTAAAGGAAGGAGTATTACGGTAACTTGGAAATGGATGGATGAGGCAAATAAGGCAGGAGGCAAAGGGAATATATATTTACACTAATTATACAAAACTTGACACGGGTTAAAAAATTTTAAAAAATTGATTTCTTCAACACAGCACTTTTCTCAGTTATAGTTCAGCTTAGATGTTGATTTCATAGATGTTCTTCTGATAGTACAGTTACTTAGATTATACAATTCCTCTTATTTCAGGTGTTCTCTGGCTAATGGATTTCCCTCATACTCAGGGTCTAATTCAGGCTGACACTCAACACAGTGCCCTCATAAGCCTAACACAGTTAGATAACCCTAAAAATAAACATGAAACACTCGGAGGAACACCAAGCAAAACTCCATAGAGCAGACTATCTGGTCTTTAAGATTCTGCTTCCCTCCCTTCAAGATATATCCCTCACACTGAACTCTTCAATAACCTAACTACCAGATCCCCTGCTCAGGGTATATTTGCTTTCACCACAGCACACAGGGCTGTCACCACAATAGGGCAGGACACAATCTCACACTAACTGCTGCTACTTTCCTCAGAGAGGTAATGTTCTTTTTCTGCAAAGACAGATAGCTGTTCCAGTCCGGAACTCAAAACTTTCAGATTGAATTCACAAGGGAGATAATCTCCTCCTTCCTCTTCATCACACTGTTACTTGCCCAATCAGAGTGCAAGAGGCCAGCCAATCAGGTGACCTCTCCTGTTCCTAGGCTTCCTGTGCCACAGTCTGAAGGTAAACAATTCTTCTTAGACAGCAGTTTAAAATTACACTTTCCCTTGCAGTCCAGCATACCAATATATCTTTCTTTGAAATGTAAACAGCATGTTTAACTTGTTTTTCCTTTCTCTTTAAGGCGCAGCAGTTATTCCACAGACAACCCAAGAGATCATTCTTTGAGACGTTTATTAGGAGCCTAATTATCCTGTGTGTTGCAATAGCAATAGTCCTGTCATCCATTTCAGTGTGTGATGGTCACTGGCTACTTACCAAAGGAAAACTCTTTGGATTGTGGTATTTTTGTACCATTGGGAACAATAGTGCCCTTCAATGTACCACCGATTTTACACTGGCCAACATCAATGGACTCAGTGTTGGAATGATTCTTGCAAGAAGTATGGTGTCTTTTGCTGTTGTAGTAGCAATCTTTGGTCTGGAGCTTCTCATGGTCTCTCAAGTGTGCGATGACATCAGTTCAAGAAAGAAGTGGTCAATGGGATCAGTCCTCATTCTTCTCTCATTTCTGCTCTCATCCAGTGGAGTTTTGAGCTTCTTGATCCTTGTAAGAGACTACATCACCTTCATGGGCTTTACGTTATCCTACTGGTGCGAGTTCATTGCTACTTTCCTTTTCTTCCTCAATGGAACCAGTGGGCTTCACCTTAACACCATAACATTTCCTTGGAACAGGATGAGAAAAAATTAAGGATGTTGGATGTCAGGTCTGTTAAATACAGGATGTCAGGACTCTGTAGTGCTCAAAAATGACACCAGAGTTTTTAGAGCACGCACCAAACATTTTGCAGCTGCATGCTACATTCAGAAGACATGTCCAAGATTAGATGATAATGGATATTTAACCCTGGGAAGTTGGATATTAAAACCAGCTTGTGCGGAAGGGGGGTGGTTTAAACGATGTAACTGTCAATGTAATGAAACAACAAATGAATGATTTACTTAATTTAAAGCTCAGTGCATAAGCTGAAGAAAGCTAAGCCAGCTACTATAAACCATAAGTAGTATGGGGTCATGACCACTTTGGGGGTCGAATGACCCTTTCACAGGGGTCGCCTAAGACCATCGGAAAACAGTCTTTATATTTTATATATACTAATTTTATGGTTGGGGGTCACCACAACATGAGGAACTGTATTAAAGGGTTGCGGCATTAGGAAGGTTGAGAACCACTGGACTAGAGTAACGGTGCTCAGGGTTGTACTCTTAAGTTCTGTTGAAAATAATGTGATATTTCTATGATAAACAAATATCATTACTTTCAGTGAGACTTAAGTTACAACTATTTTTGTAAGCAGTCGGACCCCTTCACCCACTAACAGGTGCCACAAAGGGCTGAAGACTAGCAAGACACTGCTCCCCACAAAATGGATTCTTCTCAGAGGCCGTTTCCGCATGAAGGCGGAAGCGGCCGGGTCCCTGATATTTTACAACGCGCGTGCGACAACTGGCGGCAACTGGAGACCCGTCCCGCTTGCGGACCCGGTCCATGGAAACTTTAACCGGGCAGCCAGCGTAGCACAGAGCGCCTTGACACCCGGCCAACCAATATGTCCCGGGCCTCCGTGGCGTCGCCGAGGCCTGGGGACCGCGCCCCTGGCCCTGCTTGGCAGCCTGCTCCAGCGAAAGCGCATGGCAGGAGGCATGTCCCAGACACTGCGGCGGCCGTGCGGAGGCCCGAGGGACAAAGGTAAGTGCCAGGTGGGGGGGCGTCAGGCTGGTAAAGCGCCGCTGCCGTTAAACCGGCAGCGGCCGAGCTGGTAACTTCCCCAAAAAGAGCGCTTCCAAGCGGCTCTGCAGGGGAAACAGCTGGCCTGCTCCATGACGGGTGGAAGCGGCGCTGAGGCGGTAGCGGCTGCGATGCAGCTGCGCCCCCTGTGCAAATGGCAGCCTGGAGACGGCGTTTTTACCATCTCCAGGCCGCCATTAATTGCCCGTGCGGAAACGGCCAGAGAGTTTTGGGATCCATCTTATGGTCCAGCCTAGACAGGAAGGTAGTTGGCTATTGAACTTTTCCCCTGGTCCTAGCTAATCCCAATTGTGTTAGACTAAGATGATTTAATCAGTCTCCGAGCAGACAATTTCTGACCTTATGTGCACCCATCCCAGCAATAAATCTGTGTTCAAGAGACTAGTCCAGGCATTCTCTTGGGTCCTAATGACTCATCAGTCTTTTTGTTCAAATCCTGGAAAAGCAATCAATTCTTTGTCTCTGTCTTTCCTCCTAGCTTATTTCAGGACCCATTTTGGGGTATAAATACTGGTCTTTTGCCCATTCATAGTGTGTGTTCTGGATCCGTGTGTGCACCCCTGGTTTAATGTGGACCCTTCCTTTTGTTCCTGGAAATTCTGGTTGTTTTCCTCTTTAGCCCTCCTTTCCCTGGATGTAATTAACAGCCAACCCTGAAACCATATCCAACTTCCTGCCTTTTCTCTTAGTCAGCTCGTGTATACTTTGTGTACTTCTGTTCTTTGCTTAAATATATATTTGTTTTACTATTTTTATTCTTTAATAAAACAATGTTTTAATTGTACAACTGTGCTCATTTGAAAGTTTTCACCTAGGACTATCGTGGTATACATAGATTATCACTCTCAGTTACTTATCTCACTCTCCATGAGCTGATTCCCTCAACCAAAGTGAAGACTCCCTTGCTTAGGATAACCCTTTAAGATGTTTACACAAATTCAGTACAGCATCGGAGTAAGACCCCAATTGTATACATTTGTTTTATTCTTTTCCAAAATTTTGGTTTCTTTATTCCCGCATTGCTGTAGTTAGAACTGGAATAAACATTTTGCAAGGCAGAGTATAGGATAGCACAAACCGATAAACCTAGATATTTTGCATTTTAGCCTGGTCTACATTAAAATATTAGTTGAGCTTTGCTCCTCGTCAGTTCCTTCATGACAGTATAAAAACTTCATAAACGATAACCAGTACCCTATCATACCAATGATATGATTTTATAACACACTATATTTTGGGACTGTTTCTTCAACTGAGGTTTTCACAATGGCAATGTTATTCCACTTAATGTGGAGATGGTCTCATCTCTTGTCACCTTCTATGACTCCTTGATGGTCATTCCCTTCTTTATAGACTAACTTATTCTCAGCCATTAGCTATTGCTTCTGTTTTCTTCAGAATAGTCTGCAGAGAGAACTGTGTTTCTAAAAAGAACCAGAGGGAAAAAAGCATTCTAGAAGGTTGGGTTTAGTCATGACAAAGCTATTGCACTAATTTTAATTGTGACAGTAGCTTCAGTCTAATAATATCTGTAGACATGCCTGCGCTATGAAATACTATGGAATACTGTACATTTAAGTATGTACTATTTGGTTGTGTATATGTAATTGTACAAGGACACCTTTGAACTCCCATCTTTATTTTCATATAATTCTGGTTGATGAGACAGAAATCCATACAGTCCAATCAAAACATTTTCATTGGTTTCCATCAGTCCCCTACAGAACCAGATTGTGTGCTGTAGGTTCCTATATTGTCAATCTGATTATTTCTTTTGGTGATAAAAATAATTAATGGACCAGATCCACTTCTGACCTAGGAAAGGAAACTCCTCCAAGACAGCCCCTGGAAGCAGCCACTGTATATGCAGTTCTGACAGGAGACTGAAGAAAGATGTACTGAAAACTTTGTTAGTGTCTCTTCCTTGCTATAAAAAGCATAAGAAGTTCCTGTTTCCTGTCAAAGGACAACTATAACAATTTGAATCGGTAATATCAGTCCAAATCTTCCTCAATGTTTTTGTTAAACATGAAAGTTCATTCAAGAATGCTTGGAAAAAAATTAGTCAAGGTTCCAGGAGTGATATGTTTATTTTCTACTAGCAGGATTTTATCTCTGAGATTCATTTAAATATATCTTTTTTTCTCCATAGTCCTGTGTGTATCATTGGTAAAGCAACAACCATAATACCCCAAGGAGCAGCAGTGGCGTAGCAGGTTAAGAGCTCATGTATCTAATCTGGAGGAACCGGGTTTGATTCCCAGCTCTGCCACCTGAACTGTGGAGGCTTATCTGGGGAATTCAGATTAGCCTGTACACTCCCACACACGCCAGCTGGGTGACCTTGGGCTAGTCACAGCTTCTCGGAGCTCTCTCAGCCCCACCTACCTCCCAGGGTGTTTGTTGTGAGAGGGAAAGGGCAAGGAGATTGTAAGCCCCTTTGAGTCTCCTACAGGAGAGAAAGGGGGGATATAAATCCAAACTCTTCTTCTTCTTCTTTTGTTTTTCAGTGTTTACATTTACTTATTTTGAGTATATTGTAAGATTGTATCATTTCACAAGGCCAAGATCCACACAAGACTGACTAATGTGAGGTGGTTCAAGGGTGCAGATTTCATGTCATGTGAATTCATTCAAGACATAAAGAACACTGTCAAAAGGCTGGCTGGCTGACAGGCATTTATGCATGATTATTTTGCATAAATCTCAAGCAATCACCAACAAATGTTGCAAATATTCTGGATTTGGGGTCCAGTGAGAGAAAGTAATAGCATGTGTGAATCATGTGACCAGAAGCCCACAATACGCAGAAAAGTTTTCAGCAATTCAGGGGACAGTGACAGGGTCAGTTTAAAAGTAGCCATCAGTTGTTGTGTTTGCATGTTTCTGGCAGAAGGAGGAAACAGACTCCTAACTGTTAATTTGAAAAGCCAGCTGTAACTATTCAAGAATGCACTCAAAAACACTTTCCTTTTCCCCCTGTCTCTTACAGCCAAATAAATTTTAAATCCAATTTTAAACATGTTTATGTCTGTTAGAAGTTTGTCCTTCAGTGTTTCATAGAAGCCTTGTGTCCTTCAATAAGTGTGGCTTTATATTGTGTTTTATTATGGCAATAATGCAGTGTACTGGGAGGGGATATTCTTTCAGCATGGTGCAGGAGAATATTTGTAGTGCCATTATTTGTAAAAGCACAGCTATGCTTGGGAATCTTGGGCATCCCATGCTTTTCAGCAAGAAATTGGGGATTCACCAAACATGTAGACAGTAGTTCTAAATTGCCTGTAAAGGTATTGCAAATTTCTTTAGGGTGCAGTTTGAAGTCACAAGAATGTGGTTGTTCCTTTAAAAGTACAAGGTGGCTGTGACCTTGTGTACTTTTGTGTGTGTGTGAGGTGGTATCAAGTCGCAGCTGACTTTATAGCAACCAAAGGGTTTTCAAGGCCAGAGACAGGTTGTTTGTCATTGCCTGCATCCACATCACAACCTTGGCATTCCTTGGCAGTCTCCCATCCATATACTAGCCAGGACCAACCCTGTTTAGTTTTTGTGATGGGATGCCTGGTCCAACTAGAGTGTGTGGTCTTAACTCATTCCAACAATTTTTTAACCACATGTGTGTTTTCAGTGGCAGATACAAGGCAATCCTGAACTCTTGGACAAACTTTTTGTTCATTGTATTCCCTTCTTCCATCTGAAGGATACTATAAGAAAGCAATCTTTTACAATAATGACTAGGAATATGAAAGTGCCTGCCATACACAGAAGACTCCACTTACAGTCAGGGAACCTTATGGTCCCACCCAGTGTGCCTAGAAAGTATGTGATTGGGTAGCCCATTGGTTGTTGCAAATTTTGGCAGTAAAAGTATGCTTCCACACCATACTGAAGGAACCGTGCAAGTTGGCATTGCAAGTGCATCAACTAATATCCACAACTCTTCTCCATTCTTGTCTTTTGTAGACAGTTCTCCGCCCTCCTCTCAATAACTATTTATGAATGAGTCAACTTCAAACAGTTATAAAAAAGAATATGTTCTCAACTATTGCTGTAATTGCAATTAAGATCCTTTTGCAATAGAGCAGTGGTTCTCAACCTGTGGGTTGGGACCCTTTTGAGGGTTGAACAACCCTTTCACAGGGGGCGCCTAGGACTCTCTGCATCAGTGTTCTTCATCTGTAAAATGGATAAATGTTAGGGTTGGGGGTCACCACAACATGAAGAACTGTATTACAGGGTTGCGGTATTAGGAAGGTTGAGAACCACTGCAATAGAGATACCCTACATTTGACAAATTAATGTCTATTATTTGGACCCAAGGTAGAGGATGGTTTTGATTTTTGACTGTTGCTCGTTCTGGTATATGCCATTTTTGTGTGTTAAATGCCATCAAGTCACTTCCAAATCTTGGTGATCCTATGAATTAATGGCTGCTGAAGTCTTGCAAACTGAGGGCCATGGCTTCTTTTGTAGAGTCAGTCCATCTTATGTTGGTTCTTCCTCTTTTCCTGTTGCCTTCAACTTTCCCAGCATTTTTTACATTTCCAGTGACTGAGGCTCATTCCGCACACGCAGAATAATGCACTTTCAAACTGCTTTCAGTGCTCTTTGAAGCTGTGCGGAATAGCAAAATCCACTTGCAAACAGTTGTGAAAGTGGTTTGAAAATGCATTATTTTGTGTGTGCGGAAGGGGCCATAGTCTTCTAAAATAAAAGATGGGGGGGATTTTGATCTTTTAGAGCTGTAATGTTCTTCTATCAAGGGCAGCCCTTTAAAGTAATGGAGAACTGACAAATGGAAACCGTGTGATAGCACACTGTTAATTTTATCCAAGGGCAGCCCTAAATATGCCCAAGAAAAAATGATATACTAGGGCAATTGTGCAAAGATATGTTTGCTAAGGACCTATCCAACTGTTTTCCTCACAACACAACACTGGGACTGGGAGACCTGGCAGCCAGCTCATTTTTTTGCCTCCGGCCAGAGGTGCAAAGCTGAGCAGGCCACCAGGTCTCCCAGTTCTGCCTTCCTTGACTGGGTGTACAAAGAGTATAAGTGTATAAAGTGTTAGTTCTAACATAACATGACACTATAGTTTATTTTAATTATGGTTAGTGAAGCCAGGATTCAGCTCACAGATGGTGCCTCAAGGAATTTGTCTTGTTACACTGCATTTCTCTCCGAAGCCTTAAGAGGGCATTGCCAAAGAACAAATCATGATTAAATCATTATTCGGGTGAGGGCTTTGCTGTCAAGTCACAGCTGCTTTATGGTAACAAGAGAAAATTGTTGCTATGTGACCCGTTATTTGGTCCATGTCTCCGCCATTCTAGTGCTTTTATATTTTAGCATCTCAGCAAGAGAACAAGTGGTCACAGAACAAATGGTGTTGATCCAGGAGAAAAGTCAGGATGGTTCGTGTGCATTCTGACTATACATAATGAACAAAATTGCTATTTCCATTTTACTTTGCTTGTGAGATTCTCAGGGGCCTAAATTTGGCCTGTGCTAAAGACAAAATGCTGTACTAAATAGTCTAAACACTAGGTAGGCAGTTCTTAAGTTCTAAAACACCTGTTTGGCTAAAAGCAGTAGCATGTTGCATCAGCTTAGTCAGGAAGGGATAATCTCAGAAAAGATCTTTCCTTCCTACACACAGCTGGATTCAGCACAAGTTTGTGTGCCTGGAGTTCAGCCAGGCATACAAAATCTCTGCCATATGCCAGACCACATGCTGTTGGGCAGCCTTCTCAACTTGGGGAGGGGGGGAAATGCCAATGTTGGCTTGAATCTTGTTGGAAATTAATCTAACTTGTTGATTAGCAGAGTGCGGAATAAGAGACCATAAGACAGTTGCTGTGATTATAAAAATGAGTTTACTTACTAATAAGGGGGAAAAGGGTTACATGGAATAAAAACAAAAGAACAACTTTCTATTCTAGCACTAACTTGGTTATATTGCCTAGAACCTTGTGCTGCCACATGGTGCCTATGTAACAAGACAGAGATTCACCTCTTAAGGTGAATCTCCTCATGTGTGTGTTTGCTTGTGAGTGAGACAAAGAAACATAGTTAACTTTATAACCTCTGACCTACGTGACTAGTCCCACATAAGCAATGCTGGGTTAACTGACCAATGACTTAATCAATGAGGTGGTCCTAAAACTGTGACCTCAGTAACTAATTAGCATGCACACAGTTAACCCCATAATGTCAGGATTGTGACAGTCACTTGCAAATCCCAACAAATCTTCAGGCTAGATTTTAGCTGTTCCACCACTAAGAGCAGTTGGATCTACTCAGCGACTTCTCCTGTTGGATGAATTAATCTCCCTGAGGATGTGAGGAAGGATCCACAAACTTTTGTGATTCTTGAATAGAGGTTAGTCAGCATGATGAGCAATAAGTAACAGTATCTTTTATTTAGGTCTAATTCTGTATCAGGGGAAAAATGGATTTAGATGTTAAATAAATAAAACATCAACTCTCCTCACAGACCTTTAATGTAAGTAAACAAGATAAATGAATCCTGTGATCCATCTGTGGAAATGCTAGCGCCTGCAGGTTTTCCCAGCTTTCCCCCCCAGCAGCTATTTGTGACTGCAAGGAAATTTATTCCTGGAGTCATAGGACCTCTGTGAAGTGACAACTATGTGGGTTGGAAAGCTGCAGGGGCAGACTGATAATAGCAAAATCATTCTCTCCTGCTTCTGGGATGAGTAGAATTCAATTCAACCCATGGACTGCAGATCATAACGGTCAGCTAAGCTGCTTAAAATCCCATGAAATCAACTGACATATTATTGAGCACTGCAGCTAAGAAAAGACATGGTATAATAAAAATGATGATTTGCCATAATTTGTTGCCATCTATTTTGCTGCATGTCAGAATCAAGCCAGTTAATTTGATTGTATTCTACTGAGAGTATAATGAGGAGTTCTCCTATCCTTTCTTCACAAGTCACCAAAAATGTTTGCAAATGTTTTCAGTCTCCTCTCCCCTCCCCCCATTTTTCTGTGTTTTTTAAAAAAATCTTCATGGATTCAGTACTTCAGTGGTTTATGTTGCAATTTGCCATAGCTCATCTAAGCAAATTTATATGTGTAGATTTATAGCCAGGACAAAAAAATCCAGTGATAAGTTTCTGATCTTTGCCTTAAGACTGGTTTACATCATTTCTCATTTGGACATAACAGTATCTTTACTCTGAACTTGCTCAACTGAGCAACCAAATGCTGCCATTAGGTTATAGAGAAGAGGTGGCTGTGTTGATCTACTGCAGCAAAAACTGCAAAGAGTCTTGTGGCATCTTAAAGACGAACACATTTATTATAGCCCGAGACCACACTTCATCAAATGCATGAAACAGACAACTAAACAAGTAAATATTTAGAGCTAGACTACGGGCAGGGTGGGAATGTGATTTTAGTTGTTTGGTTTTTATGAAGCAAA
Source organism: Sphaerodactylus townsendi (assembly GCF_021028975.2). Lineage (NCBI taxonomy): Eukaryota > Metazoa > Chordata > Lepidosauria > Squamata > Sphaerodactylidae > Sphaerodactylus > Sphaerodactylus townsendi. Next base: position 55,685,490 of record NC_059426.1, read on the forward strand.
ACAATAGTCATAGGTGTATCACAGAACTAGCATAACTCTAATGAAGCACACTTTGGACTAATGGCCACTGATAATGAATAGCTAATGGCAAGATCTACAGTATAAGTGGAAGAGCAATTACTTTCCTTATTCAGCAGAATATTCTCATGATCCCTCAGGCAGCCATGGAGGGAAAAGGTGTTTTATTATTGTGTTTGTTTCCCCATACCCACAATGACACACACTACTCATACAAAACAGAATGTCTCATCTTCCCCTAGGTTCTTCCCCTACACTTGTGTCAAACATTACTTTTAAAAATAAATTTTTATACTGGATGTTCTCCAAGGAGCTCAGGGAAGTATACATGATCTCTATACCCTATTTTATCCACACATCAACTTTGTAGGTTAGGCTGAGAGAGAGCGGAGGTCCAAGGTGAGCTTCAGGGGAGTACAGGTGCATCTGTGTGGCACTAAACTAGGTTTACATGAGCTCTAGCCGATATTTTATGAGTATCTACATAGGCAGTTGCCGAAAAGATTTCTTCAACACAAAGCCAGCTGCAAAGAGACAACCACTCATGTCTGAGAGCTGGAATTGTGCAAGCAGGGACCTCCAACAAAATCCTATGAATTTTTCAGTCATCCTCAAAGTTGTAAAAGCACATCTACTGATTCAGTTCCTGATAAACTCTGGTTAACACCTGTTTTGAGAACCATTTTGGTTGCTGTGTAACTTTCAAACGCTATCCATTTCCCTCCCTAAGATCTGCTGATGCATCATGGTTCCTTGGGGAAGGTTGACACCATAGGTTTTCAGCAATTTCTGCAAAACAGGGGAAGTCTGCCCTAGCCAAGGTGGCCTCTTTGTATGGGTTTTTTACCCTCTTGGGAATTAGATATATGTTGATGGCATTGCCTACAACAGACAGCCCAGCAGGATGCAGTTATCCCATTTGGCCAAAATAAGATACTGCTTTAGCTGCGTCAGCAGACATCATTTGCATTTTTTTCACATTTTATGATAGGTTTATAAAAATACAGAAATGAAAGCAATATACAGATAACAAAGTACATACGGACACTTTGAATGATGCTCAAACAGTCACGTCCAAAATACATTCATCTCAGTTTTTGGCATGCCTCCCGGGGAAGGGAGTCATCATCAATACACATCTACACAAGTTGGATGTTCTGGTTTGATATAGGTCAGTTATGCACCCACATCTTATTCTGCCCTTTCTCAGCAGAAAATTTGCCTCCCTTCCATGTAGGGCAAGTAGCATGTATTCTGCTCTGCTGTCGTCCTCACCTCTTCAACTTTTTTCTGGTTTGGGGCAGGAGTAGCGCATTCCCTTACAAATCACATTCTCTTTGCCCTGGGTTTGTATGGTTGCCAACATTTGCATGGGGAATTAGCATGGGGAAGTTATATTGTGCCTTTGCGGTTCTGTGTCCTGCAGCACATGCATCATTTCTTCTCGCCTCATACAACCTTTGGCACTCTTTACCTAAAGCCTGGTTTTTTTGAGGGGTGTGTGTATGCAATACAAAACTCATTTAACATATTTACAAGGAATATTACATTAGTACATTGATACACAGATGTTGCTGCCAGTGGGAAATGGTGGATTCTATGACATGACGAAGAAAGAGGCAAAAACACTTCCCCCAGATGCCACAATAATGGGGCTTTTTCTGCTGGGAAACTGCACTGATCACAAATAAGCTCAGGGAAACCTGGCAAAGATTTGAGCTCTTCTGCCAGCATGCCTCCCAAGGGATGGCGAAAACTCCCAATGGAAGAAGATTTCACAGAATAAGTCTTTGCGTAGGATTTATGTAGTGATTCACTAATGGTCACTAGTTGAACGAAGGGTTTCAAGTTGGGATTGGTGGGATTTCCCAAGTTGGTACAGGCATGGCAGGCGGGCAATAAGCTCTCCAGACCTGGCGGAAGCCAGCATGGATCCCCGGGCAAACAGAAGTGTTACGGTTGCAGTTCAGATATTTGGCACATTTTCCATATTATTAATAAAAGAATAAAATTAAATTAAAATCCACCAGAAGCCACTTGACCAGAGAGCAGAACAAAATGGAGGTTGGAGGGTACAAGGAGAGGGCCAGCTGGAAAAGTGGGAGGAAGGTGGAATGACCCGATAGGAGGACACTGTTATGGGTGGGGAAAAGGAGGAGATGGGAGGGAGGAGAAAACCCAAAGGAGGCATCATGCAGACATTTACGTCATCTTCCATACAAAGTGGGAAAAAAGTTGGGGTTTCCCCATACCTGGAAAACACAGGCCTTCCCCTTAAAAAAGCGCAGTCACTTCAGAGCCAGTTATTCATATTAATGAACATTAGACATGAGAGACTCTTTTCTTGCTCTGTATTTTAAAGAAAACTTGTCTTCTAAGATGCATCTCCAGGCCACATAAAATTTCCTCAAGAATCACGTGCAGTTTATGGGTGATCTCTGGCCCAAATGACTGTAAGCCACATAGTATGGAACAGGAGAAAACCAGCATAAAACAATCAGTTTGGTTGGCTGAAAGAATCTAGAAAGAAAATCATTGACGTGTTAGCTTTAAAAGGAAAGATAAACAAGAATGGGACAGCAATAATCTTTGTCCTCCAGGAAACGAATGTTCGTGCATCTTCATCATAAAATAATCCAGGTGATAATAATATTCAGGCCTTAGGCAAAACTGGGCTCCAAGCAGAGCTAATTAAGAGTCACATTTAGCTTTCATATCCAAAATGGCACTGCCTGATGAGTCAAGTGAGAGTCTGCCTCCAAGCAAGAAATTAGCTCTTTTCTGTACCAGACTAGTTACATTTCACTCAGTTTGGAGACACCAGTTCTTCTTTGCTCCTGTGGGCTGGGCTTCATCAGCTGCAGCACCTGTGTGAATCCACTTACTTCGTTATGAGATGAAGAACTGTGATGCTTGCGTAAGTGAATGTACTTCCTTAAGTGCCACTGCCGCCATTTTCTGTGAATCTCCAGCTGTACCTAAGTGAAAAGTGTCAAAGTACTTCAGGCAGACAGCACATCTTATAAGAGCCAAAGAATTTGCTAGTGGGGCAGCCAAGTTCTGAGTGTGTGGGCTGAATGGAGTTGGTCACCCAAGTACCTCTAGCAGGGGCGTAGCTGCCAAGGGTGGGAATGGGGCGTCTTGCACCAGGCGCATGCCAGTGCATGGGCAGGAAATGGGCATGGCAGGGGTGTTCCAGGGTGGGGGCGCAGGGCAACACACATGTCCCGGGCACAGTTCCCCCTCACTACGCCCCGACCTCTAGCCTCATCAATGACAGCATGATTCAGTTGGTCAGCAGGTTCATCTCAGAAACTGAGTTTGGCTAATGGGAACCAGGACAACACAAGGCCCAAGTGCTACCAAGGAGCAATGAGAAAGACCAAGCTGGACAGCAGGACACCAAAGGCTAGGCCAGGTGCCTTGAAAATGATCACCATGGAAATGGGACTCCTGTGGAGCAAAGAAGCCACATGGGGACAGGGGACAGGGGACAGTGGCAGGGCCTGTAGAGCTTGGCTAGTGCTATATACCATATATACTCGTATATAAGTCGACCCATATATAAGTCGAGGCACCTAATTTTACCACAAAAAACTGGGAAAACTTATTGACTCATGTATAAGTCTAGAGTGGGAAATGCAGCAGCTACTGGTAAATTTCAAAAATAAAAATAGATACCAATAAAAATGTTTTTAAATATTTATTTCAAAGAAAAACAATAACTTTAAATGTTCTGAAGTGGAATATATAACTCTCACCAACAGCATCTCTTCAGAGTTTCATAGGGAAGATGCTGAACAAGATCCCCCTTTTAAAAAGTCCCTACAGGTTCTCCTTCAACACAGATAGCTTATTGTAGTAATGCACTGCTGACCCAGCAGCAGCATGGTAGTGAGCGTTGGGGCGTAGCGGACCTCTGACCATCTGGTCGCACCGCACCCCCACTCCTCATCCCCCTATGAGTCACGGGTCATGAACTGTCTGGCTCAGTCACCGGGCGCAGGGACAATGGTCTTGCCCCCAGGTGAGGGATTAGGAAACTCAGGCAGCTTACGCTCCTCATCCGCACGTGGCGCTGGGTGAGATCATGCATCACATGATGATCTCCCGACCTCCCGCCTCCCGCTCGCCCGGAACTCCCCCCGGTCCCTCCCTCCTACACGCCCTGGGGGGGTGGGGGGGGGGGGGGGTGGGGGGGGGGGGGGGTGGGGGGGGGGGGGGGTGGGGGGGGGGGGGGGTGGGGGGGGGGGGGGGTGGGGGGGGGGGGGGGTGGGGGGGGGGGGGGGTGGGGGGGGGGGGGGGTGGGGGGGGGGGGGGGTGGGGGGGGGGGGGGGTGGGGGGGGGGGGGGGTGGGGGGGGGGGGGGGTGGGGGGGGGGGGGGGTGGGGGGGGGGGGGGGTGGGGGGGGGGGGGGGTGGGGGGGGGGGGGGGTGGGGGGGGGGGGGGGTGGGGGGGGGGGGGGGTGGGGGGGGGGGGGGGTGGGGGGGGGGGGGGGTGGGGGGGGGGGGGGGTGGGGGGGGGGGGGGGTGGGGGGGGGGGGGGGTGGGGGGGGGGGGGGGTGGGGGGGGGGGGGGGTGGGGGGGGGGGGGGGTGGGGGGGGGGGGGGGTGGGGGGGGGGGGGGGTGGGGGGGGGGGGGGGTGGGGGGGGGGGGGGGTGGGGGGGGGGGGGGGTGGGGGGGGGGGGGGGTGGGGGGGGGGGGGGGTGGGGGGGGGGGGGGGTGGGGGGGGGGGGGGGTGGGGGGGGGGGGGGGTGGGGGGGGGGGGGGGTGGGGGGGGGGGGGGGTGGGGGGGGGGGGGGGTGGGGGGGGGGGGGGGTGGGGGGGGGGGGGGGTGGGGGGGGGGGGGGGTGGGGGGGGGGGGGGGTGGGGGGGGGGGGGGGTGGGGGGGGGGGGGGGTGGGGGGGGGGGGGGGTGGGGGGGGGGGGGGGTGGGGGGGGGGGGGGGTGGGGGGGGGGGGGGGTGGGGGGGGGGGGGGGTGGGGGGGGGGGGGGGTGGGGGGGGGGGGGGGTGGGGGGGGGGGGGGGTGGGGGGGGGGGGGGGTGGGGGGGGGGGGGGGTGGGGGGGGGGGGGGGTGGGGGGGGGGGGGGGTGGGGGGGGGGGGGGGTGGGGGGGGGGGGGGGTGGGGGGGGGGGGGGGTGGGGGGGGGGGGGGGTGGGGGGGGGGGGGGGTGGGGGGGGGGGGGGGTGGGGGGGGGGGGGGGTGGGGGGGGGGGGGGGTGGGGGGGGGGGGGGGTGGGGGGGGGGGGGGGTGGGGGGGGGGGGGGGTGGGGGGGGGGGGGGGTGGGGGGGGGGGGGGGTGGGGGGGGGGGGGGGTGGGGGGGGGGGGGGGTGGGGGGGGGGGGGGGTGGGGGGGGGGGGGGGTGGGGGGGGGGGGGGGTGGGGGGGGGGGGGGGTGGGGGGGGGGGGGGGTGGGGGGGGGGGGGGGTGGGGGGGGGGGGGGGTGGGGGGGGGGGGGGGTGGGGGGGGGGGGGGGTGGGGGGGGGGGGGGGTGGGGGGGGGGGGGGGTGGGGGGGGGGGGGGGTGGGGGGGGGGGGGGGTGGGGGGGGGGGGGGGTGGGGGGGGGGGGGGGTGGGGGGGGGGGGGGGTGGGGGGGGGGGGGGGTGGGGGGGGGGGGGGGTGGGGGGGGGGGGGGGTGGGGGGGGGGGGGGGTGGGGGGGGGGGGGGGTGGGGGGGGGGGGGGGTGGGGGGGGGGGGGGGTGGGGGGGGGGGGGGGTGGGGGGGGGGGGGGGTGGGGGGGGGGGGGGGTGGGGGGGGGGGGGGGTGGGGGGGGGGGGGGGTGGGGGGGGGGGGGGGTGGGGGGGGGGGGGGGTGGGGGGGGGGGGGGGTGGGGGGGGGGGGGGGTGGGGGGGGGGGGGGGTGGGGGGGGGGGGGGGTGGGGGGGGGGGGGGGTGGGGGGGGGGGGGGGTGGGGGGGGGGGGGGGTGGGGGGGGGGGGGGGTGGGGGGGGGGGGGGGTGGGGGGGGGGGGGGGTGGGGGGGGGGGGGGGTGGGGGGGGGGGGGGGTGGGGGGGGGGGGGGGTGGGGGGGGGGGGGGGTGGGGGGGGGGGGGGGTGGGGGGGGGGGGGGGTGGGGGGGGGGGGGGGTGGGGGGGGGGGGGGGTGGGGGGGGGGGGGGGTGGGGGGGGGGGGGGGTGGGGGGGGGGGGGGGTGGGGGGGGGGGGGGGTGGGGGGGGGGGGGGGTGGGGGGGGGGGGGGGTGGGGGGGGGGGGGGGTGGGGGGGGGGGGGGGTGGGGGGGGGGGGGGGTGGGGGGGGGGGGGGGTGGGGGGGGGGGGGGGTGGGGGGGGGGGGGGGTGGGGGGGGGGGGGGGTGGGGGGGGGGGGGGGTGGGGGGGGGGGGGGGTGGGGGGGGGGGGGGGTGGGGGGGGGGGGGGGTGGGGGGGGGGGGGGGTGGGGGGGGGGGGGGGTGGGGGGGGGGGGGGGTGGGGGGGGGGGGGGGTGGGGGGGGGGGGGGGTGGGGGGGGGGGGGGGTGGGGGGGGGGGGGGGTGGGGGGGGGGGGGGGTGGGGGGGGGGGGGGGTGGGGGGGGGGGGGGGTGGGGGGGGGGGGGGGTGGGGGGGGGGGGGGGTGGGGGGGGGGGGGGGTGGGGGGGGGGGGGGGTGGGGGGGGGGGGGGGTGGGGGGGGGGGGGGGTGGGGGGGGGGGGGGGTGGGGGGGGGGGGGGGTGGGGGGGGGGGGGGGTGGGGGGGGGGGGGGGTGGGGGGGGGGGGGGGTGGGGGGGGGGGGGGGTGGGGGGGGGGGGGGGTGGGGGGGGGGGGGGGTGGGGGGGGGGGGGGGTGGGGGGGGGGGGGGGTGGGGGGGGGGGGGGGTGGGGGGGGGGGGGGGTGGGGGGGGGGGGGGGTGGGGGGGGGGGGGGGTGGGGGGGGGGGGGGGTGGGGGGGGGGGGGGGTGGGGGGGGGGGGGGGTGGGGGGGGGGGGGGGTGGGGGGGGGGGGGGGTGGGGGGGGGGGGGGGTGGGGGGGGGGGGGGGTGGGGGGGGGGGGGGGTGGGGGGGGGGGGGGGTGGGGGGGGGGGGGGGTGGGGGGGGGGGGGGGTGGGGGGGGGGGGGGGTGGGGGGGGGGGGGGGTGGGGGGGGGGGGGGGTGGGGGGGGGGGGGGGTGGGGGGGGGGGGGGGTGGGGGGGGGGGGGGGTGGGGGGGGGGGGGGGTGGGGGGGGGGGGGGGTGGGGGGGGGGGGGGGTGGGGGGGGGGGGGGGTGGGGGGGGGGGGGGGTGGGGGGGGGGGGGGGTGGGGGGGGGGGGGGGTGGGGGGGGGGGGGGGTGGGGGGGGGGGGGGGTGGGGGGGGGGGGGGGTGGGGGGGGGGGGGGGTGGGGGGGGGGGGGGGTGGGGGGGGGGGGGGGTGGGGGGGGGGGGGGGTGGGGGGGGGGGGGGGTGGGGGGGGGGGGGGGTGGGGGGGGGGGGGGGTGGGGGGGGGGGGGGGTGGGGGGGGGGGGGGGTGGGGGGGGGGGGGGGTGGGGGGGGGGGGGGGTGGGGGGGGGGGGGGGTGGGGGGGGGGGGGGGTGGGGGGGGGGGGGGGTGGGGGGGGGGGGGGGTGGGGGGGGGGGGGGGTGGGGGGGGGGGGGGGTGGGGGGGGGGGGGGGTGGGGGGGGGGGGGGGTGGGGGGGGGGGGGGGTGGGGGGGGGGGGGGGTGGGGGGGGGGGGGGGTGGGGGGGGGGGGGGGTGGGGGGGGGGGGGGGTGGGGGGGGGGGGGGGTGGGGGGGGGGGGGGGTGGGGGGGGGGGGGGGTGGGGGGGGGGGGGGGTGGGGGGGGGGGGGGGTGGGGGGGGGGGGGGGTGGGGGGGGGGGGGGGTGGGGGGGGGGGGGGGTGGGGGGGGGGGGGGGTGGGGGGGGGGGGGGGTGGGGGGGGGGGGGGGTGGGGGGGGGGGGGGGTGGGGGGGGGGGGGGGTGGGGGGGGGGGGGGGTGGGGGGGGGGGGGGGTGGGGGGGGGGGGGGGTGGGGGGGGGGGGGGGTGGGGGGGGGGGGGGGTGGGGGGGGGGGGGGGTGGGGGGGGGGGGGGGTGGGGGGGGGGGGGGGTGGGGGGGGGGGGGGGTGGGGGGGGGGGGGGGTGGGGGGGGGGGGGGGTGGGGGGGGGGGGGGGTGGGGGGGGGGGGGGGTGGGGGGGGGGGGGGGTGGGGGGGGGGGGGGGTGGGGGGGGGGGGGGGTGGGGGGGGGGGGGGGTGGGGGGGGGGGGGGGTGGGGGGGGGGGGGGGTGGGGGGGGGGGGGGGTGGGGGGGGGGGGGGGTGGGGGGGGGGGGGGGTGGGGGGGGGGGGGGGTGGGGGGGGGGGGGGGTGGGGGGGGGGGGGGGTGGGGGGGGGGGGGGGTGGGGGGGGGGGGGGGTGGGGGGGGGGGGGGGTGGGGGGGGGGGGGGGTGGGGGGGGGGGGGGGTGGGGGGGGGGGGGGGTGGGGGGGGGGGGGGGTGGGGGGGGGGGGGGGTGGGGGGGGGGGGGGGTGGGGGGGGGGGGGGGTGGGGGGGGGGGGGGGTGGGGGGGGGGGGGGGTGGGGGGGGGGGGGGGTGGGGGGGGGGGGGGGTGGGGGGGGGGGGGGGTGGGGGGGGGGGGGGGTGGGGGGGGGGGGGGGTGGGGGGGGGGGGGGGTGGGGGGGGGGGGGGGTGGGGGGGGGGGGGGGTGGGGGGGGGGGGGGGTGGGGGGGGGGGGGGGTGGGGGGGGGGGGGGGTGGGGGGGGGGGGGGGTGGGGGGGGGGGGGGGTGGGGGGGGGGGGGGGTGGGGGGGGGGGGGGGTGGGGGGGGGGGGGGGTGGGGGGGGGGGGGGGTGGGGGGGGGGGGGGGTGGGGGGGGGGGGGGGTGGGGGGGGGGGGGGGTGGGGGGGGGGGGGGGTGGGGGGGGGGGGGGGTGGGGGGGGGGGGGGGTGGGGGGGGGGGGGGGTGGGGGGGGGGGGGGGTGGGGGGGGGGGGGGGTGGGGGGGGGGGGGGGTGGGGGGGGGGGGGGGTGGGGGGGGGGGGGGGTGGGGGGGGGGGGGGGTGGGGGGGGGGGGGGGTGGGGGGGGGGGGGGGTGGGGGGGGGGGGGGGTGGGGGGGGGGGGGGGTGGGGGGGGGGGGGGGTGGGGGGGGGGGGGGGTGGGGGGGGGGGGGGGTGGGGGGGGGGGGGGGTGGGGGGGGGGGGGGGTGGGGGGGGGGGGGGGTGGGGGGGGGGGGGGGTGGGGGGGGGGGGGGGTGGGGGGGGGGGGGGGTGGGGGGGGGGGGGGGTGGGGGGGGGGGGGGGTGGGGGGGGGGGGGGGTGGGGGGGGGGGGGGGTGGGGGGGGGGGGGGGTGGGGGGGGGGGGGGGTGGGGGGGGGGGGGGGTGGGGGGGGGGGGGGGTGGGGGGGGGGGGGGGTGGGGGGGGGGGGGGGTGGGGGGGGGGGGGGGTGGGGGGGGGGGGGGGTGGGGGGGGGGGGGGGTGGGGGGGGGGGGGGGTGGGGGGGGGGGGGGGTGGGGGGGGGGGGGGGTGGGGGGGGGGGGGGGTGGGGGGGGGGGGGGGTGGGGGGGGGGGGGGGTGGGGGGGGGGGGGGGTGGGGGGGGGGGGGGGTGGGGGGGGGGGGGGGTGGGGGGGGGGGGGGGTGGGGGGGGGGGGGGGTGGGGGGGGGGGGGGGTGGGGGGGGGGGGGGGTGGGGGGGGGGGGGGGTGGGGGGGGGGGGGGGTGGGGGGGGGGGGGGGTGGGGGGGGGGGGGGGTGGGGGGGGGGGGGGGTGGGGGGGGGGGGGGGTGGGGGGGGGGGGGGGTGGGGGGGGGGGGGGGTGGGGGGGGGGGGGGGTGGGGGGGGGGGGGGGTGGGGGGGGGGGGGGGTGGGGGGGGGGGGGGGTGGGGGGGGGGGGGGGTGGGGGGGGGGGGGGGTGGGGGGGGGGGGGGGTGGGGGGGGGGGGGGGTGGGGGGGGGGGGGGGTGGGGGGGGGGGGGGGTGGGGGGGGGGGGGGGTGGGGGGGGGGGGGGGTGGGGGGGGGGGGGGGTGGGGGGGGGGGGGGGTGGGGGGGGGGGGGGGTGGGGGGGGGGGGGGGTGGGGGGGGGGGGGGGTGGGGGGGGGGGGGGGTGGGGGGGGGGGGGGGTGGGGGGGGGGGGGGGTGGGGGGGGGGGGGGGTGGGGGGGGGGGGGGGTGGGGGGGGGGGGGGGTGGGGGGGGGGGGGGGTGGGGGGGGGGGGGGGTGGGGGGGGGGGGGGGTGGGGGGGGGGGGGGGTGGGGGGGGGGGGGGGTGGGGGGGGGGGGGGGTGGGGGGGGGGGGGGGTGGGGGGGGGGGGGGGTGGGGGGGGGGGGGGGTGGGGGGGGGGGGGGGTGGGGGGGGGGGGGGGTGGGGGGGGGGGGGGGTGGGGGGGGGGGGGGGTGGGGGGGGGGGGGGGTGGGGGGGGGGGGGGGTGGGGGGGGGGGGGGGTGGGGGGGGGGGGGGGTGGGGGGGGGGGGGGGTGGGGGGGGGGGGGGGTGGGGGGGGGGGGGGGTGGGGGGGGGGGGGGGTGGGGGGGGGGGGGGGTGGGGGGGGGGGGGGGTGGGGGGGGGGGGGGGTGGGGGGGGGGGGGGGTGGGGGGGGGGGGGGGTGGGGGGGGGGGGGGGTGGGGGGGGGGGGGGGTGGGGGGGGGGGGGGGTGGGGGGGGGGGGGGGTGGGGGGGGGGGGGGGTGGGGGGGGGGGGGGGTGGGGGGGGGGGGGGGTGGGGGGGGGGGGGGGTGGGGGGGGGGGGGGGTGGGGGGGGGGGGGGGTGGGGGGGGGGGGGGGTGGGGGGGGGGGGGGGTGGGGGGGGGGGGGGGTGGGGGGGGGGGGGGGTGGGGGGGGGGGGGGGTGGGGGGGGGGGGGGGTGGGGGGGGGGGGGGGTGGGGGGGGGGGGGGGTGGGGGGGGGGGGGGGTGGGGGGGGGGGGGGGTGGGGGGGGGGGGGGGTGGGGGGGGGGGGGGGTGGGGGGGGGGGGGGGTGGGGGGGGGGGGGGGTGGGGGGGGGGGGGGGTGGGGGGGGGGGGGGGTGGGGGGGGGGGGGGGTGGGGGGGGGGGGGGGTGGGGGGGGGGGGGGGTGGGGGGGGGGGGGGGTGGGGGGGGGGGGGGGTGGGGGGGGGGGGGGGTGGGGGGGGGGGGGGGTGGGGGGGGGGGGGGGTGGGGGGGGGGGGGGGTGGGGGGGGGGGGGGGTGGGGGGGGGGGGGGGTGGGGGGGGGGGGGGGTGGGGGGGGGGGGGGGTGGGGGGGGGGGGGGGTGGGGGGGGGGGGGGGTGGGGGGGGGGGGGGGTGGGGGGGGGGGGGGGTGGGGGGGGGGGGGGGTGGGGGGGGGGGGGGGTGGGGGGGGGGGGGGGTGGGGGGGGGGGGGGGTGGGGGGGGGGGGGGGTGGGGGGGGGGGGGGGTGGGGGGGGGGGGGGGTGGGGGGGGGGGGGGGTGGGGGGGGGGGGGGGTGGGGGGGGGGGGGGGTGGGGGGGGGGGGGGGTGGGGGGGGGGGGGGGTGGGGGGGGGGGGGGGTGGGGGGGGGGGGGGGTGGGGGGGGGGGGGGGTGGGGGGGGGGGGGGGTGGGGGGGGGGGGGGGTGGGGGGGGGGGGGGGTGGGGGGGGGGGGGGGTGGGGGGGGGGGGGGGTGGGGGGGGGGGGGGGTGGGGGGGGGGGGGGGTGGGGGGGGGGGGGGGTGGGGGGGGGGGGGGGTGGGGGGGGGGGGGGGTGGGGGGGGGGGGGGGTGGGGGGGGGGGGGGGTGGGGGGGGGGGGGGGTGGGGGGGGGGGGGGGTGGGGGGGGGGGGGGGTGGGGGGGGGGGGGGGTGGGGGGGGGGGGGGGTGGGGGGGGGGGGGGGTGGGGGGGGGGGGGGGTGGGGGGGGGGGGGGGTGGGGGGGGGGGGGGGTGGGGGGGGGGGGGGGTGGGGGGGGGGGGGGGTGGGGGGGGGGGGGGGTGGGGGGGGGGGGGGGTGGGGGGGGGGGGGGGTGGGGGGGGGGGGGGGTGGGGGGGGGGGGGGGTGGGGGGGGGGGGGGGTGGGGGGGGGGGGGGGTGGGGGGGGGGGGGGGTGGGGGGGGGGGGGGGTGGGGGGGGGGGGGGGTGGGGGGGGGGGGGGGTGGGGGGGGGGGGGGGTGGGGGGGGGGGGGGGTGGGGGGGGGGGGGGGTGGGGGGGGGGGGGGGTGGGGGGGGGGGGGGGTGGGGGGGGGGGGGGGTGGGGGGGGGGGGGGGTGGGGGGGGGGGGGGGTGGGGGGGGGGGGGGGTGGGGGGGGGGGGGGGTGGGGGGGGGGGGGGGTGGGGGGGGGGGGGGGTGGGGGGGGGGGGGGGTGGGGGGGGGGGGGGGTGGGGGGGGGGGGGGGTGGGGGGGGGGGGGGGTGGGGGGGGGGGGGGGTGGGGGGGGGGGGGGGTGGGGGGGGGGGGGGGTGGGGGGGGGGGGGGGTGGGGGGGGGGGGGGGTGGGGGGGGGGGGGGGTGGGGGGGGGGGGGGGTGGGGGGGGGGGGGGGTGGGGGGGGGGGGGGGTGGGGGGGGGGGGGGGTGGGGGGGGGGGGGGGTGGGGGGGGGGGGGGGTGGGGGGGGGGGGGGGTGGGGGGGGGGGGGGGTGGGGGGGGGGGGGGGTGGGGGGGGGGGGGGGTGGGGGGGGGGGGGGGTGGGGGGGGGGGGGGGTGGGGGGGGGGGGGGGTGGGGGGGGGGGGGGGTGGGGGGGGGGGGGGGTGGGGGGGGGGGGGGGTGGGGGGGGGGGGGGGTGGGGGGGGGGGGGGGTGGGGGGGGGGGGGGGTGGGGGGGGGGGGGGGTGGGGGGGGGGGGGGGTGGGGGGGGGGGGGGGTGGGGGGGGGGGGGGGTGGGGGGGGGGGGGGGTGGGGGGGGGGGGGGGTGGGGGGGGGGGGGGGTGGGGGGGGGGGGGGGTGGGGGGGGGGGGGGGTGGGGGGGGGGGGGGGTGGGGGGGGGGGGGGGTGGGGGGGGGGGGGGGTGGGGGGGGGGGGGGGTGGGGGGGGGGGGGGGTGGGGGGGGGGGGGGGTGGGGGGGGGGGGGGGTGGGGGGGGGGGGGGGTGGGGGGGGGGGGGGGTGGGGGGGGGGGGGGGTGGGGGGGGGGGGGGGTGGGGGGGGGGGGGGGTGGGGGGGGGGGGGGGTGGGGGGGGGGGGGGGTGGGGGGGGGGGGGGGTGGGGGGGGGGGGGGGTGGGGGGGGGGGGGGGTGGGGGGGGGGGGGGGTGGGGGGGGGGGGGGGTGGGGGGGGGGGGGGGTGGGGGGGGGGGGGGGTGGGGGGGGGGGGGGGTGGGGGGGGGGGGGGGTGGGGGGGGGGGGGGGTGGGGGGGGGGGGGGGTGGGGGGGGGGGGGGGTGGGGGGGGGGGGGGGTGGGGGGGGGGGGGGGTGGGGGGGGGGGGGGGTGGGGGGGGGGGGGGGTGGGGGGGGGGGGGGGTGGGGGGGGGGGGGGGTGGGGGGGGGGGGGGGTGGGGGGGGGGGGGGGTGGGGGGGGGGGGGGGTGGGGGGGGGGGGGGGTGGGGGGGGGGGGGGGTGGGGGGGGGGGGGGGTGGGGGGGGGGGGGGGTGGGGGGGGGGGGGGGTGGGGGGGGGGGGGGGTGGGGGGGGGGGGGGGTGGGGGGGGGGGGGGGTGGGGGGGGGGGGGGGTGGGGGGGGGGGGGGGTGGGGGGGGGGGGGGGTGGGGGGGGGGGGGGGTGGGGGGGGGGGGGGGTGGGGGGGGGGGGGGGTGGGGGGGGGGGGGGGTGGGGGGGGGGGGGGGTGGGGGGGGGGGGGGGTGGGGGGGGGGGGGGGTGGGGGGGGGGGGGGGTGGGGGGGGGGGGGGGTGGGGGGGGGGGGGGGTGGGGGGGGGGGGGGGTGGGGGGGGGGGGGGGTGGGGGGGGGGGGGGGTGGGGGGGGGGGGGGGTGGGGGGGGGGGGGGGTGGGGGGGGGGGGGGGTGGGGGGGGGGGGGGGTGGGGGGGGGGGGGGGTGGGGGGGGGGGGGGGTGGGGGGGGGGGGGGGTGGGGGGGGGGGGGGGTGGGGGGGGGGGGGGGTGGGGGGGGGGGGGGGTGGGGGGGGGGGGGGGTGGGGGGGGGGGGGGGTGGGGGGGGGGGGGGGTGGGGGGGGGGGGGGGTGGGGGGGGGGGGGGGTGGGGGGGGGGGGGGGTGGGGGGGGGGGGGGGTGGGGGGGGGGGGGGGTGGGGGGGGGGGGGGGTGGGGGGGGGGGGGGGTGGGGGGGGGGGGGGGTGGGGGGGGGGGGGGGTGGGGGGGGGGGGGGGTGGGGGGGGGGGGGGGTGGGGGGGGGGGGGGGTGGGGGGGGGGGGGGGTGGGGGGGGGGGGGGGTGGGGGGGGGGGGGGGTGGGGGGGGGGGGGGGTGGGGGGGGGGGGGGGTGGGGGGGGGGGGGGGTGGGGGGGGGGGGGGGTGGGGGGGGGGGGGGGTGGGGGGGGGGGGGGGTGGGGGGGGGGGGGGGTGGGGGGGGGGGGGGGTGGGGGGGGGGGGGGGTGGGGGGGGGGGGGGGTGGGGGGGGGGGGGGGTGGGGGGGGGGGGGGGTGGGGGGGGGGGGGGGTGGGGGGGGGGGGGGGTGGGGGGGGGGGGGGGTGGGGGGGGGGGGGGGTGGGGGGGGGGGGGGGTGGGGGGGGGGGGGGGTGGGGGGGGGGGGGGGTGGGGGGGGGGGGGGGTGGGGGGGGGGGGGGGTGGGGGGGGGGGGGGGTGGGGGGGGGGGGGGGTGGGGGGGGGGGGGGGTGGGGGGGGGGGGGGGTGGGGGGGGGGGGGGGTGGGGGGGGGGGGGGGTGGGGGGGGGGGGGGGTGGGGGGGGGGGGGGGTGGGGGGGGGGGGGGGTGGGGGGGGGGGGGGGTGGGGGGGGGGGGGGGTGGGGGGGGGGGGGGGTGGGGGGGGGGGGGGGTGGGGGGGGGGGGGGGTGGGGGGGGGGGGGGGTGGGGGGGGGGGGGGGTGGGGGGGGGGGGGGGTGGGGGGGGGGGGGGGTGGGGGGGGGGGGGGGTGGGGGGGGGGGGGGGTGGGGGGGGGGGGGGGTGGGGGGGGGGGGGGGTGGGGGGGGGGGGGGGTGGGGGGGGGGGGGGGTGGGGGGGGGGGGGGGTGGGGGGGGGGGGGGGTGGGGGGGGGGGGGGGTGGGGGGGGGGGGGGGTGGGGGGGGGGGGGGGTGGGGGGGGGGGGGGGTGGGGGGGGGGGGGGGTGGGGGGGGGGGGGGGTGGGGGGGGGGGGGGGTGGGGGGGGGGGGGGGTGGGGGGGGGGGGGGGTGGGGGGGGGGGGGGGTGGGGGGGGGGGGGGGTGGGGGGGGGGGGGGGTGGGGGGGGGGGGGGGTGGGGGGGGGGGGGGGTGGGGGGGGGGGGGGGTGGGGGGGGGGGGGGGTGGGGGGGGGGGGGGGTGGGGGGGGGGGGGGGTGGGGGGGGGGGGGGGTGGGGGGGGGGGGGGGTGGGGGGGGGGGGGGGTGGGGGGGGGGGGGGGTGGGGGGGGGGGGGGGTGGGGGGGGGGGGGGGTGGGGGGGGGGGGGGGTGGGGGGGGGGGGGGGTGGGGGGGGGGGGGGGTGGGGGGGGGGGGGGGTGGGGGGGGGGGGGGGTGGGGGGGGGGGGGGGTGGGGGGGGGGGGGGGTGGGGGGGGGGGGGGGTGGGGGGGGGGGGGGGTGGGGGGGGGGGGGGGTGGGGGGGGGGGGGGGTGGGGGGGGGGGGGGGTGGGGGGGGGGGGGGGTGGGGGGGGGGGGGGGTGGGGGGGGGGGGGGGTGGGGGGGGGGGGGGGTGGGGGGGGGGGGGGGTGGGGGGGGGGGGGGGTGGGGGGGGGGGGGGGTGGGGGGGGGGGGGGGTGGGGGGGGGGGGGGGTGGGGGGGGGGGGGGGTGGGGGGGGGGGGGGGTGGGGGGGGGGGGGGGTGGGGGGGGGGGGGGGTGGGGGGGGGGGGGGGTGGGGGGGGGGGGGGGTGGGGGGGGGGGGGGGTGGGGGGGGGGGGGGGTGGGGGGGGGGGGGGGTGGGGGGGGGGGGGGGTGGGGGGGGGGGGGGGTGGGGGGGGGGGGGGGTGGGGGGGGGGGGGGGTGGGGGGGGGGGGGGGTGGGGGGGGGGGGGGGTGGGGGGGGGGGGGGGTGGGGGGGGGGGGGGGTGGGGGGGGGGGGGGGTGGGGGGGGGGGGGGGTGGGGGGGGGGGGGGGTGGGGGGGGGGGGGGGTGGGGGGGGGGGGGGGTGGGGGGGGGGGGGGGTGGGGGGGGGGGGGGGTGGGGGGGGGGGGGGGTGGGGGGGGGGGGGGGTGGGGGGGGGGGGGGGTGGGGGGGGGGGGGGGTGGGGGGGGGGGGGGGTGGGGGGGGGGGGGGGTGGGGGGGGGGGGGGGTGGGGGGGGGGGGGGGTGGGGGGGGGGGGGGGTGGGGGGGGGGGGGGGTGGGGGGGGGGGGGGGTGGGGGGGGGGGGGGGTGGGGGGGGGGGGGGGTGGGGGGGGGGGGGGGTGGGGGGGGGGGGGGGTGGGGGGGGGGGGGGGTGGGGGGGGGGGGGGGTGGGGGGGGGGGGGGGTGGGGGGGGGGGGGGGTGGGGGGGGGGGGGGGTGGGGGGGGGGGGGGGTGGGGGGGGGGGGGGGTGGGGGGGGGGGGGGGTGGGGGGGGGGGGGGGTGGGGGGGGGGGGGGGTGGGGGGGGGGGGGGGTGGGGGGGGGGGGGGGTGGGGGGGGGGGGGGGTGGGGGGGGGGGGGGGTGGGGGGGGGGGGGGGTGGGGGGGGGGGGGGGTGGGGGGGGGGGGGGGTGGGGGGGGGGGGGGGTGGGGGGGGGGGGGGGTGGGGGGGGGGGGGGGTGGGGGGGGGGGGGGGTGGGGGGGGGGGGGGGTGGGGGGGGGGGGGGGTGGGGGGGGGGGGGGGTGGGGGGGGGGGGGGGTGGGGGGGGGGGGGGGTGGGGGGGGGGGGGGGTGGGGGGGGGGGGGGGTGGGGGGGGGGGGGGGTGGGGGGGGGGGGGGGTGGGGGGGGGGGGGGGTGGGGGGGGGGGGGGGTGGGGGGGGGGGGGGGTGGGGGGGGGGGGGGGTGGGGGGGGGGGGGGGTGGGGGGGGGGGGGGGTGGGGGGGGGGGGGGGTGGGGGGGGGGGGGGGTGGGGGGGGGGGGGGGTGGGGGGGGGGGGGGGTGGGGGGGGGGGGGGGTGGGGGGGGGGGGGGGTGGGGGGGGGGGGGGGTGGGGGGGGGGGGGGGTGGGGGGGGGGGGGGGTGGGGGGGGGGGGGGGTGGGGGGGGGGGGGGGTGGGGGGGGGGGGGGGTGGGGGGGGGGGGGGGTGGGGGGGGGGGGGGGTGGGGGGGGGGGGGGGTGGGGGGGGGGGGGGGTGGGGGGGGGGGGGGGTGGGGGGGGGGGGGGGTGGGGGGGGGGGGGGGTGGGGGGGGGGGGGGGTGGGGGGGGGGGGGGGTGGGGGGGGGGGGGGGTGGGGGGGGGGGGGGGTGGGGGGGGGGGGGGGTGGGGGGGGGGGGGGGTGGGGGGGGGGGGGGGTGGGGGGGGGGGGGGGTGGGGGGGGGGGGGGGTGGGGGGGGGGGGGGGTGGGGGGGGGGGGGGGTGGGGGGGGGGGGGGGTGGGGGGGGGGGGGGGTGGGGGGGGGGGGGGGTGGGGGGGGGGGGGGGTGGGGGGGGGGGGGGGTGGGGGGGGGGGGGGGTGGGGGGGGGGGGGGGTGGGGGGGGGGGGGGGTGGGGGGGGGGGGGGGTGGGGGGGGGGGGGGGTGGGGGGGGGGGGGGGTGGGGGGGGGGGGGGGTGGGGGGGGGGGGGGGTGGGGGGGGGGGGGGGTGGGGGGGGGGGGGGGTGGGGGGGGGGGGGGGTGGGGGGGGGGGGGGGTGGGGGGGGGGGGGGGTGGGGGGGGGGGGGGGTGGGGGGGGGGGGGGGTGGGGGGGGGGGGGGGTGGGGGGGGGGGGGGGTGGGGGGGGGGGGGGGTGGGGGGGGGGGGGGGTGGGGGGGGGGGGGGGTGGGGGGGGGGGGGGGTGGGGGGGGGGGGGGGTGGGGGGGGGGGGGGGTGGGGGGGGGGGGGGGTGGGGGGGGGGGGGGGTGGGGGGGGGGGGGGGTGGGGGGGGGGGGGGGTGGGGGGGGGGGGGGGTGGGGGGGGGGGGGGGTGGGGGGGGGGGGGGGTGGGGGGGGGGGGGGGTGGGGGGGGGGGGGGGTGGGGGGGGGGGGGGGTGGGGGGGGGGGGGGGTGGGGGGGGGGGGGGGTGGGGGGGGGGGGGGGTGGGGGGGGGGGGGGGTGGGGGGGGGGGGGGGTGGGGGGGGGGGGGGGTGGGGGGGGGGGGGGGTGGGGGGGGGGGGGGGTGGGGGGGGGGGGGGGTGGGGGGGGGGGGGGGTGGGGGGGGGGGGGGGTGGGGGGGGGGGGGGGTGGGGGGGGGGGGGGGTGGGGGGGGGGGGGGGTGGGGGGGGGGGGGGGTGGGGGGGGGGGGGGGTGGGGGGGGGGGGGGGTGGGGGGGGGGGGGGGTGGGGGGGGGGGGGGGTGGGGGGGGGGGGGGGTGGGGGGGGGGGGGGGTGGGGGGGGGGGGGGGTGGGGGGGGGGGGGGGTGGGGGGGGGGGGGGGTGGGGGGGGGGGGGGGTGGGGGGGGGGGGGGGTGGGGGGGGGGGGGGGTGGGGGGGGGGGGGGGTGGGGGGGGGGGGGGGTGGGGGGGGGGGGGGGTGGGGGGGGGGGGGGGTGGGGGGGGGGGGGGGTGGGGGGGGGGGGGGGTGGGGGGGGGGGGGGGTGGGGGGGGGGGGGGGTGGGGGGGGGGGGGGGTGGGGGGGGGGGGGGGTGGGGGGGGGGGGGGGTGGGGGGGGGGGGGGGTGGGGGGGGGGGGGGGTGGGGGGGGGGGGGGGTGGGGGGGGGGGGGGGTGGGGGGGGGGGGGGGTGGGGGGGGGGGGGGGTGGGGGGGGGGGGGGGTGGGGGGGGGGGGGGGTGGGGGGGGGGGGGGGTGGGGGGGGGGGGGGGTGGGGGGGGGGGGGGGTGGGGGGGGGGGGGGGTGGGGGGGGGGGGGGGTGGGGGGGGGGGGGGGTGGGGGGGGGGGGGGGTGGGGGGGGGGGGGGGTGGGGGGGGGGGGGGGTGGGGGGGGGGGGGGGTGGGGGGGGGGGGGGGTGGGGGGGGGGGGGGGTGGGGGGGGGGGGGGGTGGGGGGGGGGGGGGGTGGGGGGGGGGGGGGGTGGGGGGGGGGGGGGGGGGGGGGGGGGGGGGGGGGGGGGGGGGGGGGGTGGGGGGGTGGGGGGGGGGGGGGGGGGTGGGGGGGGGGGGGGGGGGGGGGGGGGGAGGGTGGGGGGGGGGGGGGGTGGGGGGGGGGGGGGGGGGGGGGGGGGGGGGGTGGGGGGGGGAGGGGGGGGGGGGTGGGGGGGGCGGGGGGGGGGGGGGGGGGGGGGGGGGGGGGGGGGGGGGGGGGGGGGGGGGGGGGGGGGGGGGGGGGGGGGGGGGGGGGGTGGGGGGGGGGGGGGCCAACGTTCTACTACGGCACTGCTGGGTCGGCAGTGCACTACTACACAACCCTCCACTAAGTGCTGTAACTGTGAGTTATACCTGATTTTTATAGACTTATATCCAATCATTTGTTTCCAATGAAGGACCTTCTGTCACTGGAGGAGGGGGACAATTCTTCTGATTGCCCACTCACACACTTATTTACCCCCTATGCTGTTCCTGATCCCTTAGGAAAAAAATTAGCATGAAAATGAAACAGGATGGAAAGTCATATTCCTCAAAGATCTCTTAGGTTATCACCTAGTTTTTCAGTAGCCTCATTGTTACAGTTTTTAATGTGCTTTTAATGTTCATTTGAGTTTTTACATGATTTTTGTTAGCCTTGGAAATTTGAATTGAAAAGACTAGACAGGAACATTTTGAAAAACACAATAGGTTTATATCTAAAGGTTGGTTCGCATGTGCATGTTCATCTTTTTTGTCACGATTTCTACAATACTATACTAATTTGCATGTCTGAAGAAGCCACCATAGATTAAACATCACTGTCAGAGGGGTATCAGACACTTCGATTCAGCTGAGAGAAACACAGGGGTGTGTCCCTAATAGAAGATAACAGAGCCTTAGACTTGGAAAATCTGGGTTCAAAATACCAGATCTATTTACTTGAGGTGGAATCCCTGCCAGCTTTTTTGCTCGTGCTAGAGAGAGAAGAGGAATGATTTCACCAGATTCCCTTCTTCCCATTCCCATTCCATTTCTGCCACAATTCCTGGCATACTTCCTACCTACTTCTTGCTCACAATCCCTGCATGTGTACCTTTGAAGACTGTTTTTTAGTGATGATCCTGAGTACTGGGAATCCCAAGCCCCTTCAGAACAATTCTTAGGATTCTCTGACTAGGTGTTATGATAGTTAAACAGGTTTGAAACTGAGCAAGGAGAAGAAAAGCATTTATGTGTTCATATCACTCATCTGATTTCATAATTTTTCTTTTGTCTCAAAATTTCTACATACTGCAAAATAAGATTACAGCTGTTTGAAACCAGCTGTGAAAAGCTTATTAGTAGAAAAGGCAGCACTGGTTTATAGACATAAAATGTGGGGAACAGTTATTAAAATTGTAGCTTACCCAATATTTTCATGGAATTCTCTGACTAGGGCCCATGTTGTAACAAACAGGATTGGGGTGCCTGTAGTGATAAGTTCATTTTTAATTAGTCCTTACTCATGCAAAAAAAAAGTCACAAACAAACTGAATGTTTTGATTGAAAACAAAAGTTATCCTTACCCCATCCCAAAACCACAAACCACCAGAAGTACTTCCGTTCCGAGAAGAAAGAGATCACTAACAAAGTCTGAAGGTACAGCCCTTCCATGAGAAGCCAACTGTAGTTAGACATAATACAGAAATGGAAGAAGACCATGGCAATCTTACATCTTACCTGAAGAAATACAAAGACAATATGACACATGACTTATCTCTGTCTCTTTACAGACTTCATCACAAGCACAAATCTTAATTTTCCTACGAGACTGTCAATAGATCTGAAATAAAATGCAATCTTGTAAGTCATGAACAAGACCCACACTTGCACATTTATTATAGTTTCTCCCAGGTTCACATTTACTTCTTGGCACTCCTAAATCAAAGGGGACTGGACATATGAACTAACTTTGCCCAGACCGGTGGGGAGGGTAGATTAGGTTTTTACTGTGGTTACTGGGTTCAGTTCTTCATAAACAAATTGAATGTGTCCATCTAGGATCATGTTCAGTCTCCTCCCACCCCAAAGCTGTTTCCAGACTCCCCTTCCTTACCATGAATAATCCACAGTAGACAGCATCATCAGAATCTTCAGACAGCACAGCATCTTTGATGAAGTTCGCCATGGCTCTCAAAATAAACGATGCAAACAGATGCATATGGATGTAATTTCTTGTACAGCGAAGTCTTCTGTGCTCCAAAACCAAAATATAAGGCCCGTTCTAAACAGGGAATTTCTCGATGATCTCATCATTCATATGAACATATACACTTACCCAATACAAGGATCCAAAGCTAGCCCAGTATCAGTCTCTCACAGTTTAAGATTTTAAAGATTTTAAACTGTAATCGGAGGCTTAATTATTTGAGATCCTTTAACTGGAGCTTCCAGAAATTAAACCCGGGACTTTTGTATGCACAGTAGGTACTCTTCTTTGTCCTCCAAGTAAAACTGAACCCTTATCTGCTCTTAAGTACCCCCATCAACGATGATCTGATGTCAGAACTAATCTGATTACAGTTTAATGTCATGGCATGGTAAAAACTGAAACATTCCAAAAGCTGCTACTGTTACTAATGAACCAGTTGTCACCTCATTTATAAGTAAAACCAACAGCATTTGGATTCAACAAATTATCTCTGTCTTTAGCATTTTGTTCTTATGATGGCAGAGATGGTTCTCTTATCCATCCCTTTTAAAAGTCCTGTAATGACCTTCATATACTTCACAAAAAAGCCCAGACATTCTTTTTCAAGTTACGCATTTAAAATAGCCTTTTTACTTGTGTGTCTACTTATTATCAATATGAAAGCTTTTCTTAAAAAATTAAGAAATGGAAACTAATTTAACCAAGACTGCTAAAGACACTGCTAAATAAGAGTTCCTTATTTGCTTCCTATCTCACAAGGCTACTTTTTGCTGTTTCTTCAATATATTTAAAAACCTTACACAGAGTAACAATCCACAAAACATAGTATGAAGTCATGTGCTAATGAAACTATAAGGTCATATGGTAATGAAAGGATGTTTCCATTAACAGAAGGCAGAGACTACTGCTGACCTCCCCGCCCCGCCCCCCAATTCAAAATCCCATATTACAGTTCCATGAAATTCTTGAGATCTCCCATAGAGGGGAGGATATCTTGATGGTAAGTGAGGCAGGGCAGGGGAGATGTCATGCCAATGTATTTTGAAGATTATGAAATCTGGTACTTTATAACTTTGGCTTGTACTCTCTCCTTTTTAATAGTTACACAGTCCTAATTTTTCATTTGTTCAAAAATTCATTCAAAAACTGCAAATATTTTTAGATAATTTAGATAATTTAGATATATTTAGATAATTAAGAAGAAGAAGAGTTTGGATTTATATCCCCCCCTTTCTCTCCTGTAAGGAGACTCAAAGGGGCTTACACTCTCCTTTCCCTCCCCTGCCCCCAAAACACCTTGTGAGGTGGGTGGGGCTGAGAGAACTCAGAAGAATGAACTGTGATTAGCCCAAGGTCACCCAGCTGGCATGTGTTGGAGTGCACAAGCTAATCTGGTTCACCAGATAAGCCCCCACAGATCAAGTGGCAGAGCAGGGAATCAAACCCGGTTCTCCAGATTAGTGTGCACCTGCTCTTAACCACTACACCACACTGTGTGAATGCCCCATACTTAACCAGAGAATAAGAACAAATGGAAAGGTGAAGAATTTTCCCTTACCTAAAAGAAGCCAAAATACCTGAGGCAACTGTCAGAGCCACCAGGGAGAAACTGTATCCAACAGTGTACACAATATTTAACTTCATAATATAAGATTGCTGTGAAAAGACATGAGAAAGCACCATTAGTCAGAATTGTGATTGTACTAGCAATTCACCTAGTTCATCATCTAGTGGTTGCCATTGTTGTTTCATAGCATGCAATGCCATTTTTTTTCTTCTCAAGCTGCCCCTACCATAAATTATCAGTCTTTTGGAAAGGTATGATCAAAGAGTATGTCACAACCAGACAAAGGAACATATCTATCTATGCAGGGTAGCCAACATCACATTTAAATTAGATCACCTGTACCTACACTTGGAGCATCAGCAGAGCTTTGCAGCATACTTCTCTAGGCCATTGGATTCCCAGGCCATAGGATTCTTTAAGACCAGACCCAGTTTAAGCTTAATGCCAGTCACAAGTAATCCTGAACAGATACATTTATTTTACAGATTCCACTTCATGTTTAAAGTGAGCTTTTGGAGGAAAGACTACAGTGAGCTAAACAAGTTGGAGGATCTCTCACACAACCTCTTAATTGAAAATGAGAATGATCACAATTTGCTTTAAAAATAGTCTTTGAAAAATACGATCAATTTTCCAGGGTCCAGGACCACAGCACAGAACTGCTAAAATCACAGACTTCCAATTGATCGATTGTTCTGGGCCATCAAGTAAATATCTGATGGGAAGCCTGCAAGACCATGAGCTCCTCAATCTCATTAGTACCGATTTGTGGACTTTTGGACCAGTTCTAACTCTTCTAATTCAGTCTGATCTCTGCAGTCCTGATTCTGATTTTGTGTATCCTTTTCCAGGTCCTGCAGACTCCTGCCCTATAGCAACATACATACTACCATTTTTTTTAAATCCAAGAAAAGAGCATTCCTGTGATTATTTGGGGGTGGGGGGTGAGTGCCAGGGAATGCCATGGATAATCTTCTTGTGTAGCCTTCATTGTGGATGAAAATGCATATCAAGGAATCTTCTACGTGTGAATATCTTAACTCAAATCCTGATGTTGGTATACTTGGACTCACCTCTCTGCTTAGTACAGTTATGGGGTTGAATCCTATGGCCTAGAGAAGCACACATACTAGGACTGTGGCGGCGAACCTTTGGCACTCCAGATGTTATGGACTACAATTCCCATTAGCCCCTGCCAGCATGGCCAATTGGAATGGAAATTGTAGTCCATAACATCTGGAGTGCCAAAGGTTCGCCACCACTGTACTAGGAGTTCATAGACTTGGACTCCCCCCCCCCTTCCCCAATAGTAGCCCTTCCAAAGTAACTTTCTTGCCATACAGCAAGTGAAGTTGAAGGGAGCGGAGGCAATTGGCCAAAATCCCTTCCCCTTCCCCCTTCTTTTTTTAAAAAAATTATTGTATCATTTGATACAATAAAAGCATGTACAGAGTTCTGTTTCATTTACAATGGAGTGGCTCTCCACAACTGAGCACAAGGTCTAAAAACACACCCCCTGCCGGCACCAATGACCTGGTGCAAAAAAAAATGGGTCTTGGTGGGGTGGCTGCCCATGGGGGGGGCATCAACTCAGTTTACCCAGGGCTCCAGTTTGCCTAGTTACACCCCTGGATAGCCCCCACCCCTCCACTGTAGCAGAGAATCTCCTTCCTTCCACAAGAGCATCTCCGAAGTACACGCTAGTTGCATCAAAAGAGGGGGCTCTCTGCCTCTTATGGACAGCCTCGCCCGAGTAAACGGCATAACAATGAGCCGTGTTCCCTTCCTTCCAATCCAACGAGTGCTACAGAGAGATAATGGAAAGCATGACCGACCACGAGGAGCAGTAAAAGGCGAGTGAGACCAAATTGAAACCTAAAAATCTGTGCGCGCAACTCCAATTCAGTAGTGCCTTCCGATTGGCTGGGTTGAATTGTGTCACAGCTTAGGCGGGCACCTTGAAAGTGGAGCAGCCACAAAAGTTTTACACACTAGCCGGGCACATCTGGAGTTAAACCAGGGTTTTTGAAAAAACTCTACATACATCCAGGGGCAGGAAAAAGTGGGGTAAACAGCCAGATGTGGCGCAAATCAGTAAGTGAGCAAAACTAATCCGTGCTACAGGGCTCGACAGTGTGGAAAACTTGTAGAATATGGAGGAGCCTCAAATAATTAATCTAGAGTAAACCTGTAGTGTGGAAAGGGCCATGGATTCACAACTAAGTTAATTCCACAATCTGGGGTCCATCATTGAAAAAGTAACGATGGTGGTGGCCACCAACCTGACACACCAAAAGATTGTTTGTACTGTATTTCAGTGGGAAGGTACAAACCGAGAAGATGCTTCCTGAAATACAAATCACTTGAACTCACCCGTGGTCTCTGTGAAATTAAAGTAGCATTCACTTCTTTCAGATCATAGTCGCAAGCAATGTGTGTTCTAGGGAATCGCTTTGACCAGCCTTCCTTGGTGCAGTTACGATACATATACCCTGAACAACAGTGACAGCAATAAAATAAATCATAAGAACTTCTTCAAAAACCACCAGCACTGAAGAAAATACTTAAAGATGTAAACATGGGCAGCTGCTCAAAGCCGGCAAACAGGATCCAGGTAAGGGAGGCTTGCAGCTTGCTTGCAGCCCACGGCTCTTGACCAGTTGGCACCAGCAGAAACTGGGCTCACTGTGGACAGGGGACAACATTGGCATGGCATGGGAGAATGGCCAGCCATGTTGTATAATTAAACTGAATGCCAAAATGTATTTTTACTTTCAAACAGAAGGGAGGGGAGTGAGGCTACTCAGGCACTAGGACCCAGGTGGAACATTCTACAGCAAAGAATGTCCCAGTGTTATTTTTATGTGGAACAGAGTATAGCTAGGTTTATGTAATGCAGTACTTTTCTACAACCAATTTCTTGATATCTGTTAGGTTTTGCTATGGTATTGTCCTTGAGAAGCGGAATATGATACAATCCACCACCAATTATAACCTTTTTTCACACATTAAATAAGAATGGCTCCTCAGTCTTTGATACTGAACAAGTAAACTCTGGCCTGTGACCTTTTCTGTATGCTGTTGCTGTAGTTTATTCCCGGTTTTCTTGGGAATCCATCCAGATACTTTGGAACTGGTTTGGTCAGGGTTCTTCCACACATCAGCCCCTCTGTGCATTTTTACAGTTGTGGATTCAGTTTATTTTCTTTCACACATGGTTTAAATAATGAGGATTTTCAAAGGAGGGTGCTGTTGTCATTGACGGCTTTAGTGGTGGCATCATAGTACCCCCGCTTTTTTAAATAGTGACCATTGAAGCAGGTTCTCAGAATTTCCAGCTTTCATTTTTATGAAGTATCTAATCCTTTCCCTTACAGAAATATACACTATTCTTTATATCTCCACAAGAGAAGGCACTAGAGACTTTAAAAAATAAATTAAGAGAACCTATTATTGTACAACTTCAGCATTATATCACTGTTCTAGGGCCTTCAAAAAAATGAAACCATATGAGGGGTGAGGGAATGGTTTAATGCAGTGGTGGGATCCAAAAATTTTAGTTACAGGTTCCCATGGTGGTGGGATTCAAACTGTGGCGTAGCGCCAATGGGGCTGGGCCGGGCATGACTGGGGCGTGGCCGGGCATTCCTGGGCGGGGCTGTGGCAAGGACGCAGCTGCTGTGCCGGTCCTTGGGCGGGAAACGAATGCACGCAGGCGCAGGCTGCCACGCACACCAGTTCACCTCCTGCTAGACTGCTTCAAGTTCTGCGTGCTACTGCTGAGAGGAGGGGCATAACTAAGGCAAAAATCATGTGGCAAAATCACCAATTAGTAACCCCCTCTCGGCACACACAAATATCATTATTATTATTATTATTATTATTATTATTATTATTATTATTATTATTATTATTATTATTATTATTATTATTAAACGCCCTCACAAGAGGAGCTCAGGGCAGCCCATGAACAAACCAAGATAGAGCACAAGAAATAAAATCCAAATTTTTTTTTTTAAAATGCCAGTAAATATGGCTCTATATGTTCGTCATTCGACCCCCATTAAAATGCAGCATCTATCAAAGTGCAGATTAAGTCCATAAGTAGTCCCCTAAGAAAAGAGGGGGGGAAGAAGAGGGGGGGGGGAACGGCAGGGTCCACAGATTTTAGAAAGGGGGGGGCATCCCGGCGTCCGGGCTCCCCAAAGGCCAGGATTGGAACAGCTCAGTCTTGCGGGCCCTCACGAAATTCATTAAGATCCCGCTTGGGGCAGCAGTAGCTGGAGGTAGAGCGTTCCACCAGGCAGGGGCCAGAGCTGTAAAG
Source organism: Sphaerodactylus townsendi (assembly GCF_021028975.2). Classification (NCBI taxonomy): domain Eukaryota; kingdom Metazoa; phylum Chordata; class Lepidosauria; order Squamata; family Sphaerodactylidae; genus Sphaerodactylus; species Sphaerodactylus townsendi. Next base: position 55,712,463 of record NC_059426.1, read on the forward strand.
GCTCTGGCAGGTGGGAGCCAGCAGCATCATTGAGGAGCCAGGGATCACCAGTAAAATTTGCCTCATACTGAGCGCAGAGAGCCCGATTTAGAACATCAATGGGGACAGGCGGTCCCATAGATGCAGGGGTCCCAGGCCGTGCAAGGCATATGAAGGTCAAAACCAACACCTTGAAAGCGATTCGGAATTCAATCGATACTTCAGTGCAGGTGGCTAGCACAGGCGAGATATGGTCTCTGGCGGCACCTCCTGTGAGCAAGCGTGCCGCCGCATTCTGGACCAATTTTAATTTCCAAATGAGACGCAAGAGAAGGCCTGTGTAGAGTGAGTTGCAATAATCCAGTCTGGAGGTGACCGTTGCGTGGATCACGGTGGCCAGGTCCGGTTGAGAGAGGAAGGGGGCCAGCCGGTAGGCAGCGCCAGATGGAAAAACGCAACCCGGGTTACATGGGCCACCTGGGTCTCCACTGAAAGAGACGAATCCAGGTGGACCCCCAGGCTACGAACAGAGGAGGCTGGTGCCAATGTAGCCCCCTGCCATATCGGCGGCTGGAAATCCCCCACCCCTCCTTCCCGCCCCAGCCAGAGGATCTCCGTCTTTGACGGGTTCAGTTTTAACCTGCTCTGCTTCAACCAACCAGCAACCGCCTCCAAACAATGGCACAGAGCCACTTGAAGCGATGACCGTTCCCCTCTCCATCAACAGAATAGGCTAGGTGTCATCAGGGTACTGATGACAGGTCAGCAAAAGCTCCGTACCAACTGAGCAAGAGGTCGCATATAGATGTTAAATAATAAGCGGGGACAACGAATTGCCCCCTGAGGCTACCACAATCAAGCGGGCACCTCCGGGAAGCTTGGTCCCCGCACCAGACTTGCTGACCCTGGTCCAGGAGAAACAAGGCAATCCACTGAAGGACAGTGCCCCGCTTTTGAAGCGGCCAGGCAGTGGAGTCAAAAGGTCGTAGTTGGCCACATCAAATGCTGTAGTAAGATCTAACAACACCAGCAAGCGCCGATCCGCCTCAGTCAAGTTGCATCTGGAGTGTATCTGTGATGGCGACAAGAACGATCTCATCCCATGCCCAGCGCGGAAGCCCGGACCTTAAAGGATCCGAGAAGGCCGATGTTTCTTCCAGGAAGCCCTGAAGCTGCTCCAACACCACTCTCTCAATTACCTTCCCCAGAAGCGAAAGATTCGAAGCGGAAGGCTGATAATTGGCCAGATCTCCAGGATCTACTTGATGAGTCTTTTTAAGAGTGGGCGGACCACCGCCTGCTTCAACCCACCCGGAAAAACTCCTTGCTCAAAGGGGCTATTGATGATATTCAACAGGTAGGAGTCGTTTTAGTAAAACTTTAATAAGCCAGGAGACGCACGGATCCAGAGGACAGGTAGTAGGTCCCTAACAGCAGCCAGGACCCTGTCGACAGCGGCTTCAGAGAGCAGGGAAAACTGGAGTCAAACAAAGCCAGAAGGCGGCAAGGGAGCCTCCAGTTCATTTGTTGTCCCTAAGGTGGAAGGAAGGTCCTGGCGGAGCGACGCAACTTTATCCGCAAAAAAGCTCATAAATGCCTCTCACTAGCTAATAGCCAGGTGGTGATTTGTAGAGCCCTCAGACAATGAGGTGAGTGACCCGAGCGATACAAAATAAGGTATTGTACGAGGCGAGGAAATACAGCAGATCACGAGAAGAGGGAGGAGAAGAATGTCCTCTTAGCCTCCTTCGTCATCATCATCATAAGAACCTTCATAAAGCGTCCTATAAGATGTTCGCTTAGCCCCGTCACGAGATTTCCTCCACACTTTCGCTCTAGCCGTCTGAGCTCCCGTTTCATATGGCGTAGCTCCTCAGTATACCAAGGAGCTAGCCGTGACCGGGAGTGCAGAGGGCGCTGGGCATAATAACCTCGATGGCATTGGAAAGGCGGGAATTCCAGTCTTCCACTTGCTCATCGAGGGTGCCAGTAGGTTCAGGGTCCCGCAGAGCATTCAGGAATCCAATAGGATCCATAAGTCTCCACGGGCAGGCATAAATCCACCCGTCACCTAGACAGGGATGTCGCAGCATATCCATCCGGACCTTCAGGGCATAATGGTCAGACCATGGCACTCTATCAATAGAGGATATGACCATATCAATTCCCAACTTAAAGGCCGGAGTCTGAGTGTGTGCCCGGAGAGCCTCATGAGTGGAACCAGAATTTACCAAGAGGAGGAAGTAGCGTGTGCATGGATGACACTAAGGTCTGCAGCTACTGTACCACTGGTGTAGGCGCTGGACATTGAAGTCACCCAAGACAATAAGTCTGGGGAACCGCAACGCCCAGTCAGCCACCACCTCCAGCAACCGCAGCAGGCCGTCCCCCGGTGCGCTAGGCGACCGGTACACCAGGAGGACAGCCAACCTCTCCGAGGCCAACCACTCCTGCCGACACATTCCAGACCCACGATCTCTGGGACAGGAACAGGATAGTATCACGGATGAACATTGCCACTCCGCCACCACCACCCCCACCCCGGCTCTGTGTTCATGACCGGTGGAGGCACACGAAACCCGGTGGGGAGACCTCACCTAAGGCCACGGTCTCCCCTTCTCGTACCCAGGTTTCGGTAATGCAAGCCAGGTCCATCTGTAGGTCTCCGAGATATTCTCGGAGAACAGCGGTCTTATTATTTATGGACCTGGCATTTATCAACACCAGTGACGAAGCAGAGTAACCCTGATCCCTACTACCCACGTTCCTCGGGATAGATTGGAGGTCAGAAGGAGGGCGAGAATATCTGCATCTTGCCCATCTTCTCTCATGTGACCACCGTCTACCGTCATATTTGCCCCGTCCCATCAACACTGGGATCCCTAGACCCATAGGTGGCACCCCCTCTTCCCTGCCATCCCTTATCTCACCTAAAATCCCGGGGAGGGCTCCCCACTATGTGGGCTCGGGCTCGCCACTAAAATAACCTATCTGACTAGCAGCCTACAATGAAATCCCTGAAATTAGAAATATTAACAAAGGAATCACGGAGTCAAAGCATCCAATGAGAAGTTTCCTAACAAGCCAACCCCAAAAGAGTCCTAAAGAGCTAACTATCTACTTATGAAATTTAGTAGCTACACAATAAAATCAGAGCCGGAGATGTCAGTATACCAGCATTTGGGACGATAGCAATGTCCAGGCTTCACAGGGAGGCAAAATAATTAGTAACCTACTCTTGGGAACCTGTGAGAACCTGCTGGATCCCACCTCTGGTTTAATGATAGTGACAGTTCAGTCATTGAACATCAGGCTGGAAATAGCTGGGACAAAGAAAACCTACAGAAAGAGTATGTACTAGGAAAAGGCTGGCTCAAAATTGGCTTCCAGTAAAATATCAGCATAAAAGTGATCTCAAAAGAGATAGAAAAGGTCAGAAGGGAGGTGGGAAATGAAGCAGAAAATAAAGGGACAAAATGCATGGGGAAATCAGGAGACAAACTGAACTAGTATGAAACCTGAATGGACAAAAAGAAATCATGTGGAAAAGTCCCATGTTTCTTTAAAGTTTGTCTCATTTTTATCTTTACCTTTTTTCCCTGTTATGATCTGGAAGACTTTGGGGCAGGGAGCTCTAATGGTTTGCCCAACTGAAGAGGACAGCCAACACGTTATATTATCCCACATTCCAAGGCAACCACCTAAAATTCAATAATAAAAACACAGTTGTTTAAATTGCACAAACTTGGAGAAAATGCATTGAGGGCCGTTGGTAGAAACAAAGTTTAGGAGTTCCAGAGTTAGATGCAAGATCCCATGAACTGAGCAGACTTTTCTCATGCTTCTGTTCTCCCATAAGCACTTTGAATCTCCTGAAAAGTCATTTCTGAAGGTCAGGAAACCTTCCAGAACAATATACCATATGGCTCAGAAGGCTGCAACCGGGAATAGAAATGGGCCAAAACCAAACCACCCATCATTCTCACTCAAGTGGAATTCAAGCTCAAAAAGCATCAGGAAGCATGGGGTGTGTGTGTGTGCGTGTTCAATTCTGCTCCTTTTGATACAAAATCCCCCGCCCCTGTCCAATGCCACATGGCATATTATTCAAGAGGATTTGTTCTGAAAAAAAATCTTTAGCCATCAGCAGTGGCTTTTGGAGAGTTACAGAAGGCTGTTGGAAGATCTGCTTCCATTAACTCATTTGGTTTATTAGATCCTTTTGAATTTGTAAAATATAGAGGGTCTACAGTTTGGGTCCATCTTACCTTTGATACAATCCTATTGAAAATAAGAAACAAGGTTATAGAAACAAATATTCAAATAGCACTTGAATAGTACATGGCAGTCAGTGTGGTCGTGTAGTGGTTAAGAGCAGGTGGACTCTAATCTGGAGAACCAGGTTTGATTCCTCACTCTTCCACATGAACAGCATACCCTTATTTGGTGGACTGGATTTGTTTCCTGACTCCTCTACATGAACTCTGCTGGGTGACCTTGTGCTAGTCACAGTTCTTCAGAATTCTCTCAGTTCTACCTATTTCACAAGGTACCTGTTGTCGGGAGTGGAGGGAAAAGAAGCTTGCAGGCCACCTTACATGAGAGGAAGACAAATTCGTATTCTCTCTCCTACTTCCTCTTAGGGAAAACACTAACTCTTTCAGAATAGTTAAGCAGCACTGCTCCATTCAGGAAGCTCTTGTGAAATGTTTCCAATTTTACGCGGATCAAATGGCAGCTTACCATCAAGGATATCCATTCAGGCACCAATCCCAGATGACATCCCACAACATACTTTAAAAGAAATTCACCCTAGAGGCTGTCAAAGACCTGATCTGGCCTTTGGTGTGGTAGCAACACCAAACCGTGGGCTCTGAACCAGCACTCAGTTAACTACTAACATTGCTGTAACTAATTTATGGTTTAGACTCGCCACTCCATGAGTCATCAACTGATGAGAATATTCTGGAAAATGAGCAAACTACCCTTCCCTCCTGAAACGAAACTTATCCAATTAGTCCTTTAGCTGACTGGCTTCAGCTGGTCAAGATTAATGAAGATGAGAACATACTTTTAACAAACTATACAACCTTGGAGAAACAGTACGCACATTCCCAATTAGCAAACACCTGCAGTTTATGACTACTGAGCTCATGAGACAGAAAAAGAATTTTTCCTAGGCCTTAAAGCAACAAAATGGATTTTTCCTTGACAGAGGCATTCGAACAACTCCCTCCAAGGGTGCAGCCTGGTGTGTGACATCACGTCCTGGAAGAACTGCCACAAGCTAAGTAGAAGGGCCCAACTCCTTCTCACTTGCTCCGGGGTTGATAGGGTACTGGAGTCATCACCGAGGTCTATGCTTGACTAGGAGAGTCACCTTGGACATTCTGCTTGCACTTGTTATAATCAAGCTCCCCAGGTTCTTCTGGCTTCCTCCAACTAAGTCATACTAAGTAATTATATAGTGGGAGCAGCCATAAGGAAGACAATACACATTCCCTTGCTCTCTCCTCCACAGGCCACTTGCCAAGCAGGACTGGGAAAACAATTATACAGAGGACAGAACCTCAGCAATGTGGGGGTCACAGTGTGTGTGAAGTACTTCAGTGCACATCAGGTGTGAAAGGAAACGAAGGCTAAAAATGGAAAGAAAACATTATCCTGGGATTCCTGAAATCTCTGTCACAAGGACAATTTCACACAGAAAAGCATCACTTACGAGACTCCCATGGAAAATTATCCTGGTGTGGAAGTAGTCATCATCTGTTCAGACACCCAGCAGAGCAAGGACATAAAGCAAAAGGGAATCAGGCAAACCTCCTATCCTGCCTAAACAATGGTTAATTAAGGTTGGCTAGTAATTCTGGAAGGGCCACATTTAAAAGTCCATCATTGCCTGGTACTTCTCCCACTGATTTTCAACACATGGTCAAAATGGAATCCCCAGATAAAAACTTAGTCCTTTATTGGCTTGTGTACAGAGGAGTCCAGGAGATAAGAGAGCTTCTTCCTCCTGTTCTGAGAATTTATAACCTCCCACTTGAGAATCTGAGGTCAGTCTTGCTCAGTCTTGCTCTTTCTGCCTCAAAAGGAAGAAAATCACTATCTAGCCTTTGTGTTTTAAAAGTCTTTGTCCCTTTAGATGTGGTTTTCTAGCAAGGTGTAAGATGGTAAAACTTTTATTCTTACTTCAAGCTTAGCCACTTGCATCTGTAAGCACTGAAACACTGTGTTTGGGGCTTGATAACCCCTCCCCCCCCCCCCCCCGCCCAGCCACCCACACACACACATCCCTTCTTGCCAGCTTCAAGTTTGCAATCAGGATCCAACTCATCGACGGAGTATAATACAAATGGTTAAATTTTTGGATATATAAATAACTTTTTTCTACAGTCATTTTACATATATGGATTTTAATAATAATTTTAATATTTTTATTTTTGCTGCTTTAGGGACCATAGGTTGGGTAGAAAGGTTGCATAACATATTTAAAATAAAAATAAACAGAACAAAACAAAATAGCAGATTCTGTTCATGACCATCTAGGAGCGATTAGAGAGCTATAACAGTCACACACAAAATGTGTCTATCAAAAATAGGGTATGCACTGGCCTCTGCATAACACATTCATATTCTCTCCCCTCCAATGCTGCCGGTATCTTCTAGATGCTGGAAAAATACAAAGGGCTTCTTTTATTTACTTTGTGTCATACAATAATACGCTTTGGTTTAGATAATGCAGACCTGATTCCTGCACAACCCAAACATCAGAGGAACTGGCGGTGTACAAGACTCCATTAACTAATCCTGATGGATATTAATCATGGACTTCTAGGAGCATTTTTTAAATAAACCATGATAAATGTGCTGGGAAAAGAAGGGCAGGCTTACTTTGTACAGCCTACCTCTGTTTCACCTGCCCATGCGTACCCATTCCAGGTGTATTGAATATTTATAACTGAGTGTCCCTGACAGCAACAATGTACTGAGTCCAACCACAGCAAGGAACAGGTAGCCAACACAAAAGGCCATTACTGTCAAAGGTTCCCACAGACCAATGGTGGCATGTTGGATGGATATAATCTGAATTCAACTCACTGATAAACAGAGTGGGCAAGGCCAATGTGTTTTGTTTATCTAAGACACTAGTGTATCAATAAAATATCATTAATCAAGACCAGGAAGCAGCAAATATTACTCCTCAATCAACCATTGTTCTGAAATCTCTTTCCCAGAAGGCAGACCCTTCCCTAACCCCAGGAACATCTGTCACCTATAATAATTTACCTAAAAATGCCATAAAGAAAGGCATAAATCACTCTATGCACCAATAAAAGCACTCTAAACATACCAGATGTGATTACCACATGCAACGTTTCTTCTACAATAGAGGAAACAGTAGAGGTTTTGGAGATATGCCTGTGAGTCACATTTTTCAAACATTACCAAACAGGTGCAAAAATAGAAAAGTCATAAAATGAAATTAATTTGAAGTGCCAATAGCAACATCCATTGACAGCTACTAAAATGGGGTTCTGTATGTATTTTAATATTGCAGCTATTAATGGAGGGGTTTTAGTTATGTATAGGGTGTTACTGGCCATTTTTGCATGGCACAATTACACCAGGGTTGATCTTATATACTGGGGCTATTTTATCCTGGTTCCTGCCTACGCATGGCTCCCCACTTCTGCCTAGGAGCAGATCTAGGACCAGTAGGAAATGCTCCAGTTTACTCCGCATGAGCCGGACTTCTGTATTTACTTCAGAAGCATACCTGAGCATGCCCAGTGTACCGTGTTCTAATTGGCTATTGTTTTTGAGTGGCAGCTTGAATGGATGTCAGGCAGGGGAGGTCAGGTGGCTGGGCGGGAAAAATAAATTTGATCTGCTCCCGATTGGTGTTTTTGTGCATGTGCTATGGGAATGGAAGAAATTGATCTGTGTTTTTAATGGTTTAAAATAAGATTTTGCTGTCAGAAGGAGAAAACTAGTGAATAGGTCTGCAAATTGATTTAAAATAAAGCTTGTACTGAGGAAAGTAGACCAAGTGATTGTTCTGATTGGCTGTTGCTTTTGAGTAGCAGCTGCAAGCACCAGTGAGTTTGCCCAGTGTCCTGCATTCTGATTGGATATTGTTTTTGAGAGGCAGCTTGAATGAACATCAGGTGGAGAGATCAGGCAGCTGGGTGGGAAAAATAAACCAGTTCTGCTCCTGATCGGTTTTTGCACTGTACAGACACAAGCATGTTCACACCGGGACTTTTTAAAAGAATCTCCAAACTGGTCATTTTTGAAAATCCCAGGCTAAGGTAAATATCGTGGGGCAACTCTGGGGCAGACCCTGTGCAGCTTCGGGAACTGTGCGGAATTCCGAGCTGCACAGGGATATTTTCCATGCTCACCCCAGGATATTTTGACTGTGCAAAAACGGACACTGTTAACAGGCGATAAGAAAGAAAAGTGCAGTGATACTGGAAGCAGGGTTTATTCACCTCATTCATTTTCCAAAGAGATTTCATCTCCCACCAGACACAACTGAAACACAGCTTCTGAGAGATGATGCCCTAGTTTGACAAGAGTTCCTTCTGGTGTGTGGTACATTTCTTCCCTCTAGAGGATGTGTGGATGGCAAAAAGTTCAATGTGACCAGGGGACAGGAGAAGTAATGTGTTTCTGGTAGCCAAACCCATAGGAAAATCAAGAGTCTCTTTGCCTATGTCCTGTTCCCATTTACTTCACAGTAGTGGTGGCAGCTTCACTGTGAGAAAAGCTCTGTAAGCTGTGATGCTAACCCAGTTAAGAGAAAAGGGGTGGATGCTTCTTCCCAGCCCTGTGTGTGCAGAAAGGTCTCCAGAATGCAGTCACATTTGACTAGTGTTGGGCAGTAATACCAAGAGCACATAATGAAGAATGGGATTGCACAAACTGGTCCCACCACCAGATTCCACACATTCAGGTGAGCATTTGCAAGAAAACTTATGAAATTACAAGTGCATACACCTAGACAAGGAACTGAGGAAGCTTACATCAAGCAATCAGCACCAGAGCTTCATACTTAAGAAGAAAGAAGAGTTTGGATTTACACCCTACTTTTCCCAACCATAAAGAGTCTCAAGTGGTTTACGAAGTCCTTCCCTTCCTCTCCCTACAATAAACATCTTGTGAGGTAGATGTGAGGCTGAGAGAGTTCTGAGGGAACGTTGACTAGCCCAAGGTCACCCAGCAGCCTTCATGAGGAGGACTGGGGAAATAAACCTGGTTCACCAGGTAAAAGTCCACCTCTTTTAACCACTACATCACACTGGCATAGAATCTCTTTGAATGCTACCCTGAGTTCGGTGGAGGGAAGGTGGGATAAAAGTGTGAAAATCACAGGAAGAGAGGAGCGGGGAGGACATTTTATTTAAGAGAATTACCTGAGTATGAAATTGTTTCTTCTATAGAGTTAGTATTTTACCTGAACTTCCAAGGTGTTCATTTTCAGCTGTTCTATTCACTTCTTCCTGGGAAAGGATCAATGTGCAGAGTTCTTCTTCCCTTTTCATAATTTTCAGTACTTCACATGATGTAATCATGGCTTCGATCTGCTATTTTTAGAAAGTAACTGCATTATTATTTGCCAGTAGCTAATAATCTACACAATATAACATGGACATAAAGTTGTATGTGACACATTTGATTGTAATATATGACCCTTAAAGTACAAGGTTTCACAGTGAGATAATGGTTTTTTGATATTATGCGTGCCTTTCTGGGTTTTCTCAGAGCCAGAAATCACTAGAGTTTAGAACTAGGAACTGTTCAGTATAGCAAAATAGTTCATGCATTGGCCTAGGTTTGGAGAGACGCTGGTCCAAATCCCTACTCTTCTGTGAAGCCCAGATTAGAACAGAGGAGTCGGATTCTCAGTTGTTTTTTATAAATGAGTTTACTAACTATAAGGGAGGGTTACATGGAGATAAAATAAGAAATCCTTTCTTTCCTGTTACACATCTACATTACTGTATGTTTGGTTACACCTTACTACCTATCTGCTGTCTCACATGATGTTGTCTACCTCATGTCTCCTCTCTGGGGTTGTGTCTGCTCAAACAAAGAAACAGAGTTAACTTTATAACTTCAGATGTACCGGTATGTGCTCACTGCTCACTAACATGTAAGCAATGGCTATCTGGCTGACCAATAGCTAATCAATAGATCAGGTCATAAACAGTTACTTCAGCAACTTATTTACATACAAACAGCTAACCTTTTATAACTGAATTGTGACAGACACTTGCAAAATCCCAACAAAGGTGAAGAAATCACAAATAAAACAGAGACTTTGAGCTTGTGCAGATTTCCCCTCCTTCATCAGCGAACAAGGAACATATGGCCTTACAAAACATCACAGAGAGTCAATTTCCTCTTTTTTTCTCTGCTAGAATCCCCCAACTCTCATGAGCTTCACTGTTTAGTATCTAAGTATGGATTCCCCTTAGAGAAATCAAAATAGCAATCCTTGTGTTTCGTTAGTGTGACTGTTCTGTTAAATCAATGATTTGGTACAGACTGCTCTTTAAACTGACTCTCCAGCCCCTCAATGAGAGCAGCTTTAAAACTACCATAGAATGGAGCTCATGCCATGATGCCACACATGCCATGATGCCACACATTCACTAGCAAATGCTGCATAGAATTCCCCCAAATCTCTTCAAATTGACTAAAGAACTCGGCTTCTATCAGTCAGCCAATCACAAGCAGTTCTCCCTTAACTCCTTGTGTGCTGCATTCCACCTGCAATAAATATGGCTAAGTGGTGGAATTTGTTACACTTGTCATGAGATTGCTGCATCTATGTGTATCAGGAAGAAAGAGGGAAATGATGGTACCAACTGCAAGCAATGCAGGAATAGGACATGTAAATACCATCCCCACGCACTTCAATCCTGCTTGCTACTGCTGGCATAGCAGGAATAGCTTTTCCTGCCCTGCATGAAAGCAGCTATAGTGCATTTCTTCATCTCTATGCGCATTTTAAATAAAAAAGGGAATAATTCCATGAAAGAAGAAACAGGTGGCAAGCCTAAAATCAGCCCTAAGAGAGTCTTCTTTCTGGAAGTGGGTAGGTTCAGTCATTCCATCCTGACTAGCAAGCAGCAGAATACAACTCTCTCCTCTAGCCTGCAGATGCTGTGACAGAAAATATACAGGCTGAAGCCTGCTTTGTTAATCCCCTTTCAACACTCTATGCATCTTTACGAGGGAATTGCCTGACATTTTGAGAATCACCCATTCAGGCGCCTACATTTCATAACAAACCAGAATTATTTAAATCAAGCTGTGACTTACGACAGACCTGTTTATTTCAGAGCTAGATATTTTTCCATTCAAAAAAAGCTCTAAAGCCCTAACTTTATCTTGTTGGATGTAAAAATTATTAGAAAATGTAAACTCTACATAACATTCCTAGATGTTATTCAAGGGGTTGAAATGATGTCCATGTTTGTTTCTTTAAATGGATTTTTTAAACAAATGTAGATAAAAGCTCAGATTGTAAAACTTTGCTCTGCTGCACAGTATCACCATAGAGTAGGACTAGGCACAGATATCATCATGCAAGAACATAGCATTCCTTTGCTCTAACACAGTGGTTCTCAACCTGGGGGTCAGGACCCCTTTGGGGGTCGAACGACCCTTCCACAGGGGTCACCTAAGACTCTCTGCATCAGTGTTCTCCATCTGTAAAATGGATAAATGTTAGGGTTGGGGGTCACCACAACATGAGGAACTGTATTAAAGAGTCGCAGCATTAGGAAGGTTGAGAACCACTGCTCTAACACTAGGATAGCATTTCCCACCATCACTGTTGCACCAGTGCTGGGGAGAAGCATCTGTGGAAGAGAGACGGCGACTATAGCTCCATGGCAGAGAACGTGCAATACATGATTGCATATTCTTGGGTAACAGAGCTTGGCAGGAATGACAAAGCTGTTAACAGACCAAATAGGTAATACTGGGGTTAATGAACCAAGGATTTCATTAAATGTAAAACAGATCCTTATAGCCTAACATCACCTTTCATGCAATGAGCTTTTTCCAGGTCAGGAATACTCATGGACTTCAGCTTGAAAACCAAGTAGCTAGAAAAGTTTCTATATATACCTAGTTCTGGAGTTCAGCTGCCCCAGCAAAAAAATAAAGACAGATGGAGAGGTTATGAGAGGCAAGTGGGTTATGAGAGGCATTTATATTAATGATGTATTTATAATGAGTAATAGTCCAGCCTAGGTAGTCATAGTTCAAACATGGTCTCAGCCACAAACTCACTCCAGGGGTTTCCTGCTGTCCATGAGGAGAAAAATCCCAGTGCGGAGGCAGCATTCAGTTTCAGCCAGTTTGGAACAACTTGCTGCTGCTCTCAGGAACCCAGGAAGCATCAAATCAATCTATGCATAGACATTTTTTTCTCTATATACATTCTGTGTTTTACCTGGATTTTGTATATAGTTACTTTGAAGTTTTAAATGAGTATCCATTGTTGTCCTGCTATCACAGTCCAGTAATAGCAGAACAAACTTATCTTGCAAGGTTGTTCTAAGGATTCCTTGCTCTATTGCTTTTGCATCCCACCCATTTGTCCCATGTCCGGTCAAGAAGATGTGTACTGGAGTTCTCTATTGAAACTTAATTCTCAAGTGTGTGAGAGCCCTAATTGTATCAAGATCGTACTGCACAGAGAGAAAGGACTTAAGATTTCCCATACACACTTTTCTGGATCTGAAACAACCCCAGGTACTGATACATTAAACATGCCCAGCCTAACATGGAATTTTTAACTGTGGTGTAGAAGTTAGAGGATCAGAACAAGATCAGGAAGATTCAGGTTCAGATCCCCAAACAGCCATGAAGCTCACTGGGCTAGACTTAGGCTGGAGTAATTCTCTTTAGGATTCCGCTGAGAGTTGTCATGAGGATCAAATGAGGAGGGAAGATTGTATATTACCTTGAGTTCCTTAGATTAAAAGATCAATCAAGTATGCTTGACTTGTAGCGTGTGTGTAACAGCAGGAACAACTAAAAGGATTTGTTCATTTTTATATCTTTGCCATCAAATATTTTACCTTTCCTCAAATGTCAGAACTGGAATAATTTTACACACAGTGTGAACTGGAAATATGGTTTCTGCAAGAGAGTTTTTCTGCACGTGCCATAGGGTAGCCCTGTTACACAAGGCTTCACAAAGTTAATTGGATAAATTATTAAAGACTGTGATCTAAATAACTGTGTATACTGGATGTGGTGGGTTTTCCAGGCTGTGTGGCCGTGGTCTGGTAGATCTTGTTCCTAATGTTTTGCCTGCATCTGTGGCTGGATCTTCAGAGGTGTAACCAATGGTAGGATTCAGCAGGTTCACACCACTTCGGCAGAACCGGTTGTTAAAATGGTGCTTGTAAACAACCAGTTGTTAAATTATTTGAATCCCACCACCGGAACCGGTTGTTAAATTAATTGAATCCCACCACTGGGTGTAACATAGAGAAAAGTCTGTTTCATACTGTGCCTAGTGAAAAGGGAATGTTTAGTGGGGTATATTGTCCATGTCCCAGCGTGGGGAACCAATCAGTAAGTGTTTGGGTGGAACTTGCTATGCAAAGGTGTGGTTGAGTGCATGGTATTGCGGGTGGGGTTATCAGTCCATTTTTAAAGTAACTTTTTAATATAACTGTGTATAGTTTGCTGTGAGTTGAATTCTATCATGCAATTTTGCATCATTTAATGTGTCATATTGAATACTTATGCCTTGCTTTAATTTTCTTTTTTTTTTTAGATTTCTGGTTGGTTCTACCATCCCAATCCTTTTCCACTGTTTATTGAATTTCCCACTCTCTTGATTGCATTGACTCACTCTGTGCAATCCACCTTGAGTCCCTATGAGAAAGGCAGACTATTAATAATGTAAATGAAATAAATAAAATAAAATATCTGATACACCTAACCTGGGAAGGAAATGCTCTTGACTAGGAAAATCACACATACCCTCCCCAACACGTCTATGATACACAGAAGAAAATCACAGTTGCAGAAGTCACTGCTACAAGTCACTGCCACAGCCAGAGGTTTAACAGAGGTTTTTAAAAGGTACTAGGCAAAATTAATGGAATGGGAAGGATATTAACTGGCTTCCTGGTTTACTTTACTGAATGGGCTGACTGAAACGTGTGATTTCAAAGAGTCTGCACAGGTCAAAAATATTCTTGTTTCCATGCTAACAGTTTGGAACTTGCTATAATTTAATTTCACCAAATTGTTTTATATAACTTTCAGAATATTTTGTCAGTTTTTAAATATTTCAACTTTAACTAATTTTGAATATTTAAGTTATTTCATCTGCAAGAGGTACATATTTTAATCATATTTGCTGCTTGTTTTGTATTCTTTCTTGCTTTGTCCATCTGTTAATAGTATCTGTTCCTCCATTTGTACCAATAACAAAGTCAAACTGAACAATACTGTATTATGAAAGAAAGCAAACGAGAAGGTTTGTAACAGATGCACATAGACACTGCCAGTAATTTGACAGCAATTTGGTTGTTATCTATTACAATCAATAATTATTATGTTAAAGATAAGAAAATATTTATTTTTGACTGACAACTTTCTCCATCTGCTTGATGAAGACGGACAACCAACAATTATATGACTTATATTCTCAAGTATAAGTCTACTTTTTCAGCATGTTTTTTGTGCTGAAAAAAAGCCCCCCTCGACTTATACGCGAGTGAATGGGTGGCGATCGGGTGGGGGGAATGGGTGGCAAGCGAAAAAAGGCTGGGAGCTGAGGGTGTTTTTCTGCACCTG